>NC_036444.1:29055338-30447789 GCF_002775205.1 Xiphophorus maculatus
CGATCCGACGCTCCTAGCAAAACTTGAAAAATCAATGGGAGTCTATGGCAGCTATAAGAACGGAACGGGCCAGGGACACCAAACTTGCAGGGAAGGTGGGCGACCTACAGGGCTGTATACACACCGAGTTTCATTAGCTTGCCACTTACCCTTTACAAGTTATCCAGCTTGTCCGAAGTTGCCCGATGAATGGGAGTCAATGGCAGCTATGTCTTAGGAAGGGGCCACGGCAACCAAACTTACAGGGAAGGTGGACATGTTCCCAAGGACTCTCGACGCCAAGTATGGGCCCACTACCTCAAATACTTTGGGAGTTATTGAGCTTGCCCATCTCAATTTCATGGTTTTCATCCTATATCTCGGTGCTGGAATGCAACCCAGCCTGGTCCGCAGCTCAGAGGAGAAGAGCTGAGAGAACCTGGATACACAGGCTGGGGACATGGATCCCCAAGGGTCTAAATGAGAGATAGGTGTGGCGTGGGCACTCCCAGCAGGACGTGCCCGTGCACAGAGGGGAAAGGGCAGAGGAGGAGGGGTGGAGGGAAGGGGATTCATATTCTTGGATCTCTGACCTTTGACCCTGAATCCAAACCCTGACCCCTACCCCTAACCCAAACCTAACCCTGAGCCCACCACAGAGATCCAGAGAAGCGGAGAGAAATTCTGGAAAAACGGCTTAAAATGCTGGAAAAAGCCCCAAAAAGTTCAATACGGAGCCTTATCTGGGCTTAGGACGAACCCTAGAACCGCCCTGGATCGAAAAATTTGGGGATTTTTCGCTGGAAGCCCACTTTTCCAACTGTCTCCTATAATCCCGCCGGTGGGGTTTTTTTCCGTAAGGTCTCCCTATCCTAGCTATCCCTCGAGCCTGGGTGAAGCCCCGATTTTAGCGGGGATGGGCAATGGTTTGGAGGTCCGCCAAACTTCCGACGGTTATCACGGCTCCTGTGAACCGTTTAAAGACGACTCCGCCGCACAGGGCCCTTCTCTGGACCGCGGGCTGTCGGCCCATGGTTGATTTTGGCCGAAAATATGCATTTTTGACCGTTTTGACCAATTATGGTTTTCGACTTATAATTCCGCCTACGGACGTCCCAGAGGCCAAACGACCACACCAGAGGATTCTCCGGACTCTGGCCTTTCCGGCAATATACGGCTTTCCCCGGGGAAATGCATTTTTAAAAAAATTTATGGAAGTCGAAAATCACCGGGGCCTCCGGAGCCCCGAGGCCGAGGACAGTGAGGTGCTGCGGATACGGCCGCCTGCGCAGGTGCCCTCCTCTGGAAGTCCGAAATTTTTACTTTTTCCCAGGAACACGGGAGTAACATAGGCGTGATCAGGGCATCGTGCTGGGCTTATTGATCCTACTTTCGAGCCCCCTGGTCCCCGGGAAAGTGCCTTTTCGAACCCTTTGAGCAGTTCGGGTTTTCGATTTTTAATTCCTCCTGCGGGCATCCCAGAAGCCAAACGACCACACCAGAGGATTCTCCGGACTCTGGCCTTTCCGGCAATATGCGGCTTCCCCCGGGGAAATGCGTTTTTAAAAAAAAAAAAATTTATGGAGGTCCAAAATCACCGGGGTCCTCCGGAGCCTCGAGGCCGGTGAGGTGCTGCGGATACGGCCGCCCGCGCAGGTGCCCTGCCCTGGAAGTCCTGGAACCTCACGCCCCCTCCGGACCGGGACATCCCACCGTTAAGCACCCCCAACTCGGACCGGACCCTCCGGCACGCAAGGCCCGGAGGTTCGTGCCCCTGGGAAGGCGGCCGTCGTCGAGTCAAGAATTTGCACTGAGTCCGGTCGACACTTAGAGTATTTTTCTGTTCCTGCCTCGTTCGTTCCCCTGGTAAGGCGGGTGTGACCGGTGTAGGTAGGTAGGGAGGGGGGGGGGGGGGGCGCCCGTCCGAGCCGTAGCCCGGAGCGAGCGAGCGAGCGAGCGACCGACTTTCGTTCCGGGCCCCCCGCGGACGGGGCGGGCCGGCCCCTAACCCTGGATACACAGGCTGGGGACATGGGTCCCCAAGGGTCTAAATGAGAGATAGGTGTGGCGGGGGTGCTCCCAGCAGGACGTGCCCGTGCATACAGGGGAAAGGGCAGAGGAGGAGGGGCGGAGGGAAGGGGATTCATAGCCTTGGATCTCTGACCTTTGACCCTGAATCCAAACCCTGACCCCTACCCCTAACCCAAACCAAACCTTACCCTAATCTGGATCCACAGGCTGGACACACGGATCCCAAAAGGTCTGAATGAGAGGTAGGCTCCACCTGGTGGACTCCTGACAGGATGGCCCGTGCACATAAGGGGAAGGAGAAGAGGGTGAGGGGGAGAGGGAAGGAGGTTCAATTTTTTTGGGCCTCTGACCTTTGACCCTGAACCCAAACTCCAACCCCTAACCCTACCCCAACTCTACCCTACCCGGTGATATAAAGAGCAGGCTTCAAGAGATCTGTCTCGCTTATGTTCTTCATGGCTTTGTCTAGAAGGTGAAGAATGTAAAACATGTCTCGCTTGAGAACATGGTACTTGCTTGTGTCGGTGGAGATTTATTTTTGGAGGGTCGGCCTACTTTTGTCCTTGGCTGATGCAGCCTGAAGCTCCTTCTGGAATTCACTGACAATGCAGTTGAACATTTCGCATGCATAGATTTCAAATAGATACTTCTTGATGAGGCGAGTGTCAGGGTCAGTCAGTGATTGTGGTGTGAAAATTATTGATAAATGGTAACCACCATCAATGTAGGCAATCGTGTACCCACAGCTGTTTCGCAAAGCACTCAAACCAGCTGGGGTACACTCTTTCAGGTCTACGTGCTTTTTCAGAAAGATATAACAATCTTTCAGCATGTGGGCCTGAACCTTGGGAAGTAGCAAATAGTGGAATGGAGCTAACAGTGCCGTTGCATGTTCCAGCTCCACCACTAACCCATCAGTGTCAAACTTGAAGAAGAGATCCTCTTCAGGTTCGCTTACGAATGTCGGATGGAAGGACATTCGGATGTCGGCTCCCAAAAACTGAGAGACCGTAAAATACTCTGAAAAAGCTTCGCTGAGTGTTCCTGAATTGAGGGAGCCAACCTCAGCAATGTCACAGAGTGAGCCTGCCATGTTCACTGATCGAGTGCAGGAGTGGAAATGAGGAAAAGGTAAGTGAATAAAAGGTAAGTGAATGTATGTGTAATGTCGTGCAAGATGTTGTTTGCTTGTGTGCCTGTTGTAAAATGAAAAAGGTAAATGTATGTGTAATGTAAATGTATGTGTAATATAAATGTATCTGAAACTAATTAAAGTTGTTTACTTGAGAGCTGGAATGTTCAATGAAAGAGGTAAGTGAATGTATGTGTAAACTAAATCTATGTGGAATTACTGAAAGATGTTGTCTGCTTGACTGCACAATGATAAATGAAAAAGGTAAATGTATGTGTAATATAAATGTATGTGAAACTAGTTAAAGTTGTTTACTTGAGAGCTGGAATGTTCAATGAAAGGGGTGAGTGAATATCCATGTGCACAGGTCGGCTGCTGGATGGCAAATGACAGTTTACAATGTCTAAATGTACTTGTGCAAAACACAGACTTCACTGAATAATGTGCACAGTAGAGCAGTTAAGTTGTAAATGAAACCGATAACTGAGTGTACTCATAATTAGAAAGTGCAAAGTTATATTACTTCCACAAGTTAACAAAGTCATGTAATATGTTCAAATTAAACATGCCCTTTACAAGTTAATAGATATATATTACTTTTTGTCTCTCTACATATGCAAAGTGTTGAACATGTCCAAAGTGTACAAAATGTTCCCACTGTACAAATTGTCCAAAATGTCCCCATGTCCAAAATGTCCAAATATTGTCCCCTTACCCAAAATTACTTACTTATGCTAAACCTGAACCCTGGGTCCAACATGTCCCCATGTCCAAAATGTCCACAAATGTCCAAAAATTGTCCCCATCCCAAAATTAGTCACTTATGCTAAACCTGAACCCTGGGTCCAACATGTCCCCATGTCCAAAATGTCCAAAAATGTCCACAAATGTCCAAAATGTCCAAAATTGGTCCCCATCCCAAAATTGGTCACTTATGCTAAACCTGAACCCTGGATCCAAAATGTCCAACATGTCCCCCATGTACAACATGTCCCCATGTCCAAAGATGTCTCCTAACCCAAGATTCTTCACTTACCCTAACCTAACCCGAGAGTCTCCAAAAAACCTCTCCGAGGACCACTCTCCAAGCACTCAGGACACTCCAAAACACACTCTGGTAAGGTTCCCACAAGTACCCCAAACTACAACACTTAGAGCAATTTTTACCCTTTTTGCAAACTCCACCAACCGTGGCAAATGACGTGTCTGCGGACTCAGGGGGACCGGGTGAGCACGGAAAACCGAATCCCAGCTCGATCCGACGCTCCTATCAAAACTTGAAAAATGAATGGGAGTCTATGGCAGCTATAGGAAGGGGAGGGGCCAGGGCCACCAAACTTGGAGGGAAGGTGGGTGGGGGCAAGGGGTGTATACACACCGAGTTTGGTCAGCTTGCCACTTATACTTTGGAAGTTATTGAGCTTGTCCGAACTCGTCCGATGAATGGGAGTCTATGTCTTAGGAAGGGGCCACAGCCACCAAACTTACAGGGTACATGGGTCCCCTTAGAGGAACTCTCGAGGCCACATATGGGCCCCATACCTCAAATACTTTTTGAGTTATCGAGCTTGTCCGAACGCATTTTCTGGTTTTCATCCTATATCCCTTATCCTTATCCTTATCCTTATCCTTATCCTTACCCTGTATCCTGTATCCTATATCCTATATCCTATATCCTATATCCTAATGGGAGTCAATGGCAGCTATGTCACGGCAATGACCCACACCCACCAAACTTTAATACAATGTGGGCACCCTCCATGCCCCTCTCTGGGCCAACTTTCAGCCCCGTAACACTTTTACTTTTTCAACTATACACGATGAGACAACGACTTTTCTGGTTTTCATCCCCAACCCTAACCCTAATCCGGATGGAGGGAGACCAGACTGGGAAATCGTTCAACTTTTGAAGCTCAATTTGCTCAGGAACGATTTCCAGTTCAACGGTGAGTGGTTCTTGCAGGTGAAAGGAACTGCCATGGGGAAGAGGTTCGCGCCGGCCTACGTGAACATCTTCATGGCCGAGTGGGAGGAGTCCGCCCTGAATACCTGCGATAAGAAACCACTGCATTATTACAGGTATTTGGATGACATCTGGGGTGTTTGGACCTATTCGGAGGAGGAGTTTAACCATTTCCTGCACACCCTAAACACACACAATGCTTCGATTAAATTAAAGTCATCCACCAGCCTTAACGCAGTGGATTTCTTGGATACCACAACCTTTAAAGGTCCAGATTTCATCAACACCGGCCGATTGGACATCAAAGTTTATTTCAAACCGACTGATACACACGCCTTGTTATTTAGATACAGCTTTCATCCGAAGCACACGTTTGCGAGATTGATTAAATCACAGTTGATTCGGTTTCACAGAATTTGTACACGAAAATCAGATTTTTATGAAGCAGTTAGGGTGCTGTTCTCGGCTTTGTCCAGCAGAGGGTACCAGAGGTCCTTCTTAAGGAGGTGTTTGAAGTCCTTCTCTGAGTCCAAGCAGCCGGATGATACCGTGAAACTTCCTTTCATCAGCACCTACTCACCTACTAATGTCAATCTGGCCAGAGGTTTAAGACAAAATTTTGTAGAATTCCAAACTGTTAGTGGAAGGCTGACCGATAGGAGACTCCTACCTGCTTTCCGAAGAAACAGGAACCTAAAGGACCATCTCGTTCATGCGAAACTCAGATCACAGACTGAGCCGAGTGCAATTGGACAGGGACGGTACTTCAGACACCAGAAATGGTTGCTGAATTACCGGACCCACAAAGTTTATTTTGTCCTGCACGGCGGGGGCCCAAAAACTCAAAACTGTGTTTATTTAATGACTTGCCGGGTTTATAAAACCAGATTTGTGGGTCACACGGCAAACACAATGCTGGCCCGACTGATTTTGCATGAGCGAGAGGATTCCAGACAGCTGGTGAGGGGGCCAGCCGCCCTGCCTACGGCACATTTTGTCCAGCATGGGTGGACCTCGCTCAGGGTCATGGTCCTGGAACATGACCCGACCTGGACCTTGGGAAAAAGAAAAAAGATAGCCTTGGTCTGGGCAGCGAGGCTGGACATGGTCCCGCCTCTGTGACTGAATCAACGGCGACTGCTTCGGCCCGGGGGACCGCGGTAGTGGTATGGCCTGTGTACTGCGCCTCTGTTGCCGTTATAGGCAGGGGGGGCGTGGATGGTCTTTGGACCCCTTTCATCAGACTACCATAAGGGAAGAAAGAATAAATATTGTGCTTTAAATTTGTGAAGCAGTCTGTTCTTTCACACTTTCCGCAGTTTACACTTTAAAATTTTACTGGGAGGTTCAGAAGAGTACTCAAACCAAAATTGCTTTTAGTGTTAATGTATCAACTATTTGGTTTAGTTTTCCTCAATAAGAGAGCAGAAAAGAGTGTCAAACTTTAACTGAATTCTGGTTTAGCATATGGTCTGTGGAGGTTGACCCTGTAAGGTCAATCATTGCAAAGTTAGCTTTAACAAAAAACAAATCTGCAAACATTTTGTTTCTTGTATGACTACATTTACATAGTCAAAAGGTCTTATTGTTCATTCCTGCAGTGCCATTGACTGTTAAACATGCAAACAGGTCAGGTCATCAAGTGATAATTTACAAACTTTTCAGATACAAATTGTGTAAGGATGTGGAGACGAGTGTGAACACACATGATGGTGACGATGAAGTGGTTTGGGGGTTCTGGACTTTCATGGAATGTGTAAAATAATTAGCATTCAGTTGCATTGAAATTATTTAAACTAGCATTCACTAACCACCACTTGAGGATGTGCAGAAGTACATGACCACAGTTTATGTGAAATCTGAACACTCCCATAAAAACTACACAAAACCATCAGCTGAAGTGTGGTGCTTGTATGCTTAGATGAAAATAACTGCTTTTTTGCAGGATAAAAAGCAAAAAAGCTTTTGAACAACTAGGTCTGTGCCAAAGTTTTCATTCTGTCAATATTTTGGCCCTCTAAATTCAGAATCTAAGCAGTATGCCTGCTGTATGGTTATTTCACTGCTATAGAGCTTTGTAAAAAGTCCACAGAACAAATCAACCATTATTAGTTCAATATTATTTATTGAACAGCAGAAGTGTGAGTATACAAGTTCAGCTGCCATCTAGGCCCAATATGTTGCAATATTCTGAAATTTCTATTAAAACTTATTGTAACAAAAACAATGGTAAACCTTATAATTCAGATTCTGAGTCTTTTAATATCAGAAAGATGGCAAAAAGTTGTTGCTCTTTTTTCTAATTTGGTTTTTACAGTTAAGGTGTATTATGCCTTGACCATTTAAGACGCAACACGTTAGTTACATATGTAAATAGTAACAGTCATTAGTTGCATTTGTGACAACGTTTAATATTTTATATGAAGTAAGACTACACAGATTCAAAGCAATAACTTTATTGAACTTTAGTGTGACCACAACATCACAAGAATCCAAGAACAGGCTTGTGATGGACCGAGTTAAAAACAGGAGGAGTCACAGGACATATTAGAAAAATAGGGTTTTTATTTTAACCCAAAGATTATAAATGACAAAGATAAACTGAGCTCATAAAAGAGGTCAAAGAAACAAAACTGAACTCAGGCAAAAAATGTAAACAAACTGGCTGCACAAACAAACATAACTGACCTAACAAAGAAATGACACACAAGGGTTATATACTGGCTGATCAGACCAATTAAGACACAATAAGGGTAAATAAACAGAATACAATTACAAATAACACAAAAACAAATAACAGTACAGCTAAGTTTGGCTAAACTAAAGACCCAAAACTGAAAATCAAAAATATTAAACTTTAAATACTATTATTTACTTAAATAGAAAACTTATCTAAACAAAGAAACTACAAATTCCCCCTGCCAGCAGGAACTAGTGGTGCAGTCCAATCAGCATTTAAGCCTGCTGAGCTCTGGCCCCCATCCTTTGTCTGGCAAACTCCAAGGCAGGTAAGTACCGGTGGGAAAACAAACAGAATTAATCTTAAGCAAACAAAATTAACTTTAAGTTGATATAAATACATATGCTAACTAAATGTGCGCGCTAACAAATAGAACAAATGCATTCAAATCAACTAATAAATGTTTTTATTGAAACTAAAGTGTTGTTGTGTTTGTATGAAAAAATAAACTGTGCATAAAAAAAGAGTTACCGACAGAGTGTGGCCATGGATTTGGCCATCACAAGGCTCAATCATTACAAGCAAATTAAAAATGCTTGCCCAACCATGAATATTGTGCAAACATCAGCCACATTGTATAAAGTTAAAGTAAATGTCCCATCAGTGCATTCCCTCATGTGTTCCCTGCTCATCCATAGCTTGTGTCATCAACTTGGGCTGCGGTGCTGCTGTAATCTCTGTGTCTTCATTCCATGTTGTCTCGTACATCTCTCCATGGCCTTCACACAGGTTTTAAAGAGCACAGCAGGTGAGCACCATGGATTTCACCAAGTTGACAGTCATTCATTTTAAGGAGGCAGCGCCACCTTCCCTTCAGCCTTCCAAAGGCATTCTCCACCACGCGTGCACGGCACAGCTTGCTGTTGAATGTTTGTTTTTCTGCTCCAAGCCGTCCTGTATCACTAAATGGTTTCATAAGCCAGTCCTGAAGAGGATAAGCAGCATCCCCAAGGACGCAGAAGCCAACGTGAGCAGCACCGATTCTCCGCTTTTCGGCAGGAAGAAGACAACCCTGGCCAACCAACTCCCAAGAGTAGACAACCACAGGACTCTGGCATTGTGTAAATTCCCTGGCAGTCCTGTGAAGACGTTCCAAAAGAGACCCTTACCATCCACCTTAGAGGATTACTGAGTGCCAACCCTTTCGATTGTAATAGTCCATGTGGTATTCTTGAGGTGCAATGATTGGTATGTGAGAGCCATCTATTGCACCCACACAGTTGAGAAACCCCCACTTGTTTTCAAAGAGCTCTGCCATTTCCCTGAATTTCCCTTCATCTGGAAAACAAATTTGTTCTGGCACCAACAAGCTCACCGCTGCAGAACAGAATTCCTGAACATACCTGCACACTGTAGCTATGCTGACTTCAAATAGATGTGCAATGCTCCTGTATTCTGAACCAGTGGCTAATATCCACAATGCAAGAGCGACTCTTCGTAAGGGAATATTCATAAGAAAAGCTGTGGTTTCCCGCTCTAAAGCTGGGCGCACTTTATTGCACAGAAAGGTGAAAGTCTCTCTGGACATCCTGAAATTATGCACCAACTTGTTGTAACCGTGATATCCCACCACTCAGCGGAACGCAGGAATGTCCACACAGATGGTTTGTGGTGACAGTTTACCTACATCTGAAAACACACAATAGGACTAATGAGTGTATGATGTCAACATGCTGCATTTTTGACACTAAAGATAAGTAAACTTTGACTGGAACTAGCGCATCTATATGTGGTACTGTATTAAGAGTTTTATAGTCATAGGACTATAAACAACAACATTAGCTTACCCTGCAGTAAAGCATGAAATCTCCGGCGGATAACAGCTGTCCTACTGCGTGCAACAATCGCGGCATCCAGAGCATTTCTTCCACTGCACCTTTCTTCCTGAAATCTCAGGAAGGTTTAGGGTTACCCCTCTACTTTTCCTTAAGATCTTTTCAAATATTATTCAGTATTTTTAATTACTTGTACCTTTTAATTTTCTTTGGTCTCTAAATTATACTTTTAAGAAAAAAAAATTTTAAAATACATTTGTATATCTGTGAAAATAAAGACTAAAATATCCTGCTTACTTTATTTGACCAGATCCCATTTTTTAACATGATTGCAGAAGTATTTTTGCTCACTTTAACATTTCAGTAAACTTTGATCAGTTTGACCTTTGTGTGCCTGTAGTGGAGAAAGCAGGTTTCTTTTGTTCCAGCTTTACCAGAAAAACTATTCATGGTTTTAGAATTCTACTCTGGATTCCAAAGGGAGGAACGCTCAAGACCAACACCTTCCAAGTTGATAGAACAACTTCTCGTGGCAGTTCCACACCAGGGGTGAAAGTAAGCCGGTACGGTGGTACTGCGTACCAGTAAAAGATTTTGTGCCGGTATGCAGCACCAGGAGAACTGCTGCTCTTTGAGTCAGAATAGATCTGCTAGCAATAGAGAATTTAAAACATGACTTTATCTGTTTATAAATATGTATATATTGTTATTCCGAAATGTTTCTGGAGTGTTCATGCTGTGTGCAGAGCTTTATCCTTTCTCTCTCTCTCCTCCCCCCTCTCGGAGCTTGTAGTTTTCGTCAGCAGTCTTCAAACTGTTCTCCGCTTTAACGTCTGTCTGCTTAATACAAAATGTCCCAATTAAAAGCAAATGGGGATAATCTATTTGTGTTTCATGTTATTTTACTCAATTAAAACAACACAGCACACCTTGAAAACAACTGCTTATTAACTTGACCAGAGATTTCACTCGTATTAAACGATAGCACATAATAGTCGCGTCTTCCTCTTGCTGATTAGATTAGTGTGTGTGATTCATGGACTGCAACATTTTACACAAGTGTTCCACAGACATAAAAAAGCCCGCTTGCACTAGGACAGGACAAACAATAAACACCTTTTTATTTTAAAATCTAAAAATGGTAACTGGGAAAACACCGCAGGACAGTGAATTTGTAATTCAAGCAATGTCAAAACATGAAAAAAGTGCAGGAAATGATTGCTAATTTTTTCAAAAGAAAAGATAGTGATGCTGAAGTTATTTATATAAAAAATTGCACATAAATGCACATAAAGTTACTAGTATTAAAAGTAACAAGTACCTTATTACAATTTTACTTTAGTTGCTTTTTTATTAGAAAAAGTTCTGCTCATCACAAAGGAAATGAGAACATATTGACATCAAACTGTTTTTATTTAAAGGAGCAAATTTATACATAAAAAGCAACACAAACTATTATGTGCATTTTTTAACCTAAAACCAGGTTGGTTCAGATAACCTTTTCATAATAAAGATTTGAAACCTGGTTTTTGTATTTAGAAGAAATCGGCAAGAAGAGGAAACAGTTTTTCATGAAACAGTTTGAAGAATCTTAAAATAGAAAAATACAGTTTTAAAGCTTCCTTTCTGTTTGCGTGGAACAGCTTAACTTGCACAAAAAACTGTGGTGAACCTCCTATTAAGGTATTGTGGAGTTAAAGCCTGGAAGAACTGGTGCCCAGTCAGGGTATGTGTCAAGAGAGAAGAGCGGAACCCCCCATGTTGCCACTGCCAACAGGACTGCTAGAAGTCCAATCACATTGACACCAAGACCTGCCTTCACCTGTAACAGACAAAGGCAAGGACCTCATGTCATCTCTTTGATTTGAAGCCCTCGTTGTGTGTAGGGTTCAAATATTTTAGAGCCTCTTTTTATGCTTCAGGACTCACCATGTCCATGATAGTGATGTGACCATAGGAAAATACAACAGCATTGGGTGGATTGGACACTGGCAGCAGAAAGGAAAAGGATGTGCACAGTGTGGTAGGGATGAGGACATATAATGGGTTAACGTGGATGGCCTCTGCCTGAAACAAGACCAATCACAAACACAGGCTACTTGAAATTGCATGGTATATCTTGTCTACATCAATCATCACACAGTCTGGATTCTTCAATCAAACTGTAACATCTCAAAATAAATGTGAAACTGTTCAGTATAAAAGATGAGTTTCCACACAAGTTTTGATTGTTTGCTTGTGCTTAAATACTAGTATCGCTTTTGTTCTTGTTGATAAATGTATGTCTTCACTACACTGTGTAGGGAAAGAGAAAAATAAAAAATAGGAACTAAAGTTTAAATTGATAGGTACTGACCACAAAAACAAATATACTGGGTTTCAAAACAAATATGTTGCTGAATGAGTAATTTGCTAATCTCTCCAATGAAAATAACTTTTAGTAAGAATAAAAAAAAACAGATTTTTATCTCACTGACACTTTATATAAGATTACACAGACTGTGTATTTCAAGGTGTTCCAGTCCACAAACTTCATGTACAACACAGAACAAGATGGCCTACCAGAGGAGAGAGAATGGGGAGGAAGATGGTGATGGTCGCAGCATTGCTGGTCACCTCTGTCAGCGTGGTTACAATGATGCAGGCAACTGTGACAGTTGCCAAGACTGGCATATCACCCAGAGGCATCAGCAGTTTAGCCACCCATAGGGACATACCTGACTCCTGCAGAAACACACAGCATCTTTTTTTTTACTAAACAGTTCAGTCATATAACTGAAAACAACTGCTTTCTAAGTCTAAGTCTAATATATACTGCAATAAAGATGTGCTCAGTATCAGTAGATAATATGTCTGATAGAATATTTAATAATTTCACTGAATTCTGATCAAGTATCACAGCCAGCTAACTCACTCACTGTTTGGTTACCTAGCAATAAAATGTTAAATGACTTGAAAAACTCAGTTTCATGGTGTAGCCACCATACACTGTAAAAAAAAAAAAGTCAGTAAAATAAATAGTAAAATTCTGTAAAATATTGTTTTTGCAATTTTTGTCTTGGGGAACACATGATCCAAATGCATTCAGTGATGTTCTTGACTCTCCTGTCAGCTAAGTCCTTATTTATGTCGAGGCTTGATTTACTGCATTCATATTATGGTAGCATTAATATTTTAATATGTAATTGACATGCATGGATACTACAGTTAAACTAAACTCCATATTGTAGTTAGTTGGCATGGTTGGTGAGGGTGTAAATGGCTGGATGGACAAGTCTTCTGTTATAGACATCTTTAGTAAACTTGGGAATAAAAACTTATCTGCTGATAGATAATCGCATCATTGCTATCAAACTACAGAAATAGGAGCTGTGGTGGCTCATTAGTAAGGCACAACACAGAAGTCGAGTCCTGGCCCGATAACCCTTGCCACATGTCTTCTCCTTCTCTCATTATCTACTTTCCTGTCTAACCGCCACTATAAAGACCACTAGAGGCCAAGTCAACACCTTAAACTTATTGTTGTGCTTAACAAACCACTCATGGACTTTTAGCTGTGTGGCAGTGCATATTTTCCTGCTAAAAAGAGCACAACCATTGTAACATTACTTCCACCCAGGCTGGTCTGCAGTTATACAGGCCCCTGTACAACATACTGTTATGCATTGTGTGTTCGGATAACTCTATCAAAACTGACATTAGCTTCTTTAGCACGCTGAGCTTATGTGTCAGTTTGGACCACATGGACCAGCACCCTCAGTGATCTTTGCCACCCAAGATCCTCTTATAGGTTCATCTCTTCCTTCTTTGGATCACTTTTGATAGATGGTCTACTGACTACTGGCGTAGGCCATTTGTTAATGCTTCATCATAGCATTAACAGTTGCTATGATGAAGAGGTAATCAGAGTTGGGGTTAAAACACTGTTAAAAAATAGTTATTAATATGCCAATAAAGTTATTTAAATATGAATTCCAAAGGACAGTTTGGAAAGAAACTAAGAAGTTATGGAAAATTAGGTGGTGTAATGAAATAAATAGAAGACATTTATATAGGTTAGAAAATACAGTTGATGTCCTAAAATGTATAAAAATAAACAGGAGGGAGGAGATAATTATAAACACAATAGGAAGCAGTAATAGCTTTTTGAATGGCACTCTTTTTAAGATGGGGAGACATCTTACTGATTTATATACAGTAATTAGTGTAATACTACAGAAATGATGGAACAGGTTTTAATTAGTTTTTCAAGAAATATGTGAATCAACAAAGATTATTGAATATGGAAATAGGCTTCAATAGGGAATTGAAATTTGAGAATGCAATTACTCAACTAAATAGTAGGGAAATGGTAAGATATACTGCTCAAAAAAATAAAGGGAACACTCAAATAACACATCCTAGATCTGAATGAAAGAAATATTCTCATTGAATACTTTTTTCAGTACAAAGTTCCATTTGCACAACAGCAGGTGACATTGATTGTCAATCAGTGTTGCTTCCTAAGTGGACAGTTTGATTTCACAGAAGTTTGATTTATTTGGAGTTATATTGTGTTGTTTAAGTGTTCCCTTTATTTTTTTGAGCAGTGTATTTCTCAAAAAAAAAAAAACTGGTCTCAGGAGAATTTGAGGAAAGATAAGTATTAAAATCCAAGAGGTGGGATTAGTTCAACAATAACAGATGCAAGCTGCTGTTAAAATCTAAGAAGACAACAATGTGGCAAAAAAAAGGTTCAATACTGACATGTATGAACATAAGTTGCTTGCGGAGGTCACTTTGAAGTGTCACTGACACCATAACACCACTTGCATAATTTAAAAGGATGAACTGTTTTGCTTTCATTTTGTGTACACAAGTTTTTAAAGGGATCCACAATTAGTTAAACATGTTGACCTAAATATGTTCTAATTTCCCTATTACCAAAAAGTTGTTGTGATACGGCAAAACTCATATTTATTTCTAAAAGTGTGTTTCTCTTGTTATAATATTCACCCTTGGAGGTCACCATTTGGAGGTCACCATTTTTTCACCTTGTGGGTAGATGATGCCATTGGGTTCTTCTGTACTGGAATCTACAGAGTGTTTACTCTGTAGATTCCAGTACAGCTATCCTAACTTTACCAGAGCTGTTGTTTATCATGCTGCGTTTGACTGGTGTAAATTCAGATGATGCCACACTGGAGCTCACCGCCAGCTACTGAATGAAAGATGCCGGGAGAAACACCAGACAGGCAGCGCTGGGAGCTCTTTTAGATGATAACAAAGCTAATGCTACTTCCGCCTGTACTGGATGTGAAACCACAGACCCGACACCACACAGAAGACCATACCATAAACAGACGATACTGGACTGGACATAGTCCAGTTACCTGACACAGTAACTATGTCCAGTTAGTAAGTAGTTCTGTGGAGCTACAGAACTACTTCAGAACTACTTACTGGATCACAGTCTGACCAGAGGTACATGTCATTCATCATTTCAGTTATGAGGCTGAAGGTAGCACCAGCACAAAAAACAGCTTCTTTGGCCAATTCTGTCCTTGTCTTCCATTTACCTTCATTACTCCTTGTAATTTAAACATTCCCCATCAATTTCAATGCGCTCCGGTTCAAATTAAAAGCTTAACAACGTTATTTATCGCCATTTTGGCTGGCTAGAGCTAGCGCAGTCGGACCTGGCACTAGTCATTTACCCAGAATGCATTGCAGCTTAAAACAACATGGTGATGTCCGTATGACAATATTATTTGAATTTATAAAAACTAAACTTCCTACAGTATTATTACTGTATTGTTTTTACATCTAAAATAAATATTTCTCAAATAGTAAATTGTTGCAACTAATCATGGATCCCTTTAACAATGCATCTTTCTCACAGAACACTATAAAAGCAGATTGTTGCTGTTTTCGTCTTTAGTAATTGGGTTAAACATAAACGCCTCATAGAAAAAACTGAATCCTACGTTACGTCGTCCTCATCTTGAATGAGGCAGTGAAGTGAACAAAGGGCCGTAATTCATGTGCTGCGTGGAATTGTTAAACACTGGAAGTACCAGAGAAAGGTCATTTAATATTTCTACCTTTGGACCCCAGAGATGGGTCGACTGACCTGAAGGATTTTATCTAGCAGGTGCTTTTGTTCTGTAAATAAGGCCATTACCTTATAAGTACCCTGGTAATGGCCTCAACGCATCTCACAGTTGCACAATTGTTCCTTAGACTTAGACTTAGACTGACTTTGTTGTCATTTTGCATGCACAGGGTGTATACAGAACGAAATTTCATTGCATACGGCTCAGGACAATGTTTGAGGTTCCAATGTTGTGAGTAAAATAAAATACAGTATAAAATATGAATATAAATCTAAATATAAAATATAAAGCGCAGGACTGACAGTAAAATAGAAGTTATTTAGCTATGTACATGTGCAAGGTATAAAGTGGAGACCAGTTTTTGAGTGCAGTCCAGTTAAGAGTTCAGCAGTCTGATGGCAAGTGGGGAAAAGCTGTTTCGGAACCAGGTGGACCGGCACCGGATGCTGCAGAAACTCTTTCCAGAGGGCAGCAGGGAGAACAGTCCATGGTGGGGGTGTGAGGGGTCACTGACGATGTTTCGGCCTCAGGACACGCATCCTGCATCGATGGTTGACCTGACACTTCGCCCTTTTGCCTGAGCTGGGTGTGGAAGGTTGTTGCCGAAGCAGTTTCTCCTTGTGTGCCTTCTTCTCACTCACATGAGAGTTACCGAACTCTTTTGCAAGCTCAACCAGGAAGTCCACCCGTCTCTCCTGCACCCCAATGCATGCCTGATAAAGCACATGTGCATTCAGTGCTGCCATGTCAATCATGTTTGCCAGGTTTGCTGACCAGCTGTCACATAGTGATGGAACCTTGGTCACCCCCCGCAAGATAATGACTGAAATAAATGCCATTAGTTCTTGTGAACTAAATAGGTGAAGCAGTCACCTATTTATCCTCCACAGCACAAAAGGCTGCATGCAAATTTGCATGAGCAAAGTCTCCCAGATCTCTTTTGCTTACACATTTTGCATGATTTTTTTGAGGTGGATCAACACAATTAATTTGGTCAGTTTATTCCTAAACTGTCATTTTAAACCCACTTAGCTTTATTTAAAAGAAAAACATTACTAATTTCTTTTAGAAAAACCTTTGCATATTTCTTGAAACAGATTGTATGTTTTGCAAACTATGTACATTTGGCAAAATGACCTGGATAATGCAGCACAACATCATGGATCAGCTGCAAAAGGTCACATCTCTCCAAAAACACTTCATGTATGCTTCAAAACTAAACTGACGAGTTGTAGGTATCATAGATACCCACCCCCAACATGGACTATTCACACTCCTACCTTCTGGCCTGACGGTCAACGACCACATTTACAATTGAAGAAGGGATGCTAATTTGAGCCATCAGAGTCGTCAGTTTGGACTCAGGGTCTTTAAACCATTTTACAGTACAAACTGTATTTATTGGCATTACCTTTCATAGGTAAGAATGAAAGTTCATAAAAATTAAATTTTACGAGCAGAATTTCTTGATCTGTGGCTAATACTGTGAATTCCTGCAGTGAAACTAACTTCTAAATAACTGAGACATATGTACATTGGCTATTCTGAAAAACATTCTGAATGTCTTTTGTTTAGCTTAAAAATTTTTCATATTGTGTAGGTTTTCTAATGAGAGAGCTAATAGGAAACTACAGTTCGAAGGGAAACAGGGTTTATACAGGAATTCTATACTTGAATTTACTACCTCTAAAATATTTTTAATACCAACATAAAATCGAGCAGAAGTCTCTTTTGGTGAAATTCAGTGAATTTTAGGGGTGCACCGATTTATAGGTCAGTTGATTTATCAGCACCAATTTCTTTGGCTTCACTTGTAAGTATCGGCCGATCACTGATTTCCCAAAGTTAATCTTATCTACCTGAACAAAGGTCTGAAAATCAGCCACTGTCCTTTTCTGCTCTGCTGTGAGAGAGGTCTGACTGATAGACTGGCCCACCAGGTCATGTCTGCACGGTTGCAGTTAACAATAGTCACCCCACTGTGGCCAAAAGCAATTTTAGTGACATTTCAGACAAAAAATGGTATAGAGCAAAATCAGAATTGGCAGGTCAGGGTTTTTAAGGATCGGTAATCTGCTATCAGCCAGAAAACTGCAATCGGTGCATCACTAGTGAATTCACAGCACTGACCCACGTAATATGATGGCCTAGGTAAGACAAAACTTTATCCCACTTACTGGGGGATGAAGGTGCAACTGTGACTTTATCTTGACCACGATCTCACATGTAAATATTGCAAAAGCATTTCCAGAAGACTTGGGATATTTGTTTTTTTTTATGATTGTAAACAAGATGCTATAACATACAAATTTCACAAGCCTATGTTTTATTCTCAGTAATGCAATAATATTGGTTTGCTACTAATTGTCAATATAAGTTTAAAAATATGTAATCTGTTGATGTGCAGCGGAATTTGGTGATTCGGTTAAGTTGAAACAAAAAAGGCGAACCACACACCAACTCTGACAGAACACCAGTACAGCAGAAGTTTAATTAGCTAATCAACCACCGCTGTGTGCAGACGATCATCACTTAATAACCGCAAAATAGACACCATGTCTGAAAACACAAACGGACTGAATGTTCTGTTTCTTTGAGTGGGAAACGTTTGCGTGTTTGTTGGGGTGGAATCCAGATAGGTAAAATGGCGCTGTTGTCAGTTGCTATGGCAAAGAGTCTGCGTGTATTTTTTCCTGACACAGAGTGAGAAAAAATTGGTTTTGAGTTGTATTTCCTACGCTGTTGTGCATAGCACCGAATTAACATCTACATCTCCAGGTTTCATTTTGTTAATGGGATCATTTTACCGCGACAGCGTGGCTACTGATGGCAAGTAAAATAATCAGCTTTTCTCGTCCAACACATTCGCAAAATTTCTGCCTGTAAACAATAACATATATAGTTTCAGTTGGGTGATTCTCTGAATTCGGTACATTTTGGGGCCTCAAGTTACTTAAAAATATACCACAAAAAATTGTGTTTTTGAACACTGCATCTTTGAACTCTTTGAACCTCCAAGAAAATATGTCTCCCCACCTTATGCATGAAATCCCAAACAGTAGTAGAAATCCCATTTCTTTGTTACTTAGATTACTTTAAATTCAACTGGACAATTTGATTCCTCTATGAGTATAACTCCATAACATAATTAAACTAATTCTTCCAGTTCCTTTGAGATCACTTGTCCCTTGATTAAAATAACTAATTGTAAGTTATATTTTATACAGTACAGACCAAACGTTTGGACGTACCTTTTAATTCAATGAGTCTCCTTTATTTTCATGACTATTGACATTGTAGATTCACACTGAAGGCATCAAAACTATGAATAACACACATGGAAATATGCACTAAACAAAAAAGTGTAAAACAACTGAAAATAGCCCTTATATTCTAGTTTCTTCAAAGTAGCAACCTTTTGCTGTGATTACTGCTTTGCACACACTCTGCATTTTCTTGATGAGCTTCAAGAGGTCGTCACCTGAAATGGTTTTCACTTCATAGGTGTGCCCTGTCAGGTTAATAAGTGGGATTTCTTGCCTTATAAATAGGCCTAAATGCCTAAAAAAATAAAGAAAACCCATTGAATTAGAAGGTGTGTCCAAACTTTTGTGCTGTACTGTATATATTCATATATATCAATATTTTTATTTGATTCTGAATCATAATAATTAGACTGATAAGTAAAACATGGCAACTTGATGTAAAAGCGCTTTTCATAAATCATAAAAATGCATTTAAAAATAAACATTAAATTGGGCTTTTTATATTAGAGTTAGGGTTACTTTGAAACATTCTTTAAACTTGAAAAATATTAGTTTAATATTTGCTGTTATTAAAAAAACAAAATCATAAGAATGTATGAAGTAACGGGGTTGAACCCAGTGTAAAAGTTGACCAAACTGAAACAGGGTTGAACACTGTTTCAGTCCAACGTTCAACCCTGTAACAAAACCACAGTTTTTCTAAAGGGTTGAACTTTAGAGGGTTTAAGATTTTCGCTCAAAGCTGCCATAAGTCCACATCAGCTAGGGTATGGAGCAACATATGATATGACGAATACCAGAAATTAATATATGTTTCAAAGACAATTCTTTACTTTTTCCCAAACAACAATAAATATCACTTACGTGCGTAACAGTGTTGAAAGGTTGAGCTTGACGATGACAATCTTAGGATAAAAATAATCAGATATGGGCAAGATACTATACTAACACTTAATTCTCTTTACAGTGTGAGCGGGAAGACACGTAAGTGATGTCACTTCCAGGGTGCTGAGGAAATTGGACTGAAGCATTATTTATAAAAGGAGGGATTGGTATGTTGTTATAGGGTTGAACAAAACTAGAGGGACATGATTAAAAAGTGCTATTTTACAAATAAGTCATGTATTTTTTTTCACATTTCTTTTATTTAGGTTAAAGTATACCTAAAGATGTTTATGTTAGTAGAAATAACTTGCAGTTACTGACTATTTTTATTTGTTTTATATTCAGTGAAAACTTAACATTGGTCAGTGGGGACATTCACATTTGGCTGACCTCTACGCTTCAACAACCCATAACATTTTTCAAAACATAATTTTTAAAATATATTTGCATGTTATATTACCAAGACACATGGATATTTCCATTTCTTCATTTTCTCAAAAAATGTGGGTTGCATTATATGAAAATCTTTGAGATAAACCTGTGACACAAAATGCACCGAATTCAGAGAATGACCTAGCTGATGAATGTAATACAGTTAAAAATTTTACTACTTTTCCTAAAACTGCAGTAGAATTTTAATTTGGTGCATAGTCACTCTGCCATCTGTTTGCCTTGCAGTTGGTGATATTTAACTTACGTCAGTAGCAGCGGTGTTCAGAGCTTCATGGTGTCAAGTAAGGTCTACTGGCTGTCTGCACCACCCGTCGCGTTGCTGGTAATACTGCTTTCTGTTGCTGTGTGATGGTAGTACTTATACTTGTAGCTGAGCTTGAAGCTGCATCGCTTCGTGTCGGACCAATAACGAAATAGGGATCTGCTCCCCTGCGAAGAGTGAACGGTAGATGCTCCGCTTGGTTTGGCTTGATCACAGTCCAGGTCAGGTTTGTATTTTTTCCTGCATACTTTACAAAGTACTTCTTTGTCACCTGGTTATCGAGCCAAAGTTGTGAAAACATTTATTTTCCCATGGTGAGGCGCAAAATAACTCACTAGTCTCAACATGTAAGGCGCTTCCAACACTATGCATGTGCACAGCAGATCCAATTGAGTCTATCAATATCAGCTCAGGTCCTGGAAGTAGTTAAATATTTTAATACAGATTTTATATGGAGAGCCATTTCAGCCAAAAGTAAATAAATAAATAGGGAAAATAAATTAATGAGTAATTGGCATCTTTATTCTCATTTATATTTATTCATTTATACTTTTATTTATTCCCAGATTTATTTCTGCCTGGCCTTTTTTAATTTTCCCTATTTTCCCCATTTTCATTTATCCTTTTTCAATTTTTGTTTTTCATTTATCCTTTTCTGTTTTTTCATTTTTCTTTTCCCTATTTTCCCATTTTTATTTCTCTTTTTCCAATTTTTCATTTTCTTATTTTCATTTATCCATTTTAAATTTTCCGTTTTCATTAGTTAATGAATGAAATTCATTAATTTCCTTAGGGTTAATTTCCAATTTTCCTTTTTTCATTTATCCGTTTTCCCCAAAACTGGGAAAAAAGGTAAATAATTATATGCTAATGAGGAGTATATAATTATGCTCCTCATTAGCATGAGGAGCATGCTAATGTTAAGCTCAATACGTTGATCGTGGAAGGTTTTGAGTTGATCTCGGCACTAGGTGACAAACTGAAAGCCGCCAGGAGGCTGAGACCAGCACGTCCTCTGATCATAAGGTCCAAAACATTTGGAACTTTACTAAGAAAAAAAAAATCAACAAAACGTGATCAAATTAATAACCCAACAAAATTAATAATCTCAGTAATTATTGTTTCAACTAAGTTTTGCACCATTCTGTGCGACTCAAAGACCGACTGACTAGCAGAGCAGGAGTTTAAATTGGCTAATCAACCACCACTGTGTTCAGGGGAGCGCTGATTAATAACCGCGAAATAAATATCAAGACTGAAAACCTTATATCATAACGGACTGAATGTTATGTTTTTAACGTAATCTCTGCTTGGCCTATAATGTATACTGTCGAAATGACAGATGGGCAAACTTTTTCGTTGTTTAAAAAAAAAACAATGGTCAAATAAGGAAAATATTCCATTAATGCAACCCCTCCTCAGAACACTCCTGAGCTCAGCTGAACAAACTACAGAACATTTAAACATTTTTTGCCTGAAGTCATTGATTAAATTTATGATTATGATGAGTATTAGTGAACTGTGTCTGTTGACATATGATCGGCATATATTGTGGTGAATTTGAGGCATTTCACTCGAAAAGGTAAACACAACCTTTGCTCCTTCGGCAAGTGCAAATCCTCCACCAACCAGCAGGGCAACCTTCCATGGCATCAAGGCTTGAAATTCGTCCCAGGAGATCATGGCCTCTGTATCAGCAGAGAAAAATGTAGTTATATTTTTATGTAATATGCACAAAATAGTTAACGGTTCAAAACATGTAGATATTACTATCAAGAAGGTCATTTATTTGCTTATTAATACTCTTCAGTTTGATTTAATTTCTTTTTACAACCTGTGTTTTAAACACATAGGTTTGGAAGTCCCATCTATATAATTACCACATTTAAATGGTGGAAGGCTTTGTATCCCTGTGATCATGTGGATTATAGTGTGGGATTGTTTTTCAGGAGATGGACTTGGCCCCTTAGTTCCAACAAAAGGAACTCTGAATGCTTCAACATACCAAGGCATTTTGAACAATTCCATGCTTCCAAACTTGTGAGAACAGTTTGAATCTGTCCCTTCCCTCTTAAAACATGACTGTGCACCAGTGCACAAAGCAAGGTCCATAAAGACATGGACAGCAGAGCCTGGTGTGGATGAACTTGACTGGTCTTTACAGAATCCTGACCTCAACCCAATAGAACACCTTTGGCATGAATTAGAGTGGAGACTGAGAGCCAGGCCTTCTCATTCAACTTCAGTATGTGACTTCATAAGTGCGCTTCTGGAAGAATGGTCAAAAATCCCCATAAACACTCTCCTAAACGTAGACAGCCTTCCCTAAAGGGTTGAAAGAGTGGATCAACATCATATTGAACCCTATGGGTAAGAAATGGGATGTCACTTAAACTTATATGTGAGTCAAGGCAGGTGAGCGAATATTTTTAGCAATATAGTAGTATATTGCCAAATATAAGAAGTATATTTATTGGCTACAACCTAACAGTTTGTTATATAATGCACAATATTTGTCTAGTTTAAACAATGTTCTGGCATGCAGGAAAGTCAGAATATGGATTGTAAAGTTTTGTATTAAACTCAGCACAACTACTTTGAGATTAATTAACACCTATGCTCTGTTAATTTTGGATACTTTTTATTTTATCCTTGGTAGATTTCCACAGAGGTACATCAGTTTGTACTTCACAGAAGCAGCTTGACTTTTCTTTTGGAAGATCATTTAAGTAGAATTTCCATCCATGACTAAGTCAGCTATTTAAATATGTTCCAAAAAGATTATTATATTTGTACAGCCTCTTGATTACATTTTCAACAATATTACCATATTATTACCATATTTCTTGTCAGGTCCATGGGCAGGGACGATAAAAAACAAGAAACCCAGCAGCAGGGCCACAGTAGCATCTGTGATGTAGCCTGAGTGACTATCAAAGAGAAGAAGAAAGAAATTAATGTTGGTGTAGATTCTCATTCATCCAGGACATTATAACATCATAAGTGTTTGAGTAGAAGGGCACTAAACTTTTTTTTGTTTCTAGAAGACATTTGCGTATTGCCTCTTCAGTTCTGAGCATGGTTGGAAAAACAGATTAAAAAGTTGTAATCAGAAAAGTCACACTGAGAGGGTCTTTAAAGTCATGTATTATATAGAGGGCAACGAGAAGTGACCAAGATCTCTTGATCAGCTCTCATCAGCAATTGTACAGTACAGTCCCACGAAAATCAAATCCGTTTCAAATTCTGGTTGCCCTTTATGAGGGTATCACACTTTTAAAGTAGCGCCACCAGCCAAATTTGTCCAAACCTCTCACACTTCACATGCACCAATATGAAAGCGGAGGCATAAAAGCAGCTTTTTTTAATTACACATTTTTCAAAACAGAATCACAACAAATGCCAATGAAGCACCTTTGTTTTTCTCTAATTTTCCCAGTTTCACCTTTGTCTTCTTTGCAGTTTCAGATTCAATGACTCGAGGATTAAAGGATTTTTATTGTCATACTATTTCGCAATTGCTTGCTTGTGGTATAAAATTCAAACTCAAGTCCCAGACCAAGAATTCAAATGAATAAGTAATAACGTACGCTATACTACATATGTGTGTAAATAAATAAATAAATTTAAAAAGTAAGATGTAGCTGAATTAAGTGCAGTTTGAGTTCAGCAATTTGACGGCTGAAGGTTAGAAACTGTTTCTGGTGGTCTTGCTTTGGATGCTCCTCAGCGTCCTGCCTGAAGGGAGCAGCAGGAACAGTCTGTGTGCAGGATGGGTGGAATCCTTCATGATGTTAGAATAGAATAGAATAGAATAGAATTCAACTTTATTGTCATTGCACTGTCACAAGTACAAGCAACGAGATGTAGTTTGCATCTATCCAGAAGTGCTCTACGAGATATAAATATTTATTCACAGATGTTGCACGCCCTCCTCCTGCATTATGATATGTAGAGAACCATGGTAGAGGAAAGTCTGCTCCCCCAGTCCTCTGTGCATCCTTAACCACTCGCTGCAGAGCATTCCTCTCACTGGAAGGCTTTGCGGTGATGCATCTGCAGAGAACACTTTCCATCACACAGCGACAGAAGCTCCTCAGTTCGAAGTCCAGCTCTCTGCAGCTTCCTGAGGAAGCAGAGATGCTGGTGGGCCTTCCCAACCAGATGGGAGGTGTTGGTACTCCAGGTGAGGTCACTAGATATATGGACACAGGTACCTGTAGCTGGAGACCACCTCCACAGCTGCTCCTCTGATGTACAGGGGATGAAGGAGGATCCTTGTCCCTTCTGAAATCCACCTCCATCTCCTTGGTCTTCTTCACATTGATGCAGAGGTTATTGTCTCTGCACCAGGTGTTCCACCTCCTCTCTGTAATTGGACTCATCACTGTTCGTGATGTATCGCACTATTGCAGTGTTGTCAGCAAACTTCACTATATGAAAGCTGGATTGTCTTGCCGCGCAGTCATATATCAGCAGAGTGAAGAGGAGGGCTCTCAGCATGCAGCCTTGCAGCAAGCCTGTCCTGAGGTTGAAGGAGGAGGAGACAGTGTTATGGATCCTTACAGTCTGAGGTTTGTTGGTCAGGAAGTCCAGAATCCAGTTCCCCAGTGTGGGATTTAGTCCAAGAGAGGAGAGCTTCTGCATCCGGGTCAGTGTGATGATGGTGTTGAAGAGTGCATCTGACAGTGAAGGGTCCCTTGGGCATTGCGCATCCCTGATGTTGTAGATTGTGATGCACTTGAATTCTTTTCACATGTGCCGGGGGGTCATTGGTGGTGAAGAGACCTTGAGCTTTCTGGGCCTATGTGACTTTGGCCCTCGCGATGCCAGCAGTCAGTTCTTTCCTTGCTTCTCGGAGTGCTGATGCCTCACCTGTCCTTATCACCGCATCCCCAGCTTTTCAGCAGAACTCTCACCTCATCTCCCACCCCTGCATCTGACTGTGACTTGTACTGTATATCACAGTCAGATCTGGTAAAATGTTACTGTCTTGGTGGTGGTAACTTCATCAGTATACTTGGAGATGAAGCCCAGAACCAAAGAGGTGTACTTCAGGTCCATCTCTCCCTCATAAGTATCCACCGCTCTGAAAACCTGCCAGTCTGTGCACTGAAAACAGTCCTGAGCACAGAGGTTGCATCCCTGGGCCACACAGTGACTGTCTTCTGCGCTGGCTTTATCTGTCTCACCAGCAGACGATATGCTGGCATCACAACGATAAAAATGTGGTTGGAGAGGCCAAGATGGTGGAAAGGAAGAGCTCTGTATGCACTGTAAATGTTGGTGTACACACAGACCAGAATGTTGTCTCCCCATGTTGGAAAGGTGACATGCTGGTAAAAACCGGGCAGAGTGTCCATTAGTTTTATGTGATTAAAGTCTCCCTGAACTACGTAAAATGCCTCCGGGTGCTTTATCTGCAGTGAGGTAATGGTGTCTGTGAAGTCAAATCAGAAAAAAAAATACATGTGTTCACTGTGTTCCACATGGACCTAAAAGAGGGACGGACAAGGGGGAAAAAAGCGGAAGAGAAAGCCAAACAAAGAGAACTGGATTTTGAGGACTCTTTTGATCAGAGATCCTGGTCGATTTGTGCAGATCTGGATGAATCTGTAGATGGGCGGAGAGGCAGCCAGTAAGAAAGAAGCTGTATTATTGTGAGATCGGACCGCAAGGTCACTCACGTTCCGCCAGCGGGCCTCCAGCTTTACCGGCCAATTAACATCTATTAACCGCAACGTCTGAACTGAAGCGGTGGATTGTGGTGGTGAAGTCTGAAGCTGATTGACTGATTTTAATGATCAAACTGATTGTTGAGTTGTTGTTGGGTGTTAAATTTAACTATTAATCAATTTAGCATTAGATTAAGAAGAATAACAACTTTGAAGCTATTTATATTTATAAAATAAATATTTATGACTAATATTGAAAGGTAGATATTTGTATATTTATGTTGACGCTGCCGTCTTTAAAGGGCTGGAAATGCCGGACCGTGACGAAGGAAAAACAACATAGCCTTCAGTTTCGTTTGGCCTGAGTGCAGTGCTCACCAGAGCAACCTGTGGTCTTTTATTAGCAGATTGCACCCGCCTGTGTAAATCTCTGCCCACAACAGGAAGTCAACAGGAAATATCACATGCGATCCTATAATAGAATAATAGAATAGAATAGAATTACTTTATTCATCCCAGCAGGGAAATTATTTCACAGTTACAGCAGCATAGAGACAAGACACACAACAACCACCACTGAGTAGCAATGTAGACAAGATAAAATAAGAATAAAATATAACATGCTGTCAATATAAAAAGCAGCTTAGAGCAGTCCTTGCAAGGATTCAAAATGCAGAACAAAATGTATATGTTTTGTTCTGCAAAACATATACAGAACAATATGTTTTGTATATGTTTAACCCTAAAAACGCAGTGTCAGGATCTGCGTTTTTTTTGTGTTTATTTAGAGTTTTCTGTGTCCTTGAGTCTCTTCGTTGTCCTGTCCTCCCCTTGATTGTTCCCAGGTGTGTCTCGTTTCTGTGATTACCCTCCCGTGTATTTAATGCCACCTGTGTGTCTGCGTCTCTGTCGGGTCCTCATCTCGTTTGACTTAGTCAGTGTCGAATGTGCTTTTAGTCCTTCGTCTTGTCCATAGAATTTACCAGTTGCTACCGGCGTTGAGCCCTGGCTTCTGCTCAGTCGTGCTGCCTGGTTGTGTGGACTCTGTTTGGGACATTCGTTATTAAAATCATTTATTCATCCTACCTGGGTCTACAGGTAGGATGAGACAGTTGATCTTCACTGCCTCACCACCCCTCAACACCACCGTTTCATGACAATATGTACAGCAAGTGTGCCACAGTGCAGTTGTGCGAAATTGGACTGATTAGTGCAGAACAATGATTTAGCTTTTATTGTACAGTGAGATGGCATGTGGCAGGAAGGATTTCCTGTATCTGTCCCTACGACAGCGGAGCTGGAGCAGCCTATGTGAGAAGGTGCTCCGCTGTCTGTCCACTATGTGGTGGAGAGGGTGCTGTTTATTGTCCATAATAGACAGAACCTTCTTCAATGTCCTCCTTTCCACCACAGTTTCCAGGGACTCCAGCCTTAGTCCCAGTACAGAGCCAGCTTTCCTGATGATTTTGTCTAGTCTATCAGAGTCGCTGGCTCTGATGCTGCTTCCCCAACACACAGCAGCAAAGAAGATGGCACCGGCAACAACACTGTGATAAAAGGTCTCCAACATCTTGCTGCACACATTGAAGGATCTCAGCTTCCTTAAAAAATAGAGTCTGCTCATCCCCTTCTTGCACACAGCGTCAGTGTTAGATGCCCAGTCCAGTCTGTTGCAGATTACAACTCCCAGGTATTTGTAATCCTCCACCTCCTCCACCACTTCCCCTTTGATCTTCAGTGGCCGTGAAGGTATCTTCTTCCTTCTGAAGTCAATCACCATCTCTCTGGTCTTACTAATGTTGAGCCTCAGGTGATTCTGGTCAGACCACTCCACAAAGCCGTCCACCAGTGTCCTGTACTCCCCCTCCCCTCCATCCCCTATACACCCGACAACCGCTGAGTCATCAGAAAACTTCTGTAGGTGACATGACTCAGAGTTGTACTGGAAGTCAGTGGTGTACAAGGTGAAGAGAAAGGGAGAAAGCACAGTTCCCTGTGGAGCTCCTACGTCACTGACCACCACATCAGACAGGACACTGCCCAGACGGACAAACTGTGGCCTGCCTGTCAAGTAGTCAGTAACCCAGGAGATCACTGAGTCGTTGACACCCATCCTCCGCAGCTTCTCACCCAGCAGCAGAGGCTGGATGGTGTTGAAGGCACTGGAGAAATCAAAGAATGTGATTCTCACAGTGTCTCCTCCACCATCCAGGTGCGACAGTGCTTGGTGCAGCAGGAAGATGATGGCATCGTCAACTCCTAAGTGGGGCTGGTAGGCAAATTGCAGGGGGTCTAGAAACATCCTCACCCGAGGCCTCAGCTGGGCCAGGACCAGTCTCTCCATGACCTTCATCACATGAGATGTGAGAGCAACTGGTCTGTAGTCCTCTGTCTAGTCCTCAATAGTCAATGTTCATGTGTGCTTGATCATCCTCACATTTCATTTCATAATCCTGATCTGTGTAATACTTTGGAGGTCTCCTTTCTCTCTTAGGATAACGTGAACCAAGATTACCTTCACTTTGATCCAAGTTCCCATCTATGTCACAAGTCTCAGTTTTAACCTCCTGTGAGATAATTGTTCTCAAATCTGGTTTTGATTGCTCACTTTCAACTTTCTTCTTGAGTAATATATTCCCATTTATGTCATCATCAGTCTGAGTGTCGCATTCATTGGTACTTTTTGTTAAAAACTTTACCAGCCTATTCCTAAGTACTCTACCTGTATCTGGATAAAAGACAAGATATGCAGGACTATTTTTGTCATAACCAACAAAAATTCTCTTTTTACAACATGGATCCAACTTTTTCTTGTCATATTTATATGCGTAACATTCAGATCCTAAAGTTCACATTTTTGAAAGGTCAGATCTCTTTCCAGTTAACATGTAATATGGAGTCTGTGTAACAGAGTTACAAATGTGTTTTTTTTTTGTTAAATTATTATTTCTTATTCATTTTATATTGAGAATTTGTGAATTTTATCTCATTCAGTTATTTCTATTTATTTTTGTTGTTTTTGCCTGCGGGGGTCGCCCTTCTGCTCTCCGCCTCGTTTGTGTTTCCTGGGCTTCCGTAGTTTATTCCAGCCCTCATAGCTCCTCCCCTTTTCCCTCAGAGCGTTGTTCCTAGTGATGGGATTTTCGGCTCCTTTTCGAGATGCGGCTCTAATGGCTCTTCTTACTGTGGAGAGCCGGCTCTTTCGGCTCCCAAACGGCTCCCATATATATTTTTGACATTATTAATTAATTAATAGCTTAAACCTAATTTTATAATATTTTGTTTCATTATTGACATTGTTAAGCACTTATGATGAGTAAAAATGCCGCATAATAATGCTATAGCAATACCGATGCGTGTGATGTCCACATGTGCCTGTGCAGGTTGTTTGTCGAGCCTGCACGATAGGAAATGCTGACTTTGCTCAGTCTGCACTCTGCCCTGGAGCTTGATGTAGCATTAAAATGAGTCCAAATCTTGCTCCGTTTTCTGTCACTCATTTATTTTCACCTATTCAGTTCTCACACTGACTCCCCTTCTTTCTGTGCTTCTTGACCGCTGACTGAGTGTCTGTACATAAACACCTGCCAACGAACGCTATACTGCTTGGCCAATTGCCTGCCGTTTCCACAAAAAAGTGGAGATAAACTTTTTTTTCAGTGTTTTCCCGCCACATTATTAATTGAAACTATGTGTGATTGGTCAGATGTGTGGAGCACACGCTTGACATGAGGGCAGTGGACCGACCGAGGGAAAAAAAAACTCTCTGCTCTAGCAGAAGAGCAAAACGCGCAAGGAGAGGGAGAAGGGGGGAAGAGACAGCGAGGCACCGCAGGACAAAAAAAAAAACGATGTGGGGAAAAACTATCGTCTCTGGCACTTGCAGAGCACAAGCACAACGACAGGGAGGCGGAGAGACAGCGATATACTGTAGAAAAAAACCCGGCTCCCAAATAGGATCCTAAAACGGCTCCCATTGTGGAGCCGGTTCCAATCGTTCACTTCAAAGAGCCGGCTCTTAGAGCCGGATCGTTCGCGACCGACACATCACTAGTTGTTCCGTGCTGCTGTGGGCAAGTCAGAGGAAAGTTCGCTGCTGAGATATGTTTGCTTTTCTGTATGGATGTTGTTCATGTTGAGGTCTTTACCATTTGTTGTTTATTATTGTTTGTTAGTGTGCTACTTTGCAGTTTTGACCGTCATTGTGGGGTTTTTTTATAAACAGTTTTATTATAATTTCCTTTTTTTTATTATTTTGGCACGAACGACCGGTGCTAGTCCAGCACAGCTCGGTTGAACATTGTTTTTATTTTCACATTTTTAGAGCTGGAGTGCAAGGAGAGGGAGTTGAAGAAGTTGTTAATTTGTTTTCCCTTCTTCCCCCAGGTATGTGTTTTTATTTTTAATTTATACTTTTTATCTCTGTTTATTTAACTCTGTCCCACTGTATTGTGTTGTTGTGGCCACCAGGTGGCGTTTTTCTCCTCTTGTTTTTAGTTTATGATTTTTGTGAGAAGATTTCTTTTTTTAACAACTTTTGTTAAATCTGAAAAAAAAAATGTTAGTGGAGAGCGTTGTTCCGTGCTGCTGTGGAGCTGGAGTGCAGGGAGAAGGAGTTGAAGAAGTTGTTAATTTGTTTTCCCTTCTTCCCCCAGAATAAAAAAAATAAAATATCTGGTTGAGACCCACCTGAATGACTTCTGAGACTCATTGATGCCACCTGTTACATCTGCTCAACACGTCTGTTGTAACATCTATTACGAATAATAGCAGCCGTCTGAACTGCGTATGTCCATAAATCTTTAGGCAGATTACTCTCAATTAACATGAATCTTGCCATTTCAAAGACAGTTCTCCATATTCTCTCAGCTGTCCCATTCTGATGGGGAGAATAAGGAGCTGAAGTTTCATGTCTAATGGCATTTTGACTAAGCAATGATTGGTACTCTCTAGATATAAATTCAGTTCCATTATCAGATCTTATACATTTGACCTTCCCATAAGGTGCCACATCTGCAATAAAATTTTCTGTCCCTTTCACAGTATCACTCTTAACTTTCAGAAAATAGGTAAAAATAGCACCTGAATAATCATCTGTAAAAGCTAAGGTATATCTAAACCCGTCTTTGACAGCTGGTTCTATTGGTCCAGCCAGATCTGCATGTACAAGATCTAGTGCACCTTTAGCTTTTTCATCCGGATCTCTACTCCTGGTCTGAGCAAATTTATCTTTTATCCATACTTCACATTTCAGGTCAGGTTTTTCAGTTTTACCTCTAATTTTCATTCCATCTGCAACACCCTCCAACTTTGACACATCATCATAGTTACAGTGACCTAAAATTTCATGCCATGTTTGTATGTCATAGCAGGCATTACATTTGTCAACCTCATCTGTAAGAGTACTTAAATAAAACAGTCTATCATAAACATCAATATCAAAAGTCGTACCATTTTTATGGATGAGCCAGTTCTGTCCATCTTTGAAGATGACTGTCGCTCCTTGGGTAGTTGCAGCTTTAACCGAAAAGATGTCCTGAAAAAATGACGGCATGTATAAAGTGTCCATTAACATCATCTCCACAATTCAGCCGTTGCTGTCTCTCAAACGAACTCTGTCGGTGCCTTTCTTCAGTGCGATGCCACTGGCCCTCACATCGTCAGCCAACTCCAAAATATGGCTCTGAGACTTAAATGTCGATTCGAAATCCGTGAATTTTGAAGCGTCGGTCACAATGTGCTTTGTTGCACCAGAGTCGACCATGAGGCCCTTTACCTTCGTGCCATAGATCTGGGCATCGTCAATCTGCTTCACCTTGAAAGCAAATGTATGGTCCTCCTCATCCATTGCTTGCTTGACCTTGTCTCGCCTTTTCCGCCGACAATTTACGTCCTTATGTGTGGCGCTCTTGTAGAAACCACACCATTGTTTCGGCTTTCTGCGCTCGCCCGAGGTTGAAGGACAGTCCAGGGCTTTGTGCCCTCTCTGGCCGCAGTTGTAACAGCTGAGTTTAATACTCCAATTGTCTCTTCCTTTAACTTTCATCACGCTATCTTCAGCTGAGCCAGCAACACACAACTTCTCTGTGCTCTCATAGCTTCTCAGCTTCGTTTTAAATTGGGCAAAAGTTAACTCTTCCTCACTCTGTGTAACATAAACAGAGAATGGTTTCAACTCATCAGGCAGGCCTTTTAAAATCATTGCCGTCAGCAGGCCATCACTTAAAACTTCTCCAGCATTACGCAGCGCTGTAATTGCAGATTCTGCTCGGATAATATAGTCAGTGACGTTCTCATTGACACCTTTCTGAAGAGACGTCAGCTCCATATACAGACTAATCACTCGTGGCTTACCCGAACCAGCATAGTGATCTCTGAGGATCTTTAAGGCTTTTCTGCCATCATCTGCAGCATCTCCATGACAAGGGAAAGACTCTTATCGACCAAGACTTGAATTAATTCTGCATACGCCTCTTCGTTTTTGGTGGCGTCTTCTTCCGCGTCATCGGGTTCGTCTTTCAATAATATGGTATTCTTCAGCTCAAGCAGACGTAAGTGGGCCAAAAACTTTGTTTCCCACAACTCATACTTCTTTTCATCTCCGTCAAAGCATAACCGGTTCCATCGGCTTCCAAACTCCTCTCTGGGCCCACAACCTGTTGACGCTGCCGTATTTAAAGGGCTGGAAATGCCGGACCATGAGGAAGGAAAAACAACATAGCCTTCAGTTTCATTTGGCCTGAGTGCAGTGCTCACCAGAGCAACCTGTGGCCTTTTATTAGCTGATTGCACCCACCTGTGTAAATCTCCGCCCACAGCAGGAAGTCAACAAGAACATCAACAATAAGATTCAACAATTTAAATAAATGAAAATATTATGTAATTGTAAATATTAATGTGAAATGTACTTTAAAGTTAGAGAACTTAAGTTTAGGTACTTGTTCATTTAACCTTAATTACTTTGTTGGTTTGATTCACAGTGGTTTGCTTAGTATTGTTTATATAGTTTGTCATCATTTGCTTTGTAGTTTGAGTGAAATTAATTTATGTAAACTTACATGCAGATTAGTAATTATTTATTTTTCTTCTTTTGGGTTTGTTTAAAGGTTTTTACCTGCTTCTGGACCAGTCATGAAATGTCCTGACACACATTAAATAAATGGAGGATAAAATGAAGAAAACTGCTTGGTCCTTTGAGTAAAACCCTGTTGACAAAAGTCTGCATCGATTTATCCATCCCTTTTCAAGTGGGGAAGCTGTACAAATTAGAAAAGAACTTGACAGTGTCATACTGTTTCTTTGATGCTTTGTTACCATTAACACCTGGTGGGATGAATTCAAGAGTCAGATGGGATGCGTACACATGTGCAGTGTGAGCAGCCAAGTCTCATCCATGATTTGTGAGCTGTGACTTTTCAAACCTTGCACTGGTGCTGGACAGTTGGAGCTGAAGCTGAACACAGTGACTGAAATTACAGCATTTTCTCAGCTTTACTCCCAACAATGTTCACAAATGAAGATGCCTGGTTGAGAGGTGAGATGTGATCAAGAAACAAGTAGTTGCCTTTTACTTAACAAATCAAAGTGTGACTGAACTCCTGATTTAATATAGATGTGTAAAAATATATAGAACATATGAATTAAGATATGCAAATAAATGTGACTCACTGAGGGAAGAGAGAAGCCCAGCCAGGCATGAAACCTGGAGATCTGGTTAACCACAACACCACCATCAGCAGGAAAACCATGCCAGTGAAGATCTCCTGAGGCCTGGATAGATAAAATCAATTATAGCAGATAGATGAAATAATGTATAACTAACTGCAAGAATTATTTATGCAGCATCCCTTAGTAATACAATTTTTTGATACTGAATTTGTCTATGAATGAGTGACCAAGTAATCACCTGATTGCTCCCAATGACTTGTATTCTTCCTCTATAACTTTTCTTGCTGCTTTCTCTTTCCCAGACTGCACTCCATCACACTGCCACAGGAACGTGAAGCTGTGGAGACAGTGTGTAGGTGTCTACTAGTAATAATAAAATGTAAGAAATAAGAGTGCTAGTTGAATCCCTAAAATGTACTTTAACTTCCAGGCTTAGAAAAAAAGCGAAGTTTTTCTTATTCAGCGTTATCTTTATCGTGTCATAGCTGCCCTGCAAATTTTTGATGTTCACAAAAATCAAAGAGAAACTAGAAGTCTTTCCCAAAATAATTGATGCAATTACAAAAAAGGCTATTAATATTTGCAACCATGTATTGATGTTTATCACAGTCAGATCTTATTTCATCTGGCAACATATAGTTGTTTCCAATGAAATAATTATTATTACATTATAAACCAGGGGTGGCAAACTCATTTTCATTTTGGGCAAATCAAGATCATGAATGCTCTTGGAGGGCTGGTTCTGCCAGAATGTATTGATAAAACCTTGTTGGCAACCTGTTAAAATATCAATGAATTCTTGAAATTAAATAATATTATTGAACATATTTTCAGTCCCTCCAGGATTCTTTTTGTGATTTTTTTTAAACAATTAAGATCAGAGTGTTTGTGGTACTAATTCGGAAATATTTGCACATGTTTATGACGCAAAAGCGACTTTTTATTACCCGCTGTATAGATCCTATTAAGGTTAAGGTAGCTGTTTAGTACAAGTAAGAAAGTTTTGGACCAACTACGTATTAGTGCAAAAAGTGCAAGGACTTGTTGATTTTGCATGAATTTCCACAACAATTCTCAAGAAACTGGAGGGACTGATTAATATAATCTGGCAGTAAACAGATAAAAACTGCATTGATTTGACTGATAACGTAATATTTAAGCATACTTACTGTTAAGTCTGGAATCTAGAGGGCCACATAAAAACCTATGGCGGGCCAGATTTGGCTCACGGGCCTTGAGTTTGACACGTTCCAAAACAGTGACGTTTCGGTAACACTTTATTTGAAGGGGTGTGCATAAGATTGATATGACACTGTCATAAACATGACATAACACCCATCATGAACCTGCATAAGTCTTCATGAATATTTATGACTGTTGTCATTCGGTAAATATTGACACTTTTCATGCAAAGTTGACTTTATTCAAAATTTCTTTGTTATGACAACTTGATATTAACCTAGACAAAAATGTCATTATGACAAGTCATAATAGTTGTTGATTATTAACATTTAAAATGTTATGTATCTTTGTGTTTTATTACATTACTATATACAGTACAGACCAAAAGTTTGGACACACCTTCTAATTCAATGGGTTTTCTTTATTTTCATGACCATTTATAAGGCAAGAAATCCCACTTATTAACCTGACAGGACACACCTATGAAGTGAAAACCATTTCAGGTGACGACCTCTTGAAGCTCATCAAGAAAATGCAGAGTGTGTGCAAAGCAGTAATCACAGCAAAAGGTTGCTACTTTGAAGAAACTAGAATATAAGGGCTATTTTCAGTTGTTTTACACTTTTTTGTTTAGTGCATATGTCCACATGTGTTATTCATAGTTTTGATGCCTTCAGTGTGAATCTACAATGTCAATAGTCCTAAAAATAAAGGAAACTCATTGAATTAAAAGGTGCGTCCAAACTTTTGGTATGTACTGTATGTAGAGGAATATAATTATATTAATTGTTAAAAATTATGTTGTTTGGTTGGTTTGCACTAAGACATGTTTTAGCCTAAAAGAAATGTACTGTGTCATATGGACTGGGTCAATCTGACCTAGAAGTCAGGAAGGAGTTCAGATTTGGAGAGATGTGGAATAGCAATCACTAAAGAGAGGAAAGTTGTTAGTTTAAGCTGATGTGCAAGAAAGTTCTGGCAACAGTTCCTTCCCCTGCTCGCCAGGAAAGGAATTGGGCTGGAGCTCGAGACGTGGGAAGGAACCTCTGTTTGGACAGATAAGGAACAAACAATTTGACTAATCGTTCTTCTGATATGAAGCAGATGTTGAGGTCAAGATGTCTCTAATTATTCCAGAAGGCCAACTCCTAATTCTCGGACTATCCAATACACATCCAGTGTAAGACGGAGCCAGAAGTGCTACACAAATGGAGGAGAGCAACGCCATTGGTCGAGGCTTCCCAATACACACCAGCACAAGAGCTATGACTATAAAAAACTAATATCAGAAGTAGAAGTCAAGAGATTGTGGATTTCTGTAACGATGTGTACGTGATGTTTGGTTCAGCAAATGTGCATTAAAATCTCTTCCCATTCGACTATGAGCAGAAGGAGTTCCGAGTCTTGTGTAATTCTTTATTTATATATTCCATGAGTTTAGCCACCTTTAGATTCTACTATATGTCATTTGTGGTTTATTTTAGCGAGATCATTATAATTGTGTGATTAATATTTTCCCTTAAAAAATTAGGGGAAAATACTTTTTTTATTTAATTAAAAAATGAATTGTTAATATTGGACTAGTCAGCCAAAATTAAAGACTAGTCCAATGTAACTAGTCTATAAGATTGGACTAGTTGGATCATTAAGTGTCATTACACTGTCAAAAGGTTTAACAACACAGTATTAATATTTCCCCTACCTGAAATAAAGTGGAACAAGTAGGACCAATGATAAAGATGTCATTAAGTTTTATTACACTGTCAAATACTTTAATAACAGAGTCATTAATAATTCCTCTTTCATCAAGTAGTGGAACAAGTAGCATAAGTTATGAAGACGTCATTAGGTGTTATTACATTGTCAAATGCTGTAACAGTGTCATTAATGTTAACTAATGTTAACTTATCTCAAGTAAAGTGGAAGATATTGTACTATTTATAACTACCATCATAACAATTTTGTAAAAAAAAAAAAAAAAAATATATATATATATATATATATATATATATATATATATATATATATATATATATATATATATATATATATATATATATATATATAACTTTTTAGGTGTTTAATTGTAATTTTTTCCAAATGCAAAGTTGTTATTTGAAAGATACATCAGTAGTATTGTTCTTTAGGGGTTATCTGACGTCACAATATTTTTTTACCTGCAAGAGTTGTCTACAGTAGAAGGAGAGACCGGGTCAGTTGGCATGCTTTTTTGTCTGTCGGCCATATTGGATTTAACAAAAATAATTTCTTGCATTTGCAGCTGATGGCCAGTAGATGATGGTATATTTTATGATGCATTAGTGTCCACTTAAGTGGTCTGTGTGCATTTAGAACATAAAAATCCACAGGAAGCACAAGAAAATGGCTTTTAGCTGTCCACTGTAGTGACCACTATGTAGGCCTGTCACGATAACAAATTTTGCTGAGCGATTAATTGTCTCAAAAATTATTGCGATAAACGATAATATTGTTTGAAGACCTTTTTACACTGATTTAATGGAAATGACGTAATAATGCAATTTCCTGCCAAAGATAGATACACTTTATTTTCAAAAGAACACTAAACACTGGAACTGATAAACAAAATAAACAAAACAAAATAAAATGGATTCTCAGTCTCCATTAACAAAACATGTACTTGAATAAAAACTAAACAGCATAAAGCCAAAGTGGAAATAAATACTTCATTCAACCAAAAGAGTGCAGATTATGAAGTCTGTATATTATGTTGCCCTTCAGTAATAATTAGATTTAAATAGAGAAAATGGCTCTACACAAGCCATTTAGAAAATCACACTACACGATTTTTTGCCCCGATTTTCCCCTTAAGACAATCTTAGAACGTTGGTCGTTCTAAGATTGTCGCTTACCATTTCGTAACCGATCATCCTGTAGTGTGTGGTGTGTTATGGTAGATCCTCGTTGCCGCTCTGATCTAAATCAGGGATTTTCCCCAACTGGGAGCATTAATGCAGCCTGTTGAATGTGACAGGTAGCCAATCAGAAAGCACAGATTCCTCTCTGCGCTTTCTGAGGGGAAATTAGGAGGGGAATCCCAAACAGCTGACATGACAACCCGAAGTCCAGCAGACATTGGAGATGATGTACAAAGAATATAGAAATGACAAGAGGAGGAGTTGGAGCAAAATTGCTACTGCAGTTGATAAAGCTGATAACATTTCAGCTGTTCTTGGTTAAGGTGACATAAATAGGTTATAATGATTTTCATTCAGTCAGGACTGACACTAACCACATGCACTGCAGGTAGATTGTAGTAAAGCATTGATTAATGCCTGGTTTTAAAATTAGTTCACTGAACTTAACTAATTATTAACCATTATTTTGTCTCCATTGTTGGACATCAACAATGTCCAACAATGTTCAATCATCAACGGCATGATCGAACCCGATCGAACCGTTATATCTAGGATTTCTGTCGGCTAATGTGTGGTCTGTCAGGTTTTGAAAATGGGCCGACAGTTCTAAGATCGTGTAGTGTGCGCTGGGATTTACCCTAAGGAAATGAGGAAGGGGGCATCAGTGGAGAGCACCGGAGTTGAGCCTTTTTTCATTCAGTGTCAACAACAGAAAGAGAAAAAGGCCGAAAGAGACGATAAAGCCGGTAATTAAAATGACGTCGATAGTTTTAATTTATCGTATGATTAATTGATTTATTGTTTATCGCAACAGGCCTACCACTATGCATGAAAAGGTTAAAACCACATGTGAGTTAAGATCATGATGGTGTGTTGACACTCACTCTGAGCCGAGGAACAACCAGTACAGCCAGATCCATGTGAGCAGGAGCATGATGACACTGATAGGAAGGCACATCAGGAGCCAGTTCCCAAAGTTGATGCAGTTGCATTCTGGGTAAATCCTTAAGGTAAAAACAGTATTAAGAGTGGATCATTTGAATGCAAACACTACTTGCATGAAAATTTTCTATCATAGTGTTGTTAATACTTGCCTAAATGTTTCACTAACACTTTTATTCATACATGGCTGGTTTACCCTATGTTATGTTTCTCCTTTTTTTCATACCCAAACCAAGAGTAATGTATATAATGAAGTCAGTCACCCACTGATTGAGATACTCAGAGAAGATGAGGTTTGGAGAGGTTCCTGGCAGTGTGGTGATACCACCAATGTTGGATGAGTAGGCAATACCGATGCACATTGCTTTGCACATCATTAGGTCCTGCTGACTCCTGCTGACAACAGCTGGGACACACGCTGCAGCCTTCAAGACAGCAAGAAGGAAAGTGAGACAGAGCATCAGAAGTAACAAGAACGAAAATACAATGCTTTGAAAAAGTTTTTCTATTGCTTTTACATTTCCTTACACTTAAATATTTCAGGTCAAACCAACTTTATTACCAGACAGAACAGAATAGAGGGGAAAATTAGGTAGTGCATAAATACTTGACATATATGCAGCAACAATAACCATAGAAGTTAAAGAAATAATACTTTTGATGGTAAATTTATACCTGAGCTGGGTCAGACTGGTCAGACTGGGGTTGAGCGGGGTCAGACTGGTCAGACTGGGGTTGAGCTGGGTCAGACTGGTCAGACTGGGGTTGAGCTGAGTCAGACTGGGGCGGTTTTTGAATCTCAACACATGTGAAGTTTTCTGCTGGAGCGTCAGGTTTCTTCTCATCGCTGGGAACCAAAACAATATGGTTTTAGATTTTAACTTAATGCAACGACAAGAAAATACAGAAGCACACAGAATACAGCAAGGAGGAATTCAAGGGTAGAAAGAACCACTTAAGACTCAAATGACATTCTGATATTCCCAAAGCTCGACATACCTTGCAATTTTCTTTATTGATTCGATTTTCATGTCAGTTTCTGCAAAAAGAACAGAGTTTGACTTTCCATTCAGATCCATTATGTTCTTATGCTTGGAGGTGAAGTCCCAAACTGCTCATGGTCAAGGGTGGGAAACCCTTTTGATATGAAAAGGGAACAGTATGCAAACTTTGATTATTAGATAAACACAATTTTTAGATTTTCTTTCTGTCTGCAGCATTTACTGCTCAATTTGGCAGAGGTGCATTTTGTATATTCTCATTTGTTCCTTTTTAATCCTTTACTGTTTTTGTCTAAGTTGTGCAGATGGATGGTGGAGAAATGACTCAGATTTTGCTTGACATAATGCATCAAAGCAACATGATCATTATGACTGTATCGTTAATTATATTTTGGTCACATTTAAAGTTAAAACACGTAGGTAAGGCTAATTTTCCCTTCTGCAAAAAGCTTGTCTTGTGTTTTTTTCTGAGGTTTCCAGTGTGACAGGTTGAAGTGATGAAAGGAGAAAATGTCAGAGCTATGCACAGATTGTCAACTAATTCACACACTATAGTGAGCCTGCAATTTTTTAGCGACATTTATGATATTGACCTTTTTTCATTGACTTTATAATCCACTACATCCTGTCTTCTGGTACAGTAAAAGTAGAGTTCAGAGGGTTTACTGTACATTGTTTGAAAAAGCGTATGAAGCCTGACCTCCCAGAGCATAATACAGACTATAGTTATTCTTCAGTTATTGAGATTTTCAGTCTGGCTGGGCATGAGCAAGTCTGATACAGAACATTTAAGACAACATTAAAACACAATGCTGTGAAACTGTATTTAAAAGCGTTGTTGTCAAGATCAATAAACAATGAATGTGATGTTTGCTGTTCTGCAGGCCTCAGAAGTTTATTAGGGAACATTACACTGTAGTACATAACCTTTGAAACACCATCACAGAGAAACTGGTAGGAATGTGTGTGGTGTAACTTCAGGTCAGAGGAGAGAAGATGAGGTAAGTTGGAGGAAGAAGGTGGGATAATTGGAGAGATGAAGGAAGTCAAACAGGACTACTATTAGGCTAGATCCATAGCAAAGAGAAGGCTTCTTGTGAGCAACTTGAGAGGCTTGATAGTAAGGAAAAGCTCTGTTTGTTCAGGTTAGCACAACAGAAAGATCGAACTGGAATTTGTGTAGAGGAGGTCTGGTTGACAAAAGCTTGAAAAGAGAATGTGTTGATGAATGAACAGACTGGTGAGAGATGGAAGGAGAATTTTGAGAAGCAGAAGAATGAGAAATATGAGATGGAGAGGAGGACAAGATGGAGCAGAAATAGAAGATGTTTGGGAAAGAGTGGAGTGGTGTTTTTGACCATTGTATTTAACAGAAGCTTCTTTCTGAGCAAACTTTTGTTGTGACTGACTTAAAGCATGAGTGTTTTTATGTGAATGTTTGTCTTTGAATCTAAAGGCCGTTTTTCCACATAAGAGTTTAGAATTAAATCTATTTGAAGAAGGAATAAGACTGAGATCTGACAGATCTGTGTCCATTGTTGAAAGTGAAACAAAGACAGATTCACTCTTCAAAAGCGTATTAGGTTGTGTTTTACTAAAGCACATCCAGTTACCATACAGCTGCAGGTCAGGGTTGACGTTGCCATTACATCCCAACTCCTTGGCCTTCAGGATCTGCTGGAGCACAGCCTCTACAATGGGCATCACCATGGTAACTGCCGAGGTGTTTTGAACCCACATGGAAAGGAAGGCACAGCCAGACATGAAGCCCAACATCAGCCTGGAGGCAACAACATGCTATCAGAAACAGGAACAAAGCAACCGCAAATTCACACTTTAATTAGGTTTAGTTGACTAGAGCACTAGGGCTAACCTATGTACCCACTTTATTTTCTGTCGTAAGTTGCATAGGAATTGCCCTCTTGTGGCCATTTGAGGACTATGGAGGTTTTTATTTATGGCTACTTAATTTTTCATGGACGGACGGACGGACGGATGGAATGAAGGGGCGTTGCCCATCCACACCTTCATTAGACTGGAAGTTGTTTATATTTATTTGTTTGTTTGTTATTTCACCACAGAGAGGCCAACTTTCCATTATTCCTATCTTGATTTGATACAATAAAGGTTCTTTGCCCTCTGTTGTTTCCTGCACTTTTTTTAGGCGCTACAACTGTTCAATCCGTTGTTAACATGGCGAAACGTGTTTTACCGAGTCGCCTTTGTACGAGCATGAAGATGTTCATGCTGGTTTTACACCTGGAGCTGCTGCTGTGCAGAGCTGCACCCCTGTGTATATTAGAATCAAATAGCAGCAAGCCAGCAAAAGGCAAAAAACTTAGTTTTTTTTCCCCAAGCAAACAGAGTAAGTTGAGTAAAACTGTTGCATGCGAATAATAAGCTGTTAACTATATAATAGTTTGTGGTTTTAAAATTGCATATGCTATCTAGTTTATGGGAATTCTTATTATTGCTGGGTTTCAGATGATGTAGCACTGACGTCATCCACTGAAGATGGGGACAGGAAGTAAATGCAACCCGTTTATTTCTGCTGAACCTGCTTCAAAATGTCTAAAGTCTGTGTCATGTACGTAGTTCCAACAGTTCTAATAGAGAGAAAGATAAACGTTATTTTCGTTTTTCGAAGGTAGTTGGTCACAAGGGAATTCATTTTTAAAAACTTACCGAAAAAGAGGAGAAAAGTGGATTAACAATCTACGGCTAAAAACAGGAGATGCGGAAACTAACAATGCCAGAGTTTGCAGCGCCACTTTCTAACAGGCAACGACCTCATTGTTTAAATTATGTTTTCAGATATTTTATTGGACACTTACTTAGAAAGATAAGCACCTAATCCAAGTGCAAAAACTTTTCATTGAAAAACAAGAATTTTTTCAAAATTGCAATACTTCCTTTAAGTGAACTCATTTTTGGAATTTTAATTTGTGCCATTCTATTAATCGAGTAGCTTGTGAGACCTTTCTCAACAAGTAGAATAAAATAAAGATTAGATGCTGAAAAATTAAAACTCTGTGTTAACATAGTTTTAATGAGTCACTTACTGAAATGTCATTTTATTTTTAGACCCATTCATCAGAAATCATCTTAGTTGTAGTTTTAGTGCTTTTTTTTTAGTTTTACTGTATCTTCATGCATTGTATGACGTATTCACAAAGACATAGAGAAACTCTTAATCTTCTCAAATCTTTAAGTATATTTGTTGATTCTTACCTTAGTGAACTACTACTGCTATGGATGGACTGGAGTTGAGTTATTCAGTACACAGATGAAACTTTGCTGCTAAAACTTTGTTCACTATTCTTTTCCTAATAATGTCTCAAAAGACCTGGGGCCTCATATATAAAAGGGTGCACAGGGTTCACACAAAAAATTGGTGTATGGACAAACTGGCGCACAAATATTAAGATGTATAAAGCCATGCGTACACATGTACTTGCACATCTTTCCTTTATAAATCAGTTTGTGGGAAATAGAGTATAGCAGCAGGTCCGCCCTGTCGCTACCAATAACTACATATGTAAAGCAATAACCATGGCAACGGTCCTTGCGTGTACCAGTATAAAATATTTATAGTAATAATAATTATATATTTACATTATGTGTTTACAGGGCACATAAGGTACACAAAAATTTTAAATAATAAATTGGAAAGAAAACATTTCAGAGAGAGAAATAAGAAAATAAAGAGATCCAAATGCAAATGCTTGCTTGAACAGTAGAGCGTTCAGCAAAGAATCAGCAACCTCCAGAGCCACATAAAGACAGTCACAAAGTCGGCCTTCTATCACTTGAAGAACATTTCCAGGATTAAAGGACTAATGTCTCAACCAGATCTAGAGAAACTCATCCATGTGTTCATCTTCAGTCGCATTGATTCCTGCAACAGCGTCTTCACAGGTCTGTCCAACAAATCAATCAAACAGCTGCAGCTGATCCAGAATGCTACTGCTGGCGTTCTCACTAAAACCAGCAAGATAGAGCACATAACACCAGTTTTAAAGTCCTACACTGGCTCCCTGTAGCTCAAAGAATAGACTTCAAAATACTGCTGTTAGTTTACAAATCACTGAACGGCTTAGCACCACAATACATTAAAGATCTGCTGTTGTTGTATCAACCCTCCAGATCTCTCAGGTCTTCCGGTTCTGGTTCTGCTCTGCATCCCCAGAACCAGAACCAAACGAGGAGAAGCAGCTTTCAGCATCTATGCACCACAAATTTGGAACAAACTTCCAGAAAACTGTAAACCAGCTGAAACACTGACTTCCTTTAAATCTGAACTAAAAACCCACCTGTTTAGAATTGTATTTGAAATGTAATCAATTACAAATTTAATGATGGAACTTGATTTAATGTCGTGTTTTGATTGTTGATTCTATCTTGCATTGTGTTTCTGTGTTTTTATGTATCATCATCATCATCATCATACATCATTATGTAAAGCACTTTGAAATGCCTTGCTGCTGAAATGTGCTATACAAATAAAATTTGATTGATTGATTGATTTAAAGAAAGACAGCGTGACAGAGAGTTCTTTATGGTGAGTGGGGAATGTCGAAGTTTAATCTAACTAGGAGAATCATGTGTATAAGTTGCACATTTTCAGAATGGAGATGCTTTGTATTCATAAAGACCCATTCAGAAAGCTGGAATGGCTCGACTGAAGGATGACTGTCTGACCTGTCGGCAGCTCCAGCCGGACCGGCACCAGTAAGGCACAGCTCCTCCTTTAAGTTTTGCACAGAGCTAAACCATCATTAACATTTCCCAGCAGATCAATATGTCTCTGATCAAACGCTCCCTCTAAATTTTTTCCTTTTATTTTATTGATTTTGCATGTGTGTGTTATGTTGCTGTCTGAGGATAAATGCTGTTCAGTTTCGTCATTTACGTTTAAACAATAAAAGATTAAAATCATGAAAAAATATCGGGTACGTTTCAGTGTATTTAGATGAGTTTTGGCACCTTCTAGTTTGTTATTGTCCACAGAAAAAGTTTGCATGGCTGCCATACATTTTCACGGTATGTAAATTTATATATAATTTGTATGTATATTTACGCAAACTTTCATGACACATTCATTTTTATATAGGCCAACTTGTGTGTGTAATATGGCACCGCAAATTTTTCGTGCATACACACGCTTTTTACATGATCCTCCTGAATAATAAAGGTACTTGAATCCAGTAATCTATTAGAGAGGTGCTCACCATGCAGGGTTGACTCCCACCATGGAGACAAGTCTCAAGGCTATTCTCCGGTGAAGACCCCACTTCTCAATGGATGTAGCCAGGCAGATGACCCCCACTAACAAGAAGTGGAAATCTTTGAAGTACTCTTTTGCCACCTTAAAGCAACATGGATAGTTTTAATAAAAATCAGTAATAACTTGATAAACCAAATCATAAAACCAGAACTGCAACTGTTGAAAACACATCTAATTATGATGTTTCAATTCAAGGATTCTATGTATCAAGACATAAACAGAATGTGTTATTTTAGATATTTTTTAGGAACAACATCACAAAGTTCAGTTTAAAGAGATTTTTAAGGTTACTATCAACAAACACCCATAAATATTTTAAACCCTCAGGAGACCATTTGAAAGTGGACATGTTTTTAACTTTACTGTAGTCAAATACAGACATTGACAAAACCTCACTCTTTTCCAGGTTAACTTTGTATCAGGAAAATGAACTGTATTTACTCAGTAGTTCCTGAAGGTGACAAAGAGAGTATTCTGGATTGGTTAAAAATATAATTATGTTGTCAGCAAAAAGTGAAATCTTGTGTATGTTAGTGCCAATCTCAAAGCCACTAATATTAGGATTTTCTTCTAATGCCCTCTGCCAAGGGCTCGATGGCAAGCCAAAAAGGGCGGGACTAACTATCTGTCTGTTGCCTCTCTACAGCCGAAATGGATCAGAGGTAATCCCATTGGTAATAACTCTAGCTTGAAGGGATCTATAAAGAGATTGTATCAAATTGACAAACTCTTCACCAAATTTCTTAAGGACAGAAAAGAGGCATTGCCATTCAACCATATCGAAAGCCTTTTCAGCACCAAGTGAGAAGGGTACACTTGGTACCTTTTTCTTGTTAACAATATGTACTATGTTAAACAAATACCTAAAATTATTAGTGGAAATTCCATTTAAAATAAACCCTGTTTGATCTGGGTTGATAAGTAAAGGTACATACATACCTTTCCAATCTTTTTACTATCATTTTGCCGGTCACCAACCTTTAAAAAACTTGACTTTCTGAATTAATTTTGTGTGTGTGCAAAATATAGTGAAAAAAGTGACTAAGTTGGGAACCATTGGGTGATTATTGTAAACGTGGCATGGGGAGATGACCTGGTGGCCAGGACTGTCTATCAGCCCTAAATCATGATTCTGTCTAAAGCACCATATTACCTTGGGCCAGCCCTGCATGAACAGCAAGCCGCTGCTCTGCTCTGCCCATCTCTCTGCTGGAATCTACCTGGAATCCCCCGATAGTCCTTATGTCACCCTGCTTTTGGGACACCCACCCTGCTTTTGGGACATCTAGATTTATGTAATCGTGGCATGTTTGTTTGTTCCTGTGGTCTAAATGGTAAAGTATTTTCACTGATGTTTATGTGATGTTTTGTGAACTCCAAATGCTATGAGATGAATCTTTCTTTAGCTTTAGCAGTTAAGGTTCTGCAGTAACTTCCCATCAGCGGGGCAAACCGCCTGGTAGTAACATTAGGCTAAGGTGAAGCACAGAGCGAACAGTGAGCAGGCGGTACCGGGGCTCTGAGGTGTGTCGCGGTGACAGTCGCGGTACCGTTTATATCAGGATGCCTGGTTCTGGCCCACAGCAGTGGGACCAACTCAGGCTGTCTGTAGCGAACCGGGCATTTAGTCCAGCACTGGCGAAGCCTGATAAAATTAAAGTTTGAAGTTTTCTCTGCAGCCAAACCATTTCTGTTTTTAGGAGAGAGGAGGGGCTTTGCGAGGACAATTACGAAAAACTTTAACTACTAACTTCAACATCAGACCCATGTTGTTATTCACAAACAATGTATGTTGAAAAATAAATATTCTTGCTCATAATTTGATAGTTAGAGGGGGCAGATCCACCCCCCTCCTCCTCACCATGTGCCTGGTGTCTTTTTTTTGTTCTTTCTCTCCCCTCCAGGGGGTCTTTTGTGGGCTCTAGTGTCCCTTATATGAAAGTAGGCTGACAGGAAAGGGGGGAAGACATGCAGCAAATATCGCTGGGTCCGGGAATCGAACCCATGACGGCCGTGTCGAGGACTCAAGGCCTCCAAACGTGGGTCACGCTATCCCCTACGCCACCACAGCAAGCCCAGTGCCCGGTGTCTTAACAACATGGAGGCAGAGGAACTGAGAATCCTCATTATGAGACCGAATCATTATTAGACTGAGGGATTACCAGTCTAATTTATTTTTACTAAATTATTATATTTACCTAAACATTATTGTTGAGGGGCACAAATAAGCAGGCCTCCTGGCACACAGATAAAAAAAACAAAAAAACTCAAAAGGGCAGTAGGGGCATCAAGGATAAAAGGGGAGGGGTTCAAGCCCACTCCGCACCCCCATTCCCCCTTCGGGTGCTTGAAATAGAACATGTTAGCATGATTTAGGGCTACAAAGTTGCATTCAAACAAATCTGTCATGAATTGTGGTTTTGTGATGAACAGGATTGACTGTCAGACCCAGGATGAAGTGGAGAAATGTGTTTAATGTTGTCCAGAAAGTGCCCAAAACCAGGAACCACAGGTGAGCGACGAGACAACAACAAGAACTAAGGTTTGCACACAATGGGCCAAGACAATTATGACGGCAACGACGACAACTATGACAAGGATCCAGCAGGGAACAGAGGAGACAGGTAAGGTTAAATACACAGGGGAAATCAGTAGTCTAATTCCTACTAATTAGACTAATTAACTAATTTAACTATAATTAGTGTTACCAATTAGTGCAACAAAAAAAATGTGTGTATTGTTCTTGGGACAGATGAGAGCAGAGTAAAGATACTAGGCAAAAACAGCATTTTAGAAGAAACACTTATGTGCAACATGGTGGTGAAAGGTTGATGGTTTGGGCTTGTTTGCAACAACAGAACAAGTTCATATTTCAGGCTCTGAGTTAAAACCTGACGTTCTGGGGTCACATGTGAGGCCATTAGACAGATAAGGTTTTCAAACTCCAATTAAATAAATCAATGTTGGACAGAGAAGTGGCCTTAAACTACTCCTCAACACTGAGAGACAAGGTGATAAATATAAAAGAATATACTTTATTGATCCTCAAGAATCAATAAAGTATAAAGGATCAATATGACTGAATATAAATAAACAAATAAGTATGCAGATGCAAATATGTTCATCTAAAAATAATCTGAGTGCAAGGAAAATTAGATTTAAGTTACTCAGAAAATAAAATAATGAAATAAATTAATACTTATATCATAATAATAATAAATAAATAAATGTGGAATCTGTTAGACAGACTCCATAGACAGGATGAAATCCTTTCCTTTTTAAGATTGACTCACATTGGATGACTTCATAATGCCGAACATGGGGAAGAGGAGGGCAGGGAGCATGGCGGTCATAGACAAAGGAATCACCTCTGTCACCCAGAACACAGCCATGAGTAGCAACACAAAGGCACATTCTGCTACCTAAACAGTAAAAAGACACAAAAAAAATCACTTTTTTTTAACCGCCTTTATTGCAACAGGACGGCTGCTAGTATGAATTTTGAGTCTTTCTCTGTGGAGTTTACATGCTCTCTCCCATATCCAAACATCATCATCATCATCATCAGTGCCTATCTCCCTTTGAGCCCAAGACCACTGAGGAGTGATCTCCAACCGGAGTCCTCCTCTTCATTTGGTTGCAACATGAACTGCTGTAGACAGAGACACATTCCCATGGTTCCAGGCAGTCTTTAGCAGGTAGAACTCAGACTTTGCCTTCCCCCTGCCTTTACCTCCAGCACTGCCTGGAAAGATGAAAATGTCCACATGCTTCTCCTCCTGGATCAATAGGTTTAGCTATGTTCTTTTAATATTAAGACCTATTGGCAGTAATGGAGATGCTACTTGGTGGGAAATAGTAGAGAAAAGTCATTGTAAAGTTGCACTGATGTCTACTGGTTGTCATGGTACCATAGCTGCTTCTGCTCCTAACGAAAATGGTCATCTAACTGTAAATGTCATGTTGGGGTTTAGGTTTCTAGCCCACATGCAGAACATCACAGGAGACAAAGAATCAGTTGAAGAATATTTATTGTAAAACAATAACCCAGTAAAGATGTTGGCGTGGTTAGGGTCCAAACTGGGGGGGAATGCTGCTGACTGTGGCTCACTGCAGAACAGTGAAAAGGAAATGGTGAGTTCAATGGCAGCTGGGAAACAGGATGTGCGAGAAGGGAAAATCAGTTCTTACTTTCTGGTAGATATAGTCTCGGATTGAGAGGGTGGATACTGCGGGTTCTGGTTGGGCAGCAGAGCTGAGCGAGGTCCAAAGGCTGGGAGATGGCGGTGGAGGGCGGACAGGTAAGTTCTGGATTTGACGATGATGGAGGGAAGGGTCCGACAGCCAGCCAGAGGAAGTGAAACTGGGGAATCTTGAGATCCGACAGATGAGGAGGAAATGGGAACTCGGGCAACGTGTAGGTACCACCCGCGGCATCACGTGGAGGGCTTAATCCAAAAGCCACAACGGAAGTCTCTCAGGGAGGATCCAGGGAATGACTCGAGAGGAAACACCTGAAGAGCACAGAGAACAAAATGACAAATTACTTGAGAGGGAACTCAGAGGAAACGAACTCAGAGACTGACTCCGAGGGGCTCAGAGTACCGTTTTGGCGAAAACACTCCAGCGTCGAAGTGCTGGCTGTCAGCGTCTTTTCACCTCTAGCTGATGATGAGAGGATCATCGTCAGGTGTGCAGAACTACGGGCACGCCTCCCCTGGGAAACCAGCCCCTGGCGCTATCTGGTGGACAGCCCGTGAACCACCAAGAGGATCCAAAAATAAAGAAAAAACAGAACAAAAACCCCGGAACCCGACAGTACCTCCCCTCAACTGTCACCACCTGGCGACCGAGACGAACAGGAAGGAAGGGATGAACGATAATCAGCAATAAGTGAGGGATCCAGGATGAACGAACCCGGGACCCACGACCGATCCTCCGGACCGTAGCCCTCCCAGTCGACAAGGTATCGCCTCCCACGACCCTGCCGACGGGAGTCCACGATCCGGCGGACGGAATAGGCCGGATGGCCGTCAATGATACGGGTGGGAGGAGGGGGCTCGGAAGGAGGGCACAATGTGCTGGTATGGACGGGCTTGATTTGGGAGACGTGGAAAATGGGATGCACACACAGGGAGGCTGGGAGGCGAAGACGGACTGCTGACGGGCTGATGATGCTTTCAATGATGAACGGACCAATAAACCTGGGGGAGAGCTTCTTCGAAATGGACTTAAGGGGAATGTTACAAGAGGATAACCAAACCTGTTGTCCCGGAGCGTAGCTGGGAGCGGGTGTGCGTTTGCGATCAGCCAGGCGTTTGTGCTCTACAGCAGTGTTGTTCAGATTGTTGGTAGTGGTTCTCCTGACGTATGGACAGCGGCGGATGTGATGTTGGATTGAGGTGACGGCGATGTTCTTTTCTTCCGAAGACAATAATGGGGGTTGATAGCCTAGAGATACTTCAAAAGGGGATAGACCAGTAGCTGCAGAGACATGAGAGTTGTGCGCATATTCCACCCAGGGGAGAAACTGACTCCAGTCAGAGGGGTTGGTGGAAGTAAAACAACGAAGAGTAGATTCCAGCTCCTGGTTCGTGCATTCTGTTTGTCCGTTAGTCTGAGGGTGAAAACCAGAAGTTAATAAAAACTTTGCACCAAGTGCAGAGCAGAAGTTCTTCCAGATCTGAGAAATGAACTGGGGTCCCCGATCCGATAAGATTTCCAGTGGAATACCGTGAAGACGAAAAACATGTTTTATTAACAGCTGCGCAGTCTGGAACGCTGTGGGGAGTTTCTTCAGCGGGATAAGATGGCAGGCCTTTGAGAAACGATCTATAATAGTGAAAATGGTGGTAAAACCTTTAGATAGGGGCAAGCCGGTAACAAAATCTATGGAGACATGGGACCAGGGTCGTTTGGGAACTGGTAACGGCTGCAGAAGGCCTGAAGGGGGCTGGTGGGAAGGTTTGTTTCTGGAGCAGATGGTACAGGCTAGCACAAAATCCTTAACGTCCTTATGAATGGATGGCCACCAGAATGTGCGGTTTATGTGTACAATGGTGCGACTGATAACTGGGTGTCCGGAAAACCTGGATGAGTGAATCTATTGGATGAAGCGGGCTCGAACGGTAGACGGAACATAGATCTTGTGTGGCGGGCAGGAGTCAGGGGCTGGCTCCGATTGCTGCGCCTGCTTAATAAGGTCTTCTACCTCCCAGGTTACCGCCACAACAGTGTAGCTGGGAGGTAGGATGGTGGCGGGTCCTTGTTCCGAATCATCAGGTGAATGTTGGCGAGACAGGGCATCCGGTCTTATATTACGAGAGCCTGGGCGGTAGAAGATAGACAGGTTAAATCTGGAAAAGAAAAGAGACCAGCGGGATTGATGGGAATTTAATCTTTTAGCAGATTGTAAATACGACAGGTTTTTGTGGTCCGTCCAAACCAGCACGGGATGTTCCGCGCCCTCCAACCAGTGCCGCCACTCCTCCAAGGCTAATTTGATAGCCAGAAGCTCTCGGTCACCCACACCATCATTTCGTTCTGAGGGAGACAGTCTGCGAGAGAAAAATGCACAAGGATGAACTTTATCATCAATCTCGGAAACCTGGGAGAGAACGGCTCCTACGCCGGTGTCTGATGCGTCAACCTCGACTATGAATTGTTTCTTGGGGTCAAGTTGAATTAGCACGGGTGCGTTGGCGAACAGGGTCTTTAATCTTTTAAAAGCTGCCTCAGCCTCTGGGGTCCAACTGAAAATGGTCTTAGTAGAAGTGAGGGCTGTTAAAGGTAAGGCAGTCTGACTATAGTTGCGGATAAAGCGGCGGTAAAAATTGGCGAATCCGAGGAATCTTTGCAACTGCTTACGTGTCTCAGGGGTTGGCCAGTCCAACGCCACCTTAATCTTTTCCTCCGTCGGCCTTACCTGTCCGCCCTCGAGCACAAAACCAAGGAAAGTGACTGATGGTTTGTGAAACTTGCATTTTTCTGCTTTAACGAACAACTTGTTTTCCAGAAGACGTTGTAACACAAGGCGGACGTGATGTTTATGGTCATCTATGGACTTTGAATAGATCAAGATGTCATCTAGATAAACAAAAACAAAAATATTTAGAAAATCTCTCAGCACGTCATTCACGAGAGCTTGGAAAAATGCAGGAGCATTAGACAGTCCAAAAGGCATAACTAAGTATTCGAAATGGCCGATTGGTGTCTTGAAAACAGTTTTCCATTCATCGCCCTGGCGGATTCTAAGTAAATGGTAGGCATTTCTGAGATCTAACTTAGTGAAAATAACAGCGTTGTGTACCGGTTCGAAAGCAGAAGATAGCAGGGGCAGAGGATATTTGTTTTTTACTGTTATATGATTTAGACCTCGGTAATCAATGCACAGTCGGAGCAAGCCGTCCTTCTTGCCTACAAAAAAGAAACCCGCACCCAAAGGAGAGGAGGAGGAGGGGCGGATGATGCCTGCGGCTAAAGAGTCCTTGATGTAATTCTCCATTGTTTCTCTTTCAGGTCGGGAGATGTTATATAAACGGCTAGAAGGTAACGGTGCTCTGGGGAGAAGGTCGATAGCGCAATCGTAGGGGCGGTGTGGTGGCAGAAAGAGAGCTCTTGATTTACTGAAGACAGGGGCTAAATCTTGGTACTCTGGCAGAATGGTGGACAGGTCTGGTGGGTCTGCCTCCTGGCGTTTTGCCGGGGGGGAACCTGGAGGAACTGCAGAGCGGAGACAAGATGAATGACACAAAGGGGACCAAGATTCAACATGTCTGTCTGTCCAATTTATATGTGGGTTGTGTTGTTGCAACCATTTGTCAGGTGTGCAGAACTACAGGCACGCCTCCCCTGGGAAACCAGCCCCTGGCGCTATCTGGTGGACAGCCTGTGAACCACCAAGAGGATCCAAAAATAAAGAAAAAACAGAACAAAAACCCCGGAACCCGACAGTAAAGGAATGACAACTTCCCCTTTGTGGAGCATTCTAAGCACACTGTTTTGAGCCATTATTAAAAAAGGCTAACTTGGATTTTGCACAGCTTGAAATCTACAGAGGTCCTGTTTTTTGTCAAAGTTTCTTGATAAAGTAGTGGCAGAGCAATTAATTTCTTAAATGAAAAACATGAGATCTTTGACAGCTTTCAAAAGATCCGGTCCAGAGACACTGCATTGTGTAAAATTTCTAGTGATATTTTGATGTCAGCTGACTCTGGAGAATTCATGGGGATGGTCCTAGATATAAAGTCTGCCTTTGGAACTGTTGAACATAGTAATTTGATTAACAGGCTACAAGCAAGTGCCAAGCCTCATAGACCGACTACAAACTAATGTTTGTAGTCGGTCTATGAGGGTTTATCTCCTGTCTTTCTGGAAAAATATTTAGTGTTTCTGCAAGAATCCAAGAGTCTGCTGTGTGGGGAAAGTCAGGGCTCAGTATATTTTCTTTCTCTGGTATATTTTCCCAGAGGCCAAATAATAAGTCAGTTTTCACATGTGTGTTGTCATTTCTATGCTGATGATATTCAATTATATTGTTCCTTCAAACCTTCTAAATATCGCAAAGTTGTCCTCCTTAATAAATTGTGTTGGCAATATCAAAGAAAGGATCTGTGATAATTTTTTGCAGATTAGTTATGATAAAACTGAAACCTTAATTACTGCTCAAATAACAGAAATCATCTCTAAACCCATCCTCTGTATATCGACATCTTCTGATAAACCATACCAAACCAAATAAATATTAGTTTTGATTCTGCCATGTCACTGCAGTGCTATTCTTACACATCAATCAGAAACATTTTTTTTAAATAAGAAATATTTCTAGATTCAAGTCTATGGTGTCAATGGCCAAGATGAAAGGTGATTATCCATGCTTTTATTTTATTCAGTCTGGATTATTGTAAGTCTTTTCATGAACTTTAATAAGAAGGACCTTGTGTGAAAATGTGTGGCAGCCACGCACACTTTTTCTGTGGACAATATCAAACTACAAAGTGTCAAAACTTACCTAAATACACTGAAATCTGACTACATTCAGTTATGTAGACCAAGAAGCATCGAACCCGATGTTTTTTTTCATGATTTGAATATTTTATTGTTTAAACGTAAATGATGAAACTGAACCGCATTTATCCTCAGACAATCATCTAACATGCACACAAAATAAAGAAGATGAAAATAAAAGTATGTGAAAACCTCGGTCGAATATAAATAATAATTTTTCTCAGTTTTTGTCTCATAAAAATGTAATTCATTGGTCCGTGCGCCGAAGCGCATGGAATGCATCTGCGGGGTCATTTAATTCCCACTAAAAGAAGAAGACAGGGTTGGGATCAGCAGATTAACTCAAAACTGCTGATTAAAAATAATCAACAGATTTGATTATTTTTAAGGTGATCAAGGTGTGTATGCAATCACATGTATATAAATAGCTGCGCAAAGGTGAGCCGCTAACTGTGGAGCGCTTTGGCTTTGATGGAGAACATCATCAAGGGAAGGATTCAGAGGGAGCATTTGATCAGAGATCATATTGATTTGCTGGGAAATGTTGATGATGGTGAGCATCTAGATTGCTCAGACTGATCATCCTGGATCTCTGAGCAAAACTTATAGAAGGAGCCGTGCGGTACCGGTACCGGTCCGGCTGCAGTCATCCTTCAGTCGAGCCGCCCGCTTTGTGAATGCGCCTTATGGACATAAAGGATCTTTATTCTGTAAATGTATAACTCATGCATATGATTCTACTACCATATTTTCCGCACTATAAGGTGCACCTTCAATGAATGGCCTATTTTAAAACTTTTTTCATATATAAGGCGCACCGCATTATAAGGCGCATAGAATAGACGCTACAGTAGAGGCTGGGGTTACGTTATGCATCCATTAGATGGAACTGCGCTAAAGAGAATGTCAACAAAATAGTCAGGTAAGTCAGTCAAACTTTATTAATAGATTACAAACCAGCGTTCTGAAAACTCTGTTCATTCCCAAAATGAATAAACAGCTGTTTTAATATTTTCCCCGAGGTAAAATAAGTGACGTGGTATTTTCGTGACACAGTTTATCTTTTAACAACAGCAAGGTATAACATATAGTGGAGGGGAACTTTTCCTCGATTCAATAAACACGTAAAAAACAGTCTGATACTGTTACAGTAAATCAAACGTTAGTGCAATCACAATATATATCCACTTCCGCACCATTGATTCGGTCATGTTAAATTCTCTGGCTGCTGCTCTATTCCCGTGTTCTACTGTGTAACTGATCGCCTGGAGCATAAACTCTGCGTCGTAAGCGTGTCTCTTAATAGGAGCCATTTTGGGGTCTTTACACAAAACCTAGCGTGCACCGCGTGCTTCTTCTTCTTCGGGGGAAAATGAAAGCTAATTACTGCTTACCGTAGTTGCGAGACCTGTTGTGGCTCAATATTGGTCCATATATAAGGCGCACCGGATTATAAGGCGCACTCTCGGCTTTTGAGAAAATTGAAGGTTTTTAGGTACGCCTTATAGTGCGGAAAATACGGTATTTAGAATAAACGTCCACATTCCCCACTCAAAGGACTCTCTGACACGCTGTCAGAGAGGCCCCGGGGAAGACCCAAGACACGCTAGAGGGACTTTGTTTCTCGGCGCGTTCAGCTGAATGCGCTACTATTCAAACAGGCATTTGCACGATCTTAATTTGGATTTTTTTTTTTTAGGGTTACTTTTTTTATTTTTGTGAGGTTACCTTATGTGTCCTCATAGCAGCTTTTAAATAAAATATATAATTATTATTATTCTAAATACTTGTACAGTTTCAAACAAGGATGTTGCCATGGTTATTGCTTCACGTGGTGGCAGACTTCCAGTTATTTATACAAATTTACATTAAGATGTATTTATGGAGGCGACAGGGCGGACCAGCAGCGGCGCTCTGTTTCCCGCAAATTTGGATTTGTAAAGGAAAGAACCGGGGCCACGTGCGTGCGCACGGCTTTGTGCATCCGATTTTTTTTGTGCGCTGCACTTTTCTAAATTTTTTCGTATGCCAAGTTTTAGTGTGAAACTGCACACACTTTTATGCATGTGGCCCCTGGTCTTTATCTCTGACCTGCTTCTCACAGCCACAGATCATCCAGTTAAAGGCTGTTAATGGTCCCAAGGACTTTGTAGGATGTTGTAGGGTTGTGTTGGCTGACGCGACTCTGCAATATTGCATGAACATCGGGGGCAGTTCCCCTAAATTGACAGACTGGGGTGGTGGTCCCCCTATTCAAAAAGGGGGACCAGAGGATGTGCTCCAATTACATAGGGGTCACACTCTTAAGCCTCCCTGGCAAGGTCTATTCAGGGCTCCTGGAGAGGAGGGTACGTCAGATAGTTGAACCTCGATTCAGAAGAGCAGGGTGGTTTTCATCCTGGTCGTGGAACACTGGACCAGCTCTACACCCTCGGCAGATTGCACGGGAGTTCGCCCAACCAGTCTACATGTGTTTTGTGGACTTGGAGAAGGCGTTCGACCGTGTCCCTCGGGGAGCCCTGTAGGAGGTTCTCTGGGAGTATGGGGTACCGGGCCCTTTGATACGGGCTGTCCGTTCCCTGTATGACCGGTGTCAGAGTCTGGTCCGCATTGCCGGCTGTAAGTCGGGCTCGCTTCCGGTGAGAGTTGGACTCCGCCAGGGCTGCCCTTTGTCACCGATTCTGTTCATTACTTTCATGGACAGAATTTCTAGGCTCAGTTAAGGTGTTGAGGGGATCCATTTTGGTGACCTTAGGATCGCATCTCTGCTTTTTGCGTGATCTGCAGCTCTCGCTGGAGCGGTTCGCAGCCGAGTGTGAAGCGGCCGGGATGAGGATCACTGCCTCTAAATCCGAGGCCATCATGGTCTTGTGCCAGAAAAGGGTAGAGTGCCTTCTCCGGGTCGAGGGGGGGGGGGGGTCGCCCTCCAAGTGGAAGAGTTCAAGTATCTCTGGATATTGTTCAAGAATGAGGGAAGAAGGGAGCGGGAGATCGACAGGAAGATTGGAGCAGCGTCTGCAGTGAAGCGGAAGCTGTACCGGTCCGTCATGGTGAAGAGAGAGCTGAGTCAAAAGGTGAAGCTCTCGATTTACCGGTTGGTCTACGTTCCGACCCTCATCTATGGTCATGAGCTTTGGGTCATGACCAAAAGAATGTGATCATGGATACAAGAAATGGGTTTTCTCCATAGGATGCTCCTTCACGTCGAGTGGAGCCAGTTGAGGTGACTCGGGCATCTGGTCAGGATGCCTCCTGGACGCCTCCCTGGTGAGGTGTTATGGACACGTCCCACTGGGAGGAGGCCCCGGGGAAGACCCAGGACACACTGGAGGGACTATGTTTCTCGGCTGGCCTGGGAACGCCTTAGGATACCCCTGGAGGAGCTGGAACAAGTGGCTGGGGAGGGAAGTCTGGGCCTCCCTTCTGAAGCTGCTACCCCCGTGACCCGGCCCCGGATAAAGCAGAATAAACTGGATGGATGGATATAAATAATTTTTGACATGGCATTTTAAAAAATTAAACGAACATTGTCTTCAAAATTGACACTGCTTTTATTTTCTTTTGATATTGTTTTCTCATTCTCTATTAGAAACAAACATTCATGATGAAATTAAAATAATTTTAAACCCAAATCTCCCAGGGATCGAATAACTTTGTACTGAACAAATCTATTCAACCCCTTAACAAATCTAATCAAAAGGCTGAAGATCAGATGCTGGACTCATGGAGACTGACCTTTGTTCTGATGACCAGTGGAAGAGGAAGCAGCAGCAGTGGCGTGAGGATGATGAAGATAAGGCTGCGATAGTTCCACAGCCCTCTGCCCACACTCCTCAGCATTCTCTCTTCTTTATTTCTATGAATAGTTCTTGCTGTGAAACTTTACAAAGCATGTAGGGTGGTTAACACAGTCAGGTTGATCTGAACATAATGCATGAACATGATGCAAGTTCTGTGGCCATATCTAGTTTTTATTGTGTAATACCTTCAAACCTCAGTAATTGGTGGTTATCTTGACAGCAACACAAAGCAAGATTGATATCTTGCTTTGATTTGTGACACTAATCAGTATTAGTGGAAGGATGCAGTGTTGTATTTTACATTTTGGACTGAAAACATTTGGAAATGTCACAAAAAAAGGTAACATGAGGTACCCTTTTTTGGTAACCCATGTTACCTATAAACCTATAATGTTATAGGTTTAGGTTTGTTTCCTTTCTTATGTACCACATACAGAGTATTAATAATCATCATAGTTTACCTAAAATGAAACGCAACCAGTTCTTGTAGTTTTATTTTTATTCTGGTCAGAGAATAGAACTATGAGATTTTCAACCATTAGCAGTGGTGGCTCATTTCATACATTATTTACATCTTTCATCTTCATTTGTTGAATTGTTATTATCAATTATTGATTTGTTTGGTAAAGAAAAAAAAGTCTAGGTGTAAAATGCTTCAGTGTAACTGACATTCACTAAGTTTTTTTATTAACATGCCATTCAGACCTTCAAGTTTCATATTGAAGCCTGAAAAGTTTGATTCCTATTTTTTCAAACTCAATAATGAATTAATCTAATAAACATGAAACAGACAGAGGAACATAAAGAAATAGAACAACAGGTATGTACAATCACAACCATTTCAGATTTCATAATTAGGTTTATTCTCACCTTGTGCTGTCCTCACTGAGACAATCCTGCCCATTGCACATCAGAGAACTTGGTCTAAATGTAATGAGCAGCCCTCCTTTTCACAAATAATATATCCCCCACTTCTTTCTTTGAAGTACTTTTTAACAGCTATTGTCAGCTTGTCTTAGTAATCATTAACACATTGCTTCAGACACAAGCGTTTCACTCTGCGTTCAAAGGCACCATCATAAAAACTGTTTGGGAAAAAAAAAAAAACTTTGGACAGTGTTGCCAACAGATACACGTTGACTATCTCTATATTGGAATAGTACTTCAATTACTGTATTCAGGTTTCAACTGGTGATGTGTTCAGTTGGGATATGCTAAACACTGGGAACACATGTTCTCTTCAAGTTTTAAACTTTATATTTATCTATTTGTAGAGATGTAGATTCAGCCAAGCTCTATGTATGCTAGAAAGTGAATTCTATTGTAAATTCCTGTAAACATTGAGATGCATGTCTTTTTATTTATTTAGTTTTTACAGATTTGACATACAAAAAGTTTTAAATTTAAAACGTTGCCAGTTTCTGTGGAATTAATCTGAAGAGGAAAGTCTCCTCTGGTCTGTGACAAAAAGTGTATCCAGTTACCAGAGTTGTGTTACATCATTATAATCTCCTCATTTGTCTGGCTGAGAATCTGGATTTTGTTTTGATGCATGTGATACAAGGTGTCCATCATTAATAAAATCAGTTAATGTCTTAAAATCTGCATCCCTGCACCTTCCATCAGTACTAGAACCAGCAGAATAAAAAACATGGGATAATAAATCTGGACCTTTTCATGTTTTTATGCGAGTTACAACCCATCAGGAGACAGCAAAACCAAAAAAAATAAGAATCTATGTGTTTTGTGTGTAAAGTTAAGCCAATTCAATACAATGATTCCAGTCACTTCCATTGCAGCACCAAAGGCTCAGAATATTACACACAAAAACCCATATCATCTTACCTTTGATGCTTCTTTATTATTATTTCATGTCAGCTAACTTTTGCTTTCACTGGTGCAACATGCCATCAGTGTTTCTGCTCTATTCTGTTTTTCAGTCATTGTTGCATTTTCTTCTCTGCGTAATGGATACCAACAGCTGCATAGGCCTATTGACTGGGCAAAAGAGCAACAGGAAACTTTTTCCCACCGCAAAAAGTTGCGAATACCGAGTTCTGATCTCTCTCCCCCAATTTAATGGCATACACTCTGTCACCAGTAAGAGCACCTCCACACACAGCTGTCCCAGATTACATCCAGGTGGGCTGGTGAAGTGCTGCGTTATTTCCTGGAATAGCCATTTCTCTTCAAAGTAACTCTGTAATGTATAAGCTATGACTTGATGTGAAGAGCTCATTGCTCTTACAGATTTTGTGAGATTACAGATTTCACACCCTTTGCCCAAATTACACAGGATAAGTTTATGACCAAATATTGTTTTTACCTCATGTCAAACATTACTGGAAAATTGTAATATATTCAGAACACCTCTGCAGCGTTAGCCAAAGCTAATAAAACTAAAAGAAGAGCACATGGGACCAGGTTCAACAGAACGTCAGAGGTTGTTAGTCTGTCCTTATGAAAACAAATCCGAAAACCTGAATTCTATATAAGGTAAATGGTACAGATCAAAGTAAAGAGGTGACTGCTTAATAGTTATCTCCTAAATTAACCCTCTGGAGTCTATGGACGCGTATAAGCGTCTTTTTTACATCTGATTTGGGGTGACGTAGCAGCAAGACTCCGCCTCCCGAGTCTCACTTTCAATTTGAGTTTAAAGTCCACATTATAAACTACACACCAGTTTTTAAATTATGTTAATAGGCGAAGTAAAACCGAAGTTATGCTAAATATATTTAACGCATTTTTTTCAGTCAGTGAAATTGTAAAACTCGCTCCATTTCACTCTAAGACAGTGAAACGGAGCGCTCTCGCAACACAAAAAATAAAACATAACAGGTGATCCCCACACTCAATCTCACATATTCAACTGATGAGAGTTTACAACATTTTGTTGCTAAGAAACATAGGACAGTGACGCAAGTAACGGCACAAAAAAGACAATAAGCAGTAACGCTTATTGTTAGCACATCGACAGGTAGTTTTGATGTCAGACCGATCAGTAAAATCTACTGTGTAATTTGTGTGTAGGAAATTGTCTTTGGTTTTGTCTGTAAAGAATGATGAGAATGAATGTGGAGCAGGCAGTGAAGCTCCTTTTTGAGCTAGAAGACGAGGGAGACTCGCAGCCTGAGTCTGAAGCAGACAGCGAGGATTCTGACGACGACGTAGCGGTTCAGTCATCCATTTTAGAAAGTGAGAGAGATGAAGATGGGTATCAGGAAGAAGATGAGGCAGGCGCAGACATAGCTATGCGGAGATCCAAACTCAGAAGTAGGCGGCGCTGCGCGGTCTAGTTCTCAGTGTCTCGCAGCTGAGCCACTCCCCCACTGTGATCCCTGGAAGACGGAGGAGGATGCTGACAGTGTAATAATTTTTATTATCTTGTGTAACCTCTGATCCGTTGTAAATAATTGTACAAATATAGATAAGTAATTGCCACGACTTCAATTTATTTGGCAAAGTTGTATATTTTTTGTAATCTTGTTTAGATGTTTTGTAAGTATTTGTACACAAACGAATGAATTACCTACATTTTGTTGATAATAGTCTTCTAAACATGAGTTGTTTGCAATATTTGTACACATTGATTTTGAAATTTATAGTATACTTTAGTATTCTAAACCATAAAAAACTTTTCTTATACATATTTGTGGGTTTCATACTGAAAAAATAAGTTTTTTCTACTCTAATTTGATCTTTTTGTGTGATTTTAGGCCCAAAATGCAATATCAGTATGTCCAAATAACAAAAATAAGTGTAAATTGACAAAGTTCAGGTTGTCCTGAAAAAAATGATACCACATAAGGCAATATTAATGGTTTCTATTAAGAAATATAAAGGTAAAATCAAAATTTAGTCAAAAACAACCATTTATATTATGGACTCCAGAGGGTTTAAATAGACATGAATTGGTTCAACAGGCTACAATATGGTAGCACTGCTGCCTAACAGCAAGAAGTTTCTGGGTTCCAATCCCAGCATGGCTTCTTTCTACGTGGAGTTTGCATATTCTCCCTGGGAATGCGTGGGTTCTCTCTGGGTATTCCGGCTTCCTCCCACAGTCCAAACACAGGACAGGACTGTTAGGTTAACTGGTTCTTCTACATTGGCCTAACTTGTGAGTGTGTGTACGTTGGTATGTCCTTTGATAACTGTGCTGTGAGAGGATGAAACACAACCTTGACACAGCAGCGGACCACATCATGTCAACTGGTCGTCAACCTTAAAGACCAGCAATCACAGTCATTGGCAAAGTTGGAAGACAAAATAATCCTCAATTTAGTTCCAGCAGTCTGTGGTTTAAAGACAGCATGTTCCTCTAACATGCAACTTTTCACTCTCAAAAAGTGATGAAGAATGTGGAACTGAAGAATATTGCACATCAATAAACAGAAATAGCTCCATAAAATTAGAAAAGTTCAAAATCAGAAAGGTAAAAATCCAATCAAGAAAAGTACATAGATAGAGAGAAGGATTGGCATCAGCTATTTAATCTAGATTTAATATTTCTACAAAAAAGGTAGAACTTTTTTTTACCATTCAATTGAAAGTTCACTACCACTAAAAACATTTCGGTTTGTAAACTCATTCCATCTACTCTGTGCTCCCCAGGCAAAAAACTGAAATCTTTCAACTGCTTGAATAAAACAGCAAGTAAAAAAAAACTAAGACTAAAATTATTTAATCTGCTTTTTTAAAAAATCTGTTCCATTAAGTAACACATTGTCTTTGTTTCTAGAGCTTTTGTGCATGCATGAGCAAGTCTTGATAACTATGTGGTGTTGATGAAATGTCAGCCAAGTTTGGGTATTATCTTAGAATAATGAGAGGCTTTATTACCTTACCTTACTGCCTACTTGACACCCAGGGATCTGTGTGAGTGTGAGAGCACCCACTTCTACTTTTAGTTCTCAGAAAACAGAAAAAATAAACAGATTTATCTTCAGTGAAAAAAGAAAAATGTTTTCATTCTTGGAGTTCCAGGACATTGGGTATCCTTTAACTTTTTATCTTGAAGTCATGATGAAATGGTTAAACAGTTGCCAACTTTAATACATGACCTTTGACTCAAAGCTAATACCAGTAATCACCAAAACTAGGCGGTGAATGAGAAAAAATATTGGTCAATGGTATGAAAGGGGGATCTTATCACATCTCAGAAAGGGTTATGGAATGGAAAGAGTTGCAGTTGGGGCCAGGTTCAAAATACAGAAGAGTTAAAGAGTGGTACTTAGTATTCTAAAACAGAAGGTACTGCAAACCCAAAGTACACAAAACCAAAAACCAGCTGTATGAACATGTATTCCTGCTCACGAAAGACAGAAAGAGTCAGACTGGCTAACACAGATATCAGGAAATTGTTTTCTTATGCTGCACATATGGGTCTCCTGTACAGACCAACCCCTCCCACCAAGTCCCACCATCACAATGCAAACAGCAGGGAAGGAAACTGAGTTCACGGAGGGCCTTGGGCTGTTTAGACAAGGAGTAAGGCCACAGGAGTGTCTAAACATTGAATAATGAACTCTGACCTTAAGTGAGGCAGTGAAGCCTACTGTGTTTTAGATGTATTGGGTTTTTCTGTGACCCCTTGGATGTAAGAATTTGGTTTTCTGGGTGTTAATTAGTCCGTGTTGTCACATCTAACCCTTTATTAACCGTCAGATAAGCCTTTTTTGTTGTTGTTTGTTTTTTGCCCTGATTTTCCCTTTACAACAATCTTACAAAGTCCTGCAGTGTGCGGTGTGTAACGTGGTGATGTGTTGAATATGCCCGATGGGGGCATATACATTGTCTTGGCCCGATTATCTCAACCTGTGGGGTTTTCCCTGACTGGGAGCAAGAACGCAGCCTGTTGAATGTGACAGGTAGCCAATCAGAAAGCGTGGTGACGTAAGACCGGAGGGGAATCCCAAACAGTTGACGTGACAACTGAGAGTCCGGTGGACATCGGAGGTGATATGTGGAAATGTTTATTACTATATGTTGTTGAGGCGCTTATCAAGCTCAAATACATTCACACACTACACTCTCATATTCTCACACAAAGGGCCTTTGTAATTGTAACATCTATAGAAACTCCTCAGACTCCCGTCTCCCAGGAAAGAGAAACTTAGTTGATAAAATGACGTAAGACATCAGATGACCACCAGGTGCATCCGTAGTATAGTAAACGAATCTTCCCGTTTTTGATCAGATGCTGTATAGACTCGGTCACATCCACACCTAGTCTGTAAGGGTAAGCGTCTCCTTTTTTAGCGCTAAAAAAGAATAAAATAAGTAAAGTCTGATTACTTGTACTGGCTGATTTTCTGCTCTGTGTGCGGTACATTTTTGATCCATTTTCAACAATTGGTAGCAGAGGATGGTTTTGTGCTGAGACACGAGCAGAGATTGAACAGGCCGTTCCGGCGCAGCCTGACGGAGGCAGTGTTCTGGTGTTGGGCCCAAATATAAGGTGAGGAAAATTTTCCTTAATAAACACCATAGCATTGTTTCTGTTGGACTGTCTAAATTCCAGAAATCAGCAGTGGATGGTGTTGCATTCTTCTTAAACCTCTGAATTCCAGCTATCGATTGCTGTTATATTGTGTGTTACTGAGTTGTCTGAAGTGGTCAACCATTGTTCGATTGTCAGCTGTTGTTCGTACTGCTTTTGATTTGTTTGTCTAAAGGCTTTCGAGTTAGTCATAGGAGTAAAGTTAAGGTTACTTAAACAGTTAATAGTCAAAGTAAAAGGTCGATTGGCTCTGTAGTGAGAACTGGTCGTCTCCGACCTTTCCTGGACGCGGGAAAGGGAAAGACTAGGTTTTGTCGGTTCTATCCTTGGGGAGTGCTGCCCCCTAAAAGAACGCGTTAGCCAATCTGTGACTTGCTCAAAAAACACAAAAGTGTTGAGAGGGGTCCACCATAGGAAAAAAGATAAGAGAATAAGATAAAGGATGATCGCGATCTGTTCCTCTGCAGAGAAATAAGTGAAGAAAATAAGTGAAAATAAAAAGAGGACATCATAGGAGCTGAAAAGCGTGGATCCATTTCTGTGTATCTGTCAGCTGTGTGTGTGTCTGTCAGCTATGTGTATGTAAACGTCTGCCGCTGAGCAGACTTTGCGTGTTTAAATGTATTCTCCTTCGTTTATTGCAATATCTTTTAAAACCATGGTAAACATTCGGGAATTATAATCTGTGGGAAGTTTCTTTATTTCATCTGTGGTCTTTGATTTTCTCGCCGCCGCGCGTGCAAAATCTTTCTCCTGTGTGTGATTTCCTCGCCGCTGTGCGAGCAAAAAAAAAAAAAAAGGAGACAGAGGCTCGCCGCAGTGCGAGGCAGTAAAAAAAGGCAGAAAAGAGGAGAGGTAATCTCTGGGTTTGAATATGGCGCAGGAGGTCGACAGGGAGAAATATGATCCAAAGTGGGGCATCGGGCCATGGATTGCGCTCAGTGAGCAAATAGATGAAGTAATAACTTATCTGGGGGAACATGACGAATTCCAAACGGACGGGGACGGACAAAAAATACAAAATAAATTAAAGGGTCTGGTTGAAATGGGTGGAGGCGATTTGCTAAGCAGACAGCCCCTGGGGAAACATTTGTTGCAGGGAATCAACAATTCTAAAAAACATTTGATAGACACTATGCAAAAAGAAGGAGAAGCAGGAGTTTTCACTAAAAGAAGCTGTAAAACAAACGAGCAGAATGCTGAGAGAGAACTCAGGCAGAGGGAAGAACTTTTGGTTTTCTGGCAGGGACTTTCACATGCATTTGAACACAAAAAACAAAAAGTTGCCACTAGCTCTGAACACACAAACATAAGTACAGACAATTCACTTCCTCCACCATATAGTGGAGACGAAACTCGGCCTTCCCAGGGCATTTATCCCATAGTTAACATTACACAGGGAATCTTAGCAGTCGAGGGGGAGACAGCTACCCCACAAAACGCTCCCGAAGTCCACACTGGGACTGATACCCCGAACTGGACTATATTAGATCAGACCCCGTCCACACCAAATCCCATGGCTTGGTCTCAGTTAAATGACACCTTTGTCAGATCTGCTCAGAGGTTGCAGAACCTGTGTGACAGAGCAGAACAGATGGAGAGAGGAGAGATAAAATCTAATTCAGCCAAAAACGTTCAAATTAAAATGGATGCAAATGGAACGTGGGTTTCAGAGGAGAACCTTACAGATAAAACTGATGAACTGAGAGAGGTCTATCACATCTCGTGCCCTCTAGAGAGCATGCGTGGCTTAGGCCTTCACACAGCAGAAGGACAGCACGCCCTGGTTGGGAGCAACACAGGGGCTTATCCTCTTTTGAAAAACAGTACTGGGGGTCAGAAATATGTTCCTTTTCCTCTAGGTGACAGAGAGGCCATAGTAGATAAACTGCCCAGTATTACAGCTGGTGGGAGTCTTTGGTTGGCAGAGTTAGACCAGCTGACCTCTGGAATGACTCTAGCGCTGGGAGATTTCAGAGCAATAATGAGCAGAGCTATGTCTGGCATGGTTATGAGAGACATAGAGCACGCAGCAGGGACCCAAAAATGTAAGTAATTCTACTCCAGCACTTCAATTCATCACACCTTTGGCACGGGAAATAAAAAGGCAGTTTCCACTGGCCACAATCACTCCCATCACCAGGTTTGAATGGGATTACAGCATGGATCCTAAAGAATACATAAATAAAGCTGCAGAAACCTGGCTTGGACAAACTACAATTAATCCAAAAGGCCCACACTCAAACTTAACTGAAATGTTTAGAGAGGCAATCTTGAAAGGTGTTCCTGAACAGGTTGTACAATCTATAAGAAACAACCCAGATTTGACAGGGTGCGAGCACGTTAGATGGGAGAGACATTTGCTTCATCACTTAAATAAGGGCACAAGATGAGTTCAAGAAAAAGCAGTCTGACACTAAGGATTTAGAAATTCAGCTGTTGAAGCTCCAATTGCAGGAAGCAAAACAAAAATTGAATAAAAAAAAAAAAACGGATAAAAAGGAACATGTGATGGTTGTGGCTGCAGGTGCCGGAACCCCCACACAGAATGCAACTTCCTGGCAAAACACTAATCAGATTGGGGGAGGACTGGTTCCTCTTCCTGTTTTTTCTGTTTTATATCCTCAAAACAGGTACAGAGCGTTTCCTCGTGGGCGGGGAAGGCGTTTGGCCGGTCACGAGGGCGGTGCTCCGTGGAGGGGTCGTGGGGCGCGAACCGGGGGACCACAGGAGGACATATGCTACCGATGTGGATGTGTTGGACACTGGGCAAAACATTGCTGGGCCATACCAAATCACGGGGAACCAGGTATGATCCCCCACAATCCCAATGTTATACCTGGACAGTCTTTTCAGGGGAATAACGAGCCCACACAGAACATCTAGTGACACGCCCCTGGAGACCCACAGCCCAGCATGGGAACTGCAGACCCCATGCTGTCAGCAACACTGGAGGGGAGAGAAACACACTTCCTGGTGGACACAGGTGCTTCACACAGCACATTGAACTTTGTTTCTCCCCTCAGTTTGACGTCACAAACTGTATCTTTAACTGGGTTCTCAAGGACAGAACAAAGTCTGCCTTTCACTAAGCCTCTGACCTTCACACTGGGCAATCAGCACCTGCAACATTCTTTTGTCAGCTCTCCCACAACTCCCGTCAATTTGCTAGGAAGAGACTTACTGATAAAACTGGGAGCAACAATTATGTGCTCTGTGAATGGATTAATTGTTTCATTTCCCGATGGCACGTCCCTCCCTTGTGCAAACTTTCACACGGATGGACAATTTCTCATCCAGCCAGTTGTTTCTGAGTATGCAGACATATATTGGGGGCCTTTTAACGAACTTACCCTCCAGCCGTCTAATGTCAACGTTTGTGGACTGGAAACCTTGGCTCCTGTGTCTGCGCTCCTACGTCTCTCCTCCGGATCCCCCCACGTGACCCTGTTCTACGACAGAGACGTCTCTGAATGGTACCAGGAACCTTTCCTTTCCACTTTGGAGGAAACAACCTGGGAGGTAAAAATCTCAGATATTCATGTAGCTCCAGTTGGTGTAGCTGCTGCTGTCTCTTTCACAGAAACGCAGTCAGAATGTTATCAAATATCTGATGAAGCTGTGCCTCACATCTCTCTCTGTTTGCACCCTGAGCACCAAGCAAAAGAATTGGGCCCAATGATGAAACGCTCCCTGGCAGCCACAGATTGGATTGCGACAGCAGTGCCAGGTTTGTCTTTCTCCCCTTCTCTTGACACATATAAGATCAGCTTTTCAGGGTCTGAAACAGTAGAGCTACATCATGAACAGGTGTCCAGACATCACGGTAGGGAAAAATCAGACCACCCTTCAGCAGAACATATGATAACATCTATGCCTGCATCTCTCTGGGCGGAAACGCCTACAGATGTGGGGCTTGCTTCCTGTTCTCCTAATTCATTTCAGGTGGACTCTGAGAGACCCCTCTGGATTCCTCAGTATCCACACAAACCCGCAGCTGAACAGGGCATCGCAGAGACAATAACAGGACTGATTGAGGCTGGAGTGCTGGAACCCTCAAAGTCTGACTGGAACACACCCATTTTGCCAGTGGAGAAAAAAGGTACTGGCAAATACAGAATGGCTCATGACCTGAGAGCAGTAAATGCAGTTCTGAAAACAAAAATTGTGCCAGTTCCTAATCCATATGTCTCCATTGCTGCTTTGACTCCTAGCCAGCAGTGGTATAGCTGTATTGATTTGGCAAATGCATTTTTCTGTGTCCCACTAGCTGAAAGCTGCAGGGACTACTTTTCATTCACTTTCAGGGGAGAACAGTGGCGTTACACCAGGCTGCCACAAGGTTTTGCCCTGTCTCCAGGGCTGTTTAACCAGGTTTTGAAAGATGTTTTGCAGGATTGCCCCCTTCCACGACACACGACCCTAATTCAGTATGTAGATGACCTTTTGCTGGCCGCACCAACCGCGGAGCTTTGCGTTAAAGCCACCTCCCTGGTTCTGGCTCACCTCCATCAAAAAGGTTTTAAGGTCAGTAAAAACCAATTACAGATTGCACGAAAATAGGTTTCATTTCTGGGCAGAATAATTTCAGCAGGAACAACGGGGATCTCTCCCTCACACAAGCAGTCCATTTTGCAACATCCGAAACCCACCAGAGTCAAAGACATGCTCTCCTTTCTGGGTTTAACTGGCTACAGCAGAAGCTACATTCCGTCTTACACAGATCTGACCCAGCCGCTTCGAGCCTTGGTTAATGAACAAGGCATGAGAATTCTGAATAATCTCCTCTTTTGGACAAATGAGGCGGAACAAGCTTTTATCTTATTAAAGCAAAACATGGCATTGGCAGCGGAACTCTCCCTCCCAGATTACACCTTGCCGTTTTTTCTTGATGTTTCTGTAACAAAAATGGCTGTTAACGGAGTTTTGTTCCAGAAAAAAGGGGGAGAGAGAAAAGTACTGATGTACTTATCTGTAATGATGGACAATATGGAAAAAAGGCATCCCCCATGTACGCAACATGCAGCTGGGATAGCCAAACTCATACAAAAAACCGCACATATTGTCATGGGACATACACTGCAAGTGTCAACTACACACAGCGTGGTGGCATATGTAAACTCACAGAGTTTCACCATGACGGCGTTGAGACAACAAAGGCTTTCCAAAGTTCTGGAAGCTCCAAACATTTCATTCACTCATGAAGGCATAAATATGGCAGACTGTTTTGCAGACGGAGAACCACACGAGTGTGCAGAGTTGGTGGCAAAGTCAGAAAAGGTAAGACCAGACCTGGAAGCAACTCCCTTGATTGGACCAGAGGTGAGACAGTTCTTCACAGATGGTTGTTGTTACAGACACCAAACACAAGAACTAAGAGCTGGTTTTGCAGTAGTAGAAAGCACAAAAGCAGGCTTTCTCACAAGAAAAGCAGAAAGACTGGAAGGAACAGCGTCTGCGCAGAGGGCAGAAATAAAAGCAGTGATCGAAGCGTTAAAGCTTGCCCAAGGATCACAGGTAAATGTGTACACAGATTCCGCTTATGTTGCAGGAACAGTGCATTTGGAACTTTGCCAGTGGATGAGGGGCGGATTTCTGACCACCAGCAGCCGAACCATAAAACATGAGGCGGAGGTAAAAAAAAAAAAAAACTTGCGGAAGCATTGCTATTGCCAAAAACAGTAGCTGTAATCAAATGCAAAGGTCATGACTTATCAGACACAATGATTGCAAAAGGTAATCAAGCAGCGGACAGAGCAGCTAAAGTAGCTGCGGGGTACACCAATTTGGCCATGGTGTGTTCCTCGGAGGAGGAATTACATGACAAACTCACACTGGAGGAGGTGGTAAGATGCCAAAAGGGGGTGCCACTTGAAGAGAAAAACATGTGAAAACACAGAGGGGCCACTGAAACAAATGGATGCTGGAGGGGCCCAGACGGCAGGTTAATTCTGCCCCCTGGGAGGAAACAGGAGCTGTTTCAGGAAGCTCATGGGGTTGGACATGTGGGAACTAAACAGATGATGTATAATCTTAAAGACTGGTGGCAACCCCAAATGATCAACATGGTGAAACAGTTTGTAAATAATTGTGAAATGTGTGGACAGGTTAACCCTAAGAAAACTTTGAAGCCACATCAGGGACAGTTTCCTCCACTCACAGGTCCAGGGAAAGAGGTTGTGTTGGATTTCACTGACATAATAAACATGGTGCAAGGCAAAAAATATTTGTTGGTTTGTGTTGATGCTTTCACAGGATGGCCTGAAGCGTGGCCAGCAGCGAGAGAAGACAGTAAAACGGTCATAAAATGTCTGATCAACCATTACATCCCCAGGCACGGTTTTCCAGAAAAAAAAAAAATCAGATCAGACAATGCAACACATTTCAGAAACAAGGACCTGCAAACAGTGGAAGCTCATCTTGGTTTGAAACACAAGTTCGGTACGGTTTATCACCCGGAATCCTAAGGCAAAGCAGAACGAATGAATCAAAATTAAAAACAAAATTGGCTAAAGTTTGTTCACAAACTAAATTAACAGTGACCAAGGCGCTAGAAGGACTTAAGGCCCTTAGTAAAACGATGCATGAGCACTCTGGAGTTTCAAACCCCTTGGATAAGTGGTTCACTGATCTGTTTGGAAAATATAAAGAAATCATCATCTCTTTGCTCCTTTCTGTGACAACTTTCCTTGCCCTCCTGATCACCTGTGGTTGCTGCTGTGTTCCCTGTCTGAGGTCATTGGCGGTGCGGTGCATCACCTCAACCATAGAGAAAGGCAGCAGTAGTGATGGAAATCCACCTGCCTATCAGATGTTATCCCGGAGACGTGAAAGAACCGTGAAATTCCAGATTGCCAGAGTTTAAGGGCAGTACTAGTATCCAGTGACAAAAGAAAATTTTCCTTCACTTTAATGTTCTTTATATAATCCATTGATTTCGCTTTTGTTGTGTTTTTTCTTGCAGAATGAAGTCCAATCCTTTCTGGGTGTGCCGGGGTGTGAGACTGTGGGCGCCTTCCACGATTGTTGGACCGAGTTACAGCCGAAATCCCACACTGAAGCCTTCCAGGCAATGTCGGGGTTTCCCAGCGACCGCGCCGGCTCTACATCTGGACACACGCAGAAACTGATTTGACGTTGAGAGGTCTCGCTATAGAGAGGCTGCAGTGATTTGATTTCATTACAATGATTAAAGTTTGATCAGAAAACATTTTTACTTACTTTTAATCCTAGTTTAATCATGCCAGTGTATTTTGAGTGTACTGCCTTTAATCCTGATTTACTTTATTGATTTGATGTTTTACGAATGTGTTCATTGTTCTGTGCCTTTCAATACTCAGAATTCTAAGCTTTTCTTACCATTTCATTAACTTTGCATCCTTTTCGTAGTTCATTAACTTTTACATATTACATAGAAATCTCACCTTTTAGTCTTCTAACAATGTGTTCATTTTTGCATACTACCTAACATTTCACTGCCTTTACAAATAATTTTAACCTAACACTTCACTATTGCATTTTTATTAAGTTCCACACACTATCCTAACATTTTGTTCACTTAGCACTTTTGTAGAACTTAACAACTTCGTAGCTGTGACTTTTCACCTTGTTTTTAAATACTAACAATAAAACAAACAAACAAAAAAATATACAAAACCTAACACAAAATTTTAGACTTTGCTCTTTTGAGTTCATTACCCTCCTGTGGCATGGCGTTGACCTGAGGTAACTACAGAATGAATATAATGAAAAATCAGACATATGAAGTAATAATGACAACAAAAATGATTAAGACAAAACTCACAAGACTACGGATAACATTTTTATTGAAAATAAATATAATATATAAAACAACAGAAACAGCTGACATAGTCATGCCATGGGTGGTTGACTAACATTTCCCTAAACCCTAACACCCTTCAAAATTTTGTTTCTATTTGTGCATTTCTCCAGATTGTAAGGGGGACATTGTGATTTTTTCCACCGCCTGAGAGGCCAGGGGTGCCCTGTCCGTTTTTACCCCCAAAATATGTGATGAAATGAAATGAAAAACATTGGTGGAGGATGCGGGAGGACGAAGCCTCAGGGGGAAGTTTTCCGGAAGGGACAGTGTCTACTCGAGGATGTACAGCCCCCTCTTTTATTCTTTTCGTTATTTTCCATTTTTCTTGTTTTGTGTGGTCTCGTTGAGACCAAAAGGGGGAGCTGTTGAGGCGCTTATCAAGCTCAAATACATTCACACACTACACTCTCATATTCTCACACAAAGGGCCTTTGTAATTGTAACATCTATAGAAACTCCTCAGACTCCCGTCTCCCAGGAAAGAGAAACTTAGTTGATAAAATGACGTAAGACATCAGATGACCACCAGGTGCATCCGTAGTATAGTAAACGAATCTTCCCGTTTTTGATCAGATGCTGTATAGACTCGGTCACATCCACACCTAGTCTGTAAGGGTAAGCGTCTCCTTTTTTAGCGCTAAAAAAGAATAAAATAAGTAAAGTCTGATTACTTGTACTGGCTGATTTTCTGCTCTGTGTGCGGTACATTTTTGATCCATTTTCAACAATGTAAAGGCCATTTTTATATATGTTTATTATATCTGGTTATGTTTATTCAGTTAAAAATGTTAACTACGAAAAAACATAACTCGCCTCCAAATCATAGAGCAGCAAATAGAGCGGCTGCTCCTTCTGTCTTTTATCAAACGCCTTTTCTTTTTATTTTGTCTTTTATCGCTTAAAATGAGCCACAAACTATCACTGCTGCTTCTACATCCTCATCCGTGTTTGATTATTCTAAATTCAAGTATGGTATGTTGGGGTTTTACTGGATTTTCTTCTGGAATCGGGATGTTCGTGAGTGGAATCGGTTCATGTGTGGTGTGTTGCTCCTGCCGTGTGGCTGGACACACGAACCGATCGAACCTGTTGTACAGTACTTTGATCGGCTGGTGCCGTGTGTGGTCACAGAAGTTTGGAAAAATCGGCCGACAATCCTTAAATCGTGCCGTGTGAACCAGACCTAAAACGCACAAGCTCTACTCCTCTCATCTCCACCACTGTCCTGACGCTTTCGGACTCTGGTCGCTATGGTAACGTTTACATATCGCTTCAAAATAAGATGCAGATGTGGCACAAAAACGAACATTTTACTTTCCTGAAAATTTTAACTCATGATAAAGACTAACGGGAGCCCTGAGCTTGTTTCTCTGCAACGAGAAGGTCCCATCTGGGAGTGATGAGAGACAATGACACCCAAAGTGTTGCTGATGCACAGGGTGCCTGGTCTCTACGTGGCGAAGCTGAAGCTGAAGCTGAAGCGAAGTTGAAGGCTTCATTGTCTCATTAGCGAGCCGATCACCATCTCAAAGAAACTTTCCAAAGACATCTGATCTGTTTCTTACTCATTTTGCTTGTGGCCTCAATATTGGCGCGCAAGACGTAACCGAGAGAATCCGGTTAAATGACTTTCAAAATAAAAGATCCTCCAGACTCAAATAATACATTAAAACGGAAATATTTAATTATTTCTTGCGCAGTTCAGTACCAATTGGTCCACGGACCGGGGGTTGGGGACAGGTGTGTCCCTGATCCTCATCTCCCTTCTCTGGACTTGGTAGAGTTGTTGGAGGAGGCAAGGTGGGAACGCCAAGTAGCTCCAGCCGTAATGGCTGGGGAGCCACTTCCATCGAAGCCGGGGCTGCCGGCTTCTTATTCTAGCCACCAGCTAGCCTCCAAGAGCCCAAGCACATACTTGTGGGGTCTGCCGGTGCTCCTGGACTTCTTTGTGCCTCCAGGAGTGGGGGGTTCGGGGTGGGGGAGGAGGGGCAGGCAAACAAATGAACATAAGATGAGGTGGAGGAGAGGAAATAGACCAGGGGACCAAAGTAAGAGAGGGGGTGGCAATACGGGGATATTTACGGCACCTTTGTTCGTCCCACTCAGAAACTCATCTACAGCCATGTACTGCCACGATGATTTCCGCCACCCGTTGGTTGAGACCGAGATGATATGAAATTTATTGTGTGGTTCGTCCGTAAAGCTACACGTCCGTAAAGCATCAACTACTCAGCCGCCTGCCGTGTTCAGTCCATCAGCTCACCTGTATTAATACCTGCAGCTCTTACCGCCATTCGCTCTGAACCTGCAGCTCCAGGAGGAGAAAGGCTGCCGTACTCCAGGCATCGTGTCACTCATTTCAAGGATGCTTATTGATCCTCCAAAAACGATGAAAACCCAGGCGTAATTTTCAATCAATAAAATCCCCACTGGCCAAACTTGAAAATTAGACGTTATGCTGCTAAAACTTAGTATTTGTCAATAACTCGAGCTCCGCACAACGCAAATAATGTCCCGGCCGGAACACGGTGCGCTAAATAATAAAACATAAATTAACGAAGCTTCGAGGCAGGTAAATTTTCCTCGAGGAATTTTACTAATCGAGGTACTCTAGAGGAAATAATGCTACTGAATATGGAACCGCTTCTTCAGAAAATAAAAACTAATCTTAATAAATGGGCAAAATTGAAGCTTTCTTTATGGGGAAAGGTGAATGTAATAAAAATGGTGATAGCCCCATTGTTTAATTATGTGTCCATGATGGTGCCTGTTGACATCCCATCACAGGTATACAAGCAATACGAGACTTATGTTAAGGACTTTCTTTGGGACAAAAAGAAACCCAGAATTAGCATTAGGAAAATGTGGTGTGCAAGGGACATGGGGGGCGTGGCCCTCCCTAATGTAAGGCTATATAATCTCGCCTTTGAAATGTCTAAGTTGTTCAAATATTTTGTAAAGGGAGAAACAAAGCTGAGTTGGATGAATATTGAAGAAGAATTAGTGAATCCTTTTAGACCAATAGATGTTCTTTCTCACGGTAAATAGACATCCTCTCCCCACAAATCCAGTATTGGCACATTCTAAATTAGTATGGAAGGAGATGCATAAAATATGTAGGATGTCGCATTTTAAACAGTTGTACTCTTAACTGTGGTTTAATCCATCCATCTGTATTGGAACAAAAACTGTTTATTGGGAACAATGGCTTGTGAAGGGAAGACACACTGTGGATGATTTGTATACTGATGGGTTTTTATGTCTTTTTCAGATATCATGCTGAAATATAACTTAAAAAAAGAAAGTTTTTGGAGATATTTACAAATTAGAGACTGTATTATTAAAGACAATTTCACACATATGGATAATCCAATACAAGAATTTATGGGTTCAAGTAAAATCAAATATAAGGCATCCACATTTTATAAATTATTTAATGGCATGCAAAAGGATATATGTAAAAGTCTGGGGATTGTCTGGCAGAGGGACCTTGGCTGCATTTTTGGTGATGAAGAATGGTTGAAAGTACTTTCAAATAATGGGAAATATATTAAAGAATCGAGAGGCAAATTTACACACTATAAGATAGTACATAGATTTTATTTCACCCCATCCAGGCTCCATAGAATGGGCCTGCTCGCCAATAACCTATGCTGGAAATGCAAAATGGAACCAGGAACTTTTATACATGCGATGTGGGAATGTAAATGCATCTCCCCATTCTGGAAAGAAGTATTACAACACATTGGAAAGTGGATAGGTGTGGGGATACCCATAGCACCAAGACTTTGCTTATTGGGAGATCAAATAGTGATGCCTAATATGTCAAAACCCCAAAGCACCGTGGTGCCGGTGGGGACGGTCACGGCTGCCAGAACAATCCTCAGACTATGGAAATCTGCAACTGTTCCAAATATTAAAAACTGGTTGGAGTTGATGTTGGAAATAGTGTCATATGGACAAATGCTGGCTAAGCTAAACAATGACATAGAAAACTTCACAAAATCCTGGAACGGTTTTCTTTCCTACAATATTGGGACGAGTAAATTTCTGTGATGAACTGCTGTCTTTGAAAGTACTGACAAGTGATTACTGCTGTTTACTGTAGTTTTTTCTGCTATCATCGAGGATATTTGTATATGCCAAATTTTTATTTTTTAGTGAAACTTTTATTGATTAGATATGCACTGACCTGGTGGTTGTGTTTTGTTTTGCTCTGTTCTATTTATGTTTTTATTTTTTGGGGGGGGTGGGGAGGGTTGGGAGAGGTTGTATACATGTGTGTTCTAAAATAATAAAAACTTTAATAAAAAAAAAAAAATCTAATCGAGGTACTCGAATCATTCGAGGAATCATGGGGTGTTTACATCTCAACACTGCCCAGCATGTTGCTCCCTGTCTTCCCTGTAAAGTTTATGTCTGTGTTCCCAGTTGGCCGGAGCGTTAGTGGTTAACGAACCAACACTAACCTCATCATGTAGGGTCAGCCCGGTAAGGAGCTTTCTCTCACTTCGTAGTCACACATCACGCTGGTGACCATATTATTATATAATTTTTTTAGTATTATTTTTCTGGTTACACGATGTACCATACCATACCAAATGTTTTGTCCACTTAGTCAATCAGAGTTAATGCGTGTGGTCGCGCGGTAATCAGAAAAACTCATCCCACAAAACTGAGCAACCACAACAGTTTCTGAGACACTTGTTGAAAACTCAACAGACATGAAATGGAAGAGCTACTAAAGCCACATTAGCAGGGTTACATTAAATTTCTCGTTTGTTGCGCATCTCTGCATGAGGCCAGTGAGTTAAATCACCGGCCCTGCATGATGCTTTTAACTCGTCATGCAGGACCGGTGCCAGGCTGTATGAGGGCTTCCGCAGAATTTGACTTAAGTTCTAAAGTACCCCCTCCACCCCCCTTTTTTTTTTCCCTCCCCTCCCCTCCAGGGGGTCTTTTGTGGGCTCTAGTGTCCCTTATATGAAAGTAGGCTGACAGAAAAGGGGGAAGGAGAGGGGGGAAGACATGCGGCAAACGTTGCCGGGTCCGGGAATCAAACCTGCGACGGCCACGTCAAGGACTCAAGGCCTCCAAAAGTGGGTCGTGCTATCCCCTACGCCAGCGGTCCCCAACCTTTTTAGTCGCTCGGACCGGTCAGCCCTTCGCAATTTTGCTGCAGACCGGGGGTGTGGAGTGGTGGGGGGTGCGCAGTACTCCGATGCTGTTTTGTTACTCATTCTGCTGCAAGTTGGCTCAATTTTGACGCGCAAGACGTAACCTGTAAAATAACACTGCACGTTTATGTCTGTTAAGGCTAAGATGGAATTGAAAACGGCCCTTTAAACCATTCAGACTACGAACACAACAGAGACACAATCAAAACTGTCAGATGACTGATTACCCGCGATAATAACTCAGAAATAGTCCAAATTAAGAAGTATTTTTATTTCTTTCCTACTTACGGAAAGTTTCTGTTTATATCGTAGGTTTGTGGTGCCTTTCTATCCTAAAGAAAAATATAAAACTTCAGATATTTCACAAAAAGATTCTAACATTCATGGAAAAACCTCATATAACCTTATATTAAAGCAGAAAGTACGGCGCCCACCGTAAGAAAGACTTACAGTATTCAATTATGCTGCATAACTGACCAGTACAGTATTGCGAGGGAATGCAAAAGTTTTGCGAGGGAACGCAAAAGAAAAAAATTCCCCATGTCCCTTATGGGGCTCCGTACCAATATTCAAATTTCAGAGGCATTTTTTATTCAAATCCTGATGGCACATATTTACGTCCATAATCTTCCATCATACTTCTGAAAATGGACTGGGTAAAAATAGCTCCTGTGTTTTAGTTAAAAAACTGAAAACAACAGATCATATTCAGAGAGATGTAAAACTGAAGACCTGCTACATTTAGTGTCAAGGACAAGTATTGTTTTTGTTGTAGAACCTCTGTCACTAAAGTGTCAGTATTTGATGTTTTGAGGTATGAACACATTATTTACTTTGTTAAGCAACATTACATCAAGTCCACTATAAGGATTGTTATTTTTTTATTCTATGCCATTTTAACAAAAATAGTAAAATATTATTAAGGAACCTAAAAAGGCCTACTTTATTAGCCTAAAGTAAAACATGGAGATGTAATTTAAAACATACTGAAATTTCAATATATCAGTTTACTTTTAAAGTAAGCTTTAAGTGAATTTTAAAAAATTCTATTTTGAGCTTAAATTTTAAAATATACACAAAAAATATTTAAAAGCAAATTGTTTCATTGGTACACTTGAGCAAATACATATTTTGTTCACTTAAAGTATAGTTTTATTTAATATATTTCTTAAATGTGTATTGTGGTACAAATATATTTAAGTGTGTTTAAAGTTATGTCAAAATTAGTACACTTCGTATATATTTATATATCATACACTTAATACTTAGTATATTTCAAACATACTTACACAAATGTAAGTATATTTGAAATATACTAAAGTTTTGGTTTTTTTCTCCGCGAGGGGGGCTCTGCTCCGTGGTCATTGGATTTTTTAAACACTGCTCAAAGCAGTGCAGCCAATCCTAAGCAGCTTTTTTCCAATGTTTATCTCCTCAGATTGAAACAGATCTATGACCAGAGTCCCACCAGTCTGTCCCCTGTGAAAACTGCCTTGCTTAAGCCTCTAGTGAAAACCACACTTGATACAGAAATTCTCACAGACTACAAACCTTCCCTTCACATTGAGACTGATTTAGCAGTCAGTTGAATCAGAGACACAATAAAAATCAGGAAGTGTTTTGTTTATTTCACCCATAAGGCAAACATGTCTTATGGGAGAAGCAGTGAGAGGACACAGGATTTGTTAATGTCCTGGAGTGTGGTCAGGATTCTCATTAGTGACCAACAGGCTAAGAAGACAAACTGGTTGTGTGGAGCAGCATCTGGCTAAAGGCCCAGGTTCTTTGCTATAACTGGGTTCTTGTTGAAGTGTTGTCGTGCCATTGAGTGTTTCTGTTCAACCCATTGGATGAATGTAGTTTCATATGCCTGGAAACACAGGTTAGAAAGATTCAGTCAGACAACTGGATGTGGTCAGCCCAGGGAAAATACATTCAGCAAAACCAGTCACAGTCAGTCACTTGAACAAACCTTATGGATGTGTTCCACTTGTGTGTGAGCTGAAGTCTCCTCTTTGGACAACAGTATGCAGTTCCAGGGGCTCCAGTCCTCCTGGACATTCCAGCGAGCAAACACCAGGTTGTAGATGTCTCTGCTGCCATTCAGAGCTGAGCAGGAAGCCCAAACCTTTTCTATCAGGTAGCGAATGTCGTCCACCTGGACAAAGGCAAAGGTCAGCTTGTAGACATGTTGGCCTGTTTGAGATGTAATGTAGATTTATTTTGGTGGTTTCCCTGTAATTTTAAGATTGAATTTTGGTATTTGTGTGTTTAGATAAATCTCTTTTGATTGTTTTGATTACTTGTAAAAAGAACTTCTTTCAAATTAATGAAAAGAAAACATCAGTAAATAATGTATATTATTTGTAAACAAGCACTCCTTTTTCAACTAAACCAATCAGAAAGTTATGTTTGTTTTGCCTTTCAAATGTCTTCAGATAAATCCATATCTCCAGACACCTGTAAAACATCAAGTGTATGTATATCTCTTAAAGAAATCTTGATGTATGTCACTGAGTTTGACAGGGCTTCACATAAATGAGAGCGAGCCATCGGTTGCTCACACGCAGAGAGAGTAGCATTTACCTGCAGCAAGAAGGGGATGGAAGTTTCTGGATTGAGGCGGTGCTCATCAGTTCTCAACCTCCTCAGGATGCTTTGGTACACAGAGTTGTCATCTCTAGATCTTGCAACGTTGTCTAAGCGGGTACAGTTTCGGCAGCGACGACTCCGACAGCCAGTGGGACTTGAATCAAAGTCGGCGGACCAAAGGTAGCGCTGGCACCCGTGGCAGAAGAACATGTCGTGCTGCAGCTCAGATGGTTTCTTGTGAACCTGGAACAGACTCCATGTTACGCTGAGATTCAGTTCACACACATCTCTAAAGCCAACATGTCCAAGGACATTTTGATTATGTTACTTCAGATAGTTATTAATGTAGCTCATGCATTAAGAATAGATTTATTCTGCATATAAACTTTGCTGTTTTTAATAATTTGTTTCTCTTTTCAATGATTCCACCCAGTGGTGCCAAATTTATACTTCTGCATGATAATAATCACCCAGCTTCATAAAGTTAAATAAAAATCGATTTTCCTTTGCTTTCAAAGTCTTTTCAATAATGCCATTCCTTTCAGTATCAAAAGTGGAGTAAATATAGAGAACATCTTACAATTAATATATATATATATATATATATATATATATATATATATATATATATATACACAAATATAATGTTATTAAGAAATCACTTGACAACATGAAGTAGGCTGAAAGGTCTCAGAAAGGATAAAAAGGATAAAACACTGATCTAGAGATCTTGAAGACAGACAACTTTGATCTATGGCTCAACACAGTAAACCTTTACATAAAGAGCACCATGAACATCATATGGTTTACCTTTAGCAGTTTGATCACTTTGGGGTTAAACGCTGGTGTTCTGATGTACTGAAGGAAAAGAGTGCAGATCCTCTTCCTCAGGCCCTCCAGATTATGCTCCTTAACATCTCGACCCATCAAGTCCATCTCCCTGTCAATCAGATCAATGATGTCCCACACCAGCTGACACTCATGCTCCTGTCCAATAAGCAAACTCAGTGATGTCAGCATCTCTGTGAAGCACAGACAGCAGACATCTTCAGTTATCTCAAGAATATTACCATAACAGTGTTTCTCAGCTTCTCTAGGAAGCGCCGTCTCTCCTGCTGGTCCACAGGGAACTTGCTGATGTCGTCATAGATCTCCTTCAGCGCCCGGGCTCTGACATCAGGCACAGAGTCCATCTCAAACAGACGGCCTGTGGCTGATCGCCACTGATGTGCAGCAGCTGCCTGGACCGGGTAAACCAAGCTGTTAGGATTTCTGCTGATGGCAAAACTATACAGTACACACTTTCAACTTTTCACTGCCACAAGGTTGAAGGTTCCACTTGCTTTTTTATTGCGTGTCTACTCATTCCTCATTTCTGAAACCTGGTGTACTAAACCTGAAACTTGCCACAAAAAGGGAGAAAATTAGTGTTTCATTACGGCTTTGCTGTACTAATGCTTCTTGGCAATTGTTCTTATTCCACTGGAAAACCTGGTGAGTCCTCCTCAAATTATGCCATTCCTTTGTAAGGGAGTTCACTTATTGTCTTGAGGAACAGAGCAGAGCATGGGGATGGCATTGCTCTGACTGGAAAAATCAGGTCATCATAATAACACGATTCTACAATGAGATGGTAATTGAGAACTAGGATGTGTTTACTTCAGTCCATCCAGAAAGTATTCACAGAACTTCACTTTTTTCATTTGTTACTTTACAGCCTTATTCCAAAATGTATTACACTAATCTTTCCTCAAAATTCCATACACACATACCTTATTAAGACAATGTGGATTTTTTATGTTTTGCTTCTTCATTACAAATAGAAAAATTCAAAATCACATTTACGAAAGCATTTACAGTCTTTGCTTAATATGTTGTTAATGAAGCTCTAAACTGAGCTGCTTCCACTGATGATCCTGGAGACGTTTCTCCAGCTGTGCTCAATTCAACTTGATTTGGAAAGGCAAGCACCTGTTTATATAAGGTCCCACAATTGTCAATGCAGGTCAAAGGTCACACACCAATATGACGTTTACCTAAATGTACCTGAAGGACTCTCAGATTTATATAGACGAGATAATTATTTACATGTGAAAATGAAGGATTTAAATGTATGATATGTGCACTTTGAGAAAAGGCAGTTAATACTTATATAAATGTGATTTCTGGGTTTTCTGTTTTTATGTAATTTGCAAAGAACTAAAAAACATACTCGACATTGTAATTATGGGGTATTTGTGTGTAGAATTTTGAGGAAATATTTGGAAAAAGGCTGGAATAAAACAAATAGTGGAAAAAGTGAAATACTGTCTGGATGCTCTGTGTTTATCAGTAATTGTGTTGTACTATCCGTGAGAGAGGCCAAAGGGGTCGGGTGCATTGTGTGATGGGTGGCTGCCAAGGGAAGGGGCCCTAGCGGTCCGATCTTTGGTTGCAGAAGCTGGCTCTTGGGACGTGGAATGTCACCTCTCTGGTGGGGAAGGAGCCGGAGCTAGTGCGTGAGGTCGAGAGGTTCCAGCTAGAAATAGTCGGTCTCACCTCGACGCATGGCTCTGGTTCTGGAACCAGTCTCCTTGAGAGGGACTGGACATACTTCCACTCTGGAGTTGCCCAGCGTGAGAGGCTTCGGGCAGGAGTGGGCATACTTGTTGCTCCCCATCTTGGCACCTGTACGTTGGGGTTTACCCTGGTGAACGAAAGGGTAGCCTCCCTCCGCCTACGGGTGGGGGGACAGGTCCTGACTGTCGTTTGTGCTTATGGGCTGAATGATAGTTCAGATTACCCACCCTTCTTGGAGTCCTTAGATGGGGTACTGGAGAGTGCACCTCCTGGGGACTCCCTTGTTCTGCTGGGGGACTTCAACGCTCACGTGGGCAATGACAGTAAGACCTGGAGGGGCGTGGTTGGGAGGAACGCCCCCCCAATCTGAACTCGAGTGGTGTTCTGTTGTTGGACTTCTGTGCTCGTCACGGATTGTCCATAACGAACACTATGTTCAAGCATAAGGGTGTCCATACGTGCAGTTGGCACCAGGACACCCTAGGCCGCAGTTCGATGATCGACTTTGTCATTGTTTCATCGGATCTGCAGCCGTATGTCTTGGACACTCGGGTGAAGAGAGGTGTGGAGCTGTCCACTGACCACTACCTGGTGGTGAGTTGGTTCCGGTGGTGGGGGAGGATGCTGGTCAGACCTGGCAGGAATCCCCTGTGAGACGGAGCTTTAACTCCCATCTCCGGCAGAGCTTTGAACACGTCCCGGGGGAGATGGGGGACATTGAGTCTGAGTGGACCATGTTCCATGCCTCCATTGTCGAGGCGGCCTATCGGGGCTGTGGCCGCAAGGTTGTTGGTGCCTGTCACGGCGGCAGCCCTCAAACCCATTGGTGGTGAGGGATGCTGTCAGGCTGAAGAAGGAGTCCTATTGGGCCTTTTTGAAGCAGCTGATGGGTACCGGCGAGCGAAGCGGCATGAGGATCGGGTGGTTGCTGAGGCAAAATCTCGGGCATGGGAGGAGTTTGGAGAGGCCATGGAGAAAGACTTCCGCACGGCTTCGAGGCGATTCTGGTCCACCATCTGGCGTCTCAGGAGGGGGAAGCAGTACAGCACCAACACTGTTTATAGTGGGGATGGTGTGCTGCTGACCTCTACTCGGGACGTTGTGGGCCGGTGGGCAGAGTACTTTGAAGACCTCCTCAATCCCACCAACATGCCTTCCATTGAGGAAGCTGAGCCTGGGGACTCTGGGTTGGGCTCTCCAATCTCTGGGGACGAGGTCGCCGAGGTGGTTAAAAAGCTCCTCGGTGGCAAGGCCCCGGGGCTGGATGTGTTTAGGGTTTATCTTCAATAAAACCATCAATTTCACTACAACCTGGTTCCACTGCGTCTCATTCTCACCACCACCAACAAACATTTCATGACACACAGGAATCACTGTGTTGGTTTTTTGACATAGGCGAAGGTTTATTACTGTGTGAAACTATTTGGAGATATCATAACGTTGCCAGACAAGAGAGAATTGGGTCCATCGGAAAAAAGACGCTGTAATGAACTGCGAACGCACATGCAATAAAATCCTAAAACAAGAAAATGTGATGGGTGAAACAGCAGCGTTTTGCCATTTATTTTGATCTGCAAGCAAACTGACAAACCAGTTCCTGAATCAGCCCATTTGTGAGGCTTTAAACGCCACAACCTGCTCCATTACCACAAGCCTCGATATGCATTTCATAAATATTCTCCTGGATTACTCGACACACACTCCGAAGCCTTGACACAGAAGACGCGTCACGACCGGTTTCCCTTTAGTATTTTCTAGTGGACCAAAACATTTTTACTCAACTGATTTTTATTCCTCTTTACACTTAAAAATAAAGGGAAAATGATACATGTTTCCTATCTCATGTTTTAATATGCTTTTTTAATGTCCATTGTAATGGACATCTCGACTAAATGAGCATAGAATATCTTGAAAACTTCTATACTTTTCCCATATAGTTTCATGTAATATCTAATTTGGCATGATCTCAACCTTTTAAACTAGATGTCTGCTTCTGTATCAGTGTGCATGTCTGAATAGAGCATATATAATACAAAATGTAGTTTTGACTTCAGCAATGTTTCACTGAAAGTTCAAATGGATTGGCATGTTATTATTTGTAGCAATGTAAACGGATTACACAGTTACCAAACCGTTGACGAAGCATCAGCTTGCTGGGTATTTTTATGGAATCTCTCATTTTTGATGAACACCCTTGAAGCAGTTTCAGTGTGGCACAAAGCACAGCTGGATTTTACATGTGTTACAGTAGAAGTGCGTATTTCCTGTGTATTATGGCTTGTGGCATCTGGTGGACACTGACTTTTCTCCCAGATTTTTGTGTGGTACAGACTGACAATTTCATCTAGCAAGACCACATCACCCACTGATTCACTGTATAGCTCGAACACCTCTGCATGAGACACTTTGAAAAATTAGAACTGCTTTACTTTTCAATTTACCATCTAATTCCCGTTCTCACATGGCTTATTTCCTATATCCAAGCACTCAAGATCAGATATCTCTCAATGTACAATCAGTTCAAGAAAGTCTGGGACTTTATACTCCATCATTGAAAATATAAAACAACATAAAATCTTTAAAAACCACAAAATGGCTATGATATGCTCATAAATGCTTCTTTCTTTCCATGGTAACACTGAATAATTAGGCGTTGTACAACACAGGTGTCAAACTCCAGTCCTCGAGGGCCGCTGTCCTACAGCTTTTAGATGTGCCACAGGTACAAAACACTGGAATGAAATGGCTTAATTACCTCCTCCTTGTGTAGATCAGTTCTCCCAGCCTTGCTAATGACCTAATTATTCTATTCAGGTGTGGTGCAGCAGAGGCACATCTAAAAGTTGGAGGACACCGGCCCTTGAGGACTGGAGTTTGACACCCCTGTTGTACAACATACACAAACTCCTGATGTCCACTGGGATGGACATTCAACTTTTAAAAAAATCCTACGATTTCATGATAGACAAGAAAATTCAAAAAACCTTCAAATACTATGACTGGAAATACTTACAATTATACTGAGTAATTTTTTAGGCTGCTATGAACATACATTAATATTTGTGGTGGAAAACAGATGCTTACTCCTCCCCGTCTTGCACTTCATACACATGCTTGTCTTGTGTGATGCCTGAAACTCACTAGTATCAAGTTAAGAGTCTAAATTTTGTTTTTGTTTAATAAGAAACCAATCTGTAAGATCCATCATGCAAATAACAAATTTCTTAATTTTTTTTATTGGTTTAATCCCAGAAAAATTGCATGTCCATTCCAGTGGACGAGGGGTCTGAAGGAGTTAATGAACTTAACAATTATGGAATTCTTATGAATCTGCTCTTAAGGACTCAAGTCTGTTTAAAGCAGTGTTTCTCAATTCTGGCCCTCATGTTCTCCTGCCCTGCATGTTTTAGGTGTTTCCCTTCTGCCACACACCTGGATTTAGTCTGTGGCTGATTAAAGATACACTCCTTAACCCCCACAAAGAAGCACTGAACTACAACCAGAGACAACAAAACACATTTTCTTACACTTTCTCAAAAAAAATTTCTCATTCAATATGTTCATCACAAACCAGACAGAGGAAGAGAGATAAATAACAACCTCATTTACCTTGCTATGCCTGCTTGATAACATATAAACCAAAGCAGACCTTTAAATGTTTGGATTTTTAGGCCGGCTACAAGGCTGAAGCAGGTTAGTTATAGTCATCAAGGAAACTGATTTGTCTGGAAGGTCACATGAGCCGTTTCCACTGAAGCTGCACAAATAGATCTGAATAGTTTAAAGTTCATTAAAGTTAATCTAGTTTCCTTCTGTCATGTGTTGATGTTCCACTGGGTAACCTGCCAATATACCTATTGGCAGGTTACCAATATGCATATTATATGCATAATGTGTGTTATTATGAGTGTGAATAGGTGAATGTTAGCCTTTAGCTCAGGGGTGTCACTCCAGTCCTTAAGGGTCGCTGTCCTGCAGTTTTTAGATGAGCCACAAACACTGAAATGAAATGGCTTAATGACCTCCTCCTTGTGTAGGTCAGTTCTCCAGAGCCTTAATGACCTAATTATTCTGTTCAGGTGGTGCAGCAGAGACACATCTAAAAGTTGCAGGGCAGTGGCCCTGCAGGACTGGAGTTTGACACCCGTGCTTTAGCTGGTGTGTCTAACAATGTCAATCTTGACCTTAAAGATGTTTTAAAGTACCGGATTTTCAGTGAGCCTTTTGAGCAGAAAAGTGACCTCTGACCTTATTCAGGAAGTTCCTGATAATTTTGTCTTGGTTGATAACTTCTACGTTGATTTGATGGCGGCCAATGGCAGCAATGAACTCCATTTCCTGCTCCAGCAGCGCGCACAGAGCTGCTTTCCTCTCTGCACCGTGCAGGCTGCAGTTTATCTGCTCCTCCTCCTCACTCCTCCACTCTGAAAAGCAAAAATCACAGGCAGGAAGAGAGATTATACATATCCAGACACCTTACAGGTGTTTCCTACACCCTCAGGCCCTGGTCTCAGGCCTACTCTGCAGGGCGTGGTAGAGCAAATTGAAGTCCTCTTTGGTCTGTGGGTTCATCCAGCGCCTGCGGCGTTCTCTCAGCTGCGCCTCTTTCTCCTCTTTGCACTTTCTTTCCTGAAGGTCGAACCAGGCGAGGCGCCGAGCTCGCTCTCTCCTCAGCTGCTCCACTTCCTCCTGGGCTAACCATCGCCGAACGTAGGACTGCAGGCAAATAACCTGGGAAACAAAGAATATATATACATTCACACATTTTGTACAGCTTTTTTGGTCACTCGGCCTTTAGACTGTTCTAAAATTTAACAAGATCCCATTTTAATAGAATGCATTTAGGTGGGGGTGGCAGCTTTAAGATTTCTGTCAGGGTTCAAAGTGTTCACGGGAATATTTGAGTATATTTCAAAGGGTGATTTTTAGGGTCAGACACTGGTGTAGGGAGCAGCAGTCTGACTCCATCCCAGAGATGGTCTTTGAACTTAAGCTCAGGGTTCTGCACAGCACTTCTTCCACACCAAACTCTCTCGTTCAAGTCCTGTGGACCTCACAGGGGTCAGAGTAAGGAGTAAGGACTCTGCACATATAGATGCACATTTTGCTGCAGGTGGTTTGGGATATGGGTGACTAACATAATTATTCCTCAGGAAGCAGCTCCAACTAAGTCAGACTGGGTGGAGAGAATCTTTGAACATCAGTTCCCAGGTCTCACCACAGATTCTTAGTTTTGTAATGAAAATGCAGCTTCTATGTTGATATTTCGATAATGTTGAAACACCTCCCACAATTTTACAATTGCAGAGTTTTTATTAAAGAAGTAACACACTTCAAATGTGAATAATCTTGTTCATGCAAAACTAATTAAAAAACATGCTGCGCTATGATCCTTCTACCACTTAATGTCGTCTTCTTCATCCTTTCCAGTTGTTGATCTAGTGACTCGTGTTGATGCAAAAAAATGGATTCTACTGTATACTGGTCTTGTGAAATACACTAATGTAGAACAAGCCAAAAACCACCTCATCCTAGTGCAAAGACTAAAATGAAAAAAAAGTATTTTCTGGACATTGGGGTGTTTTCATTAAATGATTTTTTTTGTAATTACAATTTAAACAATTATATGGTCAAAGGAAACACAGCTGGTATTGGATTTCATTTGTTACTTTGACTGGCCCATTTTCATACGGGTTCATGCAGTACTTTTTGATATTTCTGGCTGGATGTTCTGCTGGTTCTCCTGCTGGAAGGTCAACTTCCTCCAGTTTCTAACTGGTTTCCTCCCAAGAATCTCCTCTAGCTCCAGCCATCCAATCTGACCTGCTTCTCTGTCCCTGCTGAAAAATATCCTCCCCCACAGCATGATACTACCACTGTCATGCTTTGTGGTGCGAATGTGTCAGAGCAATATGCAGTTTTTCACTTTTTGCACTTAAGTCAACAATAGTAGGAGTGTGTGTGCTGTCCCCAGTACAGCTGGACTATTTAGGGCTTGTTGCCACTCTCCCAGACCTGCACTGCAGTCCTACTGAGTGGTTCTCCCACTGGAGCTGTGGATCTCTGCCGCTCCTTCACAGTCACAGCCTGTTGAGGCCCATGGTAACTTATCATAACAAAATGTTTTTATGACATAAAACCCCCCAAAACAAAACAAAAAAACAGTGTCCCTCAACAAGGAAATTAGTTTTCACTCACAGCCTTCAGCCTCCTGCCATGATACTCATCAGCAGTCACATATTCCCCAAGAGTTACCAACTTGTCATTGACACAGGACACGTAGCAGCCAATGCCAGTCATCTGAGTGGACATGTCCACAGAACACTGCTGCAGCTTAGACTTCAGCTCAGCTGTCTGTTTAGGAGAAAACAAAACACAAATGAATTTCAGTGTAAAACTCTTACTCTGTAAGAAAGACGGTTGGGTCCAGTCAGTCTCATCCCTGCTCCAATGCCCCTGAACCACATTCCCTCATCTGCAGCTCATTCAGTTCTACAGAGGCTGACAATTTGATTCAGGTGTGTTTGCAAAGAGACACATCTACATGTTCCAGGGAAGCAGCTCTAGAGGCCTGGACTTAGACAGCCCTGCTCTAAGCAGTGTAGGCTATACTAACACTAATACCAATTTCTTCATTAAAAAAAATGAAAAAACCCTATCTACATATTTATTGAAATGTAAAAATGTAAATAAAAATGATATGTACAAATGATTTTTATTAATTTTGCAATACTGAATAAATTGAGAAATACAAAGCAAAGGTTGAGAACAAATACTTTCAACATGTTATATAAAACATAATAAAATGGATGTATGGAGGACCAAAACTGACATAATAAAAAATAAAAGCATAAATATATATTGTTTATTATGTCAAAACTTTATTAGAAAATAGTGTCATAGCTCCTGAATTTATTATTTTTCTTGTGGAACTCCCCTGCAGAACGTGTTTCAGTTTGCGGCTCTCATGGACTCAGAGGTTCACCATCGGAGTTTTCATAGTTTGGACAAAGCGGCGGCTGAAGTTGGCTTCTGATTGAAGCTTCGGGTGAACTCTGGTTACTGGACGGTAAGCTAACGCTGACATTTGTTTTACAATTGCACTCATATTTAATCAGTTGTAATATTAATGAAAAGTTAATGTGTTTCAGTAACTCAGCTCACAAACCAGTTACAGATTAATTACACAAAGGGATGTTTCAAAGTTTTTATTTATAATAATTAGGACTTGTTTGGTTACAGCTAATGACAACAAAGCGTGTAAGATTAGAATATACCAGCAGTGAAAAATGTTTAAATACATGCTTAAACATTATTTTCAAAAGGTACTCTTAATCTAATAAACGAGTCTCTTTGGAACTCATTCAAATTTATTAACTATGACTGTACTTACAATACACCAAATATGGGCACTGATTTCAGCCACAGTATTGTTTTCTTGTTTTTGTTACTTTATGTACACATTGCACATTAATTAATATTCATATTGTGTATGTTTTCAGATGTTGTTAAATTGGCACAGAAGACCATCCTGTGGCCTCCGTCTCTGTCCGGCTTCACAGAGTCCCAGTGGCTTCACAACTTCAGGATGTCCAGAGACCTTCACCTTTCAGCATGGGAAATTTGTGCCAAAAGCACTGATGGCACATTCATTTAAAATAAAATCTGTCTTATTGACAGGAAAGAACAATCTGTATATTACTGATTTGAAGTAATTAAACATGTTTGATTATGGTTCATCTGATCAGGTTCTATTGAAGCTGAATAAAACTGTTTTCCTTCTAATCTGTGTAGTTCTAATTTAATCAAATCTCATGTTCACATATCCCACAGACATTAAAATGGATTGTTTGTTTGGGGCTTAAAATAACTTAAACTCAACATAATCTTCATAGAACAAAGTGGGCTAAGTAAAATTCAGTAATGATTGCAGATTTTGGATCCATTTTCTCATTTTTTTGGTTTCTTATTACATCGAAGACTCCAACACAACTAAACAGTGGATAGAAATATGTAGTACAATGTAGAAATGAACAAATGTAACATTTTGGGTTCCTTTTAATAGCAACACTACTCATTCCGGTTTATTGAATAGCATTTGTTATGGCAACAGATCCAATATCTGTGTCATTCCTTAGAATCCTTAGACACTGGAAGTAAAGGACGCGTGCGCGTGCAAACCGTGAATTTAACAAAAATCCTTTATCAGTAAAAAGTAACGAAAAAATGCAAATACAAAAATGACAATACATCAGTTTTATAATTCCTCTTTTTCCTTTTCCAAAACATACACAGCTTACATGGTCAAAAACTGTATGGGCTCTTCGCAGGTCAGCTTCGGCGTTCGGGAAAAGCGGCTCAATCGTTTCCGATCTACTGAAAATGGCTCTTTACACTGGGTGTTTTCAGGGCTTGTCCAAGGTAACAGTTAATGATGTACATCGATCCAAAGCCCCAACAAGTAGCTGGAGAAAGGTTTTAAAGATGCTCGCCTCATTATACACAGATATGAAGGTGAGTTTTACTTTCTTTAAACTTTGTGGCTAACATTAGCTTTAGCTTATGCTAAACATTTTTCTTGTAAAAATGTGCTATTTAAGTATCTAAACATTTTTCATCCATTCTACCGGACAATGTTTTTACCTTTTTTTCAAGTATATTACATGCGTTTATTGTCGTTAGTGTCAGAGACCAAGTAATGTGGATTTTACGGTTCAGGCTTTTTGCTTCTGAAGCCTGAGGAACAACAAGCCCATAGCTTAACAGTAGAGCAGCTCTGGTGTTAGAGTTCTAGTTCAGCTGAATGTTCAGGTTCAAAGTTTTTGCTTTTAGAAAAAATATGGCCGTGTTCCTTAAGGTCTCTGTGTTATTTCACTTTATTAGTTTTGCATGCTTCTTGTGAAGCAGGACGATGTTTACAGCGGTTTGTACAGGCGGATCAGTAGCTCGGCTGTCTGGCTCTGGTCTGCTCACTCGTTCCCATAAACTCTCTTTCAGGCTGAATACAGAAGTGATTCCATGGAAATAACACAGGAGGCTCCTTTACCTTCTGCTTTAGGCTGAAGAAGTTGATCAGGAGTGAAGCGAAGGCTGTAAACTTTGCTGTGCGGCGTTTAGCTTTAACTGGTAGCGACGAATATTTGCAAGCCACCGTCTTCTTAATTCAGGATCGCTTGGAAATCCATGAAAACTTAAAAGCCCTTTATATAAGGAAGACAGCAATGTTCATAGTATTGTTTTATTTGCGTCTGAAATACAACTTTGTCCTTTCTAGCTGTCATGGTAACTCAAAGCGGAAAAAAAGAGAGCAGCATTTGCACATGCGGTTGTGACGTCAGCGCAGCAGGTGCAAAGAGCCCATTGCTCCGTGTCTTGGTAATCCGTCAAGTTTTTCTAATACAATATATGGCCCGGCAGGAAGCAAGCCTTTCAAAATAAATCTAAATCTCACAATAAAAAAGGCTTGAACAAATATCAGTCTTCTTACTAAATATAATAAAATAAAAAACAAACCATCATACAACTAACTTAAATATTTCCTATTTATGGCTCTAACAGCATTATTCAATAAACCAGTTATTTTAAACTGTTTGGTTTATTGAATAAATGCATGTGTTCACTTATGGGTGCCTTCATTTGAAAATCTGCAATGTGAAATATATTGCTCAAAAAAAATAAAGGGAACACTTAAACAACACAATATAACTCCAAGTAAATCAAACTTCTGTGAAATCAAACTGTCCACTTAGGAAGCAACACTGATTGACAATCAATTTCACCTGCTGTTGTGCAAATGGAACTTTGTACAGAACAAAGTATTCAATGAGAATATTTCTTTCATTCAGATCTAGGATGTGTTATTTGAGTGTTCCCTTTATTTTTTTCAGCAGTGTATATCACAATAAAAAAAGAGAAGTTCTGACTTTTGACAGTAAGTTTGAAAGGTTAGACCATTTGACAGTGTAGTTCTACTAATGAGGCAGAAATAAAGCTTGATATGAGGTTGATATGAGGTGACCAGTCCAGAGAGTGAAAGAGAGTGCATCACTTTGAAAAAGAGACAGTCTGGAGTTACAGTTGAAAACACCGCTTTAGCTAACCTCCTTTTAACTCGTCTTTTAGTGGTTCCACATTTTTATCATACCATACCAACTTTATTTATGAAGCACTTTATACACTGATGGGACCAAAGTGCTATACACAATCATAAAATACAATGCGATTATAAAATAGAAAAGATTGAATATAAAATACATATTAATATGCAGACACAATAAAACAAAGTGAAACCCCTCAGATTGTTCCAAAAGCCAAGGAAAAAAGATGGGTCTTAAAAAGGACTTAAAAACAGCGAGTGAAGAGGCCAAAAGAAGATCATTGTCTTGTCTCTATGCTGCTGTAACTGCAAAATAATTTCCCTGCTGGGATGAATAAAGTAATTCTATTCTATTCTATTCTATCATTCCATAGCTTGGAAGCTGCCACAGAAAAAGCCCGGTTCCCTCTGAGCTTGGACTTTGTCTTTGGTACCTTCAGAAGCAGCTGATCAGCTGACCTGAGGGAACGGGAGGGTTTGTAAGAATGTAACAGCTCAGAGAGATAGGGAGGGGCAAGGCCATTAAGAGCTTTAAAAACAATTAAAAGGATTTAAAATGAATCCTAAAATGTACTAGTAACCAGTGTAAGGAAGCTAAAATAAGGGAAATATGGTCAAATTTTCATGTTCCTGTTAAAAGATGTGCAGCAGCATTTTGTACCCTCTGAAGCTGGGAAATATAGAAATCATTGACTCCTATGTAAAGTGCATTACAGTAATCCAGCAGTGTGGTCACAAATGCATGGATCACTGTTTCAAAGTGCTGTCTGGAGAGAATAGGTTTTACTTTGGCTAGCTGCCTTAAGTGGAAAAAGCTGGATTTTACAACAGCTCTAATTTGTGCTTCCAGCTTAAGACCAGCATCCATCTTGACCCCTAAATTTGTAATAACCGGCTTGATATACTGGGCCAAAGAGCCAAGATTGGTCAGGGAATCTAAAATGGATCTGCCAAAAATCACTACCTCTGTCTTATCCTCATTAAGTTTCAAGAAATTTAGGCCCACCCAGGTCTTCAAATCTTCCAGACATACAGAGACTGAAGAGAGGTGGAGTCTGCATTCTTTAGTGGTAAATATATCTGGTGTCATCTGCATAACAATGAAAATCAATTCCATATTTTCTAAAAATAGAGCCAAGAGGAAGGAGGTACAACAAGAAAAGGAGGACTTAGAACTGAGCCCTGTGGGACAGTGGAGCAGAGGGGGACCAACGGGCATCAAGACAGACACAGAAAGTGAAATAAGATTTAAACCAGTCCAGAGCCACCATCATATTGACTAGAAGCCATTTAAAATATTTTCTAATGTGTGACATTCTTAACAGTTTTGGAGGGCTGCGTGTTACCTGTATGCCCAGACTGTGGACCAGCACACCTCTGTCAGGCCTCTTTTTAGGAAGGGTCTGTACAGCGGCGTTGTGGTACTCCACCCCAGTCAACCGGTGCCTGTAGCCCCCAAGGAAGGGCTTCTTCTGGTGGGAACGCTCTATCTCCACTACCACCTCCTTAAACACCCCTTCATCTGGAAAATAGAGACAAAAACATATTCAGGATCAAAAGTTCAGTGCTCTAAACAAAGAACATGACTACCACCTAGTGGTCAAACAATTATTAGCTGAGTAAGTCAGACTGGATTAGGGTGTGATAGCTGGTGCTGCTGGAAACATTCAGCTTTCTGTGATAGTCGAGGAAGGATGAGATGATGTAATGCTGTTACTGGGCCATGTGAAAAAAGCTGCCTAAAAAACTATCATGCTGGGCCCTTTAAGGGGCGGAGCTTAGAGCAGCAGGGAGTAGAATGCAGACAAGAAAGGGAGAGAAGAAAAAAAGGAGCTGTAGAGTTTACTGTTTGCATTTTGTATTGTTTAACTTGTTTGCAGTTTGTTGTCACCTCGTTTGATTTGTGTGCATGGAAATGCAAGTAAGTAATGTTAGAAGTTAAGGATATTGTTTATTTAGCCGAATATTTAAATTTTTAGCCTTAATTGATAGCATGCTTTGTTCACATGCACATTCAATAAGAGCCACACAACCTGGATTTTATTTAGTAATTGTGATATTATTCAGGTCATATCCAGACACTGATGCTGTATTATTATTTATCTTTCTAGAACCACACAATTTCGTCAGATTGAGAAATAAACAGCAAGTGCAAGTTAAACCCACTGGAGTGCGTCTGCGTTTCTTTGGAGTTCTAACCGGACTCACCACAGTAATCTGAACATTTCCACTAGCAAATTACAGTCCCTTACTTTGAACTATGTAGAAGATGAGCTTTGGTCTTGAACTTCTGGGCAACAGTTCCAGAGTAGCAACATTTTCTATCAACAAACACACCTAAAACCTGGTGGTGGCAGCATTTCTTTTTTCAAGATGGTAGCTCTTCCTACCCTATTGTTACCTGTGGTGGATGCTCCGCCCACCACCACATTGTGTTAGTATTTTTCTTTATATTATATTACAGTTTATACGTTTAAGTTAGTTATTTCATTTAGACATATATTTTCTAATGGGTGCACACTGATTTAATGTTTGTCTGAATGGTTTATTTATACTTGTTCTTTGTTTGAGGTGCTGCTGAGACAAACCAGCTGGAGGAGGAAACCTGGAGCATACCATTTGTTTTGAAAGACTGAAGGGGGAAGACTTGTTTCAAGTTGTTTTTAATTAGTTAATTTTTGTCACTTAAATATTCACTTATTGTTTCTGCTAAGTAAGAGTTAGTTTTGCTTTATTTATTTCATAGAATGCTTAAGTTAATTTTGTATTTATTTGTTCTTTTGTTATGTCGTGCCTCCCTCATGTGGTAGATTTAGGTTACTCCACCCCTATTTAAGCAGCCTTTTGTTCTTTGTTGGCAGGTCAGTTTTGTTTGTGTTCAGTTAGAATTCAGTTGACCTCAGTTAAATTGGGCCCAAAATTGTTATTTATTCTTTGATTTATTTTTGCATTAAATCTTTATGTTTTGTTTGCTATTTTGGAATAATTAAATTGAATTTTTGCTACTTTGAACATTTTTTTGTCCTCGTTTGAGTCTGGTCCCTCACATTACCGTATGATATAACTCTAAACCCACAGATGGTTTTGTTGAGGGGAATGAAAGTAGAAGCAGTTCCAGATTCTACTGAATGCTGGGAATAAAACAAAACTGTTTTATTTAAGTTTTCAGTATCAGCTTTGATTAATTCATGTCTTCAGAGTTGGGTTTAAGTTATTACTGATTACGTTTGAGGCCATACCTTTTTGGACCCGTACAGTAATAACATCGGGCATGCTGTCATGTTCTGGGGGGCGGAGAAGGCGGAGTGGGTAAGAAGTTGGGTCAGAGGAGCTCATCTCCATCTGGGTGGAGCTGTGAGGTCGGATGCCAAGTTCCATAAGGCTCTGCTTCTCCTCCACCACTCTACCTGCAAAAGAGTGATCTGAGGTTCTGTCTTTTCTTAAACCAAAACACTCTGGAGATCATAATATGAGGTAAAACATTCAAACAAAGCAGAACATCATAGAAATCTGTATAGTGTTGGCATTATGTAGCCTATGAAGCATTTCTACTTTGCTTAGAATCATAACATCAACAACATGAAGACCTAAGACAATCCTCCATAAGTAAAAAGAAAGGAGCAGCTCGTTTCAGGTCCAGTCTTCAGACAGCTGAAGCTTTACCACTATGACCAGGAGTGAAACACACAAATGTGCCTAGAATTTAATCAAAAATAATAACAGCAACAGAAAATAATCAGTAATCACAGATGGGTCTTAATGAATCTTAACTGTTTAATGGCTAACTATTCCAAATCTGAGTAGTTGCCCGTCAGATGTCTGTCAGATAGATTAGAGATTTTCTGTATCAAACTGAAGCACTACCTGTCTGCTCCATAGGGAGTGTAGCTTTGACATCATTTACTTGAGGGACTGGACTGGTAAAACATTCAAAAGTCAGCTTTATTGAAATAATACCATCAAAACATAGGAGGTTAAACTTCATAATGTTGCCTTTGCATTGGCTTTTGATCTGAAACTTTCAGAGCTTCCTTGTAGAACATCCCAGGTCTAAAACTGACTGGTTAGTTTGGTTAACAAAAACGTAAGACAAAGTCAAAGCATAGAGATTGAGTTTGACAAGTAAAAACAAACATGATCTGATCAAAAGAAAACAGATAAAATTAGTTTTAACAGTATTTATGAGATTTGTATTTAAGTTGGGAGCCCAAAACACACCCAGAGATCTGAACTTATCTACTTTCTGGATTTTCTTCATCGTCAATCAGCACTGTGTTAACATTTCAAAAATTGTGTGTTCCAGACACAAGTCAGCTGATTCTTCTCTAGACATGTATTATGATCATCAAGGCAGGTCAGGCAGTAACCAGACAGTAATCAGTCCCTGGCTGGAAAGGCCGTTCTAACTAGGGGTACATCGATTTATTGGCCGGCTGATTTATCGACGTTCGTTGGGACAAGCTGTTGTTTTCCATTGCCATTCTCTGTACTATGGCAGATGAAATTGAGAGAGTGGCACCAAAATATTATGTAGTGAATGATCAGTAATCTGTGATTGGCCAGAAAACTGCAATTGGTGCAGCTTTAGTTTTAACATTCAGATCTTAGTTATATAACTTAGTAGGACATCAAACAAGATAGATGTATCACTGATAACCCGCACAATAAATGGTGTCCTAAATCATAGGAGTAACTTCCTGAAGGACTGGTGTGGACATGTCCCCACCAACTCTGGACTGACGGGGACAGTCCTCACCAACATTTCCTATTTTTCTTTATATGCCTGCATCTATGTAACTCAATAGCAGCTGCATGCTGTATTCAAAGCATCAACAGTTAGTGAATGATTTTTAAAATTCCTTTGTAAAACGTAAATGGCAAGTCCGCTCAGTGATCTAGTGCATAGGTGTCAAACTCTGGCCCACGGGCCAAATTTGGCCCACACTTTAATTATATTTGGCCCACGAGCCAATTTCAAATTAATATTAGAGCCGGCCCACTGGTATTATACAGTGGCAACGCTGTGACGCCGCATTCACCACTTATACTACAAATCCCATAATGCTCTGCTGTTTTTTGGCGCGTCAATCAGGACAGAGGAGACACGCCTCCTCTGTGTCAGTAGCACTTATGGTAGCGGACATGGATGTATTAGGAAGGTGGTGATCCGTCTTCTTGCGCACTCCTTGGGTGAAAGCCCCGGCGCACTCCGCAGCCCCGGGCCTCTCCCCCAAACCACACTGCGACCTCAAACTACAGCTGTCACTGTGTTACCCTACCAAACAATGGCAAAAGGAAAGGCAGAAAATAGAACTTTTCTGGACAGGTGGGAGACAGAATATCTGTTTACATATGTATGTGAGTGTTATGTGCTTCGGCACATTGTATTTATTTCTGTCTATTTTTTTTTCACTTGGATCATTTTGTATAGAAGTTAGTTGTATGATTTTTTGTTGTTGTTGTTTAATATACGTTGGAGTTTTGATAATTCTTTCTTGTAATTTGGTCCGTTAATTTGTGACGCTGTTGGACTGCCTATAAATAGGCTGGGTTGCGCCAGGTAAAGGGCGACGCCCTCCCAACAAACACCTAGGATGCGTTCTGACGCGGTGCGCACGTCTCCAGCCTGCCACACGGTAGTTTTTGTTAGCCGTTTGTTTGGTTGATGTTTTTTGTTGTAATTTTTGACCTGGTGGGACCGGTTGTCTTGTTTTCGATTTTTCTTTAGCAGTAGTTTCTTTTTTCTTGTAGTCCAGTACTAGCAGGAGCTTCGACGGCCCTGTATAGGGTTGGCCCCCTACTGTACCGTTTTGTTCTTTTTGATCGGCTCATCAGGTCCAACTTTCTGTTTATACACTGCTGAAAAAAATAAAGGGAACACTCAAATAACACATCCTAGATCTGAATGAAAGAAATATTCTCATTGAATACTTTGTTCTGTACAAAGTTCCATTTGCACAACAGCAGGTGAAATTGATTGTCAATCAGTGTTGCTTCCTAAGTGGACAGTTTGATTTCACAGAAGTTTGATTTACTTGGAGTAATATTGTGTTGTTTAAGTGTTCCCTTCATTTTTTTGAGCAGTAAATGTGCGGCAAACTAGCGGTATTGTAAAGGCCGCACTGGGTTAACGCGGTGAATTTCAGACTGTCCGACGCGTGCTTCAATACACTCCAAGTCGCTTCAGGTTGTTGTTGCAATCATCAATTTATTCCACTTGACTGTCATACTTCAGATTTTACATGGACTGACACATACTGACCAGGCTAAACCATACGATGTGGCTAACAATAAGCGACATTACAACACGGTCAACAGAAATTATGACCACCACCGGCGCACCCGCTTCCTCATACATACAAATCAGCGCGCCAGTATGGCTCCCATTCATACCTTAGTGACAGTCACGCCCACCTCGACACACCCACCACCCAGGTGTCAAAGCCGCGTGCTCCTGCCACATCAGTAACTGCTCATTTCAACCATAAGGCTCTTACAAGCAGTATACTTTGGGATTTTTGTTTTCTTTATTTTTTTTGGGACACGGGGAACCAAGGATTTAATTCTCTCTTTTTCTTCACAGAAAAATCTAAAGAAGCTCATCTGAAAGAAAAAGGTCGAGAGAGTTGAAATAAAAATTACTTTTGAATCCTCATTTTTGTCTTCGTGTCCTCAAATATGTTGTGCCCTTTGTGGACGTAACAGTGAGCAACTTTTTTCCTCAGTGAAGATGACCAAAACGTCTCACAGGAGACATCTGACTGACGAACACCTTTGTTCGATAATGAAGGTTTCCTCAGCTCAAACTCTGAGCCCCAACATTGATGAACTGGCATCCAAGAAAAGATGCCAGGTATCTGGCTTGACTGCATCAGAGTAGATCAGTGTGTCACAAAATGAGCAATAAATAAGTTTTCTATGCACCTTTTCTTGTTACTCCAAGGCCTGAATGTTTATTCATAGTTTATTTAATGATTTATTCATAGTTGTTATGTTATTTTATTTTCAAATTTATTAGCCTGTGTACGAAGCTAATTTTGACATTTACCTCAGAAAGGAGGAATTCAATTTTTATTTATATGTTTTATTATTATTTTTAGTAACTCAATTTTGCACGCCTGCACTTTTAAGTTATATAAGCCTTGCTTGTTCAATATTTATTGTTAAATCAAAACTTGTTTGGGTCCATATTAAAAGATTCATTTGTCAGGAATATCGATGGTCGGGAAAATTAAACAAAGAATCTGAAAAAGGGACCCAAGGTTTTAATTGAAAACGCTACGACAGCAAGATAACAAGGTCCAAAGGGAATCACTTCACAGGTCAGTAAAAAGCCTTCATTAAAAATGTATATAAGAAAGTGGAGAGTAGGTTAGTTATGCTAGCTTAACTTTTATCAACATGTACTCTTGTTATGCAGTTCAGAGTATTTTGGTTCAATTAACACAAAATAAGGTGAACTAGACACATTTTCTGGCAGATAATAAGGAGTGCAAGTGTTTAAGTAGCTAATCAACCACCGCTAGTGTTCAGGCGATCACTTTGGTGTTTTTACTTTTTTGTGTGGAAAATGTTTTGTGGGGTTTTTTTTAGTGTTAATTCCTGATGCACTTGAACGTATTCTTTGCTCTGCACTCCCGGGGCTGTTGTTATTGGTTGCCATGTGTAACAACTTTAGAAAATGTGCATTTATTTTTTATTATTATAATGTTTGAAATTTCACCAAATCCTGATTAACACTGGAAAATTCTATTTCTTTGTTATATTTTAAGAATTCTATTATTTTACTAATTTTGACAAGCACTAGTACCTGTACTGTCACTTTAAGAGAGCGTCTTATGACATCAGCATTGTACTGTTCAGTTGGCGCTAGGCTGCCTGAGAAGAGGGGAATTCCGACTCCTGTGAATGGAAGAGCTGCATGTTAAAGGGATTTTTATTTCTATTTCTGCAGGCCTCTGTCTGTGCATTAAAGAACAACCGACTCCCTTCTTCATCTGAACACAACAAGGTTAACCAACTGTATAAGACCAGGTTATCAGTAAAGAACACTAATAGTATACACCGGTTACACATGGCAACGTGCCATGGCTGACAGACTGGGAAAAATAATACAATCACCCGTTTTTCTACATTTTCCCTGGACTAATTGCATAATTGAACATGGCAATATTCAGATCAATCATCAAATAGGATGAAATATTTCATAAAGCAAGCCAAAGTTTGTTAAATTTTAAACCATGGCTCCTACAGCGACTATTAAGTAAAATTAAATTATTGGTCAATATAAAAGAGAAATTTGCTTTGTTCTCTCTTGTATCTTTACAGAACTGACAGAAACCAAACTATTTATAGATTTATATGCAGACAGAAAATATATTTTACATGTCCAAACATCAGCATCTCAGCTTTAAGCCACATTTTATAGAATCCAGTAACATCGATGGTCACTCTACTCACCAACTGCTCCAACCAGTTGGTAAATAGTTTTTGCGTCTCTAATATTTGCTATATTTAAGCAAATATACTCAGCAAATACAGACTCGTTCCATAAATTAGAATATGACTGAAAAGTTCCTTTGTTACTAATTCCATCAACAAGTGAAAGACATTATATAGATTAATTAGATGTTTTAACATTCAAATTTGTATGCACATGAGTAATGGATGGACATTTTAAAAGCATTTTTATCAATAAAGTCTGATATAAAATAAGCTTCCACCCCAAATATATCTTTAGTCTTTCAGTTTTTTTCAATTTATGTAATAAATAGATGTGTTTAATCTACTCAATCAATTTTGCCATACACTGCAGCTTTTAAAGGTTTTGCATGTGACAAAGCAGGACTAAGATGAGAAATGTGATGTGAGGTTGGAGGCTAAAGCAAATGACTCACCATTCAGGTAGAGCTGCAGTACCTCCAGTGGGACTTTCAGCTCTGAGGCCAGGTGATGCTTCATCTCTTCAATGGTGAGCCCGATGGCGAAAGCCATGGTCATCACATGACCCCCTGGCACCAGCACAACTTTCACTGAAAGCATACACAGACTCTGTCTGTCATCACATTGTTCTTACTGCTGAAATGGGACATTTCTATATTAAATTTCTATTTTTAATTTGACACATTTTTAAGAGTTTTAAAAAACAAGTCATTTCAGACATTGTCCATGTTGTCAAGTGCATATGATTTGAAAATGAACATCAATATTTTTCTCCTATGACAGATAGACTTAACTGTCATTCAACTGCACATTTAAAATGTATATATTGAACAAAATTTTGTTGCAAGGCTCTAATAATAATAACAAATAAATAAATAATAAAAAGCATGAATATAAGTATATATAATTTAAAAAATAATGGGACACGTTAAATATCCCAAATACTTGCAGATCATTTTTGACAGTGTAACTTTACAAACAGCACCACATGGTACACATGAAGAAAATGATGCAGCTCTGCTAAAACAATCTCAAATACAGAAACAAAAACGATGTGTAAGGAACATAAAATTATGGTTTTAATGGTTCAAAGAATAGAATCAGCTACTGATCCACTCTGGAATTAACAAAAATTGATCTGCAAGACGTTTTCACAAAGGCCCTTTGTTATAAACCAGTGGTGCCCAAAGTGGGTTCTGGAGGGCCGGCATCCTGCATGGTTTAGTCTCTCCCTGGTTTAAAGCACCTGGATCAAATGATGACTAAGGAGAACATTGACCTGCTGAAAAGGTTGTTGGTACCACCAGGGAGAGAACTAAAGCATGCAGGATGTCGGCCCTTGAGGACCCACTTTGGGCACCTGAGTGAAGTTGGCCCCCCCACCTTCTTCAAATTAGACAAAATTGGTGTCAAACGTTTGTGCAGCAAAAATTTTCGTTTGTGCCGCTATCATTTTAAAGATATAAAGAAATGTTTTTAGAGGTCATCAAAGGTCAACCAGCCCCCCACCTTCTTCAAATCAGACGAAATGGGTGTCAATCAACTCGGCTAGGTTTGTGCAGCAAAGATTTTCATTTGTGCATCTATCATTTTAAAGATATTAAGAGGGCTGGTTGACCTTTGATGACCTCTAAAAACATTTCTTTATATCTTTAAAATGATAGCGGCACAAACAAAAAATTTTGCTGCACAAACCAGCACAAACGTAGCACAAACGTTTGACACCAATTTTGTCTAATTTGAAGAAGGTGGGGGGGCCAACTTCACTCAGGTGAAACAGAAATCTTCAAGCATTTCTCACTTTACACAATAAATGTTGGACTCTGGAAATAACATTGCTAACACTGCTATTTTGAACAGTCTAATATTTTGTAAATTCATATAATCATGTTTCTCATGTTTTGCTTTAAAATTCAATTAGCAATATTTCAAATCAGTGCAGAAATAAAAAGTTATTACAAAGATAAAGGGTTAAAACTCAGTTATCATTTGAACGCAGCTAACGCAAATAACTAAGGCTCTGTTGATGCTTCACTTCTCCTCCAAACTCAAATAAATCACTGATCAAAATGCAGAGCCCAGCAGGCTGTACTGTAGTGTCTGGTTGCAGTCATGCTTACCTGTAGCTGTTGAGTTTTTAACATTCGTTTCATTATCATCAAGCTCATCAGCATCATCAGGCATTTGATCCTCCACAGCATCCAGAACAGCTAGATCACACAAAAAGGAAGGAATTTCACAGAAAGCCTCCTCTTTGCTTTCTAAAATAACAGTGCTTATGAGTAGATTTTTATAGTAATTACTTTATGACAGACAAATTCTAGATGACCCTTCAGAATTTAATATAAATCTGAATAATTCCAAATACAAGTTGATTAGGATAGCTTGAGATGAAATACATATATTTTCTATGGAGCTTTGAACATTTCCTGTTTTCTGTTGCAGATCATCACATAGATCACCTAGCTCGACTTCCAGTGTCTTTTACATCCTGATCTACATTTGCAAAGAAAAAAACAAGAGAAAAGTGGCTGAGAAGGAGCGAGGAGGCCATTGTGTTTATTTCGGCTTCTGATTACATTTGCCTGTTTACTTTAATACAGCTCTTTACTAATCGCTTCCTCATACACTCCTTCCATTCATTGGTATGATTAGTGCTCAGGCTCAGGCTGAACAGCAACATATTGCTTCAACATAGCAACGTGTTATCAGGTGTCACCACTTAAACGCACCGAGCAAAACAGGACATTTATGTAGACAGCCTGTATGTCTGTGTCTTCAGGTAGACTATGAAGGTAAAAAGAATAACAGCTCTTCCTTTACTTTTGGCCAAGTTCTCAGTGGTTTTTTTTTTGCCTTACTCGCACTGGGCTCATCTGAACAGGAGCCGTCTTCGCTCTCCTCCTCTCTGCCGCCCCCTGGTGGCTGCGCTATAGTACTTCCAACTGTCGGCGGGCTTTCTTTAGTCTTCTTGTTCTCTTCCTCTTCCTCTCTGTCCTCTGTGGTTTCTCCTGGTTTGCTCATCGTGGTTTGAACTGGCAGCGTGAGGATATCTTGGTAGGAAAGTACTGAACTTAAATCAACAAATGTTCTATAAGAAAGTCTGACCGCAACAAATCCACGACAAACCGCGTCGAGATTAAAACCTGGAAACCCGTCAATATCTACATTTTCGAATAAAGTCGTTGCTATATTTTTGTTAATTTATCAATGGAAAAAAAGGTTTGCAAATTACAAACCTAAGCTTTCGAAAGCATAGGTTTAAAATGGCTGAGTAAAACGTTTACATGTTGCCATAGCAACCGGTTTGTCTTGGTATAAGGATCACCAGGGCCGGACTTAGGAGGGTGTGGGCCCCTGGGCATGAGCCAAGGTGTGGGGCGGCCCTAGGGCTCCACTTAATAATCGTTCTATATATATATATATGTGTGTGTGTGTGTGTGTGTGTGTGTGTGTGTGTGTGTGTGTGTGTGTGTGTGTGTGTGTGTGTGTGTGTGTGTGTGTGTGGAACCGATTCTATCTTATCCACAAACCTTATCCACCTACAAGGTCACAAAAATCAGCCACTGTCCACCATGAGGCTGATGGACAGTCCCAAGCTCCAGGTCATCCCAGGTCATCTCTACATGCAAGGTTTACAACAGTCAAGTCAGATTTTTAAAGATCGTGATCAGTCAGAAAATCAAAATAGTTATTAAAGAAATACTTGAACATCTTGAGTATGTCTACTCAACAGAGCTTTCCTAAGGAAGAACAAATGTGACAATGTTCTCTATCCATCCTCTATGTACAGTATTTATTTATCCTTCTTCATTTCTATCTTTATCGTCTCCCTCCCTCTTTCAATTTTTATCAACTGTATCTTTCTCTGTAATTATCAGGTTTATTTCCTTACCAAGTTCAGACTGACAGGTTATTTCCCCTCTGGGAGCCAAACCTGCTCAAAACTGTTATTCTGTGATGACCGGATGTAGCTGCGTGTCAGGGCAGGACGCACTCAAGTTAATACAGTCGGTCCTATGATTAGGACAGTTCAGCTGCTAGCTGGAAGCTAAAGCTAGTTTTAACTTCACATTGAGCGAGCAGAGCGTCGCATTAATTTTCTGTGACTTTAGCCGTTTTCTTTCTCTTTGAATCGTTCTGTTGCTTTTTTCCTCACGGAAACTCGTTTCAAAGCTTCACTGACTTTTAGCATCGTTTAAAACACAAAACCCAGCCGCGGCGGATGGAGGAGAATCAGCCTGTGTTTGGATGTACTCACCACTTGCAGCTGGCTTTCAAAAAGGCGATCAGGAGAAGAATCGTTTCTGATGTTTGTAAAGATGTTCCGATGCTTTAAAATTAACGTCATATTTTAATAGCTCCCTGCTTCTTGCTCAGCCCAGTAAACTCACACGAACTCATCAGTTTTTACCCAAAGCTCAGGATCAGTACTGGACGGATTATCCGTGGTCATCGCTGCACCTGGCGAAGAAGTTCGCCCTTCCGCCGCCTCTGGGCGGCACCGGATCAGTCAGAGATCCAGGTTCTGGCGGACCATAGAACCGCTGTTAGCAAGGCTAACGTCTTGAGAAGCGGAGAGGGACGGTGGTTCTGTTCCATGTCCGATATGAGTTTAAAAAACCCTGTTAGTTTGGATATTTTCTTCATCACCTGTCGGTCGCGCTCTTCTTTTTCTTTCGTTCCTGAACTCCGCCGTCAGTCATTCTGTTGTCCGCCATCGTGAGAAATTACTCCGTGACGCTCCGCCCCAAAGCGTCAGAAGCAACTTGGACCAATAATAATCAAGCTTTCATGATGGACGTTTGCCAGAATAAATTGGACATTTTTTTCAATAACACTGCCAAAATCCTCTTAGTCAGTGATAAAATTAGGACATTATGACCTTATTCATTCACAAAAATACAAAGCATCTTGCTAAAATCCGGGCTTGAGGATCACATGACCAAACGAGCTATGAAGATAGCTCGAGACCTATTTTAGATTACATGCCATATGGCAGGCTGGGCAATTCATTTTTACCGGGGGCCGAATGAGCAACCGGAGCACTGATGGAGGGCCACATCAATATTTCAATTAAATTTTGCTCAGTATTATTTTTGATATACCGTAAGATAAATAATAATAATAAGAAGAAGAAGAATTTAATTTAACCTTACGTAACTTTATACAAAAGCAGATTGCTTTTGATGGTTTTATTTAAACTCTTAATCCTTAAATATTTATATTAGGCTATGTGAAATTGAAAAAAGAAAACAAAAACAATCATTGAATCACTGCAATTTATTTTTAAATTGTTCACACTTTAACTTTGTTCTACAAACAAGGAAAAACAACAAACAACTTAACAAGTTTATAGAAATACAACAAACAATAACTTGTTATGTTTTCCACCTCATTTGACCTCTTCAGTGTGAATAATCCAGTCTGTTCTGGGCTTGAACAAGGGCATTGAAATCTGAGGTGGCTATGTGAAGGACAGCTGAGAGGTGATCATCAGTGATAGAGGATCTGTGTTTGGAGTTGTTGAACTTCATCACTGAAAATGTCTCTTCACATACATAGGTGGATCCAAAGAGGACCAGAATCCTCTGAGCACGCCTCCTCGGGTGTGGGAAGTTCTCCTCTTTGAGGGAGGAGTAAAAGTCCAGCAGTGAGACTGACCTGAAGTGCTCTGCCAGAAGTAGGTCAGACTGCAGGTCAATGAGCTCCATCTGAACATTGCTTGGTGAATTGTCCACACTGCAGTTGAAGGGAGAAGAAACCATGTGCATTTCACTCTCAATAGTTTTGAAATCTTGAAATTGCCTCAAAAACTCTCCATGCAGTGCTTCTAACTTGCTTGAGTACTTGTGGAGGTGATCGACTGATCTGGTGGCTTCCTTTAGTGTTGGCAAGTGGGTCAGAATGTTGTCCTTCACTTGGCTTGAGAGAAGCTGCAACTTTCTCATGAAAGCCGTCACTGCACTGTACATCTCATGCACAAAAAGACCCTTGCACTGCAGTTTGACATTCAGTTCGTTCATGAGTTCAGTCACATCCACAGCAAATCCGAGATCTGCCACCCAGTCTTCATCTGAAAGTTCTGGGATGTCATGTCCTTTCTTCCCACAGAAATTCTCAGTCTGGTCTCTCAGGTCTCAGACACGTTTCAGTACTTTGCCCAGGCTGCGCTACCTGACGTTGCTGTGGTAGCTTATGTCACCATGTTCACTCTCATGTTCCTCCAAAGTGCAACAAATTGTCTATGATTTAACGCTCTCGCTCTGATACAGTTAACTGTTTTAATTACAGCATCAACAACATGGTTCATTTTTAACACTGTCTTACACAACACTTCCTGATGTATAATACAATGCAAAAATGTCCATTTCTGCACAGGGTTCATTTCTGTCACTTTATCCTGCATCCTCTTTAAAAGTCCAACATTTTTCCCTGTCAGATTTGGACAACCATCTGTTGTCACACCTGCCAGCTTGTCCCATTTCCGTCCTAACATGTCCAAACACGCATTTACCTCTGTGAACAAGTCATTACCTGTGGTTGTCGCTTTAATTGACTGCATGGCTGCCAGCTCCTCCGTGATTTGAAAGTCTGCAGTTGTCCCACGCAAGAAGATGAGCAGCTGGGCGCTGTCCCGTACATCGCAGCTCACCCAAAGCCAGAGAAAAACAGTCAAAGTCAGCCGCTCTGTTCTTCAGCTGAAGCTCCAAGTTTCCAGCGATGCCTCAACCCGCCTCGTTACAGAGTCTGGAGAGCGACACGTTCTCAAATGCGCCCTTCTTCTCCGGGCAAATCAGCGCAACAGAGTCCAATGAGCAATAAACGTAATAAACTCTCCGTCAGAAAACGCCTTACTTTTTCTGGCGATTTTGTGAGCAATGACGAAACTTGTCCTGACGGCTGCATCTCTGGGGGTGTGAAGTTTGGTAAAAAGTCTTTTTTGGGTTTGCAGTTTTACCATCAACTCATCAGCCTTCCTCGCGCCTCTTCATCAGATTCCGATATTTATCCTCGTGCTTCGTCGCGTAGCGGCGATTCAAATTATAATCTTTAAACACAGCAACCTGTGTACCACAAATTAAGCACACGGCTTTACCTTTCATTTCTGTAAAGAAATACGTGGCAGTCCATGTCTTGTTGAAAACGTCATCAACTTTTCTTTTTTTAGCGTGAGCGGACATCTTGGGGGTAACCGGGCATCACTTGTAGCTGTGCACCTTCACTCACAGGTTAGGCACGGACATACGTCCATAAATAACACTTTTCAAAATAAAAGCAGCACAGTTGTATTGCACGCACGACATACTGTAGATGTTTTTAAAAAAATTTATTTTGTAATTTATGATTGGCCTCACGCGGGCCGGATGTGGCCCGCGGTCTGCCATATGATATGTAATCATGAACGCAAAATGCCGTGTTAAATAAACGCACTGAAAGAAATACCAGCTCAAGATATACAGGTTGCTAGACAGACACTTTAGAAATCCCTCTGGGATTTTCCCTCGGGGAAATTGCAGTTCCCCTAACACAGCACCAATACTTAATGGTTTTTTTCTTTTGTAAGCATGCAATATAATGCATAACTGAATATATATTATTACTATTAATTTCAATTTTTATTTAAATAACTGAAAGTGATGTAAATAGCAAAAAATAGAAGCATGTGAACCAAGAACCATGGAGGGAGTAGAATCAGTAACTTCACAGCCCTGGTATGGTGACTGTACCGAGTACAGCTTCCAAGCAGTTCCAAGAAGAACCTTTTAGCATAAAAGGTAAAACATGTCTGGCATCAGGTAGTCTGATTGTCTTCCACCTGAGCATTGAGGATGACCTGGGCTATGGAGAATCTGCACCAACACATGAAACCAAAACCTCTGAAAATAAGTTTTTAGGAAATTTAACAGAAAAACCATCAGACCAACTCACCTATGTAAATAACATTTATTCAGGTATACAATTTATTATTCTCACTGACCCCACCCATCCCGGCCCCTCCCGACCTTTTTCACAGGCTTTATGTCAGTAACTTGGCTTCTTGATGCAGCATTAGGTCCCTGGAGGACAATAAGAACTTAAAGGACAGACAGAGAAACAAGCGTCGGTTACTTCTTCACACTGTTTCTCTGACAAACCATCACAGGCATCGCCAAAGCCGCAAGCTGCTTGAAAATGCCACATTTGGTTCATCATTATTTGCTTTGTCTGGTATTTGCAAAAGGAGGGCATTTACAGTTGCATTGCATAAAAATCATAGTTTCTTTAAAAAAAAGAGCAAATGACAAATATTTTTACTTGTTCCCTTTAAATGAAATGAAAACAGTATGATGATGGTGTAACTTCCTGACAGGATAATGGAATGTTGCAAAAGAAAAGAAAGTTCTGCTATATCAGCTATACATGCATGTGTGTCTGTAACTCAAACATTGTCTTGTTAAATTAATGTCAGAGTATCCTACTGTCTATCCTACTGTATGTATGCTACTATTACAAACACACAAAACAAGAAACCAAACAAACTATTTTAGAAACTGTGCAAAACAAGACAAAAACAACAAAACCTTTTAATCATGTGAAAAATCTAAGTTAAAGATCTACACAAGGTTTGGTCATGGTCATGTCTTCAATAGGAGATGAAAAGACAGAAAATAAATAGAGGACAAATATGATAGGAAAATAGTGTTAATTATGCATTTCAGAGCAATACACTCAAACATTTTCCTGCCAAATTGCTTGGAATATTGTCCATTTAAAGTTTCTGAAACAGGCAATGAAATGTAACAGAATGACTTCCCAGGAAGCTCCGCCCACCTCCAAGTCTTCCCTGCAGCGTTTCCTTCTGGAGCTCAGGTCCAGGCTCTGAGCTAACGGTGCATTAAGTGCTTTCTACTGACGCAGGAGGAGGAGAGAAGCTTTTACCTCTACGGTGTGTGATGAACAGAACAGCTTCATTGATGAGGTATTGCACAGATTAACTGGAATTATCATATTTTAAGAGCAAAAATAAATATACTGGAAACTCAAACAACATTTACATTACATGATGTAGTGGGGTTCTGGAAGAGTTTTAGTGTTAGTGGTAGGCTGGGAAAGGTGGGTGGGGGGCATCTTCACTAGTCATCCCACTCTTCATCATCCTCAAAGTCATCATCTTCATCTTCATCCTCATCGTCATCTGAGAAAACAAACATGGAGGTTTAAAGAGCCAATCAGCAGCTGAGCCCTGGTCTGCTGTCCTGAAGGGAGGGGCTTCTTTCTGCCATATGAAAAAAACCCAAAACACACAAACTTGCGCAACACCTCGTCGAAACAATAATTAGGAATATTATTTCTATTAGGTCGTTCATTTGAACATGTCTTTTGATTTCTTTTTTTGCCTTTGGTTGTTAGAAACGTTTTGGATCTAAGTGAACATGTTTGATTAGCAACGTCTTGGCCTCCTGGCACCATTCAGTTTGTCACCTGAAGACGCTACTTCCCAATACTGACTGATCAATTGCAATCCTCTTATTGGGCACATTTGATCAATTAATCACATACAGGTGAATGTTTGAAAGTCTGATTTGTCTGAGCTCTTAAAGCAGTGGAAACACAGTTATCCTACCAGATGTAAACTTTACCAGCATAACTTAATTGTGTTATGGGCCAAAAATCTGAAGTATGAATTGTGTAGCCTGTAGGGGAATAATATTTTAGCATTACACCTGTCTACAGGTATTATGGTGTTAGGGTAATTAGAAATTCCAGATAAACAGGGCGGACAACAGGTCGGGTCTGTAGGGCAGATGGAAAACTAGGGTGTCAGCCCGACCTAAAACTATTCTTTCTCTATCTGATCTGGTTCCCCTGAGTCGGCCTTCTCAAACTGTCCTGAGTGAACAAGAAGCTCCATCTTGGACTCTACTCAAGGTCACTGATAAACTTTTCACCACGTATCAGAGACAATGGCAGGGTCAGCTTACTACACACACATGCTGACATTCATTCTACATAGCTAGAAACACACAACCCTCAAACTCTCCGCCTTCGGAGACATGTAGACACTCCTGTGTCTACGTGTTGCTTTTCAATTCAGGGTTTGCAACCTCTCACCCTGTCCTTACTGTGGGGACAGAGTGACAGGATTTTTTTCACCTCCAACAAACATCAGCTTATTGTTTTTCTGACCTAATGAAAAGGGCAGCGCCTCCACGGCTGCTGTCCAGGCACCTGTTTTCCTTTTCTTTGTTTATTGTCTTTGGATGGTTGTACTGAAATTAATTTCTGTTGTGCTTCTGTACAACAATCAAGTATTCCAATTCAAAAGTTGAAAATCAGCTCAGAATTCAGCAAAAGCTAATCGCAAATGCATTCACATCACAGTATGCTAAAGAAAATGCAAAACAGACCTTCCATTGTGCAGGAAGTCAAAAGCATCGTGACATAGTCAGCGTTAAGTTTTACTGCAAAAAACTTCTCGGCTGTTATTTTTCTGACATTCTTGCATCCACTCATGGTGCGTTCACGGCAAATGCGTTTTGCTTGTTGGGCGAGTCCGGTTTACATTTAAATCCATGTGGAGGCCCCCGTTGAGGCGCTTAGAGGCCCCGTTGAGGCACGTGGAGGCCCCGTTGAGGCACGTGGAGGCCCCGTTGAGGCATGTGGAGGCCCCGTTGAGGCACGTGGAGGCACCGTTGAGGCCCCGTTGAGGCGCGTAGAGGCCCCGTTGAGGCGCGTAGAGGCCCCGTTGAGGCACGTGGAGGCCCCGTTGAGGCACGTGGAGGCCCCGTTGAGGCATGTGGAGGCCCCGTTGAGGCACGTGGAGGCACCGTTGAGGCCCCGTTGAGGCGCGTAGAGGCCCCGTTGAGGCGCGTGGAGGCCCCGTTGAGGCGCGTGGAGGCCCCGTTGAGGTGCGTTTGAAGTGTTCGTCGCATCCGACAAAGAGGCCGGCAACGAAAACAGCGGCTAATACAATTTTTGTGCGTCTGACGCACCTCCACATAAACTTTACATTTAAACCAGATGCGCCAAACACATTTGGCGTGAACGCATCATCAGACTGCAGTGACATCACAATGGGAGGGGTTATGTGAAACAACCCCACACACCTCGCCTTCTTTGTCTGTTCACATGAAGTCATGGCTGTAGTGGCCAGAGAGCTTTGTGACGCAGAAACTCACCAGAGGAATGGATAGCTTTGCTCCTCTTTTGCATAACCTCCATTAGGGCCCCAACAATCCCTGCAGTTGGAGCCGGAGTTGGGGGGCCCGATTCTGGGAGATCTGATACCTAAAGGCACAAACACAACCATCACACAGCAGGCCTCACCATTTTTCATTCCTTAACAGAACAACAGTCTTGGTTTCATAAGAAAAGTTTTGTTTTTTCCTCAACAATAAGAGGAAATAGAATTTCTCAAAAGAGACTTCGCCACCTGGTGGATCACTGGCATAACATCATGGAGGACGTTCACTCTAGAACCAAACGTCATCTCTAATATGCTGGAACTAGACAACTAGGGAATCACCTAACTCCCAAACTGAGCAGCCTGCGTGGAGGTCAACAGGCCAGAAACTCAAAGATCCGACCCAATTCCAGGTCAGTACACACATTGCCAAGCCAACAGCGTTCTGACGTGGAAGTTGCTGTGGTAGTCCTCTGGGAACAGGAAGTAGTTAAGACCTGGTAGCTGCTCAGCCTAGTTAACAGAACCTGGGGCAGAAGCTGCGTGCCCAGGTTCTTTCCCGGGAACCTGACTCGCCCCAGGTCCAGCTGAGCCCTGGGCAGCAGGGTGTTTACGGAGCGCCGGTCCTGCAGGAGAGAAGAGTTTGTAGAAGTGGTGCTCACAGTCTTGAGCTGGATCCCCTGTCGGATCTGGTCCAGCAGTGCGTCCCGGCCAGTGCTGGAGGCCGGAGCCCGCTGGTTCTGCTCCACCTTCTTCAGCTGGGCCCCCCCTCTGATCTGCTCCAGCAGTGCTGACTTCCCGCCTGGGCTGGGAGAGTCCCGACCACTGCTGACACCGTCCAACTCTGGGGGAGGGGGAGGACCTGGAGGTGGTGGTGGAGGGGGTGGAGGGGGTGCAGAGCTGGCAGGGGATGTTTGGGGAAGAACAGGTGGGGGAAGGGGGGCAGCTTGAGGGGCAATGGAAGATGATGGATGGGGAGGAGGGGGGGGAGGCTGCTGGTGATGATGGTGAGGAGGGGGAGGAGGCTGATGGCCCCCCCTAGAGGGGGGAGGAGGAGGAGGGGCACCAAGAGCTCCTGGTCTGGAGGGGGGAGGAGGAGGAGGGGCTGAAATAGGAGCTCTGGATGGAGGAGGTGGAGGGGGGGCTCCTCTGCTCCCTCTGAATGGGGGGGGTGGGGCTGTGCTGTGTGGAGGTGGAGGGGGAGGAGGGCCGCCACTTCGAGATGGGGGAGGAGGCGGAGCTGCAGAGGGAGGAGAAACATCAACTGATGGCTCATTCTGCATCAACAAGATACTTCTAATCAATTTTTCATCGTTTATGTCATTACTCTTCTGGATCAGCAAGTACATCACACCATGATCTTTAATTTTATGTAGGGATAGCTGAATACATTTACTGGCAATTTCTAATGGCAAATTTTATTTTCTTGTACATGTATAAAATGCCAGATTGTGTTCTAACACCAACAGATAAAAGTCAGTTTTTTGCAAAGGGAACAAAAATGTCACCTGTTAGCAGCAACTAATGAGCTCCATGCATGTAGTGGATGCTTCCTACATGTCAGATCTAAAGACTGACTTCCTCCCAAACCCAAGTTTGGGCCGGATCAGGTCAAAATGAAAAGGTTGAGGATCGGGTCAGTCTAAGGCTTCTGTGGCGCATTTTTAATATCCTACAATACATACAGCACACAGAAAACTAAACCAGAATACACCATATAAAGATGTGTTAATCTACTTATTCAAGTCTAAATGGAGGAGGTAGCTCACCTGGGGCCTCATGTATAAAGCATTGTACAGTACACACAAAAAATGTGCGGCGCCATATTTTACACAAAAATCGGCATGTATAAAAATTCACATGGCGTAGTGGATAGCGCGACCCATGTTTGGAGGTCTTGAGTCATTATGGCTTTATGGCCGTCACGGGTTCAACTCCCGGACCCGACGATATTTGCCGCATGTCTTCCCCCTTTTCTTCCCCCTTTCCTGTCAGCCTACTTTCATATAAGGGACACTAGAGCCTACAAAAAAAAAACCCTGGAGGGGTAAAAAATAAATAAAAAGTTTGAAAGTTTGCGTAAATATACACAAGCTTTGACCTGCCGTGAAAATGTGCAGCAGCCACGTAAACTTTTTCTGTGGCCAATATCAAACTACAAAGTGTCAAAACTCACCTAAATACACTGAAATCTGACTACATTCAGTTATTTAGACCAAGAAGCATTGAACCCGATGTTTTTTCATGATTTTTATTGTTTCAACGTAAACGACGAAACAATAAATTTATCCTCAGGCAATAAGCTAACACGCACACAAAACAAAGAAAATAAAAATAGAAGGATGTGAAAACCTCATTCGAATGTAAATAATACGTTGTGTATACAATCACATATTCAAGTAGCTGCGCAAAGATGAGCTGCATAAATATGGAGCGCTTTGGCTCTGATGGAGAACATCGCCAATGGAAGGATTCAGAAGGAGCATTTATTGAGAGATCATGTTGACTGGTCATTCTGGATCTCTGAGCAAAACCTAAAGAAGGAGCCGTGCGGTACCGGTACCAGGACCAGTTCAAAAGCAGACATCCTTCAGTCGAGCCAGGTCCGCTTTGTGAATGCGGCTTTATGGACAGAAAGCATCGTTCTGTAAATGTACAACTTATGCACATGATTTCTTTAAACATCCACATTCCCCACTCAAAGGACTCTCTGACATGATGTCTGTCTTTAAATCCCGGCTGAACTCCAGACAGCCCGTTAGAACAGCAGAGCTCTTTATTTTTTTATTTGAAATTGTTTTCTTTAAAATGTATCATTTTTCTTGTATCATTTTTGTTTTTGTGATGTGACCTTATGTGCCCTGAAAGCACCTTTTACATAAAATATATTATTATTATTATTATAAATACTCATACTACAAGCAAGGACCGTTGCCATGGTTATTGCTTCACGGGTATTTATACTAATTTATATATGTATTTGTGGGTGGCGACAGGGCGGACCAGCAGCTGCACTTTTCTAAATTTGTCCATTCGTCAAGTTTTAGTGTGAAAACTGCGCACTTTTTTATCCAAGAGGCCTCTGCTGAGCAAAGACAGAGACCTGAGTGAAGTTGGCCCCCCCACCTTCTTCAAATTAGACAAAATGGGTGTCAATCAACTCGGCTACGTTTGTGCTGGTTTGTGCAGCAAAGATTTTCATTTGTGCAGCTATCATTTTAAAGATATTAAGAGGGCTGGTTGACCTTTGATGACCTCTAAAACATTTCTTAATATCTTTAAAATGATAGCAGCACAAATGAAAATCTTTGCTGCACAAACCAGCACAAACGTAGCCGAGTTGATTGACACCAATTTTGTCTAATTTGAAGAAGGTGGGGGGGCCAACTTCACTCAGGTAAGACAGAGAAGGTCCAGAAGCTAATTAGACTGTAACAAGAACAGCTGCCAACATGTTACAGCACTGAGCAGGATGTGCTACTATAAAACACCAATTCCATTTTGCAGTTCACACACTGATCTGTACTATCTTTCCTATTTACTTTTTTGTCTCTTTCTTGGCAGCACTTCTTTCTATTAGCAGTCTTCCTCCATAGCTGCTAATAGCACTTAGCATTTGTCAGCAGCTCATTGACGGAGGTAAGAAGTAATCATCCAACCAGAACACAGCGTGCTAAATAATAAAACATAATTTAACAAAGTCTCAAGCCAGATGACTTTCTTCAAGCAGCCCTCCCCTAACCCTAACCCTAACCCTCCCCGTGATAACCTTTATGGCCACAACCCTCCACAGGGTCTGATCAGAGTTCTGACCACACCACTATGGAGCTAAATTAGTCTCAGAAAGATTTCTAATCTTTCACCACAAATCACCTGTGGTGATCTGTGCTTCTCGGTGAACACGCACTGCTTACATGAACTGAATGACGAGTGACATTAACACACAGATGTACAAGCAGAACCAGAACCATGGGAGGAGGTGTGTGTCTGCTCTCACCCTGCCTCCTGAGCTCGTTCTTGACAGCCTCCACCCCCCCTTTCTTCTCGATGAAATCGTAGATGACCTTGGATGTCTCTCTGTCCTTCAGCTGAGCCTCGGAGATCCCACACATGTCAAACAGGTTCTTCAGCTCTGGGTCCAGGTTGTTTAGCTGCTCAAACAACAAAATTTGTTCAACTCTGAGCATTCAAGGTAACTCAAATTATGCTGACTGATAGAGATGGAAATCTTTCAGTGTCTAGTGGACCTTTTCACTTGTATGTCAACCAGAGCTGTGCACATATAGCTGGTGGAATCCATGTCAACAGATAGCTGTATCAACGCTTTTAGGAGATTTTTCACTCTCCGTGGTCCTGCCAAACTTCTCCGATCTGACACGGGAACCAACTTTGAATGCAGAGAACTGAACATGAACTCCAAAGAGGCAGTGGTTGAATCCTATCTACAAAGCAAAAGATGCACATGGATTTTTAACCCGCCACATTTATCACACATGGGTGGTTCATGGGAAAGAGTTATCGGTATAGCCATATGCATTCTGGATGCTATGTTACTCCAAACAGGACACACTCATCTCCCACACGAGGTTTTGAGCACTCTCATGGCTGAAGTCATGGCGATCATGAATGCCAGACCTGAACTCTGTGAACCTAGTGACCTAGGTTTTTAGGAGGATCAGGGTAGGTTTAAACCTTTTTTAGTACACATTAGAGTTCGATTGTGCATTCACACCTCCCCACACAAACCGGATTTCCTAGACAAACAAACTAGAGTTTGATTAAAGTGGACTAACAGGGCTGGTGTGAATGCACCCTAAAGATCACCTATCTTTAAAAAGTCTGACCTGCCGATTCCAATTTTGGCTGATACATATTTTGTTGTGTGAAAAGTTGCAAAGATGACTGTAGTTGACTGCAGACAGGCATCTGCCTGTGACCCGGTGGTTGGGTTTGTCAGTCAGCCCTCATGACAGCGCTAAAGGCTACAAAAGCTGATTTTCAGACCTTTGCAAAAGATAAGATCAATGGATAGATCAACTTCATATACAAGTGTCAGCTGATCACCAATCTCAAATTTATGAGTGCACTCCTAGTTTAATGTGACTGGTGCTGGTAGCATTCTGATCAGCCCATTTAGAGGAACAAGCATGCTGCTGGGTCTGAACCTTGAGCATGGGAAGCAAAGCTAAGACCCACCTGCTGCTGTGACAACAACTGCCAGGATACATGGGACTGTAGTCCACCTCCTGAAATCTAGATGGTGGAGGAGCTGCTACTCTGAGACTCTTGAGTCCCATCCGTCTTATATGAACCCGCGATGGGCAGAGTGGACCAAAGCAAATCCATCTGGTTGTTTTTAATAATTTTGTCAAGTTCCAGAAAAACTTTCAGCTTAGTCTCCTTTACTGGAATCACACTCCCCTGATGACATCACTACAGCCCATAATGGATGCCTGCTCCAGGCTTCTCAATATAAATCTGGCTGGATAGTGGAATCATTTAATAAAAAACATCCCAAGAAGATATTGATGATAGATTATGATTATTTTCCTCCCTCCACTATTTTATTCCAGGATCATGACCTCCAGCTGAGAATTTGCATTTCAGCCACTAACATCTACATCATGTGTGATTATTAAAGGCAGGCAGAGTTCATCCGACATGTCCAGGAAAATCCAGGATTTTATGATCAAATGTTGCATCCAGGCAGTCTTTTGTAACTGTTGGCAGCAGCAGCAGGTGATCAGTGAGTTCAATCCCAGCATCTAAACACAGAACTGCGCTCTCTACTCTGGAGAAACAGACTGGGCCATATTTGGCTTCTTTCTGTCAGAGCGGACAGAGGACTAGCTGAAGGCGAGGAGCGATGAGGTCAGCAGGCCTGCTGCTACTGTCTGGAACATCCACAGTGTGCAGAAGAAGACGCTTGAGACAATGATGCGTCATTGTGTGATGGCATCATGCTGTCAGACAGGTCACTATTGTGCCGTTGTGGGAAGTGTGGTACTCACATCAAAGCCTGTATTTGGATCCCAGCCCACATGGCCGATGTGCCTGAGGAAGATGGAAGAGATATGTGGTGAGATCGCAGATGTGTTCACATGCAAATTCACATGAGCTGCTTAGCATACACAACAAAGAGATCTCAATGTAACAGCTGGCAGACTGGGCGTCTGAAGGCTGCTCTGTGGAGACAGACACAACAGGACCCACAGCTTGTTCTGTCCCATCAGCACCATGACTGCCCTGGAGCAATCACACAACAGATCATTTATCTGGCATAACAGCAACAAGTTACTCAACAACATCCAGAAGATGTCAAGAAGTAGTGTTTGGTGTGCTTCTCGGACCTCAGCAAAACAATTATTTTTCTATTTTCTGTTGGCTGAGCTCTATGACCTCCTGACCCTCATATGGAGTGTCTACATGAAGCTTTAACTACAGATGGGGTTATTGTCACCCACCTTAACATGTTCAAATCAGATCAATTTACCAAGCCCCTCCCAACTTCCCTCCCTCCCTCTCAACAGGCTCATGCTGCCCTAATGTCTTCATAGAACCAAAAGGTGTTCTAGAAGGAGGTAAAGAGTCACTCAGTCATTGGACTCTTCAGGTGTTTTTCCAGCAGCAGGTCTGCTGAGAGCTGACAGCAGCCTAACAAGCTAACAGCTAATAGCTAACCCACTACCTGCTAGGCTGCTGGCCTAACCCAGAGCAGAGCAGGAAAAATAATCACTATGAACACTTCAAATAGTCCAGAATAGAATAGAATAGAATAGAAGTACTTTATTCATCCCAGCAGGGAAATTACTTCGCAGTTACAGCATAGAGACAAGACACAATAACAACTACCACTGAGTAGTAGTTGTAGATAAAATAAAAAATAAAAATAAAATATAAAATGCTGTTAATATAAGAAACAACTTAAGAGCAGTCCTTGCAAAGATCCAAAAAATGTAGATATGTAAATGTAAATATATGTACAGCAAGTGTGTCACAGTGCAGTTGTGTGAAATTGGACTGATTAGTGCAGAACAATGATTTAGCTTTTATTGTACAGTGAGATGGCATGTGGCAGGAAGGATTTCCTGTATCTGTCCCTACGACAGCGGAGCTGGAGCAGCCTATGTGAGAAGGTGCTCCGCTGTCTGTCCACTATGTGGTGGAGAGGGTGCTGTTTATTGTCCATAATAGACAGAACCTTCTTCAGTGTCCTCCTCTCCACCACAGTTTCCAGGGACTCCAGCCTTAGTCCCAGTACAGAGCCAGCTTTCCTGATGATTTTGTCTAGTCTATTAGAGTCGCTGGCTCTGATGCTGCTTCCCCAACACACAGCAGCAAAGAAGATGGCACCGGCAACAACACTGTGATAAAAGGTCTCCAACATCTTGCTGCACACATTGAAGGATCTCAGCTTCCTTAAAAAATAGAGTCTGCTCATCCCCTTCTTGCACACAGCGTCAGTGTTAGATGCCCAGTCCAGTCTGTTGCCGATTACAACTCCCAGGTATTTGTAATCCTCCACCTCCTCCACCACTTCCCCTTTGATCTTCAGTGGCCGTGAAGGTATCTTCTTCCTTCTGAAGTCAATCACCAGCTCTCTGGTCTTACTAATGTTGAGCCTCAGGTGATTCTGCTCAGACCACTCCACAAAGCTGTCCACCAGTGTCCTGTACTCCCCCTCCCCTCCATCCCCTATACACCCGACAACCGCTGAGTCATCAGAAAACTTCTGTAGGTGACATGACTCAGAGTTGTACTGGAAATCAGTGGTGTACAAGGTGAAGAGAAAGGGAGAAAGCACAGTTCCCTGTGAAGCTCCTACGTCACTGACCACCACATCAGACAGGACACTGCCCAGACGGACAAACTGTGGCCTGCCTGTCAAGTAGTCAGTAACCCAGGAGATCACTGAGTCGTTGACACCCATCCTCCGCAGCTTCTCACCCAGCAGCAGAGGCTGGATGGTGTTGAAGGCACTGGAGAAATCAAAGAATGTGATTCTCACAGTGTCTCCTCCACCATCCAGGTGCGACAGTGCTCGGTGCAGCAGGAAGATGATGGCATCGTCAACTCCTAAGTGGGGCTGGTAGGCAATTGCAGGGGGTCTAGAAACGTCCTCACCCGAGGCCTCAGCTGGGCCAGGACCAGTCTCTCCATGACCTTCATCACATGAGATGTGAGAGCAACTGGTCTGTAGTCATCTGGGTCGGATGGCCTTGGCTTCTTGGGAACAGGAACCACATGTGATGTCTTCCACCGCAGTGAGACTCTCTCCAGCCTCAAGCTCAAGTTGTACATGTGTGCCAGTACAGGGGACAGCTGGCCAGAGCAGGTCTTCAGGATCCGTGGTGTAATGCCATCAGGTCCTGCAGCCTTCCCCTGGTGCAATCGCTCCAACTGTCTCTTAACCTGGCCTGTAGTCACCGTTAGCTGGGGGTAGGTGTTGTTGTCTGCAGTGGAGATGGGGGAGGAGGGGGGATGGGGGGCTGAAGGAGAGGTGGTGTGCAGGAGAATGCCGGTAGGTGGTTTGAACAACTTGGGGCAGTGTGGATGTGTGGGGGGATGGTGGTGGTAGGGGAGTAGCAGGAGGTGAGCTAAACCTGTTGAAAAACTGGTTGAACTGGTTTGCTCTATCCCAGCCCCCAGATACCTGTGTGTCCTTCCCCTTCATTCCAGCGATGTTCTTCATTCCTTTCCACACATCTCTCCCACTGTTCCGCTCGAGTTTGGACTCAAGCTTCCTCCTGTAGTTGTCCTTGCATGTCCTCAGTGTCTCTCTGAGTTCACGCTGGACTCTCCTCTGCTCCTCCTTATCTCCAGACCTGAAATGTATCTTCTTTTTGTTTAGAAGTGCCTTCAGGTCACTGGTAATCCAGGGTTTGTTGTTGGAGAAGCAGCGCACGGTCCGGGCTGGCATGACAGTGTCCTCATAGAATCTGATGTAGTCCGTGATGCAGTCAGACATGTTGTCGATGTCCTCCCCATGAGGCCCACAGAGCACATCCCAGTCTGTCGACCCAAAGCAGTCCTGCAGTGCCTCAGCTGCCTCCTGTGTCCACCTCCTCACCGTCCTGATGCGCACAGGCTGCCTACTCACTAGAGGAACATACTTGGGAGTCATCCTTACCAAGATGTGGTCCGACCTGCCAAGGAGGGGCAGGGCTGTGGCGCTGTACGCATCTTTGGCATTAGCATACAGGAGATCCAGCATTTTGTTTTCCCTGGTGGGACAGTCAACATACTGCTGGAAGTTGTGTAGAGTTTTGTCCAATGAGGCATGGTTAAAGTCACCTGTGATGACCATGAAGGCGTCCGGGTGTTGAGTCTGGAGTTTGGCTGCGGTAGAGCTAATGACGTCACAGGCCACCGCTGCATCAGCTGATGGGGGAATGTAAACAGCGATCAAAATGGCGGACGTAAACTCCCTCGGTAAATAATACGGCCGCATTCCCACAGCCAGAAGTTCAATGTCCGGGCTACAAATCTGTTCCTTCATGTTAACATGACCGGGATTACACCACCTCTCACTCACATAAAGTGCAATCCCGCCGCCCCTCTTCTTCCGACTCTTGGAAAAGTCCCTGTTCCCCCGCACCAAGGAAATCCAGGAACCTCCACGCTGTATTCCGGAATAAGCGAGTGCAGCCAGGTTTCCGTGAAGCAGAAGATACTGCACTCCATGTACTCCTTCTGGGTCCTAACCAGCGCCGTGAGTTCGTCCGCCTTATTCCCCAAAGACCTCACGTTACCCACAATAATCGCCGTTACCGCTGGTTTGTGCCGTCTCCTCTTCTCCCTCCGTTTAACTCCAGACCTGCAGCCCCGGCGTCTCCTCCGTAACTCCTCCGGGACCACAGGCCCGTCTCCGGGCAGCAGCAAAGGCTTACACAGCGCAATCAGCTGTTCACGTGCGTATACAATGCCGCTACTCCGTTCAGCGAGGTTCTCCGTAACAAAGAGTATAAAAAGTAGCAGAAGAACGCGGAGAACAGCGACAGAACCACATCCAGCCATTGTGGAAAGCTTAACTGATGATCTATGGGTTCTTTAAGCACGGATCCTTAATCGGTTACAGTAAATATACACAGATTAACACACACGACGGGAGCTGCGTCTGCAAGCAGCCAGCTGCGCCGGCGCCAAAAAAAAAGTAGGGAGTATTTATTCTATACAACTAATTAAAATTCTTGTGTTAATGTCAGGATATTTTACTGGAGGTTGTCCAACCATTAGATCCTCACACAAGGTTGGTTATACAGCAGTCTCAGGTGTGCTACTGAAAATGTGCAGCAGAGCCAATCTAGCTGGTGCCACAGAGCTGAACTCACTGGAAGTTGCTGGGCGTGCCGATGTCTGCCTTTGTCAACTTCTTCTTCTTGCTCTTCTTGTCCCTGCGGACCAGGCCACTGTGGCTCAGCATGTTGTTGAGGTGATAAGGCTGATGGTGGCTGTGGGAGTTCTGGACTCTGATGTTGTTGATCTCTGGGTTCTTGATGTCCACGGTGGCCATGGGCAGAGCAGGACCTGACATGGTTAAAGAGATATTAATAAGTGGCATGGTTGTTGTTTTTTGGTTTTTTTTGCAAAATTTGAACTGAGTGACGCTAAAGCTATGACGCTTGAGGAATTCTGGGGAGAGCATATTTACAGACAAAGATTGCATATATTTTTGCACAATTTTGGCTCAATAACCGCTCAACATGTCATTCTTTCAACAGAAGGCCTTTTGTGAGTGTATTCTCCAGTTAGCAATAAATCGAACACTAAATTTGTTGACAATTCTTTCTACAATTGATTCATTAAGATTAATCTGATTAATTGTATCAGTCCTATTTTACATCTGTGGATAAAATAAAGTGTGCGATGGCAGGTTGATCAAGTAATACATAGGAACAGTTCCAGTATTTTCAGAAAAGCAATATACTGTAAAATTATAAAATGTTAGCATTTTTATGACCATTTATCTCTATAGTTCATGACAGAGTTTAACTAAAGTGATCTAAAAGGTGTGAGGTAGTGATGTGTCGGTCGCTAACGATCCGGCTCTAAGAGCCGGCTCTTTGAAGTGAACGATTGGAACCGGCTCCACAATGGGAGCCGTTTTAGGATCCTATTTGGGAGCCGGGTTTTTTTCTACAGTATATCGCTGTCTCTCCGCCTCCCTGTCGTTGTGCTTGTGCTCTGCAAGTGCCAGAGACGATAGTTTTTCCCCACATCGTTTTTTTTTTGTCCTGCGGTGCCTCGCTGTCTCTCCCCCCCTTCTCCCTCTCCTTGCGGGTTTTGCTCTTCTGTCAGTGCTAGAGCGGAGAGTTTTTTTCCCTCGGTCGGTCCACTGCCCTCATGTCAAGCGTGTGCTCCACACATCTGACCAATCACACATAGTTTCAATTAATAATGTGGCGTGAAAACACTAAAAAAAAAAGTTTATCTCCACTTTTTTTGTGGAAACGGCAGGCAATTGGCCAAGCTGTATAGCGTTCGTTGGCAGGTGTTTATGTACAGACACTCACTCAGCGGTCAAGAAGCACAGAAAGAAGGGGAGTCAGTGTGAGAACTGAATAGGTGAAAATAAATGAGTGACAGAAAACGGAGCAAGATTTGGACTCATTTTAATGCTACATCAACTCCAGGGCAGAGTGCAGACTGAGCAAAGTCAGCATTTCCTATCGTGCAGGCTCGACAAACAACCTGCACAGGCACATGCGGACATCACACGCATCGGTATTGCTATAGCATTATTATGCGGCATTTTTACTCATCATAAATGCTTAACAATGTCAATAATGAAACAAAATATTATAAAATTAGGTTTAAGCTATTAATTAATTAATAATGTCAAAAATATATATGGGGAGCCGTTTGGGAGCCGAAAGAGCCGGCTCTCCACAGTAAGAAGAGCCATTAGAGCCGCATCTCGAAAAGGAGCCGAAAATCCCATCACTGGTGTGAGGGCTGTTTGGGTTGTAGACAGGTAAAAGCCGATGCCTCCATGCTCTATTGGGTTTCTTTGAATAATGAACATAACTTAATACACTGATGGGTAACTAGGATCAACTGGAATGTATGAGTGATTGAACTGAGACGACTTGTTGGTGAAGTGTCTTGAGATGACATTTGCTGTGATTTGATGCTAAGGAAATAAAATGAATTGAACAGAAATTTTAAAGATAAAAGGAACTAAAGAGCAAGACATTCAGGAGGAAACTGGGGTAGGAGGAGCACAAACCTTAGTATTGGTTCCTTTAAGTTGACTGGGCCAGAGTTTCCGCCAATGAATTGTAAGCACGGTGGGCCGCCATGCTTTTAGCCCATGAAAGGCTAAGTGACGGGTTTATAGTTTTTGTAGTTGATGCATTGAACAGGGAGTGTGCACCAATCAGACCACTGATGTCACTGCGCGTTGGCGTGGTTCAGCCCATGGAGGAACTCTGGCCTCGTGACTAGCGCAGCACGCTCGTTTGTTTTTATTTTATTTTATTTTTTGCGGTGACTCAATGCATATCAAATGCTTTGTCTACTTAAAGTCAGGTAAAGTTGCTGTGCGGCCGTGCATATATCAGTATAACTCGTCCCATGAAGCCTGGGCAACCAAAACGGTTTCTGTGACGTTTATTAAAAACACAAAATGGAAGAGCTACTAAAGTCACATAAATTAAATCTCCTGTTTGTCCCTCTACATCCAGCAGCAGAAATGTGCTATGTTGCGGGTCTAGCTCATCATGCAGGGCCGGTCCAAGGTTGTATAAGGCCTTGAGCAGAATTTGATTTAGGGGCCCCTCTTCCTGCAAAGAGGTGCATTTCACTATGGATTTAGTGAAATCTGGGAGACAGGGCCTAGTTTAATTGACCAAGCAGTCAAATGGACCGGTTCTAAATGTGATCAGCATTCCATTGTGTTTTTAGATCTACTAACTGATTACTTAATTTGGATTTAACATTTAAAGAAGTGCAAAGAATTGATATTTATTTTAATTGCATTTTTTTATTTGTTGTTTTTAAAGCTATAATTGTGGGTATTGTCAGCAATGTCTTCCACTAACATATAATTACCTAGTACTATTTTACGTTTCCTGTCAACTTAATATCTTTTAATACAAAACCCCGGTGGACCACCGGGCTTAGCAAGTTTTCTGGTGGAAACCCTGCTGGGTTATTCAGTCAGTTGAAAGGCAGACTGGTATGATCCAGAGTCTTAAAGTCTGACTGACTATCTCCACCATGACCTGTTCACCTCTGGACCATTAACGACCCTCAGGACCAGTTCTGTCCTGCAGATTTGATCCATCCCTCCAGTTACTGGAAAGCTGTTCACTCCTTCAATTCCTTATAATCTGAATAAACCACAGCAACATCTGACATAAACACTAATCCACTACTAATCCCAGCCCAAGCCCGCCTTACCTCCCCATTAATGATGGGGTTCTGCTCCTAGACTGAGAGGCTTTCTGCCATCTGCCATCTCCCGAGGCTCTGACACATCTACAGTCTGTCTGCCCACTGACTCGAGGGTTCATGGCAAAATTTATAACAAACTTGCATCTTTTACTTTACTACAGGACTTAATGTTTACCATGAACCAGAAGCATGGAGCATGTTCTGACCGCACCTACTGACTGGAAGGGTCTCCATTCATGGTGGGTCTTTGTTAGTTCAAATTGACTCAACATTAGACTAGCCCCAATTTATGACCAAGCTGCAGATTTACATGAGGTAATATGTAAGGTAAATACATATTTAAGTATTACATATTTAAGTATTGCATACATAAATATGTAATACTTACATATTTATGTAAGTATTACCTCATGTAATACTTACATGAAGTAAATATTACCTCATGTAATCATAGACTTTTATAGTTAGATATTTGTCCTTGGATAGAAGCCCTTTTTGTTTTATGATTCTTGAAATCTATCACAGTATTGTAATCTAAATGTGGTAGTCTGAACTTTTGTTTGTTTAAAATCTGAATCCGGCTGGACTTAGTTGTACAGACATGAAAGGACTAGAAGGAAACTGGATGCTACAAACATGGATATAACTAAGGCTGCGTTCACACTGCGGCCTGAAGTGACCCAATTCCGATTTATTGTCAAATTTGATTTTTTTGCTGTGCCCATTCACACCTCCAAATATGCAACCTGTGTGTGATCTCCAGTGTGAACTGCAAATTACCTGAAAGTGTCAGTAGAGGGTGCAATAATATCACACATAAAGAGCGTACGCAGTGTTTGCAGAACTAAACATGGATGCTAACGGTGGAGCATAGCTTACGTTTTGAAGTTGTTGTCCAACTAGAGCCAGCATATTACCAACTTAATCCTGACACATCTACACTGTGTCAGGATTATTGTTCGCCATTGTTATTACTTTTCTTCCTACTTGGGCGAATCAGGATGCAGAACATTTGTTGAGTATCAATGACATTCCGGTCAGATGAATGTAACCCGGACGTTAGGCCACATTTGAATCGGACACTTATCGGATATCCAATAGGCATGGGTAGCATTCAAAAAGAATCCGACCTGTGTTGTTCAGACTGTCATGAGAAGATCAGATGCAGGTCACATTACGGCAAAAAAAAAAAAATCTGAATTGGGTAATTGAGTGTGTTGTGATACTCGGATCTCTTAGTATCTTACTTTCTGTTGTTTTACTACCCCCTAGTGGCAGGATTTAAGTTAAGTTTTGTTTTTGTTAAAATTCAGTCTGTCCAGCGTTTTTGACCTGCAATGTGGCAGAGTCTTAGAGAGGCAGCGTCTTAGAGAACCGGGGGATATTTTAATGGAGGTTCAGTCCGCTAAGTCAGGTGGAAAATTACCAGGTTTAGTCTATCTTGACATAGCCAGGGGGGTTAACCCAATGGTGGAAAAGCTTCCCTATGCCTTACAAGAACGCTGGATTACACAGGGTTCTAAATACAAGGAAGAACATAATGTTCCCTTTACATCCTTTTGCTACTTTGTAAGTTTCATATGTAGTCAAGCAAAAACCAGTAATGATCTGAGTTTTGTGTTCTTTACATGTAGTGCTATGACTCATGTAAAGTCAGAGAAACTGTCAAGACACAAAACAGTGTCGGTAAGAAAAACTGAAGTTGCAGTTGCACCTGTAGTCATTAACAGTGTATCAGAAAATAAACTAGAGGAGCCAGTTGAGTGGTGCCCGATACACAGTGAGCCACATCCCTTAGCAAAGTGTCATGGTCTTAGAATGAAGCACTTAGATGAGAGAAAAGTTTATCTAAAAGAAAACTCCATTTGTTTTCGTTGTTGCGCATCCACTAAGCACTTGGCCAAAGACTGTAAAGTTTCTGTGAAATGTAAAGAATGCAACAGCGACAAGCACCTTACAGCTTTACATCCTGGTCCTGCTCCTTAGGTTACAGAAGTTGAAGCAACACAGCAAGAGCATGGCGGGGAGCAAGAAAACAGTCCCTCTCTGGAAGTCACTTCAAAATGTACAGCGATATGTGACACATCTCATGGACTCAAGATCCTGTTCAAAAATCTTATTGGTGAACGTGTATCCTATTAATGATCCCAACAAAGCCCAAAAAATATATGTGGTCTTAGATGACAAAAGCAACTCATATCTTGCGAAGTCAGCCTTCTTTGACATGTTTGGCACTGATGCAGTCTCCTCCACTTATACACTGAGGATGTGTGGAGGAATAAGAGAGGCAACAGGAAGGAAAGCTCACAATTTTGTTGTCACGTCTCTGAATGGAAAGACTCATGTAGTTCTCCCACCTCTTTTAGAATGCAATACTATGCCAGATGATAGCTCAGAAATTCCTACACCGGACATTGTGCAACATTTCCCCTATCTATCTCCTATTGCAGGTGAAATACCTCAGATTGAGCCAGAAATGCCTATCCTTCTCTTATTGGGGAGAGATGTCCAAAGTGTCCACAAAGCACGCGAACAGTACAATGGTCCACGCAAAACTCCTTATGCCCAGCGGCTAGATTTGGGCTGGGTCATCGTAGGTGAGGTGTGCCTTGGAGGGGCACACAAACAAACAAAGGTGAATGTCTACAAAACAAATGTGCTAAACAATGACCGCACTACTTTTCTTGAACCTTGTCCTGGCGCAATACACATAAAAGAGAAGTTCAGTGATCCCATTCAGCAAACTATGTGGAAATTCGTCCTCAAGTAATTTCCTTAGCAACAAAAGCAGAGGAAAAAGGGCTGGGATCCCACAGGTTTGCTTGCTTCTCAAGCTGGAAGTCTCTGGTTAGAGCAATCAAATCTCTCATTCATGTTGCTAAGTTTCTAAAGCTTCAAGCACATGTAAAGGTTGGCACAGTCTTGCCAATACTGCAGAAATCTCACAAGCAAAAACAGCAATCATTTAGTGCGTTCAAACTGAGACTTACAAAGAGGAGTTTGAAAGTCTTAAAGGAACAGACATCCCCTGACGCAGTCCTCTTGGAAAACTCGATCCAAGAGGACTGCGGTGGGTTGTTAAAGGTCAGATGTTGCTTACAAGCAGCAGATCTTTCAGATGTGGAGAAACACCCTGTGATAATTCCAGGTAATCATCATGTTGCCGTTCTTTTAGTTCGATATTACCACAACCAAGTAGCTCATCAAGGCAGAGGGTTCGCTGAAGGTGCTCTGCGCTCAGCAGGATTATGGATTATTGGTGGCAAGAGACTAATTTCCAGCACACTTCACAAATGTGTAACCTGCAGGAGACTTGGAGGCCTCTTATAAGTGCAGAAAATGGCTAGTTTGCCCTCTGACAGACTTGCAGTTGACCCACCGTTCACTCATGTAGGCCTGGACGTCTTTGGGCCTTGGAATGTCAAGTCTCTTTGCACAAGAACAAATAACACTGACTGTAAAAGGTGGGCGGTAATGTTTACCTGTCTCAGTACCAGGGCTGTGCGTATAGAGGTCAGAGGCAATGTCAACTTGGAGTTTCATAAACGCCATAATGAACCTTAGTTCCTGTTTCAAATGATCCTGAAACACCTGAGGTTTTCTCACCCGCAATGCTTCCAACACAGAAAGCTGGTGCTGTTACAACACCACCTGGATACTTTGAACTCAAAGACCTTTACAATGACCAGTGGCGGCAAGTTCAGGGTCTTGCAGATTGTTTTTGGAAAAGATGGAGACAAGAATATCTTCATACACTCCAGACAAGGCAAAAGTGGAAGGGAGAAAGGCAAAATGTCAAACAGGGAGATGTTCTCTTGAAAGGCAATCAAGTAAAACTTAATGAGTGGCCTATTGGTATTGTGGTCAAGACCATTCCCAGTTTGGACAACAGAGTGAGAAAAGTTGAGGTTAACACTGTGAAACAAGGTACTGTTAAAACATATCTTAGGCCTGTTCATGATGTAATAGTACTTTTGTCCGAGACTGCCACAAATGTTTGAATAAGAGTGTGTTGTGATACTCAGAAGATTTCTCAGTATCTTATTTCGTGTTGTTTTACTACCCCCTTGTGTCAGGATTTAAATTAGGTTTTGTTTTCGTTAAAATCCAGTCTGTCAGTGTTTCAACCTTTCTTCAAGCCTGAAGTATCTTTGTCCGTAAGTAGTGTGTTATTGTACTCAAATGTTGTTTGACAAAAGTTTGTCTGCTATTTATGTTTTGTGTAATCTTTAACCATGTTAAATGTGTCCAGTCTTCCTAGCACTACATGGTAAAATTCTGATTCAACTGATTTGTCGACCAGATGATTTCTGGGCGCCAATTCTCTTAATTTTGGGGGATCGTGGTTGACCGATACTTACAAGTGAAGCTGATCTTATCTCCTAATCTTATTTTTGTCAGAAAAGGTTTAAAAATCATCCTCTGTCCTCTTCTGCTCTACAGAAACTGCAATCGGTGCAGCGCTACACACATATTCATGACATTCTTTGATTAAATTAATTTCTTTTAAGCGTTACTCCAATAGCTAAAAATGTTATTTATACCAGGTGAGTCTTTCTCCCCTGAGAAAGTAGACCGGTACCGGACTGATTCTGAGCCTTCAAATGATTTTAACAGAAGTTTCTCATAACTTAGAAGTTGATGTCAAAATAATGTTTGTTTTAGCCACTAAATGATTTTGCTCAGCAGCAAACAACAAATCCCAACTACAGCCTAGAGAAGCAGCTGTGTAGGCTGACAGAAAAACATTTTGCTAGACAATGTCAAACATTGACAAGTTTTAATTATTGTTATCAAATACCTCAGAGATATCCAGAGCCACCATGAGAATCAACTCATTCAAAGTTTAAATTCAGTTTCATACAAACACAAAGAACCTAGCATAAATGTTTGGCTGTTGAACTGGACCGGTCCAGGTCGTTATCAAGCTAATGTTCTGTTAGCAGCTTTATAAATCTTTTACATTACATTACCAAGACTCATTAAAACCAACCTTTATCTTGGCTTTTTTCTATTCTTCCTCTTTTCTCACTCCCTGAAGGATAAGTCCTTTTTTGAGACATTGTTTTGCTTACTTAACTTCTGACCGGAGCTTTGGACATTTGGACGCTCTCTGCAGGGCAGCTGGGTACCGGCGAAGCGTGTGGTGCCTACCGCGGCCACCAGGGGCCCCCCAAGAGCTTTTTTTCTTATTATTATTTTTATCAATAAAATAATAATTTCTCAAATATATATAATTGTAAAAATAAATTACTTCATAGTAAAATTATGTGTTTTTGATATTATAATGACATAGAAATTATTACTAAAAAAAAAGAATCAGCTCCACTGAGGGGGCCCTTGAGTGGCCTTAGGGTCCTAAGCGGCTGCTTAGTTTGCTTATGAAATTTGGTACGTAGTTAGATCCCCCCAAATAAAAAAAGTCTCTTGGAGGTATGCCCTAAAATTTACAGGAAGAAAGTAATTTTGTGTCAAAGGGCAAATTTTGTCGTTTCCACACCTCAAACTTGAAAGGTCAAATTTTGGCCTAGACAGCATGTGTGGGCCACAGGGTGAATCAAGTAGGAGCTCTTCCAGAGGACTCTGGTGTCTAAGCTTAGTCCTATAGCTTCTAAAACAAAAAACATTAATATGCCTGAGATTGGATGACTCGTGTGTTTTCTTTTAACTCATGAATAGATGTGTAAACAAGCAATAGGTTCCAATGACAGATTACAGATTAGGCCTACAGTGAGTCACAGGGAGGCTTAAACAGAGCAGCAGCGACCATGTGCTGCACATATGGCACAGTTGGGTTCCTGCAAACCAGATAAACCTGCAGCAGGGAAGACTCAACTGGGTGCCTTCAGTCTTCAGCTCCTGTTATATCACTGCCAAGAGGCCTGATCTTAGGCAAAGTGACTATAGTGATCATATTGTTGCCATGGAGGCTTCCTGGACTCTTTTTTGTACATGCAAATCAGCTTGCTCTGTAGAGCTGCAGAGCTACAGCAGCGTCACAATGACTGCTTCAATGCTTCACACTCGAGACAGAATGAAATATTACAATATACTGAGAGGAGTTTAACATACCATTTCTCAGGTTGCCTCTTTTCTCTGCAAGAGACAAACCATCAGTCATGTTACTCAGCAGTCAGCAGACAGGCTGGGGCAGTCTGACTGGGGGTGAAGGGATTATTATTATTTTAGGAGGAATGAAGGCTTGCTGAGGGTTAGAGGAGATGTTAGAAAGAGGAGCTGCAGCAGAGAAGATCCTCAGGGTGCTGCAGCACCACCCTAGAACACAACAACTACTTCCACAAGGTTTCAGAGCTCAGAGCGACCAGGGTCTCAATCAGTGCATCAGAAGCCTAGCAGGCTGTTTTTAATACACCAGTAACCCTAAACTGCATGCATTTTAGTCTGGTTTTCATTAAACAGGGCGATGCTGAAGGCATGCACCAGTCACATTGTAGACACCTCTCTGCGTTGGTCTTGTAGTAAACTTCCCAACTAAACCTTCAATTTAAATGTAAATTTAACATCTTTTCATTTGTCTCTGCTGAAGCAATTAAATCAAATTTAACAGCATCGACATTTTCGATAAGCAAATGTTAAAATTCTAGTATAGATGACGAAAACTGAAATAATTTAAAATAAAAGCTGGAAAATAAATTGTATTGTGATATGCTAATTTCATGGTGTAAATATGTCATCCCGTATGCAGAGATAGTCAAGTTTCTAAAACACAGACTGCTTCTCAAAAAATAACTAAATAACTCAAAGCTTAGTGCAAAGGTTCAAGGGCCACCAAGTTTTATGAAACAGGAGAAGTATTTCCTGATTGTTTTGTCAAGGATACAAGGCTACTCACACAGAGCACAAACTAGCTAGCTGCAGCTAGTCATGTCTACTAACCTATAAACATTTGAATAAATCAGTGGAAGCAAAAGTTGAATGTGCTTATTTCTCCGTGTCCCGAATCAGAAATTCCTTTAGAAAAAATATGAAACAAACTTCAATTACTGTTGTTAAAGCAATGAAAACAGCGTTGCATGCTGGTTGGTCTTTTTAGCCATGAAAGCTAAAAGTCAAAACACAGATTTTCATTCCAGACATTATTGTAATGGAAATGTCCATGACAGGTGGAAGAAATGAAAATACACAAAGTTCTTATTGTTAGGAAGGGTGCACAAGCTTTTATTGTTTGCAGGGTTTTTTATCTGACATATTTTGGTGTTGAGCATTATTATTTCCTTTAAAAAAATAAACAAGATTCTTAGTTTTGCACATGTTTGCATTTTTAAAAGAACGTGAGGGGGAAACAGTTAACATCTTGTAAAACGAATGTTCTGTTGAACCACAACAGTTTGTTTAATTATAGTGTATTGAAGTATTTTCGTGGGCGCAGTTGGTAGCACTGTTGCCTTGCAGCAAGAAGGTCCTGGGTCCGATTCCCGGCCCGGGATCTTTCTGCATGGAGTTTGCATGTTCTCCCTGTTCATATTGGGTTCTCTCCGGGTACTCCGGCTTCCTCCCACAGTCCCACAGACTGTCAGGTTAATTGGTCTCTCTGAATTCTCCCTAGGTGCGAGTGTGTGTGTATGTGTGGTTGTGTGTCCTGTCTGTCTCTGTGTTGCCCTGCAACAGACTGGCGATCTGTCCAGGGTGTTCCCCGCCTCTTGCGAAAATGGAAAAATGGATGGAAGTATTTTCATTTGCATTTGGTAAATGAAAATACCAAGTACCAGATTCTATTGATCTACTTTTTATTTTCTTTGACACAGTAAACATTGTAATTTCGTAATATATTTATGTGCGAATATTTTTCATGTAGTGATAAAAGAAAGAAAAAATCTAGATATATTAACTCCTATGCCCCCCCACAAAAAAAAGAAAAAGCACAAAATGTGATATTGTTATCAAGGTATTTAAAAAAATATTTTGTGATATAATTTTTTGGCAATATTGCCCACCCCTAAGTTGGTCCATGCCGTCTTCATGAAGGATTGATCAGAACTCTGAGATGTTGTTGTAGAACCTTATTTAAACACAACCACCAGGTTCTGCCTGACCTTCTGCTGGGTTCCTTGATCTTCATGGTAAGAGATTCTCTGAAGAACCTTTTGAATGACAGGCGCATCTGGTTTACATTCAAAGTCTATGTGGTGCAGAGGTCACGCTAGACTTTTTTGTTCTCCGTCATCTTGACCCACAACATTAAAAAAAATCCGTCATGTACTATTTTTATCCGTCAAATTCTAATCATATTAACATAGGCTATTTTTATGCGGTTTAGTTAATATTCACCTACTTGAACCATGAAACCAGATCCCATCACACATAAAGCAAATGAATACATCTAACTTTTTCTCCGCAGCGACACAAACCACTGACTGTGGCCCCAATAACTTGTAATAAATTAAATTAAATGACTCCACTTTAATTACCAGCACTTTCACTTGCTGGGGTCTGAACGCACAGCCTCACAAATTCCTCCTGGTCGCATCTGCAGAGAAATCTGCTCTGGTTCATCAGTCAGTAGGATCTGTCTGATCCAAACTGATCAACTGAACTCTACGAGTTTTTTTACCCTGTGCGGTCCGGACGTACGCTTTTACAAGGATTTTTTTTTTTTTGCGTGGTTTTGCTTCTCCGAAACGGACAGATGTTACGTCTGCCGCGGTCCTCCAGAACGCCGCTCTTCCGGGTGCGGGAGGGAAATGTCTTCCAGCTCCATTTGTTAAAACCGCAGAGTGAGTTAAGCTTAATTCTTTGCAGCGGTGGAGCCGCGTCCGCATTGGTTGTGCAGCGCACTGCGCATGTTACAGTCTAATTAACTTCTGCACAGTCATTTATTTCCTCAAGGTAAACTGCCGCATCCTCTGTTTAGACTAGAAATGGATTAACACAACATTGCATTCTCTTAATTTTTTTCTGTTTTGTATGTACTTGAGACTTGAATTAAACGCGTTATTTCAACAAAAGGTTTGAAATGCGCTTCTGAACCAGACACTCCACAGCGTCCGGTCCATAACTGTCCAAAACGCTGTCAGCACCCGGTCAGAAAGACACATTTAGTTCAGCGTTCATGAGATGATATTCAGAAAGGATTTTTTTTATTGATTGATTTTAGTTGCCTCTGCAATGAAATCTTTGCATAAAGTCTAGAATGTCTGCTCATGTGCACCAGTCAGGGGTGTTAATTATAACCTGTCAAATGACAGATTGTCTTTAAACTTTCCTGTCGTTTAAAAAAATAACCGGTCAAATACGGAAAATGTTCTGTTAACAACCTCTGTTGTGGAGGTGTATCAAGGGCCATTGTGGAGCTTTTCAAGCATCTAGCGCGACGAGACTTGAACTGTTTTGAGCGTTTGAAGCATCAAGAGCATCCAAAGGAAAACAATGATTAGAGCTGACGCGTCTGACACGCCCTCCACACGCCTCCACATAGACTTTGAATGTAAACCAGATGCACAGAACGCTAGTTGTAGGACAAAATGTCGAGCGTCTGCATTCAAAGTGCACATGTGTCGAACTTGAAGCGTCGAACGCGTTGTTGACACGCGTTAACGCTTTTGGTGTGAACACACCATTAGAGCAGAACCAGACCAGACGCATTTAGACTGAAGAGATACACTGGATTGTATTCAGAGGTACCAGAGTAAAGGGGATTATTAAATATTAACCATACTTTTCAGATTTTTACTTTAAAAATTTGTGAAAACTATTCTAGTTCATAATCAGACACTGCTTTGTGTGGCTCTGCCCTTTTAGATGGCAGTAACACCCAGTAATGTGACAACACGTGGAAAAGGTCAAAAAATAGAGCTGGTGCTGGAGTGGGGTATGGGTGGCGCAGATGTTTGAAGTTATAAGCAGACTGGTCATGGCGGCTGAAGAAGACCAACTCAAACGGCGACACTCACCTGACTTCCGCTGCCTCCGGTTGAGCAGGTCGCTGACAGTCACCCTGAAACGCTTGGCTTCTTCTTCACTGGCAAAGTTCAGGCCCACTTGGCAGCTCTAAAGGGAGGGTGGAGAAGGAAAGGGGGCAGAGAAGCAGCACTGAGCTGATGCCGACACAAGTTTGTGAACCAGCAGTCTGACACTTACATCTCCTGCGAAAGTGATGAAGTACGGCCGGGGGCAACTGATTGAGAAGCTGTGGTAGAGTTCCTGCTCAAACATGCTCTTCCCTTCCTGCAAGAACAGGAGAGTACACAGACATGAAGATAGACGCCTCATGAACCACTCTATTGTCACCGACATGAAGTTGGGCTGATCTTGGAGCGGTTGCCTGTTCCACTCGGTGTTATACATTTGGCAGGCGCAATGAAGAATCAGCGCATTTAATTAACCATAACTCGTTAAATACTAAACAGATTTTCATGCTTTTTGCTGGAAACCTTATTCAAACAGCTATCATAGCTACATGTGCAAAGACATTTATTATTTGTAACCATTTTTGAACTGGATTGATACATGTTTGAGCATATTTAAATATTCTTAGAGCGAATAACATGAGTAGAATATTTTGATTTGATGTATAATGAGCCTTTTACAAAGCACATGGCCACTCATTTTTTTTATATTTAGTAATATACATATTTACGTAACTATACAAACAAAATAATACAAATATATTCTAGAGAAACCAAGAAGATTCATTGATTAATACTGAAGGTAACACTTCATTTGAAGGGGTGTGCATAAGCCTGTCATGCATAACATAACACCTGTCATAAGCATGAATAACTCTTCACAAGTGTTTACGACTGTTATGAAGTGTCATTCGGCAAATAATTACACTTTTAATGCAAAGTTGACACTTTTAATTTACTTTCAATGCCATTTTTGTGCACCTCATTTCAAGACCTTAACCAAACTGAGACCTAGGTTTTAAGGCGGACCATAGTTTATTTTTTTGGTTCAATTTCACATTCACACCTCCCCAAATGAATTGGAGTTTCTTGGCAGATGGACTGGAGTTAGACTAAAGAGGGCTGGCGTGAATTCACCCTTAAACAGATGCATCATGGTGTCAAGCATTAAAGATCAGGGGCCTTATGTATAAAAGAGTGTGCAGCTTTCACACTAAAAATTGTAAACACAGATTAATACACCTAGACCTACTGTCCAGTAGGTGTCTCTCCCATCCGCTAAATGTTTTTTTTTCTCTTCTTTTCAGAACTGCAATTGGATCCACCAGGCTGATGATAGGTACTGACGTCCAGTCGGTCCCTGGCCTGCGGGGTCGGCCTCCGGGTCAGACTGAATGGAAGCAGCATTAGTTCACACTCCTCTCAGACTGGCTGTGTAGTTCTCCCACAGCCATATATTTTTGTATAAATAAATTGTTTGTATAGATTTGCTCGTCTGTCTCCCATTTTGGTCTGTTTAGTCTAGGGTTAGGGTTAACTATGACCTTTAGCCTTTTGAGTGACATCATTAATGTCAGGTGTGAACATCTGCTGTTCCAATACTGTCTGGCTGGCAAATTATTACAGTAACATGAAAAATGCAAGTTCATAACTTAGAAAATATTAGCAAACCATTATTAATCTCTAAACAGTCCTTTGCGATGTGAATGTTGCACAAACTGATATTGCCAAGACTATATATTTGAGGCTTATTGTGCAGCCCAAGTGGGATTGTACGTCACATCTGCCTCTTCTGTGTTGTTCACCATCAGTGAGTGTACAGTAAGCAGCTGGAGGTGTTGGACATGAAGCTAGTCTTACCTTGATGTCAAACACTCTGATGAAGTATGACCTCTGTGGATTGTCTTTGACCAAACATGCCACTCCACAGCACCTCTTCACCCAGCTGCAGCTCCGCTCGGCTCGGTACACCTGCACCACAGCCGAACACAAGGTCTGCACACACAGGTAGACAGGATATTGATCAGATGCTGGTGTTTGGTTTCTTGAAGCAACTAGAAGTGACCAGCAACAAAGCAGCCTCATGAAGCCAGAAGTTGCCGGCAATAAGCTCAAGCAAAGGTCAGGAAAAGGAGACCACAGCAAGTCCAGGAAGCAGTGACATGACCTGGGAAAATCAAATCAGGAGGAAAATTAAAATAACCTTTCATTTAATATTTCAAATATTTTATTGGAACCAGTAGGTTTTTTTTCTCTAGCTACATCAGCAAAAGCTACTGCAACACCTACAGCTACATCTAAAGCAGCAGCTACAGCAACAGCTGAACTGGTTCTGGTCAGACATCTACAATAGAGTCAGAGCCAGATATTACTCCCTTTAAACATTTCCATATTTTGTCTCATGACAACAATATATCTCAGTATCTTTTATTGGCTTCTATAGCAGAGCAGCAACATTAGTGCAGTAAAGAGGTGAAAGAAATAGACGACTGGCAGGCATTCAGACTTCTGATGCATCTTAAATATTGAAGCCCAACAACTACTGCATCTAATCTGTCCTTTGAGATTATGATATTGTAGGGATGAATGCAATCTGCTAAATCATGCAGATCTAACTGGGTCGAAATGGAAATCTCTTGTTGAAAATTCTTGATGTTTTGCCAGCCTAAATATAAAAAAGTATACAATATGAGAACTACCAAACCCAGAAAATAACTAAGTCCAAATATTTGCATTCAAACATTTAACGTTCAGAACTTGTTTTCAGTGATGACTGCCTTCCAAACTGCTGTGTGTTTAAGAAATGGTCTAGTGGTCTAGTTAAAGTCACGGAGGACCATATTAGCAAAAGATGAGGTACGTGTACAGTTGGCAAAAGCTACAATAACTATAGAAAAGTTAATGTTTATGGGTTCATGAGAGAATATTAATAATCGGTCCGGCCAGTGGGGATAAGTATTTTTTCCCATCGGACCAACAAGAGAAGTCCCGTGGACTTCATAACCCTCCCATGGCTCGCTGCCAGGCCTGCAGAGCTGAAGGAGCAGGGATGCTCCTAAAAGTTGCAGCTGCCAACACTGAGCCCACCGCTGCAGTAAACAACATGCGGCGCCACATTAGTTTCAGGTGTAAACAGCCTGAAACACCGGCGCTTAATCAGTAGCTAACATTTACTGTGCTCCAGCTCTTCTTTCCTACAAAGACATTGCAAATGAGGATAAAGTGGTCATGTATCGGCGCTGTATTTAAACAGTATCATTACTGGGCTGAGGACCAGCGGGGCTCTGGTGCACCTGCTCCAGCCTGCAGGACGGTAAACAAACAGCGGAACTTACAGCGCATTTCCTGCCCAGGTAGCCGAACAGACAGTCGTTCTCCTGCGGGGTGAGAAGCAGCGAGCCGACATTTACAGCCCTACGGGGCGGATGGTGGCTGTTCATGACTCCAAATTCGCTTAGATTCCCCGGCGGCGGGGCTCCTGTGCGAGAACTGGCCTCAACTGTCTCTCCTCAGGAATGATATTCCATGCGGGCTCCGGCCGCTATGGCCTGCAACCATCTCCGCTCAGGAGAACCGAGCAGGAAGGCGCGGCCACCACTCCAGGATGCTTTCTGCTTGGGAAATTCCTTCTATTCTTCGTCTGGTGAAAACCTAAAGCAGCTACTGTAGAAATGTCTGGAGTAGCTTAACACGCAACTTTCATTTGGGAAGTCCAGCAGCCTGGGGAGCAGAGGAAGGATCCAACATGGCAGAAGGAGGGTGAGGACCACTTTAAGCTGGGGCCGGGGGGAGATGGCTGCCGTTAACTAGCTCCCAAAGCCTCGGTCCTCACTCACTAGCTGAACCAGTAACCAGAATAACACAGAGAGGGGGCTTGTGAACTGCCAGCGCGGGAATGTTGCTTCTAGCCGAAACGAAGCGTGGCCGTGTTTCCTCCCAGAGAATGGTTCGGCCCGCTGTACCCACAAACATGTCTATGGCTGTAGCAGGAGGAATGCGGCTCTGCGGAGGAAAGAGGAGGGGAGCCTGGATGGACCGGCTGTGACGTTGTTTGGTGAGGATCGCTTGGCGCACATGACGTGTTTCACGTTTTGTACATAATGCAGGCTCAAAAAGTTTAATGCTAGTCACACTCACACAATTATACAAGATAAACCTTTACAATTTTATTACATAAATATGTCATAAACAAAATTCAATACTTTTTATAAAATAAGTAAATTTCACTTCGTTCCACTTGGTTCACTAATATAAACATATATTTGCGAATTTTGGGGAAATAAAATGTTGAATTTTTATGTTATGTGTATATAGTGTTTTAGCAAAGATGAATTAATGGAACATGTGTGGTATCAGTCTGGGCACTTTGTTGAGTGTCCATCAGCAGAAACTGAGCTAACACCGGTCCCAATGCACCCTTGTTCCGCGTTCACGTTGAAGGGTTTGAGTGCATAGTATCATAGTATGAGCTGAGTGAAGCTGACACCCCACTGACGTCAAAAAAATCCAGCAAATAGTGTGAGTGGTTAGTGCTTCGTTTGTGCTGTTAAAATTTTGTGCAGCTTTGGTTTCTGAGATAATTATTTTTAGGTCATCCAGATTTACTGTACATTTAAAATCATTTTCTTTTGCTGAAGTTGTATTTTTTAGCAGCACAATGGCCTAAACTGTGACCGGTCCCACCATTTTGGATGTCAAAGTTATGACACGGGCGTACTGTCCCAATTCTTACATTTTTTTCCCGCTTGTAACATGTGCACTCAAACCCTTATGTGCACTTTGACTGAATCCACACTTCGTAGAGGGCATAAGGTGGCACTGAGCATTGGGACTGGTGTTCTGACTATCAGTGCTACCTTGTCAGATTTTCCTACCATAGCATGGATAGATAGCCAAGTCTGTCCAAAACTGCTACCGTTATGTTTACAAACAGAAAGCTATAGCGAGTTGTGTTAATGTTAAAAATATTGGATAACATTATTTGAGTGATGGGACTGAAGTGGAAGCTTAGGAGTTATGTTTAGCTTAGCATTGGAACAATTTATATACATGACAAAACCACAAGAAGATCACTTCCTTCATCTGAATATCCTCCCCATTTAAAATGAAAAGCTATAGATGTATGCACTAATCCTTTTACTAGAATATCCTACCTTTTTTACAATTTATAGCATTTTATATTTTATTTTTATTTTATCTACAACTACTACTCAGTGGTAGTTGTTATTGTGTCTTGTCTCTATGCTGTAACTGCGAAGTAATTTCCCTGCTGGGATGAATAAAGTACTTCTATTCTATTCTATACCTGTTAAAAATATTTTAAATACAGAGGTGTAAGAATAAAACAGTGACAGGGTGAAACAGGTTTTTATTGGAATTAAATTAAACGCAGACAAATACAGATCACTGCAACTCTTTTTTTTACATTAATACGTTGTATGTCTGTTATCAAATGCAGCGCAGCCACAATGTGTCACCGAACTGCACAGGTCACTGTGCTCCTGAAATGATAGGATATGCTTAATATACACTAATATTACACCGCTATTACACAGCTTCAATGTCACATAATATCTCTACCAATATCTACTAAACCTTTATTTAGCAAGGTTTAGTAAAAAAAAAAGTGTAATTAAACTAAAATATTTTAAAGTATAGGGACAAAATAGCTCACAAAACAACGTGTTTTGTCCTGATGAACCGCCAAACAATGACTTGTTTACAACAGTAACGACATTGCAGACAGCAAACTAAAGCCATTTATAAATATATTTACAAGCTGCTGTCATGGAAACTAAAAACATGAAATAATACAGCAGCTTCATGAAAGCCAAGTATAAAATAAATTAAATAAAACTTACCGTAATCTATGATGAAATAAAACACATGAAACGAAACTTCCACAGGTAGGACGTATTTCTAAGAAATGTGCTGACTAAGCAGTGTGACGTAGCATCAATGTGCACATTACCACAAGGTAGGACGAATTTATGGGTAGCACATGTTATGACTCCGTCAAGCTGAAGAGTAATAAACAACAACCAGAATAAAGTTAATATTTATTGTTGCACAAATAAGAGGGTTTCCCGTTAACTTTATCCATTCGTTCTCAATCTGATAACGTTTAACCCGAATTCAAAACACCACTTTAGGCAGACAAACCCACACAAAGTTCACTGCAAACTTAAGATGCACTCGATTCACTGCAAAATCATCACATGCAATCCAAACTCAAGATCACACACCAAACAGGTTTGGGTCTCAGATATTTAACATTAACAGCGACATGGAATGTAGGAAGTGACCCAAGGACAAGACGCAGGTAACACACTAGAGAAGAGTATTATATATTTTAGATCAATGGGCCAAGAGGTTCGGCTATCGGAGCACTTTAAGAGCAATTTAAACTTAAACTATTAAACACATAAAAGTTTAAAGACTTTTATGTGTTTAAAAGCTTTAAACACATAAAGCCTTTATTTATTTAAATGACACATACAGGCAGTTGGATGAATTTAAAGAACTGGCTTCAGTTACAAACCATAAAATTGACAAACAGTTGTACAAGACAAACAATTACGAAAATAAAATTACACACAATAAAATACAAGAAAATAATAATACTTGGCCAAGTGCTAATTCTCAGTTTTAAATCTTTTGGGTGCACCCTGGTAATCTGAATTCTAAGCCGTGATCAACAGATTAATCAATTTCAGTTCCAATTCAGGTTTGACTGAACACCATTCACATGAGGAGAATTTCCTACACAGCAGTTTGTTATAATGTCCCAAATAAAATCTTGTCCAAAAGGTAATGTCCAAAATGCTGGGATGAAACAATAGGAATGAAATGTCAGTCAGTGGTCTCACGCATAACCAACTGTGTATGAAGATGTGAGTGATACAGGCTTACCACACCAGGACACAGCAGGACTCCAAATGGAAAAGAAGGAATCCAATTCTTTCTCCAAGCCCAGGTGGGAAGGTTCGCCATCAAAGTCACAGGAGGAATCCACCTCAGGAGGAATCCAGTATTCAAAAACAAAACCTGACCCGTCAACAGACAGGACCAGCAGAATGATAGAATTTTTATTAAGCTATTCTAGATTTAATCCTTAAATCATGTTTCTATAGACATCATATTTTGACATAAATTTGTCATTAAATTGCTCAAATTTACAATAATTCTTTTACCTCAATGCAGTATTTCACACTTCACAGTATTATCAATTCACTTTTTTGTAAATTGCAAAAGCATTTTCCAAACACAATATTAAACATTACATTTTACCCAAAATCAGTAAAAGTTTACATTTGAATAATTACATAGTTCAAATAAAGGCTATTATTCAACAACAATGTGAAAAACAGAACAAAAACCCAAATGAAAGGCACAGAATATGCTCACTGATCTCAATGGAACACGTTTGGGACAACAACATGGTGGCTCTCAGTAGGGACACATGGGGCACTAGATAATGTAACAAGGCATATTTTTCATGCTTTAACCTCAATAATATGTACTCTCATCATGAGAGTACATATTATTAAGCATATACTGTATTTTAGTCTTTACCTTCAGCTGAACGGAGAACGAGATGAACTTCCAGGAAACCAGTAGCCAATAAGAGCTAACGAGGCTAACAAGGTAGCTCTAAGTGCTCAGCAGAAAACTGAACGTCACTAAATGAGAATACTACAACATCTTTATTTACTATTAATTTCGCCTTTACTGGCAACGTAAAAGATCAATTATCTTCTAACACACCATATTTTTCCATTTTCTTCAGGATGTAGAGCTAATTAGGTGACATAAACAATACCTTTATACATTATAAATAATATCTATCTATTGCCATCAATTATAGGAGGAACAAAAGAAATAAGACATAAAAAACAACATGATCAACTATAATAAAAGTACCATTTACAATGTATACATAAGAAATTTAATTGAGCAAAAGTCAATAAACAAATAAATTAGGTTCACAGACGAATAACCCGGGTTGTTAAACAAGGCAACCGTCTCATTACAAATTAGACAAGCACAATTGCCTTGATTTTCAGAAAAGAAGTATTGTAATTCCCATCTCTCTTGAAAGCGGCGGCCCTCACTGTAAACTTTCCTCGTTTTCTTTGCAGTGGCCATGGCAGAAATGAGTGGAGAGGGGTTCGCTGCACGGAGGCAGACTGATAGTATTAAAGTGGTGCTGCCACCATTTGGTGAAAGGAGGAATTACAGTTTCAAGTTTTATGATTTATTTATTCTGTTTCACAGTGCAGGCGGGCCATAAATAATACATTATAAAACCGAAGCTGCGGGCCGTATGAAATCTGACTGCGGGCCGTGATTGGCCCCCGGGCCGGACTTTGGACATGCCTGGTCTAAAAGAATAGAAGTCATATTACCAGCTTTAATACATAAAGATCAGACTGGCTTTGTCAGGCAAAGACAGACCCAAGACAACATTAGGAAAACATTACACATTATGAGAGAAGTCACTCAGCAAAAACTAGAGGCACTGATATTAAGTCTAGATGCAGAGAAAGCATTTGTTTCTGTGGGGTGGTTGTTTTTATATAAAGTGCTTTCAAAATTTGGATTTCATACAACGATAATCGACACATTTAAATCATTATATACTAAACCAACAGCTAGAATTAAAATTAATGGAGATTTGACCGATTCATTCACTTTGGAGAGAGGAACGAGACAGGGGTGTTGTGCATCGCCGCTTCTCTTTGCCTTGTTTATTGAGCCCATGAGTCAACTGATCAGGAAGAGTCCGGATATAAAAGGGGTCACAACGACATCTGGGGAGCAAAAACTATCCTTGTTCGCTGATGATTTATTGGTAAGTATAACACAGCCCACACAGACAATCCCAAAACTGATGAAGTTGCTCGAAGAGTTTAGTTTAATCTCTGGTTACAAAATTAATATAAATAAAAGTCAAGTATTAACATTTAACTACAATCCACCGTCTTCAATAAAGACTGTGTACAACTGGAATTGGGAGGCCGAGTCTATCAAATATTTGTGTGTTTCACTACCGAGGGACTTCTCAAAACTGTTTGATATAAATTATGGCCCACTAAATTTGAAAATAAAATCAGATTTACATAGATGGAATGTTATTCCCTTTTTAAGTTTGAGCTCCCGGATAGAATCCATCAGGATGACTATCCTTCCACAATTATTGTACTTATTTAATGTCTACCAGTCAGAATCCCACCTAAACAGTTCTTAGAATGGGATAGATTAATAGCGAGGTATCTGTGGCAGGGTGAAAAGGCCAGAATTAAGTTTAGAACTCTGCAACTAAAAAAAGAAAAGAGTGGAATGGGCCTTCCCTGTTTACAGGAGTACTACCATGCAGCCCAGCTGAGACCTTTAGTCTGCCTCTGTTCACCATCATATACTGCAGCATGGAAGGAAATAGAAGGCACGACAATAAAAGGAATCCCAATAACAGCCCCACTTAGTGATTATAAATTACAAGAAGAACAGCAGATCCCAGAAGACTCCATAACAGGTAGCTTTCTCAAGTCCTGGCAGGAATTGGCTAAAATTTGCAGAATAAGAGATGCATCTAAAATTATGAGGTGGTGTGCCTATGATTCGGATTTTACACCAAATAGAATTGATAACAGATTCAAGTTATGGACCTCAAAAGGCTTAACTACCTATTATTCATTTGTCAACAAAGGGACATTTCAGAGTTTTGAAACCTTACAGAAGGATCATGGACTGGAAAAAGATGATTTTTTTAGGTACCTGCAAGTGAGACATTATTTTAATAGAAATTTTAAAGAGGTGTTGAGAAAAAATGATTCAAGTTTCATGGAGGTATTTCTAACACTAATTAAACCCAGATCAGACAGCAGAATTATCTCTAAGTTATACAATGCCATACAGCTATCTAAACATGAGAATACAGAATACATAAAGAGGAAATGGGAAAAGGAAATTAAGGTAATAATCTCACAAGAAGGCTGGGAAGAAATATGTCAACTGCAGTGGGTCTCGACTGGATCAAACACATGGCGGGAGTTTTGTTGGAAAAACATTGCACGATTTTTTGTTCCACCCATTCAGAGGCAATATCAAAACAACGGGGACGCCTGCTGGAGACTTTGCGGGTCTAAAGGAGGCAACCACTTCCATGTTTTTTGGGACTGTCAAGTAATAAAACCATATTGGGAAGAGTTCCACAAACATATTGAAAATATATTCAATGTAAAAATGTCATTCAAATGTGAAATGTTGTACTTGGGCAACCTACAGTTGGACACATGGACCAACCAAGACAAAAACTTCTGGCTATACTGGCAGCCAGTAAGAAAGCCATCACAAGAAAATGGCTAAAACCAGACCCACCCACCATCGATGAATGGATTGAAATTGTTTGTCAGATTTATGTTATGGAAAAGATTTCTTTCTCCCTCCAAGTTGAAAAGGGAAAGTTTTATAAGATTTGGACCAATTGGACTGAGTATGTAAAACCAATTAGATCCGACTTCATTTGATTGTTCTTGTGAATTATGTGCCCTGCCCTTGTATGTTATTGTGTTTTTTTTTATTGCTCGAGATGGTGCATTCCCCGTTATTGTTCAATTCTGTTCATTTTTGTTATTGTTCACAACAAAAATTAGTAATAGTCCGTAAAAGAAAATACCAGAAAGGCAGTATGGACAAAATCACTTGGATTCTCAGGTTGTAAACTTATGTACGATCTTAAATGGGTACAGCTGTAATTAACGAATGTGATGGAAATCTGTCTTTCTAAATAAAAAAATAATTACAAAAAAAAAAACCTCTTTCATAAAATCACGATATCAATAGTTTGTGCATCGAGAACACTAAGCATGCTATAGGTAAATGTTATCATTTAGTTTGGCTAAGAATAATTATTGCACTGTCAATAAATCACTTCTAATAAATGTTCTATAGTTACCAGATGAACACAATAAGGCCTTCATGAGCTCAAACTTTTACCTACTGTTTTACCTGCCACTGAAAGTTTTCTTTAAAAATTGTCTGATAGTCTGCAGCTCATGTGACCTTTTCAACCAGCTGAAAAGATGAAAAGTTAAAACACTCAACAGTTAAAACTTGAGATGAGTTAAAAGTCAAGTTAAAATGTTAAGTTTTAACATTTTAACTCAACAACCTCTACCTAACTAGAGGTTGTACAGTACACAAACCTTAGGTAACCCCAAGATCACTGGGTCTTCTAAAAAGATAGTCTGTGAAAATATTTCTTAAAAATATAGCCAGTGTTTTCTACAAAACTGAGCTGGCTGTCCAGGAATAACCCGGGGTATTTAAAATTAGCCACAGTTTCAAAAGCTGCAGTATGTAACTTTTATAAAAAAAATTTTTTAAAGACCATACATGAAGTGTAAGAAGGTCTCAAAAGTCAAAAGCACAGACAAGCTGATCTGTGTGCTCATGTTGACCAATTTGTCTGTAGCTGGAAATGTGTGCACCTGTATTGTCAGATTTATCTGTGTAGTTATTACTACTTGCGCAAAATGAAACGTAAATTTGACAAACCTTTTACACATATATGAATGTTGAGGTACGCATTTATGCATTGTGTTATACACATTTGTGAATTATGTGATGCACTTACAAATCGTGTTGTACGCTTGTGGCTGTTATTGTGTGCATGCAAATCTCATTGTACACTGTGTGAATCTTTCTGAGACTAATTTAGCTCCATAATTGGACAGTACTTTAAATGATTTGAAGATAACTAACTTTGCTATTGGACATACTTGTTCAGTGACCCGTGAGTCTAAGTCTTTCCAGATACTTTGCTACTATTTCAGTAGACATTTTTCTCAGCTGTGCTACTACATCAATACTTTTCACTTTTTCTCCTATTTGGACATGTCAGCATCACTGTCTTTCTTCAATGTTGGGTTTCTGAACGGGAGAGTCAGTTACTGGAGCAGATTTTATTTGCATTAATGTGAAGAATCACGTTCTTCACATTTGAAGAACGTGATTTCTTCAAATATTTGTCAAAAGTGCTTCACCAACTTCAACAGTTGACTTGCAACATTACTTTGGTACCACAAGATGGCAGTAAAACTTTGCTGCAATTTGCATCAATGCTTTCTATCTCATGCTAGGACTATATTTTTGGTTCATCTACATCAGGGGTGTCCAACTCCAGTCCTGCAGGGCCACTGTCCTGCAACTGTTAGTTGTGCCTCTGCTGCACCACCTGAACAGAATAATTAGGTCTAAAAGCCAGACAAAGGCTCCAGGCTCTGGAGAACTGATCTACACAATAAGGAGATAATTAAGCCATTTCATTCCAGTGTTTTGGACCTGTGGCACATCTAAAAACTGCAGGACAGCGGCCCTCGAGGACTGGAGTTTGACACCTGTGATCTACAGTATACGATTATCAAATAATAATCATTCAACAAAAAAAAATAAAAATAAACAATTCCGGGTCACTTGCTCCTAGCCACAAACAATAATGCTTAACTTCTAAGTTTTAGGGGTTATTTGTACATAGTCATATGCCTTTGTAAAAGCATTTCTCATACACTTTGAAGTTCTTCAATGTAAAGTAAAAATGATACATAGATTTTAAACTGTTGTACACAAAAGACTCAGAAACTGTGGGATGTTTTTGTCTCCCACTCAATTAATACTTGGCCTGTCACATAACTGTGCTTTGATTTAAACCAGTGATTATCCCATCTATTACCTCCTGGGATTCATGGTAGTTGACAATGAAGATGTAATGTGCTTTGAAGAGTTCATCAAAAGCTGCCATGGATATTAGAGGAAGGGCTGTTCTGGTTCCACACCAGCCTTCCTTACTGGTATGCAAGATAAGATAAGATAGTATTTATTGTCATTGAACAGCATTCAACGAAATTTCTATTGCAGCTCCTGTGCAAAAAGTCAAATATATACAGTAAATAAAATAAACAAACACACAATAATAATAATAACAATATATACAACTAAAATTAACTTAAAGGCACTCAACCACACCAATGAAGTAGCAGCAGGTCCAATTATGGCAAAATGCAGATGATGTGACAGTGCAAAGTGCAGAACAATATGGCTGTGTGGGGGTGGGGGATATGTATGTGTGACTGCGAGGTTATGATATGTGTGGGAGGGGGGGGGGGGGCGGCAGGGAGTAATGGCTCTGACGGCTGTTTCTCAGTCTATTTGTTGTAGTCCGTATATTCCTGTACCGCTTGCCTGATGGCAGCGGCACAAACAGTCTGTGGCCCGGGTGGCTGGAATCCATGGCTATGGATCCAGCTCTCTTCTTGACCCGGCCTATGTAAATGGAGTCCAGGTCTGGGAGGGGGCATCCCACAATGCCTTGTGCTGTTCTCACCACCCGTGTCAGTTGTTTCCTCTCCAGTGCTGTGCAGCTACCATACCACACAGTCATGTTGAGGCAGAGGATGCTCTCGATCGTCGCCCTGTAAAAGTTCACGAGCAGCCGTGAGGAAAGTCCAGCCTGTCTCAGTTTCCTGAGGAAGAAGAGCCTTTGTTGTGCTTTCTTCACCAGGTGAGAGGTGTTTGTATTCCAGGAGAGGTCAGACGTGATGTGGAGGCCCAGGAACTTGATGTTGTCCACACGTTCCACCACTTCTCCATCTATGAGAAGGGGAGTGTGATCCGTCCTCCTGGACCTTCTGTAGTCCACAATGACCTCCTTGGTCTTCCCTGTGTTCAGCACCAAGTTGTTGGCTGAACACCACTGAGTGAGCTGCAGAATCTCCTCTCTGTAGTGGGTCTCGCTGTCAGAGCGACGGGCCGGTAATCGTTCAGGCTGGTGATGGACATCTTCTTCGGTACAGGGATGATGGTGGAAGACTTGAGGCACTCAGGAACCATGGCGAGCTGCAGGGACAGATTGAAAATGTCCAGAAACACTCCTGCCAGCTGGTCGGCGCAGGTTTTCAGCGTCTGGCCTGACACCTTGTCCGGTCCTGTAGCTTTGTGGGTGTTGATCCTCCTCAGGGTGGACGTCACCTGATGCTTCTGAAGGACGAGAGGCTTGTACTGCTCTTTCAGTTGGGGTAAATGTACGGCTTCTCTGCTGCCCGCCGTGTCAAAGCGGGCAAAGAAACTGTTTAAGGTGTCAGGCAGGGTGGGGTCGCGGCTGGTCAGCTGAGTGCTGTGTTTGTAGTCCGTCATGGTTCTGATGCCTCTCCACATGCTTCGGGGGTTGTTGTTGATGAAGTGTTCCTCAATCTGCTGTTTGTACTGGAGCTTGGCCTGCTTAATACCTTTTTTCAATTCCGACCGGGCCCTGCTATAAGCCAGCCTGTCTCCAGACCTGTAGGCAGCAACCCGGGCTTTCAGCAGGGTCCATATTGTGCTGTCCAGCCATGGTTTCTGGTTTGGAAACACTTTTATGGTCTTAACAGGGAGGACAGCGTCGGTGCAGAACTGAACATAGGACAGAACGGACGATGAGTATTCCTCCAAGTCTGCGCCGTCCCTGAACACACTCCAGTCTGTATGCTCAAAGCAGTCCTGAAGTGCAGAGGAGGCCTCCTCAGTCCAGACCTGAACTATTCTGGTGGTCGGCTTAGTTCTGCAGGCCAGAGGCTTGTAGACAGGAATCAGCTCCACTGAGATGTGGTCAGACATGCCCAGATGTGGAGCTGCTACAGCCTTGTAGGCTCCGGGGGTATTGCAGTACCTGATCCAAAATGTTATTGTCTCTGGTGGGAAAGTTTATGGACTTGTGGAATTTGGGAAACACAGCCTTCAGTTCCACGTGATTGAAGTCCCCCGCCACAATCACTGCCGCCTCCGGGTTGGAGTTCATCTGCACGCAGTACAGCTCCTCTAATGCTAACTTAGCATTAGCCCTCGGTGATATGTAGACGGCCACGATCACAATGGACGAGAGTTCTCTCACCAACTTGAAGGGTCTGCATTTCACCGCCAGATATTCCAAGTCAGGAGAGCAGAATGTGCCGACAGAGTGTGTGGCTGTACACCAGGCATTGTGTACATACAATGCCAAACCTCCGCCTCTGCCCTTACCCGAAGCTGCAGTCCGATCCGCCCGGAACAGAGCGCGCCCCGTTATCTCCACCGCTGCGACCGGGATGTTGTCATCCAGCCAGGTCTCTGTGACAACAGTCACACAGCTGTCCATCCGGCGAGAGATAATCCGGAGTCGCACCTCGTCGATTTTGTTGACGAGGGACCTGGCATTGGCGAGGAAGAGGCTGGGGAGGGCCGGTCTGTGAGGGCTAGCTTGTAGCCTAGCACGCACGCCGGCTCTCATACCCCTCTTTTGTTTGCGCTGCCTCCTCCGTCGCCTTGGCAGCAGGGGGGGGATGATCATAGTCTCAGGTGTTCGTAGCAGCTCTGGAGGAATAAAGTCCAGCTTGGTGGGTGTGTGAAGTCCAAACTGTGCTCCTATGTCCCACAGTTCTGATCTGATATAAGTTGTCAAGGCTTCCAGTAGTGTGTTGAGCGAAGACATCAATAAAAAGAGGCTAACAAAAACGAAAACACGGGAGCTCCGAGCCGCAGCGTCTATACGCGCCGCCATCTTGTAACGCAAAAAGGAAGGAAGGAAGGCTTACTTCCACCTTCCATGATGGAAATGGGCACAGACCCACCTACTCACCCAGACAACACGTACCACAGGTAGAGTAAGGATCTAAATACCTGGAGGACTATGAATGTGCAGTGTAGAGCAGTGAGTTAACCATTGACTACTGTTAACCTACAGAGCTACCGTTGGGCTGTCACAGACCTAGAAAGAGGCTAAGGCATCGCCAAAGTCTGATAAGTGGAAAAAAGCAATGAAAGATGAAATGATTTCATTTACAGAGAATAACACCTTCTCACTTGTACTATTACCAGAGGGTAGGCAGACAGTGGGGGGAAGGTGGGTATGATACATATAAAGCTAGGTATGTAGCAAAGGGATGCAGCCAGGTAGAAGGACTTGACTATTCAGAGACGGTCTCTGCAACTGCAAACCTAACGTCACTACATGTGTTGATGCAACTCACTGCACAGCATGACCGTACACTAAACCAGATGGAAGTTAAAACCGCATACTTACATGCATCCATTGACCATGAGATATACATGGATCAACCCAAAGGCTTCCAGGTTAAACCAAAGAATGGTTTGCAACTTATGTGTAAGTTGAACAAATCTATCTATGGGCTCAAACAATCTGGGAGGAACTGGAATATGATGCTCCATGAGTTCCTGATAATGAATGAGTTTGTACAGAGCCAGGTTGATCATTGTATCTACACAAATCTTTCTGACAAAGGAAAGGTGATTTTGTTCGTGTGGGTTGATGATATAGTTGTGGCTGCAAGCAATGAAATGTGTCTAAAAGAGGTCAAAGAAAAACTAAAAAGTAAGTTTAAAGTGAAAGATCTCATCTCATACATTTTATTGGGCTCGATTTCACACAAACAAAAGGTTCTATCAAAATGAACCAGTCCAAATACGTATATGAGTGTTAGTTTTCCAAAAGTGTTGGTGTTATTCAACTCAGACAGAATTGCTCCCACAATTCTAAGGTATTTGTGATTTGACGCATTTGACTCAAGACTCTTCAGTGAAGAGGGTGGACAGCAATATCATGGAGTCCTTCCTGGAGCTTACATAGTGAGGTAACGTAAGTCCCATGATAAGGATAGAATGTTTTTTTTTCATATTATAATTGATGCATTAAAATTCCATTTGCCCAAGAGTTTCTATTAATATATTAGTTCACTTAAACAACTGCCTATTTTTTGTTAGTTGTTAAAGCTAGCCGAACAGGTGTAGAATAAGGTGTTGATTGGTTTACTGAACATTAAAACTGTTAGAAAAATCTGACGGCCATATGACTACCTGAGTTTGTTGGTTCTTCTGCAGTGGATCTCTTTTTATTTCAATAGGAAATAAAAAGCTATTTCCAAGCTACAGATGATGACTCCTTGTCATCATCTGTAGCTTGTGAATACATCTTTGCAGAAGTATTAACTTACTTATTAGGTACATAGGAAACAGGAGACATCATTCTTAGTTGAACTGGTAGCCACACTGCCCTGCTCTGGTCACACACACAGAGAACAAGGAGGCTCAGCCTTTATTGTTTTTATAAGCGCGTAACCTTCCGCTTCACAAAGTAGTGCCAACCAAACTACAATAATGACAAGCGTCGTACTCAACATCCTCAACATCATGGTGCCACATATTCTAGCCATAACACTATTTTCCAAACATATAAGAACAAAATTTTTCAATCTTGGCTCTTGTGGCCGATTTTGTAAACACATCTGCGACTATGTTTTCTGTCAGACAATAAACCAAAACAATTTTACCCTGTAAAACATTGGACCTTATGAAGTGGTATTTAATCTCCACATGCTTGCTCCTTTAGCGATTCACAGGGTTCTTTGCAAGTGTATTGTCCCTTGGTTATCTTCAAACACCTTTACTGTTTGCTCAAAACTGTGGTCCATATTCTGCAGTAGTTGGGATAGATAGAGCACTTCTTGGATGGTAGCTGCTAATGCTACATACTCAGTCTCACATGTTGACAATGAAACTGTTTGCTGTTTCTTTGTTTTCCATGAAACTACAGCCGCACATTGACTTAAGCTAAAACAATACCCTGTAGCGCTTTTCCTGCCAAGAACATCGTTGGCCCAGTCGGCGTCAGAGTATCCTAGCAGCTCTAGTTTAGTGTCACACTTGTTATAACACAACTCATAGTTTTTAGTCACTTGTAAGTATTTATACACAAGCTTTAAAGCCGTCATATTTTCCTGTCTGGGATCAGACATATGTTGTGACAGTCTGCTCACAATCCAGCTGATATCAGGCCTAGTTCAGGTCATGATGTAGATGAGGCTGCCCAGCATCTCTCTGCATTTTCTTTGATCAGTTTGTTTTCCTTCTGGAACCAGATCACATTTGATTTCACTAGGAGTGGCTCTGAGTTTACACTCAAACCTTTCCAGTATCTTCTCAACATACAGTATTTTTTCTATGTTAGTACCTCTGAGATCTAGAATTGTAAGATTGAGATATCAAGGCAAATAGAACTCAGTAGCTGCTGGTACGGGCCCTTCAAACATTCAGGGGCCCCTAGAAATGGTTTAATTGTAACACAAACCATAAATGTAAACCTGTAGCATTCATTCATTGAGAGTGACAATGTTATTACATTTTATTTAATGCATTCAGCAGAAAAAAAAATGTATTGTACATTTAAGATTTAATATATAAGGAAGTTTACTTTGTAAAAGTTTAAAGAATCATCTGGATATTTTTGATTGTTGTGTTACCATGGCTACAATATGGTGTAATCTTTGTGTAAGAGCTGAGTTTGTTCACATATACATTACAGCAAATAACAACCAATAACTCAGTCACATAATGGGCTCCCTGTCATGGATTTCACTAAATCTGTATTTAAACACTGTTAGTGATGCTGAGGTTCTTGGTAGAAGGGGTTCAGGGAGTCTAAATCATGATCCTGTCTAAAGCACCATATTACCTTGGGCCAGCCCTGCATGAACAGCAAGCCGCTGCTCTGCTCTGCCCGTCTCTCTGCTGGAATCTACCTGGAATCCCCCGATAGCCCTTATGCCAGTCCACCCTGCTTTTGGGACATCTTGATTTATGTAATCGTGGCATGTTTGTTTGTTCCCGTGGTCTAAATGGTAAAGTATTTTCACTGATGTTTATGTGATGTTTTGTGAACTCCAAATGCTATGAGCTGAATCTTTCTTTAGCTTTAGCAGTTAAGGTTCTGCAGTAACTTCTATTCCAAATGTCAGGGAGAGTATTGAGTAGCTCCATGATTTGGTTTATCCTCTGGTCCAATTTCCAGGTGTGTGGAGATGCCATATTCATATGCTCAGATAAATATGCACAAGTATAAGAAACATGGGAATGTCCAACCATCATAACCCTCAAGAAGGAGACAGGTTCTGTGTCCTAGAGAAGAACAGGTTGTGGTCCAAAATGTACAAATTGACTGCAGAACAAAAGCCAAAGATCTTGTGAAGATGCTGCTGAAGGTGAGTTGACATCCACAGTGAACATGAATTGAAAGGCCGCTCAGAGATGAGGAAGTCTTTATGCCAAAAATAAAAGCAAAATCCTTGAAAACTTGGGTGAAGTGACATGGCCTATGTTCTGATGAAACCAAATGGTAGTGTTGTGGGGGTGTTTTGCTACAGGAGTGGCTTGTGTACTTCATTACGCAAATACCAACACAAGTTGTAATACTAAAGAAATATCTCAGATATTAAAGCTTGGACACAGGTTTTCCAAATGGACAATCATCCAAATTAGCTTACCACCAAATTAATCACAAAGTTGCTTATAGTAAAGTTAATGGTCTTAATGACAACCACAGAGCTCTGATCTCTGTCCTGTGGAAACTTTGTGGTCAGTGTTGAAAAAGGCACCCAGTTCCACCAGTTCTGTCAGAAGAACTCCAGAACTCCTCATGTTTCTCACAGCAGAAACATGAGGAAACCTAAAACATGGAGGAAATGAATGGAAACTTTAAAGGGGCAGTATTATGTTTTCCAGCCATTGTGCCATTTTATAGCACAATTAAGTAACTATGTTAACTTCAGTTATTAAAAGAATGCTGTATGCCAAATATGACTTAAAAGAAACTTTACTGAGGAAGTCATCACAATAAAGCTTCTTCATGATGCCATTAACAACCATTCTTAGTTCATATGATGAGCTTAGTAGATGAGCTTCATCATGCGTTTACTGAAAGCTGCTGCCACTAGTCTAGAGGAGCTGAGCAGGGAAGTTGCAGAGGAGAGGTGCTCTGTGACACAGAAGCAGTCTCCATCCTATTTTCATAAAGCCAATTTACACAAAGAGGAGTTTTGTGGAAATTGGTGGTGCTTTGTGGGAGAAAGAGGTTAGGCAAATTGTTGTCATGGGAGATTCAAGGATTCCTCATGTTTTGGAGGAATCTTTGAGATAGGTTTTTATGAGGGAGTAACATAACATGATATAAATCTAAAAAAAAATTATATTATGTAATACCTCCCTTTAACTAGTTTTTAGATCAACTTCTCATGAACTTGATCCAAAAAAGCAATAACTGTACCCAGGATTTCCGTTTGTTTCACCTCAGTTCTTCAAAACACCGTCTCACCCTAACTGGTTAAAGTCTAGTTCGGTTCTACCCCAATTTGGATATCTCCATGACGATCTGTTTTCTCACTGTTGTGTTCATGAAAATAGGCAAGAACATGAGAACTTGAGTGAGCAGGAGATCGTCGACTCCCCGATGATGTTAACAGCAACACTCAGCAGTGGAGAACCCTGAGGTTGAGGTTAGACTCAAATAAATGCAGATATTTTATTGTGTCTTAGAGAAATTCATTGCTGGCCCAAGCAATTATCTGATCAGCTGATCAGTTTGCTCTATGTGAAAACCATCAATATAGTGGGATTTTATTTGAATATTTTTTAAACATGTGGAATCCAGTGCAGTGACTGACATGTTTGAAGTTTGCAAGGTTCGGCCTTTGCTCATAGAGTGATGTAATTCAGTGGGCCAATCAACAAATGCAGTCTGCTGTCAATTGAATGGCTAGGTACATGTCAAGGTGCAGCTTGCTCTACCCCTGAAGTGAGTACGTAAACCTCCATTAGCAGATCCATGAGGGATCTGCTAATGGATCTATTTGTGTTCAGGATCCATGGAGAAGGGATCCTTCTCCAGTGTTCAGTAAGAGAAATTGTGCCTATTTAAAACTTTTGAAAAAAATTCACATAAAGAGCCACTCTCAGTGATAATTAATCACTTGTGCTGCTGTATTCATTTCAACCTGACTACAATGCACTTGCTTAACTTCATAACGGAAAACCTTTATTCACAGATGTAGGTAGATCCATCTGAATGTCTTCAAGTGTGGAGAGGTTTCCTGTTTGAGTGAGCAATACTGACTTCAAATGTTGTGCCAGAAGGTTGTCAGACTGCAGATTAATGGTTCAAGGTGGACATTCTCTTCCCTTTCACGTTTAAATCTCAATGTCTACTAAATTTATCCTAGACTTCTATGGACTACATGTATATGTTTAGATTAATTTCCATGTAAGAAATTCTCACTGGAAAGATGTACTTTCTCATTTTCTGTTCCTGTTTAATATAACAAATGAGGACTGTAATGAGGAGGGGCCAGTGCAACAATAGCAGGGCATGTGTGCCCTGAAAACACACAAAGGTTCAGAGGAGCAGGGGACACTGGCTGAAATGCGCTTTAGCCGCTCATCAATGAACATTTTGCAGCCTTAAAACACCAGAACAATGATGCTAACTCATTAAAGGGCAGAGAAACAATCCTCAACACAGCCAGAAGAGGGGGACAGGTATGTCATCTTTAAAATAGAAGATAAAAAGCTATTATTTGCTACAAGATAATAAAACAAATTGCTACTGATATCTATAAGTGTTGGTGCCTAAGATATGTCTTTAGAACTTTTAAAGTGGTAGTATAATGTAAAATCAACTCTTTTGAGCTTTACATCATGTTATAATGTTATTCTGTCATCAACCTGAAGTGTGACTCTTCATGCATGCTTTAGGAATTCTTGACTCTCCCAAGGCAACCATCTGGGTTTATGAAACACTTGGGGAACAGTTTCCAAACTGAGCTTCCACATTACAAAGCACCTCCCCTACTCAACTCCTTCAAACTAATAGCAGCAGCAATCATCAAACTCCTGTTTTGCTAATCGAACCTTGGGATGTCCCAAGGTTCAACCCTGAAGTTGAACCTACAGCCTGCAGTGGGTTTAGCCCTGCAGTGAAGCTAGTTGTTAGATGGATATTTTACAGATATGCGTTCTGGGATTCAGCTGAGACAGTGATGGCTTTCCATGCTGTCTATCACAGAGATGGCAGATTCTGTGTGCTTTCTCCAGAATGTGTTTGGTCACTTAGGGACTATCAACAAATTCTAGTCGGTCAAAACAGAAAAAAACATTAATTCATTTTTCAGAATTATGTACAGTCTTGGGACAAAAATGGTGAATTGAAAGCGATTTTTGAATCTTTACCTGTACTCTAATTATTCTATCCTTTAACCCTTTTGTTCCAGTCAGCCTTTCATTTACAAACTTAATGGATTTTACCTCCATTATGCTGCGAGCATTTGATTAGCTCACAGCATCAAATGTTCAAGCTTCATTGGGGAGTCCATCACATCTTCTACAGGAACCAATATTTGTTTTGTCTCCCAGAGTTTACAAAGAAAAATACATCATGTGTTTCTGCAGCCCTGGTTTGGGACTTCTTGCAGTTTGTTCTTGATGCATCTGTGGCATGTTGGTGCAGGTTCACCTTTTAAGGTGAGTGGTAGATGGCACCAGTGTAATCTTTAAAGCTAAGTGCGTATCCTCCTCACTTATACACATACCATTTCATCTGAGCTTTGTGGCGATGGCATGTTGTGGAATGTCTCATTCAGAGTCATGTCTTCTCCAAACACTGCATTCGTCATTGCATCCAGGTTAGTGTTGTACTCTCCCTTTGTCTGGCTTTCAGACTGTTTTTTTATAATCATGCCTGTCTTGGGTTCAGGACTGTGGTTGGGTTGTGTGTCCCTCATGCTCTCTGGGAGTGTGTGCGGTCGGACAGGTGCCTTAGGCTTGGGGTTTTCGTCAGGGTAGGTGATTTCATTGTCCAGCTTGTTTTGGGCTCTATCCCATGCCTGGCACTAAATTTTGCCTTTAGCTCCTGGATTGTTGTGGGACTTGGCTGTGAAACCTCCAAGGCTCTCCGCCTCCTCCTGCAACCTCTGGGTGTGCAGACCTGACCTATAGGTACGGTGTGCACATCCTGAAGGAGCCGTTGTTTTGTCCTAGTCCTGCTGCTTCATGCTGTTTTCAGTTTGGTTGTCATCTACAGAAATTTTTTCTTTTCAGTTACCTCACAATATTTTTGTGTTCCCTCACAAAACATTTAGCATTTTGCAATCAGCAAATATTTCTGATTGTAACAAATGTAAGTCTATTTTGTCACAATGTCACAAATGTCAATTTCAAATATACATATACACAAAGAGTCTCAGTGAAAATGTCTTCATATATTCTGAACTCTTTGGAGCAAAACAAACTGATTGAAAATCCATTTATTCATTGCATGTTTGTGTCTGTTTGTGTAAGGTTGACACAAAAAGACAAAATCAAGTCAGTCAGTTATTTCCCTGTGAAAATAACTCCAAAATAGTCCATATGGTTTGGATGTAGTTTTTCTTTTTTTTCTTCTTACAAATCATACTGTTTATATCTTAGAAATGATGAAAAAAGATGGAAAGCCCATGTTTGACCTGTTCTGCTTTTGCATTTTGCACATCGGTGCATTTCCTATCTTAAAGAAAAAGATATGAAACTTCAGATATTTCACAAACCAGTTATTAACATACATGGAAGAACCCTATGAAAACTTTATATTATAGCAGAAAGTATGCCTTTCTTATGGTAGACACCATAAGAAAGGCTTTCAGTATTCAATTATGCCGCATGAACTGATCCGTACATTATTGCGAGAGAATGCAAAAACTATTGCAAGGAAATGCAAAAGAAACAAGAAATCCTCCAAGTCCCCTAGAGGCTCTGTAGTCACTTACCCAATTAATAATTGAATTTTGTGAGGTAAGGCTCAACCCCTTAGTGAGCCCTTTTTGTAATTTTGCTGTATGTTCATTTGACGTTTTTTTTTCCTTTGCAGATTTAGTTTGTGATTTGCTTCCATGTTTTGCTGATTATTCATTTGCTTTGCATGTTTGCTTTGCTTATTTGGTTAGGAATACTCTTTCTTTTTTTGCATTAATATTATTTTTTGTATAAAGATTTACTGTTAAATATGTGTTGTGCATAAGGTGCAGCTTTGGGTCAGAAAATGTGCAATATATTACAAAAACGATTTGATTTATTTATCTTATACTTGAAATAAAATACAATGGAAAAAAAAGACAAATAAAAAAAATATTGAGAGTAGTCATTAATTAGTACAATATGAGAGCAGTTATTCCCTAACCTAACATATTGAAACCCCTGGCAGATCTGAGATTAAGATGATCTTTCAATTTGACCAACATGTTCCTTTTGAAATGAATTAAATGAATTTTGACTAAAGTCTGTCTTTAGCTATAAATAAAATTATCAATTGATTTTTTTAAATATTTCATTTCACTCTGTTTAGCAATGAGAGATGTTTGTCTTATTTCCTGTTAAAAAATCCCATCTTGTCTCAAAATGGGAAATTTGCCAAGAATATGAAGAATTTTGTGATTATGTAACTACTTATAGAATGTCTCAAAATTGACTTTATTCAGCTAATAATTGTCTTGACAACAGATCCTCCCTCCTGAGCAGTGGATCTCTGCAGCTCCTCCAGAGTCTCCATGCTCTCCTGTCAGTCCAGGTGGATGTCTATGTCAGTGTTGTATAGTAACGAAGTAAAAATACTTCACTACTTTACTTAAGTATATTTTGGAGTACTTCATACTTTCCTGGAGTATGAAAATTTTTGATGACTTTCACTTTTACTTCACTATATTTCCGAACTTAATTGCGTACTTTTACTCCGATACATTTTCAATGTGTGGTTTAGTTACTCGTTACAAAAAAGCGAGAGAGAGAAACAAAGTGTTTTGATCCCACCTACTGATTAGCAAGTAGCAAGTAGGCTACCGAACAAAGTCCGTATCCTACTTGCCTGGGCTTGTTCATCACCACCAATAGGATACACCTGTTTCGCTTCTCCCATTAAACACAAAGCAAGTCTCGCAATCAGCAGCAGCCACAAGGAGGAGGAGACGGAGACCACAACGACTGCAACTACGTCGGACACGGCTCCAGGGGAACCACCAGCTGGTGATAGGGTGACCAGACGTCCTCTTTTTCCCGGACATGTCCTACTTTTCAGACCTAAAAAGATGTCCGGGGGGAATTTAAAAATTGTCCGGGATTTTGGTCAATTGCCTCAAAACACATTACATAGCTTACAGTGCATTGTAGGGCACTGCGCACGGCGCTGCGTGTCACGTAATCCCTGAGCCGCGTCAGTGGGCAGCATGCATCCCCCCCGCCCCCCGCTCCAAAGTTTTCTGGGGTTTTTTTTTCTTTAGCATAATGACCAGTTGTGTGCACCACCTATTGACTGATTCACTGATTTGTGAAGTAGAGTAATCGTAACAGCTCTTTTTCTTCATGTTGGCCGCATTATCTGTACTATTTATTTTTCTCATTTTCAGCACTGACCTTACTTGAAGGGAAAACTTAAGACTTACAAAAACTTTGTATTTTCTGTCCTGGAGGGTATACTAAGAAGCTGGTTCAGTTGTAAAGCAGGTTAAGTTAACCTTGTGCTATAGGTAAAGCACCTAATTTTCTTAACTAAATGATGCCTGCAGGTATATCTATTAGCAGGTTTAATTTTGCCTGCACTTGGTTGGGTACATTATTTTAAGTGTATTTGACAAGTTTACCAAAATATAAAAAATGTCATTCAACCTGCATTTGCTTTGTTTTACTTTTTACTTGTACTTTTCATTACATTACTTGAGTACATCCATTTTTACAGTACTTTCCATACTTAAGTACAAGAAGTTTCAGATACTTTAAGACTTTTACTCAAGTAACATTTCAGTCAGTGACTTCGACTTTTACCAAAGTCATATTTTGGAGAGGTACTTGTACTTTTACTTGACTCTGAGATTTCAGTACTTTATACAACACTGGTCTATGTCCTGGTCCATCATGTCTCCATGTCCAGATGACGGATTGATCAGAACTCTTGGATGTTGTAGCAGAACCTAACCTACAGTCCAAAAACTGTGTTAATGAGGCAGTGGCTGATGGCTTGTTGCCCTGGCATGTGATCATTGTCATCAGTATTCATGGTTTGATGAATGGACCATCTCAGCCTTTGACTGTATGAGATGGTACCTGCTGGGATTAAAGTTTAAAACATTTGAGATGTTCTTTCAGTACCTTAATTGCAGTTTTTGCTATTTTTACAGGCTTCTTAGGTATTTTACATGGTCAAAGAGCTTCATTGTTAAACTCAAGTTAAGTGTTATTTGAACCTATTAACTGAGAAAGGTTATGGAATCTTGAGATTAGCATTATGAAGCAGTAGCTTATCGCTTGTAGGAAAATATCACTACGTCAAAAAAGGTTTTCTCAGAATGACAATTTACATCAGAACCATCTGGTTCCAATCAGCCAACCTTGACTGCTTTAAACTGTTCAGTTGTGTTTATGTAAGACAAATCATCGAAATGAGTCTTTCATGCTGGTACGAACTGAGACTTTGCGTTTGGGGGGTCTGTCTTGTGGTCTGGAGTCATAATTTTTCCAGAGGCTCCTTTTTTTCCTGCGGTTTTGTGGAACGCCAGAGTGGCTTCACCACATTCTGCTTGTTTTGGTTGAGCTTCACCATGAAAACCGATGAGAAACTCGCAGCCTGTGGAGCCTGCTGTCAGAACCCAAGACAAACTGAAGAAAAGGTCATAGCAAAAAAAGATTTCAAGGAAACATCTAATCGATTTATGACAAACTGTGAATGTTTTCCTTCAGCCATCTTCCTTCCTAGCTTGTGTACTGATCCAGATTCTTACTGTGATCCCTGAGAGCTTTTCCTATTAAAATGATTAGATGACCTCAGCTTTGTGCTAATACTTACATTGAGAACCCTCAGCTCAAAGGCGGTTTCTTCCTCCTCTGCTCTGGTAACTGTGCTGGAAACGCTGGGAGATTTTCCATTTCATTCTTGGAGGAAACCTCTTTGTCTGTGTTTCTTAAGAGCCAAGTCACTATGTTTCTTCTCCAACTTTGGAAAGGATGAAATGTGAATTACTTGCATATGGGGAGCACCAGAGGAAATTAGATGAGGTTTGTGGTGGGGCTCCTTCATAAGACCAGAGCAAAGCAGGGATGACAGACAAGATATGGAGTCAGAATTGCAAACAGACTAAACCAATGCTTGTTAAGAAATTGATTCCATTCATGGGAATACATAAAAAAAATATTTTGTAGCAGTTGTTATTCCATGCAAAACAATTTAATGCCTGACTGCGTATTAACAGCTTTGCAAGTTTTTTGAGTTAGATGATTAAGTTTTAATATTATCCATTTTCATAATTTTCTAATTGTCTTAGATTATTAATGGGGTTTATCGTCTGTAAACCATAATCACAGTTACTATGTGTGTAATGAGTGAAAATAAGTTTCACTTTCTGAAATGAATGACAAGCAATATTAAGCTTTTCAAACATTTTAAAAGAGGGGGCGTGCCATGGTGGCGTAGCGGTTAGCGTGACCCGTATTTGGAGGCCTTCAGTCCTCGACGCGGCCGTCGCAGGTTTGACTCCTGGACCCGACAACATTTGCCGCATGTCTTCCCCCCTCTCCTTCCCCGTTTCCTGTCAGCCCACTGTCATATAAGGGACACTAGAGACCACAAAAGACCCCCTGGAGGGGTAAAAAAACAAAAAAACATTTTAAAAGACAGGCTGTTCTAATTTAAAAAAAACAAACAAATATTATACAGGCTCTCCTTTCTATTATACACATCAAATAAAGGTTTTATAAATCTAAAAATGGTTTTGTGTTGAATTATCCACTTTACATGTGACCATCCATCTACAAAGAAACCCAACGTCATTGGCTGGTATCCAGGAACTGATTTTTTTAGTTATGATCCATATCTCATGACATGTGTGAGAGTTGGAACCAGTTTATCATGCATCAGTTCCTCTGTCCAGCTCCTGTTCAATCCAAGCATCAACTTGTGAACAAGAGACCAAGATGCTTTTAACTGACTCAATAACCCAGTGAATTATTACTAATTCTTTTATGAGTTTTTAGACTTGTGTAAAGATGTAGTTTAGTGAATGGCAAATTCTTCTAGAATAAACATGAATGTGTACTTTTCAATAAGAATGTGCAAGTTAAAAACAAAACATTTGTAACATAGTAGTGTAGACATGACTTGGGGATAAGGCCAGAAGGATAAAAAAAACTGGATTTGGTGTGACAAAGTGTTCCGTAAACTGAACAGTGAATTGTCCTGTGAGGAGTTTGCTACTTCATGAAAACACAAAACAAACCAAAAAACGATCAAAACAAAAGTTACAGTCTTCAGAGATCCAAATATAGATTATGAACAGGAAAGATGTTTTTCTGCCTAAAAAAAAATCAATCCTCCAGCTGCAGCTGATCCAGAATGCTGCTGCTGGTTATGTGCTCTATCTTTCTAAAACCAGGAAGTCAGAGCACACCACCCCAGTTCTACAGTCCCTCCACTGTAGCTCAGAGAATAAACTTTAAAATACTGCTAGTTTATAAATCACTGAACGGCTTAGCACCACAATACTTTAAAGATCTGCTGTTGTTGTATCAACCTTCCAGACCTCTCAGGTTCTGGTTCTGCTCTGCATCCCCAGAACCAGAACCAAACATGGAGAAGCAACATTCAGCTTCTATGCACCACAAATCTGGAGCAAACTCCCAGAAAACTGTAAAACAGCTGAAACACTGACTTCCTTTAAATCTCGACTGAAAATCCACCTTGTTAGAGTAATTATGAAATTAATGATGGTACTTGACTTAATGTAATGTTTTGATTATTGATTCTATGTTGCATGACTTCGTGTTTTTGTGATTTGAAAAGCCTTGTTGGTGAAATCTGCTATACAAATAAAATGTGATTTGATTTTCAAATTTCTGTTAGAAGTCCATAGTAGGGGGCGTGCTGTGGTGGCGCAGGGGTTAGTGCGCCCCACATCTGGAGGTCTTGGTCCTCGACGCGGTTCGACTCCCGGTCCCGGCGACCTTTGCCGCATGTCATCCCCCCTCTCCTGTCTGCCTACTGTCGCAAAAAATACGAGCCACTAGCTCCGCAATAACTCTTCGGAGAAAAAAAAAGTCCATAGTAGACTTCAGATTTCTTTGTTAAAATAAATCCATTAATTTTTTAAACAAATCTCTACTGTGAGTGTCCATGCTATATCTGTGAGAAGCTTGCCACTTTCTGACCTTTTGGAGTTCCATCTATTTTATGACAGTTTGATTTCATTTAATGTGCCTTTGTGTTTTCATTGCGTTTACTACTTTTTTAAAACTATTTTTACTATGAAGCACTTTGTGACTGCTGTATGAGAAAGATGCTAGATAAATAAAATGTACTCACTATTTTTTCCAAAGCAGTCTTACTCTTTGAGAACAAAGTAGGTTTGTGTTTGTGGAATCTGGAGCTCTCACTTCAGTGGCCATTGCTCATGATGTTCAAAGGCCTGGCTGATTATCCTTGTTCATTGATGCTCAAATGATCTCTTTCTGAACATCTAATTTCTTTTTTCTCCCTATCTCACTAATTGCTTCATGAAGAACCATCGGCCATGGTGCAAATAGGACTCCACCTCCTGCCACTGGTCCTTTGGCTTGGCACAGAGGAAAAGCTCCAAGTTCAAGGTCACAGAACAAAACCAGCTCAAACACCTTTGATCCCTCATCTGCCTTTTGTTATAATCTGGAACGCCCCTACCGAGTCATGTCGCCTTCGATTTAAGGTGGATCTAGACCTCAGCATTTTTGACATTGTAGCAAACCTTAATGAGACATTAAGTGGACCGAATGTCACAATATTCTACCATGGTCATCTGGGATACTACCCATACTACTCCAGCTCAGGTGTTGCTATCAATGGTGGCCTGCCACAGAACCAGAGCATTTCCAAACATCTGAACAAGGCCCGAGTAGACATTGACAAGCTAATACCACACAAGGATTTTCGAGGCCTCGGTGTCATTGACTGGGAGAACTGGAGGCCTCAGTGGGTACGAAATTGGGGTTCCAAAGACATCTACCGTAAAAAGTCCAAGGAACAGATCCACAAGCTCCACCCACACTGGCCAGAAAGCAAAGTGGAAAAAGAAGCAAAGGATCGTTTTGAAAAGTCAGGGCAAGCTTTCATGAATCTCACTTTGGCGCTGGCTGAAGCTCGGAGACCAGACGGTCTGTGGGGGTTCTATCTTTTTCCAGACTGTTACAACTATGGCTACAAACAACACCCACAATGCTATACTGGTGAATGTCCCAATGTTGAACATGTACGCAATGACCATTTAATGTGGCTCTGGAAAAAAAGCACAGCCCTCTACCCATCCATCTACCTGGACTTTGAGCTGAAATCTTCCTCAAACACCATCAAGTTTGTTCACTATCGAGTGAAAGAAGCCATGAGGATTGCAACCATTGCACATACAGACTACACATTGCCAGTCTTTGTCTACTCCAGACCTTTTTATGCCTACACCTTTGTTGTGCTTTCTGAGGTATGTTTTCAGTATTTCAATATAAAATTTAATGAATTACACTGCATCACAATTTTAAAGTTTCTTTCTGCAATTTCAACAGATAAACTTAAACTACAAGCTGTTACAATAGGGGTTCAAGCCCACTTTAGCAAATTTGGACTTGCATTCATCTCCTGTGCCCTGCTGATTTGCCAAATATTATCTGAATCAACGGTTGAAGGAAAATGGTGTTTCTAGGCTTTGAACATTTTGTGAAAGCACGTTTTGAGACATTTATTTAAGTGTTATGCTCAATTACTTTCTACTGTTATGTAGAGTGACAAAATGTCCTCTTTCCCCCTGACATGTCCACTTTTGACGTTCTGTCCAGGATACAGGAGGTTTCTTTGATGAAGATTTTCAGGTATTCAGTGTTTTCCAGCGGACAGCTGGACTTAAATTGATTGGTGAGATGCATGGAGAATAAGAGCCCCTCTTTTATTTGATGTCCTCCTGGAACTACCCAGCAAAATCCTGATGAAGCGCAATGACGGGGTGGTGGGGTGCCGAGCAGAGACGGATGCATGTAGACAGAACAAAGTGGGCAGCGCTCAGTGTAGCTTTATGAGGGAGCAATAGTTTATCTATTTAATTGACTGAGAAGAACAAAGACATAAACTAAACACTGTAGACTGTGATATGTTCTTAGAGTGTCTTTGTGAGACTGCTGGTAGTGATTTTTACTGTTACACTGAATACAATTTCAGCTAAGTTTTTGTCCAGTTTGCCTAAAATGTGAACTATTATTTTTACAGGTTAATTTTCTAAGCTATAGAAGAATATTAGGGATATACTGATGTGGAAAATTTAGGCCAATATTATTAGCCGTTATTAATTCTGATGTTTGGCAGTATTAACTGATATCATGTATATTATACATATTTTTCTACACTTTTGTCATAATTTAAAAGTGACCATACTACCTACATTGCTTCTCTGTTTCAGCAACCCATAATCTTGTACTGCATCACTAAAGTTGACACACAACTGAACAAATACTGCATGACCAACTCCTTCCTGTGTCCCTCCAAAACACAAAGGACAAGATGAAAATAAACAAAGGTTTTTCAAATCAGCCTAGTTTTACTTATTGGACCAATACCAGCAGTGACATGTAGCCAGGTTCATAGCTGGTGAAGCACTGACTTAATCATAATCAGATTTACAAATATAGACCACCGGCATGTTATTGTTTACATAAGGAAATTCCACGCATGCGGACAAAGCTGGAGGGCAAAAAAACTATTCTTTTACATGTCATCCATAGCTGCGCTGCTGCCGTAGAATAACTCTGTTAACTCAATCAAACTTGGACATGTAGATATTATTCATTTCGTGCTCCACAGCAAAGGGAAAACCGTTAAAGTACAACTCAAAACCAAGTCTTTCTCGCTCTCTGTATCGCTACACACATACTTGTTGCCAGAACAACACCACTTCATGTTTCAGGATTTGACACTCAAATATTTGCCACATAAAGAACAGAACATTCCATCTGTTTCAGTAGTATATGTTTAGGCTTAATGTTTTTGATTATTATTAAGTGATTGCTGTGGTAGGTTATAGCTACTGCTGCTATTAGCTAACAGCTGCTTGCAGGTTATGTTTCTTTTCTGCATTTGTTACACATGCAAACTGTAGCCCACAAAATGTACATTTCATTAAAAAAACTAAACAAAAAATGTTATTGCCATTTTACCAGTACTCTTTAATAAAGCTAATTTATTTTTAGACTTGCTTTGGCTAGCTCCTATGCTGTGAGAGGACATAGTGACCACTTCTAACTCTGACACATTATCTTACTACCTCCAATGATGCATTATCTGTTGTTTTTCTGCCATTCATTTTTTGCCATCTGTTTCTCTTTATAGAAGCTATGTCTTATGCTTAGCTGTGACTGTGTCTGGGGGTGTTGGCTGAGCTATTGTTGCCTTTAACTTCATGTCCTTTCTGCAGATGGTACACCTATTGCTGTATTTCAGTTTACTGGGGAAAGTTGTGGCAAATGGCTTCTCACATTGAGCCTAATTCTGCTGCAGGTTTCTTCTTGTTAAAGATACAACTAACTGAAAGCTCACCTGTTTAGCTATGTTTCTATCTTAGATGAAACCACTATTGCTGCCATAAACTATTTTTTCAACATAGAAAGTACTCCTGGACCAGTGAATCTGTGTCGGTTGTAACTTCCCAAGTCCCCAGTAAGTTGTGGCAGATGGCTTCTCACATTGAGCCTGATTCTGCTGCGGGTTTTTTCCTGTTAAAGATGCAGTGTGTAACTTTTATGAAAAATGTTACAGAATGCAATATGTAAACAAAACATTTCTGATAGAAGTCACATACTGCCAACTTAATGTAATGTTAAAAGCAGGATCAGCCAGAACCCAAAACGCAGCCACAACAAGAGGATGATTCACCAAAGGTTTTATTACAAAAGTAATTGGTGTGGAAGGGTGTTGCCTCACTGGTGGAGTCAGGGGTGGGGGATCCACAGAGGTCAGGAGTCCAGCCAGGGGCAGGTAGGGTAAATGGACAGGGGGAGATCTGGGGGGCCTCAGGGGACAAGCAGACGACAGGGACAAAATCCACCAACCAGAGGCTGAGTCGTGAAACGGTCCAGGGTCATGCACGGGAGGGTCTCAGGCAATGAAAATCCAGAATCCAGAAGGCAGGAGGCAGGGTCAGAGACAGACAGGGTTCAGCAACAGGACTTGCAACAGCAGAAGGATTAGGCAAAACTCTGTGGTCAAAAACAGGCAGGATCAGAAACCAGAAAACTCTTTGGAACATGGGACAACAAGGCTTGAAAGCTGTGACAGTGGCAACAGACGATCTCGCACTGAGCTGGTGAGGAGCAGCTGTTTAAATAGGAACCAGCTCAGTGCAGGTGAGGGCAATGAGCAATCAGCACAGCCAAGGCAGAGCTGAAGGGCTGGAAACATGACATTTAAAGGGATTTTTTTCTTTCTACTGTTACAGGATGCATGCTCAATATGACGAGCTGCTGCAAAGTTCATCTCTTCATTTGCAGAAAACTCAGTGCAACCAACTTTACACTGTCCTTCCATGTTCATTCAGGAATAATTGCAGTAGAACCAGATATTAATGCAATTTGATGGAGTTTGTTAGATAATGAACCTTTTTGTCCATGTAAATATTAACTAAACTCAACTGAAAGTTTTCATTTTGTTAAAGAGTGACTTAGTTCATACTATCGGGGAGAGTGCTGCTTTGGGAGCATCAGGTGTTGTCCTCTGGGGATCATCAGAGTATGCTCGGTCAAAGGTAAATGTTAAAAGCAAAGCAGAGAAAACTAAGCAATTTAAAGTAGTCTTCTGTAATACTAATTTTTTTTGAAGTTATCACTATCCTCTAGTTCTTCATCTTTTGCTGATTATGCATGGAAGGAGATACTTTCTTATTTAAGAGCATTGACAATGTCTCCTTTTATTCTTCTTCTAGAGGAACTGCCTTACTGTAAAGAAGTACATTGATGGACCGTTAGGACATTATGTCATAAATGTCACCGCAGCAGCTAAATTATGCAGCAAAGCACTTTGCAAGAAGAATGGAAGATGTGTCCGAAAGAGCCTGGACTCACGTTACTATCTCCACCTCAACCCACGCTACTTTCACATCCACCATAACCCAGCCCCTGGCGGCCCTCGCTTTGAGGTAAGGGGTCACCTCAACAGCCATGACATTCTGGACATGAGGCACAAGTTCACCTGCCAGTGCTACCAGGGCTGGACTGGTGTTTACTGTGAGATCCCACAGACTCAGCCACCACCTCTATCCCCTCCTGTCCTAATTACACACCCTTGGGGCAAAAGCCTGGTGGCACATATTATGCTCCTCCTTTCTGTCCACTTCCCCTGTCTGTGTATTATCATGTTCTTGGGACTCTGTCTGGTCATAAAAGGTCTTATTCTGCAGACATCAAAGATATCATAACTCCATGGTATTTTCAGTGTTCAGTTAAACTAGTTAAGCTTGAGAGCAGCCCTCAGCAACCCTAAATACATTAACAGTCCAATGACAATAATTCCAGATTTGATTTTTGAATTGTATGTCTGTTCCTATCATTGTACTGCTGTTGATTACAAGGTTTCAATGCATTGATTGGTTTTTGAATATGGACAATTCTAAGGGCCCTGGATGGACAGCCCCCCCCCCACAAAATAGTGTTTTGTTTTTTTTTTGTTCATAGAAATAGAAAAAAATTGGGGCCCTGTCGATTACAAAATTAATCATGTTCTGTTTTAAAAAATTGTTTTTAGCAGTAAAAATTACATGTTACCCCTCCTAGACCAAAAAGCACACATCTAAATTTGTATTGAATCCTTCCCTGGATCTGCATGAAATGGTTTGTTCCTGATTGGTGATCTTAAAGGTGACGGTGTTCAGCAGCTCTAACCCTCAATACCAGCATAACCTTTTACCCCTGTCCAGTGAAAAAGGTGAGCAACACTGTGTCCAATGACAAGCTAGTTAGCATCATTCCAGGGAATCTATAGGGATTTCTCAGTGTCTTTGCTCTTTTTACAATTACACAACAAAAACAATGTATATATTACTGACAGAAATTCAAACAATCTTTTTAAAATGACAATAAAAAACAGCTTTCTGTCTGGACTGGAAGCAGTCCAAACAGTTTTACGTTAGCATTTAAATTACAAATATATGTTGCCACATCCCTCTTGACTTGTCCTGTCCTAAGAGAAATTAAAGCTGCAGGATGTAACTTTTATAAAAATATATTTTTTTGAATATTTTTTAAAACTGTCATTAAATTGTGAAAGTATGGCATGAGAGATAATCTGTGAAAAATGTATTTCTTCTGCCTTCTGCCACTGCTATCTAGAAACAACCAATCAGAGTCAGGAGGCGGGTTTAAGCGCTGTCAATCACAATCTTATGTGGCTGCTCATCTTCTGTCTCTCTCTCTCTGTGCTATGCTGCACCTAACATAGCCTGTTGTGAATGCTCTGCCTAGTTAGCATAGCTACCAATGATGGCAGATAAACGGTTTTCCTGTAACTATAAGTTTTTTCTCTGCCATTAACACTGCAGTGTGTGAGGTTGATTGACAGCACTAAGACTCTCCTCCTACTTCTGATTGGTTGTTTTGGTTGGAACATTGCATTACTTTAGCTAGCAAAAGTAGTTCAGGGAGGAAGTGGAGGAGATTGATTGTTTTCACAGATTATCTGTCTCATAACAAACTGTCAAGACATGGTGACAGCTTTAACAAATATGGAGAAACATATTTTTTATTAAAGTTATATACTGCAGCCTGAATGAAATGCAACGACATAGCATTTTTTGAGAAGTCTGGATTGCTTTATGTATATTTTGCATGTTGCCTATGACTGTTGCTCGTGAGGAGAGACATTTCAGTAATCTAAAACTAATTTTAAAAAATGTAAGCAGCCTATTTGCATACAGCATGCAAACTGCTGCGTGTAAAGTCCACTAGCGGTAAATATTGTGCTAGTATCAAAGAAAGCAAGGCAGTTGCAAACCTTTAAAATTTGGGTCAAATAGACTCAAGAAATTGTAACAGTAGGTGGGGCCCAATTTATTTTTTGTCATGGGGCCCAAGATTGCTGGCGGCGCCCCTGACACCAGATAACAAAGTGTAAATTGTATGTCAGTTGTACCTTGTTGGGAGCCTGTTTGTTGAGTGGATGTCCTCTTCTCACTGATGAGAATATATGGTGTATTAGAGAATGCTGCTGTCTTGCTTTCACACTCCACAGCCAGACAGCATTCATGCAGACAGCCATAGGTGGTCAGCCCAAACTCTGATGTTAGACAGTCAATAGAATGTGACTCTCCTATGTCACAGTGTGTGAAATCGTAATGAGGCAACTGTTTGTGATTTGCCAATAGATTGTAAACCAATCCCTCATTTGGGAAAGGGAGTAACTTTGTGCCACTTTATATATGTTGTGAAACCCTGTGAATAAATGAGAAATTGTGCCTTTACACACAATTGTGTGATTTCATCTTTCATGAAAGTCACTAACTGTGTGGCAGCTAATTTAAGATTAGCTCTGGATTTGAGACCAAAGTTTGGAATCAGTGAATCAGCTTGAGGCTGAGATCAGGACTAGACTGGATTTCAATATTGCATTATGGAATATTTACTGAAAACTACAACCCTGTTACTCAACATGTTAATTTTCAAAATTTGGTAAAAAAAAAAAACTTCACAGAATCTAACTTCTCTTTTACTGAGCAAATCAGTAAGTAGTGCATGTCTTACTGTTTTGTTATTGTAACATGTAAGTTAAGCAACATGTATGAAATAATAATGCTGTAGAAAGAAGTCAAACTGTTTACCTACATACCATGTGATCTGACTTGGACAGTAGGATGCTTTTTAAACAAACAGGAGAAACTCAGATGCTTTTTTAACTAAATTGATGAATTAGTTAACTTTTTGTTTTGGTACTAATGTTAAATCTAAAACACAGCCACTTAGTTGAGGCCTAATCTCTGGAGCAGGATTTGTGGTTTATGAAGCTAACTTCAGGTTGAGTTTAGAATATTTAGTATTACATCGCTGCTTCATGTCATACTTGGATCTGTCACTAATATAAGTTACATTGTAACATATAGTTTGATGCTATGATAGTGTCGCTTCTGAACCAGTCAGAGCCCTTAACAAATGAAAATAATGAAAAGAATGGCAGTGCATGAACACAAGTCTTCTTGGTTCTTTTTTTCCTCCTCAGTCACATGGTGAGGTCAGTTTACTCGAAGACCCTTGTGATCTCAGCAGAACTGATTCTTATGTTCCTAAAACTGAGGCTAATGAGTAAAACTTGTTCTAAAAGTTGAACATTAGAATCTAACTTTGTGTGTTTCAGTTAGAGGGCATCTTCCTTAAAAGATCTCCTAATGACAAAATGATGGATTGATGATTCAATAACATGATTTGTGATATAAGATGACAAACATCCTGCATTTCTATAGTGCTTCATCTAGTCTAGAGGACACCAAAGCAATTTACACTACAGTCAGTCAGATAGTGACTTACATATTAGAAAATGTAGTTTTCTGGTATTCACAGGTCATGCTGCTTTCTCACTCCACGACCAAATGGTTGATAACAAATGGTCAAATGGCGACCCTAATGGCAAAAAACGTACTCACTAGCATACACTCAGCTCTACAGAGCTCTGCTAATGAGCTGATATTGGAGCCAGGTGTGCTGAAGCAGAGACATTTGAAGGTTACAAGATTCTGTCCCTCAAGGAATGCAATTTGAACCAAGACAAAAGAGAAATCCTACAACCACTAAATTCGGATGCTACTCCAGTTTTCTTTACATTTCTGGATTAAGAAAGATATGCTGAGTGTCTTCTTCAAAGGTTTACATGTCTTTTCCTTCAATAGTTCTTGATGCAGCACCCCACAGGTGAAGAGGAGAACAGGTTTCTCAAAGGGTTTGCTTTGTTTGACTCAGTTCAGTCAGAACATACGGAGCCCCCAAGGGGACATAAGGAAAAAAAAAATTATTTTGCATTAACTCGCAAAACTTTTGCGTTCCCTTTTAATATGTTTTGCGTTCCCTTGCAATATGCTTAATGCAATATTTGCTGGTCCATTGTGTACGCAATCACAGATATCAATTTAAAATTTCAAATATATACACATTTAAAGAGCCTCGGTGAAATTATGTTTACTATTAACTCTTTGGTGCAAAAAACCGATTGAAAATCGATTTATTCACTGCATGTTTACGTCTGTTTGTGTAAAGTTGAGTTGGAACTGAACATGAAAACGTCCCTTTAAACCATTCAGATTACAAACACAATAGAGACACAATCAAAACTGTAAGATAACTTTATTACCCCATGATAATAACTCAGAAATACTTTGGATGTATTTTTTACTTCTTTCCTACATGTGGAAAGTTTTTGTTTATATCATAGGTTTGTGGTGCATTTCTAACCTATAGAAAAAGATATAAAACTTAAGATATTTTACTAGATATTAACATACATAGAAAAATCTTAGGAAAACCTTATACAGCACAGGTGTCAAACTCCAGTCCTCAAGGGCCGCTGTCCTGCAGTTTTTAAAACACTGGAATGAAATGGCTTAATGACCTCCTCCTTGTGTAGATCAGTTCTCCAGAGCCTTAATGACCTAATTATTCTGTTCAGGTGGTGCAGCAGAGGCTCATCTAAAGGTTGCAGGGCAGTGGCCCTGCAGGACTGGAGTTTGACACCCCTGTTATACAGGGTTTCCCCTAGACACCCTGCCAGGCTAAGTGTTGCTTGATTTTATCTTTAGAAAAATTATCAATTGGGGGGGAAAAAGAAACAAGAAATAGCTTATTTATTGATTTTTTTTATTTATTTATCTTAAAGCCGGATTGCAAGCATCTAGTTCACTTGTGAAACAGATTTATTTCTAAAAGATTTATAGGTTTATATTTTATGCATTTAAAGTTGGGAGCACTGCTTTATCTCTGAAGTTTCCCTCAGCCTGGATCCCGCGCCTCTCCTTCCACTCAAACTGGACACTGGCTGAATGAATGAATGAATATTTACATCAACTTCCTGTGATGAATTATTATGCTTCTTTGGAGAACTCTATATTATCAAAGTAAGAGTCTAAACCCACCGCGTTAGCTCTGGTTGTGCAGCTCTAGGTGAACAGTATGAATAACTTGTAGTGCAGGGGTGTCCAAACTTTTTGCAAAGAGGGCCAGATTTGATAAAGTCAAGATGCCCGGGGGCCAATAGTTTGTTCGGACATTTTTTAACTACAAAAGTTTCATGCAAATATACACTGTTATAAAACAATTTTCATTGTCACAATTATCTTTATTTTTCAAATGACAAAATAACCAAATATAAGCCACTCAGGCAGATGAGAACAACTCTAAAAACAGAAATTCTGCTTTTCTTTCATATCTGGAGAGTCAGATAACATTGAACAAACTGTATGAAATACCTTAAATTTACATGAGTTTAAAAATATCTTTGCCTCAACAGAACATTTTAAACAGGAGTTATAAGTAATGCAAAGTTGTCTGTTATTATTAAATTTTAAAACAAGTGAATTTTGCTCTTGTCATTTACAATATCTTTCAGAAAGTAATAGTTTGTATCACATCTACAGGTTCATAACCAAATCTTACTCAAGAGTTTAATAAAAATAAGTGCCATAAATCCAGGTGCATAAATGTTCTTTTGGCTTTTCACTGCTGATAGTGACAGACGTTACCGTTCAAAACACTCAGTTTTATGTCCTCAACTCTCAGTGCCACACTGTTACTGCCAGGCAAACATTTTTCTCAAATTCTTGCTTCTTCTCAGGGCAAAATGTTCTCCACCATTTTCATAACACAATTTTGATAAATGTATCTTCAGTAAAAGGTTTGCCATGTTTAGCTATTAACATTAACATCGTAGCTTGCTTTGGTGGTATTTTCTTTTGACTCACAGGCCGGCGTGAAGAATCGCTGTTGTGATGCCAGTGCAGCTTGGAGCTGCTTCACTTTTTCAGCATGGTCACTTCCTGTTAGCTTGTTGTATGTGTTAGCATGTTTAGTCTGGTAGTGTCTCTTTACGTCAAAATCCTTAAACAAGGCAACCGTCTCATTACAAATTAGACAAGCACAATTGCCTTGATTTTCAGAAAAGAAGTATTGTAATTCCCATCTCTCTTGAAAGCGGCGGCCCTCACTGTAAACTTGTTTTCTTCGCAGTGGCCATGGCAGAAATGAGTGGAGAGGGGTTCGCTGCACGGAGGCAGAGACTGATAGTATTAAAGTGGTGCTGCCACCATTTGGTGAAAGGAGGAATTACAGTTTCAAGTTTTATGATTTATTTATTCTGTTTGACAGTGGAGGCGGGCCATAAATAATACATTATAAGACCGAAGCTGCGGGCCGTATGAAATCTGACCGCGGGCCGTGATTGGCTCCCGGGCCGGACTTTGGACATGCCTGTTGTAGAGGTGCGCGTTGAGAATAATTTATCTTTGTGAACAAAACATTATGTGCCACATTGACATCTCAACATGCTGCCCAGCGTGTTGCTCTCTAGCTTCCCTGTAAAGTTTATGTCTGTGCATTAGTGGTTAATGAACCAGCGCTAACCTCATCATGCAGGTTCAGCCCGGTGAGGAGATTTCGCGCTCGCCTCGTAGTCAGGCATCACGCTGGTTTAATATTATTTTATCATTATTTTTAATATTTTTTTTTCGGTTACACGATGCATTAAACCGTATCAAATGCTTTGTCCACTTAGTCAGACAGAAACTCATCCCACAAACTGGACCAATAAACAATTTCTGTGGCCCCTTATTAAAAACTCAGCAGACACGAAATGGAAGAGCTACTAAAGTCACATTAGCGGCATTAAATTAAAGCTGAGTCTCACCCGGATGGACCTTACCACAGGGGCCGCTTTTCATTGGCTGATGCCCATTCTACGTGGTCACGTGCGTGGCCGTCTCACAAACACACTTAGCTTCCCGTTAGCTAAGTACAGCATAATGGCAGAACTGATACAACTTCTACACCTTGAAGCCTGTCTGCTACACAGTCTTACGTTAGTTAAACAGATCAATATCCAATGTGTCTGTATCTGACATACACTAAAGATTTTATTTGAGCAGAAAAGGCTTTGAACTGTTAGCCACTCTAGCACTAAGTACAGCTAGTCAATCAACCATCGCTGTGGACAGGGAAGCGCTGATTAATAACCGAGAAATAAATATCAAGCCTGGAAACTTGATATCGTAACGAACTGAATGTTATGTTTTTAACGTAATCTTTGCTCGTCTTTCGGGGCGCAGGCGGTTGCCACGGTAACAGGTGTGCTTAAACTACAAAGAGAGAGCGAGAGTAAAAAGGTACGAGTGGATTTGAGTTGATCACCTGTTTGGGTTATTTTACCTTTGTTTCCCTTTGCTGTGGCTCATTACAGCCACTGTAGTTTCTAAACGTTGGACTAATTACCTCGTTCGTTTGTGAGTTTACGTCATTCACAACAAACATCAAATAGAACAAATATATTTCATAAAATTTTAACAAACAAATGGCTTCTACCATGGTAATTATGTGAAATTAAATTAATTATATCCCAACTTCAGAAGATTTGCCTTTACCTTTACAGAGCTCTTTGGTTCCTCCTATCAGTCTGTAGCTTCTCATATTTCAGTCATCAAACCAAATTTCAGATCTACCATAACTGACTGACCTGCTGGCCTCAGGTTTGCAACCAGCTTGTGACTGAGAAACCAGTAACCTGCTCCCAGATGATGACATGAACTTTGCCAAATATTGTGATACACATCGTATCGTGATCAGAAATCGTATTGTATCGTGACATTATTGTATCGCTACACCCCTAAGTGAAATGATATTTAAACCCACAACTAGTCTTAAAAACAACAAATCAAAAAATACAATTAAATGAAAATCAATTATTTGCACTTCTGTTTAATCCAATTAAGACAGCAGCTCCATCAGGCCCCCAGGGCTTCAGGGGCCACATATTTGCTAATATTTTTACACAGACGAGAGATACATAAATGTAACATTTGTTTATTGGAATTATCAATGCTGCTGAATTTGATTTAATGGTTTCAGCATGCATAAATTAAAAGATTTTAAATTATTTAGCACTTAAATATAAGATTTTATGGAGCTGGCAAGTTTATTTTGTACAAGTTCAAAGTACAATGTTCATAGTTAGATTGTTTTGTTACCATAGCAACAGGTTCATAGCTGGTGAAGCACTGACTTAATCATAATCAGGTTTACAAATATAGACCACCTGCATGTTAAAGATAAAGATAAATCTTTGTCATTGTCACAAGAACAATGAAATTTAAAAAGTGCCATCAGTCAGTGCATATGCTTAAAATAAAAAAGAACTGTCTCACAATTTACACACAATGTAAGAAATAAATAACAAATAACTGATAAAAAACTAATAAATAAGAACAGCCACATTCTCACATCCATCATTTATGATGATTAATGGTTGTTTTTGATTGCATTTAGTTTTGTTATTGCTATCGGGTAGAAACTGTCTCTGAGACGGTTGGTTCTTGTTCTCATTGCTCTGCATCTTCTGCCTGATGGCAGAGAATGTCCGGGGTGAGAAGTGTCCTTTGTGATGTGTTGTGCTTTTTTTAAAAAAATGTATTGTTTACATAAGGAAATTCCACGCATGCGGACAAAGCTGGAGGGCAAAAAGACTATTCTTTTACATGTCATCCATAGCTGCGCTGCTGCCGTAGAATAACTCTGTTAACTCAATCAAACTTGGACATGTAGATATTATTCATTTCGTGCTCCACAGCAAAGGGAAAACCGTTAAAGTACAACTCAAAACCAAGTCTTTCTCGCTCTCTGTATCAGCGCAGTTACGCGCAGACTCGCTGCCATAGCAGCTGACAACAACGCCACACACAAAAAACACTATTGATATTTCCCACACAAAGAGCAGAACATTCAGTCTGTTGCAGTGGTATGGTTTTAGGCTTAATGTTTATTTTGCCATTATGAATAAGTAATTGCTGCGGTAAGGGGAGAAAACTATAAATATATATATATATATATGCACTTGACTTTACTATATGGCTAGCTCGCTTTTACTGTCTCTTACTCTGCAGTTGTGGAGTCACAATGTCTGGGATCATGAGCGCCCCCTGCCATGAGGCAAGAGAACTGCCTGCCTCACCTCAAATCTGTTCTCTGCCGTTTCTGATCGCTCCTCTCCTCAGCACACGAAATACGTTACAGTTGGTGACAAAAAGCACGGTACATTATATACATAAGCTGAATGATGGAAAATCAGTTCATACATTAAATGTTTTTTAGCCATTTTATTGGCGGCGTACAGACAGAAGAAGAAGAGTTACTTTATTCATCCCAGCAGGGAAATTATTTCGCAGTTACAGCAAGAATTTTTTTTTTTTTATAAACAGATTAACACACACACACACACACACGACAGGAGCTGCGTTTCCAGGCAGCCAGCTGAGCCGGCGCCATTTTTGAAGGAGGACATGCGGCAAAGGTCGTCGGGAGTCGAACCCGCGACGTCCATTGGTCTAAGGCCTCCAAATGTGGGGCGTGCTAACCCCCTGCGCCACCAGGAGGAACATGCTCCCATAGTGCAGTTAGTGAGAGGTTGATCAATCCCAGGTGAGGCTCAGCTGGCTGCTGCCTCACAGGCGCTTCTGAGCATTTGAATGGGAAATTAAGAAAATTCAGGAACTTTGAAGAAAAAAATAATCAGAATTGGTTAAGCTAAATGAAAAATAGGCACTTTATAGTACTAACCACAGGATGGAAATCCTGTGGTTAGTACTATAGCAATATAAAAATAGCAATCTAAAATATTTTATCATTATATATTACACTATCTGGCCAAAAAATAAGTCGCCACCTGGATTTAACTAAGCAAATAGGTACAAGCCTCCTATTGGATAAGTACTGCATAGGCGATTATCTTTCAGCTGGCAACAAGTTATTTAACCCCAGCTGATGTAATGAGTAACTCCTCATTTCTTAAACAACCATGGCAAAAGACACATCCTGTGGTCGTGGAAAAGACGGTAGTCTGTTTAAGAAGGGTCAAATCATTGACATGCATCAAGCAGAGAAAACATCTAAGGAGATTGCAGAAACTACTAGAATTGGGTTAAGAACTGTCCAACACATCATTAAAAACTGGAAGGATGGTGGGGAACCATCGTCTTCCAGGAAGAAATGTGGTCGGAAAAAAATCCTGAATGATCGTGATCGGCGATTACTTAAACGTTTGGTCAAATCAAATCGAAGAAAAACAACAGCAGAACTCAGGAGTATGTTTAATTGTGAACGCAAAAGCATTTCCACACGCACAATGCGAAGGGAACTCAAGGGGTTGGGATTGAACAGCTGTGTAGCCATAAGAAAACCTCTAATCAGTAAGGCTAACCAGAAAAAAAGGCTTCAGTTTGCTAGGGAGCATAAAGATTGGACTCTGGAGGAATGGAAGAGGGTCATGTGGTCTGATGAGTCCAGATTTACCCTGTTCCAGAGTGATGGGCGCATCAGGGTAAGAAGAGAGGCAGGTGAAGTGATGCACCCATCATGCCTAGTGCCTACTGTACAAGCCTGTGGGGGCAGTGCTATGATCTGGGGTTGCTGCAGTTGGTCAGGTCTAGGTTCAGCAACATTGTGTGCCCAAAGAATGAGGTCAGCTGAATACCTGAATATACTGAATGACCAGGTTATTCCATCAATGGATTTTGTCTTCCCAAATGGAACGGGCATATTCCAAGATGACAATGCCAGGATTCATGGGTCTCACATTGTGAAAGAGTGGTTCAGGGAGCATGAGACATCTTTTTCACACATGGATTGGCCACCACAGAGTCCAGACCTTAACCCCATTGAGAATCTTTGGGATGTGCGGGAGGAGGCTTTGCGCAGTGGTCAGACTCTCCCATCATCAATACAAGATCTTGGTGAAAGATTAATGCAACACTGGATGGAAATAAATCTTGTGACACTGCAGAAGCTTATTGAAACAATGCCACAGCGAATGCGGGCTGTAATCAAAGCTAAAGGCGGTCCAACAAAATATTAGAGAGTGTGACCATTTTTTGGTGCCGACTTTTTTTTTGGCCAGGCAGTGTATTTTTCCATGATGACTCCCCTGACCACACGTCACCTTCTAATAACACTGGCACATTATTTCAGACATTTCCTATTTAGAAATAGATGCATTTTTTACTGCATATTTTGGATAATCATACTTTTCTGCATGCTTGTTTATGATAACGGATTACAACTGGTATGCTGCTATTCAGAAAGGAAAAACCTACACAAAAAACGATAGGGTTTGAATGACTGGCAGAATGTTAGCTTCAAATACAAAACAAAGTGAGTGTATAAGGCTTTCTGTCTGAAGGTATCATGATCAAATTAATTATCATACCATACACAATACAATAATCATACCACTATGGACAAGTTAACTAAAACGGGTCTCTACACAGGCAGAGAGAACTTCCAGGTCAGACTGCTTATCAAAACTGAAATCATGAAAATCGAAACTGAGCGCTTGTTATCCATTTTTTCCTTTTCCGTTTTGTGCACTAAATGGGAAATTGGATAACGAGCCAAGCCGTTACCCGATTTTGGTCTAATAAACAACACAATGAGTCTATTTTTTTTTTTTTTTTCATGTTTCACTTCAAACGAAAAAACGTACTGCCTGAAAATACACAGACCCAGAATATAATCCGTTCAGTCATTATTAGGCCGAGGGCAGCCAGACTAATTTATTTTGCCAAATTGTTATTTTTATCTAAATGCTATTGTTGAGGAACACAAACAGGCCTCCTGATATACAGAGACAAACATGGGGAAAAAAAACTCAAACAGGGGCTCTTTGTAATGTGAGAAGATGAAGAAGTTGAAAGAAAAAGTTCTAAAAACTTTTGCATGGCATCATTAATAAAGCTGGTATTCCAGCTTTAAAATATTGTTTTTGTATCACTTCTGTAACTGTCAAAGCTTTGCTTTAAGACCTAATGTAAAAAGGTACATAACTGAAGTGCAATCAAATGTCCTTCCTTATCTAAGCTAGGGCTGTAAGGTGATCCATCCTTTTATTATTCTGGGTGTCAGAAGATAAGCGCTTAAAGAAAGTCATTTCTGTCCTTTCTGTGGGCAATGAAAATCCAAACCTGATTTAATGGCCTTGAAGTAAATCTTACTGGTGCAGAAGAGAAGCTGATTCAGTTCACTTATTCTGGCATCTTCTCTGACAGGATTATTATTGGATTACGATGGCTGGCAGCATGGAAAACAGGCTCATATGCAGCTCACACTTTGTTGTTTCTTAGCAAGTTCTCTTCTGTCTGGTTTTTTAAATGTAAACCTGACAGACAGTGATGGGAAAATCAACTGTACAAGTTAGCAATAAGATGCTTTAAAACCTCCTTTCAGATTTGGCTTCTTTTTGCTTATTTTACACAACCACATATAAAGAATTTGTTGTCTTAGACCACATATCTGATCTCAACTTAAGAAAATAACCTCCTGAGGTTCATTTTTCAGAGAGCACACAAACACCACACACCTGTAATTTAAAAACCTCAGGCTTCAGTTAGTTTATGTGCTCCAGCTAATAACCATAATCTGCTTTCGCCCAGTGTCAGCAGTCATGTGAAGGTTCAGTTTGTCAGCAAGTTAAGTTGGCAGAGACTAAACATGAGCTTCCTTTTGAAACTGATAGTGTCAAAAAGTATTTTAAGTGTACAATACAATAAAACCTGTCGAACTTCAAGAGTTCAGCTTTGCTTCAAAGTCGGATTATACTTAGAGGTTGAAACCAGCTAAATTGTTGCATAACAATTTAGCTGCATAAGATAATTCTTACAGCACTATAATTCAGTCATAGCATTTTATGAAAGTGTTGGCGTCTCTGAAATAGTTATACTTAAGGTAAGCTTTAAGTATAAAGCAGGGGAGCCCAAAGGGGGTCCTGGAGGGCCGACATCCTGCATGCTTTAGTTCTCTCCCTGCTGGTACCAACAACCTTTTCAGCAGGTCAGTGTTCTTCTTAGGCCTCTAATGAGTCATCATTTGATCCAGGTGCGTTAAACCAAGGAGAGACTAAAACATGCAGGATGCCGGCTCTTGAGGACCCACTTTGGGCACCACTGGTATAAAGTCTATTTATCTTTGTATGTTGGAAAAATATGGAGCCCTCTAGGGAACATGGGGAAATTCTTTTCTTTTGCGTTCCCTCGCAGAAGGTTTTGCGTTCCCTCGCAATACTGTACTGATCAATTATGCAGCATAATTGAATACTGTAAGTCTTTCTTACGGTGGGCGCCGTACTTTCTGCTTTAATATAAGGTTATGTGAGGTTTTTCCATGAATGTTAATATCTCGTTGTGAAATATCTGAAGTTTTATCTTTTTCTTTAGGATAGAAAGGCACCACAAACCTTTGATATAAACAGAAACTTTCTGTAAGTAGGAAAGAAATAAAAATATTTCCAAACTATATTTCTGAGTTATTATCGCGGGTAATAAGTCATCTGACAGTTTTGATTGTGTCTCTGTTGTGTTCGCAGTCTGAATGGTTTAAAGAGCTGCTTTCAATTCCATAACAGACATAAACATGCAGTAAATAAAAAAAAAAAATCGATTTTCAATCAGTTTTTTGCACCAAACAGTTAATAATAATAAACAAGTTTTCACTGAGGCTCTGTAAGAACCATATGAATGAAATAAGTAATTATTGATATGACAGGAGCAGAGGCTTTGACACTTAGGTGGTGGGCGTGTCGATGTGGGCGTGGCTGTCTCTAAGTATGAATTGAAGGTTATTGAACTGCTGGCTTTGTGTTTATGAGGAAGCGGATGAGTGGGGCGGTCAGTCCTTGCAAAGTTTGAAGCATGATAATCAAAATGGAATAAATCGATAATTGTGAAAGAACAAAGACGAGGCCTGGAGATGATTGACACACTCATCGGACCCAGTGCGGCCCTCTACCTCCACTAGTTTGCGGTGTTTTATAATAATAAAACATATTTATTATTTTTAACTCTTTGGTGCAAAAAACTGATTGAAAATTGATTTATTCACTGCATGTTTATGTCTGTTAAGGTTGAGATGGAACTGAACATGAAAACGGCCCTTTAAACCATTCAGACTACGAACACAACAGAGACACAATCAGAACTGTCAGATGACTGATTACCCCACAATAATAACTTAGAAATAGTCCAGATTAGGATGTATTTTTATTTCTTTCCTACTTACAGAAAGTTTCTGTTTATATCAAAGGTTTGTGGTGCCTTTCTATCCTAAAGAAAAAGATAAAACTTCAGATATTTCACAACGAGATATTAACATTCATGGAAAAACCTCACATAACCTTATATTAAAGCAGAAAGTACGGCGCCCACCGTAAGAAAGACTTACAGTATTCAATTATGCCACATGAACTGATCAGTACAGTATTGAGAGGGAACGCAAAACCTTCTGCGAGGGAACGCAAAAGAAAAAAAATTCCCATGTCCCCAAAAGGGCTCCGTAGAAAAGAGTTGGCAAATTCTGCATTCACAGAAACTTTTTAACCCAACTTTATTTGTATAAAACCTTTTTAGCAACATACCAGTTCAAAGTGTTTTGTGTGAAAAAGCAACACAAAGAATAAACAAAACTGTCAGGACTCTGGGTTTTTGGGTTGGTTTTGCTTTTCATTTTATTTAGCTTCATGTTTTAGTTCACTTTAGTTTAGCCCTTCATGGTCCTTTTGATATTATTATTTGAGTTATTTAGTGAAATTAGAATTATCCTACTGCTTTCCTTATTTTCAGTCCTTTATAGTGTTGGTTTATTCTTTAGTTACCTTAAGTTCTGTCCTTGTTTGTCTGAGTCCATGTCAAGCCTCTTTTAATTACTATAGTTTAATTCTATTTTATCCTTCTAGTTATTTTTTTATTTCAACCTCCCTGCAGTGTTTCTAGTAATGTTTATTTCTTAATTTCATCACCTTAGGTTCAGTATTCTTCCATGTCCGAGTCCATATATATATATATATATATATATATTCCTTTAGTAATTCTAGTTCTAAACATCTCTTTGTTTAGATCTTGTATTCTCTATAGCTCTACGTCGCCTAGTTCTTATTATTGATAGATCAGCCTTCTTTCTGTTTAGGTTTGTTTACGTTTTGCCCTCGTGTCTTTTTGTCTTCTAGTTTATCAGGTTTTCTTTAGTATTAGTGCTTTCTTTCGTTTTAGAGGTATCTTCAGCTCCCTGGTGTTTCCTCTGTTTTTCCATAGAATATCCCCTCAGCCAGCTGCTGTGCCAACTACTCACACCTGCAACCAGTTATCTCATCTCGTTAGGCCCATTTTTCCCATTTGCCACCTCCCAGTATTTAAACTCCTCTATCCCAGTCATAACTCTCCAGTCCGTCTCATCACCCTGATCGTTTCTACCCAAGTTTCCCTCCCTGGATTACCTGTTGTTCCCTCGTGTTTCCAGTTTGTTTTGTTTTTGGATTTTCTTGTATCCTTTAATTTTGGATTTTTTGTTGGTTGATTTTCTTCATTAAAACATCCACTTATTTCTACGTTTACTGCCTGCTGCATTTGGGTCCACCGCCACACCACACCATGACAAAAACAGGAACATTCTGTTTGGAGGCACAAATAAAAACTGGTTTTTGAGAAATGATGTGCTGCTGTAATGTAAGAATCTGTCTTTGTAGAAATGTTGGGTCAACCTTTCAGGCTCTCAAACTTTGAACCTTCTCTAGTAATGTTTGTCTTGACTGCTATGACTAGCCGTTAACAGGAAACAAATGATCAGAATGAAGATACAGGTGAGACATTAACTTATCATATTCTCTTTCCAAAATCACATGTCTAAACTCTGAACTATATTTAAATGGATCCATGATTAGTTGTAGCAATAGATTTTATTTGAGAAATATTTCTTTTAGATGTAAAACTTTATTTGAAGGGGTGTGCATAAAACTGACATGATACTGTCATAAACATAACACCTGTCATGACCATAAAGAAGTCTTCATTAATATATGTGACTGTTATTAAGTGTCATTCAGTAAATAATGGCACTTTTAATGTCAAGCTAACATTATTAAAAAAGTCTTTGTTATGACATCTTCACATTAATCAAGAATCACCACACAATACGGGACATTTAAGGGAAAATACTAATACAGGCAGATGGCAGGAGAGGGAGGTAAAATACGATAGTTTTTCCTGGAAAAAACGGGAGACTTCACGTTTGTGGTGAAAGCCTTTTCATGAATTCAAACTTGGTGAATTTCTTCTGGACATTCTCATAGTGTGTGATGACTCAATCCACTGAGGTCACTTAAAAAAGGAACAAAAACAAATAAAAAAACTGTGATCTTAATTCAGCATTTATTTAAGTACAATTTTAAGAATGTCCTTTACTGCACATTCTCATAATGATAGACTGGCAGACAAATGTCTACGTAGCTAACACGACTTTGCAAAGAAAAAAAAACAGTCAATGTTACTTTTTTTTTTCCAAAGAAAATCTAAAGTTAATATGACACATACCTCATGTATTAGGTGACATACTTTGGTTTCTTTTTAAACAATATGTCTGGCCGTTATGACTTGTGTTAGGTAGGCCCCACAAGATGGAAGATTTCTTTATCACCAACTCCTGTTGGTGCATTGCTGCCTCTCACTGGTGGAGATGACGTGCTGCACTATTTAGACATGTTTGTCTTTGTTAATGTCAAGTTGTCATAACAAAGACATTTTAAACAATGTCAGCTTTGCATTAAAAAGTCATTATTTACCAAATGACAAATAATGACAACATAAACATTCATGAACACTCTTTAATGTTTTTTTAATGACAACATGACATGGCTTTATGACAGCTCGACATTAACCAAGAAATTGTGATTTGTCATAAATTTGTTATAAAAGGTATTACTGATTAAACTTTAAAAATTATGTAGCTTTATGTTGTTAATATTACATTGATCTGTCATTTTTAAACATACAGCAAGATGTCTACGAAGTACTTATGATCTGTGCATTAAACAATATTTAAGGCTGTTTTAAGTAGTGCAGTATGCCATCTCCACCAGTGAGTGGCAACAGTGCATCAACAGGTTTGCAGTGTGTTAGTGTGGGGCCTACCTAGTCAGCTTGGTGGCTTCATATTTAGTGCCGGTGGCAGTATAGCTCCGTTAGCATTTCAAAGAGCTTCCAGCTCTGCCTGTCTCAGCATGGCATTTATTTTTAACTTTCAAAGGTAATGATCACCTCTTAGAGCCTCTGTCAGTTTTGCTCATACAAATGACTCAAAGTCTTCTGGAGAGAAATGTTAAGGACACAAATGAAGGTTCTTCAGAAGTTGTGTTCAGCTCTGGCTCTCTCCTACTGTGCTCTTCTGTTTTTCATATGGGAAATGATCCAGATTCACCTCACTGTTTTTTTTTTTAAATTACAGTCGATAGTGACACAGTGTAGCATTATCTAAAATTACACCAGTCAAACACAATATAATAAACAACAACTCAAGTAAAGTTAGCCTTCCTGTGTTTACTCTGAAGATTCCAGTAAAGAACGGATGAAAAAGCATCATCAATCCAGCAGGTTTTATATGGTAACTTTCATGGGTGAAAAGTATAGCAAATTGTATACATTTTCGAAGTAATTATGAGTTTTGGCGTATCACGACCAGCAATTTTTTAGTTAATAAGAAAATTACAACATATTTAAGCCAACATGTTCAACAAATCCTGGATCCCTTTAAAACAACGGGAAAGGACCAGATGACCTCAGAGCTGTCTGGTACTAGTTCCTACTTTCTGGTTTAGAGGATGATGTTATCATGATATATTTTTTACAACACATAACCCAACATCTACTGGTTCTTGTTATAATAAAAATAAAAATGACAGCTGGCATTATAACTTTTCTTTCATAAACAAGAGGACAACACATTTCTAGGCTCCATTTTGCATGAAATCAGCTCGTGCAAACTGAGGAATAACTAAACATGCTCTGAATTCAGTTGGAGTCTCCAATTGGCAGTTCATCAGCTCTTTATTCTCTTCCTCCAAGCTCCCCATGAGTCTCTTCTTCTGCTGCTGATTACAGACCAAAGCAGCTAAACATTTCTGCCCTCGATACACAAACAGTTAGCGAGGTTTAAACATTTACAACTGATGATTCACATGAATTGCTCTTCACAGGTCACAGTCAAAGCCTGAGATTAAATCTCTTGGAGACACATGAGTTTGTCCCCTGAAAATGAAAGTAAACAGAGGAGTGATGGACCTAGCATCTGTTGGATCTAATTTTTCATGACTGTGAGTTTGAATTTTGTCCTAGCAAAAACACTGAAGTGGGACTGACATTTAATGGCAGAAACACAATGTGTGTAAAGGTGGGAGAAACTGCTTTGCTACTTTTCTCCATAGGAGGCTGAGCAGAGGAAGGCAAGTTGAAAATATTAATTTGAACACATATGAGTTTTGACTGTCCCATTATGAATCCACAAGGTTTGTCATGGTGTGGGTTAGAGCTGGGCCATATCATATCATTAACAATAATACCAGTAAAAAAAAACTTTGCCTGGGAAAACAAACTTCATCATTAGATGCTAATTTCAAGGCATAAATAAGTCACCCCATCATCCATGCAGTGATACTGAAGTTGAAAAGGTGAAAGCAAACATGGCTGAAGTGCCATAAAAACAAAGAAGGTGGTCAGCTATAACCAGTTATAGTCTGGTCTGGATTGAATTTCACAAAATTAGCCGCTATCTACGATAAGAAGAGTACACACTGTAGCTTCGGTAGTGTTTTGGCCACTGCAGCTCCTGTAGCCGCTGTTATTGGTTACACAGAGCTCAGCTCTGCGTCTGCTTGTCTCTCCTCTCCACACAGAAAGAATAAAAAAACTTTCTAAAACACAGATGGCTTCCCAAAAAATAGTTAGGGGCGTGCTGTGGTGGCGCAGCGGGTTAGCATGCCCCACGCTTGGAGGCCTTAGACCCGCGGACGTCGCGGGTTCAACTCCGGTCCCGACGACCTCTGCCGCATGTCCTCCTTCAAAAAATGGCGCTGGCTGCCTGCAGACACAGCTCCTGTCTTGTGCTTTAACTGCGAAATAATTTCCCTGCTGGGATGAATAAAGTACAAATTATTATTATTAAGCTGAACGTTTTGCCACCTGGTTGACAAAACGCACATGGATTCAAGGCTATTCAGAAACAGAGAACAAACTAGCTAGCTGCAGCAGCTGAGGCAAGCTGACACCACAACCACATGAAAAATTCCAACAAATAGCCTGAGTCGTTAGTGCTCCGTTAATGCAGGTTTGTGCCAAAATTTTTGTCTGTGCTGCTTTGGTTTCTGAGATAGTACAAATTATTTTTAGGCCATCCAGAAGTCACAATCCCCCCCATCAAACCAAGGTGGGCTACTGTTTTAGTGCTCCGTTTGTGCATGTTTGCTTGACATATAAAACATATTGTGTGATTTTGTGTATATTGAATATTATTTTATGTAGTGACTTTAAGTAGAAAGTAAAAATATTATAATTGCACTTTGTTATAATTCCAATAACAGAGCTGACTTGTTGTAGAGGTAACATTCCCTTGTGGTACCATGATGGAATTCACTAAGCTGCTGAGGACAGCAAATATTTGTAAGAGCAGAGAGTAGCCACTTGATTTAATGCTCCTGTGGCCAAGGAAACCAGAACACCTGGACTGAGTCATTTGGAGCTGATGACTCAATACTTTTTGCAATATAGTTTTTGTAGTATAAGTAGAATATGTTTTAATGAAGTCAAGGCCTGTCGCGATAAACAATAAATCAATTAATTGTATGATAAATTAAAACTATCAACCTCATTTTAATTATCGGCATTATCGTCTCTTCCGACCTTTTTCTCTTTCAGCTAATGAGACTGAATGAAAAAAGGCTCAACTCCGGTGCTCTCCACTGACTCCCCCTTCCTCATTTTCTCAGTGTACTACCCAGCGCACACTACAGGATCTTAGAGCTGTCGGCCGATTGTCGGCCCATTTTCAAAACCTGACAGACCACACATTAGCCGACAGAAATCCTAGGTATAACGGTTCGATCGGGTTCGTTCCTGCCGTGTGGTGTCCAACAAGGGGGATGAAATAATGGCTACATTATTCAGTATTTAGTCCAGTGAACTAATTTTAAAACCAGGCATTAATCAATGCTTTACTACAATCTACCTGCAATGCATGTGGCTAGTGTCAGCGTAAAGTCCTGACTGAATGAAAATCATTAGAACCTATTTACGTCACGTAACGAAGAACAGCTGAAAAGTTACCAGGTTTATCAACTGCGGTAGCAATTTGGCTCCAATTCCTCCCCTTGTCATTTCTATATTCTTTGCATGTTGAATAAACATTAATGTTGTTTCCACATATCATTTACAATGTCTGCTGGACTTCGGGTTGCACAGTGTCAGCTGTTTGGGATTCCCCTCCGTAATTTCCCCTCAGAAAGTGTGGAGGGAATCCCCGCTTTCTGATTGGCTACCTGTCACATTCAACAAGGGAAAAATAGGAGCAAAAAATCATGTAGTGTGAATTATTGCATCAGGTAATTGATGTGCCCATTTTCTCTATTTAAATCTAATTATTACTGAAGGGCAACATAATATACAGACTTCATAATCTTTTGGTTGAATGAAGTATTTATTTCCACTTTGGCTTTATGTTGTTTAGTTTTTATTCAAGTACATGTTTTGTTAATGGAGACTGAGAATCCATTTTATTTTGTTTTGTTTATCAGTTCCAGTGTTTAGTGTTCTTTTGAAAATAAAGTGTATCTATCTTTGGCAGGAAATTGCATTATTACGTCATTTCCATTAAATCAGTGTAAAAAGGTCTTCAAACAATATTATCGTTTATCGCAATAATTTTTGAGACAATTAATCGTTCAGAAAAATTTGTTATCGTGACAGGCCTAATGAAGTCTTAAAAGGATCCAGGACTAGTTGAGCATGTTGGCCTAAACATGTTGCAGTTTCCTATTACCTAAAGAATTGCTGTTTGTGATACGCCAAAACTCATAATTATTTCAAAAATGTGCATCTCTTGTTATATTTTTCACCCATGGAGGTTGGCATGCTTTCACAGATGGATTGATGATGCATAATGGTCCATTCTGTACTGGAGTCTACAGAGTAAACACAGGAGGGCAAACTTTACCCTAGTATTGTTTATCATATTAGGTTTGACGGGTGTCATTTTAGATAATGCCACATTGTGTTACTGTTGGCTGTAATTTAAAAAAATTAAAATTAAAATTGAGGTGAATCTGGATAATTTCCCACATGAAAGAAAAGAGAGCGCAGTGCGAGAGCCCAAGTGGAACACAACTAGGACCTAATCTGGACCCTGGACATTTCTCCAGAACACTTTGAGTCATTTATACCAGGAGAACCAACAAAGGCTCTAACAGGTGATCGTTACCTTAATGAGCTAAAAATAAACGCCGTGCTGCAGCTAAGACAGGCAGAGCTGGAGGCTCTTTGAGATGTTAACAGGAGCTATACTGCCTGCGGTACTGACATCATCGATCCGACGGGACCCATGGAGGTCCGGTGTGTCGGTAACAAAGTCTGGTGTCACTGTCCGCTAGCGCTGTTTCGCCGAACCAGACATACCACTACAAACCCTGGGAGAAAAGTCAAAAACAAGCGGTGCTAACGGAGCTATTACTACTGGAGCTAGAACACATACTGAATGTGAAACTACTACCAACAACGGACCCTAAGCAGCTTTTGCCGAACCGGACAAAGAGTTGTAGAAGTACGTGTTATTTATTGTTTTGTTTACAAAGCCGAAGGCAGCAGCAAAACACCAGCTCCTACGGTTAACTCTGACCTCTTCCAGGGTTTCCTCGAGAAAACTTGCTAAGCCCAGTGGTCGGGGCGTCGAGGCGGTCCACCATGTTTTTGTATTAAAAGATGTTAAGTTGACAGGAAATGTAAAAATATTACTGGATAATTATATGTTACAGGAAAACATTGCCAGTGAAACGATATTTAAATCCATAACTAGTCTAAAACAACAAATCAAAAAATACAATTAAATGAAAATCAATTATTTGCACTTCTGTTTAATCCAAATTATGTCAGCGGGCCTGGGGGCCTGATGGAGCTGCTGCAGCCACATAAATGTTAATATTTTTACACAGACCACAGATACATAAATGTAACATTTGTTTATTGGAATTATCAATCAATCAAATCAATCAAATTTTATTTGTATAGCACATTTCAGCAGCAAGGCATTTCAAAGTGCTTTACATCATTACAAACACAGAAACACAATGCAATATAGAATCAATAATCAAACACAGCATTAAGTCAAGTTCCATCAATAAATTTGTAATTGATTACATTTCAAATACAATTCTAAACAGGTGGGGTTTTAATCTAGATTTAAAGGAAGTCAGTGTTTCAGCTGTTTTACAGTTTTCTGGAAGTTTGTTCCAAATTTGTGGTGCATAGATGCTGAAAGCTGCTTCTCCTCGTTTGGTTCTGGTTCTGGGGATGCGGAGCAGACCAGAACCGGAAGACCTGAGAGATCTGGAGGGTTGATACAACAACAGCAGATCTTTAATGTATTGTGGTGCTAAGCCGTTCAGTGATTTGTAAACTAACAGCAGTATTTTAAAGTCTATTCTTTGAGCTACAGGGAGCCAGTGTAGGTCTTTAAAACTGGTGTTATGTGCTCTATCTTGCTGGTTTTAGTGAGAACGCCAGCAGCAGCATTCTGGATCAACTGCAGCTGTTTGATTGATTTGTTGGACAGACCTGTGAAGACGCTGTTGCAATAATCAATGCGACTGAAGATGAAGGCATGGATGAGTTTCTCTAGATCTGGCTGAGACATTAGTCCTTTAATCCTGGAAATGTTCTTCAGGTGATAGAAGGTCGACTTTGTAACTGTCTTTATGTGGCTCTGGAGGTTCAGGTCAGAGTCCATCACTACTCCCAGGTTTCGGGCCTGATCACTGGTTTTTAGTTGTAATAACTGAAACTGTGCACTGACTCTAGATCTATAACTCTAGATCGTTCCTCTTTAGGTCCAAAAATAATAACTTCAGTTTTGTTTCTGTTCATCTGGAGAAGGTTTTGGCACATCCACACATTTATCTGTTCTAAGCATCTGTTCAGTGATTGGATGGGTTCAGAGTCCCCTGGTGACATTGTAATGTAGAGCTGTGTGTCATCTGCATAGTTATGGTAGCTAATATTATTTCCTGTTATAACCTGAGCTAGTGGGAGCATATAAATATTAAATCAGAGGGGTCCTAGGATTGAACCTTGGGGTACACCACATGTGACCTCTGACCTCTTTGATGAGAAGTTTCCAATTGAAACAAAGAAATCCCTGTTCTTTATGTAGGATTATCAATGCTGCTGAATTTGATTTAATGGTTTCAGCATACATTAATTAAAAGATTTTAAATTATTTAGCATTTAAATATAAGATTTTATGGAGCTGGCAAGTTTATTTTGTAAAAGTTCAAAGAACAATGTTCATAGTTAGATTGTTTTGTTACCATAGCAACAGGTTCATAGCTGGTGAAGCACTGACTTAATCATAATCAGATTTACAAATATAGACCACCGGCATGTTATTGTTTACATAAGGAAATTCCACGCATGCGGACAAAGCTGGAGGGCAAAAAGACTATTCTTTTACATGTCATCCATAGCCGCGCTGCCGTAGAATAACTCTGTTAACTCAATCAAACTTGGACATGTAGATATTATTCATTTCGTGCTCCACAGCAAAGGGAAAAACCATTAAAGTACAACTCAAAACCAAGTCTTTCTCGCTCTCTGTATTGGCGGCGTACAGACAGGAGGAACATGCTCCCATAGAATGGCAGCCAGTGCAGTTAGTGAGAGGTTGATCAATCGCAGGTGAGGCTCAACTGGCTGCTGCCTCACAGGCGCTTCTGAGCATTTGAATGGGAAATTAAGAAAATTCAGGAACTTTGAAGAAAAAAAATAATCAGAATTCATTAAGCTAAATAAAAAATAGATACTTTATAGTACAAACCACAGGATGAAAATAGCAATATAAATTATTTTTTCATTATATATTATTTATCCCCTGACCTGGGAAGATCTGTGAGTTTAATCTTTTAGTTTGAGCTCTGTTTGTTCACAAATATAAATTAGTAAACTGCATATATAACTTATGGCTTTTGATGTTGGCCAATTAAATTACTCCCTCTCTCCCAGATTTCACTAAACAGAACACAGAACATAGAAGCTGTTAGAGGTGCTAATGTTTTTAGCAGCAAAAGGATCCCCCAAGTCAGATTCTGCTCCAGGCCTCATGCAGCCGTGGACTGGCCCTGCATGAGAGTTAAATCCGCTGCACTGCAGATGCGCAACAAACAGGAACTTTAATGCCGCTAAAGTGGCTTTAGTAGCTCTTCCATTTTGTGTCTGCTGAGTTTTTAATAAGGGGCCACAGAAACTGTTTTGGTTGGTCCAGTTTGTGGGATGAGTTTCTGTCTGACTAAGTGGCCAAAGCATTTGATACGGTTTAATGCATCGTGTAACTGAAAAAAATATACTAAAAATAATGATAAAATAATAGAATTTACTCAGGTTCAGATAGCAGTTTACTATCAACCAGTTATGTTTATTACAAGTCACTGGACTGAAACACATCCAACTTCGTCTTAACTCAGTCACAGTTTATCTGGAAAACAACAAAAACATAAAAAACAACATTCTCTCCAAACATGAGTGGAATATATGCATTGTGCTTATTTCACTTAAACACACCTCTGAACTTTGTGGGACAAATCATATTTGTCTACAGCAAGTCCTCTCAATGTGAAAATAAAATAGAATAAAATTTAGATCGCAAAGAATCCTTTCAGGGTCCTTGGTAGAAAAATAAAATTAAAAGAAGCTGGACAGCAAAAAAAACTGTTCATACAGAGCTCTATATTTGTGTGTGTGTCTGATGCATATGAAATACATAAATGAAGAAGGTTGTCCTTATTGGGATGGCAACCAGAAAGATGATGGCAGCAGCGTCCAGACACGGAAAACTCAGCAGCTTCTCTCTCTTCCTCCGCAGGCAAACGAACACCTTCCCAATGTTCCTCTGACTAATATCGGCCACAATAACGCACCAGCAGGAAAACATTATATATCAGTAAAGTAATACCGTACTTTGCTCTTAAAGGGACACTACCCATAAAGTAAAAACAATACAGAAAAGAAAATAACAGACTAAACAAATAAAATACAGCTGGGTTACATGTCCAGTTTGAGTGAAAGGAGGCGAGTGGGATCCGTGCTGAGGTAACTTCAGAGATAATGAGTGAATGGTCAGCTCCCAACATAAACTATAAACCTATAAATCTTTTAGAAATCAATCTGCTCCGCAAGTGAACTAGACACTTGCAATCCGGCTTTAAGATAAAAAATAAATAAATAAAAATTAAGCGATTTTTTTGTTTGTTTGTTTCCCCCCCCCCAATTGTAATTTTTCTAAAAATAAAATCAAGCAACGCATAGCCTAGCAGGGGGTCTAGTAAAGTATGGCGGACCGCCAGGCTTGTAATACACTGGTGGAAAACCTGTCTTCTTCTGATCATCATTACTCCGGCCAATCTCTCCTCTTCCTCTATTTGGTCCTCCTCACCTTCATCACTTCTTCTGATTTCTACATTCTGATCGATTTCAATACGCTCTGGTTCAAATTAAAAAGGTTTAACAATGTCGTGCTTTTGGTTTCCAGTGTGATGGAGGCGTGTGGGTAGGTGAAGATACACGACAAGAAAAAAGGGTCTCTTGCATGAATTTTACTTCTTCCATCAACAGATGAGTTACAATAGCAACTAAGTTGTTCTAACGTAAGAACTGTGTGGTTTCCAGCCTCTAGCTCTGGCACAGACATCCTTCAGCAATGTTCGGGCAGTGAGCTGTGAGAGTCGCAACCAACAACAGAACATGAACAACGGATCTCACCATACTAGTCTTGTCTCCAGAGCTGTGTTGCATTTACTGATCTAACTTAGGCTTGGAAAACTAAAATAAAAAATACAAAACCAAGCTTAAAGTCTAATAAAGTTTAACCTTCCTTACAATAACATTACTCATCACTGTTTTGGCTGGAGGAACTAGGCAGTTGGACCATTACACGTAATTTACCCAGAATGCATTGCAATGTGGACAACATGGTGACGTTGATGTGACAATATTTTATTAAAATTTATAAGAACTAAATAACCTACAGTACTATTTATGTTATAATAATTTTTACTTTATTCATCCCAGCAGGGAAATTATTTCGCAGTTACAGCACACGACAGGAGCTGCATCTGCAGGCAGCCAGCTGAGCCGGCGCCATGTTTTTGAAGGAGGACATGCGGCAAAGGTCGTCGGGACCGGGAGTCGAACCCACGACATCCGCAGGTCTAAGGCCTCCACATGTGGGGCGTGCTAACCCCCTGCGCCACCACAGCACGCCCATGGTCGTTTATCGTTTTTACATCATCATAAAATAAATATTTCCCAAACAATGTCTATTTTTCTAACTAATCGTGGATCCCTTTAATAAGCTGTGGGACAAAAATGAAACAGAGTTGCCTTAAAGATTCAGTGAAAGGACATACACATTCAGTCCTTAAAGCTTGAGAAAGGAACCTTATGTCATTCTACAGGATAACTCCAGCATGGCTTCTGTCCAGGCACCTCAGCGTCAGTCTGCTGACTCCAGCCAACCTTCAGATCCAGATCCCACATCAACAGAACTACTCTGTAGAACTCCTCTGGGTCATTAAGTTCAGAGTTAATGTAGGTTGTTGGGCGGAGAAGGCATCAGAAACAATAACATGACGGCTCTAGAAATCTGGCAACCCTTCAGTGAGAAGGCACGGATGATTTGTTGTTTTATACAAACCTCAATTACACTGAAAAAAGGTCAGGTCACTCAACACATTACTGACTTTGCCTCTTCAAACATTCTAATGGAAACACAGATCCCATGGTGCACCAGGATTAGCCCATGGTTTAATTCTGATGAAGGAACAAAATCTTCCTTTCCTTTTGAGTTGGATTTGGAGAAAAAAGCAGTGCTAAAAAGAGATATTAGATATTGTTTAAAGATGAACATCTTGGACGTATTTCTTTAGCATTTAAAGAAGTGTGTGTGTAGTGGTTGGAATGGGTAAGGTAGTCACAATTCAAATTTAACTGAAATTGAACTATGGAAGCCTGCCTGGCTTTCATAGTTCACAGATTATTGTTTCTGATGCATCTTCACCCAACAATGTACGTTTATTGAAAAGTTACAGCCAAAACTCCATATATACGTACATACTCTGTCTAAAAAGAAACATTATAACATCACAATAAATTAAACTTTTTCTGATTTTAAAAGGTGTAGTGATTTTTCTTTTTCTAGAACAATGAGGGAAAGATTTTCTTTCTAACAAAATTCTAAAATTTTAAATGCTATGCCATGTAATATTTTTGATATCTTTGTAGAAGCTTACAATAGATATCTAATATTCCCCTTGACAGAACTTGTGTAATAATATCGTAACAACCTGTTTACACAGAAAACATTTCCAAAAACACTTTCCATTACAAATCCAAAAAAATGCATTTACACCACAGTGAGATGAAGTCAAGTCAAATCAAGTTTGTGTGTCACATTTCAGCAACAAGGGTGTTCAAATAATAAAAATATAACAACAAACAAAGAAAGAAAATGTCATGAATTGCGGTGTAGAGGTGGTGAGGCAGACGCTGTAGACCCAGGTAGGAGGAATAGTTGAATTTAATAAAGAAAAACACAGTCCAGGAACGGGCAGCACGGCCGAGCGGAAGCCAGGGCTCGACGCCAGTAGCAACCGCTAACAAGAACTGAAAGACTGAGCGCACATTTGATGAGGACCCGACACAGACGCAGACACACAGGTGGCATTAAATACACGGGAGGGTAATCACAGAAACGAGACACACCTGGGAACAATCAAGGGGAGGACAGGACAACGAAGAGACTCAAGGACACAGAAAACTCGAAATTAACACACAGAAAACACAGAACACGACAGAAAAACAGAATCATTACATTGGCAAAAGTGGCTAAATGAAAAGAAGTAATAAAAAGTTGTGATCGAGACTAGAATTACTCATTGTTCCTTGTTATTTTTAATCAAAGCCAACTCTAAACGGGTGTTTTTAGCCTTGAATCAAAAGAACTCTGTGTCTTAGCTGTTTACACTCTATATTCCCAGGTCCAGGAAACGGCCTCCCAAACGGGAAACTAAGAGTAAAACAAATCTAAGAGTAACAAAGAATCACTAGACATAAGGAAGAAATAAATATACAAACACTAAGAAGAACTGAACAAAGATGGAACTGATAAACTCTGATCTAATTAAAGAAGGAGACTAAGGAACAGCAAACTAGAATCTAGAATCAATAAATCAAATCCCCAAAACAACTGGAAACAACCCAGGACCTGACAGACGGCCAGAGCCACAATGGATGGTTTACATCAAAGTAGATTCAACGTTATTAAAGACCAAAAGCCAATTGAGAATTATTAGCAAGGCTTGAAAATGTATGCTTAGGCATTAGGTGGGAGGGATAAGGTGCACAAATGATGGGTTTCATAGTGCAAAAAATTGCAGGTCTTGTCCCTTGTTTTGAAGACACTGTTGATTATTGCCATCCAAGAGCTATTCATCACAATTTTCAGATGAAAAGCTGCTTATTTTTCCTCAAACTCATACATATGATGTCTTAAACATTGAATATATACAGATATGGACCAGGCTCTTTTTTTTCCTGGGCAACTTAATACATTGTTACAGAGAAGGCCACAGTCTCTGTTCTGTCTGAGCCAAGGCATTTTCATGCCACTGTACATATGTTCAGTGTTAACTCTCAGCAAGATCTGCTGAGGTTTTCGGGGGGGGGGGCAGCAGGGTACTCTAGAAAGGCTTTCATTTGTGGGGGAAGTGAAAACCAAACCTATGCTCTACAGAAAAGGCTGGAAAAAAAACTCTCCTTTGGTCTCCTTTTCCTCTCCACTTACTTTTTGTTGACTGAGATAATGTGGGGTGGGCATGATGAATTAGTTCTGGATTTTTCTTTTACCTGAATTTGTTTTAACATGAATGACTAACAGTGTCATTCATACAGTGCAACAGTAGCTTTCTACTACAGTGCTGTGCTGTCCCTCTCCTCTGTTACACACAGTGAATAAAGCAGGCAACTGCAACATGCTCATATAGATAGATAGATTATTACACATTTGCTACACATGTTGATGTTCCACAGTCTAATACATTTAATGTGTGTATGTTGGCTTTCTGATTGGCCCTGATGGCCATAGATGTGCAGTGAAAATGTGCAGAGTGGGGCAGAAAATACTGGTCTACACTGGCATGGGGCAGTACAGTACTGCTGAGCCTTGTAGGCAAAAAAGCAGCAGGTGCTCTTCTATGTGAGCCATTTCAGTCCAAATTATATCAATCAATCTGTCAAGTGTTCTTTAACTTCATGGCTTCCCACACTTGAAAAATGATGAGACTTAAGGATTTCACTCACAATTTTACTTGTGAACAATGAAGAAGTGAAAAACCTGCAAAACACATACAAAATTTCAAACATACATTTTAGAGATATTTAGTTCAAATTTAATAATTTATCTTGGTTATCATTCCATCATTAACTTTAGACATGGATTTCTGCGGAGAAATACCCTGTCAGTCTGAGCTGGGTAAGGAAATAAACCTGATAATCACAGAGAAAGATACAGTTGATAAAAACTGAAAGAGAAAGGGAGACAGATAAAGATAGAAATGAAGAAGGATAAAAAAACAGTACATAGAGGATGAATAGAGAACATTGTCAAGTTTTTCTTCCTTAAGAAGTTCTGTGGATAATGTAGAGATATTCAAGATGTTTAAGTATTTATTTAATAACTACTATTTATTTTGTTTGTAGTAATATTATTTACATTGATTACAGTAATCAACTGCTCTACAGAAAAATTCCAATTTTAAAAAGAAAGCAGCAGTGCACCAATTGCAATTTTCTGGCTGATAAACAATTTTTAAAACCCCCCGATTTGCTGATTTTAGATAAGATGAGATAAGATAAAATTTATTTGTCATTGTCATCAACAGATTACAACGAGATTGAGATTAGCTTGACTCGAGTTAAGATGCAGGTTATGTGTATATACATAATATACAATATACATACATACATACATACATACATACATACATACATACATACATACATACATACATACATACATACATACATACATACATACATACATACATACATACATACATACATACATACATAAAAAGATAAAGAAATAAATAGTACAAAATGAGAAATAAATAGACATCAGAAGATGGTTGCAGCGCCTGGAGGTGTCGCAACAGAATTGACATTTTTAACAAAGTGGTGTCAAGAACAGAAGTTCTTATGCCTTTGAATTTAGTGCCATGATTGCCATCGGGTAAAAACTGTTTTTTAGGCGATTTGTCCTGGTTTTTATTGCTCTGTATCTCTTGCCTGATGGCAGCAGCTGGAAGAGACCATGGCCAGGGTGTGAAGAGTCATTTAAAATGTCCAAAACTTTCTTGTGGAGCCTGGAAGTGTAAATCTGTTCCATAGTGGGGAGGGGGCAGCCTATGGTTCTCTCTGCTGCCCTAACAACCCTCTGGAGCGCCTTCTTGTCCGCGGATGTGCTGCTGCCGTACCAGACACACAGACTGTACGTGAGCACACTCTCTATGGAGCAGTGATAGAAGGCCTGCAGCAGGTCTGAGGGGAGACGGTTCTTCTTGAGTATTCTCAGAAAGTACAGTCTCTGCTGTGCCTTCTTCAACAGCTCCTTGGTGTTGGTGCTCCAGGTTAGCTTGTCCTCCAACTCCATGCCCAGAAACCTGAACACTGGGACCCTCTCCACACAGGTCCCACTGATGGTGAGAGGCTGGATGTCCGTTTTCTTCTTCCTGAAGTCGATCACCAGCTCCTTTGTTTTGGAGGTGTTGAGGAGCAGGTTATTAACTTTGCACCACTCTGACAGCCGCTTCACCTCATCCCTGTACTCCAGCTCCCCCTTCCCGCCTGAGATGAGACCAACAATAGTCGTGTCATCTGCAGACTTTATGATCTTGTTGCTGAGGTGGTTGGAGACACAGTCATGAGTGTAGAGGGTGTAGAGAAGTGGGCTGAGCCTGTGGCGATCCGGTGTTCAGGCTCAGAGCAGTGGAGGTGTGGGGGCCCAGTCTGACCCTCTGGGAGCGACCTGTTAGGAAGTCTAGGATCCAACTGCAGGTGGCTGATGGGAGCCCAAGGTTTGCTAGCTTGGACACCAGACGTTGGGGAAGTATGGTATTAAATGCTGAGCTGAAGTCCACGAAGAGCATTCTGACGTAGCTCCCCTGCTTCTCTAAGTGGGTCAGGGCAGCATGAAGTGCAGTGGATACAGCGTCCTCTGTGGACCTCTTTGCTTTGTAGGCAAATTGGAGAGGGTCCAGCTCAGCAGGCAGGCCAGCGAGGATGTGACTCCGCACCAGTCTCTTGATTTTGTTTTTGTGAGTGTGCAAAATATAGTGAGAAAAGTCACTAAGTTGGCAACCATGGTGCAACAACTCTTCTTCGGGACTATATTATTATATTAATTAAATATTATAGTCCTTAGCAGGACTATATTAATTTTTGGGGGCCGGGATTTTTGGTCTTCTTTGTGGTTTTTTGTTTTTCCCTGTTCGCCTGCTGCTTCACCCTTCATCCACCAGATGGCGTCAGAGGCTGCTGTCCTGGAGGGGCGTGCCCACGGTTCAGTGCACCTGTGTTTCATCATCTCATTATTCCTGGAGCTCCAGAGGAGCAGGCTGCCAGTACCTCATTGCCTGAGTGCTTGCCAGTAATGGTACTCTGAGCCCCCCAGAGTTAGCTCTCTGTGTTTCTCTCGCGAAGTGACTCTGAGTAATTTCTCTTGTTGCCTTCCTCTCTCAGGTGTTTCCTCGTGACGCAGTGGATCCTCCTTGTGAAGACCTTGTTCTGGCTTTCTGGATTCTCTCCCCTCGTGATGCCGTGGATCGTTACCCACTGGTTGCCCGAGTCCCACCATCACCTCCTCAGTTTGATCACAAGCAGTTCCTGGATTCTTCGGCTGGCAGTCGTATCGCACCTCCCATGTATCGTATCGCATGGAGGGAGACACCTCCATGCCTGAACTTACCTGTCTGCCCTCCACCGCAGCCTCCACATCTTCACCGAAACCCGCTCAACTGAGCCTCCCTCCTGGAACCTGGACCTCCTCACAGACACACACAAAGTGACCAAAGCCCCGAACCCGCAGTCTCACCTCTCCCTGATGGAGATTATCATTGCTACAAGTAAGACCAGTCTAATTGATCTCGCAGTTCCCCTTTCTGACTACCTTAAACTCACCATCTGTTTTTGCTGTCCCTTAGTGCGCAGACGATTCTGTGAGCCTGTCCCAGGGATCATACTCACTCAATCCATCTTGTCATATTGTCTAAATAAACATCATTTAATTGATTCCTGTTCTCAGTTAAATGATGAGAACAGAGGTTGTTCTGCATGTGGGTGAAGAAACTGGATCCCATCATGACATTAATAAAGTCCTCGTTAATATAAATATTAATCAGGACGTTGTTGCAATGCAATATGATGTCTAGCTTGACAACGATTGGTCTAGGTCTGTCGCAAAAATAGTTGAGGAAAACATCACCAAACATGGACCTAGTGGATTTTGTTTGCCTTCAACGGACTGTCAAAGAATTTATTGAAGATTTATTGAGTCATCAGCTTTGTTCAATGAAGATCATGTTGCGTTTAAGCTGTTTAAAGTCTCAAACAATGTATTTTAGTGTGATTTTGTACTAACCAGGATTACAGCTGAGGCATTGCCTCACCTGCCTACCCTGACCTCACTGTGATGTGTCTACCTCACTTTGGAGGCACATCAGTGGATTGATCTCATTCAATCAGTGGAAATGTGCAAATAATTTAGATTTCACTTAGGCACACTGTTAAGGAAGACCTGCTTTTATAATGCTATTTTTAAAAGAATGTTTGTAAACCATAAGAGGATTATTAGAGACATTTACCTTTCCAGTTTCATCTTGAGTCCAAAGGAGTAAATAAAAACATATGTTAAAGTTATGATGGTAAATTAACAAAGCAAGTTTTGATGAGTCAGGTTTCTTCCATCATAATCCGTTGCCCTGCAATGTAAGATGTAACCATTAGAGGAATGCAAACTAAATTCTATTTCAGTCTGCAGATGTCTGTAGAGGCTGTCAAGCTGGATGACATATTTATGCAACATGAAAAGCATTACCAGTGAAAAGAGATAAAATCCATGTGTATATTTAACAGACAGGGAATTCTCTTGTGGTTGTAACTATGTGTGGTAAACCGCTGGAATCTGAGCTGGGGCAGCGTTCACATGTCCTATCATTTAATTAGCACAGCAACAACACAGTCGGTATACAAATTAAGAAAATACATGTAGATGAAAAACATAGCTTTTTGTTCTTAACTGTATTTGTCTTGAATTGTGTTCTTGTGATATGTTTTAGGACCTCTTGGCATTAGCTTTTTTGTCTACTCTAGTTTTCTCAGAGTTCTTAAGTTGATGTGGTTAGAGATGTCTGCGACTAGAAGTCATCAGCAATCTGCTGAATCAGTAGTCTGCTGTCTTCAGATTCTGTATACTCCACCAGCTATAGTTTCAGAGCTGCAGGCTACCAGGTTGTCTGAGTTAGGAGACAGACTGTCACATTAATGTGCAACATTTTAACAAAGTATTCCTAATCTAAATGGGTTTCATTAAACTGTTTAACATAGAGCCAAGTAGAACAAATATGGAGCATCTAAACATTCAGCCTTTAAACAGCAAACTTCCGTTATGTTTTTAGTTTAGAACATGAAAATTCAAGACCTTGTCCAGAAGGTCGGTGCTACCTGGATGGAGACGAAATTTATGAACATGAGTTGGAGCTTTTGAAACGAAGGGAATTTATTGCTGACTTCTGAAATGTTTTCAAGTTTGACTTGAATCATGTGGTGATATGGGCATGAACAATGTGTGGGTGTGAAGTCTAGCAATGGAATTTGGGATCAGTTGTAGGTGGGAAAAAGACAATGGGCTTAAACAGAAGTGAAGTGGCTCTAATGGATTTAGCTGGATGTACAACAGTAGAAAGAAAATTCACAGAATTTGGTGAGTGATGGTAACTGGACTGAACATGTTGATCACATTTAGACTGAAGGCATTGAATGACACCTATTTCTAAATCATCATCAGGATAGTTTGAGAATGGACAATGTCATCAAGAGCTTAAAGTATAGATCAAGTCAGAGTATCTGTGAATTGGTTGAAAACCATACCAACCAGAAACGGCACATCGTTTGGGGACTTTAACCAGGCTTGCATGTGCAGAGACAGTTTAGCAAATGTCTGTTTTGGAGATTGAGTGAAGTGAATGAGCTCAGACTTTTCTAGCAAAGGATCAGACTTCCTAAGAGCTCAGTGAGCTCAGATGGAATTAAAACCTCGCTCTCTCTTTCTGTGTGTTTCTCTCTTGTCTTTGTGACTCTGCCTCTCTTTCATTCCCTCCCTCCTCCCTCTCTTCTCTCTTGCTGTGTTGTGGTGTTGACGCTCTCCCCTCCCTCTCTTTCCCTTCCTTGGTATATAAGTGTGGATGACTGGTCGGTGTTTAAAAGTGAAGGAAAAACAAGTTCAGGCCTCTTGGACGTTAGTTTCAGAAGGACTGCCATGACCTCTGCTGTGACCCCTAAAGATGATACTCTAGCATGGGCAGGTGAGCTTTTAACCTTGTCATGAAACTTTTTATCCAGTAAGCTGCTGAAACCAGCTCTCCTATAGGTCTGTTGTTTGGCACCAGGACGGCGATGAAGTATATTTTTAAATCCTGCGCGAGGCGGCACCTCTTAGTGCTACAGCATGGCTTGAGTGTTTTGGGTGATGAAGGAAGGAGGAGGAGAAAGAGGACGCTCTGTCATGCAAAGAATGTTAGCTCACCCTGAACAGAAACCCACAGAAAGGAGCAAAGTTTTGCCGTTTAGAATTCAGAAAAGCAAAACCCATTTTATCTGTCGCTATTAGTTTTTTTTCAGATGGCAAAAGCTGTAACATCTAAAGACTCACTTAGGTAGCTTTTGAGCTTTTTAACAGATGCTCTGACTCATAACCACTTACAGTAAATAGTCTTAAAATCCTGCAGCGTGGGGGGTCAATTTTTTAAGGCAGACAGATTAAAGCTAGTTACAGCGTTCTATAAAAGTTATTTTCTATTCAGGAGATGGCGTTGGTTTCCAGGCTGTTGTCAGCACACAGATTAAAGTGACTCAGGTCAAAGATCAAATGCTGCAGTCAAGAGTCTTGATTAGTTTACAGGATCTGAGGCTTGTGCATTAAGCTCGCTGCTAAAATGAGATTGGAACAGCAGGAATTCAGACGCTAATATCAAATACAAGCAGTTCTCCAGTAGTCAAATGCTAACAATTTATGAAAACTCTGAACAGCTTCTGTACCACATTAAGGTTTGCTCATTTCTGTGTAGCCTTCTTTTTGCCACACACCATTTCAGTCAAGTTGAGGTCTGGATTTTTACTGAGCCATTGAAACCTTGATTCTTTCATCTGTCAGTCGTTCTGTTTCAGTATTTGGGTCTGTGCCCTGTTGATGACCCAGTTGGAGTCAACCTTCAGCTGTCAGAGTACTGGTCTTCCACTGATGTACAGAGGAGCTCAGAGTTAAGTCAACAACAGTATAAGGTCCAACAGTCACCCCAACCGTTTTTCCCCGACTGTGGGTATGAGATGTCTGTGTTGATGGGCTGTTTATGAGGCTTTGGACAAATAGGCTAGTTCTGGCACATTTACAGAAATGTCAGTTATTGTACATTGTTCCTATGAAACAACTTAAATGAAAATTAAAAGATGCAACTGTCTGAACTCAAGTTGTGTTGCCATATTCCTTTCAGAAGGAAGAGGTTCCTTCCTGGTTAGTCTTCAGCTTGCTGCTATAATCCTTCCAGATTTGGGAAAGTGGGGATGACCTTTTCATTTTCTTTTCCCCTGGCTAAGCCTTTCCTACTTGGTTTTATGTTAGACAGGAGAAGATTTCTGCTTTTATAGAGGTCATCCCACTGCTAAATTTTATTCCATATATTCGATGTGCAACACCTGGATGTTACTTATGAAGCACAGAGGATGTACAGTACATAGTTGATTTTGACCGTTGTTACTGTTAACACTTATACAATTAAAAATATTTTTGCATATAACTGACTTGTAGATTAAACTTTGGTACAGTTCTTGAAAAACTAAACTAAGAAACTACAGCAGAAATCTGCTCAAAGTTAATTTGGTTTGGTCTGTTTAGCATTAACTGACTCTAATGGGTATCAGAACAATTACATAAATACATTTCAATTCAATTTCACTTTATTTTGGTAAATAATACCAAATGGTAAATTTGGTAAATGTGCTTGATGTTAACATTAACCACAGGAAACAAAAGTAATAATAAACAAACCTATAATTTACCAAAATAGGAATAAGCTGAAGCTTATACTTGCCTACCCTGTTTATATACTTAGCAGCCTACCATCATAAATCATTTAGTTTTTCCTTCATGTAATGATAACTTATTGTAATCAAACCATGTTTTCAATTTAGCAAACTCTTTTTCTACTGTTTTTATTATTTCATTTATACATTTTCCAGAAAAAAGGAAATTTGTATCGTCAGCAAACATTATAAACTTTAAAATACTGGATACTGCAAAAATATCGTTTAAATAAAGTAGAAATAATTTAGGTCCTGGGACTGAGCCTCCAGAAGAAGCTAAATGTAACTAAAAATCTTCTGATTTCACATTTTTATCCAATTTTCTGAACGTTTAAAATATTTTTTTTGGAGGCTCATGACAGGTGGAGTCTTACTTATATGTAGCAGTCAAAATTGGCCTTCTTAAAGTGGCAGTGCACCATTTGTGCACCATTTGTGCTGATACACTATACACTAATATTATACTTAGAAATACAGCTTCAATTTCACATATATCGCTATCAACAAGCTCTATTTAGCAAGGTTTAAAAATCGACTAAATCAAAAACAACGTATTTTGTCCTGATTCACACGATTGATGCCAAGCAATGATTCTCTTGTTTACAGTATACAGGATAGTAACAACATTGCAGAGGACGAACTAAAGCCATTTACAAATATGTTTACAAGCTCCGCCCCGCAGGTCAGAATGAAGAACTATTAGTAAATGATCCTGAATAAGGTGGATAAGATTCAGTTAGGTTTGGGGCTCATTTTTATAACTGTGTGTGTGAATGTGTTACTTTGGCTTGAGCCCCTTAGATCCTCCATCAGAAGGTCAGCTTGATTTCCCAACACAAGGCTGGTGCCTCTGCTACTTCTGCCTTTAATGCATTTGCTCAAAAAAATTGTATTGTCCTTTTTAATGTGTGCCTGTCAAAATCTCAGGGGCATTCAGGATTCTTAGTTTTTTCAGAAGTAAGCATAATAGTTTGCTGAGCTGTTGTACAGTACATTCAGGTTTGAACGGCTGCCTTCTGTCTCAGAAAGAGTTCACCATACCCACTATCAGCTGCAGTTGGACCTGCTGAACTTCTGACACCTGAAAGTGTCTCAAGTGGCAGCTGTGGTTCAACACCACCACAGTTTTCCAACACAGACGCCTACAACCACAATCCCTTGTGTACATTGAATGAGTGGAGCTGTTCCACTCCACAGGAACCACAGACATCAACAAACTCCTTTCCTAATCGATAGCAGAGCTGACCGCGGCTCCAAGGTGCCCACAGAACTCATTCATCTGGAGACAAAACCAGACTGTAAACATGAACTAAGCATCATTAATCTTCAGCTTCTGCTTTGTTGCAATACAAAGTATTAAACACATGAAAGGTCAGATAACTAGAGCGCTTCACAAGGACACAAACTGTAGTTTTGTTGATATTTGAAAAGTTGTCCTCTTATCCCGACTCTTAAATATCCTGCTGTTGATGTAGAGTCTTTGTCTAAACAAGGAACTCAAAATATCTCAGTAGAAATTCACAGTGTATAAGGTTCATGTTGAACAGCCTAAAGTGGTTTTAGGACCAAGGAGCCATGGGTTTGAGATCTGTTCCTTGTTAATGTCCTTTATTCTGCATCTAAGCTTTGGCTGAAATAGAAAACCTTCAAAGTGAATAACAGCAAATTCCTCTGGTTAAATCATGTGTCCTCAGCTCTCTGCCAGGCTGCAGATGGAAGTGATTTCAGCTCAAACTCAGATTCTTTTATCAATACAGTACCTTACATCCTGCTTTAGCTTCCCTGCATACATGGTAAGCTAGCTTCAGTTTCAGGATACATAATGATGAACATGTTTTGCTGAATTTAAAACAATGAAATGTGAAATCTGTGATATGTTATCCCAAACCTTCTTAAACCTTGGAAGTAGTAAAATGTGTAGAACCTGGGCTCCACATACATTTGAGGAGGATTGTGCAAACTGATGGATTAGGATTCTGCTCCATATTCCAAGGAGTACATCATGGGAAAAAATCCCTGTGAAATACTCATAACCTTTATTTAACCAGATAAAAAAAAAACTTGTTGAAATCTACAATCTTTTTTTTGAAGAATAACCTGGCACTTCCTTAACATGTCATAAAAACATTTGTTGAATAGAATAGAATAGAATAGAATAGAATAGAATAGAATAGAATAGAATAGAATAGAATAGAATTACTTTATTCATCCCAGCAGGGAAATTATTTTGTAGTTACAGCATAGAGACAAGACACAATAACTACCACTGAGTAGTAGTTGTCTATAAATTGTAAAAATATAACATGCTGTCAATATAAAAAGCAGCTTAGAGCAGTCCTTGCAAAGATTCAAAAAAATGCAGATACAGTATGTATATGTAAATATAAGTACAGCAAGTGTGCCACAGTGCAATTGTGCAAAATTGGACTGATTAGTGCAGAACAATGATTTAGCTTTTATCCTGCCACAATCCTTCCAGCATTGTGGCAGGAAGGATTTCCTGTATCTGTCCCTACGACAGCGGAGCTGGAGCAGCCTATGTGAGAAGGTGCTCCGCTGTCTGTCCACTATGTGGTGGAGAGGGTGCTGTTTATTGTCCATAATAGACAGAACCTTCTTCAGTGTTCAGTTGTACTTGCATCATCCAAATTCAGTGATGCTCTCCTCCAGATACGACCTATGTTGAACATTCAGTTTCAGCACAAAATTTATTTTTAGCATGTAGAGTCAAAATCTAAATTGCCCTAAAATAGATGAGCATGCAAAAATGATCCATGAACATTGAATTCCAAATTTTGTCATCCCTGTTTTGGCCTCCAGCTGAATTGTTGCCCCATCACTAAATCTAACCTCTTAGAGGAAGTTGTTACAAAATGGTTGCGTGTGAATTTCCAAAAAATGTGTTGCAGACTAGATACATTGTTATTTTAGCAGTTTGATACTTGCATTGACGCAAGAGGATTTTTTGTGTTTTTCACATTATAATGTAACTTTTGATTCTATGTTTCTCTTTAATTGTCTAATAAACTTTAAAAAGTGGCAATTGGCTTCCAGATCTGTGGACAGTTACTGGATGGGAGAATTCAAACCAACAGAGAGAGATGTGTGGAGATGGAGCTGTGGTAAAAAAAATACTTGAATAGTTCATCTATTTAAGTTGAGTCCATGCAAAAAAGCTGCCAATCAAGTTTATTTGTACAGCACATTTCAGCAACAAGGCAGTTCAGAGTGCTTTCCATTATAAAACATAAAAATACAAAGATGTGGAAAACACAGTCAATAATTGAGTCATTACATGTCAGAATGTTGAATGTTTCATTTATAATGTTTCAATAGAAACTCTAAACGGGTGGGTTTTTAGTCTTGGTTTAAAGGAACTCAGTGTTTCGACTGTTTTGCAGTTTTCTTGATTTGTGGAGCATAGAAGCTGAATGCTGCTTCTTGTTTGGTTCTGGTTCTGGGGATGCAGAGCAGAACAGAACCAAAAGACCTGAGAGTGTCATGAATTGTGGTTTTGTGGTGAGGATGAGACGCGGTGGACCCAGGTTGTAGTGAAAATGATGGTTTTAATGATGAATAATGAAGTTCACAACAGAACAAAGGCAGGGTTCACGAGACACGTCAGCTAAGACAGAACGTTAGACACGACTAGGATCTGACAGGGAGCAGGTGACACAGGTGGGGTTAAATACACAGAAGGTGACTAGTTGTAATGGGGGGCTTTCGGAAGTTGAAGATATGGATATAGGATGGTCTATAGTAGAAAATAGAAGAGGAGGAGGAGGGAAAGATGGTTAAAAAGAGACTAAATGCTGGTAAAAAATCTCTTGAGGATGAGGAAGAAAGATCTGAAAAAGGAAAGAAATAGTGGAAGATTTCAAAGTTACATTAAACTTTAAGGTAGGACAGGATATGACAGGAGTAAGTTCTATCATTTTGTCAAACGTCAAATGGATTAAATAAAACTATTGGAGATGTAGAGCTAGCTAAAGTCTTAAGGAATGGAAGTTTACTTATCTGTAAAAATGCTCTACAAAAGAACAAGGCTCTAAAATTACAAATGGTGTGTAAACAGGAAGTAAAAGGAGTAAGATCAGGGATTCCTGTAGGAGAAAATTTGGAGGAGCTAAAGAAAATAATAAAGTAAGGAGAGATTACAGGCATTTACAGGAGTTCAAGGATAGAGTTCTGCCTGATGAAGTGATAATCAGATACATGAACTTTAATAAGAACTTATATTCCACCACCTTTCAGATGTTATAAATGTCAAAGATATGGACAAACAGCGAATGTTTGTACAGGAAATTGAGATGTAGTAGTTGAACATCCTTGTGGTGAGTGTGGAAATAATTCTGTTAAATGTTGTAACTTTTTAAATTAGTCCTGTGGTTGATATTCCTGATATTCCATCATGGACCTTTGGACAGGCTGAAGTTGATTTGAAGAAAGGGAGAAATGAGAGAGAAAATATTGTTGATTTAAATAATAAAATAATTAAAAATAAGATAAAGAATATTATAAAAATGCATATTAAGAAAAAATGGCAAGAGCAATGGGGTAGGAGGCAATACTAGCTTGTATTAGAGTATCCAAAAAAGTTGGAAAATTAAGAAAATGTAACAGAATAAAAAAGAAGAAGATATTACATCCAGAATAAGATTCGGACATACAGGATTAAATAGTATTCTTAAAATAACTAATAAACATAATAAAGGTTGTTGTAGTTATTGTGAAAAATTTGAAACAATAAGTATGTTCATGAAAAAGAGGCGTTAATTAGAAATTTAGATAGGGATAAAAGTAAATTAGATATAAGAGAATTGTTTCAGAGATCATCTGGGGATGGAGTTCTCAGCAGTATTTTTAGTTTTCGAAGAAGAACGAGTGTTATGGGGAGATTGTAGAAGTAAAAGCTCCAATCTGGAAGGTGGCGATAATGCACCTAAAAGTTGTTTGCAAACCACCATAAAAAAGGGAAGAAGAAGACTTAAATCCTCACAGAAAGGTCTGAAAGGTTGATCCAACAAGAGCAGTTGTTTAATGTAATGTGGAGCTGAGCTGTTCAGTCATTTCTAAACTAACAGTATTTTAAAGTCTATTCTCTGAGCTACAAGGACCCAGTGGAAGGGCTTTAGAAAGTTTGGCCAACAAGGTATGCTGCAATGTAGCAACTAATTAAGCCACTTTTTTTTATTTGTCACAAAAAATACTTTGAGGATGTTTAAGGTCTAAAGGTAAACTCCAAAGCTTCATCTATGCAGTCAGTTCTTAAAGAATGAGCATATGCTTTCAGAGCAGTATCTTATTAGATTTTTTCATGTACATTTGCACACATGAAACTGCACTGTGAGTGAATTGTATGTTCATTTTCATGACAACCTGCTCTGAGTTAGGGAGTAGTTTGGCAAATAATTTAGTTTGTCTTACTGAAAGAAGTGAGCAAAATATCACTGCTTTTTATATTTTCTGTCAAAAGTCTGAGCAGAGAAACAAACAGAAAGCAGGACTTTTTTCAATAAAGTTCAATAAAGTTTTTTATATAAGTGGTTAAAAATATAATATTTGGTGTCTAAGTAATTACAACATATGCATATTTATTAAGTGAACTTAGGATAGTAGTTTTCAGAGAAACTTGTGACTTGGCTCCTAAAGACCAGTCAGCTCTTCTGGTTCCCAATTGGTTCTGAATTTATTATCATCTGCAGCCCCATATATTAGCTTAACTTAGCAAATAGGACTGTTTTGTATTTCAGGTCCTTGCATTCATTGTTCCCTATTGGAGAAGCCTAATACTTGCTAAATTTGATGTATTTCTGCTGTTACAAAAGCAGGAAATTGTACTTTTATATATTTTAATGAAACTTATTTTTTTTGTCACAAAAAACAAATAAATAAAAGACTACAAGCAAGTCTACTGAACAGATCAATAGCAAATTGTTATTGTACTATATATAATATAATATCTTCCAACTGCAGCAAAAAGCTGCTTTTCTTACAGACATCAGTTACATTGATTGGTTTTAGCAACACATGTGAATGACTGCCATGCTAATTAAACATTTTGAGGCAACAAGTCTGCATATATTTTATAAAGAAAAGAGAACTAATGAGGTTTCACAGCAGTGCTAGGTGTAATGACTATTATGTCATTACATCTTACTTAAAACTAAGTAAACGTAGGACGTAAGTTTTGAAAATGTCTGTCTCCACGTCCAGATGAAGGAATGATCAAAACTCTGGGATGTTGTTGCAGAACCTATCTCTCCTTTACACAGAACCACCAGGTTCTCCCTGACCTCCTGCTGGGTTCCTGGGTCTCCATGGTTATGCTTATTCTCTAAACAAATGTCTGAGACCAGAACAGCTTCTTTTGTACTCATGTTAAATTACAAACAGCTAGAATCATAACCTGAACAGCGTGCACACCACACTTTTCAGGTTTTTATTGTGAAAGATTTGAAAACCAAGTATCCCTGTCCTCACACTTCAAACCTTACTAGTCATATAAAATATCAATAAATTGCATTGATATTTTATGTGACTGTAGTTTTAATACTTAGAAAGTGACTATAAATGAGATGATTGCAGTCTGCTTCCCGGTGTGATGTTTGTTACAAAATGATACGCATGTTCATGAGCGGCAGACACAGAGACTGTTTTTGGGTCAAACTTGTGAGAAATTGACCCAAAAAGCTGTGATTCAAACCCAAGACCTTAGTACAGCAAGGCAGCAATTATTACAACTGCACCACAGAGGATGTCCTGATTTGTGGTTTTAAAGTGGACCCAAATGTAGCAAGCAGATGAGTTGAGTAGATGTTGATATTTAATAAAAAAATGATGAATAAACAACCTTACAAAAACACAGAGCCAAAGAAAAACATGAATCCATGGTAAAAGAATGGCAAGAATTCTACTGAAAAAAAGAAAGAGAGAGAGACAGAGACGGGGGAGGGGGTTAAGGAGAGCACACAGCATGACTAACTAGTTTTACCTCTGGTTACCACTGAGGTAAAACACTCAATAACTGGCAGCTAGCTCTTCATATGGTCCTGCTGATAGCAGTCAACTGAAAACCTAAAGCTAAAAGAAACGGAGAGATTAGCTACACAAACACTCCAGATTCCTGACAAATTCTACCAAATACTGAAATAGATGGGAACTTTTGACTCTCTTATTATTCTGAAATGTAATAAACTGGAATAATTTTGGTAACTAACCTAAAACAGAAAACATGTGGTCTGATATATGTCAAACAGCGGGAATTCTACCCTAACCCTCACTTATATTCATTTATACATTCATTTGTTTAGCCATAACTTAACCCTGACTCTTACACATATACAGTGTATGTAAATATCTAGTGTCAAGTTCTATTTGTTCTACAACAAGTAGTTTCAAAACCCTGTTTTAACTCCCCATATTTCTCAACTTTCTTCCCTCTCCTTCAGGATGATTGACAGGTGACAAGTTTGATCCCAGAATGTATGTGGTGGCAGTGGGCGGGACATCCTCCTCCCACCTAGTAGTACCCATCTCTGTCACCTGCTCTTGGCTGTTATTGCTCTTCAATTCTGCCTTTGGTCAAAAACCTGCAAAACTTCCCTTGATTAGTCGGAAGCCCTTTCTCGCTGCCTGGAACGCTCCCTTAGATATGTGTACCATCAAGTACAATATTACAACCAACCTTGAGCATCTTTTTCACATACAAGGAAGCCCACGTGCTACTTGGACAGGGCAAAACGTAACGATTTTTTATGCAAACCGGCTTGGCCACTACCCTTACTACACGCCACAAGGCAAAGCCATTCATGGAGGTCTGCCTCAAAACTGCAGCCTGGACATGCATCTGCTCAAAGCTTATCAGCACATTGTTCACTTCATTCCTGCAGAGGATTTTCGTGGCCTGGCTGTCATTGACTGGGAGTTCTGGCGACCTCAGTGGGACCGTAACTGGCACAAAAAGAACATTTACAAGCAAAAGTCGAAGGAGCTGACCAAGAAGGCGTATGTTAATGTGACTGCAGCTCAGGTAGAGGTGCTGGCCCGGAGGCGATTTGAGAAAAGTGCTAAAACATTCATGCAAAGGACAATACAGTTGGGAACACGGCTACGGCCCAATGCCCTCTGGGGTTTCTACCTCTACCCAGACTGTCATAACTACAACTTGCACGACCAGAACTACACGGGCCTGTGTCCCCTGCCGGAAATGATGAGGAACGACGAGCTGTTGTGGCTGTGGAACAGCAGTACAGCGTTGTTTCCCTCTGTGGCAATCAGAAAGAGTCACACCAACAGCATCAGTAACTGGCACTTTGCCCACAACAGAATCCAAGAGTCTCTCCGGATTGCCTCACTTACCTCAAAGGAGTATGACCTTCCCACCTACGTCTACCTCAGACTAGGCTACCGAGATGATGCACTGGCTTTTCTCACCACAGTAAGTCAGAGTCCATGGAACAATTTAAAGAGGTCTCTTAACTTTTTTCCAGAGTTGTATAAATATATAACGTTCATCTGTCCAAATTATACCCTAAGTGCAACTCACTTTGCCTCTTTAGACTTTCTGTTATACTGTCAGGACAGAGGAGTTACTCTTGGAGCAGCAATGTCTATTTAAGCAACAAGGACAAATTCAGTTCAGTTCAGTTTATTCAAATAGCACCAATTAACAGCCAATGTCTCAACACATTTTTTAAAGAAGAAAATACCAATTCAATCCAGTCATAAAGACTTTTTGTGTTATCAGGCAGTTGTGTGTTGCAGATTTGTGCCCAGATCCCTCTTGAAAATGAGATCTAGACCTCAGTGGGGTTTTACTTGGTTAAATAAAAGAAATGAAATAAAGACAGATTCAAAGTTAGATAAATAAATTTCAATTTGATGCTAGTTGTCAGACAATGCAATCAGGTTCAGTTTACTGTTCCGAATGGAAGGAAAATTTCAATGTAAGGAAACCCAACAAATTGCATCGAGTCATTGACTTGCAGCATTCCCTTCACCACAACAATCAGATTCCTTTTACCATTTACTGGACTTTCTGATGTAAGGTCAAGTCATGGCTGAGTGTTTGGACTGCCCATCTTTTTTCAGACAGAAGATGACAAACCATGCAACAACGCAGTTATCTGCTATCTGGTGCTAGAATCCATAGTAAATATCAAAGCAATGCAGTCGTCTTGGCTACCTACTTTCATAGTCTGCAAAACATTCAAAACTTTATGTTTCTAGAGTTTTTGTTCACTGAAACTGAAGATAAAAACTTTGAAAATTAAATTCACTTCTGCCATCTGCTGGACATTCACAGAAAAGCAAATCCAAGAAAAATGTCTTCTGTTGTCAGAAACTTTTTTCAGAGGTAAATAGTAATTATAAAAAAACATATACAAATCCAATTTTTATCATTCAAGAGGAAAACGTTAAAATGACAAAAAACTCAATTCTTTGTTTTCTAATGACAGAGAACAAATGAATGATAGCTGTACCTATTTTTGTTTTCTGTATTTTCTACAGAAAGACTTGATTCATACTATTGGCGAGAGTGCTGCTCTGGGAGCTGCAGGATTCATCATCTGGGGAGATCTTAACCTGACATCATCCAGGGTAGGTGTACTTTCTACCCTAATTTCATTTTTCATATAGTGAAGTGCTTTGACATGAGGGTGTACATTTTATTACATGTCAGCTGTCCACATTACTTCTGGCCTCAAGGGGAGGCTGAAAGTGGTTTCCTATATCATCTTGCTTTTTGATTTTACTCCCAACATTCTAAGTGGTTTTTGAACTTTCTCTAACACCATCACCCTGAATACTTTGAAAAAACTAAATCATTGTTTTTAAACCTTACTTCACTTGCAAGATTTTTCAGAATAATGACAGGGGATAACAATGCCATTTTTAGAAAGGAGATTGCAGGACAACGTCCCCCCACATAAAATAACTCAAATCTTCAGCAAATACTATATTATGATATTTAAACAGTTTTGGTGTTTCATCATACAATTGCGGTGTGAAAGATGTTGCATGTACTATGATCTGAAACATTATGCTACAAGAATTATAACTGATGTAAACTAAATATATTTGTAGGAATGTTTAACAAAATGTCACACTATGACTACTGGCTTGTCTCTACAGCATAACTGCACTTTGGTGAAGTCCTTCTTGACTCGTCGCCTTGGTCGGTACATCACCAATGTGACCCGGGCTGCTGAAGTCTGCAGTGAATTCCTGTGCCAAGGGAACGGCCGGTGTGTCCGCCAAGACCCCCTTGCCCACCACTACCTCCATCTGAGTTCAGAGAATTACCAAATTCACCCCTCAGGGAACGGGACCTTTACCGTCAGTGGGTGGCCGTCACAGAATGACCTGCAGCAGCTCACTGACAGATTTCGCTGCCACTGCTATGAAGGCCATGAAGGACACAGATGTGACAGTTTAAACAAAGTAAAGGAGGATGATGAGCTGATGAAGGAAGAGAAGAACGAGCAAGAACGAAAGAGGACTGAGTGGGAGGATGAGCAGGGTGGGCTGTGGGAGAACAGAGAGAGCTCTGCCCTGCCAGTTGGTTGCTCTCATTACCAGATACTATTATTGCTACATTTGAACTTACTGCTCATACAGATGGTTGTATAGTTCTATGAAGATTTCACCCCAAATACAGCTATGGATAGATAATTTTACACATGATTTCTATTTTGTTTTATGCAAAGACGGGTAAACATGATTGTATTAGCACAAATATATACAACAAAAGGACTTTGTCTCATTTCACTTCTCAAAAGTCCAGAACAGCTTTATCAATTCTGATTATAGGTACAGACTCAACAAGTGTGGCCAACAGTCAAAAGTCACATCGTTAAAGTGTGAACGATTGTAAATCCACCAAGGGAGACGAGTCAAGGCTGCAGAGCAGGTGTTAGAGAGAATCTACCTGAGGCCATCTTCTCATTGGTTTTTCCTGCTCAGCCTTTTCACTCATCTCTCAGACCAGCTGTCTTCCTTCTGCTTCAGACGTAGATTAACCGCTGAGTTTGCTCCTCGGTGTCAGGATATCATATTGTTTAGCTGCTGTTCAATTTCTATAATTTAGAGCTTAGACTGGCTGTATTGGACTGTATATACTGTACCACACCACTGAGCCTGTGTTTGGATGTTTTACCCTTAGGACAATATTCCACTTCTTCTTTTAGCCTCAGTGGATTGAGTTAAATGTTGTCAGCTGGATGCCTTAACATCAGTCCAGTAAAGGTATTGTAATGAATATAATAATTATGTGTCTTTCCGCTATCTCTTTATCTGCTCACATGCACACTGCTGCATGCTTACATAGCCATAATATATAACACCGGCAACAGCCACACATAACCAAAAACTGATTAAGGCCGGTGTATTGACTATTTGTCCCAAAAACTTAATTCCAAAATTGAAAAAATTCAAATCTCAAAGGTGATCAAAGCAAAATGAAATAAACTCAAACAGTCAATACTGTGCATCATGGGTTCTGGTTTACGCAGTCCAACATAAGGTCAAAACAGTCAAAATGCAGCTCTTTGTTTACTTTTATTCAGTTTTTTGGCTAAAAACAAGTTACAGGCTTCAGATAAACCTACCCTAACTCCTGCACCTGTTCTCACTGATAAAACTGACTGACTGATGACAGACAGGTAAAAAAACCATAAGACCACCCATATGCCTCAAGACTCATCTAAACTCTACGTATTTATACAGTGAAACACACCCACTTCCCAAACTGAAATCAATTAACTAATTAAGTGAATTACTAACCAAAAACTTATTTAGAAACAAAATAAACATTCTAATTATAAATCAACTACAAAACAAAAAAATAAACTAAATAATCTACATTCTAAACTTTAACTGAAAATAATGGAGAAATAGCTCCTACAGCCGGTGTTCTATCAGATCATCATACGCTGTCAGAATAGTATACTGCGCATGCGCATTAAGAAGTCCGACCGTTAGAGGAACTGTCAGTTCAGCATACACGACCAGTTATGACGAAAATAAGTCATTAAATTGTTTTCAATGATAATCAGATAGATATACATGCATTATCGTGGTTTAAAAGTGTATTTGAAGCATCCACCCCGGATAAGCGGGGTCAGGTAAGCGACCTGACCCCGCTTATCCGGGGTCGGGTCGCTGGGGTAGCAGCTTCAGAAGGGAGGCCCAGTCTTCCCTCTCCCCGGCCACTTCTTCTAGCTCCTCCGGGGGAATCCCGAGGCGTTCCCAGGCCAGCCGAGAGACATAGTCCCTCCAGCGTGTCCTGGGTCTTCCCCGGGGCCTCCTCCCGGTGGGACATGCCCGGAACACCTCACCAGGGAGGCGTCCAGGAGGCATCCTGACCAGATGCCCAAGCCACCTCAACTGGCTCCTCTCGATGTGAAGGAGCAGCGGCTCTACTCTGAGTCCCTCCCGGATGACTGAGCTTCTCACCCTATCTCTAAGGGAGAGCCCAGCCACCCTACGGAGAAAACCCATTTCGGCCGCTTGTATCCGCGATCTCGTTCTTTCGGTCATGACCCAGAGCTCATGACCATAGATGAGGGTGGGAACGTAGATCGACCGGTAAATCGAGAGCTTCGCTTTTTGGCTCAGCTCTTTCTTCACCACGACGGACTGGTACAACGCCCGCTTAACGGCAGACGCTGCACCAATCCACCTGTCGACCTCCCGCTCCCTTCTTCCCCCATTCGTGAACAACATCCCGAGATACTTGAACTCCTCCACTTGGGGCAGGACACCCCCTGACCCGGAGAAGGCACTCTACCCTTTTCCAGCTCAAGACCATGGCCTCGGATTTGGGGGCACTGATCCTCATCCCGGCCGCTTCACACTCGGCTGCGAACCGCTCCAGCGAGAGCTGCAATCACGACCTGATGAGGCCAGTAGGACCACATTGTCTGCAAAAAGCAGAGATGAGATTCTAAGGCCACCAAATCGGATCCTCTCAACACCTTGGCTGCGCCTAGAAATTCTGTCCATGAAAGTGATGAACAGAATCGGTGACAAAGGGCAGCCCTGGCGGAGTCCAACTCTCACCGGAAACGAGCCCGACTTACTGCCGGCAATGCGGACCAGGCTCTGACACCGGTCATACAGGGGGACCTGACAGCCCGTATCAAAGGGCCCGGTACCCCATACTCCCGGAGAACCCCCCACAGGGCTCCCCGAGGGACACGGTCGAACGCCTTCCCCAAGTCCACAAAACACATGTAGACTGGTTGGGCGAACTCCCATGCACCCTCCAGGACCCTGCTGAGGGTGTAGAGCTGGTCCAGTGTTCCACGACCAGGACGAAAACCACACTGCTCTTCCTGAATCCGAGGTTCGACTATCCGACGGACCCTCCTCTCCAGGACCCCCGAATAGACCTTGCCTTGGTATTTGAAGCAGGGACTAGCTAAAGCTGCAGTCAATTACAACACACGCCCGAGTAAAACTTGCCTCCCTGTTGCTTGATGACGGCCTGACTAGTTAACCGCTAAGTCAGGATGTCATACAGCTGGTCAGAAAGCGTATGCTGATCTGACAGAACACCGGCCAACACACATTTGTCCCTTTTCCACCAGCTCGGCTCGCCTCTACTCGGCTCACTTCACCAGCTTTTCCACCGGCTTTGTTTTGGAGGCTGGTTCCTGCTTTGGAGTAGGGCCAGGTGTGCTGCTTCATGGGTGACACAAGCTTCAAGCTTTGCTCCTGTTACTGATTGGTCGTTGGCGTGGGCGTGGTCAGACGTAGGAAAAAAGGCGCAACATTTCAAACTCGCTGCAAGTGATGGAAGCTACAAGCATGAAGTGGTGAACAAAGATGCTGGCTTTTCTTCGCTTCGGATTTCAATATTCAGTGGCAGCTTGATGGTGCAGTGAGGAATGAGTGGTTTTTGTCAAAGCCTCATTAGCCACTTCGCAGCCCCACTGTGAACTCAGATGCAGCTGAGGCTGCTGCTGATCTCCAGCTAGGTGAGCAGTTTGTAACTCTGTCTGCTTTTTACTATAGTTAAGGTCGCCTACATACAGTCATGGAAGACATTTGAAACACAAAGTCTGCTGTGTTTTTATTGCTCAAACACAACATGCGCATTTTCTGAAGATACTCAGTTTCACATTCCTCAGTTCTAAATAATGTCAATATTGTACAGCATGTTGCCTTCATTTGGTTTTTATGTCTTTGCGTGAATCTACATGCTTCGATTGTTTCTCATTTTACTGTTGTTGCTCCTTAGTTTCCCCCATTGTGAGATAATAAAACATGTTATATGATATCCTATTATTGTAAAATGGCTACATTTCAGTTCTCTAATTAAACGGTTATGAACTATTAATTGTGGAAAACATAAAAATAAACAATAAACCTGAAGAAAACGATAGTGGTATTTTATCCATGGCTGTACTGTATGTCTGCATAGATCTAAAACTTACAGGTAATTATGTTTTGTCTATAATTTACACAACTGTTCCAGTTATTTATAATTCTGTATGTCTGGATGGTAAAAAAAAACGTTTGCATATATATAAAGTAACATGTCTGTTTTAAATAATTCCTTCTGTATATGTAACTTCCACATTAGTAATTCTGTTATTTATCTACATTTATGTGCTATAAGCTATAACATCTGATTATTTTTCCCAGGGAACAGAAGAAGAGGAACATGGCTGACATGATGGAGAACGATGAGGAGAACCGTCAGAACAACAACTGGATCTCCTTCAGGAGGAAGCAGCTACCAGCAGAGATGGCAAATATTGGCATTTAAAAACTGCACTGTAACAAATGGCTGTAAAAACTACAGCATGAAAATACAGTAAGGTGGCTGGGTTTTGAAAATACAGCTATTGTGATCTGAAATGCGTATGGGAAGTATAAGTGATGTGTTTGAACTGCTGGATCACGTACGGAAATTTACACATGTACTGTAAATTTGTAATGTACAGTTGCATTGTGGGATTTTTACCGGCTGGAGGCTAACGTTCACAGGCTGGAGGGCGGGCCAACAATGACTTTCACCGGGTAAGTACTTTTTAAAAAATATTATATTGCAGTTTTGTGTACAAAAATATATTTTATGTGGTTTTATTGAGCTACTCTCGCTTGTTTGCTAAAGCTAACTTCGGTTATTTCTCAGCTAACACAAGTGCTGTTGGTTCACCTAGAATATGCAGATTCCTATATTCTGGTCTTTTTGCGGAAGTTGTTTGAGGGTTAGGATGTCTCAACTGTTTTTCTTTTGTTTGTCTGTTTTTTTCTCTCTCTCGCACACAGGACTGTCAACTGTAATGCGTTAGCGCACGCGATTAACCAGAACATTTTAATGCGTTAATATTACATAACACAGATCAATCAAACCATCTATTTTGACATCAGAGCCTCTCTCCCGCAGAGGGTTATCTAGTTCACCATACCATACCATACCATACCATACCATACCATACCATACCATACCATACCAACTTTATTTATAAAGCACTTCAAAACAACCACAGCTGATACAAAGTGCTGTACATCAAAACACAACATAACAATAAAAAAGCATAAAATAAAAACTTACAGTTTAAAAACAAAAACATACAATTTAAAACTAGATCCCGCTAGAGTTGAAAGCCAAATAAAATAGATGGGTTTTAAGACGAGCTATAAAAGTGGACAGTGAAGGGGCCTCCCTGACCTGCAAAGGCAAGTTGTTCCATAATTTGGGGCCCATGACAGAGAAAGCCCTGTCCCCTCTGAGCTTCCTTCTTGATCTCGGTACCTCCAAAAGCAGCTGATCTGCGGACCTAAGAGACCGATAAGGTATGTATGGGTGAAGAAGCTCAGAGAGGTAAGCCGGGGCAAGATTATGTAGTGATTTAAAAACAAACATAAGAATTTTAAAATTAATGCTAAAATATACAGGCAGCCAGGGAAGTGAGGCCAGGACAGGGGTCACGTGTTCCCTCTTTCGAGTTCCTGTCAGCAGTCGTGCAGCAGCATTCTGTACTAGCTGCAGACGTGAGAGCAGCGACTGACTAACTCCCAGATAAAGTGCGTTACAGTAATCCAATCGAGTTGAAATAAAAGCATGGATCACTGTTTCAAAATGCTGCCTGGAAAGAAAAGATTTCACTGACGCCAATCGCCTTAAATGATAAAAGCTGGACTTAACCATGGCTCTGATTTGGCTATCCAATTTAAAATCACTGTCCACCTTAAAACCAAGATCTGTAATAACAGGTTTAAAATAAACCTCCAAGGGTCCCAGGTCAACAGAGGAGGACTCACAGGAGCCACTGGGTCCAAACACCATCACCTCTGTTTTGTTTTCATTAAAATTTAAAAAGTTCAAGGCCAACCAAGCTTTAATATCACCTAGACATGCCAGGAGATGTTTGATAGAATGTACATCCTTTTGCTTCAGGGGCAAATAAATCTGACAATCATCAGCGTAACAATGAAACGGAATCCCATGTTTCCTGAGGACAGAACCCAGAGGCAGTAAATAAAGAGAGAAAAGCAGTGGGCCCAGAATGGAGCCCTGTGGGACGCCATAAGGCATTGAAGCAGTAGATGATTCAGAGTCACCAATCTTGACTGAGATTGTTCTCTCCTCCAGGTAAGACCTGAACCATTTAAGAACAGTGCCACCAATACCTACAACATGGTGTAATCGCGATATTAAAATGTCGTGGTCTACTGTATCAAAAGCAGCAGTTAGGTCAAGTAAAATCAGAACAACATGGTTACCAGAATCACATGCAAGAAGGATGTCATTAAAAACTCTTATTAAAGCAGATTCTGTGCTATGAAGAGTTTTAAAACCTGACTGGAAAACCTCCAGAATGCCATTGTAATCTAAAAACTGTTTCAGCTGACAGTACACAAGTTTTTCTAAAACCTTAGAAAGAAAAGGCAGCTTCGAAATAGGTCGATAATTAGCCAGAACAGTTTGATCAAGGCCAGGTTTTTTAAGCAGTGGTTGCACTACTGCATGTTTAAAACTAGCAGGGACCACACCTGATGACAGACTGCTATTTATAATTGCAAGAACAGGCTGCCCTATGCTAGGTAAGATATCTTTAAAAAATCGTGGAGGGACAGGATCACGAGGGGAACCTGATGGCTTAATATGGCCAACCGCGTCCTCTAAAAGTGAGACAGTCACAGGCACAAACTGATCGAAAGCAGCCGAGCGAGGGACCAAAACAGAGGGGTCAGAGTCAGGAGCTGTGATAAGAGCCCTGGTACTACCAACCTTTTCAATAAAAAAATGCAGAAAATCATCACACACATCAGGAGAAGCTTCCAAACAGGCATTCTGTGGAATATTAAGCAGAGAGTCAATGGTGTTAAATAAAACACGTTGGTTATGGCAGTTTGAGAGAATGATATTTGCCAAATATTCCCTTTTTGCCTCTTTAACCGTGCTCTGGTAGAGACGCCAACAGTCTTTTAAAATCTGAAAAGTAATTTGCAATTTATCCTTTTTCCACCTGCGTTCAACACGACGACATTCCTTCCTTGCAGCACGAGTTCTGTCATTAAACCAAGGCTCAGGTTTAATCCTTGGCTGCCTGGTTTTTAATGGAGCAACCGAGTCCAGGATGGTTTGGGAGGAAGAATAGAACCAGGACCAGAGCTCTTCTGTATCAGAGTGGAGAAAGTCAGATCATCCACAGAGCTGAAGAAAAGCAGTAGAGAACTGAGTGGCAGTGGAAGGGTTAATAATCCGACAGCGCCGAGGAGCAGCGCGAGTTTTAACTGCAATAGGTGTCAAACTGACATTGAATAAAACAGGCAGGTGATCCGAGAACACGGAGTCACAGATTTCCAGGTTAGTCACAGGCAGACCACAGGAAATGACCAGGTCCAGTGTGTGTCCGTGCTCATGTGTTGGGCTGGATACAGCCTGCACCAAATTAAAAGAGTCCAGGAGGCTTAAAAAGTCCTTTACCAGAGGTTTATCAGGACAACACACGTGTATATTGAAGTCTCCAACAATAAGAACATGTTCATAGTTAGTTATAATCCCAGATAAAAAGTCAGAGAAATCGCTTATAAAATCCTTATTATATTTGGGGGGCCGGTAGACGACAGCACAGAAAACTGGGTTTACGTGTCTCATCTCAAATGCCGTAAACTCAAAGCTGGGGAAAGACGTCTGTAGAAAACACTGCTTACATCTGTAGTCCTGCTTGTAAACAGTCGCTGTGCCTCCTCCTCTTCCCGAAGCCCGTGGTGAATTAAAATAAGAACAGTCCGCTGGTAAAAGCTCAGATAGAGCACTGGACTCACCAACACTCAACCTTGTCTCAGTCACACACAGGAAATCCAGGTCTTGGTGACTAAAAAAGTCCCGAAGAATAAAAGTTTTATTCCCAAGCGACCTGGCGTTTACCAGACCAATCCTGACAGGAACTGGATCATGGGCTTCGACAAGTCAGGAAACCCGACACAGCGGTCTCAGGTTTTGGAGACACTGTCGGCGCATGTTGAGCCGGGAAAGGCAAGGGCGGCGGTGCAGAGGGGCCTCAACGCCGACCACGGGCACCAAGCAGACATCAACGGGATCCAAGAAACGCCGAGGCACCCGAGAGCCTAGAAATGATCCATACGATGATCGGGTAAAAGGAGAGCAGTGCGTCAGATAAAATTTCAGCTTCACCAGCCGGCCGCTTCGTCTACCACGACGACGTCTCCTCCGTGGAAGCAGCGCAGGAACCCGGAACAGGTGACTCGGAATCTCCGACAAAAGCGGGGGCAGGGATTGTTGGCCAGCAACATCAAATAACATCATATCCTGGACCGAAGGTTGGAGGTCTAGTAGTGTGTTGCGATCATACACCAGCAGAGACTCACAGCAACACGTTACACACGGGGAGCTACGAACAGCGAAATACTTTTCCTGCGACAGCACACAGACAGCAACAAGAGTTGAACAGTTTCAACAGTTTCTTGTGTTGGATCTTTAACCAACGTTGTGCACATCTAGTTTACTAGCCCGCAGTTTCATGTGCACGAATTACACCGGTCTTCACCAGCAGGATGAGGACAATATAGTCCCGCTTCATCACAGGAAGTGAATATAGAGGAACATTTTTAAACCAAGGTTTAAAGCAAACTGACTTTCTATAAACCTTCTTGAATATAAAAACCTGGAAAACTAAGAATCTTTAGACATGGTTGGTTTGAAATAACAAAACATTTTTTGAGAATGTGCATGTTTGATATGGGCTTCATGGTATCATAAAAGGGTGGGGCATCCAAGAACTAGAAATTAAAATAGATCTAATAAAATAGATCTTATCTATCAGTTGGCTCCTGAACAAGTTTGGTACCACTTGTATGGATATGTAGCGGAGTAAATTTCTCTTAGTTGCTATTGAGTATGGGAGACTACAGATGTACAAATGCAAGATAATTGCTTGGATTATCTGCAGCAAGAGGGGTTTGCACAGCTGTGAGCATATTTACATTTCAAGCCTACAAAGTCAGGCATAGTGATTAATTGTGATTAATCAGCCAGTGCCAGATTCTGCTATGGGCCACACAGGCAACCGCCCAGGGCAGCATCTTGTGGGGGTGACAAGACCGACCTCTCACCCCTCTCACCGCCTCAGATACTCCAATTGTCTGTGTCTCACCGTAACTTCAATCCTTCTGTCCATAGACTAATGGATGACGACATAGTGAGATATTGCCATCTTACTGTATCTGCCAACTTTATAACTACACATAGAAGCACAGAAGTTACAGAAGGTGTCTGTCTGCAAACATAGTGTATGGATAGAGACAGAGGAATGTATCTGTCTATGGAAATGCCTCTGTGTACCAGAGTATTAAATTAAAATTATAACTAGTATCAATGAACATTGTTATTTTTCAGGAAACAGCATCAAGGGCACAAGCGGGTCCAGCAACTCCTTTTGCCACCTAGAGTATTGTTTCATAGGTGAGAACTATGAGAACTATTTTTAGTAATGCCTTTACAGAACATATTTGGTAATTCACAGGCATCTAATCTAAAAATGTAATATGTACTTAAAAACAAAAGGGTAATTTTAAACTGTCTCCCATCTATTCTAGGTGATTCATAGGCCTCAACCCAGAAAATGGAACAAAAGCTGCAAATGGAAAAGTGACATCAACCAACAAGACGACTTATGCAGAACACAGCAGTGAACCTGCATGTCTCCATTCTCCTCCTTCATGAGCCATGTAATTTTACCATTTTAAAATGGTAAAATTACACATTTACACTCCATCTCTCTCCCTGTCTGTCTTTTTCTCCGTCTGTCTCTCTGTATCTGTTCTGTCCATTTCTAATAGACAGACAGGAGGACAGAACAATGAAGGAAGGTCAGAGAGAGTCTTTCCTTTTCATCCTGTCTGTCTTTAACTGATATGAATGTAGTTTGGAAACTTTGACATTTGGGTACTTTTGTTTTAGTAAAAATTATTTAATTAATTGTACTCAATGTCATATTATCATGATTGTAAATGTATCAGTTATGTTTTTAGATCTGACTATTTTTCACTTTCGTTGCAATACTTTGACTTTTGTGTAACAAGCAAATATTGCTGCTGCAAAATACTGTATTTTGTTTTGCTTCAGTTTGTCAGATTTAAATTGACAATAAAATCAAGTGATTTTAAAATATACATGTATGTTTTTTTAATTAGAAAAATATATATTTTTTGTGAGTTTGGTCAATTAAGTTGCAGGTTCACATTTAAACTTTTAAAAGCTAGCAAAGTATGCAGTTTCATGAACGACTGAAAAATGACAACTTTTTGTAATTGTGACTAGTTTAAATGCTGTTAAAATGTGTTGTCATATGGCAAGAGTTTATACCTTTTGTAGTAAAGTGCCTGCACTGCACATGTAAAAGAAAATGGATAACAATTTTGACAATACAGTTCTGTTGTACCTGTTCTAATTGTTGAGTGTTCTTTCTACCCTTTCACCCAGTCCCGTCTTAAAACACTTCATGTGATGTAACTTAAAAACATGTCTTTGAATTAACGTAATTAAATCATGGAAAGGATTTCAACATGATTAAGTAGCTTTCTTTCAGCATGAAGCATGTTTGTTGAGCTAACTTAATTTTCATGAGTTGGATCAACTTAATTAAGTAATGTGAAGGTACCGCTGTAACATATGGTGGTTTCAACTAAATTTGCATTAATCTTAATCAAGTAAATTATTTGGTCCAAAACATTGTAAATTAGTTGGGCTGGCTTTATTAAATTCCATTGGGTCAAACTATGGTAAGTGAGTTGAATCAACCTTAATAAATTAAACTGAGCCAACACATTTGCTTTAAATAGGAGTAACAGAATTACACTGTGCTGAAATAAAGCAAAGTAATCAGGTGGAAATCCTTTCCATGATTTTTTTATGTTCATCCACAGAGTTATTTTTTTCAGTGTAGTTTGTTTGGCTTTAAGGTCCTTATTGTATCCTCCCAAATGTGAGGAGCTTTAGATAGAGTGAAAACAATATTATATTATAGAAAAATGTCATTGACACTTAACATTATAGATTACCAATGAAGGCATCCAAAAGTGAATACATTATTCAGCAAACCAAACATTTTGACATTATTATCAGGGTTGCTATTAACAAGAACATAAAATACAAATCATGTTTGTTCATTTCTACTTTGTACATCATCTTTCTATCCACTCTCTGTTTATCTGTCTGCCTGGAGAATCTTCAATGTAAGAAAGTGAGAAAATGTGTCCAAAACCTTTAACCTTAATTAGTGATAAATAAGACTAAGAGTTTAAACTTTTAGTTCTTAGTGACCAAAATGTGAAAACGTGAAGGTTTGATTAAAAGTAGAACCAGTCAGATTAGAAGGAATGCAGCTTTATTTGTTCTTAGTATAACTGGAACATCAGATGAATCATAATTAAACATATTAAAAACAACAGATTGTTAATGCACTTCAACTCTGTAAGAACATCAGACACATTTTTTAAAACTAGACATATTTTATCAGCACATTGAGCTCATGTGATTCCTGCTCCAGAAAGGTGAAGGTCTCTGGACTTCCTGAAGGTAAACACTGACTGGTAGTCAAGGTAAGGGCTAGATTTCTCAAAACCTATGTAGATGTATTTGAGAGGAAGGTAACTCTGCGTTACTAGTGATACAGATTAACTGTGACATGCTGGTATGGTTGCTGTATTAAGCTTCAACTTTGTCCTTTTTATGTCTCCCTCATAGCAGTAATAGAAGTCAGCAGGTGATGATATTATATCTAATCTGTCAGGTGTTCTCGCTCAGACCAACAGCTGTTCTTCTACATATACTGGCTCATACAGACGACCTTGTATTTCCTAAGAAAAAGCCTCATCATCCATGGTGTGGTAATCACTTCCTTCTTCTGCCTCATGGTTTTGAAATATCATCGGACACATGAATTTCAAAGATCAGATGGACTGATGCAATCAGCAGAAAAGCACTTTCATCACGGTCGCAGCTGAGAAAGCAGCAACCGTGCTACTTTCTCAGCAGCACTGTTGTATGTGTCACACGTTAGTATGATGTCTCATACAAACTATAGACATCCTAAATCAGGGGTGTCAAACTCCAGTCCTCAAGGGCCGCTGTCCTGCAGTTTTTAGATGTGCCACAGGTACGAAACGCTGGAAGGAAATGGCTTAATTACCTCCTCCTTGTGTAGATCAGTTCTCCACAGTCTTGCTAATGACCTAATTATTCTATTCAGGTGTGGTGCAGCAGAGGCACATCTAAAAGTTGCAAGACAGCGGCCCTTGAGGACTGGAGTTTGACACATGTGTCCTAAATCAATTGATAAAATGGTTACCCAGACTTTTATGAAAATGTTACATTTCAATACCAAAATCTGGTCTAAGGGCTATGAGCTAATTTTCTCTTTAGACCTTTTGAGTGTCTTGCTTTTTAGCAAACTTAGTTCACTTCGATTTCTGTATTCTGCAGGTAACTATTTCATAGAACCCTACATCCAAAAATCTAAACAATCCGTTTAACTATGCAAACACTCCTGTGTGGAGAATATTTGTGTAGTATTTGTGTCAGATTCCATATGATGGATTTGGAATCTGACACACAGATTCCAGGGTTACATGCAAATGCTACATGTAACCCTGAACAAAATGAGAAAGGTGCTGAAAACAAGGAAATCAAAACACTTGTTTGATTTTTTTCCAATCTAAAAACCTTTCATTCGTTTTATGTTACAGAAAACATACTAAAGATCTGATTATGCACTGCCTGGCCAAAAAAAAAGTCACCACCAAAAAATGGTCACACTCTTTAAGAGGCTCAAACACATTGGATAAAAATATTAAGGCAGCATTCAAGGTAGCACCCGCCCCCACCGTGGCTCATCAGACTAGCTCTCCATAATGTTAATTCCTGAATATACAGAAATGTTTTGAATGCACAGACTGGGATGTATTCAGGGAAGCTGCAACTGAAAACCATCACACCAATGTTGAGGAGTTTGCCGAATCAGTGTCATTCTGAAGTGGAAGATATCTCTGTGACCAAGATCATCACCACAAGGGCAAATCAGAAACCCTGGATGACAAAGGAGGTGCGTAAGATGTTGAAGGCACGAAACTCTGCTTTTAAATGTGGGAACAGACAGGTGCTCAGGTCAGCCAGAGCCAACCTAAACCACGCCATCAAAGCTACAAAATATACCTATGCTCAGAAAATTCAGCACATTTTCCCATGAGTCAGCAAACACCAGGCGCATGTGGCAAGGCGTCAGGACAATCACAGACTACAGGACTACTCCTTTGTCCTGTGAGGACAGAACAGACTTTCTGAATGCACTTAATAACTACTTTGGTCGGTTTGAAGCCCTCAACACTCCTGTGAGAAAATCCACTCCTCATTCAGATGAACAGACACTTAAGACTGGAGACAGCTGATGTTCAGAGAACCTAGAGAAGATTCAACATGCATAAGGCAGCAGGTCCCGATAACATACCAGGTCTGGTTCTCAAGAACTGTGCTGACCAGCTTTCTCACACCCTCACTGACATATTTAACACCTCACAAAACTGTGCTGTCATTCTGTCCTTCAAGATGGCCATCATCATTCCAGTGCCCAAAAAACCCACAATTTCAACACTGGATGACTATCGTCCTGTTGCACTCAAACCCATGATGATGAAGTGTTTCGAGAGGCTGGTGAAGGATCACATCACCAGCCTCTCTCAATTTGTACATTTTTTTAAATGTACAATTGAATGACAATAAACTCTGTGTCTATTACAGTTATTGTGAGGATTTGCATTTTGTGGAGTTTTTTCAGCTAATTGAGTCTCTGTTTGTCCTGTTTACCCTTTGATTGTCCCCAGCCGTCCCTTGTTTCCCCTGATTACCTTTCCTGTGTGTTTAAACCCTCTTGTGTCTCTGGTTCCCTTTCGGATCCTTGTCGTGTGATGTCAGTGGTCGTGTTTCATCCCAGTTGCTACCAGTTCCTTGCCTTTTGCTCACCTGTGCTCCCAGGATTTCTGTTCACCTTAGAGTTTCTACATTAAACCATCATTCTTCACCATACCTGGGTCTACCGCGTCATCCTCACCACCTCAACAAATACTGTTTCATGACAGTCATTTACAGTTGTGTATGTCTGAATGATAAAGTGTTTGTATGCATATAAAAAATAAGTCTGTTTTAAATCATTCCTTCTTTGTATGTAACTTTTACATTAGTATGTCTGTGCTTTTGATTTACATTTATGTGCTATTAGCTATAACATCTGATTACTTTTACCAGGGAACAGAAGAGGAGCGTAGCTAATACGATGGAGAACAATAAGGAGAACGGTCAGCAACGTGAACAACCATAACAACTCCTGCAGTCTCTTTTTTTATACCCACTCCACACATTATTGTACATTCAGTCGTTTGGATAGCATCGATGTGCTAATACAATCTTTAGGCACCAAGTGAAAATAATATAATATAATGTGTGTATATTATATTTATATTATGTATATATTAATGTATACATTATACATACATATAATGTATATATAATTATATATATGTATCATTGACACTTTACATTGTACATTACCAATGAAGGCATCCAAATGTGAACACATACATCAGCAAACCAAACATTTTGACATGACTGTTACCAGGGATGAAAGTAGTTTTAAATTCTTCCAGTACTATGACGACAATTGTCAATGACTCATTGTGGGAACCAAAACAAATAAAATCAAAAATATTTTACTGTACTATAGACAACCTATATGGATAACGCAGAAGTAGAGGCACTTCACAATGTGAAAAAAAAATATATATATATATATATATTGGTTCTGGCATAGAAGGTGGAAAGTAATTAGTTCCATTTAGATTTATTAATGTAATTACTATTTGTCTAATCTGTCCTTTAAGTTGTTTACAAAACCTGAACTTTTACTTTTACTCGAATTTGCTTTGAACAAAATTTCTCAGTTACATTTGAAATCATATCCATAAATGAGTCAAAATTAAACATAAGAAAACACCAGAAAAAACGGCATTGATCTTTCGGCTGGATTTGTATTAAGATCTCATGTTGTTGCATTAATTGGAAAACAGGAGTAAAAAAAACCCCATCAACTGTAGTTCAAGGTAACCTTTGAGAAAAAGAAATCCACTTGCTGAACTGGATGAGTTACGACTATCCATCACGAGTGACAGACGGATTATGGACTCAAATGTCATGTTTTTCACCGAAACATGGCTAAACAACAGCTGCCTGGACAATGCTATCCAGCTAAGTGGACGCCACACACACCGAGCCGACAGGACAGCAGGTGACTCCGGCAAGACCAGAGGCGGAGGTTTGTGCATTTATATTAACAAAGCTTGGTGCACAGACTCTGCTACTACCGAGAGTCACTGCTCACAGAATGTGGAGTTTTTAATGGTCAAATGCAGACCTTATTACCTCCCAAGGGAATTCACCTCGATCATCCTCACTGCCGTGTACACCCGCCCCGGATGCTAATGCCAAGCTTAGTCATGAAAGAACTCTACGTGGCTATTAGCAAACACCAAATGAAAATACCCCGAGGCTGCTTTTATTGTTGCAGGTGATTTCAATCACTCCAACTTGAAGACAGTTCTTCCCAGATTCCACCAACATGTCCCCTACCACACCAGAGGAGACAAGACCCTGGACCATGTCTACTCCAATCTGGCTGGAGCTTACAATGTGACACCCCTCCCCAACATCGGACAATCAGACCATCTCTCCCTGTTCCTCACACCTCGGTACTTACCACTCATCCAACGTGTGAAACCTACCGTGAGGACAGTAAAGGTGTGGCCAGAGGGCTCAGACGCTGTGCTCCAGGACCGGTTCAGGAATACAGATTGGACTATTTTCCACCATACAGACTTGGATCAGTACGCCTCATCTGTACTGAACCATATTTCCACCACCATAGAACGTGTCACCACCTGCAAATGCATTACCATGTACCCCAACCAGAAACCCTGGATGAACCGAGACGTTCGTCTCCTGCTGAAGGCCCGCAACATCGCCTTCAGGTCAGGGGTTGCACAGACTTACAGTGCACCCAGGGCTGAGCTGAAGAAGGGAATCAAGAAGGTCAAACACCACTACAAAAGGAAGGTGGAGGATCATTTTTCTAACGCCAACCCCCGACGTATGTGGCAAGGCCTTCAGATTCTCACAGACTACAAGAACCCCAATACCACCCCCGCTTCTACTGATGTCTCCTTCCTCAACGAACTTAACAACTCCTATGCTCGTTTTGAGAGAGTGAATACCACAACTGCAACCAAAGCAGCTACCACCCCAGGCCAACAGCCACTGACTTTCCTCCCCACTGACGTAGGAGTGGCTCTGAGCAGGATTAAATCCCACAAGGCTGTGGGTCCTGATGGCATACCTGGACGTGTCCTCAGAACGTGCTCTGGGGAGCTGGCAGGAGTGCTGACGGACATCTTCAACCTGTCCCTGGCACTTGCTGTGGTACCGACCTGCTTCAAGTCTACCTCCATCGTCCCAATCCCCAAGAATCCCAACCCAACCAGACTCAATGACTACCGCCCAGTAGCCCTTACCCCCATCATTACCAAGTGCTTGGAGCGGCTGGTCCTAGCACACCTCAGATCCTGTCTCCCCCCCACACTAGACCCCCACCAATTTGCATACAGGCAGAACAGGAGCACAGAGGATGCAGTCTCTATAGCGCTGCACTCTGTCCTTTCTCACCTGGACAGTAAGAACACTTACGCCAGACTGCTGTTCTTAGATTTTAATTCAACATTCAACACTGTCATCCCATCACAACTTATTACCAAACTCACAGACCTCGGCATCAGTCCACTCATGTGTAACTGGTTGCTCGACCTCAACATGTCCGGCTGGACAACCACTTCTCATCCACCATCATCATAAACACCAAGTGCCACAAGGCTGTGTGATGAGTCCCTTCCTCTACTCCCTCTTCACCTACGACTGCAGACCTGTCCATGGCTCTAACGCCATCATCAAGTTCGTAGACGACACCACGGTGATCGGCCTCATCAGAGATAATGACGAGGCCGCTTACAGGGAGGAGGTAGACCGTCTGGCTGAGTGGTGCGACAAAAACAACCTGCAGCTGAACACCGAGAAGACCAAGGAGCTTATCGTGGACTTCAAGAGGAACGCTGACCCACATCCACCCATCCACATTAAGGGGACAGTGGTGGAGCGTGTGGACACCTTTAAGTTCCTGGGAGTCCACATCTCCGAGGATCTGACTTGGACGACCAGCTGCTCCAAACTCATTAAGAAGGCGCATCAGCGCCTCTTCTTCATGAGGACCCTGAGGAAGAACCACCTGTCCTCACGAACTTCTACCGCTGCACCATTGAGAGCATCCTCACCAACTGTATTACAGCTTGGTACAGGAACTGCTCTGTCTCCGACCGGCAGGCGCTGCAGAGGGTGGTGAAAACTGCCCAGTATATCGCTGGGGCACTGCTCCCTGCCATCAAGGACATCTACAGGAAGCCGTGTTTGAAAAGGTTCGGGAAAATCACAAAGGACTCCACTCACCCAGCACACACACTCTTTTCCCTCCTGCCCTCTGGGAGGCGTTACAGAAGCCTACGGACCAGAACCACCAGGCACCGGAACAGCTTCTTTCTCACAGCTGTCACGCTTTTGAACGCCTCCTGACATAAAACATAAACTATAAGGACTGTACTCCCCTATCCTCTCATACAATAACACATGGACTATCCTCACACACACACACACATCACGGACTGTTTTCTTCACACACACATACAACCTGTAAATTTATCTGCCATTATTTATCTATAATCCATTCCCTAACATTCTTGTATAATCTCATATTCCGTATAATCTGTGCATACAGCTCCCATATTTATATTTATACACAATATCTATATCTCTTGCTATAACCCCTTATAGTCCATACATACATAGTCTTGTACATCTGTAAATAAATATTTATATCTCGTAGAGCACTTCTGGATAGATGCAAACTACATCTCGTTGCTTGTACTTGTGACAGTGCAATGACAATAAAGTTGAATTCTATTCTATTCTATTCTATTAAGACATCATCCATCCGTCCATCCATCCAGCTAACGTTCCGGGTGAGAGGCAGGGTCACCTGGACAGGTTGCCAGTCTGTCGCAGAGCAACACAGAGACAGACAGGACAAACCACCATGCACACACACACAAACACCTAGGGAGAATTTAGAGAGATCAGTTAACGTAACTGTCATGTTTTGGACTGTGGGAGGAAGCCGGAGTACCAGGAGAGAAGCCATCATACACAGGGAGAACATGCAAAATCCATGCAGAAAGACCCCGGGCCGGGAATCGAAACCAGGACTGCAAGGCAACAGTGCTACCAACTGCGTCACTGTGCAGCCCCAACTGAAGACATCAATTTAACTGTAAGTATGAGAAAGGCAGCAGCATTTTGTCTACCAAGCCTCAAGAAACTGCTGATTCTTATTTTATGAGCCGCAGTGGACATGCTTTTACCTGGATGACAAAATGCTGAGTTTTCTGTCAAACCTTTTATGCTGACAGTGGCATAACATTTCAAAAATTGGACCAGTATAAAGCCAGCACAATTTAAGTGCAACTGTGGGTTACCCAAATACTGAATGCTGTATTGTCCGTTTTACAGCCTTTTTGATTGAGTCACACTACTGATACTTTGGTGTTAAGAGATCCAAAAGGGAATAAACAGAATTTGGGAATAGAGTGGCACCTAAGACCTGAAGGAAGACTCTAGCTCACCTGCAGTTCTGTTTCAGAGTTTATTTTTAACATATACAAAATAAGAATAACATACTTTTAATATACACAGGTTTTTCTCAAAGTTTTCCTGTTTACCTGTGTTGTTGCAGTTTTTTGTAAATAGCCACCTCATCACACTCCACTGAGCCAGGTTCTTCTCAAACATGAGATGATGACAGGCAGCACAACCTCCATCAGATAAACCCAGAAGAAGAAACCACTTCCGCTCAAACATGACTTAACAAATCATCAAATGTGATTCTTAAGTCCGTGAAGTTTCTTCACAGACTTAAGAAATGCTTGACAGATCTTGACTGTTAATTCAAGAGAGCAGCAGGTAGGACTTTTGACCTCTGAAGAGAAATATTTATATATTATTTATATATTTATATTATATATATTTAAACATTTATTCTATAGAAAGTATTTTCATTTTTATTTAATTACTTAACATGTTATGCATATTGGTATGTTTTTTCACCTCTTTAGTAAGCAAGAAAAGAATAGGTAAGGTTAACCTTTGAAGTAACCTGAACAATATTTGTCTGGACAGATGACAAAGGCACAAAAACAAATAAGACATCTTAATAATGTTTCTTTAACCTGTAATATCTCATTAATATCATAATATTCTTCAGCTTCAACATTCTATATTGAGATCCAAACGTAATTTTCTCAAATAACAATGTGATGTTATTAGCACTACATTTTAACTCGGCATTATTATCTTGTTTAAACTAATACTCTAACCTCTGATGAGGCACGATGTTTGAATTGATTAAAAGTATTGTCATGTTTTCCTAAAACATTTAACAAAGAACTAATGTAACAGAAAGTCTCAGGTGTTCAGTTTATCAAAACAAAAGTACTTCTTCGACTTTTATTCTGTTATGTAAACTAAGAATGTTATTTGTGCAACGTATCACATATTACATTACATGTTACTGTGTAATGTAATCTATTGCTCATACTAAGGCTAATATTACCTTTTTGAAGGATCCTGTAGAAATGCATGTAACAATGAACAGTCAAGCAATGATTCTGTTTAAGCTGGAACTTTGTCTATGGGGAAATTTATCTGCCATAATCCAAGAGAACACATGTTCAGTCTGAAAGCAGGATTTCTGTTCTCAAAACTTTTACTACTATTGCTTACATTTTTATTTTGAGAGCAGAACTTCATGTCTTTCGTCTCAAATCTTGTAATACATGTACTCAAAACTTCTCATGATCAGACTTAGTCTCTGCTCGCTTACAAAACATTGAACTGCCTTTTTGGCACAGTTGCCTAGCAACCTCTCAGCCAATAGAATGAAAGTGCTGTGCTGTGTGTTTGGTGTGCCTGTGTGGCTGTTATGGATTGTAGCAGAAGCCTCAGCACTGCCACTGCCAGAGATTTTTGTTCATTTCAACGGACTATTACGTGAGATCTCGGGGGATGACGTTTCATAAATTCAGCACTACAGTGGTTCATCTTTCACGGTCTCGCTGCTTCACGGATTTGCATCGTGCATTGTGTTCTGCATTCTGATTGGCTAAACAGTCTCTCTGCTTCTTCTCTACCTGTGTGTCAATAACTTTGCGGGTAATATGTACACGTACGTAAAACAGCTTGCCAAATTTAACATAATCGATGGTGGCATGTCGGTTTATAAGAATCTTTTTGGCCAGAAGAAAAAAGAGCGACAACAGCTACAGATAACTATGTTCTTCTCTCGAAAAAACACACCTGCACCACAGGCTTTAGAAGAAAAAACCGCTACAGAGCGGAGTCAGGATGCAACGGCTCAGCCAGAAGAGCAGTGAAATACACGGGAGTCACTATTTACTACTGTATGTACTTTGTATTTTTTTTCATAATCATTTTTCATTTTCTCCCATTCTAATCCAATAACTCAGGTCGCGGTGGGGCGGCGCTGATCTCCGCAATTCGGGCACGGGAATCCGCTTTCAGTTCTTATTAAAATTATTATTTTACAGTACAGTGGTTATTTGTAAAAAAAAAAAAAAAGTTTATACAGTACTTTTTATTTGTTAAACAAATGTTTGGGCTTGTAAAAAGGTTTTGTTCTTTGGTTTCAATGTATTATGGAGTATTTTATTATATAATAATTGTAAAAAAAAAAAAAAAAAAAGGTTCCTACTTAGCGGATTTCGCCTATCTCGGGTTCTTTTTGGACCGTAAGCCCCGCGAAAAACGAGGGATCACTGTATACTGTATTTATGTCCACCGGCAAAATAACAGCTAATATTAGCTATAGTGCTTGGTGTAATACCGGGGTTCAGCCCCCGCTATGAAGGCTAACCGAGATTTTGTAAATCTAATGACACTAAACACATAATATATAAAAAATGTTAATTATTCCCTAACATCATAGGCGTAACTTCCTGAAGAACTGGTGTGGACATATCCACACCAACTTTGGACTGAAGAGGACAGTCCCACCAATATTTCTTGCACCGTGGGTTTTATGTGCCTGCATCCACTGCGGACAGTAACTCGGCAGCAGCTGCGCGTTGTGAAGCCTAACAGCCAGTTAATGCTTTTTAAAGTTCCTTTGTAAAACATAAATGGCAAATCCTCAGTGATCTATATTAGTGGACTGGACATCACTTGACTTACTGGGTGCGGCAGTGCGCCACATGTGCTATTGCTTCCTATGGGTTTATTTGGGCTTGAAAATATTCGTCGCTACCAGTTAAAGCTAACGCCGCACAGCAACATTTTCAGGCTGCACTTCACTCCGGATCAGCTTCTTCAGCCTAAAGCAGAAGGTAAAGGAGCCTCCTGTGTTATTTCCATGGAATCACTTCTGTATTCAGCCTGAAAGAGTTTATGAAAACGAATGAGCAGACCAGAGCCAGACAGCCGAGCTATTGATTCACCTGTACTGCTGTAAACACCGTAATATTGAGCTCTTCACAAGAAGCATGCAAAAGTAATAAAACGAAATAACACGGAGACCTTAAGGAACACGGCCATATTTTCCTAAAAGCAACAACTTTGAACCTGAACAGTCAGCTGAACTAGAACTGCTCTACTGTTAAGCTATGAGGCTTCGGAAGCAAAACCTCCCCGTTACTTGGTCTCTGTTTGACACCAACAGCAATAAACACACATAATATTCTAGAAAATAAGTATAAAATAAGGTAAAAGTACTGTCCATTAGAATGGGTTAAAATGTTTAGATACTTAAATAGCACATTTTTACAAGAAAAATGTCCGAGAATATTGCCTACTAGCATAAGCTAAAGCTAATGTTAGACACAAAGTTTAGAGAAAGTAAAACTCCGTATCCATGGATGTATAACAAGGCGAACATCTTAAAACCTTTCTCCAGCTACTTGTTGGAGCTTCGGATTGATGTACATCATTAATTGTTACCTTGGCTAAGCCCTGCAAGCACCGAGTGAAAAATGACATTTTTAATAGACCGAAACGACCGAGTCACTTTTCCCTGAACGCCGAAGCTGAGCTGCAAAGAGCCCCAGGAGTCAGGTATGTCGGTGCCGGTAGAAATGGCACAATCAAGCAAAGAATCTGTAAAAGGGATGCAAAAATTTTATGTTAATTGTCAACACTATAACAGCAAGATAACAAGGTCCAAAGGGATCACATTTCATAGGTCAATAAAAAGCTTTAATTTTTTTAAAAAATAGAATAGAATATACTTTATTGATCCACAAGGGGAAGTTGCTTATTTGTTGAAAGCTACTCCATCTGAGGTAATAAATACTAAGTTTATAAAAAATATATATACCTAAGAGTGATGAATTCAAAATGACTATATATAAATAAATACATACATAAATAAAGAAGTAACAAGCAATCACATACAAATATATTAATCAATAAATAACCTATAATGAGTGCAGAGAAAATGTTAATCAATTAGCATAGACTTGGGCATTGTAAAGCCTGATGGCAACAGGCAGAAATGACTGTCTGTGGCTCTCTGTGGTTCACTTTGGCAAAATGAGTCTGGCTGACGGTGCTCCTGTATCCGGCCAGCAAGCATGAAGTGGATGAGACTCGTTGTCCAAGATGGCCTGCATCTTGGACAGGATCCTTCTTCCTGACACCACTGTCAGACAGTCCAGCTCCCCTGGGAGGGGAGAGTTGTTGGACAGTAGCAGTGGCATTGATGGGAGTGTGAGCAGGAGGTTCAGGGACCGGAGTGTCAAATCTGTTGAAAAACAGATTGAGTTCATTGGCTCTATCAATGTTGCCTTCAACCGCTCCACAACCTGCTGACCTGAACCTGGTGATAGTCCTCATCCCTTTCCAGATCTCACACAGAGCTCCTGCTCCACAACTCAGATGACTGCACAGTTTTGTGATACTTATCTTAATATTAATAATTATAATGGCGCTTAGCTGCACAACTCTACGGACACGTTCATTTATGGCTGTCCATCCATCCATCCATCCATCTTCTTCCGCTTATCCGAGGTCGGGTCGCGGGGGTAGCAGCTTCAGAAGGGAGGCCCAGACTTCCCTCTCCCCAGCCACTTCTTCTAGCTCCTCCGGGGGAATCCCGAGGCGTTCCCAGGCCAGCCGAGAGACATAGTCCCTCCAGCGTGTCCTGGGTCTTCCCCGGGGCCTCCTCCCGGTGGGACGTGCCCGGAACACCTCACCAGGGAGGCGTCCAGGAGGCATCCTGACCAGATGCCCGAGCCACCTCAACTGGCTCCTCTCGATGTGAAGGAGCAGCGGCTCTACTCTGAGTCCCTCCCGGATGACTGAGCTTCTCACCCTATCTCTAAGGGAGAGCCCAGCCACCCTACAGAGAAAACCCATTTCGGCCGCTTGTATCCGCGATCTCGTTCTTTCGGTCATGACCCAAAGCTCATGACCATAGATGAGGGTGGGAACGTAGATCGACCGGTAAATCGAGAGCTTCGCTTTTTGGCTCAGCTCTCTCTTCACCACGACGGACCGGTACAGCGCCCGCTTGACAGCAGACGCTGCGCCAATCCGCCTGTCGATCTCCCGCTCCCTTCTTCCCCCATTCGTGAACAAGATCCCGAGATACTTAAACTCCTCCACTTGGGGCAGGACACCCCCCCTGACCCGGAGAAGGCACTCTACCCTTTTCCGGCTCAAGACCATGATGGCCTCAGATTTGGAGGCACTGATCCCCATCCCGGCCGCTTCACACTCGGCTGCGAACCGCTCCAGCGAGAGCTGCAGATCACGATCTGATGAAGCCAAAAGGACCACATCGTCTGCGAAAAGCAGAGATGAGATCCTAAGGCCACCAAATCGGATCCCCTCAACACCTTGGCTGCGCCTAGAAATTCTGTCCATGAAAGTGATGAACAGAATCGGTGACAAAGGGCAGCCCTGGCGGAGTCCAACTCTCACCGGAAACGAGCCCGACTTACTGCCGGCGATGCGGACCAGACTCTGACACCGGTCATACAGGGACCTGACAGCCCGTATCAAAGGGCCCGGTACCCCATACTCCCGGAGAACCCCCCACAGGGCTCCCCGAGGGACACGGTCGAACGCCTTCTCCAAGTCCACAAAACACATGTAGACTGGTTGGGCGAACTCCCATGCACCCTCCAGGACCCTGCCGAGGGTGTAGAGCTGGTCCAGTGTTCCACGACCAGGACGAAAACCACACTGCTCTTCCTGAATCCGAGGTTCGACTATCCGATGGACCCTCCTCTCCAGGACCCCTGAATAGACCTTGCCAGGGAGGCTTAAGAGTGTGACCCCTCTATAATTGGAGCACACCCTCCGGTCCCCCTTTTTGAACAGGGGGACCACCACCCCAGTCTGCCAATCCAGGGGAACTGCCCCCGATGTCCATGCGACATTGCAGAGTCGCGTCAACCAACACAACCCTACAACATCCAGAGCCTTAAGGAACTCCGGGCGGATCTCATCCACCCCCGGGGCCTTGCCACCGAGTAGCTTTTTAACCACCTCGGTGACCTCGTCCCCAGGGATTGGAGAGCCCAACCCAGAGTCCCCAGGCTCCGCTTCCTCAGTGGAAGGCATGTTGGTGGGATTGAGGAGGTCTTCGAAGTACTCTGCCCACCGGCCCACAACGTCCCGAGTAGAGGTCAGCAGCACACCATCCCCACTATAAACAGTGTTGGTGCTGCACCGCTTCCCCCCCCTGAGACGCCGGATGGTGGACCAGAATCGCCTCGAAGCCGTACGGAAGTCTTTCTCCATGGCCTCTCCAAACTCCTCCCACGCCCGAGTTTTTGCCTCAGCAACCGCCCGAGCCGCATGCCGCTTCGCCCGCCGGTACCCATCAGCTGTTTCTGGAGTCCCACAGGCCAAAAAGGCCCTATAGGACTCCTTCTTCAGCCTGACGGCATCCCTCACCGAAGGTGTCCACCAGCGGGTTCAAGGGTTGCCGCCGCGACAGGCACCGACAACCTTGCGGCCACAGCTCTGATCGGCCGCCTCGACAATGGAGACACGGAACACGGTCCACTCAGACTCCATGTACCCCACCTCCCCCGGGACGTGTTCGAAGTTTTGCCGGAGATGGGAGTTAAAGCTCCGTCTCACAGGGGATTCCGCCAGACATTCCCAGCAGACCCTCACAACACGTTTGGGCCTGCCAGGTCTGACCGGCTTTCGCCCCCACCACCGGAGCCAACTCACCACCAGGTAGTGGTCAGTGGACAGCTCCGCACCTCTCTTCACCCGAGTGTCCAAGACATACGGCCGCAGATCCGATGAAACGATGACAAAGTCGATCATCGAACTGCGGCCTAGGGTGTCCTGGTGCCAAGTGCACATATGGACACCCTTATGCTTGAACATGGTGTTCGTTATGGACAATCCATGGCGAGCACAGAAGTCCAGCAACAGAACACCGCTCGAGTTCAGGTCGGGCGGGCCGTTCCTCCCAACCACGCCCCTCCAGGTCTCACTGTCATTGCCCACGTGAGCGTTGAAGTCCCCCAGCAGAACAAGGGAGTCCCCAGGAGGAGCACTCTCCAGTACCCCCTCTAAGGACTCCAAAAAGGGTGGGTAATCTGAACTGTCGTTCGGCCCGTAAGCACAAACGACAGTCAGAACCCGTCCCCCCACCCGTAGGCGGAGGGATGCTACCCTCTCGTTCACCGGGGTAAACCCCAACGTACAGGCGCCGAGATGGGGAGCAACAAGTATGCCCACTCCTGCCCGACGCCTCTCACCTTGGGCAACTCCAGAGTGGAAGTATGTCCAGCCCCTCTCAAGGAGACTGGTTCCAGAACCAGAGCCGTGCGTCGAGGTGAGACCGACTATTTCTAGCCGGAACCTCTCGACCTCATGCACTAGCTCCGGCTCCTTCCCCACCAGAGAGGTGACATTCCACGTCCCAAGAGCCAGTTTCTGCAACCGAGGATCGGACCGCCAGGGTCCCCTCCCTCTGCTGCCACCCATCCCGCACTGCACCCGACCCCTTTGGCCCCTCCCACGGGTGGTGGGCCCATGGGAGGGGGGGCCCATGTTTCCTCTTCGGGCTGAGCCCGGCCACCAGACGCTCGCCCTCGTGCCCCCCCTCCAGCCCTGGCTCCAGAGTGGGGAGGCTGTTTTCACGTTTATTGCGCTGTTTATATTAGTCTAGATGTTTGCAGTTTTCTGGAGCTCAACATGAAGCTCGACGTCATTCGGAGCAAATATATTATCAATCAATCAATCAATCAAATTTTATTTGTATAGCACATTTCAGCAGCAAGGCATTTCAATGTGCTTTGCATCATATCAAACACAGAAACACAAAGCAACATAGAATCAACAATTAAAACACGACATTAAGTCAGGTTCCATCAATAAATTTGTAAATGATTACGTTTCAAATACAATCCTAAACAGGTGGGTTTTTAGTCGAGTTTGCATCCATAGAAGGTTTACCTGTTACACTCCTACTGTATGGAACAAAATACCTGTTGCTGTTTTGATTCCCACTCATGCTCACAATCACACAGTTTAAAACGATGTAGACAGCATTTCAATGGGCTTCTGGCACAAGGCTCCGTACACCTCTTTCACGGAATTTTGAGCAGGGACTTCGCCGTCCCTCACGGATTTTTGTGCATTTCTATGGTACCTGTTAGTGTCTGGAATTTACAGGGTTTGTGTTACGCGCAGTGACCCTCAGTCACTCGCCGTTTTAGGGTTAGACAGAGCAGGACGGAACATCCGGGAAATGATGGACGGTGAGAGCCTGACATAAACGACCTGGATGTCGTTTACGACATCTGGGGATTTATTTTCAAGCCCAAATAAGCAACTTCACGTTCAAAAACAAGCCCAAAAAACTTCAACTCGCGACTCATTAAATTTGCAAGCGACTTTAGAAAAAAAATCTAAAGGCGCTTATAATAATCGGACTTGGCCACAGAAACTCAAAAATAGTTCCTGTTTTTCCAGAAACAAAATTCACATCTCCTTCCCTCCATTGTTTACGTTTCGGTCGCTCCCCGAGACGCGTAGAGGAAATAAATTACAAAAGAAAATAGTAACGCACAGGGATTTGGATAAGTACATTTGGTCTGATTACTGGATTTAAAAAAGCAACGCATTATATTACTTGCTATTTAAAAAAGTGGTTACTGACATCACTAGTGAGGAGTGGGTTAATTATGCTACCTCAACTTTCATCGCCTTACCATGTACTCTTGCTGCGCAGTCCGGAGTATTTCGGTTCAATTGACACAAAAATAAGGCGACCCACATAGATTCTCTGACAGATAAGCAGAAGTGCAGGTGTTTAAGTTAGCTAATCAACCACCGCTAGTGTTCAGGCGATCACCTTCTAATGATGCAAAATGGAAATTCAAAAACATAAATCTGCAATGGACAGAATTTTCTTTTTGGTGTTTTTATGTACTTTTTTTGTGTGGGAAATGTTTTTGGGGCTCTTTAGCGTAAACCAGGGGTGGGCACTCCTGGTCCTCGAGGGCCGGTGTCCTGCAACTCTTAGATGTCTCCCTGGTCCAACACACCTGAATCCAACAGCTGAATCTCCTCCTAAGTGCAGTCAAGTTCTCCAGAGTCCTGTTAACGACCTCATTATTTGACTCAGGTGTGTTGAAGTAGAGATGCATCTAAAAGTTGCAGGACACCGGCCCTCGAGGACCAGGAGTGCCCACCCCTGGCGTAAACTGATGCACTTGAACGTACTCCAGCCGATTCAGGGACAGCTGCGGAATCAGAATCACATAATTGAAAAATACAAAGGATTCACTTGGTTTACACAGAAGTTATTTATTCTGTTTTTGAAATTTTTAATAACATTTTGATTGCTACAGAATCTCATGTTGATGTTTTTGAGTAGCTTTGGCAATTATGTGATAATTCATCTCAAAAATATTACTGTAATGTGAAACTGTTTTCGACTGTAGAAACCATTGAGCAAATATACAGATTTATTCCATAAACGAGAATAAGGTGGCAAAGATCCTCTTCTTCCTCACATCATGTCTTTATGAAACCTTCAAAACAAGAACAGGAGCTATCTTACGTTTGACAGAGTGAAACAATTACATATAAATAACAGTCTTTGCCACCTTGTGTCGCATAATCTAAATCAATGTGAGGGAATAATTAAAACTTTTTAAGATCTACAAAATCTTGATTAGCCTTCATAGCGGGGGCTGAACCCCGGTATGAAATTCCACCAAGCAATCAGAGAGTTTTGAAAGCAAAGATTTGCTCCGAGCAGAGACTAAGTCTGAGCGCAAGGAAAAGGTTTGAGTGCTGTTAGTCAGTAAAAATGACTTGTTTCTTTGCACCCCTTTATTCCACCAAGTACAACACACAGACGACCAGAGCCGAAGAAGAGTACCAACTCAAAAACATATACTGCTCGCATAACAGTGCCCCTAGTGGATGAAAATGTATTACAAACCAAAACCAAAGAGTAACAATCTCCCACTTTTCTTAAAAGAAAAAAAAATATATATTTTTTTAAGACTCATGACAAAGCACATCCATTAAGGATTTTGTTAGAACAGTTTCAACATGATGGAATGTGAAACAACTTGTAAATGAATTTATTGAAGAATCCAAAGTCCTTCATAAAGAGCCTTAAGGAGTGAGGTTGTGGATGCTCCCTTCTTTGTTAAAGTCCGTGAGTTGGTCTTTTGTTTGAGACCACAACACTTGAACTTTCTTAGTTTGAATCAGCTCTTTAATTGAACTGATTTCCAGGCATAACCTATTCTCTGCAACAAACTTAGTTGACTTAAATGCATCTACAAGAGAGAAATTATCAGTCACACACATTATAGGTGGAGGACAAGCAGCACTACCAGCACTGAGTTCAGAAAAGAGTGTGGAAAGAAAAATGGCATTATCAATCCCCTCAGACATAGCGAGTGTTTCACCTGCCAGCGTGCTTCTGACAATTCTCTTAATTCTCTTTGACTGCCATGAAACGGGAGAGAACATTGTCACCCATCAAAACGATGAAGTGCCCACCTTGAGTACCCCCATCTGAAAGATTTCCAAAGGATGCATCAGTGAATGTAACCATCTTGTATGTAACACCTGTCCTCCCCAAGGTGTTGAAAATTGAATTCAACTGACTTGGCCTTGAGCTTACACACAACTGGTCTGTACTGTAGCATGTTTAAGACGAGATGCTAAATTGCTAGCATCAAACATGACATCAGGCCTGCTCTGTCTCGCCACCCACAGAAGTTGTCCTATCTTCGATCTGAGCTGCTCTGTCTCCTTTTCAGTGAGAGGTGAAGCTGACTCTGCTGCTCGTGAGGGTGTGATGTGTATGGACTGCAGGTGCTGAATGTATGTTTCTTGGTGTATTTGTACCTTCTTACCTTTAGTAACAAGATCTACCCCCACATAGGAAAAACTATTGTGTGCTTCACGGCCGACATTAAACTTTGACCTCAGGTGAGGTATGACTGACTCTGCAAACATATGTGATCCACCCCATATAAAATCATCAACATGACAAGCAAGTACACCAGTTACATTTTTATGCTCATCCAGCCAACAGAAAACTGCAGGGTCAACCTTAGACACGACGCCTCCTGCTTCAATCATGATGGTTTTTACCCTGTTATACCAATACAGTGAAGCATCAGCTAAACCATACACACATTTTCTCAGTTTCCAAAGCACACCTGTTCTATTGGCCTCTGGAGGAGGTTTGATGAAAATGTCTCTAGACAGTTGCATTCCTTGTAAAAATTGTTTTTGACATATAACTACCACCAGCAGTCTCAGTGACTCTGAGGCACAGGTTGGAGAGTACTTTTGTAGGTCAGAAACTTGTAGCTCCTCAAATCCTCGTGCAACAAGTCTTGCTTTTGGTATTATTCCATTTTCAGTCTCTTTCAGAGTGCACACCCAACGAGTGGAGACACACTTTTGTCCTTTGTCCTCAATTTCTTCAAACATGTGGTCCTGTTTCCAGCTTTTTATTTAATTTTCCTTTGCTTCATCAAACGACATGTCCTTACTCACAAAAACATCCTCGTGCGAATCCGTATCCTCATCAGCTGCCTGGACGTGAAGATCCTCTAACTGTGACAGATCAGCTGATTCACTGTCGCCAGCCACTCCTGCAGGCTCAAGCAGCTCCAAGTTAAACCAGTTCTTGTATTTCCCAGTTGCTTTGCCGGCACGGCCCAACACTTTGGCTTTTTGTGAGACACCCTCTGCATTTCTGAATGTCACAATTTGACCTGTCTTTATGATGGTGTTTCCAGTTTGCTGTCTCATGGCCTCTGCATTTCCAGGAGCAGGCAAAGGATAATTCTCAGGATTTACTGCAATAGTGTCTCCTCCTCCATTCTCTTCAATGATGTCCACTGTATGTTGTCCTTGAATGTTCTCCTCATTACAGGTAATCTCAGGCGCTTCATTCTCGTGAGTAACTTTTCTCAATCTGAGTTGATGCACTCTGACACAGGTGCCTCCGTGTCTAACAAAAACGACTGCACCATCTTGACCAATCACCACTCCCGGTCCTTTCCATTCTGGACAATCCACTCTTTTGTAAAAGACTTTGTCTCCAGTTTCATATCGCTCATCTATGGGCCCCAGCTGTTTCTTTAGTGCTCTGCGTATCTTTTCTGAACATTCTGCTTCTGTAAAAGCTTTTCTTGCAGCTTGCAGGGCTGAAATGTGCTTAGCAACCCATTTGCTCCTGGTGGTGCCCTCTAGAGCTGGAACTTTGTCTATTAATACAGAGGGCAGGTTGGGATTCTGCCCTGCCAGAATTAGTCAAAAGTCTCTGCATTTTATCAGCAGAGGTGTGTCCAAACTGCTTATGAAGTTTCTCCAGAACTTTCATCTTTTCACTTGTGTTCATCTTGTCTGTTGCAGTCAGTATTTCTTCCTCAGTAGCTTCTAATAGCTTATCAGAGTGAATAAAATTTCTATGTTCACTGTCCACAATGTTCACGTAGTAATGACCTGAACTAGTAAAGTCCAGTTTGACAGGCTGGTTAAACATCACTGCACTGTCTTTTTCCATGTCCAAAACAGTCCCTGCCCTTTTTAATGAGGCTTTACTCAGGAGCAGCGGGATGTTAGCAGGTACTACTTCAGTTTCTGTTACACTTTGTGTTGCCAATTTTAGCAGGTATCTTTACCTTTTTGATGGAGTAGACGATTTTTCCATCTCCAAACTTGACAGACCTGCGACTTTGTGTTTCTGTCTCTTTCATAATCTTCACACTTTTCTTTTGTAGTACAGTACTGTAGTTGTCCAGCCACTCTTGTCCACAAACTGTCCTGGTGCAAGCAGTGTCTATTATTGCCGAGCCAAAACATTCTGTCATGAATATTTCTGCATCTGTTGGTGATTCTTTGGTGAATAGAGTTAAATTACACTCTTCCTCGTCTTTTGCATCCTCAGCCATTTTAACACTATCAGCTTTGTGCGGACAGTTTTTAACCCAGTGAAACGTACTTTGACACACTGCACATTTTGACCGTCGTCCGTTCTTATCCAGCGGGTTTGTACCGGGCTGCGTGGTTTCCTGACGGGGACTTTGCCGCCAGTATTTGCCTTTTTGCCGCCGTTGCTCCGTTGCAAACACGGACTCCTGGCTAATGGCTTCTGCTGCCGCACCTCTTTTCTCGCCAAATATTCTCTTCAAAGCGGACTTCATAGAAGCAAATGTTACATCTCAGCCAGCCGTTAAAGCCAACTGTCTTTCTGTTATATCCAAACACGCGGTGTCCAAAAGCTTAAAAGCCAAAACTGCGTAGCGCCATGTTGTATTTTTTCATGCGCGAGTAACGCTGCTCAAAATCAATAATATAGTCCGCCATCGACATGTTGACTTCATTTATGACTCGGTCAAAATCCGAGTACGCCTCATAGATCCTGTCCTTTTCCTCTTTTAGGAACAAGTCATCTAGTTTAGCGAACAATGTGGTCATTCCAGGGTCTTTATTTAGATCGTCTACCGGAATTTCCATCGCCGTGTCCCGCGCTCTTCCAGACAGTCCCAGGGCGACAGCAAGCGCTTGCTTTTTCTTCTCCAAATCTGTAACTCTCGTCCAAATATTGACTTCATTCTTCCCGCTTTCGTAAGGCTTTCGTTCTTCAAACTCTGTAGTTACTAACCATCCTCTGCTACCAATGTTAGTCAGTAAAAATAACTTGTTTCTTTGCACCCCTTTATTCCGCAAAGTACAACACACGAACAGGCGACAAGAGCAGAAGAAGAGTACCAACGCAAAAACATATACTGCTCGCATAACAGTGCCCCTAGTGGATAAACATGTATTACAAACCAAAACAAAAGAGTAACAAGTGCAATCGTTACAAGTTTTGAGAAGAAAGACATGAAGTTCTGCTCTCATGTAAGCAAAAGTATGAAAAGTTTTGAGAACAACAGACATGAAATCCTGCTTTCAGACTGAACATGTGTGCTTCTGGATTATGGTAGAAAAATTCCCCCATAACTGTCAGGTTGAAAGTTTGTCCAACCAGAGAACATGTCCTTAAATCTGCCACTGGGACAACAGCAAGCTGACTGCCTGTCAGGGTTCCGTGTCAGCCAGTACCTTAACTTTCTTATAAGAAATGTAATGTAAGTACATTAAAAATTGGTCACATTTAAAAAATACGTAAACTTCAAAGATCAATGTATCCTTGCAAGTAATTATATTATCCTTTGTGTCAGTCACAGTTCTGGTGGCCCTTAAAAAAACCTGAATTATGCAGAAGAATCCTCATACACTTTCATACATGGGGTTTCCATGAAGGGTGTGGCGCAGAGTGAAATAGTAATCATTCTGGCAAATAGGAGGATGGGAGTTAAATTACAGCTATAAAGCTACCTGTTGAAATATAATGTTATACAGTACAATATAATGCAGAACAATATGTATTGTTGGATATTATATGTATTGCCTCTTGTCTTCTCACAGGGCTATAACGATGGCTTCGCCCTTTCTTTCCTGTCTCGGCCTCTGTATGATCATATCAGTCCTTGCATTACCACCCACTGAGCCACCACTAGTTCGTGACCATCCCTTTGTGGTCATATGGAATGCTCCCACTGACCAATGCAAGCAGCTTGAAATTCCACTGGATACTGCTGCCTTCCAGGCAGTGACAACACCTTCCGCTGTGCCAGGTCAGTTTCTTACCATCTTTTATGAAGATCGCCTTGGCCTGTATCCTAAAGTCGACATAATCAAGCACAAGATCTACAAAGGTGGTATCCCCCAAAACGGGAACTTGACAGAGCATCTTGCTAAGGCCAAACGTACAATAGATCACTATATCTCCCAAGATTCCTCTCCTGGGCTGGCTGTGATCGACTGGGAATCCTGGCGCCCTCTGTGGGACCAAAACTGGGGATCAAAACATATCTATCAGAAGCTATCTATTACTCATGCATTGCACCTGGCTCCCTTTTTGACAACAAAGAAAATTTCCCAAACAGCCAAGAGCCAGTTTGAGCTAGCTGGGAGACGCTTCATGGAAAAAACTATCAGCATTGGCATCGGCAAACGTCCAAGCCGCCGCTGGGGCTTCTATCTGCTTCCTGATTGCTTCAACTATGGATGGAACAAGCCAGGATACACAGGGAGGTGCTCCACTAAAGCTCAGAAGCAGAACAACAAGCTGCTGTGGCTGTGGGAACGAAGCACCGCCCTCTTTCCATCCGTCTACCTCCATATGACTTTGAGAAACTCGCCCCTGGCCGCGCTCTATGTCCGTAATCGTGTCCAAGAGGCGCTGAGGGTGGCAGCGCTGCCAAAACACCTCTACACTGCACCTGTCTACGTCTACTCCAGACCCCTGTACCGGGATCAGACCCAAATGTTTCAGACTCAGGTGATTCATTTTGAACATTTCTTCTGTATTGTTTACATTCAACCCCGAGTACTAATCCCAGAACTTCCTCTGGGATTAGTACTCAGGTTCTCAGCACCAACACACTAGTGATGCAATAAATAAAAAGGTCAATAAAGGTTTTTCATCATTTATGACTAGAACATATTACAGTGCCCTCCGCACTATTGGTTCAGAGATGTTTAAAAATCTTAAAATAAATTCTGCTTTTTTTGCAGCAGCTTAATATTAGTGAACATTTTATAAAAACACATTTCATTTGGGAACATTTATTCAGAATGGAAAACTACCATATGAAGACAGTTGTGTCTACATAAAACAGGCAACTTCTTTAAATTACTCCTTTAATTAGGTCCACAAAATATTAGAAAACATGCAAAAAATGGTTGCATTCCAAGCATTCCATTGCGATATTAACATTATGCTGATATTGTGATGAAGATTTATTAGAAATATATTATGTATCACTACATAATGTATGTAGTGCTACATTGTTTAGTGTGAATACAATTTACTCAAAACAATTAACATTTTTTTGTGTGAATTGTATTTGCTGTTTTCAGACCAGCAGTGAACCCTCATGTATGCTAAAGCTAAGCTAATGCTGGGTTCCTGTTTTCCTCACTTTCAGATGATTCAGGCTGTTTTTATTTATTGCTCTGACCATAAATATGCACATTAAGGCCATAAGCTGTTGCATTGTAGCTTTTTCCTGACATATGACGATCAACACACATCTAAGTTAAATGGCATTTAGATCTGTTTTTCCTATTTTGAAGGGTCTGCCACACTCTTTAAACACCAGAGAAACAGGAAGTCATGGATTATTCAATGAAAGGGTTTTATTAGTACAAATGAAACGTGGCACTTTTGTTTTTGTATGTGAAATTTTAATTCCACTTAATGAATGAGCTGAGAATAAATGTTTTCTAACATGTTCAGTGTGAGATGATGCTACTGAAATAAAAGGCAAATATATTTGAAGACTTTTGACAATGGAAGCCAATAAAAGTGGAAGATATCATGTCTGAAATAGAAAGCTTTCCTTTTTCTTGTCTTATTTCTTTGCAGGTAGCTTGCATTTGGCTCAGCTATGCAGGAAGAATTCATATTCTCCATAGTTTTCTTAGGGCCATCATCAGTGAACTTATTAGGAATATTCACTTAGCTAACACTACCACTTCCTTAGAGCCAATGTTATTTATTAGAGTTGTATTTTTGTGGACTCAATAATCCATTTCCAGTCTGTTTTGTAAGCAGTTTTACAGGATTTACATCACATTGCCGTTTTTTTTTTGAAGCATAGTCTGATGTTCTCATGAAATCCATGAGATTATCGTTCAGAGTTCTGGACGCTTCCAGTCATCTTATTTGTTTAACATGCAATACTTTCTTTACATGAGCAGAGGATTTTAGGTCAATTCCAAATGTCCAACATCCAAGTGAATATGAGACAGTGACAGGAAACAGGAATCTGGTATGAAAATGTATTTGTCACTTGTGTGTTTTTGTCCTTTCAGACAGATCTTGTTAACACCCTTGGAGAGTCTGCAGCTCTGGGTGCTTCTGGGGTTGTAATCTGGGGAGGTACCAGGGACTACAACAGCAAGGTAACTTTCAAGGCCTGAAGTCATTGACGAACAATCTGTGTTGATATAAAATTCACATGCTGGCATACACACTGAATAGCTGTCCCGTCTCTCTAAAGGAGGAGAGGATCTACCACTGAAGGTTTCTAGGTTGATCTGCAGACATGATCACAAAAACTCTGTTGAAATATCTAAACAGGAACACAGATGACCAGGCTTTAGTCAGCAATAATCAGAATGTCTTCACTTCCTCGTTTAGATAGAGTGTAGTGGAAAATACACTGAGGTATTCTTATCTATGTGAAGCAGTCAACCACCAGTTAGTCTTTTGTGGTTTGTTGTTTACTTTAATATAATGTCAAACAAACATTTTGGGATTGCATTCGTGTTTGTGCTTCCTTATTTATATACATATTAGTTTTTTCTTTCGTGTCAGTTTATTTATTCCTATCTTTTATTTGTGCATTTACATTTAGCTTTTTTAGATTAGTGTCTTCCTTTATTGTGTCTTAGTTTCAAGCTTTCCCTGCTTCTTGGCGTCATTAGTGTTTGTTTGTCTCCCTTCAGCCTGCTGCTTTTTGCTCCTGATGTTCCCTTTGACCTGCCTGCCTTGCCTGCAGCCCATGTTATCAGCCCCTCCTCCTTTTACATAGTTGTCTGCTTTCATTGCACTTTGCTGTTTCCTCTAATATTTTCCCTGCCGTTTTGCTGCTTCTCTGCCCAAGACTTGTGAGTTTTCAGCTTTTGTTAATTAAAGAACATGCATCACACATCATCTGAAGCTCCTGCCTGGATTTTGCTCCTACATTAAATCTACAAATCATAACAAACCTAAATTGAGTAGTTTCTATGGTTTGGTGGCTAGAAAACTAGAGTGATCTTTTTTTCCTCAATTTTATGAAATGAGTTACTGTCATACGGAATCTAAATCAAGATTTTAAGAATTGAAGAATTGTCCTTTGGCTCAGGCCATAAATCTAAAGCCTAGGGTCACCTCACTGCTTCACCCCCACCAATTCTGCGTATTCCCACTAGGCAGTGAAATCAGCAATCCTGTATTTTGTGTAACTCAGGCTAAGTTTAGCTTCGTTGAGAAGCAAAGGTAAAGCGGGTTCAGTTCCTCCAGGTAAGGGATGTTTCACTTCAAAACAAATTGTGACCACCAATCGGTCAGTCGCTGACAAACCCACTGGACTGGTTGACAGGTGGCACCATGTCAATTGAACTAACAGGGATTTAAAGATGGTCTCAGATGCCTGTTTTTCTTCATCTTGAAAACATTAAAAGGGGTGTATTATGTGACTTTTTTGAACATTTCATCATCTTATAATGTTGAAGATTATAAGATGATAATAATCTTAATAATAAGATTATAATAATAATAATATTATAAGATTATTATAATAATAACAATCTTATAATTATAAGATTATTATAATAATAATCTTATAATTATAAGATCTTATAATTATAATAATCTTATAATTATAATCTTATAATTATTATAATTATAATCTTATAATTATAAGATTATTATTATAATAATAATCGTATTATCTTAAGATTAACTTAGCAATTAGCAATGTTTGCTAATTGCCAGCAGTTAGCAAACACCTGGCAGAACTACGCATCTACTGAACGACTTCTCCGGCCAATGCACCTAAGAACAGTTGTAAGCAGCATCATGAAGAAACACTGTTTAGATAATTTGTACAATTCCTGAAAATACTAAAAAACAATGAAAAATTGATGGGAATGGGATGATGTGTTTACAGGTATGAAAGGGATAAAATGTCAATAGGTACAAAATCAGGTTACGAATTGGTTCAGGGATGAGTAGATGTAGATGATTGTGCTCATTGATCCTTCAACTTCCTTCAATTTGTAGGCCTCCTGCCAGGCTCTGTCTGAGTACCTGTCCTCCACGCTCAGTCCATATGTTGCCAATGTGACTGCGGCTGCCATGCTGTGCAGTAGGCTGCTGTGTAAGGGAAATGGCCGCTGTGTGAGGAAGAACTACAACACCGCTCACTACCTTCACCTGAACCCCTCCTCCTTCCGCATCCTAAAGGCAAGCGGGAAGTACGTTGCCGTTGGTCTCCCATCTGCCAGCGACCTCAGCAACTGGGTGGAGAACTTCACATGCCAGTGCTATGCTGGGTGGAGCTGCTTTCCTAAGCTGCGGCGTCCAACTCAAGTTCAACTTATAAGGGTTTAAATTGTGACGGGAGTAAATAAATGGCCCTTGCTGCCTTCTTGTGGTTGTGTAGTCATTGCTGTGAGGAAATCATATCATAAGCAATGTTTGCTCACAAAATAAAGATATGAGGCAAAACATTAAATTCCTGTTTCCTGCAATGGGATATTTTTCTTCCTTCACACAGTTGCTGAAAATAAACTTTGTGTAGTTCAACACATTTGCAATCCAGTGTTGGCTGAAATGTAACAAGAATGCTTATTTTTTCAGTTTATTTTTCTAAGAATAAGTCACTGTCAGTCTCAAGACACTTTAATAGAAAAACTGTTCAGTTGTAAGTAATTATTTAATCAAATCAATACAACAGATTCTAATTTTATTACATACAATCAAATGCAATCTTAAATCAATGCAGTTGAATTCAGTTAATTATGACAAATGGTTAAAAAATATATTATATCTGTCCCCTCTGACCAGTGGCGTCAGGGAGAAGATTGTGCAGCCTTTTGCCATTAAACAATTTATTGAATCCTAGATGATAATGTCATGGTTATATTATTGTTATATTCATTGTCACTTCTGACAGGTTAATTCACAACATTTTAGATCAATGATAGCATAGCTACAGATGTACTGTATTTCTAGCTTTCTTACTATCCATACCCCATGAAAAAAATGTAAGGAGATTAAAACTAAGATTTGGAGACATGTCCTGTGGTTTGATCATAATTAAAATGATAGTATTTGGTTATATAGGCCATCAGTTAATCAGGAACACCAAGAAGTCAGAAGCACTTCTCCAGGACTTTCTGTCTATTTCTGTATGGAGTTAAAGGTAGCAGGAGAGAAACAGCTAAACAGAGAAGTAATTGGACAGAAAGACCACTGACAGTATAGTTAGTCAAAGCAATAACTCCTTCGATGCTTTTTTATGGAACAAGCTTGGCAAAGCAGAAGGCCACATCAGGGGCGCAACTACATACATTTCGAGGTGTATGTGAACATGTCATCGGCGCCGCCCCCCCCTCCAGGTTTAATATATCCATACAGCTCTCCCTTATTCATGTACTTAGAAAATACAATAATTAAATACAGACCCTCATGATATTTAGCTTTTTTTTGTTGCCTCCCTAATGTTATTCCTTCCTGATGTCATCACTTGTCTCCTCTATCACTGACCTCAAGTTGTCCTTCACCCCTCGTCTTTGGTGTTCTCCACTAAATCATATGGTCAAAAAACTTTATATATTAGTTGTAAAAATTATAGATCTTAATACAGTTTTTAAAAATAATGTTTAAAAAATATTGCTTGGGATGAAGTAGCTGTTCCCTCACCTAATATTAGACCAACCTGTTGCTTTCCCCTGTCTGTCCTGATTCATCTTCTCTTCTTTCTCTCCATCCTCACAGCTGAATGACATTCATTTTGTTAAGTAGGTTTAAAAATACAGCAGTGAAACCACGTAAAAAATTAATTTTTAAATTTAAATGATGTCCTTGTTAGATAACAGTTACAGACTGGACATCTGATCTGACTTATCAGATACATCACAACACCACTGTAGTGATATTGAGTAAAGACATTTAAACTCAAGAGTCTCCCTGCCAAGTCCTAGAACAAGGGTCACCAACCGCTTTGAGTCTAAGGGCTTTAGTGACACTGAGGACTAATTTTTTTGATACACACATAACCTTGTACAACTCATCTTTAATTAAAGTATCAATAATAAGAAACATACATACAGTATATATGAATAAATTGCAGCCTAGAAACAATTAAAAAAGAATGAAACAAAAAATAGGCCAATATTTTATCATTTAATATATAAGTGAGCCAAAGAGCCACTTCCACCAGCCTCTGGAACAGCCTATGGGCTGCAGGTCTGAGGCATTTCCTTAGCATGTTTTCCTTCATTCTGGCAACCCACATTAACCCTCTGATGCATAAGTGGGTCCTTTTGGACCCGGCGAGGTCATGTTTTTGTAATATCTTTGTAATGAAAAGTTTTCATTACTTCATATTCCAGGTGTTCTTCAAAAAATATGTCACTGATATCATGCAATTCAAATTTTTAATTTACCTTTGATACATTTTAAGAAACATTATGTTTTATATTACTACCCCATTCTTCCGTGAGTGGGTCAAAAATGACCCGAATTAATTTCCTATGGAATTTAATGGGAATCTTTGTTTCTTACCAGCTGTGACTGTCAGGAAAACATTTTTTTGTGAACCATACACACTCAGTCCTAAGTGTCACCCCTGAATAATAAAATTTTACACAGCAAGAACTTTTACAAATTATATTTTAATTTTTACCTAACAACCGTGTATGTGTGTCAATCATGAGTACTGTGACAGTGTTATTGTCACAAATCAACTTATAAGCCTTCTTTGAAGTTAGCCAACACTAGATATCTAACCAGCTAGCTGACATTACCACCTATACTTTATTGTGTGTGTGTGTATTACTTGTGTATGTGTCTCCGTGTGTGTCTGACACCCTGGATAAGAAAAATAAGAGAGAGAGAATGTGTTGAATGATATGCAAAACCTGTTGATCAATGTGTTCAAGGTTCTTACTTTTTCTTTTTTTTTCCCTGAAGAGTTTTTGCGGCGCTAGTGGCTCATATTTTTTTCTACAGTAGGCAGACAGGAAGGAGGGTGAGGAGAGGGGGGAAGACATGTGGCAAAGGTCATCGAGACCGGGTGTCGAACCCGCGACGTCAGCGTCGAGGACTAAGGCCTCCAGACGTGAGGCGTGCTAACCCCCTGCGCCACCACAGCACGCCCCCAAGGTTCTTACTTTTATCATCTCAATAAATAAAATAAAAATTCAAAGCTATTTAAATAAATGAGCTGGAAAAGAATATAGTGCCTTCTCCAGGTCGGGGAGGATATCCTGCCCCAAGTGGAGGAGTTTAAGTATCTTGGGATCTTGTTCACCAACGAGGGAAGAAGGGAGATCGACAGATGGATTGATGCAGCGTCTGCAGTGAAGCGGGCGATGTACTGGTCTGTCGTGATTGAAAGAGAGAGCTAAGTTAAAAAGTGAAGCTCTTGGTTTACCGGTTGATCTAAGTTCCCACCCTCATCTATGGTGATGAGCTTTGGGTCATGACCAAAAAAAAGAGGTCACGGATACAAGCAGCCGAAATTAGTTTTCCCCGTAGGATGTCTGGACTCTCCCTTAGAGAGAGAAGCTCAGTTATCAAGGAGGGACTCAGAGTAGAGCCGCTGCTCCTTCACATCGAGAGGAGCCAGTTGAGGTGACTCAGGCATCTGGTCAGGATGCCTCCTGGACGCCTCCCTGGTGAGGTGTTCCGGGCAAGTCCCACCGGGAGGAGGCCCCGGGGAAGACCCAGGACACGCTAGCGGGACTATGTTTCTCGGCTGGCCTGGGAACGCCTTAGGATTCCCCGGTAGGAGCTGGAACAAGTGGCTGGGGAGGGAAGTCTGGGCCTCCCTTCTGAAGCTGCTACCCCCGCGACCCGACCCCGGATAAAGCGGAAGAAGATGGATGGATGGATGAATAAATGCACACACATACATACACTCACATGCGTGACACATATAGCATAATAGAATACAGACAGTAAAGTTAGCTTACTTGGTTAGCTAGCTAGTTTCAAGAAACATGCTCTTTCACTCCCCCCCACCCCCCATACCCACAGACACACATAATGGATGTTGACATTGTCCATTACTGACATTTCATCATTGGTGTTGTAAAATTGCTGTTGTCATTTTGTTTTAAAAATGTTCTACAAATTGTTCAAAAACGTTTAAAAAAGTGAAAGTTTTAAATATTTCAAACATGAAATAATTCTGTGTGACATAAAACACAATGGAAAGTATTATACAAAACATTATTTTAAATCAAACTGACAAAAGTAGAATAAAAACACATTGATTATAACCGGGTCAAAAAAGACCTACTCACCGAAGACTGTATAGTCAGTCACTCACGCATCAGAGGGTTAATAAAATAATAGTAAAATAATAATATTGACCACAAAAAACTGTATTTATAATAGATATCAACAATTTTCCTACACAGAAAGCCCTAACAAACTAATGTAGAAAAAATAAACGGTTTCTCTTCACAATATTTAGTCATTTACCAATAATCTATTAGTATGATTTGTTCTTGTTAAATTGCCATTTATATTTTTCGGTCTCAGGATATGATTGAGGGATGAAGAGACTCTGATGTCTGGTTCTTTAGGTTCTGACGGTCCGCAGTGTTCCTCTCCTGACCCATTCTGTCTGATATCACAATTAATTTAGAATTATTTTTATATTTATGAATGACATTGTGTACAGCATTGGCTTTATTTATTTGAAGAATATTTTGTAGTTCAGTACAAAATGTTGTATATGTGCAAAATATTTGGATAAATAATGAGTTAGTCTGATCCTGGTCTTTAGCCTTGTTAATTTCTCTTATTGGTCTTTTTTGAAGTTTGATTAGTGACTGTTGCGTTGTTTTGTAATTCATTTCCCAAATCTCTCTGGAGTCATTTAAATAAGGTCAAACTAAACAGTGCAGGATTTTAGGCTGGTTCTGTGTGAACAGAAAGATGTTTGGTACTGAAACTATGACAGACCCACTTCATGTTAAAACAGTTAAATCTGATTCATCATGTCCACTTTTCCATAGATGGACATACATTTTTGTAAAAAAGGCCAACAGTCTGTCTGTTATTGCGCAATAGCCAGCCCCGCCCATTCCTCACAACTCTCCTGGGCTGACTACTGACCAGTTCTCTGTCTAACAGGTCCGGAAAATCTCTAAGACCTGGATATTACCCTAAAAGAGATCTATAAGAGATAATCTATTCAAACTGGTGGCGAAAGCGATTCGTCTAGCTCTAACTACCTCCAATCCAGAAGCTACGACCCTTTTCAGTTAAGAAACAATCAGCTGAGTAGCCCTCGCAGCTGCATAATTCCAATAACCACTCCTGTTAACGGTAGCTCGCTTCCTAAAATATAACTCGCTCTTGGAACCGGCTAGATTAAATTTAGTGACTTGGATATAAGTCCCAGGGTCATTATTTACTCTCACTAAAGGAAATTATGAAGCCTCCCAATCACTAGAATCATGTAAATTAGTTTTACTCCAATTAAAAGAACTGAAAAATAATTAAATGACTCAATTAATTCCAATGTTCACCAACCTCATTAGAATTTTATATTATAAATTTATTAAGCAAGCTTAAGCAGGGATATGTGACATACAAATCAGTAATTAATTGTGTATAATTCAAGAGCAGTATAATAAAATCAACATGTATAACCATACTATCCTGTCTCTTTTCCCTAACCTATGTCGCAAATTCTAAAATAGACTTTTATGGAGCAGGTTCAACTCACACCCAGTTGATGTTGGATCTTTGGCAACAGAAATATCCCGAATCTTGGTCAGAGTCTTTGTCCTTGTATGGAAAAATCCTCCTTAGAATAGATGCAAAGCAGAACGGATCCAAATCCTTCGAAAACCCAGCTCTTTATCCCTCAGGGACCTTTGTCTTTCCTCCAAGTCTGTTGCAGAGTTAGAGATCGTTGGGTGGAGGCAGGGTCGACGGTCGAATCAGGAACCAGGGTTGGGGCGGTAGGATCTTGTCCCTTCTTGGCGGCGCAGAGTCTCGACTTCCCCGTGGTTCCGAGCTGCGGACCTCTGCTGTTTCTCAATCTGCTTCTCCGTGTTGATTCTTCTCCAACGCCGCGGACTAAGAACAGTTGCTTCCTTATTTCAGCCCTCTTTTATACATTTCTCCACCATATGTGTGTGCGGACAGTTTGGTCTACGTGACTTCCTGACCAACTGCTGATTCTGGTGGAAAGCCCCGTCGGCCCCCAACCTGTTTGCTGAGTCTTGTGGAAAGTCCCGTCTTTCCCCAACTTGCGACATATCCTGGCAGCAGGGCCTCACCCATCCTGCTGACTTTAACATTATAACTTCCTCTATTTTCTATAACTCACTATATTATCTGTTACAATTCATTAACCACATTCAGCTTGTATTAAAACTATTCGAATCAATTTCAAATCATCACAGCTTTGATATTCATTAAGAATTAATCACATCTTTCTCACTTATTATAATTCATCAACATAATCATTACAGATCATTATTCAAAAATACATTTCAGAAAGTTATTTAGTGATTACTTATACCCATATTACCAATTGCATTCATACATATTCAACTTAATTATTATTTTAATCAAATCACAAGATTGCTTTATTTCTCTCAGGCCTTTATACACCTTTTCTGCGTGTATCTGGAAAGATCTCACAACCCCATGCCAGTTTTCTTGACAAGTCGCATAACATTCAGATAAAAATAAGGGTAATGCAATTTCAAAGTATGATTTTCAAATAAAGTTCTGGTGAAGTACTCATTTTCAATAGTCATTAACCTGAACTTCTACCTTGATAATAAACTGGTTTTAGGTTTATTAATCCTATGCATTTAGTAAAATGTTCTCCAAATGACTGGAAATGCATAGTTTTGAGTAGATTTTATTTTAATTTCCACACTAGGAAATTGGGTTAGGGGTGTCTCTCCACAGCTACTTGTGTCTCATTAATGTCAGCAGATGTTGCAGGCATGATGTGATCTAGAGATTCTGTTTCAAACTGAGTTTATACACCTCTGGAAAAACATTAAAGTTTCTCTGATTTTACTCTTTATAGGTATATGTTTGAGTAAAATGAACATTGTTCTTTTGTTCTGTGAATTACTGACAACATGTCTCTTAATTTTGATTGTGAATGTATGTAAATAAGCAGTTAGATTTAGAAAACCGCACCAACAAATATCTTCTCATGGGTCTTAGCCCTGCTGGGGGCTCAGCCCCCCTAAAAGTCAGATCCTAGAATCGCCCCTGGTATACAGACTTCATAATCTGCACTCTTTTGGTTGAATGCAGTATTTATTTCCACTTTGGCTTTATGTTGTTTAGTTTTTATTCAAGTACATTTTTTATTAATGGAGACTGAGAATCCATTTTATTTTTGTTTTTGTTTATTTTGTTTATTTATCTGGCTGCACAGTGGCGCAGTTGGTAGCACTGTTGCTTTACAGCAAGAAGGTCCTGGGTTCGATTCCCGGCCGGGGTCTTTCTGCAAGGAGTTTGCATGTTCTCCCTGTGCATGCGTGGGTTCTCTCCGGGTACTCCGGCTTCCTCCCACAGTCCAAAAACATGACTGTCAGGTTAATTGGTCTCTCCAAATTCTCCCTGTGTGTTTGGTTGTTTGTCCTGTATGTTATTCCTGACCCCATTAAGGACAAAGGGTGAACAGAAAATGGATGGATATTTTGTTTATCAGCTCCAGTGTTAAATGTTCTTTTGAAAATAAAGTGTATCTATCTTTGGCAGGAAATCGCATGGATTATTACGTTATTTTATTATTTCCATTACATCAGTGTAAAAAGGTCTTCAAACAATATTATCGTTTATCGCAATAATTTTTGAGACAATTAATTGTTCAGCAAAATTTGTTATCGTGACAGGCCTACACATACTTGCTCAGGAGAAGCAGTTTGGCTTTATTGGATTATAACAAGTATAAAACTGCGCAGTATTTAATTAAATTTAAATCTGACTGGATTGAACTGATTTGATCATGTATTTTTTAACTGTATATGAATTGTATCTGTTCTTGTTTTGAGGGATATACAAAACATTTGACCTTTGACATATAACCAGCATACTTTGTCTGATAAAGTACCTTCAGATTTGTTGGAAAACTGCTCTCCAATGTCATGTTGGGTGCTGAACTGTTGACCCACACACAGAACACAAGCAGGATACTAAAAATCAGATCAAGTTTATTTGGTACAAGGAAATTCTTGTAGAATGTGTTGTTCTTGTACTGGAGGTGGAGAGTCAGATTCACTGGAAACACTGGAGACAGGTAAGTACAGACGTGAGGAATGAAATGGTCAACGAGTTGATTTTGCTGACCATCTCGCTGACTGATTAGAGATGACTGGATTTACCGGTGGGGGGAATAAGGTGGTCACTGGGGTTTGGATACTAGGAAGGGAGAAAGAGTTGTAGTCCAGTCCAGTTTATTTTTAATTTTTTAAGGTTTATTGGCCTTTATTTGTCAATGAATCGACAGGAAAGTGGGAGTAAGAGAAGGGGAAGACATGCAGCAAAGGTCACCAGCCAGCACCGCCCACCAAGCAGAAAACCTCCTGCCTCCATCTAGTGGCTGACAGAGAGAATGCAGCAACAAAAACAACTCCAACTCCCACGAAGGCCCAAAACCCTATGGGGGATTTTATCTGCCATAATCCAAAAGCACACATGTTCAATCTGAAGCAGGATTTCATGTCTTTTGTTCTCAAAACTTGTAATACTTTTGCTTACATGTATATTTTGAGAGCAGAACTTCATGTCTTTCGACTCAAAACTTGTAATGATTGCACTAAAAAGTTCTCCTCACAATCACACAAAAGGCACCTCCATGTTTGGTTAGCGAGCAGAGAGTCCAAGCAGAGACTAAGTCTGATCGCGAAGAGAAGTTCTGAGTACAAGTGTTACAAGTTTTGAGAAGAAAGACATGAAGTCCTGCTTTCAAAATGAAAATGTAAATAAAAGTATTAAAAGTTTTGAAAACAAACAACATGAAATCCTGCTTTCAGACTGAACATGTGTGCTCTTGGATTATGGCAGAAAAATTCCTTTATAGGAGTCCTTCTTGATGAAGAGCGCCCTCCTCCTGCATCGTGCTGTGTAGAGGTCCAAGGTGGAGGAAAGGCAGCTCCGCACAGTCCTCTGTGCAGCCTTGACCATCTTCTGCAGAGCCGTCCTCTCAGCAGCAGTGAAGCTGTTGTGCCACACGGTGATGCAGACAGAGAACGCTCTCCACCACACAGAGATAGCAGCTCCTCAGGACTGAGTTCCCAAGTCCAGCTCTCCACATCTTCCTGAGGAAGTAGAGATGCTGGTGGGCCTTCCTGACCAGACGAGAGGTGCTGGTACTCCAGGTGAGATCACTGGATATATGCACACCCAGTGGACCACCTCCATAGCTGCTCCTCTGAAGTACAGGAGATGAAGAGGATCCTGGTCCCTTCTGAATCCACCACCATCTCCTTGGTCTTCTTCACATTGATGCAGAATTTATTGTCTCTGCACCAGGTGTTGCACCTCCTCTCTGTAATTGGACTCATGATGTGAACCACAACTGGTGTGTCTTTGGCAAACTTCACTTTATGACAGCTAGGGTACCTTGCCAAGCAGTCATACGTCAGCAGAGTGAAGAGGAGGGGGCTCAGCACGCAGCCCTCTTCAGGGTGATGGAGGAGGAGACAGTGTTGTGGATCCTGACAGTCTGAGGTCTGTTGGTTAGGAAGTCCAGAATCCAGTTCCACAGTAAGTGGGTTGATGGTTTTGAAGGCTGAGGAGAAATCCAGAAAGAGCAGATGGATGTAAGTGAAAAATGGACAATCTGTAGATTTGCAGCCCTGCAATCTATGTTCAACCTTATTTGTTATGTAACAGCTCAGAATGCTGAAAAACAACAGTTCTGTTGGGAACTGGGGTTTTTGGGGACTGTCCTTGTCTGCTGCCTTCTCTTTGTTAAGCACACGATGGAGCCTGTAGACCACTAATCATCTGGAGGGCCTGACGCCTGGATCTTCACACACCTGCAACTTGTTTGCTGTCATCAGTGTTGAGTATAAGAGGAGCAGTCTGCCAGCACTGGTAGGTTGAGGGTACTCTGAGCATCTCAGAGCTTCGACTCTGTGATCTATTAGCAAGTCCCCAGTCAATTTCTACCTATTGTTCTGTTCCTAGGTAACTCTCTGTGGTGCCTTGGACCTTTCCCGTTGTGCAGTCTGAGCTACTCGGCTTCTGGATCTCCCTTCGTGGATATTACCCATTGTGTTGCCTGAGAATCCCACCTCCTCAGGTAAACTCTCTCTGAAAAGATCTTCTGGTTTTCTCATCCACCGCTGGCGACAAACTGCTCCACTGTCCATATGTCAACCTGTCTGCCCTCCAACGCAAGTCTGAACCATCTGTCAGCTCACACTCCTCCTCCAGAATCAACCAAACCCCAGTGACCACAGTCTGTCCCCCCTGCTGGATTCTTCTCACCCAAGCAAGCAAGCTGTCCAGTCTCCTCATCTAATTTCCACTGCTCTATACTTGTTCTCACCTCTGCTCTCATCTGCCCCTAGAGACCCGACGAGCCAGGTTCCCCGGCCCATAGTCAAGAACCACACATTCAGTCATTTTTGTAATAAATCACCTTTTTCTGATCTCCTTGTACTCCTGGTGTGTTTTGTACGTGGCTCAGATTTCAAGCCTTCAACATGACAAGTTCTGGTGGTTTGAAACTAGAATCAAGTCTAAATCTTGTGTTTCATGAGAGCTGCAGCTGAGAGAACAGAAAAACCTTTATCTCAGCGAAAGAAGTGAAAAATGGAGAATCTGTAGATTCGCTGCTCGGCATTCAATGGTCAACCTTATTTGATATGTAACAGATCAGAAATGCTGAAAAAAAACAATTGTGGTGGTTTGAAACTAGAACCAAGTCTAAATCGATAACGTCTTCTTGAGCAGCAGTGGACACACCAGTTCAGTCCTGAGGTCTTCTAATGACTTCTAAAGGTAAATACGTAGTTCCCTGTGATGCTGTGTAGACTCACCCCTCAAAGGTCTCCTTGGCGAGAACGGCAACAAACAGAGCGGCGAATGCGATCAGTCCCCTCATCATGACCAACTGTGTGGAACTGGTCATGGCCAAAACTAGCCTTTTATGGCGAAGCGTGCGGGGTCATGTGTGCTCACCTCGACCTTGCCCTGTGTCAGAGGAGTGTCACCAGCTGCTCCCGTTCCCAAGCCTCCTTTCACATACTTGCATGCTTTTTTTTTTTTTTTTTTTGGAGAAGTATTTCTTCAGTTTTCACAAAACAAATAACAGTATTGTAGTGAACAAGAACAAATATTTTCTGCTTTCCGACGACTAAAGTAAAATATTTTCTTCCCTTCATGCTCTCTAGGAACTTCTCAAATAATTTCCTGAAATCAAAAAGGGTTTTTTTCTGGTTTACTAAGCAATGAGAAGTTGTATTAACTTTTAGTTTTATCTTTTCAACCTATTATTTGCATCCAAGCTGAGATTCCAGTGAAATATTTCATAACCTCATTGTTGTATTTCCACATAATTTTAATCTGTATGTGGAGGACTGTTGGATAATGTAGAAGATCTTGTCACTCTCAAGAAACTGTCAAGATGTATGTATTATACTATAGCAGTTATAAAAATCATGACACTTGAAGCATCTTACATTCAAAATATTTACTAACATAACTCATAAATAATCTTTTATTAATCCCATTGATGGCTCTAATGAGCCCAAAACATAACAGGGAAATTAACTGCATAATGGAAAATTTCATTAATTCTAAACTCAATAAACTTTACCACTTTTCATCCAGAGTAGTGTTTCGTTTTAGGCCAGAGGCAGTTCCACAACAAGTTAAAAGGAAAAGGTTTAAAATTTGAGTCCCACATTAAATCTCTGAAGTATTAGCACTCTATTAATAATTGTGAATTATTATCGGTTCATTTCAAAGGCTGTTTAAGATCTGTCCCCTCAGGAAGCACTTTTGAAATATGTTGATCAGTGTGAACCTAATGCAGGTAACAACATGCTGAGGACGGAGCACAACAGAAATGCGTGTGGACATTTGGCTTGCATGAGCGTTGTGAAGGAAAATCCCACACATTTTATTTGGATAAATCTGCAACTTGCAAGCCACGCCCCTTTGGTTCTGGAAACGCTTCTGTGCAGTCTGAAAGCACACACAGTCCTAGATGTTGGTGGACTGACGTGTAAACAAAGGGATTTGTCATGTTGGGTTCATGTTTACTGCTGACATGTTTTCACACATATCTTAATAAACCTCCTCCATGGGCTGCCACCTTATCGTGGTGGAGGGGTTTGAGTATCCCAAGGATCCTAGGAGCTATGCTGTCTGGGGCTTCATGCCCCTGGTAGGGTCACCCAAGGCAGACAGGTCCTAGGTGAGGGACCAGACAAAGAGCAGCCTGAAGACCCCAATGATGAAGGAAAACCTTGGACATGGTGTTCCCTCGCCCGGACGCGGGTCACCGGGGCCCCACTCTGGAGCCAGGCCTGGAGGGGGGCCACGATGGCGAGCGTCTGGTGGCCGGGCTTTTACCCATGGAGCCCGGCCGGGCTCAGCCCGAAGAGGAAACATGGGCCCCCCCTCCCATGGGCCCACCACCCGTGGGAGGGGCCAAAGGGGTCGGGTGCAGTGCGGGATGGGTGGCAGCAGAGGGAGGGGACCCTGGCGGTCCGATCCTCGGTTGCAGAAACTGGCTCTTGGGACGTGGAATGTCACCTCTCTGGTGGGGAAGGAGCCGGAGCTAGTGCGTGAGGTCGAGAGGTTCCGGCTAGAAATAGTCGGTCTCACCTCGACGCACGGCTCTGGTTCTGGAACCAGTCTCCTTGAGAGGGGCTGGACATACTTCCACTCTGGAGTTGCCCAAGGTGAGAGGCATCGGGCAGGAGTGGGCATACTTGTTGCTCCCCATCTCGGCGCCTGAACGTTGGGGTTTACCCCGGTGAACGAGAGGGTAGCATCCCTCCGCCTACGGGTGGGGGGACGGGTTCTGACTGTCGTTTGTGCTTACGGGCCGAACGACAGTTCAGATTACCCACCCTTTTTGGAGTCCTTAGAGGGGGTACTGGAGAGTGCTCCTCCTGGGGACTCCCTTGTTCTGCTGGGGGACTTCAACGCTCACGTGGGCAATGACAGTGAGACCTGGAGGGGCGTGGTTGGGAGGAACGGCCCGCCCAACCTGAACTCGAGCGGTGTTCTGTTGCTGGACTTCTGTGCTCGCCATGGATTGTCCATAACGAACACCATGTTCAAGCATAAGGGTGTCCATATGTGCACTTGGCACCAGGACACCCTAGGCCGCAGTTCGATGATCGACTTTGTCATCGTTTCATCGGATCTGCGGCCGTATGTCTTGGACACTCGGGAGAAAAGAGGTGCGGAGCTGTCCACTGACCACTACCTGGTGGTGAGTTGGCTCCGGTGGTGGGGGCGAAAGCCGGTCAGACCTGGCAGGCCCAAACGGGTTGTGAGGGTCTGCTGGGAACGTCTGGCGGAATCCCCTGTGAGACGGAGCTTTAACTCCCATCTCCGGCAAAACTTCGAACACGTCCCGGGGGAGGTGGGGGACATGGAGTCTGAGTGGACCGTGTTCCGTGCCTCCATTGTCGAGGCGGCCGATCGGAGCTGTGGCCGCAAGGTTGTCGGTGCCTGTTGCGGCGGCAACCCTCGAACCCGCTGGTGGACACCTTCGGTGAGGGATGCCGTCAAGCTGAAGAAGGAGTCCTATCGGGCCTTTTTGGCCTGTGGGACTCTGGAAGCAGCTGATGGGTACCGGCGGGCGAAGCGGCATGTGGCTCGGGCGGTTGCTGAGGAAAAAACTCGGGCGTGGGAGGAGTTTGGAGAGGCCATGGAGAAAGACTTCCGTACGGCTTCGAGGCGATTCTGGTCCACCATCCGGCGTCTCAGGGGGGGGAAGCGGTGCAGCACCAACACTGTTTATAGTGGGGATGGTGTGCTGCTGACCTCTACTCGGGACGTTGTGGGCCGGTGGGCAGAGTACTTCGAAGACCTCCTCAATCCCACCAACATGCCTTCCACTGAGGAAGCGGAGCCTGGGGACTCTGGGTTGGGCTCTCCAATCTCTGGGGACAAGGTCGCCGAGGTGATTAAAAAGCTCCTCGGTGGCAGGGCCCCGGGGGTGGATGAGATCCGCCCGGAGTTCCTTAAGGCTCTGGATGTTGTAGGGTTTTGTTGGTTGACGCGACTCTGCAATATCGCATGGACATCGGGGGCAGTTCCCCTGGATTGGCAGACTGGGGTGGTGGTCCCCCTGTTTAAAAAGGGGGACCGGAAGGTGTGCTCCAATTATAGAGGGGTCACACTCTTAAGCCTCCCTGGCAAGGTTGTTAGGTCTAAATACCTATTAAACAAAACACAGGAAAGACAAGAGAGTTAGATTCTTTGTTTCTCGCGAGGAGAGCAGACAGAGATGTGTTCACAGTTACAAATCTCCGACCGCTCTGCAACACATCTGTCTGTTCCTCTCTTTTATTGATCTTTAGGAACCCTGCCACAAGGGGCGCTGCAACTCTAAAAGGGTGGAGTCAAAGCATGCCACTACAAGGCTACATGATACAACAAATATTTGATAATTACTAATAATACAATTTATCCAACAAAGGTCTATTCAGGGGTCCTGGAGAGGAGGGTCCGTCGGATAGTCGAACCTCGGATTCAGGAAGAGCAGTGTGGTTTTCGTCCTGGTCGTGGAACACTGGACCAGCTCTACACCCTCGGCAGGGTCCTGGAGGGTGCATGGGAGTTCGCCCAACCAGTCTACATGTGTTTTGTGGACTTGGAGAAGGCGTTCGACCGTGTCCCTCGGGGAGCCCTGTGGGGGGTTCTCCGGGAGTATGGGGTACCGGGCCCTTTGATACGGGCTGTCAGGTCCCTGTATGACCGGTGTCAGAGTCTGGTCCGCATTGCCGGCAGTAAGTCGGGCTCGTTTCCGGTGAGAGTTGGACTCCGCCAGGGCTGCCCTTTGTCACCGATTCTGTTCATCACTTTCATGGACAGAATTTCTAGGCGCAGCCAAGGTGTTGAGGGGATCCGATTTGGTGGCCTTAGGATCTCATCTCTGCTTTTCGCAGACGATGTGGTCCTTTTGGCTTCATCAGATCGTGATCTGCAGCTCTCGCTGGAGCGGTTCGCAGCTGAGTGTGAAGCGGCCGGGATGGGGATCAGTGCCTCCAAATCCGAGGCCATGGTCTTGAGCCGGAAAAGGGTAGAGTGCCTTCTCCGGGTCAGGGGGGGTGTCCTGCCCCAAGTGGAGGAGTTTAAGTATCTCGGGATCTTGTTCACGAATGGGGGAAGAAGGGAGCGGGAGATCGACAGGCGGATTGGCGCAGCATCTGCTGTCAAGCGGGCGCTGTACCGGTCCGTCGTGGTGAAGAGAGAGCTGAGCCAAAAAGCGAAGCTCTCGATTTACCGGTCGATCTACGTTCCCACCCTCATCTATGGTCATGAGCTTTGGGTCATGACCGAAAGAACGAGATCGCGGATACAGGCGACCAAAATGGGCTTTCTCCGTAGGGTGGCTGGGCTCTCCCTTAGAGATAGGGTGAGAAGCCTGTAACCCTAACCCTAACCCCCAGTCATCCGGGAGGGACTCAGAGTAGAGCCGCTGCTCCTTCACATCGAGAGGAGCCAGTTGAGGTGGCTTGGGCATCTGGTCAGGATGCCTCCTGGACGCCTCCCTGGTGAGGTGTTCCGGGCACGTCCCACCGGGAGGAGGCCCCGGGGAAGACTCAGGACACGCTGGAGAGACTATGTCTCTCGGCTGGCCTGGGAACGCCTCGGGATTCCCCCGGAAGAGCTAGAAGAAGTGGCCGGGGAGAGGGAAGACTGGGCCTCCCTTCTGAAGCTGCTACCCCCGCGACCCGACCTCGGATAAGCGGAAGAAGATGGATGGATGGATGGATGGATGGATGGATCTTAATAAACATCAAAACTAAGGTTGTAAATATTGCATGTTTTAACAACTTCTCTGCAATATGCCAACAAACAGTGAGATTTCATGTCATTACATCAGAATCCGGTTTTGGCTAAAAGTTTATAAACATGTAAACACTGAGTTAACTTTTGATTGACACTGATATGCAATTTTCTCCCCTGGATGTTTTTATTTACACACTTAAAAAATACTACCTGTCTTTGAGAATCTTTGACATTATTTTCTAATACAATCGGTGTCAAGTGTACTCGCACCTATTTATTTTGTTTTGTTTGCAAAAAAACAAAACAAAACAGAACATAATTACACAACCAAGTTGATAAGCTACGATATGTCTTTACATATGATATGGAGAACAAAAACAGCTGCAGGATTCACATAGATGTACAGAGAAGCAGAAAATGTTCTTGTTCCTGGTCCATGTGCTGAGCCAGTTCCTACCTGATCGACCAAAACTACCGAAGGACATCGACTTTGATATGAGCTTCTGCTTAGTTCTGAAACTGCAGTACAAAATTAAACAGCTGCCTTTATTCCTAAAAATTAATTGAAATCAAAATTCTCTCCAACACATTCTGCTTTGGCAAACAACAAAACAGGAAGTCCTCGTTCCCTGCAGTCAGCGCCCATTCATTCTGTCAGTACAACACAGGCTGATAAGATGGGTTTAATTTTAGACATTGCAACACTGCAGGTCATCTGGCTGAAAGTCAGGAAATGTGTCTGTAAATCAGTGCATAAATGTTCCAAAAGAGGGTGCTGTTGTTTTCTGTAATTGCTGGCACTACCACAATTCTGACATGTTTGTCCTGCCGGGGACACCGTAGTGCAGGGGATTTTTGTGCGCGAACTGCCGTACTCTTTACAGCAGTGATGGGATTTTCGGCTCCTTTTCGAGATGCGGGTCTAACTGTGGAGAGCCGTCTTTCGGCTCCCAAACAGCTCCCCATATGGAGCTTGATGTGGGGAAAAACTATCGTCTCTGGCACTTGCAGAGCACAAGCACAACGACAGGGAGGCGGAGAGACAGCGATATACTGTAGAAAAAAACCCGGCTCCCAAATGGGATCCTAAAACGGCTCCCATTGTGGAGCCGGTTCCAATGGTTCACTTCAAAGAGCCGGCTCTTAGAGCCGGATCGTTAGCGTCCGACACATCACTACTTTACAGTGTGTTTACTGCCTGTAAGGTAAGCAGCAGCTCTGCTAGCTCGGTGTAAAATATACATTACATTAATATACCGATCTATTTCTGTTTGCTCAGTTTGCCTGTTAAGTACAAATTACATTTTGTTTTGGTGATGTTTGATTATTTTGTAAAAAGAAAACGATTGAATGTTGACAGTGTGTTTACTGCCTGTAAGGTGGACGAAATAAACGCGCCAAAGTCTCCCCACAAAGAAGAGCCGCCTGTCTGATTCCTCTCCTGCACGGAACACATCCCACCCTCACACAAACACAACGCAGAGTCCATTGGGTGTCTTCCACCAGCTGCAGGGTTAAAGAGGAAAAGCCTGGGTTACATGACCATGAATGATACAGAGAGTGACAATGATCAGCAGTTTTGTTAATCTGAGCAACATTTATAATCCCATCCAGGAACGAGGCAGAATCTGGGAGTAGTGGTGTGTGTGTTATTTTAATTTTAATATATCTGAATATTTTGGTTTTGAACAACGGGTTATGGGTTCTTCTTTTCAACGGACTCATTGTCAGCATTATCATTTGGCATTAGTCTCTTACATGCATTTTTCTGGTGTTTAAAAACCCATAATCCGACCCTGTTGAGTTGCAGGTTTATCCCCATTTGACTCAGAACTGTGTGATTGAAACATTTAATGTTTTGGACATCCAAGTAAATCTATAATTTTTTTTATGAAGGAACATATTGACATCGTCATATCAATGACTTTCCCTGAACAACAAAACTAATCTTATGCTGCCCTGACGATGTGTTGCTCTTACAAAGCTAGTCAGCTAGCTAACACTTGAGTTGAAAATAATCCAGTCCTTGATAGTTTTTTTGTATTATTTTGCAACTCTTTTCTGATTTGTTTTTTCTTTTGTAAAACTGTAACAAAGCACAAAAATACACATCAACCACAGACAAAATACAGAAAACAACTAGACTACAGCCAACAAATGACTCCCAATTATCACCAATTAGCTAACTATGTAGCTTTAAATTTTGGTTGGGAAACATAAAACTTTTCCTATAAAATATTACACAATACTGAAATGACGATTTCAGTAACTAGAAGGACCTGATGCCCCTCCTGTAGGACTCTCAGGAGTGTTGGGCTTATCAGGGGAAGCGGCGTAAAAGAGTAGAGCAGCACTCTCGGCCAGTCGTGTGCCAGTGCATCCTGACCCAGGGGACTGGTACTGCCTGCCAGGGAGAACCAAAAGCGGGCAATGTATTGTCTCTTGGGACGCAAATAGGTCCACAGCTGCTTTGCCGTACCTCTCCCAAATGTTCCCCACTACCTCCGGGAGGAGCCTCCAATATCCCGGTGGTGAGCATCCCCGAGACAGAATATCGGCCGGCCCATTCTGCACTCCTGGAATGTGGGCTGCCCTCAGGCTGGCAAAAAGAGGGGCTGCCCAGGTGAAGAGCTTCTGGGTCAACCTCAGCAATGTTATCGACCGTGTTCCCCCTTGATGGTTGATATGAAAAACCACTGAAGTATTGTCCGACCGCACCAGGATATGCCTTCCGCACAGGCCTGGGAGGAAGTGTTGCAACGTCCGCTGCACAGTCTCCAACTCCAAGGCGTTGATGTGCTGCAGTTTGTCCCGCGAAGACCATGTCCCCTGGGCGATCTGTTGCTGCCACAACGCCCCCCATCCTGTGATGGATGTGTCGGTAGAGACAACCTCTCGTCGAGACGGCAGCGAGCCCAGTGGAACCCCCTTTGTCACAAACCCTGCATCTCGCCACTTAGCCAGTGATGCGAGGCATTGAGGGGACACCAGCAGTTTCCTGCGACTGTGCAGTGTGTGAGAATAGGTCTAGCTTTAGGCTAGACAGAAACCAACTCTTCTTTCAGAAAGACTTTTCTTGTCTTGATTTCTAGCTACGTTTTATAATGTAGCCAGAAATCAAGTAGCCACAGTCACAGAAACCACAGTTGTCCTAGGGGTATTACTGTAGTGGCAGCAGTCAGCTTGCCCAACAGATGAAGGTAAGCAATAAAGGGGGATGCATGGCCAGGCAGAAAGGCGGGCATCATTTGCAGAATGCCCTCGACACGCTGGGGTGATGGGCAAGCAGTCATAGTGAGGGAGTCCATTGTGATCCCAAGAAACATGACCTCTTAAGATGGAACTAAGTTGCTCTTCTGCCAGTTCACACGAAGACCCTATAGGTCTATGTGATGGAGTAATGTGCATGTGTCTGCAGTGCACAGATGAGCCAATCGTCCAAGTAGGGCAGAATCTTCAACCCTTTGGCCTGCAGAGGACACAGGGCCGCAGCCACGCACCGAGTGAACACGTGGGGACAGAGAGAGACCGAATATAAGTACTCTGAAGTGAAAATGCTTGCCCTGAGATGGAAAGTGGAGAAACTGCCAATGGTTTGGTGCAATTGGGACATGAAAGTATGCATCCCTCATGTTCAGGGGTGGGCAATCCTGGTCCTCGAGGGCCGGTGTCCTGCAACTCTTATATGTCTCCCTGGTCCAACACACTTGAATCCAACAGCTGAATCACCTCCTAAGTGCAGTCAAGATCTCCAGAGTCCTGCTAATGACCTCATTATTTGACTCAGGTGTGTTGAAGTAGAGACGCATCTAAAAGTTGCAGGAGACCGGCCCTCCAGGCCTGGAGTTGCCCACCCCTGCTCATGTTGACCAATGTGAACCAGTCGCCTGGTGAGATTGTCTGAAGCACAACCCTGATGCTCAACATGTGGAAAGGGATAGTCTTCAAAAACATATTCAGACTTCTCAGGTCCAAAATTGGGCGGAGTCCGCCAGTCTTTTTTGGGACTAAAAAATACGTTGACTAAAAGCCCCCTGGATCCTGCAGGGGGTCAACAAACAATATAGCACCCTTGGCCAGCCAGGCGTCTATCCCGTGGCTCACAGTTTGAGCCTTTACCTGGTTGTGAATCACCGTCATCCTGACTCGACCAGGAACAGGTGGGCGGCGATGGAACAGTAGCATGTAACCCCGAGTTACCGCCAGCTTGGTGACGTCATTTCCGAGCCCCCTGCTCTTAAGAGGGTGGGAGGGTTTCCGAGTGGACTGCCTGGGTTGAGAGGCGACGTGAGCCCGACCCTTGGTCAGACCCCACTGGCCATGAGTAGGCCCTGCACCAGGCCCTGCACCAGGCCATGGCTGCCCCACAGAGAGTGTAGATGGGGCTGGATAAGTGTGCGAAAGAGATGCAGAGGCACTCCCAGCAGGACGCTGCAATTGTCTGTGATGAAGGCCGGCCAACTGCTGCCTGGTACGAGAAGCCTGGGGTGACCGCTCCAAGACTGCAAGCGCAGCAGAGCCAAACAGCTCCCCAGGAACCACTGAAAGACTCATCAGGGTCCTTCTACAGGCTTTGGTCAGAGGAGACTGTGCCAGCCAAACCTGGCGGCATGCCTGGACAAGGGTAGACAGGACATTGCCAATTTCCCTTGACAAAGGAGCAAATGCATGAAGAGATGCATCCATCAGCCCTTGAGTAGGCGCATCAATCACCAAGCCCTCCAAAGAGGCTGAGAGACCCAGTAATAAATGAGACAATGAGTTACCAAGTCGCCCCAATCGAGACCCTGAGTCATAAGCTCTACAGAGCAGATCATCTGTCACACGACACTGAGAATGATGACACCTGGCATTAGCTCTAAAAGCCTCATCTGGCACCACAATGAGCGGTGCTATGGCAGGCTCAACAGAAGGCATATTGCCCAAGCCAAACTTGGGCGCATCCTACATGGCCGCCAGGGCTCTGCCATCAGAGGTCGGCCATGAATAGGCCTTAGTGTCTGCTTTTCTTTTAGGGACTGAGGTTCTGTGGTGGCGGTGTCTTGTCTTGTGTGTTTTGTTGGAGCACCTTCTTTCTTGTGTGTGTGTGTGTTTGCCATGTTTTTGTAGTGTCCAGGGTGATCCCTTTTCTTCACTGGATGTTGCCCCTTTCCTCACTACTTCCCCCCCACTTTGCTTTGTATGCCTTCTTTCTTGCACCTCAATAAGAGTGAAGTAAAAATAATAGGATTTTGTTTGACTCAATGCAAAATCATATGTTTTATTAGATAATCTGAGACATTTAGGTGTAACCAAACGGCAAAATAAGAAATCTTTACAAACAGTACTTGAAAATCTGAAAATAAGTTTCTCAGAAACGTATTTTTTGAGAATAAAAATACTGTGGTGAGCATTGCTAACTAAAACCCATAAATATTAGTTCTGCTAAACCAAACTTCAGTTTATGCAGAAGAAAATGGACTGAACTTATATAACCCTTTTCCAATCATCTTGACCACTCAAAGTTCTTTACACTAGAGTCACATTCACCCATTCATATACCAATGCACAGATCGGTAGGTAATTTGGGGTTAAGTGCCTTGCCCAGGGGCACGTCGACACATGACAGGAGGAAGCTGGAACTGATCCTACAACCTTCCAATCACAAGATGGCTACTCCACCCACAGAGCTACAGTCACCAGTAACTTTCAACTGAAAGTTTACAAAACTGCCAAGTTTATTGGTACTTTAGAAAAAGAAATTTCCCAGGAAAACTTAATTTAGGGAAAGCTAAGTAAATGATAAGTGAAAAATGCTAACGCACCTATCTAAAATTTGTTACGTTATTAGCGCATTTGTGGATTAGTGGAAGTATTATTACTCATGTCATTTAACTTAAACGCACTGTAACAACATAGTTTTGCCTATGAAATGTCACTTCAGCCAATAAGTGACATTGGCTTCACTTATCAGCAATAAGGATCTCAAATCTTAAAATAATCACCCAGTGTCATGCTGTTTCTAAAGCGTCTTTCTGTTTAAGGTCATCTGTTTCCAAACCTGTATTTGTTCAGAAATTCCCTAACTGCATTTTGTCACAATTTGTCCTAAAGATCCAGGAAACATGATAATAAAACAAGAACATGCCATTGTCTACTAATGATCAAGTTTTGTGAAAACAAACTGTATGAATTTGGTATGAAACTGAAAACCTTCAAAGTTCTTTAAAGTGCATTGGAAACAAACACAGCATCGGTTTATATTGGTGTGCTTTTTTATTGATATATTATTCTCTTTTTTATAGTGTTAAAATTTAGTTTTCACCTCAAAGATTACACTGAAAAAGAGACAGTAGTTGGAATTCCGTCCTGTCCACATTAATATGGGTTCTTGTAGGTATGATCCATGAGGGCCATCAGAGCCAGCCAGGTCTCCTCAGCCGTGGGGATGATCTGCTTGGCAGGCAGCAGGAAGCCGTAGGTACCGGTGTCCCTCAGCTCAAAGGTGTAGGAGTACTTGATGCCCTGTTCATACGTCCAATCAACAGTAGAGCCACTGGCTTGATCTGGGATTAAAACAAAGACGTTAAGTCAAGGAGAGCCATTGAACTTAAAGGTGCAGCTTCTTAAATCCATGAACATGGACATTGATGTGATGTATTTTCTTTCATTTGCTCAGCTTTTACATTGTGCATGTCTTAACTAAACATGTACGTCTTTACATAAACAGTAGTCCGTATCTGTTGGTTGAGAGGCTAAAACTTACAGATGACGTTGATGATGCTGCCGTATCTGTAGCGAGTGCCATACAGGGAGGCCAGGTCGGTGATTGCTTTCTCTGCCAGAGCGTGCTGCAAAGACACGTTATTAATAGTTCTGTTTACTTTTCACAGATTATCATTAATATTTTTGTCAAACTTCTGATACATATTCTGCAGGCTGGACCCTCCGCACTTAAGCAATATGATGAAAATACCATGGTAAATAGTCTTAACGTTTTATTTATTTATTCTTTTTTTACAAAACCACTGTTGAGAAACACATTTGCAGTCGTGCTGTTAATATTTTGTGCTCTCTGTTTCCTAAATCAACAGCTCTTTTATAAGGTTTGAACATACAGTACATAGAGAGGGATTTGTGATGACTCCTTTTTGATTTACCCTTTTAGATTATTATCATGCTAAAAGTCAAGATGCCAATATATTTTCAGTTTATTGATAGATTTAAAAACATAAAATCTCCATATACCAGGAGATTTTCCACAGTCTCCTGGTATATTAAAGTTCACAATGCAATGCCAAAGTTTCCAGTGGGGTTGAAAGCAAGACAGACCCACAGCCTTACAGTTCCTCTACCATGCTCAATTGGTGGACGTTGAATTCATAAATGTATCTTTAGTTCTCACCAGACACACCTGAGGTCTTTGTTGCAAAAATAAACTCAATCTTAACTGCTTTACTTCTTTTATTTGCTACTGGGGTAGCTTGTTTTATCTGGGAAATAACAACAGGAAGGAATAATAAAGTTTGATTTGCAGCATTTTAAGAAGAGAGGCAAATTATTTGTTGTCCCAGACAATGTTACCTTTTGATTACCAAGTTACTGCACTCTTTCCCTTGTGCCTGTTCTCCTTCTCACTAAGTAAAGCCATTCTGTGTGAATATGTGCAGCTGCCTCATGGTTCCCTCCACTTATCATAAAGAGTCAGTCAATTTTGTCATAGAATTAGATTTGCTTTGTTGTTGAAAATCACAACTTTGTTGTTCCCATTTCCAGACTTATGAAAATCAACACAAGGTATTTTTTTAAGAATTAGAAAATGGCTGTGAGTAGCCACAGCTAATCACAGGAGATATGCATTTCTGCAGACATACATGTATGTATGTCTGGGGAACAGGAAGACATGGACTAGTTGTTAAAAGTTTCTAGACATCAGTCTAAAAAGACAACAGAAAGATGAAACATCCTGGATGTAGCAGTTGTTGGGTGTCTATAACTAAATGTACTGAACTAATTAAATAATTAAATAAAGGGTGAATTTTTACCTACTAAATGAATTAAACGTATTTGATGCCTATTGATGATTTTGATTATGGCTCTCAACAATACGTAATGTTTGTTACTAGTTTCTTATTTGTATGTTGTGTTTATGACTTTTTATTTTTGTGTTTATATCCTGTAAAGCACTTAAATGTGCTATACAAATAAACTTAATTGATTGATTAAAGAGATTAAAGTTTAATTAAAGTTTAGGATATTGTGAGATTATGCCACTAAAATACAAGATGAATTTTTAGACATCTTTTCCAAGTATGTCAGTATATGTAGAGGTGCTCTAGAATTCCTAAATGTTTAGTTTCATGGAGAGTTTTCATTTGGGTCAAGGTTTGGAGTCCACACAGAACTGTATGGTAATTTACCGTGGTACAGTGTGGAAAAAAATAAAACTGCCACAGAGGATTTTTTTGTACCAGCTCAGCCTGGTCCTTGACTGGAGTGGTGGTGTAGCCGTAGGGATACATTAGCATCTGAGAGTACGAATGGATGGAGATGAAGGCCTTGATGTTGCCATGGGACTTCACAAAGTCCACAATGGACTTAACCTCAGACTCAGAGAAAGCGCTGGGTCCATGGTACGTCTCTGAGCAGGGGTAGCTGCTGGCTCCAGGTACTAGGAGGTACATGACAAACACAGATACCTTAAGGTATTAGACTGCTTACATGTGGCTGATTCTTTACTTGTGATGACAACCAACTGAACAGGTGTAACTAATAAAGTTGCCCATGAGTCAGCACATTTGCACTGTTTTCAACAGTGCAAATGTGCAAAATAATGTTTTTTGGGTACCCCCTGGTGGTCGCATTGACAAATAACCTGCGACAACCAATTGGCCATTTAAGTTGTAAAGATGAAAACTGTAAATCTGAATCCTTATTTTCAGTGGGGAGCAAACAGGTCACCCAGCATGCATCTGAAAATAATAGATAGAAAAGAAAGACATTACATCCAAATCCAGCATCCCAGTTCCTGTTGGGATCAACTCCATAGCAGGAATATCCAGGATTGGGCTTCCTTGTCTTTCGCCACATACGGTCCTAAAAACATATGGATGGTTGGAGTTTTGCAATTTTTGATGTCCATGACTAAGGTTTCTCTCAAGATGTCTTGGTAAATAAATTGACTGGGTTACAGAGGTGTGGGTAAAGTAGTAGCCATCAGGGTTGGTCGCAATCTCCAGGAAGATGTCCATGTTGTTCAGGATGGTGGTGAGGGCAGAGTCATTTCCATAATCTGTCACAATCTAGTGGCAAAAGCCAAGGAGACACTGTCAATGAAAACACTGACATTTCGGTGTTCAGGTAACCATAGGGTCAAGAATGAAGCAACCTTCTTGGCGAACCACAGCCCACTGGCTTGAGTGACCCACTCCCTGGAGTGGATTCCAGTGTCGATCCAGATAGCGGGACGACTGCTTCCACCAGTGCTGAACTAAAGAGTCAGACATGGGAAGAGAAGGAGAGTAGCAGTCATGGTAGAGTATTTGTTTTGAAACTTTAGAAGATGAACATTACGATTCCTGGAAAACTAAAACCTAAACTAAATTAGATTGTAGAGGATGTGTCTGTGAACATCAGTTTTCAAGCCTTGTGACAGAATCTCAAATAGACTTGGATCTGGACTTAGACTGATCTTTCATCTTTCCACTCTCAAGACCAGATTTTTGAAGTGTTCGACCAATAGTTGTCCTGTAGACAGATGCCCTCCCCTGAGCACAGAATCTCTGCAACTCTGAGTCGAATGAGGCGGCTGATAATGTCAATCCAGAAATTGGAAGCGGGGCCAACAGAAACTGAATGGCTTTCAGTGTCTGTTGGCTTTGTTCACTTCCACAGCTGCCATTTGCTAAAATTACAGGCAGACTACAGTTCACAGGAATTCAATGACCTGTGGCAGAGCTTTTAGCAGTGTTGTCTTGCACCAAGACTTTGTCTGCATGAAGTTTCTACTTTTTCTTTGTGCATGCTTAAGTTGTTCTCCAACAGTCCAAATTGTGCTTGTTAGATAAATTAACATCACTCGCTCTTATGTTTGAGAGTCAACATTAATAGTCTTTTAATCTGTGTGTGTCTGTGTTACCCTAGGATAAAGAGGCAACATTTCTAGGATTGTGTTTTGCACATTGAATGCTGGAGATAGGCGCCAGCTCCTCTAGTTGGTGCAGTCATTGCATAAATGTCTGGATGTACTATTTTCAATTTCAAAATTAACTGTTGCTTTTAGTTTGTCTATCACACAAAATCCCAATGAAATCCTTTGACGTTTTTGGGGTAATATGGCATTATGTGAAACAGTTCAAGGAGTAAATATAGTTTTACAAGCCAGTCTATCAGCTACTTCAGTTCAACCAATTTTACTTCACATTCTGGCAACCTTTCATGAGGAGATGTTAAACATTCCAAGGAAAATCCTCTAGATGATTCTTTACCTTGAGCAGATTAAGAGGACGGCCCTCATAGCTCTGACCGATCACTATCTTGCTGACCAAGTTGGGATTCTCAGCAACCAGCATGTCCTGAAAACTGTAGATCTGAAGGAATTGAAAAATGTTCAATCTCCATGTATCAGCTCAAAACACTCAGTACTGGCTTATCTACATGATGATCATCTTAGTGCAAAATGTGCACACGAACCTCACTAAGAGTGTGATAGTTGGCATAGTCGAAGCTGTCAGTGTTCCTTGGTTGAGCTAAGCGAGCAGCAGACTCCATCTGTTCCCTCTCCATATCCAAGATGGCCTAAGAGAGCAAATACAACTCATGTTTACATTATATTTTTAAAAAATGATTCAGTGATCCTAGATTAGTGGGGAACATTAAGGTCTGGTACTTGGACATCTTCAATCATGGTAGAGTACTCAAGGTCAAGGCTGTCCAGGTAACTCTTGAAAGACTCCAGGGTGTGAGGAGGAACTCTAATGTCTACAGGGTGGGACACACCAGTCACCCCCATCCAGACGTCCAGCTGAAATGAAACATTAAAAGAAGTACAAATACAGTTTGAAGACACAATATACTGTATATGGATACTCTTTACCAAAAATATGATGCCTAGCTAATGTCAGTAGGATATCAGTAACCTCGAATTCCATCATCTCCTCCAGGTTCTTAACAAGAGACAGCTGGAGCTCATTCTTTGGGACGATGCGAAGCACCTGGTGTCTACAAATGAGAGCAGAAAAACAGAAATATTACTAAAACATAATCATGAAGCTCATACTCCGTCTGGAGTGATGGCGTATGTCTGAAATAGAAAGTCTTCACACATCATCTATGCTTGGCCCTCCACTATTACAAGAAAATGGAAGTTTTGGATGCCTTTAATTTACTTTGATTTGTGAGGGTTTTTATTTTGTCCTGCAAGGGAAAACATTCTAAAACTTTCAAAAGGTTCATACTCAACTTGTGATCTAGAAGAAGGCATGTGATATGTCAGGGACAGTTGTGTTTTTTTATGTGCAGTGATTACATTCCTTTCAAACTGCATAGAATCCTGCATAAATGAGCAAAGTCCTACCTTCTAAATAGTTTATATCAGTTTTTTTTAAATAAGGTCAAAGAGTCTTCTCTTCTAGCCCAAAAAATATTAATTGAAAATGGGATATTTTAATTCCTGTTCAAATTTTGTTTAAACAAAAGCTTTGAAATTCAGCTTTGGTAGGTCTTTTGATCAACTCCAACCAGAATCCTCAGTCAATCCAAATACTAATTAATCGTCAACATTTAAATTCAATGTAACCTATGAAATATTTCTAAGTTTTCCAGGTTTCTGAAAAAGGACACAAAGGTTAGCAACCATCAATCAACCTATCTGTTCCAGGTGAGAAAATTCCACATGCACTATAAGCTTCACGTACTGTAAGAAAATGTGGTTATATGACGACAATAAATCACACCTATAATCAGCAAGTTGGAGGCCATAATCTGCCATAATTTAAGATTAACTGGGGCAAACTGGAATCCGAATTAACATGAATGGAAATAGCTCAACCACAAACATTTCAGAACATACAGAGAAATAAAATTTAAGCATCTTTAGGACTTCTAATCTCCAATATTGGAAAAAATACTTAAATGAAAGGTAACGATACACATAGGTTTAAGTACATAGAGATAAATATTTTCTTTAGACTTTTGAAATGGAAAAAGGCTATCCATGTACTTGGGTACCATAGTTTATCAAATACCTCCTAGAAATGGAATCTACCTTATCACTATCATTATTATTATTATTTACAGTTATGTGAGCTGCACCTCCTTTACAGCTGATAACGTCTTCTTGAGCAGCAGTGGACACACCAGTTCAGTCCTGAGGTCTTCTAATGACTTCTAAAGGTAAATACGTAGTTCCCTGTGATGCTGTGTAGACTCACCCCTCAAAGGTCTCCTTGGCGAGAACGGCAACAAACAGAGCGGCGAATGCGATCAGTCCCCTCATCATGACCAACTGTGTGGAACTGGTCATGGCCAAAACTAGCCTTTTATGGCGAAGCGTGCGGGGTCATGTGTGCTCACCTCGACCTTGCCCTGTGTCAGAGGAGTGTCACCAGCTGCTCCCGTTCCCAAGCCTCCTTTCACATACTTGCATGCTTTTTTTTTTTTTTTTTTGGAGAAGTATTTCTTCAGTTTTCACAAAACAAATAAGCTATTTTATGCTTTACGGCGGCTAAAGTAGCAAAAATGTTTCCGTCCTTTTTAAGAGCTTCTCAAGTCATTTCCAGAAATCAAAAAGGTATTTTATTTCTTTGTTTACTCAGCAAATAGAAGTTGAACTTTAAGTTTCATTATCTTTTCACCTTTTTATTTGCCTTCTATCTGATATTCCAGTGAAATATTTAGTGTGACCTTGTCATTGTTTCAAATTCTTGAATGTCTGCATAACTTCGATATTTGCGGGGATCGGAGGACCAACAGAGCGATCCAGTGGACCTTTGTGCTTCACTAGTTGCTAAAAGTGTTGCTCAATATTGAACCACCGCTGTACACAGTCTGTCTCAGCTTCCTCTCTTTCAATTTAGTGAAGCAGCATCAAATTCTTGTAAAATATTTTACACAGTCTGAGTCAGCAGAAATGCAATCTCAGTAAGAACGAATTAACTGTGTTTTTAAGTGCATAACTCACCACTTGATTATGAACATTAAAAGCTATACAGATGATGAATGTTTGTTAAAGTTCATTAAAGTAACAAATGATCATTCAAAAACATGGACCATTAATTAATTCTACTGATATGGCTTCCAGTAGATTGTATTAATTAATGATTTCATCACTGAGCAGAATAGAATAGAATAGAATAGAATAGAATAGAATAGAATAGAATAGAATAGAATAGAATAGAATAGAATAAAATAGAATAGAAGTACTTTATTCATCCCAGCAGGGAAATTACTTCGCAGTTACAGCAGCATAGAGACAAGACACAATAACAACTACCACTGAGTAGTAGTTGTAGATAAAATAAAAATAAAAAAGTAAAATATAAAATGCTATAAATTGTAAAAATATGAAATGTTGTTAATATAAAAAGCAACTTAAGAGCAGTCCTTGCAAAGATTTAAAAAAATGTAGATATGTATATGTAAATATATGTACAGCAAGTGTGCCACAGTGCAGTTGTGCAAAATCGGACTGATTAGTACAGAACAATGATTTAGTTTTTATTGTACAGTGAGATGGCATGTGGCAGGAAGGATTTCCTGTATTTGTCCCTACGACAGCGGAGCTGGAGCAGCCTATGTGAGAAGGTGCTAATATCGATGTTATGTTTCTGACAGAAACATGGTTGAGTGATAATAATGATAAAATAGTGATAAAAATCAGTGCCTCCTAACTATAATTTTTTAAGTAATAATAGAAAACATAAAAAAGGAGGAGGCGTGGCTTCAATATTTAAGAATACCATAAATAGTAGTAAAATCTCTTTGGGTCTCTTCACCTCTTTTGAATATCTTGGAATTGAGGTTAAAGGCCACAAACGAACTTTGACAGTAACTCTATACAAAACTCCAACTTTTGTGGAAAATTTCTTTACTGACTTGAATGAGCTTCTATCTCTCATATGTATTGATTATGATTGTTTAAAAATTGTCGGTGATTTCAACATTCATGTTGACAACCCCCAAGACAGAGGGGCAAAAAAGCTCGCTAATATTTTAGAGACTTTTGGTCTAACACAACATGTCAAACAAGTAACACACACTCAAGGACACACACTGGACCTGGTTATCAGTAAGGGTGTGAATATTTCCAATGTCTCTGTAACTGATGTCGCCCTGTCGCATCACTTCCTGTTATCTTTGAAAGTTCTTTATCTTTTAACCCACTTATACAAACAGCAACCATCACAAAACGTTCTCTCACTGAAAACACAGCAGAAACTTTTAATCAAATCTACTCTTCTTCCTCACCCTTAAGCTGTAATGATGTAGATAAGTTGGTAAAAGATTTTCAGACTAAAGTCTCAGATATTATTGATTCCATTGCCCCAATTAATGGTGAAGGTTGTGTCTGGTAGGAAGAAATCTCCATGGAGAAATGCACAGTTAGATCTGCAAGACAACTCTGCCGTAGAGCAGAGTGAAAATGCTGTAAAACTCAACTTCACGTTCATTGTGACATCTATAAAGAAAGACTACGTAACTATCATCTAGGACCTGTCTGCCTTGGTGACCCTACGAGGGGCATGAAGCCCCAGACAGCATAGCTCCTAGGATCATTGGGGCACTCAAGCCCCTCCACCACGATAAGGTGGCAGCCCAAGGAGAGGATGATTAATATGATAAATGATAATGATGATGATAAATATGAACCCCATATGAATTGTCATATGGGGTTCATATTTATTACTGATATGTTTTACCAGATATCTTAATAAATAACTCATCAAAAAGCATTAAAGTTATAAATATCGCATGTCTTAACATTTGGCTAAATAAAGCCTCATATTCATTTTAACTTTTAAATACATTTAAACACTGAGTCAACTTTCAGTTGATTCTGATATGCAATTTGCTCACAGATATGTCTTTATTTATGAACTAAAAAAAATGACTACATATCTTTCAGAATCCTTGACATCTTTTCCAATGCAATCTGTCTTAGGTTTCTTCTTGCCTGTCTTTTTTTATTTTGCGTTGGGTTTTTTCCCCCCAAAACTAAGTCAGCCAAGATGATAAGCTACGATATGTAAATAGTGTGATGGAAAAAAAGCAGCTGCAGGATTCACGTAACAGAGAAGCAGAAGGTGTTCTTGGTCCTTGTCTAAACAGGAAGTCCTCATGACCTGCAGTCACACGCTGATAAGACAGGTTTAATTTTAGACTTTGCAACACTACAGGTGGCTAACTGGTGACTGGTGGCTGAACGATACAGGGTTCCAGAGAGTCATAAAAATAATTTGGACGTATGAAAATGACTAGTCTTTTAACTCTGAGCCACATTTTCAATCCAGTGGTGATGCAGAACCTGGGAGTAGATGTGTGTATACTGAGCATGCTGAAGGAAACACAGGCACTGTGGATATTTAAGCTTGTTTCTGAAGGGAGACAGCCGGAGAGAGGAAAAACCAGAAGAGTTCAAGTACAACTTTAGTCATCAATAGCAGAATATAAACATGTTTCCTTGTACAATGAAAAACATACTTTCATATGTGCAAGAAAGTCTCATTCAAAAGGTTAAAAAGTAATAGATATAAAATAAATAGCCTTGTAAGTGTGGCAAAAATATTATCTACAAGCAACATTAACATAATAACTAAATATACATTTCATGCAATAAATACGTAGTTAAAATAAAATATAGATTCTGTGAGTGAATACTGAACCAGACAACAATTAGCTCTATGCGTTTATTCAAAAATCTAAAAATGTGTCAGGGTTGGGTGGAATAAATACAAAAATAGCTGTCTGTGGGAAAAGCTGAACAATAGCAGAATCTGAAAAAATAGATAATAGAAAAATAGAAGGCTGGACTGCTGGGATAGGAAGCATGTTTTCAGACAATCTGCAGGAGCAATAAAGCCTTTTCCCTGGTTGTGATCAGAAGACTTAGAAAAAGAAGATAAACAGAGGATTCTGGTAGTTTAGAAATATCCCACAGATATTTCATCAGTGTTCCTGAACCTGGACTCCACACTCACATATTATCTACTCATATCTCCAGGTGCCAAATGACAGAAACACTTTCATGCTTCCACCCACTGAATCACTTTATCTGCGTCTTATTTGGGCGACTCCAATATTTACAAAACTTTGCCCACCTGGCACCATGGCAACAGTCCAAGGCTTCCTTCAGATCAGTTACATAATTCTTCTTCTAATGTACAGTGTGACTGTCTTCAACTTCACGTCTCTTCTGACACTGGACTGCTCTTCGTTCCTCACCCCAGACTGAGAGTGTTTGGTGTCACACTCCCTGCCCTCTGGAATGCTCTTCCTCTCTACAGCTGCAGCACATCATCCCTGGATACGTTATGCACATCCCAAACAATGCGTGTCTGCCGAAACATCTAATCTAATGCAGTTTTCTCTGCCTGTGGCAAGTTTCTCCTCTCGTCTTTCTGGATAATACCCAACAATTAACAAGATCTTTTGTATCTCAGATGACATAGAGCGGGCTTAGTGAAGAAGGCTGCTGATAAAGCTAGCATGTCTTCACACTGATTTCTTACTTGCAGATGTCTTTCAACAATGACTGTGCACCTTCCTCTCTTCCCCAAACTTACCAATAGTTGACCTATCAATAGCTTACATTGCCTGAATGTTGGATTGCTACACCTCCTCTAAAGTTACTATTAGCTTTTTGGTTACTTCTCTGACAAATACTTTCCTGCCTGGCTTGTCATGTTAGGTTTGCAGTTATGTCATACTTCTTACATATCAGATGATGAATTGAACAATGCTCTGTGAGTCATTGAAATCCTAGAAACTATTGTATGACATGTCTATACTTTAAATGTATGTACAACTTTACCTCAAACCTGCTTAGTTCCTTGGTCTTTGGTATTCTGTTAATTCCCCTATGCTTTCCAACAAATCTTCAAAACGTTCACAGACCAGTTGCATTTATACTCAGATGAAATCAAACACAGATGGACTCTCTTTCATAATTGGGTGACCTTTGAAGGCTCTAGAATTGTATTGAGTGTAAAGTGTATGGTGTACGATATACTTTTCAGTTTGTTTTGTAAAAAAAAAACAAAAAAAACGTAAAAATCATGTATCGTTTTTCTCTCCACTTGATTGCACACTCATCTAAGTTTTGCCAGGCATTGCTGTATCTGTTCCTTATTGAAGGGCGTTCCACCATGTATGACCTGTGAGGGCGTGACAGTGTCATTTCCTCTGACAGGAACAGAGGCGGCACTTATAGGAAGCTGCTAACCACCATTGTTTCCTGTCACTGAGGCAACCCAGCAGCTGTTCCCCAGAATGTTTCTATGGCAGACTGTGAGTTGTAACAATGACCGCAAAAAGCAACATCACAAAACACACCAGCTGTTTTGTGTGGTTTTTGGAATATTTGATTCTGCGCTTTAAAACTAGAATTCTTTGAACAGAGTTTTTGTTTTAATCTGCAACAATTGCGAATCACCTGTCAGCATGCCAACAAATGCATTGGTATTATTTTAAAACGTCAGATCTTGGAAATAAATCTGTATCCATCAGAAGGTTGAGTATGTCAGAGGACAGTCATTTCCTTTTGTCATGCTGTGACCACGCCCCTCCGGGGCTGTCTTTGTTTCTGATAGGTTTAGATAGAAATGTGGCAAAGCGGAAGCACCCTCTCACAGTCGCTGGAAGAAAAGTGAACGGGACCTTTGGAAGAAAGGATATTCAAGACTAAAAAGATGCTACCGGAAATACAAATACCTGGCTTTCACAATAAAAAGCAAAAATTGTTAGGGAAGGAAATAAGTGTGATATAGTAACGCTTTAACTGATATTTATCAAACTTGCTAAATACTGTGTATATTAAATTGTGCACTACTATTTTTCTTAGCAATATTAACAATAATATTATTATTAATAATAACTTAAACCATTTTTTCATCATTAATATTTCCTATGCACTGTTTTGTTTAATTTAATTTTAGTTGTGTTAGACCAATGGAAAAGTGTGTGCATGAGTGACTGAACTAAGACCGTGATTCTCTGTTGTACAATTAGGAGACAAAAGTTTTTTGATTCTATTAGGATGAATGACATAAGTGTTTGCCCCACTATCACAGAATTTAAACCTTTCACACAAAATTAAGTATTTTACTTTATTTTGATCAAATTGCCGCTGTGTGGGCATTAGTCATTCATATCCAACAACAACCCCGTGTATTCGATATTTTAGGTTCGTCATTCATGAAAAGACTTGTTTTATTTTTCTGAAATATTTGAGCGGAAGTTGGGCCCGTGATTATGACCCGCTTGACACACGTGTGGCTCAGAGAGAGAGGAGACCGGTGCGGGGCTGTTTCATCTCTCTGTCCCGGTTTGTTCCTGTCGGTGCCAGCGCTCCTTCAGACTGAGTACCCGTCTCGGACACACAGCCAGCAAGATGGAGATAGAGAAGGAAATGAAGAAGGTGAGTTGTCCCGTCCAGTGGACTCTCCTCTGTCCTTGTGAACAGCTGGGAACGCCCTGAAAGGTGCGCCGAGCACCGAGCAGGTGGCGACAAAACCTCACCGTACTGATTCAATGGGTTACGATTCAATTCTTTAGGAGGCGTTTCTGGCTCAAACTTTGAGACTGGAACAAATTAAAATTCATACTCAAATACACCTAACGCCACTTTGGAGTAATTTCTCTTAGTTTAAATGTCGTTTTTAAAATCGTACAGCTAGGTTCACAGAGTTAGAAAGCAACTTTAAGTTGTCGGAGATCAGTTACTTCCCCTTCCTGGTCAAGTTGCTCGTGCGAGTTCACAGATCACTTCAATTTGTTTCCTGTTTCATTGCGGATGAAAACACAATTTTAAACGTTTAAAAGGGTCACAAAAGTAAATTAACCTGTTTGTTAAAGACGTATGTCTTCATTTGAAGCTATTGAACTTCTTCACAACAAGTATAAACTCCAGTGCATTAACTTGGCATGTTGTTTTAGGTCGGCGCAAAAAAATTGCAAAATTTTAAAGTAAATCGGAAAAACGTATGTTTTACAAACAAACATAAATGTTTTTGGCATTTCTATTTAGGCCGTTTATCGTGTAGCCTCCAGAATTAAAATCTAAATCCTACAGTACCTTGGGAAGTCATCTGATTAGTAAATAAGGTCCATCTGTGTAAATCCAGCTGTTCTGTGAAGGTTTCAGAGGTTTGTTAGAGAACATTGGTGAAAGCAGCTTCATCAAGACAAAGAGGGGAAAAACTAGCAGAGACGTTTAAAGCCGAGTTAGGTTATAAAGTGCTTTCTTGTTTTGTCTGTTTTAGGGAGCAATTTTCCATCTTAAAATTGAAACAGGGAAGGAGAACATTAATCAGAGAAGCAGCCAAGAGCCTGGTTGTAACTCTTGTGAATGAATCTATAGACTGCTCGTAGATGTTAGATGTGCTGGTCAGGCAGAAATCCATTGTTAAAGTACAGCCATAAAACTTTCATTTATATTTTACCACAAGCCATGTAGAGGACACATGCACTTGCAACATAATGATGAGAAAAAATAATAAATATTACTCGTACTTGTGTCAGTCCAGGATTTCCCAGTGTACTGGCGGGGCACCCGGCTTCACCTGGCTCCCCACCAGACTAAGTGCCGTTTGTTTATTTTAAATAGTTTCTTTTATACACCAGTGTCAGTAAAGACGGATTAAGCCAGGTTTATAGTTGACGCAAGGAACTGGTTGCAAGAGGGTGCACACCAGTTATGCTGCCCCTCCACCAGCCCATTGACTTTACATGCTGTTACTTTCAAATTATGATGTCTACTCATGCATGCGCCTCTGAATTATTGTAACATTTTGTTAACAAAAACATGGTGGGGCACTGATGGACTTCCATAGCTTCCCTACCACTGGGCTTAGCAGGTGGTTTTCTGGGGGAGGCCCTGCATTCTGTTGATGAAGTATTTAATCCATGCAAAAAACAAAAACAAAAAAAACAAACATAAAATTTGCAGTAATCTATATTTTAAAAATATATTGATTCTACACTTTCTTAGTCAAATTATTAAGAGCCATTGTGGAAGGTCCAAAGAACCACAGACATTATGTTTAATGCCACAGACATTAAACATAATGCAAGTTGAAAGTGTTTCATCATTTTCAGTCTCCTTTTTAGCATTTGGCAGCAGGCCAAATTGACAAAGATAATGCAGTATTTTAATTCCACAGTAGAGAAAGCTACATAGTTTCAGTAAGTAGGTACAGGGAAAAAAATATTGGTATTGGTTTCTGCTACCAGTACCAAATGAGTTTTAGTATGTCGGCATATCAGATATTGACCTAAAGTCCGTCAATATCGTCCATCCCTAAATGAAATTAGTTTGAATACACAGACACCATTTGATGTAGTTTGAGTATTACACATTACTGTTGCTACACAAGCTGAGATTCCCAAAAGTATTCCCAGTTCTTGTTCCACGTGTGTGTGTGTGTGTTGGGATTTCATGTGATGGAACAACATAAAGAAGCACAGCATTGTCAAGTGGAAGGAAAAAGAGACTGCTGTGTTGGAGGAACCTTGACTCATCTGCAGCAGTATAAACACTGTACCAGTGACCCTCAGTTATACACTTTGTCATCATTTCTACTGTTGGTGGAGTAAATAATTTCTAGAGTGAATCACCCTGTGAGCCTAGCCTCTTGCAGAGTCACTCATTAAACAAAGCATGGGGATGCGGATGAATACACACCCTTCCAACAGCTACTCATTTTCACTGTGCTCAGATAAATATTTAGACCATCACATGTTTTGACCTGTTAGCTTGGTCTTCTGCAAGTTTTGCTTGGATCTGAAGCTCATGAGTACAATTCAGTCTTTCTTAGATCCAGTGGTCTGTCGACAATTCTAAATCTAATTGCAGTTTCTGCAGCTGTTGCTCTTAACTCTCCCATGAGGAGGAAGCCATTGCTGCAAACAGTCTCTTGTCTGCATTCCTCACCAGCAAGTGTCTTTTGGGTCAAAACATGCCTTTTGACAGCGGGGGTGCCTGCTGCGCTCCCATGAGGCTTTGAGCTTCATTGAAAAGTTACCCATATATGGAAATAAACAGCAGTAATGGGCTATGGTGCATATGACCATTGGCTGACACACATGTTCTAAGAGAAAAACAGATGTAAGAGTAGAATTGGCTTAAAGGGATAAAAGTTCAGATTGTTTTTCTTCAGTCGGGTTGAGATCTTTTCTTTTTCTTTGGCTGCAAACATCCTGTCACTTCCTGAGGTATGTCGAGGATCCTAGAGCCTGGAGAAAAGGGGGAAATTTAACTAGTAAAGTTTTCAGTCTGTAGCAGGTCTGTTCATTAATGTAAGGCTCATGATCAACAGTTGTTTAAGTCAAAAATAGGACGCTACCAGCCTGAGCTCTGGAGAGTTGCCTCTCTCCTCCAGGATCAGCACCATGTGTTCATTTCCAGAAACAACAATATTCCCAAGAATCCACTCCCAGCCTTCAGTAGACACTTTATCCATGTCGTCTCAAAAAACCTCTCTGAATTATAAATCATTGCCCTCCATCAGGAGGGGGAATGCAATTTCAAATCTTACTAGCTATGTCAGAAATATGTCCATTTTGGAATCCGTGTCCATTAAAAACTTATTCAGGTAATCTTTCTCGAGTCATTTTAAATTCACCTAATATTAAGTCAAGTCTAAATATTAATGATGTTTTTGTTTTTTTTCTCTTTTCCAGGTGACTCTCGGCCACGAATTTGGCGCCGGAGCGGCGTGCTTAAAATGCAAGGAGAAATGCGAGGGATTTGAGCTGCACTTCTGGAGGTTTGCACAATCTGTTTGTGTTGACAGTGATGCATGACGAGAGCAAGCACAGAGAGCAGAAGAGTTTAATGTCCTGCTCTCTAACTCAAGAGTCACAATTTCTAATGTCTAGATCTCTGACCAAATTTGGCTGATTCCCATTTCCATTTAAAAGCTAACTGGTTAAATATTTTCTGCTTTATTATTTGGGTTGGAAGCAGAAATGATGTTGAATCGTGTGTGAGACAACAGTCACTGCATAACAAGGTTTTACTTATACTCAGTGTTGGTGTAAGCGTTTAAGACACAGCAGAATAACTTTTGTCCATCTAATAACACTAAATATTTTGACGTAAATATCACTCAGTAGTATAGTGCTGCATATTTCACCATGGCCTAATAGATATAATAAAAGGAAAACAAAAGGCTTTATTCATCGAGTCAGTGTGATGTCATTCCTCCTTGGTTTAATTAAAGTGCTCTGGCAGCAGCAGGAGTTCACAGCCTGATTGTGTCCCGTTCCTATGGAAATCAGACACCCCTCGGAGATTTATGTTGTCTTAGTTTAGCTTTAACAAAAGTGACAGTTTTGGTGTAAATTTCGAACTCCGGAAAACAGCTTGATTTGGATTTCTGTTTAAAGCTACAAATCAGCCACAGTAAAAGGTTAAAAATGGCCCTCCAGGCTGCTAGCTGGGACTTCTGACTGTGCAGACCATTAAAGTCACTCATTCCCAAGGAGTGAGACCACTGCTCATAAAACTGTAGCACTCCTGGCTGGATCGCCAAACTTTGTCGTCAGAGAAACTATTGACCTGTGGCATACTTCTCACAACAACTAGAGCTACTTTTCTTGAGTCCCAAGACTGTTGTCAAGTTAGAATGTTTGTTCTTTCTTTCTTTTTTGGTTCCTTGTGCGTCAAACTGTTTAAAAAGCTAATGCAGTTCAATTTGATACATTATTCCTCTTCACAGCTAAAGTTTGGTATGTTCAAGCTCAAACATGCCTAGTCATAAATGATGTCAGAGTTGACTACAAGCATGGAGATATCTGTGTTGAGGCTTGTTGAAGGCTCTGTGATTTGAACAATATCACAGAGGAGTTGATGCTTATATACCGTTTAAATAAACAGTACAGTTAGCTATTTCAAAATAGCTAACTGTACTGGAGTTACAGTACAGTTAGCTGTACAAAAGAAGACATTCAGTCTGAGCCTCTTGCTCTTGCGTACGTAAAAAGTCCAAAAATTATGCTTTTCTATATTAGAAGTAAAATAATCTTAATTACTGGGGGAAAATACACTTGTTTGCTCTGCAGCCTAATTTCAGATAAGTATCATAAGATTTTCCATATTATCTAAAGCGAAACATGTAAGATAACCCTGAAGTGTAGTATGAAGGCTGCCATATTCATCAGAACCCAGTCAACCCGCAGTTGTCATGTGATTTTGTGATGTTCATATTTACACAAACATTTAAAAAATCTAGAAACTGAAACTGACAAAAACAATAGTTTGACTGCCTTGGTCAAACATGTAAAAATAAGCTGCAACAAACCTTCCAAATGGTTCAGAAAGTGCAATTAGGAATTCTAAATATAATGTACAATAAAGTATTAAGTCACTTTGAGCACATAGCATTAAATTGATTAGGTCTACCCTTAAAGTTTGGGCACATTATCACTGATACCCTATCTAGAATTTTTTTCAGTATTAGGACCGATGCAGATCAATGCGTCTCTAATTATTATAGTTATTTAGGGAAGAATCATTGAACTGTACACAATGGGCTCTTTGCATCTGCTGCGCCGACGTCACAACCGCATGCGGCTCTCTTTTTTCCGCTTTGAGTTACCATGACAGCTAAAAAAGACAAAGTTGTATTTCAGACGCAAATAAAACAATACTATGAACATTGCTGTCTTCCTTATATAATGGGCTTTTACGTTTTCATGGATTTCCAAGCGATCCTGAATTAAGAAGACGGTGGCTTGCAAATATTCGTCGCTACCAGTTAAAGCTAAACGCCGCACAGCAAAGTTTACAGCCTTCGCTTCACTCCTGATCAACTTCTTCAGCCTAAAGCAGAAGGTAAAGGAGCCTCCTGTGTTATTTCCATGGAATCACTTCTGTATTCAGCCTGAAAGAGAGTTTATGGGAACGAGTGAGCAGACCAGAGCCAGACAGCCGAGCTACTGATCCGCCTGTACAAACCGCTGTAAACATCGTCCTGCTTCACAAGAAGCATGCAAAACTAATAAAGTGAAATAACACAGAGACCTTAAGGAACACGGCCATATTTTTTCTAAAAGCAAAAACTTTGAACCTGAACAGTCAGCTGAACTAGAACTCTAACACCAGAGCTGCTCTACTGTTAAGCTATGGGCTTGTTGTTCCTCAGGCTTCAGAAGCAAAAAGCCTGAACCGTAAAATCCACATTACTTGGTCTCTGACACTAACGACAATAAACTCATGTAATATACTTGAAAAAAAGGTAAAAACATTGTCCGGTAGAATGGATGAAAAATGTTTAGATACTTGTTAAGATGGCCCTTAGCGGGAGGCTGAAATAGGATTCTGGAGGCAGGGGTAGTGCAACCAACCAGGTGTTTTAATCTCCAACATTTAACAAAAAGGACATTCCTGCTTACATGGTCATGAGGTGTCGCAGCACCCGCACCTATTACTCCCATCATGTGGCCAACATGCAGGCTTTGTAATCCTGGGCGGCACCAATTAACACACTTCTCAAAACACAGGGTGGAACAAACCACATATACACCAAACAACTTAACAAAACAACCAATCTTCAACACATAAATAACAAACATTCTTCATGGTTACATACTCATTTGCTATCTAAAACTACCCTCATATAAATATTAATTTATTCATCACTTCTAAAATGCCTCAGGCTTTGTTCCCCCTCTTCCATCTGCACTTGGTCTCTTCCGGAATCTTTATCAGGTGTTCAGGCCCCCGGGGACTCTTTTCGCCTGAACACCCTACAGAGGAACAGACAGAGGTAAGCCATAATCTACAAACATTTGTAATACATTTCATAATTACCATACCTACTTCATTTATATTATTCCCCCCCCAGGACACCCTCAATACCCACTGAGATGCCCTGCATAAAACACCCAATAAAATACTTCAATCTATTTGTACCCGTCTCATTATCATTTACACATAATTAAAGTGTTATCCTGACCAGTAATGAAGACCTTCATTACATTTCCTCCCCCCTCTCCACAAGCTCACAGTACCTTAACTTTCAGGAATCCTGGATAAACAGTCAGCTGCAGTGTTGGTTTTTCCAGCCTTATAACATACAGTGAAGTTATATGGTTGCAGAGCAAGGTACCATCCAGCAATCCGTGCATTTGCATCTTTCATCCGATGCAACTACTGGAGGGCCCGGTGGTCTGTTTCCAGAAAGAAATGCTGTCCCAGCAGGTAGTATCTCAAGGATTCGATGGCCCACTTCATTGCTAGACATTCCTTCTCCACCGTCGAATATCTGGTTTCCCTGTCCAGAAGCCTGCGGCTCAGAAACACCACCGGCTTCATCTCTCCATCCACTTCCTGCAACAAAACTGCCCCAAGACCCACTCCTGAAGCATCTGTCTGCAGTGTAAAAGACTTTTCAAAATCAGGAGTATGCAAAACAGAGTCTGTACAGATTGCATTTTTAAGATCTTCAAACGCTTTGCTGCATTCCTCAGTCCATTGAATCTTATTTGGGGACTTACTCTTTGTCAAGTTATTTAACATGACTGAACGTTCAGCAAACTGAGGAATAAACTTCCTGTACCACCCGACCAAACCCAAGAAGCTCCTCACTTTCTTCTTTGTTGTAGGTACAGGGAAAGTACGAACCGCATCCACTTTCCCCACCTGTGGTCTAATCTTGCCAAAACCAATGATGTAGCCTAAATAGGCCACCTCTCTCTGGGCAATGGCACATTTCTGAGGGTTGATGGTCAGTCCAGCTGCTCTGATGCATCCTAACACTCGTAAATGTAACATGTGGTCCTTCCATGTGTGGCTGAACACCACCACATCGTCCAAGTAAGCTGCTGAAAAGTCTGATACAGCTCTCAAAACATGGTCCATAAGTGTTTGAAAAGTGGCAGGCGCTCCCTGAAGACCAAATGGCATCACTTTAAAATGATACATACCAAATGGCGTCCTGAATGCAGTCAGCTTGCGGGCCTCCGATGCCAGTGCCACCTGCCAATATCCTTTACTTAAGTCCAGTGTAGTAATGTATCGTGCTCCTCCAACTCTTTCCAACAGGTCATCTATTCTGGGCATAGGATATGGATCAAACTGAGACAGAGAATTCAGGTAACGAAAGTCAATACAAAATCTCAGTGAACCGTCTTTTTTGGGTACAAGAACCACAGGGCTGCACCATTCACTGGTTGATATTTCAATGATGCCAAGTTCCAACATAAAGTTAATCTCTTTCTCCAACTCTGGCACCAACCGCTCTGGAATCCTATAGCTCTTTTGTCGAGCTGGAGAATCCTTCTTGAGACAGAAATTATGTTGTACCAGGTCTGTAAAACCTGGAACCTCTGAAAAGAGTTCAGGATCCAGCAGAGCTGCAACCTCCTCCTGTTGGGCTGCTAGCAAATGAGACAGATCAATCACACAGAGCTGCTTTTCGGTGGAGGGCAAAAACTTCTCCTTCACCTCCTCATCTTGAACATCACAAATCAAAAGCTGCTGCCCTGATCTCCGACGCACCTGAAATTCTTTCAGTAAGTTCACATGAAATGTCTGATGTTTTTTCACTCTGTCAGGCATAAACAGTTCATATGTGACCTTACCCACTTGTCGCGTCACTTCATATGGGCCATGCCATTTGGTAAGCAGCTTGTTATCTGAGGTTGGTAGCAGCAACAGGACCTGCTGTCCTGGTCTCAGGACCCTCTCTTTGGATTTCTGGTCATACCATCTTTTCTGGTTCTGTTGAGCTGTCTGCATGCTCTCCTGTGCCAGAGCTGTCATTTCCTCCAACCTCTGTCGCATCTTGACCACATATGCCACGATGTTCTCCTCCGCTGATTCGGGATGTTCCCAGTAGTCCTTCAGGAGGTCCAACGGTCCTCTCACTTGGCGTCCATAGAGCAGTTCAAACGGTGAAAATCCAGTCGAAGCCTGTGGGATCTCTCTGTAGGCAAACAGCAAATAGGGCAACCACTGGTCCCAATCTGCTCCTGTAGTAGAAACAAACTTGCGCAGCATGTTCTTCAAAGTCTGGTTGTATCTCTCAACAAGCCCGTCCGTTTGAGGATGATAGGGGGTGGTCTTAATTCCCTTCACTCCTAGCAACTTGTAGACTTGTTGCAACAGCTTAGACATAAAGTTTGTGCCACAGTCTGTCAAAACCTCTTTCGGTATCCCTACTCTGGAGAACAGTTGTATCAGGCAGTTGGCAACGTTTCTGGCTTTCACACACCTCAGGGGAAAAACTTCAGGATAGCGAGTTGCATAATCGCATATAACCAAGATGTACTTGTTACCCGCTGAACTTCTCTCTAAAGGACCGACTACATCCATCCCTATCCTCTCAAAAGGAGTACCAATAATTGGTAGGGGCTGAAGATGGGCCTGAGAAATCTTCTTCCCTGAAGTAAGTTGACATGTTACACAGGACTTACAGAAGTGTGATATTTGAGTATACATTCCTGGCCACACAAATCGTCTGGCAATTCTACACAGTGTCTTCTGGAATCCCATATGTCCCGCCCATGGAACTGTGTGTCCCAGATCCATTACTCTCTCTCTGAATTGTTGTGGTAATGCTAGGGACTCTACTTCCCCTTTACACTGGTACAAAATTCCCCCTTTTATTACATATGTAGCATCCTCCAGAAAGCCTGCAGAGCCCTGTGCTTTTCCTTCCACCTGCGTGACCTTCTCAAACCAACCTTTTAAAGTTGGATCCTGCCGCTGAAGCTCACCCACACTAACTGGAAGATCAACATCTAATAGGTGAAATGGTGTAACAATGTTATCTGTTTGTTTGACAGAACCTCTTATTTTTTCCCTCCTTCTTGCAGCCCTGGTTTTATAAGGTTTAACTGGTCCCATTTCCCACAGTTCTTCAAAAAACGGTAACTCTCTCAAAGTGTTCTGAGCACTCTGAGCCCTTGTGGTGACCATATTGTGCCCTGTTGGCGTCCTTTTACTTGGGTACTCCATGGTTTGCTTTAAAAGAGCCCCAGTTACGTCCTGCGGGGGAAAGTTTTCTGGTTGTGTGGGTACTAGTTTGGGAGGATGTAGTTCTGCCTGCTGAATGAGCTCTGCAATAATGGGGACATCATTACCCAGAATAACCGTATACGGCAGCGTTGCTGCAAGAGCTACTGACATAAAAAATGTGTGCCCTCCCACAGTCAAATAAATGTCAGCTAATGGATATTCATGTTTATCCCCATGTATGCAGCTTATGTGACATTTATCCCCAGTCCACCTTTCTCTAGGTATTAAAGAAGACAAAACCACAGTCTGAAACCCCCCTGTATCCAGCAAAGCTGTTTCCCTCTGACCATTAATGAGAACAGGTGCAGTACAAGCAGCATTATGAAGAACAGATTTTGTAGGTCTAGGAACTGTGCACAACAGAGATGGCTTCGATTGATTCGTAAGGGGACAGAAATACTGGGTATGGCCCAGTCCATTACATAAGTAGCATCTTATGTCTCGTTTGGCAGAACGAAAAGGGGCATTCTTAACCGAAGCAGGTTTATATTCAGGTTTGTATTTATTCGAAACAAAGTGCCTACCACTAGAAATGTCTCTACTCTCCGACTGACCACCACCCCATTCATCCCCAACGGACTTACTTTCATGGGCAAAGTTCGAGTCCCGGCCGAAGGTACTACGTTTTGTCCCTCGTCTAGCTGCCGTGAAGACCTCCGCCAATTGTGCCGCTTTCTCTGCTGTCTTTGGGTCATGCTCCCGAAGCCACACCTCCAGTTCCGGGTTCACCATCCTCAGGAATTGTTCCAGGATCATTGTCTCAGAAATTTCTTTCACCGTTGCCTTGTCTGGTTTAACCCATTTAAAAAACACTTCTTTAAGGCGCACATATAGTTCTTGTGGAGTCTCACCAGAGAGAATGTTCAAAGACCGGAAACGTCGACGATAGGTTTCCGCTGTAATCTCATACTTCTGCAATATGGCCGCCTTGACATTATCATAGTCTTCTGAGTCAGCAAAATCCATCAAGACATAAGCACTTCGTGCCTTACCAGTCAATAGGGGAATTAGCCGAATCGCCCATTCCTCTCTCGGCCATCGGCAGACTTGAGCCATTCGTTCAAAAGTAGTCAAGAAATGTTCGATGTCGTCATCCGGTAGAAGAGGATGTAGCTTAGGTTCTCTGTGCATGCCGAAATCCCTCTCCGGCCCGACACGCCAAGAATGTTGACTCGTTCCTTCACCTAGATCAGGGGTGGGCACTCCTGGTCCTCGAGGGCCGGTGTCCTGCAACTCTTAGATGTCTCCCTGGTCCAACACACCTGAATCCAACAGCTGAATCTCCTCCTAAGTGCAGTCAAGTTCTCCAGAGTCCTGTTAACGACCTCATTATTTGACTCAGGTGTGTTGAAGTAGAGATGCATCTAAAAGTTGCAGGACACCGGCCCTCGAGGACCAGGAGTGCCCACCCCTGACCTAGATCGTCCATCTCATCCTGAGGCTGCAGTGATCCAGGCTGTAGCCGGTCCCCTTCAGCCTCCTGCCTCAGGTCATTCACCTGCTGCTGAATTTGGTGAAACTGGTGCTGCACAGACTTCCATCTGTGGTTTGACGGGAAGCTTCTTTCGCCAGCTGTTGGTCCCTCACTGATTGAGAGTGAATAAGTGCTTTCACCAAATCTGCCAACTCTTCAATCTTCTCAGGGTTACTGGGTGCCACGCCCACCTGATCAGCAGATGCCGTCGCTCCCTCATCAGGCTCCAGCTGTTGATCTTGTTTCCTCTTTTCCCTGTCCTTTGTCATCCTCAACTCCACCTTGTGACTCCGGCCCCAAAACTTCTGACACCACTTGTTAAGATGGCCCTTAGCGGGAGGCTGAAATAGGAGTCTGGAGGCAGGGGTAGTGCAACCAACCAGGTGTTTTAATCTCCAACATTTAACAAAAAGGACATTCCTGCTTACATGGTCATGAGGTGTCGCAGCACCCGCACCTATTACTCCCATCATGTGGCCAACATGCAGGCTTTGTAATCCTGGGCGGCACCAATTAACACACTTCTCAAAAGACAGGGTAGAACAAACCACATATACACCAAACAACTTAACAAAACAACCAATCTTCAACACATAAATAACAAACATTCTTCATGGTTACATACTCATTTGCTATCTAAAACTACCCTCATATAAATATTAATTTATTCATCACTTCTAAAATGCCTCAGGCTTTGTTCCCCCTCTTCCATCTGCACTTGGTCTCTTCCGGAATCTTTATCAGGTGTTCAGGCCCCCGGGGACTCTTTTCGCCTGAACACCCTACAGAGGAACAGACAGAGGTAAGCCATAATCTACAAACATTTGTAATACATTTCATAATTACCATACCTACTTCATTTATATTATTCCCCCCCCAGGACACCCTCAATACCCACTGAGATGCCCTGCATTAAACACCCAATAAAATACTTCAATCTATTTGTACCCGTCTCATTATCATTTACACATAATTAAAGTGTTATCCTGACCAGTAATGAAGACCTTCATTACAATACTTAAATAGCACATTTTTACAAGAAAAATGTTTAGCATAAGCTAAAGCTAATGTTAGCCACAAAGTTTAAAGAAAGTAAAACTCACCTTCGTATCTGTGAACGTATAATGAGGCGAACATCTTTAAAACCTTTCTCCAGCTACTTGTTGGGGCTTTGGATCGATGTACATCATTAACTGTTACCTTGGACAAGCCCTGAAAACACCCAGTGTAAAGAGCCATTTTCAGTAGATCGGAAACGATTGAGCCGCTTTTCCCCGAACGCGGAAGCTGACCTGCAAAGAGCCCATACCTCACCTTGTCAGATTTACGTTCTTCAAAACGTATATCTGACATGTACAAAAACAACATTGCTATCTGGGTGCAATACCACATACAACACAGCAACAATTTTCTGACCAGTCATACAACACTTCACAAAGATCTCTGTTGAAATAGTTCGACCCAGGTTTGGTGTCGAATTCATAAGGCAAATGTCTGTCTGCGAACAAAATGATGCAGTTTACGTCATGCATTGATGAGAGCCAACTGCAGCACTCCGTATGAAGTCTGTGGAGCCTTTAACGTGACAAGAAACTCTTATTTTCTTGTGCAGGAAAATTTGTAGGAACTGTAAGTGCGGCCTCGCAGAACACGACGTGTCAATGAACTCGGAGGAGAACAAGAAGGTTGGCAAGCTTTTTGAAGACACTAAGTACACAGGCCTCATAGCCAAACTGAAGACAGATGGCATCCCCAGGTACCAGGGGAACATGGTGACCATCACTCTGCCCAGCCCTGCCACTGCTTACACAATGCCCCCTTTGGCTTCCTCTACGATTGTACCTCCTTCCCCCACAGTGGCGTATGCACAGCCTGCTGTGACCTCTCCTGGGCCGGTGCTCATTGGCTCTCCAGCACAAGCCCAGGGGAGGCCTCTGGTTCTGTCCACAGACGTCACCGTCACTCCAGTTAAGGCTAACAAGGTGCCGGTCACTGCCAGTGCTACAGCGGCCAATGTGGTCCCAGTCCCCAAAGATGTTCCAATGAAATCCATCACCTATGAGTGGGCACCACCAGTGGCCAACAAGCATCTGGTAAGACTCTGAATCATTCATTAACTTTCTCTGTTTAGATTTAGGGGGTCAGTTTCTGAAAAGTCTTTCTATTGGCCTCTAAAGAAATGTGAACTGTTGTTGCGCAACACCCCCCCTACTCTCTCTACTCCCTAACTCTCTACTTCCTCTTCTGAGAGGGTAGATGTGCTTCCAGCTCTCCATCTAACGGATTAATTGAGTTTCCTAAATCTGCTGGGATTTACCCTGTCCAGAACTGAAGTAAACTCTGTTTAAAGCTGGTGTTGAGAAACGATTCGCCTGATTTCTGATGACCTCCATCCAGATGCTCCACCCTCTTCCCCCTGTGAATTAGCCAGACTGAGCTAATTCACAGTCAACTAGTTTCACAGAGCACACCTGTTAATGGTCGCTCTTTCACTTTATTACAACTTGCACTTGTTACTGAACTAGGTTGGTTTTAGTGACTCGGGCGAGTCCCAAGGATGATGTTTTACATATAGTTTGGGCTAAAAGCAAACTAACTCCCCAGAATCAAACATCATAGCTATTTTACAACCATCAAAAAACGTTGGGGTGACTTATTAATTGAATGTCCATAACATCTTTTAGATTTTCTTTATGTTCAATATTTTATTAGTAAGGTCTTTTTTGCAAGGGTCAGTACAGCTTAACACTGGAAGTACTAGAGAAATGCCAAATGGCCTTTCTACCTATGCAGTCTAGAGATGGGCCAACTGACCTGAAGGATTTTATCTAGCAGGTGCTTTTGTTCTGTAAATAAGGCCATTACCTTATAAGTACCCTGGTAATGGCCTCAACGCATCTCACAGTTGCACAATTGTTCCTTAGACTTAGACTTAGACTGACTTTGTTGTCATTTTGCATGCACAGGGTGTATACAGAACGAAATTTCGTTGCATACGGCTCAGGACAATGTTTGAGGTTCCAATGTTGTGAGTAAAATAAAATACATTATAAAATGTGAATATAAATCTAAATATAAAATATAAAGTGCAGGACTGACAGTAAAATAGAAGTTATTTACCTCTGTACATGTGCAAGGTATAAAGTGGAGACCAGTTTTTGAGTGCAGTCCAATTAAGAGTTCAGCAGTCTGATGGCAAGTGGGGAAAAGCTGTTTCGGAACCAGGTGGACCTGCACCGGATGCTGCGGAAACTCTTTCCAGAGGGCAGCAGGGAGAACAGTCCATGGTGGGGGTGTGAGGGGTCACTGACGATGTTTCGGCCTCAGGACACGCATCCTGCATCGATGGTTGACCTGACACTTCGCCCTTTTGCCTGAGCTGGGTGTGGAAGGTTGTTGCCGAAGCAGTTTCTCCTTGTGTGCCTTCTTCTCACTCACATGAGAGTTACCGAACTCTTTTGCAAGCTCAACCAGGAAGTCCACCCGTCTCTCCTGCACCCCAATGCATGCCTGATAAGGCACATGTGCATTCAGTGCTGCCATGTCAATCATGTTTGCCAGGTTTGCTGACCAGCTGTCACATAGTGATGGAACCTTGGTCACCCCCCGCAAGATAATGACTGAAATAAATGCCATTAGTTCTTGTGAACTAAATAGGTGAAGCAGTCACCTATTTATCCTCCACAGCACAAAAGGCTGAATGCAAATTTGCATGTGCAAAGTCTCCCAGATCTCTTTTGCTTACACTTTTTGCATGATTTTTTTGAGGTGGATCAACACAATTAATTTGGTTAGTTTATTCCTAAACTGTCATTTTAAACCCACTTAGCTTTATTTAAAAGAAAAACATTACTAATTTCTTTTAGAAAAACCTTTGCATATTTCTTGAAACAGATTGTATGTTTTGCAAACTCTATGTACATTTGGCAAAATGACCTGGATAATGCAGCACAACATCATGGATCAGCTGCAAAAGGTCACATCTCTCCAAAAACACTTCATGTATGCTTCAAAACTAAACTGACGAGTTGTAGGTATCATAGATACCCACCCCCAACATGGACTATTCACACTCCTACCTTCTGGCCTGACGGTCAACGACCACATTTACAATTGAAGAAGGGATGCTAATTTGAGCCATCAGAGTCGTCAGTTTGGACTCGGGGCCTTTTGGCTCTGTTTCAGTAAGTCTGGGGAGAGGTCGAAAACCCCAGTACTCTAATTCAGTAGCAGAAATAATCAAACAAGTAAAATCAGTCATCTAGTCTATCTTTCCCTACTGCTGACACTGAGAACTAAAAAGGGGATCTTTGAGAGAGACTGATGAGTATGGCGTTTCGAACCCCAGACCGGGCCTGATGATGATGTGTGAAGACTTTCTATTTCAGACATATGCCATACTCCGTCCGTCTGAACCCAGCTGATGAGAGAAGTGCGATTTGAAACCACATGTTGCGGGGCTGATGGGTTGGTCCCTATGCGCTGGACAGTCTTCGGCTCTTTGGCCCCGGCTCTTCTTCAGCTGCAGAGTTCTTTGTCCATCTCGATTTTGGCTCGAAGCTGCCTGGAGGATCCAACCAAAGGTTCCTCTTTTGCACTCACCCTTAATAGGGTTTATCCACCATTCTTCAAAAACATAGGAAACCTCCTCAAATACAGCAAATAATCCATCTAGCTATTCTAAAATGGTTTGCAGACCAGATTTTACTCAAAGCGGTAAATAAAGAGGTTCCTCATTAAACTGTCCTGTCTTCATCTGGCTTGGAGGTACTGTATTCCATTTGAAATCAAATGAAGTGTCAATTTCATTTTGAGCAACACCATGGAAAGTTAGTAGTGGTTACAGGGACCATGTCAGAGCCAGACTTGGAGGGATTTTTTTAATTGGTGTTTTTGGTTTGTAGGGTTGGTTCGGAATTTAACTTTTACAGCACAACAGCGACACTCTCTGGTCTCTTTAGGTACTACTTTGCTTCTTTCACTACAGTTTTTGAGGAGATGAATAAATTCAGTTCTATGACGGATCACAATTCCTAGTTCTGGGAATTCTGAATCAAATCAAAATGCTCAAAAAATTTTTAGTCAGCATAATTTTTTTTGTACACTTGTATTTTGAATATTTCTTTTACATTTTTTTTATTTTAAGAAAAGCCAGGCAGCTAAGCTAATGTGATACTAATAATTTCAGTTAAAGCATTTTATGCACAAATTTATTTTTGTTAGTAAAAATTAGGAATTTGATAATGTATGAAACTTTATAGAATTGTCTTCAGTAAATGCTGTGTCAATAAATGCACTGTCTTTTTCCTAACGTCAGTCTCATAATTTAAACAGAATCTCTCGGCTGTTTGAATAGAAAAATTAGTTTTTGAATTAGAAACTGTTTCAGAATTGAATCATGTCCTTAAATATTGGATTTGAATTTCTAATCAGTCGTTCAAGGTAGGGCTGAAACGATTCCTTGAGTGATTCGAGTACCTCGATTATTAAAATTCCTCGAGGAAAATTATCTGCCTCGAAGCTTTATTAAGTTATATTTTATTATTTACTGTACTGAGTTCCGGCCGGGTTATCACTTGCGTTGCACAGCGCTCTCACTTCCGCCTGAGTTATTGACGAAAGCTAAGTGTTAGCAGCACAATGTCCAGTTTTCAAGTTCAGCCTGGGAGGATTTTATTAATTCATGATAATGTCTGGGTCTTCATCGTTTTTGGGGGACCAATAAGCATCCTTAAAATGACTGGCGCGATGCCTGGAGTACGGCAGCTTTTCTCCTCCCAGAGCTGCTGCCTGGTGGCGGTTCAGAGCAAACTGCGAGCGATGAAGGTGTATTTATACAGGTGAGCTGATAGACTGAACACTGCAGGTGGCTGAGCATTTGATGATTAACGTAAGTGTAGTCTTACAGACGAACCGGAAAATGTATTTCATATCATTCCGATCTGAACAAATGGGTGGCGGTCTGGAGCGCATCGTGACAGTACATAGCTGGTAGATGAGTTTCTGAGTGTGACGAACAAAGGTGTCAAATCCCGTCGCTAACATGAACACAAAAGCTATATATGTCTGGGCAAGGTGAGAGTTCATCTATTAAACTCACTAAATATGAATACAGAAACCAAACGCTGAACATAGAAAATGTTTTAATAAGCTTATTTGTGAGCCTGCCTCTTTATTATTAAATTGAATATAATTTCTGATTTTTGTGTAACGTTTCTTCAGGTTAACTTAGAAAGTGAGCTATTATTATTACAGGTTAATTTTTTAAACTACAGAAAAGTTATTGTTAGGGAAGCTCAAATATGAAATATTGGACTGATGTTGATATGTGATAGTAATACTGATGTTATGTTAGATTTACCAATGTTTTATTTGATCATTTTTAACTGATTACTCAACTAATCGTAAGAATAATTGATAGATTACTCTATTACTAAAATATTCGTTTACAACAGCCCTACTTCATATACATTTTACTATTCTCAATAAACAGTGTTTCCCCTCTGCAGGGTCTGTTTATTTTATGTTTTTGCTCTATGTGTAAATTTCTTATGTTTTTTCAAAATCACCTCTTTCTACTTTGGATCCTAAATGTTTTGCTCTATTTATGTCTGTAAATGTGTTATTTACAAATATTTTAAAAATATTTATCTAAAATGTAATGGTTGTTCTAATGGTTCCTACTCAGTTTTTACTCCTGTAGTCTTTGTTTAGTCTAAAGTTGAATCTGAAAGAGCCATGTTGTGGTTTTCTGTGGGCTGCAAGGCAGAACAGTTTTTGTAGAGTCTCTCTGATTGCTTCTTTGATTTCTTCCCCCAGCTCTGTCTTCTAATCATCCCTCTTTAAACATTTTGAACTTGAACTAGATTTGAATTCTCTCCCCTCCATCAGGCGGTGCGCTACATTGAACTGCTCCCACCTGAGAAGCGTCCAGTTGCCGGGACGCAGGGGGCCGCTTACCGCCGGCAGCAGATGGATCGCCAGCTTCCTGAGCATGACCAGGACCCGTCCAAGTGCCACGAGCTGAGCCCTGCGGAGGTGAAGCAGATGCAGCAGTATGTCCGTAAATGCAAGGACGAGGCGTTGGGCATCGGAGATGTCCTGCTGCCTGAGGAGGTGGCTCAGATTCAGGCAGGTGGAACGGATGCAGCAGCTGCTGGTTCTGGAGGTACACCTGGGAGGGCTGGGTTTGGTCCCGTAGCAGCTGGTGTTGGAGGGGCTGGAAACGTACCAGGTCTTGGAGCTGGTGGTGCCAATTCTGGACCAGTTCTTGCAGGTTCTGGTGTTGGTGGATTTGGACCTGCAGGACTCGGAGCTGGAGCAGGATCTGGATCCGGATACACTCCAGGGTCAGGGACTGATCAGTCTGCTGGTCTGGGACCAGCCAGAGGGTCCCTGGGTACCGCTGCCACTGCTGGAGCCATCAACGCCGGACTGCCACAGAAGAACTTTGTAAGGAATTAGTTTTTTAAAACTTTCCTTAGTTATACAGCAGTGTCATTCCTACACCTGTTACGGTAATAAATTACCGGTGATAAATTGTCCCAGACGTTATTCTGATAAACAATAATGTTGTTTTGAGACAATTTTCAAGTAACGTAACGGTATAATACAAGAAAATATTCTGAAAGATCAATAAACTTTAAATTTTAATTAACAAGTAACACTGGAACTGGAAGTCATTCTAAATATCAAAAATAAAAAAACAAAACAGTAGAAACAAGAAAATCTCTGAAGTCTGTAAAAAAAAAAAAAAGTCCATTAAAAAGGGTCTATTTGAGACCTAGACAGCAGACTGAAAACTTTTATCTTCCAGCTTTTGGTAGAAAAAGAGAAAAACTGTAAATTATGAAAATAGAAATGACTGATTTTGTTTTTATTTGTCATACAATTAATTAATTTATTGCGTATTGTGGCAGACTCAGTCATACCTCAAATTATCCAAGGTAAAAATATTTTCTATAAATTCTTTTTAAAGGCTTACTTTGGTCTTTTGTCTAACCTTTCATCTTATGGCTGAAAGATGCTTGTTATATGGCATGAAACAAAGTCTTGCCAGTCAAATTCAGAATGTTATGATTTCCAAATGTAAATGCTCTATAATGGGCATTTTGGTTTAAAAAAACGGAACAAAACAAAAAAACACTTAAGTTTAATCAATGTAGTTTTTGCTACAACTTGTTTTAAGTATTATAACACAAAACATATGTTGATGTAAAATGTGTACATTTTTAAAATTAAATTTTGCATAAATAAAAAAATACACAGAAGTTACATAACTATTTTTGGATAGAATACAGTGGTGTAAAACTATCACTTTGAGATTTTATCATGTGGCCACTTTATCTTAAGCAAGAATATATTATTATTAGTATTGCTGCTAGCAGCTGTTGTATTTCAGCAATTTATGACTCTTGAATTAATACTCGTATCATATATTCTGTTTTACATTGTGATGGTTTTGTGTTTCTTCTCGCACCTTCAATCCAACTGACTTTGAAAATGAAAGCTTTCAGAATTATGATTGTACACATAAAATCCTAATCGATAAAATCAATACAAGCTTACATTTGCATAGTTTTTCCACAGTGTGATCAGTACATGTAGTACTAGAGAATGCTGATGTTATTCCCATATCGGACACTAGGGGGAGCCGTGACTCTCCCTGTGACAGCCTTCCCAGCAGTCCCAGCATCATCATGGACAGTCAGTCAGAGCCGCATGGTTCCACAAACTCAGCTGTGCAGTTTGTGCTCATTTTACTGCTGCACTCATAAGAAGCAAAAGGTTTAGATGACACAGTCATAGCGGTATTGATCAGAATAAGCATGTTTCCTTTTTAAAAAAAAATTATTTATTTTTTCTGGATGTAAACACATTGTAGAGGGATGTCCAAGGAGTGGTCTGTGGGCCATTTGTGGCCAAAGAATGATTTTGTTTGATCAGAATTCAAGAAAGGTTCAAATATGACCCTCCCTAGTCAGATGATGCAGATGGAAATATTTTTAAGCACAAGGTGTTTGTCTTTTATTAACCGTGTTTTTAGCTTTCAGTTTCTGATTAAATAAAAAGTGGTTGAGGAGATCTTTTAATTAGACAGTTTTGGTTAAACAACTTGTCATTGCTGTTCTACAGGATCATGAGATTATTTTTAAAGTGTTTTCTGTCTCCTTTTAATAGCCTGAATTTATTCATTTTGACCTGAACCCTAAATAAGTCAGATTTTTCCATGTTTCTTCATTGTGTAATATTTTTAGATTTATTCAAGTTATAGTTGACTAACTAATTAAGTCAAGCAGGACTGCCTGTTTGACTTCTTACATCTTTAAGGAAATTCACTTCTTTTCACCAAGTTAAACGATTTGTTAGGTGAACTAAAGCTACGTTTTGAATTAAATAGGCTTATTCATCTTTACAAGTTTTATTTGTATAGACTTTTTTGTTAAAAGCCAAAACTCATAGATAGGAAGAGTAAGTCTAATCTATTTTTACACCTTGTCCCAGCCTCAAAGAGAAACACTAGAATTAAATCTGATTTGATTGATTAATTTTCTGGGGTAAAATGTCAGTCATTTTGTGATGTTTTTGTCTGTTTTTTCTTTAACATAGTAAAAGGTCATTGATGAAAATAGAATGTTTTCATCCACAAAAATAACACTGACTTTAGGTTGTTAGGAAGCTCAATTAAGTTGACAACCGTTTTTCTCTTTTCCTTTTCAAGTCGTGCCATCACTGTAAGAAGCCCATGCTGCTGGGCGAGCCAGCCGTCTATGCCGAGCGGGCCGGCTATGACAAACTGTGGCACCCGGCGTGCTTTGTGTGCTGCACCTGCAGTGAACTTCTGGTAGACATGATTTACTTCTGGAAGAAAGGCAAGATGTACTGCGGACGTCACTATGGAGACAGCGAGAAGCCCCGATGTGGCGGCTGTGATGAGGTGATGACAACCAGTCGCTCTTAGATTGGAAACGTACATGTTTGCTTAAAAAGGAGTTGACACCTGTGTGCGTGTGTGTGTCCACAGCTGATCTTCAGTAATGAATACACTCAGGCGGAGGGACAGAACTGGCATCTGAAGCATTTCTGCTGTTTCGACTGTGACTGCATCCTGGCTGGAGAGACGTATGTGATGGAGAACGACAAGCCCATCTGCAAACCCTGCTACATGAAAAACTACGCTGTGGTGAGTCTGGCATCCTGACTTTGTTCCAGGAGAAGTTGTCATTTTTAACCTGGAACACACACATGCACACACAGAGACCTGGGGAATTCTGGGAAGTTTTAGTCAATGGCTGCTCTAACAATCCACTGCAGGACTTCGGAACATGTTTTGTGTTTTTTATGGTGGGTTATTTGGAGACATTATCTACATCAGATGGTTAATTAAATAAAATTGATTTGTAATAGAGACCAGAGGTAACAGTTAGTCTAAGTGGAGCCATATTCATAGTCTTTCTACTATCTTTAAATGACTCCAATCTCTCTCTTTGTGACTAAAATATTGCTTTATAAATCTTTTAACCGGCTGTAACATTTACATCAAATATTTATTTAAAGGGGCAGTATTATGTAGAATAGACTTTTTTTAGCTTTACATCATGTTATAATGTTATTCCGACATCATAAATATACCTGGGGTGTTGCCTTGATTCTTTCATGCGTGTTTGAAAAATCATCTAATCTCCATGGCAACCATTCAGCTGTGCAAAATGCCTGCTTGGATCTAGCTCTGCCTTTGAGACTCAGCTCCTCCTCAGAGCTCCAGCTTCCAAACTTCCACCTCATAGAGCCTCCCTTCCCCCACTACTCCTCCACTCAGCTCCTTCAGACTAGCCAGCAGTAATTAGCAAACACCTGTTGGAATTGAGCATCTGCTGAGCTCATTATAGGAGCTACTTGTCAGTGAAACGCTGGTAAAAACGTTGTTAAAGGGTCAATAGAGTCCCAAAGGCACCGGTTCAGAAAGAAACTGGACCTGAGAAAAAGGTCCAATTTAAGATGATAAATTACGAAATCAGATGTCTTTTAAGTCATAATTTGATATACATAGCATTTTTATAACAAGTGAAGTTAACTTGTTTGAGCTATAAAATGGCACTATATGGCTGGAAAACACATAATACTGTCCCTTTAAATAAATGTAATTATTTAATCTGGAGATCCTACTCCATGAATGGCCATTCCAAGAACTAGAATGTGTTAAACGAGATAATGCAAATATGTGATGGGTAAATAATATATAAAAATCTACAATGAACCAGTCAGGTTTTTCTTGGTGGATACCAATCTCTGCTTTTCTTTGATTTTTGATCTTTTGATTCAGATTGCTTTTAAGGAGCATAAAATAAGAGTCTTTGTGTAAACTTTGTTTTAGTTCAACAATTAAATCTAAAAACCTTTGACTACAAATAAATGTTACTGAACTGAAAGTGCTTTATGAAGCATGTTGATGTTTAAAATAGACAATCCATTATGGTGGTTCCAGTCAGGTGCAGTTTTAGTTAGGATTTAAATAAAATCATGTCTTTAGGATGTTTATTTGACCTTCACGAAGCTTTCAATTTGTATTTCTACTGTTTGACATTTTGTTTACAAATTTGGTCACCTGTAAAGGTTTTATGTGTAAATCATTAATGTATAAGGCAGTTGAAATAGAAAATCAATGAAAGTGTTTATTAAAGGAAAGATCATGCACCATGAAAACAACATCAACACTGTGCTTTTAGCACTAACAGAAACAGGAAGATGTTAAAGTATGTTGCAGTTTAATGAACCAAACAGACCTCATGCTTTCTGCTGCCAGTGTAGCTGTTCCCACATCAGAACCCAAGTTCAGCAGAATGAAAGCTCTGAGGTTTCGACTGATTTGTTTGGGTCTTATTCACTTCAGCAAATCAGAAGAGTGGCTTTTAGAAATGGGTATATTGCATGATCTAAACAGAATTTAGTTGATTTTATGTTACTGGACAACACATATTATTTTATATACTGTTAAAATATTGAAGGTAAAGCTTATACATAAAGGGAATTACCTCTTACTGCCAGCTGGAAGATATTATTACTATTAATGGTAACATAATGATTGCAGTACTTTTTAAAAAACTCTTCTGCAAAGAAGGAATCAACTTTAAAACTCTCTTTGTATGACTGTGCATACAGTAATAACTGATTAAATCCCCACTAAAGCTGCTATCCGTGTATATACGCTTCCATGTGATACTCATTTGTAAACATTAGGATGGGTCCTGTGCATGTGACTTAGTGATCTGACCAAATATGTGAAATATTGAAGGAGGAGGACTGGATTTGACGTCATGATGTCCTTCCTCTTCCCAGAGATGTGCCTCATGCCAGAAGGCGGTGGAGCCTGAGGCTCAGAGAGTTTCCTACGGCGAGCACCACTGGCACGCTGAGCCGGACTGCTTCAAGTGCTCTGGTTGCACCAAGTGCCTGATTGGTCAGCGCTTTATGGCAGTGAAGAACTGCCTGTTCTGCTCCGTGGAGTGCAAGAAGAAAGTCATGACATAGACTGTCCTATCTGTCTTCCAGAGCAGAGAGAACAACAGTGGACAGTGATGGCTTGTAGTTGGGTTAACATGTTAGTGTGGCTGTTCCCTTTAATATAGAAAGCTACTGCAGGAGTGTCTTCAAGTAAGGGTAAGGGGTCAGGGTTGACTTGCACTGATTTTGTTTACAATTTTTACTTTTAACTAAAGTCGTGCCCATATTTTGACATATTCAACTTCTAAGCCACCAGCTGTTCATTACATACTTTGACTTTACCTTATCTTCCCAACTCTGAAAGTGGTCAAAATGTAGACAATAGCATCATGTTCTGGCTCTAAGCATAGCTGAACTGCCACATTTGATTTAGAGTGCACATGTAACGTGTTTTTTATGTCACTCATTGTACATGATAATGTGGTTTATAAAAAACACTGCAGAATTGATTTAACACCTGTCTGCTGTCTCATCCCACACTCTGCTCCTCACTGTAGCACTCCACATTGTGCAGATGTTTCATTATTTGTTTTATTCTTAGAATAAAAGTAACGTAAATGTATGTATCCTGTAGCTTCAACTGACTGCAAACAGCCCTCACCTCAACAGTTTGAAGAGAGATTTTTTCTGAATCACATACTGAGAATCTAACAGAAAAGAACATTCTAAGGAAATCATAGAAACTTTAAGGATTTTTTTTAATACTCCTTTTGACTCGGACATTTTTATGGCTCCTTGTAGTATGACTGCAGTAGTCTCATGTGGGATCCAAAATTCCAGTGAACCTTCAGATACTAAAGCAGGCCCTTTGCTAAGTTGAATACAATCTTTATTGATTAATGTTTTATCCAAAATAAAATCAGCAAGGATTTTCCATTATAACTTTTTACGTCAGAGGACTCATTATTCTAAGATTTACGGCAAACTTAGACTCATAACAGGCAATCGGCACATTTCAGACAGTAGTTTTTCTGTAAACATACATTTTCCCTGTGCTCAGTTGAAGAATGGCCCTCAAAGTTTGATTTATTTTTAATCATCCTTAATCGCTAACATGCCCCTGACATTACAATATATTTCTTGCCTTTTCAGTGTATACACAGGTCTATATAAGGGATACTTTATCATTTGGTTTACAAGAGAATTTGCCACTATTGCCATTTATACACATATGCACCACTGATGTAAAACTAATCCAAGAGCTGTTTAAATGTCGCAGCAACTAGCCAAAAATACCAGTACTTTAGCTCATTCTATACTATGCTGACTTTCTATCTTTACTGATGAATATTCACTCAGCTTCGTATGCCCAAAAGACTGTCCAACCAATGCTAACCCGACCTGCTTCATTTATAATAACCATGTGACATCTGAGTGAAGTTGTCAAATGTTTGTGCAGCAACAACTTTCATTTGTGCTACTATAATTTCAAGAATATTGTTTCCAGAGGTCATGAAACAAGGCGGTCCACATTTACAAAACCAAACGAAACATGATGTCAATCAACTGTGCTACATTTGTGTAGCAAAAATTTTAATTTGTGCCGTTATAATTTTTAAGATAAAAATTTTTTTCCAGTTTCCTCACCTAACCCCACATTAACATATATATATATATATATATATATATATATATATATATATATATATATATATATATATATATAACTGAAATTAATTGTGCTATGTTTGTATAGCTGAAATATTAGTACCATGGTTGGTAACAAATTTGCTTGCAAATTTGGACTGACTGGTTGATGTTTGACCTATGGAAATATTTATTCATATCTTTAAAATGGTAGCGGAACAAATGACAATTTTCACTGCACAAACATTTCACACCAGTTTGGTCTAATTTGAGGAGGATGGATGGTGCAACTTCACTCAGGACCATCTGGTCACTTGAGGGCGCTCTATTTAGAGCATTAAACTTTCATTGCCAGATGCCTGGAAATTTTATACACATGGTCTCAGTACACATGTAACATACAAATTATTAGTCTGCCATAGGAGACATAGTATCTAGCTGCAATAGAAGTTGATGTCTCTCAAATGAGTGTTGTTTCTTCACGTTTAAACCCATGTAAAACACATTTTCTGACGCATCAACATGCACTGAGTTTGACAGCAGCCTGACGTTACAACTGGGAGAGCGTTGACATTTCCTTACTGGAAACGGTAGCAGCAACCATGATGGTGAGGTGGAAAAAATGTCACAATGTGGAAGCTGCGTACAATTCAAGGAAGCTCCATCTCTCAGGAGGCCATTGTCTGAAACAGCAGCCACCTAAAAGGTGCTCTGCTGTTTCCCCTCTTTCAACCACAGCTCTGTCGGTTGATGAGAGCAAGTCGCCTCACCAGCCCTGAGTTCAGTCTGTCGTCATTCCTCGTTGTCGTCCTGCCTCCATGTTGCTGGAAGTTTGACTGTTTTCACCATCGCTCTGTGTTTTGATCTAATAGAAGAGCTGGCTTTGATCTTTGCAAACTTAGCAGGATTAGAATATGGGAAAAGGCTTTTGTGACTGTCGAGATTTGCATGTGATTTGTTTTATGCATGAATGTCAATGAGCTGCAGTTTAATTTGCATTGTGACTCTTTAACTGGAATTTGCATCATGCTAAGCAAATTTGTTCAACCACCTTTATGATCTAAAGTGGAGACGGGTGCTGTATTGTTTCTGGAGGTTGCATAAAATGGAACATTTTTAACCTGGATTTAACCTTGAAAAACAAAATAATCCTCCAGGTTTTCTTAACCCTTTCACGGCGAAGCTGGGGGTGGTCCCGTCAGACTTTCAGTTCCCAAAACCATACAAAAATAGAAACCTTGTAAAAGGGTAAAAAGCCTGTGCAGGGTCCCACTGACCGCATCTCTGCAGTAGGATCACAAAAATGCTCAAATCGACTTGGAGAATCTAAGTCATCCCAGCATCTCTGCAGACCTCAGCCAGTGTGGTAACAGTGAGTCAGATTCTTATGAAGAGAGATAAGCTAATCTGGAACGGATTTAGTACGTTTTTTTTTTAATTTAATTTTCATTTTCTTGTGGAACAGCAGTAATAAACGTAAAGTCTTTCCTGATTTTAGACATGGAGCCCAGCACAGCGGCCATGAGAACTGAGAAAACCAATCCCAAGGTTTGTCTGGGTTTATGTTGAAGTCCAGATCTTGCAGGAAAAGTCGAAGTAACATGTTGACTTGGACACGAGAAAACTGTAAAACCTGAGAGCAGCAGCTGCTGTTACACTGAACATTAGTACAGGTATCTGCTGCAGGGCCTGCAGGGAGCTACTGAACATGTTTTCCCTTTCTTTTCCTTTTGTTCCCAAGATTTCCTACAACATTATGAATAGTAATTTGGCTCCGCCTACTTTCAGGCTGGTATGTGGAGTTTTACATCACCAGGTAAGATATTAGTGAAGTACACTCAGATTAGTTGTTTTTCACACCAGTTCTACTAAGATCCCAAACCACATTGAGTAAATCTGAAAATTTTTATCACAGTTGTTTGAGTCATTTATGCATTATGAACATTATGGTGATCTTTCCTTGTTTGGAAGGAAGAACACCTAGAAAGGACAGGATTTGAATCCAGAACCTTCTTGCTGCAAAGCAACAGCATCAGTAAGTACATCACTACGCAACCAAAGCAGGACATGGTGAGCAAAAACTATAGAAAGATCTCAATGTTTGGAGTTTAGCCAGTGATATCAGTTTAACAAACTTTTCTAATAAATGCTGGCGAGTTTTTAATGCTTGGATTTAGATGTGCTGCAGTTTATTGCTTAGTAAATATTAAAAACAAGGGAAACCCGTATGTGTAACAACATTCTTGGAGTGGCAGATGACTCAAACTTCAGCTTCAAATGAATGTATTAAGAAATACTTATTTAAAATAAGTATTTTTAATGTTTACATTTGTTTAAACATTAAAAATGTTTGCAAAACTTTGTTGATATTCTGCTAATGTCGAGAAAACACAATTTTGCAATTGCTGTTTCCATTAAATAAGAAATGCAATTAAAATATCCCCTTCCTGTAATCTTTTTTGTCTTCTCTGTTAACATCCGCTTGTTGAGCACAAAAAACAAAACTCTCATCAAAGCCCAAAAACCTTTTCATTGAATGTGTTTGTTTTTTTTTTTTAAATTGGAGTGTTTCCATAAAGCTAATTTCTTTTCGTAATTCTAATCTGCTAATCTGCACAATTTTATGGTCAATGGAAATGCAGCTACCGTTGGCACACTTTTTCAATATTTTGCTAATGTCAAAAAAATGCAATTTTGCAACTCCAGTGTTTCCGTTAAATAAGAAACTCAATTAAAGTAACACATGAAAGAGCTTGTTCACACAATGAGTTATTAAAAACACGCCACGCCATCATCCTCCTACCATTTCCTGTTATTGTCTTCATGACAGCATCTGGTTGATCATATGATGCGAAATAAGTGTCTCCATTGCAGTTTTGCGAGATAAACCCATTTTGATACGGTTAATAAAAACACCTCATCCTAGTGCCAAAGCTTTGTTTTTTAGAAATTGGCCTGTTAATTTATTAAGCAAATTTATTCTTGATATAGAAAGTTGTGCAATTATATGGCTGATTCAAAAGCAGATATTGATACTAGCTGAGAGGCTGTGACTAAGTGTGGTGCAGCTGCATTGCACAAAGTGGATGGCTAATGAATGAATGAAACTATTTCAAAATTCTTATCCTCAAGTCAAATGATAATTAAATCCTAGGTGATTAACAACGTTTTGGAATATATATGGAATTATTAGAATTTCCTTACCATTGACATCAACACTAATAGGAAATCAGTCAGTCAGGTGTTTCAGAAAGCCAATCATTTTCACTGAACTGTTGAAACACTGCACAGAAATCGAATCCAGCTAGAATGACATCAAGCAGATCTCACAGGGAGAAGATACAGTACAAGCAGTAAATGTTTAATCACTTCATTTTGGAAAATTAGACTGTGTCTCCACTTATCTCTTAAGAGTTTAGGTTTACGTAAGGATTAAGTCCAACCTTTGTCTTTTGTGAAGATTTAGGTGCAACTCAATATGTCAGGGAAAAGACAAAAGCTCCTAAATAGAGCAGCATTGTTGCTTTATCTGCTCATCTCCTCCTTTCACCAATTACAGCCTTCTCCTTTTTCCTACAATCTGTCATGCTCACTCCTCTTGGGGGTCTCACACACACACACACACCCACACACACACATAACCACAGTAGATTAACTCAAATTGAGATAATGTTCTTATGTTTGGCCACTCTTCCATAGGTAGCTCAGTCATGTATTTATTGTTTGAGTTTTCGTCTGGTTCTCATATTTTCTACCCAAACGTTGTGCCAAGAGCCTCACAGGCATCCCAGTAGAGGCCACTGGCCCCACCCACTCCAGACTTTGACTGGACCATTCCAAAACATAAATTTACAGTTACAGGTGGACTTGTTTGTGTGCTTTGGCTCTTTGTCTTGCTGTTGAGATTTTGTCTTGAATTCATTGATACAAAGCAGAATTGATTGTTCCCTTAAATACACCATGTCATAAGTGGACCTCCATTTTGTCATCTCAATCCACTAAACATTTTCCAAGAATATCTTGTGAAGCACTAAGCTGTTTTTGGTAAATGTGAACTGAGCCTTTGTGCTCTTCTGGGTAACTGTTTTCTACCTTTTCCATGGATGCCATTTCTAAGCCAGTTTAGGCCGACTTCTTTTACATAGACAAGAAAAGAAGCCTGTTGGAGCTACAGTATGTCCTAAACATCAAGTTGGCCGTTTTGGATCCACGGGCCATTTTGGGGGATTTTGGCGATTTTTACAAGTCAAACTTTGATGAATTCCTTCAATTTGTTCCTGTTTTGTACTACTATTTTAACAACGGGAGCTATTATATTTTCAGATCAGACCAAGTTGGTAGGAATAGCATTTTTTTCCTTTAATAAATGGAACCATTGTTTAAAAAGTGTTTACCTGATTTTAACATTCATTAAATGATCTGAAACATTAAATGTGACTCATAAAAAGGAATGATCATAAAAAAAGACAAAAGCATGATAAGAAAGTAGAATTTTTGACTCTAAGAACTAAATGAAGAGTCAAACTTTACGCTTCCAGCTTTCTTCCTGACATCCTGCGTGAAGACACCTCCATCCTGCAGAAACACCTCCATACTCCACCATTATGAATGCGTCTGGAGCCCAGACACCTCACCACCTACATCTTCCCTCCAAGCAAAGAGCCAGTGAGTGGGAATGATTCAGTTTTATGGAATGTCATAATAAATCCAACATGGTATTGCAGGCTGTGATCCAGCAGCCGACAGGAGCGATCATGTTCACCATTTCAGCCAAACAAGCTGCATGAAGGAAGGCGGCTCACCAACCCGGTCGCTCCTCATCTTGACCTTTATAAGGTTTTCTCTTTAAAATGGAAAGTATACAATCAAAAGTCAGGAGTTCTGGTTTTAAAACACAAAGATGTGTTTGTTTTTTCATTTTGAGGAAATCCATAAATGACTAAATGTGTGGTAAATACATAGTTGAAGTACTGAAGCCTTTGTAGGGATTTTCATAAAGAGTTATGGAAGGGAAGTGAAAATAGAATAAAGTGTGAGTGTAAAGATGAACTCCCTCTCTCTGCTCCTTCAGACTAGCCAGCAGCAATTGGCAAACACCTGGTGGGACTGCACATCTAAAGCTTCTCATTGAAACTCTGGTGAAAACTTTAAGGCTTAATAGAGGAGCCATGTTGAGACGACTTCCTGAAGGCAGAGTTTCAGAAATAGTAAAGTAAGCCTGATTTTCAGACATTGAATTACAAAGTCAAATAATATTTGATATATCGATCATTTTTATAACAACTGAAGGTAACATAGTTACTTGATTGTGCTACAAAATGACGTGCGGCTGAAAAATCTGTTCAGCCACATGAAACAAATTGTTCTCTTCACTGGTTATTTTCAATTCTGTTTTTAATGATTTGGAGGAACAAAGGATTACACGTAATGTAAAGGACATAAAAACACAAGAGTTTGACTTAGAGAAAGTAGTTTACTACTAATCAGATAAACTACAATGAGACATTTTTAAAAGGAATATCTCAATTTCTTCATTTTGATTGAAAAAGATTGCTCTAATTCTATGATTCTCCTACTGTACTATAAGAAAGTACATTTAAGAGATGATTAATTTCTTCTAAGCTAAAAGACCCCAAGAAACAGTCTTTTATGCTGAGATTTTACCAAAATTAAATGGATTTAGTTTAAATAAAAAGAACATGAAATTCTAATGACATGCTTGGTGCTTAATGCATGTTTTATTAGATAACTATTTTGAATGTTTTTTTTTTTTTCATGAGAAAATGCCTGTCTAACACTTTCATAAACATTTTATGACAGAAAACTTTTTTCCTTATTTCTTTCTCAGTAGCGACCCTCTAAACCTCAGCAGACATATTTTACACAAACACATCCACAGTGACATCAAGCAGTCCTGAGCAGGGCGGAGTTTCAGTGTGGTCAGATGAGGGTGTGACTGACAAAAGGTGGCGCAAAGAGAAAAGATTCCCAAAATTGACCACTTTTAAAAAAAACTCTCCAGATCAAAGGATGAAAAGCAGAAAACATCAACCTGCTTCCAGAAGCAGAATTATTTTTCTGTACTGCCTGTTACTTTAATATGTTATGCACCAAACCTAACAAGAGACTGTTTGGTCTCCTGGCTGCTGTTTGCATTAAATGATAAGGCAGTTGATGCTTCCATCTTGCAGCTGGTAATATTTGCTTCAGTTAGGCATGATGGAAATGCTGTCAGTGTGCATATCTGAGCTGTGAGCTCTGCCATGTTTTACAGCCTCATTGGAGATTTTCTGTTTCTATCTTCTGTAATTCATTGCTGTTTTGCTGTGCAGAATCTTGTTTTAGAGATCAGCTCTGGTAAGACTGGGACATACTGGATCTATGGGTCTCCATGCCTGATATTGAATGGTCACACACACGTGCAACCCTCCCCCCCCCAACCGAAACTCTATTCACACCTCAGTCCTAAACCTAATCCCTAACCCAAAAACAGCAGTTTTCTTGGGGATCAGGCTTTGGTCCCCACAACATGAGGAAAATAGTTCTTCTGTCTTCTCTATATGCTTCTGTTTCTTCTTGTAACTTCTTCTTTCCCTTTAAATATTTCCCCCACCTTTCTCCCTGTCTGATTTTTTTTATGCAGATCTGTGAAGACACAATTGTGGTAATCAATGTGACTAAAGATAAATGCATGGATAAGTTTTTCTAGGTCTTGTTGGGACATTGGTCTTTTAGTCCTGGAAATGTTCTTCAAGTGATAGAAGGCCGACTTTGTAGCTGTCTTTGTGACTCTGGTAGTCCAGGTCAGAGTTCATCATTACTCCCAGATTTCAGCCTGATCTCTAGTTTTCATCTCTAATAACTGAAGCTGTGTGTTGAGTCTAGAACATTCCTCTTTGTGTTCAATGATGACTTCAGTTTTGTTTCTGTTCAGCTGGAGGACGTATGGAGCAGATGGTAATTTTTAGCAGAAAATTCTAATGTACAACGCCCAGCTGCCAGTTCACCCCAAAAGTAAAAAATATTTTAAAAATCTGTAAAGGGGCTAGTCATTTTTTTATTTTCAAACGCCATTGTATCTAAACCTCACAGAAGTCGAGATTATTGAGACAAACAGCAAAGAGACAACAATTTGTTTTATGCTGTGGTTTACAAAAAAGCTTATTCAGGTCAATAAGTTTCCAGAAACAAAACCTGAACTGACGCTTCATGTGAAGCTCAGCCAAATTTCTTATTAGAAGTTTCCATTTCCTCCCATTGTTAACCCTCCTCCTCCTCCTCTTCCTTCTTTTCCTTCTTTTCCTCCTCTCTGGGCTGCAGACTGGAAAATACTGCAGCTGGATTCTCACAGAGGTACTTAGCGCTCAGCTCAAGGTTACAGCTTGACATGATGACATGTTGCTCTCTCTGAATTAAAGGGCACTCTGAAAATGATGATTTAAAAACTTTTAATGGTTGGTTATTGCACAACGTTTTCCTATTAGAACAAAAGAGGAAAAAAACAGAGCATACAGGTTTGATTTTATATGCATCAATTTATTTTCAAACAATAAATGTCAACATCCAATATTTCATTTACTGTAACAGAACAGCATGTTGTCCTGAGTGCACCATTACTGTCTGTGTATGACTAATTTCTATTTGCACATCCAGAAGGCTGCTTTACATAAAAATAGATTTTATTTTTTTAGAACAGAGAAGACATTGGACTTAAAGATAATAGCACTTAACTTGCACTACCATGACCTTATAAAAACAGCTTTTCATGTTTATTTTGTGCACGTAACACACTTGTCAGAGGAATGAAACTGCAGAACAAATATAAACTGAACTTAAGGCCTCTTTCATAAAAACTCCATGCTGTAATAACAACTGACACACAGCAGGATGTATTTGCATGAGGTGTGTTTAGTGTTTGTTACTTGTGTAACGTGTGAGAGTTGAGAAAGCTTTAATGCTGTTTGTACAAACAGCAACAGCCAGGAGTAACATCTGTGCAGCAGGCGGACAGCGTGCATGAATGCTGGCCAATGGGCACGGCTTTTAAGGAGAGACTGCAATCTTCTATTCTTAGTAAGAGCAAATTTACAGCATAAGAAAAAAAATACTGTACAGTTATTAAAAGCATACTCTGATTTAATGGGGCAGTATTATATATTTTTCAAGCACATTGTGTCGTTTTATCAAGTAACTTTACTTCCATTTCTTGTGAAAATGCTGCATATATCAAATGACTTTAAAGAAATTTGACTTTGTCATTTACCACCTTAAAATTAGGCCTCTGTCTCTTTAAGAAGCTCCTGCTCTTTCTGAACCTCCGTCTTCAGGAAGTCATCACAATATGGCTCCTCTGTTAACCCGTTAATATTTTTACCAGTGTCGTTCTGAGAAGTAACTACTATAATGAGCTCAGCAGATGAACAGTTCCACCAGGTGTTTGCCAATTGCTGCTGGCTAGTCTGAAGGAGCTGAGTGGGGGAGGCTCAGGGGAGGGCTGCTCTGAGGCGCTGAAGCTCAGGAGCTTTGAAACTGCAGCTCGAAAGCAGCACTAGGTCGAACCAGGCGTTTAGCACAGCTGAATGGTTGCTACGGGAGATTAAAGGATTTCTCAAACATGAATGGAAAAATCAAGGCAACACTCTGTGTATTTTGTTTAATGAGGGAATAACATTATAAAATGATGTAAAGCTCAATAATGTTGAATTCACACAATACTGCCCCTTTAAAAAAATTGCAAATAAGCCGTTTTAAGTGATTTTACAAGAATTTCCTTGAAAGATTTAGTCCTAATGTGTTTGTTTTGTGTGGTTTTCTCACACCTTCATTTTTAGAAAGAAAAGAGTGCCTGAGCTTCTTGAATGTCCAAAGTGTACTGACCAGCTGACCGGATTCTCTTTATACCAGATTTAAAGGCAGAGGCCCTGAAGGAAGTAGTAGAAGATACAACCTCTTACTGGTCTGTGCAACAGTTGGTTGCCATGGAAACTAAATGCATACTGGTGGACAGACATCATTGCTGTCCTAGAAGGTGTACACTTCAGTTTCTGTTTTCTTTTAATTGACTTCATCGCCGCAGAACCAAGACAAGAAAAACACACTTTTGTTTCGCTGCATATTGTTTCGTAAATGTAAAATTACAAGAAATTTCTTGTTACTCTTTCTCAACCTATCAATTAAAAAAAAGTAATGTTCAGCTTTGATTTACCACATTAATGATAGGATTACAAATGCTCCGCCCGTGTGCGTACGTGTGTGTGTGTGTGGGTGTGTAATATCTGTCAGTACTGGTTTGTATTTGGTCAAACAGGCAGCGGTTGCACGCTGCACACATTTCAGTTGCGCCCATACACACACACACACACACCCACCCACACACCCCTACATACACTTAGTGCTTTTTTGCGTTGGGATTCGTCATCTGGTTTTAATGAGGGGATTCCATTTCAGTGCCAGGCAGAGCTGAACAGCACAGTGGAAAATATCACACACGCAAATTTTACCGTACCGCTCAAAACAGCACTCTGACTCTGAAGATGTCTGGCTGTGTGCACAGAGCTGCAGGGAACTTAATGTTTAAAGTTTCCTTAAGCGAACACTGATTAGCTCTCTGACCTCAAAACATGAAAAGAAATTATAAACATGTCTTCAAAAAGAGCCACAACTAGTAAAATTAACACTTCTAACAAGAGCGAAGGAGATGTTAGACGTTTATGGCAGAAACGCAGGTTAAGGTTAATTTAAGATCAACATTTTAGGGAGAAAATCTGCAGCCTGTGAGATATGTATCATTATCTAAACACTTTCCCACTTGATCCAAAGAGCTGTGAGGGTCAGAAGGCCTTTCCAAGGAAACTTCTCATTCCTGACTTGTGTCTGTCGGTTCCTCTTCTTTCCATCATCATTAATCGCATTAACCTTTTCCTACACTCACTCCTTCCACTGCTTATCATGTGTTCAATAACTCCCGTCATACAGTCAAAAGAAAATAAGTAAACGTCTCCCTTACTTCAATGTGATAAGAATTCCTCCCCAGTGTTTTGGCAAGTACCAAACCCCGGTTTAAGAGCTTGTAAATGGTCGAGGCAGGAATGTGAAGTTGCCTTATATGGTCATAAAATCTGAATGTCGGCTCCTTTTATTAAACTCTTGTCTTTTCCCAAGTGAGGATCTCGGCTAGCACTATTAGACTGTCACAGTGAGAGGAAAGGGAGGTTAAAATAATGGCAGCTTATCTTAGTACAACCATAAAGGTTAATAGACGGGGATTTGTTCTTACAATCAGGGACTACATTTCATTTTTTACTCTTAAAGAAGTTGCATTTGTTTCAGACATGTCAAGGCAAGTGTATTTTTCTAGCTTAATGTAGTTCTTTACTTGAATCTAAAGGAATAGAGCAAGAACATACACACAAAATGCATCAAAATAACAGTAACAATGTAAATGTAACTGGATCTTTTCTGCTGGTTTTATTTATAAATTAGGGCGTGACACGGGATTTCTGGTTTCTCGGTTTATTTCTGACGAGAACAACAAGAAAATTCCTGCTATTCTGCGATTGTAGGTTCACTTAAATGCAGAATGGATCCAGATATTGTAATGTTGATGATAACATCAATTAACTTAGTAGATCTATAAATAAACTGGATGTATTTAGATGAAAAATAAACAGCACACACCTCTCTCGGGCTAAGGGGCGCAAACAATTTAAAGACAATACCACAGAAGAAGAAATTAAAAGGAGGGGCCTCCAATCTGAAAGTGACACGGTTAAAACAACGAGTTTTTAAAGTTGTTTCAGTCAGGTAAGGAACAATACAGATAACAAAGAAATACATTTTGTGTAACTATAACAAAAGACAAATACTACCAGGTTACATAAACATCACATAAAAAGGAAGAAATTAAAACAAACAAAGGCTAAGTCATGATAATCAAGACGTTAAAAGTAATATTTAACCTTAACAGGTAAGCTGAGGTAAAGATAAGTGATTTCTGTCTTGGTTTGTCATTAACAAAACACACTCTGAGATTTTTTAGAAATGGAGCTAATGGTGGTGAAGAAGAGTGACTCAAGAGTGGAGCCTTGAGGTTTGCTCAGAAACCACAAAGTACTACAAAATCTAACATTACCAGACAAACCCAATCACATTTCAGTCTGTTAACATCAACTGTGTCAAACTGTGTTAAAGGTTTTAAATCTCAAGACTTTAACTGCAACTGGAAGGCCACAAAAAGATGAAAACGACTGCATTAAGGATCATATACGTACAGTACAGACCAAAAGTTTGGACACACCTTCTAATTCAATAGGTTTTCTTTATTTTCATGACCATTTATAAGGCAAGAAATCCCACTTATTAACCTGACAGGGCACACCTATGAAGTGAAAACCATTTCAGGTGACGACCTCTTGAAGCTCATCAAGAAAATGCAGAGTGTGTGCAAAGCAGTAATCACAGCAAAAGGTTGCTACTTTGAAGAAACTAGAATATAAGGGCTATTTTCAGTTGTTTTACACTTTTTTGTTTAGTGCATATGTGTTATTCATAGTTTTGATGCCTTCAGTGTGAATCTACAATGTCAATAGTCCTGAAAATAAAGGAAACTCATTGAACTAAAAGGTGTGTCCAAACTTTTGGTCTGTACTGTAGCAACACATTAGACATGAAGTTAGCTTAAAAAAATAAATGGCTGTGCAGGTTAAAATTCAATATGCTATGCAGATATTTTAGTTGGACTGAATCTTAAATAGGAGTATGAGCGAAAAATGCTGGAAGCATTTTATTTGCCTTAAAAAAAATCTATTATTCTTAATAATTATTACTATTATTATATTATTATTATCTTCTTATGGATACAATAAAAAAAATCCCGTCCAGACTTTAGTGTTTGTGTTTGCGACAGAATAGAATCTGAATTAGTACTTAACTTCTGAAGCTGCTAGGTCAAAGCTCATCTGAATGCATTATGGGAATTGTAGTATGAAACCTGAACAAATCCAAGTCTCCAAACTTCTTGGTGGAAACACAAACCCCAAGCTAGACTTGAATTTAAATTTGAACTTCATTAAATAAAGTTCAACCAATATTATTCAACTGAATGACCTAGATATCAACGTTACGCTCAAAGGAAAAAGAAAAAAACTAGTAGTCCGTCTCCACTTGTTCAGGATGTGGAGTCATAGTAATAATATATGTTTTTCATAACTAGGCATGAACAGTGTGAGATTCTTAGCTTGTTAATTAGGTAAATCATCTTTCACATCCACAAAACGGGAGTGTGCAGTGTGTGTTTACTTTACTGACAGACATGATATTTGCGACACCATGTTAGCTAAATGTTTATGTTAGATATAGGGGAAAGGTGGCGCCGGCGCAGCTGGCTGCCTGCAGATGCAGCTCCCGTCTTGTGTGTTTGTCTGTGTATATTTGCTGTAACCGATTAAGGATCCGTGCTTGAAGAACCCATGGATCATCAGTTGGGCTTTCCACAATGGCTGGATGTGGTTCTGTCGATGTTCTCCGCGTTCTTCTGCTACTTTTTATACTCTTGGTTGCAGAGAACCTCGCCGAGCGGAGTAGCGGCATTGTTTGCTCGCGTGAACGGCTGATTGCGCTGTGTGGGCCTCTGCTGCTGCCCGGAGACGGGGCAGCAGCAGAGGAGGAGTTACGTGGTCCCGGAGGAGTTACGGAGGAGACGACGGGGCTGCAGGTCTGGAGTTAAACAGAGGGAGAAGAGGAGACGGCACAAACCAGCGGTAACGGCGATTATTGTGGGTAACGTGAGGTCTTTGGGGAATAGGACAGACGAACTCACGGCGCTGGTTAGGACCCAGAAGGAGTACTGGGAGTGCAGTATCTTCTGCTTCATGGAAACCTGGCTGCACTCGCTTATTCCGGAATACAGCGTGGAGGTTCCTGGATTTTCCTTGGTGTGCGGGGACAGGGACTTTTCCAAGAGTCGGAAGAAGAGGGGTGGCGGGATTGCACTTTATGTGAGTGAGAGGTGGTGTAATCCCGGTCATGTTAACGTGAAGGAACAGATTTGTAGCCCGGACATTGAACTTCTGGCTGTGGGAATGCGGCCGTATTATTTACCGAGGGAGTTTACGTCCGCCATTTTGATCGCTGTTTACATTCCCCCATCAGCTGATGCAGCGGTGGCCTGTGACGTCATCAGCTCTGCCACAGCCAACTCCAGACTCAACACCCGGACGTTGTTATTGTGTCTTGTCTATTGTCTTGTCTCTATGCTATAACTGCGAAGTAATTTCCCTGCTGGGATGAATAAAGTACTTCTATTCTATTCTATTCTATTCTATTCTATAACAATAATAATAAAAAAGATTGCTCTATGTGGGTGGAGCTGCTCTAGAATCCAAACTACAACTATTATTGAATTTCATATATTTCAATAATTCCAAATGACAGATTTTGACTTATTTTTTAGTGAATTTGGTTTAGTAGAAACCCGTTTATACAAATGACTGACAACAAAATGCAACTAACTGGAAAAGATTTCACTGCAGTAAAAAGGCAGATATTAGCTGATGGTTGGTCTAACTGAAAGCTGGGGTGAGCAGCTCTATAAAAGTGGGTACTTTGTGTGGTGGTTAGTCCCTGATCAATCAATCAATCAATCAAATTTTATTTGTATAGCACATTTCAGCAGCAAGGCATTTCAAAGTGCTTTACATCATTACAAACACAGAAACACAATGCAATATAGAATCAATAATCAAAACACAGCATTAAGTCAAGTTCCATCAATAAATTTGTAATTGATTACATTTCAAATACAATTCTAAACAGGTGGGTTTTTAGTCGAGATTTAAAAGAAGTTAGTGTTTCAGCTGTTTTACAGTTTTCTGGAAGTTTGTTCCAAATTTGTGGTGCATAGATGCTGAAAGCTGCTTCTCCTCGTTTGGTTCTGGTTCTGGGGATGCAGAGCAGACCAGAACCGGAAGACCTGAGAGATCTGCAGGGTTGATACAACAACAGCAGATCTTTAATGTATTGTGGTGCTAAGCCGTTCAGTGATTTGTAAACTAACAGCAGTATTTTAAAGTCTATTCTTTGAGCTACAGGGAGCCAGTGTAGGGACTTTAAAACTGGTGTTATGTGCTCTATCTTGCTGGTTTTAGTGAGAACGCCAGCAGTAGCATTCTGGACCAGCTGCAGCTGTTTGATTGATTTGTTGGACAGACCTGTGAAGATGCTGTTGCAATAATCTATTTTATTGATGCCACACAACAAAACCATTTCTAGCTTTTAAATCTTCCACTCAAAATAAAACTCCCCCAAAACACTCCAAACTCAAATCTGACTTTTAATTTGGGCCTCCACTCTCCGTCATTTCATCAGTGTAGTTTTCTGTTTGCTCTTTGACCTTCGATGATTCTCTCACCCATCCGACCGCCAGCCACTGCCAAAATCCACACATCTCCGGTTTGAGGGAAGAAGAAACTCTGAGGTCGGCTCAGAGCTTTTGCCACTGATGGATAACTGCAGGATTCACATTCAGTGAGTCAAATAACACAAATATGCAGAACTTCATCCCTTATCAGGTGGTCGTTTGCTGGGAAAAGAAATGGGAATTCGTCTTCCCATCTTCCCAAGTGTTGTAATTACTTCATTACTCCTTGCTCAGTTGTTTGATTTTCCTGACACAAAAAGTTGTCTACATTCATTTTATTTAGAGATTTATTTTTCTTCTCTTTGACATTATTTGTATTTCTGGAAATGGCAGATGGATCTAACTGGTTTCTCTGAAAGTTTTGGATTTCTGAGATGAGATCTGCAGGAAAAGATGGAGAGGATCAAAAATTAATTCTGTCTTCTCCATGTATTAATATTCAGAGTCCTTTACAGTTATATTAACTAAAGAGGCCAGGTAATGTAGAAAAAGCTTTGTAGTTCAACCTCAAACCTGATCTACAGTGACTACAGAAAGTCTTCACTGTTCTTCACTTTCCTCACATTTTGTTATATTATATTCTAAATTGTATTAAATGAATCCCTTTCCTCAACAGGCTATGCACAAATACCCCACTATGACAATGTGGAATAAAGTTTTTTAGGTTTTTGTAAATTTGTTAAAAACAGACAATCAATAAATCACATTTATTTAAGTCTTTGCAGCTTTTGCCAAAACAGTTCAAAATCAATCTGTTTCCACTGATCCTCCCTGAGATGTTTCTACAATTTAAACAGAGTCACTTTGTGGTGAATTTAGCTGATTGGACTGGACCTGGAAAGGCTCACAACTGTCTACATAAGGCCCCACAGTTGGCAGTGCAGGTCAGAGGTAAAAAACCAAGCATGAAATCAAATGAATTGTCTGAGACGGGACTGTCTCGAGGAACAAATGTGAGGAGGGATCCAGAAACATTTCTGTCTCTGTTTCCCTCCAGAAACAGAAATGTTTCATCTCCATGACGATGGAATCCATCGTCATGGAGATCAGCACACAGATGGCATGTACCTCTCCTCATCAAGGAGAGAATGTGTTTTCTATAGAGATGAATCTTCAAGAGCTGTTGGGATAACGAGACATCTTTGCTGGTGCTTCATTCCTTTATTCTGGATCCACTGATAGGAAAACAAGTCTGGACTGGGCCAGCATTCTGCAAAGAGAGACCAGTACAAAACGACAATAATGAGAGAGGAAGACAACCGGACAGAAAGAGCAGAAGCTAAGGTAGTTAGCCACAGGCCCTACCATCAGCCTGGTAGAACATTTACCATGCTAACTAACGAAATCCCAACCTGCAGTACACCTAAGTAGCCTATAGGACTCACCTACCGCCAGTCAGTTTGATGACAGGAATGTGTAGGCAGGTTTGCTGACAACTGGTTTATGACACTAGAGAGACCAAAACCAAAACCAACCTGATGTTTTTATTCATCAGAACCAAACATTCATGTTTTAGGGACTCGAAGAAACCACACAGCCATGTTTGAACCCAGAACTTTCTGGCTCCAAAGTAGCAGAGTTGAAGTAGCTAAGCTAATGATTTATCAGGTAAACATGTCAAGTGAAAACATCAGTTTTGACAATGAACTCAGTGTGTTCTACGTTCTTTTATATCTTATTTACATCAATTTTGAAATTTGAATTGAAGTACTTTGTTGGTACTACTTGGTGTACGTCCAGTTTTTCCTGCAAAGCATTAATCTTAGCATAAATGCCAAATAAAAGTTAGATTTTTACATTAGTGCTACATGTGGTGAGGTGCATCCAGACTGACCTGCTCTGTCTGCATTGCTTTCATACTCAACAGCTAAAGAAAGAGTCACACAGCAAAGTTTGTATTGTTGACAACATGTTGAGAAGTTACACAAACTAACATGACTTCATCTGTTTGGGTTTGCTTCAGATCTGGATGTTGGCCGTGGATCATTTGTGCCGTGCCGGTCCAGACCGTCCAGCAGCTCTGTTCTGTGTTGCTCTGAAGGCGGACCGTTGCCCTGCAGGCTTCCAGCCGCATTCCTCAAGTTGTTCTTGGGCATTTTATTTGATTTGTAGACCTTTTGGATCCAAGATGCAGCCACACATTTCATTGCAATCATATAAGCAGTTTTGTTTCCTATTTGCTCAGGATTTCAACCAACACAATGTGACTTGTATGACTGTTTTTAAAGGGTTAAATCTGTTTAAAGCAGATGAATTATGGTATTTATAAGGATATTTTTTTCTGAGAGGAGAGATACATAGTAAGAGCTTGTTTTTTTGGTATGCCCACCTCTTGTTCTCTGCAACAGTCTGAACAGATTCAGGCCTGATGGGCAAACCTGAACTTGTCCATATCTTCCTTAAGGCAGTGAGAATGCTTTGGTGATGACGGCTTTAAGCTTTCATGCAGTAACAATGTTGCAGGAGAGCAAAAGGAAACAGTTTCACTGCTTAACACCCAGAAACTAATGGAATCAAATATGATTTATATCATACTGGAGCTGATGGACTTTTTGTGTTGCAACTTGTTCAAATGGTGTATTTGATTTTTTTTTGTTACTAATTATTATATTCTACACCTCAAAACTTTATATTAAAAGAAAATGTAATTTTCACATCACAAACGACCTCACCTGGACTGTGGACACCACGTCTCTGGTCAAGAGGGCACAGAAACGCTTGTATTTCCTGCGGAGGATGAGAAGAGCACACCTGCCCCCGCCCATCCTCAAGACGTTCTACAGAAGTACCATAGAGAGCATTCTGACCAGCTGCCTCTCTGTGTGGTGTGGAGGCTGCAGCACCTCCGACTGGAAGAACGTGAGGAGAGTGGTGCGGACAGCAGAGAGGATCATCGGGGCCCCCCTTCCCTCCATTCAGGACATTTCATCCCAGCGCTGCGTGTCCCGAGGCCGAAACATCGTCAGTGACCCTTCACACCCCCACCATGGACTGTTCTCCCTGCTGCCCTCTGGAAAGCATCCGGTGCAGGTCCACCAGGTTCCGAAACAGCTTTTCCCCACTTGCCATCAGACTGCTGAACTCTTAACTGGACTGCACTCAAAAACTGGTCTCCACTTCATACCTTGCACATGTACAGAGCTAAATAACTTCTATTTTACTGTCAGTCCTGCACTTTATATTTTGATATTTATATTTACATTTATATTTTATATTGTATTTTATTTTATTCTGGAGTAACCTCACAACATTGGAACCTCAAACATTGTTCTGAGCCGTATGCAACGAAATTTCGTTTTGTATACACCCTGTGCATGCAAAATGACAATAAAGTCAGTCTAAGTCTAACTACTTAACCTCTTCATGACACTGTCTTGGGAAAACAGAGTATCTTCAGTCAGAGGCTTCTTCTGATTCTCTGCAATAAAGACTGCTACAGGAGAACTTTCCTGCCACCAGCCATCACTATCTTCAATAAATCTTTGAAGAATTTGAATTAATGAGCTACAACAAAACTTAGTTTCCTTTTGGGATCAATAAAGTATTTTTGAATGTTCGATTTGAAATTTAACCTCAGAAAACAAAACAAAGAAAAACTTTTTTCTTTCTTTTTTAAAGATCCCACTCAGCTTGAATGGTTGCACTGCCATGTTGATGAGCATTAAGGCAGAATGCTGCGCTGACTGGGTCGTGTGTTTCCCAAGCAGCTGTTCAGACAGACGGACCCTTTCCAGCCCCCCTGCTGTCTCTGAGAACAGGCCTGCATTGAGCCCGCCAACTCACTTTCCATAATGTCACAGACTAATTCATGTCAAAGTGGGACTACCCCTCCGTGATTGCAGTCACTTAAAGTTACCGAGGTGTGAAAGTGCTGCAGCAGCATGGAAGTCACACAAGTATTCCTGAACTGATTTGTGGGCAAATATGAAGAGCACAAACACAGACAACGCAGGCATTGTAGGGCATCCACCGTGAGCTACTGCTTCAAGTTCAGCAGCAACCCAAAGACAACCTGGAAAATGGGTTCCACTCTTCACATGACGGTACAATATTCACATTGCTGTACCAGCTGCTTATGTAGAGATAACCATGTGTTTTAGTCTAGAATAGCTCAGAGATGTTTGCTTACTGGAAAAGTTTTGGACTCTCTCTATGGGACTCCTCCAGCTGCAATCATTCAAAAACACATTCCAAGTTGAACACAGCCAAACTTAGACACAGCATATATGTTTATATACAGCATGTCTCTGCCTGGGTGTGCCCTCCCTTTCTTTTCTCTTTTCTCTTTCGCCTGGTGGTACAAGGGATTTGCCTTTGATACGCCCCTATCAGCAGTTTCAGAGCTGATACAGGACACAGCTGCTAATAACAGAAAATGTTTAAAAATTCCTTATACAGGATGGATGTAGAGATACACTTTTTCCAGACTCTCAAAATGGCACATGGGGTGGGGCATTTTGAGATGCCCCACCCCATGAGATGCATTTTGAGATGCGGTGGGGTGAAGAGAAGTTTTGCCATTTCTCTTGCAGAAGAGGCAAAGCTAACTGCTACACCTCTCTCCTCACACATCCTCATATTTTCTATATTGTTTTTTTAAGAGCCTAGAGAAGAGAGGACAGCATTGATTATCAATTTTGATGCAAATAAGTATCTCTGAATAATTAATTTATCTTGTCACACAAATAAGTTATTAAAAATCATCTTTCAGCTACTTCCTGTTGCCTTCTTCATGGTTTCCTCCAGTAGTAACATTCGGTAGTTGGTCACGTGAGGTGAAAAAAAAAAGTATTTCCGTTGCAGTATTGTGAAATAAACCAATTTCAATACCCCCTCGTCACAGCGGCAAAACGTTTCATCAGAAAATCTTAGTGAAATTGTCATGTTTCCATTAAGAGATTTTAATTTCAAAATGTCAGATTGTGCAATTTTACAGTTAATGGAAACCACAGCTTCTGCCTCAAACTGACTCTTCCCTTCACTCAGCTCTCACCCATCAAATAGAACCTAGAACACAGAGGACAGGAACATGACATGAAGAATGATGTAGGAGAAGACACATGAAGGTGCCAACACAAGGGAGGAAGAGATGAGAGGTCAAAGGTGATAGTCTGAGATGGATAGGTGAGCTGGGTAGAAGTGGAATGCTGGGTAATTGAAAGCGTGGTCAATCTGGCCGCCCTTCTGAAAACTGTCTTGACGGTCTTTTCTTGGCATTGACTGAAACAAATGAACAAAAAACACCATCGTTGCGTCTTCCTCTGTGTTTTTCCCACGACTCGTCCTTATTTGCGGTGGAACTGGTATGAACACTAGTCCTCCTCTGTCTTTCAGCAGGACACACTAACGGGACATAATATTTCTGTCTGTCTCCTGGAGAATACACCGGGCCCCTCTGCCTGCAATAAATCGCGTCTCCCAACAATACAAAGCGCCATGGAGCCGCAGGAGGAATCGGGGGCCTTTTCACCTCTTCCTCCCTCCGGGCCACGCACCCCTTTCTGCTCTGAAACGGGCTGAACAATGTGTGCCGCTGAGCTGGTCAAACATGTAGCGGTGCTAAACAGCGAGCCTTTGTCCCTGTCAGTGTGTGCTGGATGTGTGTATGAATGCAAGTACACCCCAGTGTGTTGAAAGAAAAACACACACGTTGGAGGTGTACGCCATGCCTGTTTTTCCCATCCATAACGCCGCACCCTTTCCAGAACAACCCTGCAGACTGGAGCTGACAATCCAATCTTTCATCTAATCTGCACTCTATTGTTTTAAGCTGTTTAGTTTCGCCTGCTCAAGGCATTCCCTGAATTCTTCCACACAAGGTGCAACTCAAGTTTTTTTTGTTAGCAAGGGCAGGATGAGGCTGACGATGTGTTCAGCTGACATGAATGTCATTCGCAAAGTAGACACCTCTCCCGTCTTTGTCCAGGTCCCATAAAAATCAGGAACATTCATATTAACAGTAACTGCAAGTCCTTCTGAAGACATTGCTTGCAGGGGTAGAAGCCCAGGGACCCAATTTTGGGGGGTGAAGGGTGTCCCCACAGATTTTCTTTTTCAGCTCAGTTAAAATGTATTCATATAGTACATTTCAGAAACAAGGCTTTACATCATAAAAGTATCAGACAGACACCATTTGTTACATTTGATCAAATTCATGAAATATGATGATCAGTGTTCCACTTACAGCTAATCTAAGGCAACATTAAACTGGGGGCAGGGCATATGCCTTGCTTTAAAGGAAATAAGTGTTTTGGCCTTTTGCTGTTTTCTGAAAGTTTGTTCCAGATTTGTGGTGCATAGAAGCTGAATGCTGCTTCCCCATGTTTGGTTCTGAACACCAGAGTGGTCCGGAAGGTTGATCCAACTACAGCAGATCTTTAATCTGTTTTGATAGTAAGCCGTTCAGTGAATTATAAACTAACTAGAGTATTAGTTCTTTAAGCCTGGAAATACTCTTCAGGTGATAGAAGGCCAACTTTGTAACTGTATCTGTGTCTCTGGAGGTTCAGGTCAGAGGTCATCACTACTCCCAGATTTCAGGCCTGACCTCTAGTTTCAGGCATGACTTCATGTTTTGCAGACATTGTACTTTATACAAGAGTCATTGACCCATATTGGATGAGTAGTAATAATATTTCTGGATTTCTATGAATATAAACATCGTTCAGTTATTTGAAAATGATGAATTCATGTCATTATTTTGGAAACAACAATGGAATGTGCCTTACAATGGCACATTCCATTGTAAGGCCAGGTAAAGCAAGGAATGTTTATGCATGTAGCATCATTCTGTCACGCAGTGGTGCGGTGAGGGGTGGTGAGGCAGACGCAGCTGACCCAGGAAAGATGAATAATGAATTTTAATGGAAGAAACTCAGTCCAAACAACAGGCAGCACGCACATTAGATGACGAATTGACAACGAACTGACAAGGACCCGACGAGGAACAAGGAACACAGGTGGAGTTAAATACACAGCGGGTAATCACAGAACGAGACACACCTGGGAACAATCAAGGGGAGGACAGGACAACGAAGAGACTCAAGGACACAGAAAACTCGAAATTAACACACAGAAAACACAGAACACGACAGTATCCCCCTCCCTCAAGGGTGGCTACCAGACGCCCAAAAAACAACAAAAAAAAGCACAACAAGGGTGGGCGGAGGGGCGCTGGACGGGGGGCCAGAGTCCAGAAACAACAACAAAAAACGACCCAACGGAGTGGGCGGAGGCACAGGAAGGGCCAAGAGTTCAAAAACAAAAAAAAACTACCCACAGGGTGGGCGGAGGCAAAGGAGGCGGGAACCACGAGGTGGTCCGGCAGTCGTCCACGGCGCTGGAGGCGGGAACCACTGAGGTGGTTTGGCGGCCATCCGCGGCGTTGGAGGCAATGACGAGGAGTCTCTGGGGCTGCCCTGAGGCGTCGGCGACGAGTCTCTGGGGCCGCCCAGAGGCGGCAGCGACGACGAGGTGTCCAGGGGGCCACCCAGCGGCGGTGACGAGCGCAGAGAGTCGGGGTCTCGGGAGGAACGCAGAGGGTCTCGGTCTCGGGAGGAACGCAGAGGGGAACGCAGAGGGTCTCGGTTTCTGGTGCGCCGGCTGGAGGAATGCCGGAGCGAAGCCTCGGAGCCGGCAGCGGGGGAATGCCGGCACGAAGCCTCGGAGCCAGCAGCGGGGGAATGCCGGAGCGCACCTTTGGAACCGGCGGTGGAGGAAGGCCGGAGCGAAGCATCGGGGCTGGCGGTGGAGCAAATGCCGGAGCGCACCTTTGGAACCAGCGGCGGAGGAAGGCCAGAGCGCACCCTTGGAACCAGTGGCGGAGGGATCCCGGAGCGAAGCCTCGGGACCGGCGGCAGAGGTGAGCCGGAGCGAAGCCTCGGGACCGGCGGCAGAGGTGAGCCGGAGCGAAGCCTCGGAACCGGCGGCGGAGGTATGCTGGAGCGAAGCCTTGGGGCCGGTAGCGGAGGAGGCGGCTCTGGAAAGCGACGAGGGGACGGGTCCACCGGCGGCTCACGTTGCTGTCTCCTGGCTGACAGCGGAGGTGGTATTCCCGTGGGGCAACCAGGGGCCGGGTCCACCAGCGGCTCAGGTTGCTGACTACCCGGACGGAGGAATCGACGGGGTCCGAATCCGGGGGGTGCCAACACCAATCTTGTCCCCCGGAAAAGCTCCCGCTGCAGGTCGGCGAGAGCTTCAGCCAGCGCCCTCTCCTCCCTGCCGGATCTCCGCCTCGGTCCGCTCTGCCTCTTAGGAGAGAACCTCACTCCAGCTGGGTCCATTTTTGAGCAGCCTCACCGATCGGTGTGTTCGGGTCCTTCTGTCACGCAGTGGTGTGGTGAGGCAGACGCAGCGGACCCAGGTAAGATGAATAATGAATTTTAATGGAAGAAACTCAGTCCAAACAACAGGCAGTACGCACATTAGACGACGAATTGACAACGAATTGACAAGGACCCGACGAGGAACAAGGAACACAGGTGGAGTTAAATACACAGCGGGTAATCACAGAACAAGACACACCTGGGAACAATCAAGGGGAGGACAGGACAACGAAGAGACTCAAGGACACAGAAAACTCGAAACTCCCTGACTCCACAAAAACAAAGTCAGATGTTACTAAGTTGTGGAAAACTCCAAATAAACTCCAGATGTTTTTTTCTTTTAGCTGTGGAAGAACATTTACTGAAAGGGCAAGCCAACAGTGAGCATCTTTCCATCTTTGATCACTGACAAAATCAGGATTCAGTCACTAATAAGAATAAGAAAGTTGGATCAATCTGTGCCTGAAGCCACCGACCTCCACCAACAAGACAGCAAACCAGGAGCACATGTAGGTCTGGAGTCCTATGGCTGTGCATTATTAATGCTCAATGTATATATATATATATATATATATATATATATATATATATATATATATATATATATACACACACACAAGTTAGAATGGTCTAATTGAGGTTTGATTTTTTTAAAGAAAAGAAAGGGGGAAAAAATTGACCTATTGCGTCAACAGAGTCCTGCAAAGGAAACCCTGCAAGACTTGAGTTGTTGCCTTAAGGGCCTGGATTGTTTGCCGTTTGCAGGAGAAACACAAGCCTGTCCAATGATCCCAAGGCTTTTCTTAGCGTTCCATGACACGGCTTCCCCTGTCAGCTCAAAGGAAGCAAGAACACGGTGTAGTTTACACCCTGTGGGATCTTTTCCCCCTGCCATGTTTCCATATCTTCCCTCTTGGTGTTATTGTCTGCAGGGGGAGTCCTTGCCAATCTTCTCTCCCCTGTGGTCACAATGCACGGAAGCTGCCAGCTGGGGCCTTTTTGGGTAACGGGAGAACTCGCTCTCTGGGGTCTCATTTTCACATCCAAACCGCCAAAATATGTCGTCATATCCTGACTGCTACCAAACAGCATACAATACTCTGAGATGAGACATTGTTGCCAGAGGATGAGGGTGTGTGCCGGCATGGCCTGGACCTCACGGAAATGTTCAGGGCGTGTTAGTGGAGCGGCGTTCCAATAACAGCCTGAGGAAATCCCTGCTCCCGACCAACACTCAGTTCACTCGGCCGTGAAGATGGAACCACGTGGCTGCGGGGTGTCCTCCAAAAACGCAGCCATGGTGACGTCTCTGTTTTTTTATTTTTTTTCCATGGGCTTCCCCGGTTTCTGAACATATCAACTGGGCTTTAGTTGGCTATTGCTGTATGTGTGTGTGTGTGTGTGTGTGTGTGTATCCTGCAGGGTAAGCAGGTCCTCAGCTCTCATTTTAGCACAAATGTGTGATTGTGAATGTGGTAAAAGTGGCAGTGCGCCTGTGAGCGCGTTGAAAAAAACAGGAAAGGAATTTCATGTGACGATGGGGTTTCCCTGTCCGGCTCTTGGAAAACTCCTGCGTACCCTGGAGTTCCCTCTGAGGCAGCAAACTGCACTGCGATTCTTTCAGCAAAGTCCCAGACATAAAGTCATCCGGGGAGTTATTCCATCAAAGTCCTCCTTACATATGAGTTAATAAGAAAAACACAGTTTGTACAAAACCAAATATTGAACATGTTTTAGGCATAAACTTACAGCTTCATGATGTACTTTATGGATAATTTCTGCAATTGTTGTCAAGTTTGCATCATGTGATCTGTGGAGTCATGAATTGACGGTAAAGATCTAAAATTCCCCTCAGTTACCATGGTTACAGAGTCTGTTTTCTGTTTACTCTGAGTTTCTCATTTATGCCATCTGCATAAATAGGTCTTCGAGGCATTTATGAGGTCGTACCTCTGGTATATATTTAGAGGCCAAGTGAATAAACTGCTCAGAGACACTGGGATGTTTTAGTCTCACTGAATGTTCAAAGAGGATTTGTGTTCACGCTGCTTGTTTGCACTTCCTTTAGATTTAGAGGTTGAAGATGTTTATTTCTGTTCAGTGTTTAAGTGTTGACACTGTACCATTCAGTGGTGCTGCTTGTGGGACTTTCTGTCAAATAAGTCCTCAAAGATCTCTGGACATGTCCTATTAGCTTAAGTGGAGGTCTACAGGTTTACACTCTAACCTCACAGCCAGAAGACGACCAGTTCTATTTTAATTGGGCCTCCTTATATCATGTGTTTTCTAGCCATTTTATAGCACAATCAAGTAACTATATTACCTTAAATTGATATAAAAATGCAATATATCAAATTTGACTCAAAAGAAACTTGACTTTGTAATTCAACTCCTTGAAATTGGGCTTCGGTCTCTTTAAGAAAGCCCTGCTCTTACCAATGTTCCACCATCAGGAAGTCATCACAACATGGCTCCTTTATTAACTCGTTAACAACGTTTTTATCAGCGTTGAACTTAGAAGTAGCTCCTATAATGAGCTCAGCTGATGCTCAGTTCCAGCAGGAGTTTGCTAATTGCTGTTGGCTAGTCTGAAGGAGTTGAGTGGGGCTGCTATGTGAGGCAGAAGTTTGAAAACTGCAGCTCCAAAAGGAGAAGCTACATCCTTGAAGGTGGGCTAGGTCCACCCAAGCGTTTTACACAGCTGACTGGTTGCCATGGTAGATTAAATGATTTCTCAAACATGCATGAAAGAGTCAAAGCAACACTTCAGGAATGTTTTTGATGAGGGTATAACATTATAACATGATGTAAAACTCAAAAAAGTCAATTTTACATAATACTTCCCCTTTAAATGTCTTTATGTCCAGCAACTAGTTATACTTACTGACCATCAGTTTCAGTCAGTGATGCTGAAAGCTAGAATGGACGGACCGACTCCAGGTTTAAAGGCTCTCACATACTTGATCCAGAGCTGAATTCACCAACACTATGTGCTGTTAGCGTCTCCCGAAGTCATACCCTGTGGTTCTCCCTCAGCTCAACCCAGGCCATGGTCATCTGTAGAACTGAGATTCAGACTTTTGTTGTCCCCTGGTCATGCTCCTTATGCACCATGTGTGATGGTGTGATTGGTTGTCTACATATGAGATGATGAACTTGAGTCATTTTGTTACAGGGTCTTCTAAAGGCTTCTGTTGTCATATTAAGATGGCAGACACAAGTGTCATGTAATGCTTACTGCCCAATACAACATTTTATTGATAATAACCGCAGGATTCTATTCTAGAACCAACATCAGTCCATTTTCACCTTAGTATGACCCACACAGACCAGGTGCAGAATCCCTCTTAAATGCTGTTACTTCAAGTCATCTTTTCTCGGTTTTTACCTATAATCACAGATCTTAGTCACTGACGCTCCAGTAACTGAAAACACCAACACCTGCTCCTTGCACATAAAATCCCTCAAATGAGTGACGTATTTTATGAAATGAAATCAGACTTGTGTAGCTTTTTTCAAGACCCTCAAAAACGCTTTAAGTTTTGTCTTTATGTCTGAAACCAGTCATTCCCATTCACTCACACACTAATGGTGGCAAGCTGCTGGACTGTAGCCTCAGCTACCCCGGGGCAGTCCGATAAAAGCAAAGCAGCCATGTCACACCAATGTTGGTGTTGGTGTCCGACCGACACCAGCAAGCAAAGATGGTGAAGTGTCTTGCCCAAGGACACAACGACAGAGACAGAATCTAATCTTTGACCCAACAAGTTCAGACAGAACTCCATCACCTCTGTCACCCCACACCATCGATTTATGTAAACCATTTTGCAGAAATACTACAGCAGGGGTTATACCCATGAAAAGGCAACTGGTTTGTCATTTACTGATCTTTCCCCACTCTGTGTTTGCCACATCGCCATGGAGCCTAATAAATAATCCCAACCCATGCTTCCTCCCGAAGCCACAGGAACATGCTAGAGGAAAGCCCTTAAGCAACCACCCTAGAAAACCTGGTGCTGCCATGACAACCTGCTACTAAGAGTTGAAAAGTGGAGTTACCAGGGTAGACGGCACTGCTCCGTCTGACGGAGCTCAGAGGGGGGTGTTTGTGGCAGAGCAGAACAGACGTCATCGCCAGAGCATTCTGGCTCTCTACATTGTGCTTTTGCAGTTATTGTCCTTGCATGTGTGCTGGTGAGTTGGCAGGCATGTGGGCTCATGTGTGGGTTTGCTTATTACTCACGGGATTCTGTTTATCTGCAAAAGGAATGGCAAAGCTTTGACTGGTGTGTGGGTGTGCATTTTATGTGTTTTGCTATAGTTTATGTTTATATTAGAAAAGAAATGTGTGCATGAATACTCAAATATGTAGACTTGCAACCCAGGAGTTCTGGTTACTGGAAAAGTTTCCAATGGGTGTCAAACAAAGAGGGGAAACAAGGAGGCAATGCTGGGAACCTCTGGGGGCTTGAGTCCTCTCTCCTACTAAACCTGGAGTTGAGCCTCCAAGACCAACTTGTGGTGTTAATGTTATGCATAATTAAGACTACAAATGGCCACCTGTGGTGACGTCATGGAGCGACAGGCTTAAGTGGTCCAGGTGAGGCTGATTGTGGCAATGAAGTCTGGCTGGATGTTTGGTGATCCGGGAATAAACTGATAACGATGATACAGTTCGACTCAGCGCATTTTTCTTAAAAACACGACATGGTGTCAGGAGTGCTGTAGTGTAAATCATCGGAGGCTGCAATTCTACCGGAGACATGGCTGATGACAACGTCCAGGGGTCGCTTCTGCTGGTCCATGTGCAACGTTCAGCATCCAGCCGCCGGAATCTTTCGACTTCACGAAGCCACGGGAGTGGGCCAAGTGGATACGGCGATTCGAACGGTTTTGTTTGGCAAGTAACTTGAATTCTAGTTCTCAGGAGAATCAAGTTAACACGCTCATTTATTGCATGGGAGATGAGGCAGATGATGTTCTGCAGGGATTAGCATTACCGACTGACCAAAGAAACACGTATCAAGGAGTTCGTGATGGATTTCAAGCTTTCTTCGTTGTTAAGAAAAATGTCATTTATGAGCGAGCCAGGTTTAACATGCGCAAACAAGAGGAGCATGAAACCGTAGATGCCTTTGTTACTTCACTGTATGCGCTAGCAGAACATTGTAGTTATGGAGCGCTACATGATGAACTGATTCGTGATAGACTGGTGGTGGGATTGCAGGATAAAAGATTATCTGAGCGTATGCAGCTCGACCCAGATTTGACACTGGAAAAGGCCATTAATTCGGCGAGACAAAGTGAAGAGGTGAAACGGCAGCAATCCTGTCTGCGTAGTGGCATCAGATCGGAGACAGAAAATGGAAAATCTGTCGACAGGGTGTACAAAAGCAGTGTTAAGCATGCCAAGGCTAAATACCAACCTAAGTTGCGCACTACTACAAATAATAAAAGGGAGATTTCTCAATGTTATAAGTGTGGCTGCTCTCCATCCCATCCCAAACGTGATTGTTCGGCAAATGGGGAAAACTGTCATTTATGTGGGAAAAAGGGACATTATAAGAGGGTGTGTAGGACGCTCAAGACTGTACATGCTGTCGAAGAAGATGACTCTTTGTTTTTAGGCAGTATTACCAAGGGAGATGAGCCTTGGCGGGTGGATGTTGAAATAAATAAAAGAAACATCTCATTCAAGATTGACACTGGTGCTGATGTTACGGTCCTGCCATACGCCATGTACAGAGACATCTATAGAGACAAGAGTCCCCCCCCCCCTGAAAAAAGCTACCAGGCAGCTGTTAGGTCCAGGGAGAAATGCACCGGGTATTGTGGGGGTTGCTGAGATGTTAATGAAAAAAGGAGAAAAAGAGATACAAGAAAGTGTGTATATTATGAGACACCTGCAAACTGCACTTTTGGGTAGACCAGCCATTCAGAAGCTGGAGCTTGTAGCTAGATTAAATGAGATAACTGCTGTAACATTAAAAACTAGCTATCCTAAGCTATGCAGTGGTTTGGGAGAAGTGAAACAGCCTTATGCCATCAAACTGAAACCAGGAGCTCAACCATTTTCATTAAAGACGCCCAGAAGGATTCCACTTCCTTTGATGGACAAAGTCAAGCAAGAACTGTCCCGTATGGAAAGTTTGGGGGTGATTAGCAGAGTTGAGGAGCCAACTGATTGGTGCTCAGGAATGGTGATTGTTCCTAAAAAGACAGGGGCTGTACGCATATGTGTTGACCTCACCAAGCTGAATGAGTCTGTGTGCAGAGAGAAGTATATTCTTCCCTCTGTAGATGAAACACTCGGTAAGTTAGCAGGAGCTAACATTTTCAGTAAATTAGATGCTAATATGGGGTTCTGGCAGATCCCTTTAACAGAAGATACTGCAAAATATACAACTTTTATTACACCTTTTGGTCGTTATTATTTTAAACGGCTACCCTTCGGTATAGCTTCTGCCCCTGAGCATTTCCAGAACAGAATGGTAACAGAGGTTACGGAGGGATTAGAGGGTGTAGTTTGCCACATGGATGATGTGTTGGTGTGGGGGAGAACACAGGAGGAGCATGATGCTCGTCTGTATACCGTTCTTGGAAGGATTCAAGAAGCCGGTATTACACTGAACATTGATAAATGTGATCTTTCAAAGCAGAGTGTAACATTTTTGGGCCATATTATTTCTGTTAATGGAGTTAGTCCTGATCCAAATAAAACAGAAGCTGTGAGAAAGATGAAAGAACCAAGAAATGTGAGTGAACTAAGAAGTTTCCTTGGAATGGTTAACCAGCTGGGGAGGTTTCTTCCAAAGTTGGCAGAGCGAGACAAGCCTTTGAGGGATCTCTTGTCAAAGAAAAACTGTTGGATATGGGGAGTTGATCAAGCTAGAGCATTTCAAGAACTGAAAGATTTGCTTTCATCCCCGCCAGTGTTAGCCATGTACGATACTAACCGAGAATGTAAGGTTTCAGCAGATGCGTCAGCTTATGGTCTGGGGAGTGTGCTGCTCCAAAAGTGGGGTCAGGAGTGGAGACCTGTTGCATACGTGTCACGATCTCTAACACAGACTGAGCAGAGATATGCACAGGTGGAAAAAGAAGCTTTAAGTCTTACTTGGGCTTGTGAAAGATTCAGTAATTATCTCGTTGGCAAACATTTCCAAATGGAGACAGATCATAAACCACTTCTGAGTCTTTTGGGTTCCCAGATGTTAGATGATCTTCCACCACGTATTCAGCGTTTTAGAATGCGTCTCATGAGATATTCTTATTCCATCTCATATGTGCCAGGGAAACATCTGTGGACAGCTGATACGCTGTCACGTGCTCCTATGATAGAAAATTTATCAACAACTGAAGCAAAGTTGGTCGACGATTCAAATATTTATGTGGATAATGTGATCCAAAACCTGCCTGCAAGCACTGGCTACCTTGAGGAGCTGAGACAGGAGCTGACAAGGGATAGTATATGTGCCCGTGTGATGCAGCTGTGTGAGGAAGGATGGCCTACACACTACAACAGTGAACCAGCACTCAGACTGTATTGGGCTGAAAAGGCATTTCTTACAGTGAATGATGGTCTTTTGTTAAGAGGAGAAAGACTTGTTATTCCTTCAACTATGAGAAATGATGTGCTCATGAAATTACATGAGGGACATCAGGGAGTGGTGAAATGCAGAGAACGTGCACAGCAGTCAGTGTGGTGGCCTGGACTGGGCCAGCAGCTAAAAGAACTGGTTCTAAAATGCCACACCTGCAATAGAGAGAAAGAGAATCCCACAGAGCCATTGATGCCATCACAGTATCCGGACAGACCATGGCAAAAACTTGGGGCCGATCTGTTTACTTTGCAAGGGAAAAATTATATTCTGGTTGTGGATTATGCATCAAGATTTGTGGAAATTGCTCAATTAAGTCCCACAAGATCAGCAGATGTGATTCCTCACCTGAAATCTGTGTTTGCACGTCACGGCATTCCAGAAGTAATGATCACAGATAATGGTCCTCAGTTTTCCTGTGCTGCTTTTGCTACATTTGCTAAGTTATATGGGTTTAGCCATATTACAAGTAGCCCAAGATATCCACAAAGTAACGGGGAAGCTGAACGTGCAGTTAAAACCATAAAGAACTTGTTGAAGAAAGCAGCTGATCCCTATCTAGCCTTACTCGCCTACCGAGCAACCCCACTTTGGAGTGGGTACAGTCCGGCGGAGCTCCTTATGGGAAGAAGGCTTCGCACGACTGTGCCAACACTTCCATTTTTGTTGAGGCCAGTTCTTCCAGACAGTAAGTTCATTGCTCAAAAAGAAAAGGAGAGAAGGATAAAGGATGCAGTGAGATATGATTCACGCCACAGAGCAAGAGTTCTTAGTAAACTTACTCCAGGACAAGGCGTGTGGATTAAAGATCAAGGCACAAGCGGAGCAGTGGTTACCAGTCATTCTACTCCACGGTCATACATTGTGGAAGGACCCCATGGATTGATTAGGCGAAATCGTCGTCATTTGGTTACCATGGAGCCTTCGACAGAGCCAGAAGTACCGGAAGGTGATGTTGGTGCAGAACAAGTTCCACCGAGTTCTGAGGAATCTTCACAGCAGAGCTTTCCTGAACTTTCACCTACTCCTAGAACCAGGTTTGGGAGACGGGTTGTGAAACCAGATAGACTGAATTTGTAGCTAAGGAAAATAAAATGATTGATGTAAATGTTATGCTAAAAATGTAAATATATGTTTCTATTTATTGTAGCTTTATCTTCTAGCTCTAGGTAGAAACAGACCTTCCAGCTATAGAGGCAGAATAATCCTCTAAGGTCTGTTGAATCAATGGTAGTCTACCCATTGATTCTAGAGAGGGGAGATGTGGTGTTAATGTTATGCATAATTAAGACTACAAATGGCCACCTGTGGTGACGTCATGGAGCGACAGGCTTAAGTGGTCCAGGTGAGGCTGATTGTGGCAATGAAGTCTGGCTGGATGTTTGGTGATCCAGGAATAAACTGATAACGATGATACAGTTCGACTCAGCGCATTTTTCTTAAAAACACGACACAACTCATCTGGAGGGAAAGATAAATAAAGGCATCCAAACCATTTATTTTTCATATAAGACAGGTGTCTCAAACTTGGTTTCATTTTGGCCCATATAAGGTCATAAATGTTGTCAGGGGTTGAATGTGCTAGAATGTCTTGATAAAAGTGTTTAAATATTAATGAATAGCTGTCTCTGCATTCCATGAGTTCTTAAAATAAAATAATATTGTAAATTTTTTAACCCTGACTAGTCCCTCCAGGATTTTATGATTGTTCTTGTGATTTTTCACAATCAAATTCACAGATTTTGTGGTTTTAATCAAGTATTTCCAAGGAATTTTGCACTATTTGTGCTCATGTACAACAATGAATGTGACTTTAAGTTACTCGCCATGTTGACCTCCGACTATATCTTGACCTCAAGTACGGCTGAGAGAGAATTTAGTAACAGTAAGAAATTAAGAAGTTTTTGACTGTTTTTGCACACAATTTACAATAAACTCACGATTATGCACCAGTGGGAAGAAATGTGGGGATCTGCTGAGTTTGCGTGAGTTTGTGGGAATTTCCATGATCGCAGAATTGGAGGGATTTGGAGCCTGAAAGGCCACATATAGAGCTATGGTGGGCCAGATTTGGCCCCCAAATCATGTGTTTGACACATGTGATGTACTATATTAAACTATGCCTTTAGTTCACTTCATACACCTTGTTCCAAATTATTATGCAAATTGGATTAAAGTGTCGTAAAGATGACATTTTTTGTTGTTCTATTAAATTTATAGATGGTATTGTGTGTCAGGGCTCTTTGATTCACTATAATTAATTTCAGAGAGCTGGTTGATTAGTTTGCCTGATGAGCTCAATTAAAGGAAATCTACTTAAGAAGGATGTTCCACATTATTAAGCAGGCCACAGGTGTAATGGAAGCAATATGGGAAAGAGAAAGGATCTCTGCTGACAAAAATCATCAGATAGTGTAGTGCCGTATGACAAGGTATGAAAACATTAGATATTTAACAAAAACTGAAGCGTTATTGTACTGTGAAGAGATTTGTGGCTGATTCAGAACAAAGATGGGTTTGTACAGATAAAGACATAATGAGGAAGGTTTCTGTTAGACAAATTCATCGGATTAAGAGAGCAGCTATTAAAATGTCCTTACAAAGCAGCAAACAGTTATTTGAAGCTGCTGGTGCCTCTGGAACCTCAAGGTGGAGGATCCTCCAGAGGCTTGCGGTTCATGAACCTACTATTGGGCCCCTAACCAGAGCTCACAAGCAGAACCGGTCTCAGTGGGCCCAGCCGTACATGAAGATTAATTTTCAAACAGACTTGTTCACTGATGACTGCTGGGCAACCCTGGATGGTCCAGATGGACGCAGTAGTGGATTGGTGGTGGATGGCCACCATGTCCCAACACAGCTGTGATGTCAGCAAGGAGGTGGTGGAGTCATATTTTGGGCCGAAATCTTGGGGAGAGAGAGAGAGAGAGAGAGAGAGAGAGAGAGAGAGAGAGAGAGAGAGAGAGAGAGAGAGAGAGAGAGAGAGAGAGAGAGAGAGCTGGTCGGCCCCTTCAGAGTCCAAGAAGGTGTGAAAATGACCTCAACAAAGTATCTGGACTGTCTGACTGATCACTTTCTTTCATGGTTCAAAAAGAAGAGCCGTACCTTCTGTAGCAAAATCATCTTCATGCATGACAATGCACCATCTCATGCTGCAAGGAATACCACTGTGTCATTGGCTGCTATGGGCATAAAAGGGGAGAAACTCATGGTGTGGCCACCATCCTCCTCTGACCTCTGACCTCAACCCTATTGAGAACCTTTGGAGTTTCCTCCAGTAGAAGATCTGAGGGTGGAATGCAGTTCATATCAAAACAGCAGCTCTGGGAAGGTTTTCTGACATCCTGCAAAGAAATTCAAGCAGAAACTTTCCACAAACTCCCAAGTTCAATAGATCAAGAATTGTGCTGTGATATCAAAGAAGGGGTCCTATGTTAACATGTAACTCGGTCTGTTAAGATGTTTTTGATTGAAATAGCTTTTGATTTTAGTACATGTGACCACTTAATGCTGCACATTCAAAGAATGCAGTTCTTTATAATCCATAAAATGTTTAGAAAATTTGCTGTGCATAATAATTTGGAACAGTGCATTTTAGTTTTTTATTTTTGAAAAAAATACTGTTCTCATGGGGAGCTTTGTTCAGTAAAATTTGATTTATACTGTAATAGTTCATGACTTGAACATTTTACTGACCATCATTTGCTTTGACCATTTAAGAAAATCAGAGAAAATATCACTTGCATAATAATTTGGAACATGGTGTACATGTGGCTATAACATCAAAAATGCAGGGTTAGGGTGAGAGATCAGATCATTGTTTTACACCTCACATATTAGATGATGATGATGATGATGATGTTGTTGTTTGTGCTATGCAGTAAGCTCTGTAAAGACAATAGTCCTTAAAGAAAGCAGATGGTGTGAAACACTTTGAAAACACACTCTGTGCGGCTGTTCAAGAGGAAGAAGGAAACTTCAGGGCGAGTGAGTCACAAGAACTGAGAGCCTCCAAAATGGAAAGATGCAATTAATCCTCTCACTTCTGGAAAGCAAGAGTGCAGTTGACTGAAAATTTAAGACCAGAGGAAAAGAAATATGCATCCTTTTCAATGAACGTGACTTTTCGTCAAATTCCCAACCTGCAAAATTCACTGCGAATGATGAAGGTTGTATATATATTGCCATTAGTTTGACAACAGAACTGAGGATGTTACAGGATGGGTTAGGGTTAGGGTTGGGGTTATTTGATCTTCTCTGAGTCATTGGAGTTGTCACACACAGGCAGGTCCAAATAGCAGGAACATCCGTTTGACTAAGCCCAAAGGCAGCCAGTGTGGACTTGCTCCCAGTCACTTTCAGAATGTGGCCATGAGTGTGTGTTTGTCTGTGTTTTACTACTGTATCCAAGGCAAAGCAGCCCCGTCTCTAAGTTTCCAACCTCCTCCTCCTGATCCTCCCCTTCCTCCTTCGCAGTGGCAGTTTCCTGAACTGAGGCCAGGAAACTCTGCGTCGGCCAGTTGGGTTGAAAGGCCGAGTGGATGGTGGGAAGGTGGGGTATGTGGGAGCAATGAAGGGTGTGGTAGGCTTTATATAGACACACTAAACGCCTTGATCTGCTGATGCTAGTGGCAAAGTGGACGAAGGCGTTCTTTCTTCTTGTGCAATAGAGAAGTGAAAAGGAAACAGTGTGAAGCTAAGGTAAAGAGACAGAAAACAAGAGCTAAAAGGGGACAGGGTGTTTTGTAAATGCATAAGCTAAACTGTGACAGTGAAGCAACTCCAGACACACCAACAGCTGGAGAAGAGAAGAACCTAGAGGTTACCAGTGAGGTTGGTGTTGCGTTATTGTTGTACCTTAAATGATTGAACTCCATTTGGCCAAATAAGGTTCCTAGAGAAACATCTGGAAGTGCACTTCCTCAAGTTTAAAGTTAAAAGAACAGGAGCCACACCCGATGGATGTAGCAAAACAATCAGCTATCAATGACTGTCCCCCAGACTGACTACAAAACACCTGCAGCAAGACTTTGTGGCGTCTGCCACTGAGGTTTCAGTTTCCACACTGAAGACAGACAGATTTCTATGCCTGAACTCCAAGGCGAACACGAATTCATTCTGTGGAAAAGGTGAACTGAAATGAGAACATCTTGGTCCCAGGAATCAGCGGTTTGTGCCGAGGAGGAAGAATGAAGCGCACGCTGAAATTAACACCACGCCTGCAGCAAAGCACGGTTTTTGTTTGTTTTGTTTTCTTCCTGTGACTCTGGAAAACTCCAATTTACAGAGGGCAAGATGAATTTAATCAGACACCAGAAAATCCTGGGAGAAAGCTGAAGCGAACAGGGGAATGATCCCAATCATAAGTCAAAATCCTATTCAAAATTCAAAAATACTTTATGGATCACAAAGGGAAATTAAATGTTGTAATTTTTCAGGGCTTGATTTTAGAAGTTTCTAGAGCAGCCATTACTGTGGTCAATCTGGAACTCTGCTTGGATTTGAAACTAGCTGTTTGCACCATTCAAGCACCAATGAACTGAAAGTCTTTGTCCAAAGTGGGCCAGGTTCCTCATGCTGCCTGAAACTGATGTCTGGCTCTTAAAAATGTTTGTAGCTGATAAACAAATAGTGTGTGCCACTAAGTACAAAATATGCTTATGATTAAGAAACTGAATAATCTTGATGCCTCTGCAGTCAATGAAAAATGGCCGTTCGTATTTAAATTGACAGAAAGCTCTTTTGGTAACAGTTGTGTTACTCTAAATATAAAGCTTTTCCTGTTTGATTTGTTTATTGCTAAAAGCTGTAAGTTTGTGTATTCTATTAGTAAACTTAATTTGTATTAGGAGTTGAATTATTTCATTTCATGAAAGAGTTCCACTAAGTCAATCCTGATTGCGAGCTGCAGCCCTCCAGCTGCTGTTTTGAACTTTAGCCGCCCTGAACCTGCGTATTCCTGCAAAATAACAATCAGCCAAAGCATTTCCATTTGGTCAGACGTGACCGGGAACCTGAGAGGCAGAGATAACTCCTCTCATTTCATGTTTGGCCACACAAAGAAAACAATCTCGTACTTCCTGATTGTTATTAATTGGCCTGAGCTTGTCCACTTGTGTTGCTTGTCCAGGATTTTTATGGCTGGTTTCCAGATGTACACAAACACATGGGACTGTCAAGTGAACACTGTTCCCTTTTCCTGCTCCCTTGTTATCTGCCCCACACCACTTCCTGAGTGGAATGAAGGAAGGCAGGACTCTCTCTGGCGGAGTGATGACATGCCTGGCATCAAGTGGCATATTTGTGCTTTTCTGTTTGAGAGGGAAACACACGTAAGTGGAGATCTGAGATTCCTGAGCTATGAGCTCATCTGGGCTACCTAACTAAGAAAAGCTGATCGACTTAGTGCGTAGAGAAGGAAAACTAACATGTAAGTGAGTTTAAACTACAGAGCAGAGTAAGGTAGTTCATCTGGCCTGCATGCAAGCAGGCCAGATGAAGTGGCCTGCTTCATCTGGCCACTTCTAAGGAAGTGGATCTGTACCAGTAGCTGCTTTTCCATTAACCATAAAACTGCTCAAATTGACATTACGCAAATACATACACACGCCAATTTAGAAACAACTCACAAGCAGGAAGGTGGTTTTCTTGCCATATTAAAACAATTTTTTGCATCACACGAATCACATGATCAACAGGTGGCTGTTACTACTGGCAAAAACATTGAAGAAGATGACAGGAAGTGGTACGAGGATGATGGTTTGTGTTTGTTTTGAGCAGCATCACACAGTTCATAAAAAGTTGCTTCATTCCAATGTGTTGAATCCACATCTCTTCTGTAAAATCAAAGACTCCAATGTATGCACTAGGTTTATCGTCTGAATAAGAAGTCAACGTCTCCTCTGATTGGCTGATAGATGATGAGTGCTAGCAACATGGCTGAATTATGAATATATCTCATGTAACTGTTTACATCCATTGCTGCCATGATTTTTATTGATTTATCATGTGAACACACTTATTCACATGTTATTTTAATTTAATTTCTTATTCAATGAAAACACCACAACTGTGAAATAGATTTTTTGATATTACCAAAAATATCGACAAAGACTTGTAATGGAAACTCACAAAATTTACACACACTTTGCAAAAATGTCTAAACACTCTGAAAATAATCATATAGTTTGTCAAATATTACAATACTGGAGATTTTATCTTCTCAAATTGCCTCCCTGCTGCTTCTGTCATTGGTACTAAATTTTTAACTTCAGTTTTACCCTTCAGCAATCCCTCCACGCCAAAGTCTTGTATGACTTTTAAACAGGAGGCGGGTTCAGGTCGATCAACACTGTGAATGATGTCTCTGTGAACAGAAACTCTTCAAGTCTTGACAGATTCTCTATTAAATTTGTGCGTCTCCTGCTGTGTGTTTGGGTTTCTGCTCTGCTGTCTAATGCTGCCTGAAACAGATATTATTTAGCTCCAACCTCACCCCTACACACATTTGACCAACTCCCCCGCCCCTCCTCAAGAGAATCAGGCCCAAAGCATGATGCTCCCATCACCATGTTTTATAGTGGGGATGGTCTGTTTAGGGAGACATACACACGTATATGTTTATTGTAAAGAAAGTTGTTTCTGAATCTTTGAACCTGGTGGTTGTTTTGGGGGTTTTTTGGCTTTTTTAAAAAGCACATTCTCAGGTTATTGACTAAAAGCATCAATATCATTTTGTTATTGTTCTCTTAGGGAAATCTTCCTTGCAGCAATAAGGTCAAACACAAAAACAATGGCAAGACAGTAAAAAGTCTGAACAAAATATCAACAAAACTTTCATTTTTCCTGTAAACTGGCCTGACTAATAAACTAATAGAATAGAATAGAATTCAACTTTATTGTCATTGCACTGTCACAAGTACAAGCAACGAGATGTAGTTTGCATCTATCCAGAAGTGCTCTACGAGATATAAATATTTATTTACAGATGTACAAGACTATGTATGTATGGACTATAAGGGGTTATAGCAAGAGATATAGATATTGTGTATAAATATAAATATGGGAGCTGTATGCACAGATTATACAGAATATAAGATTATACAAGAATGTTAGGGAATGGATTATAGATAAATAATGGCAGATAAATTTACAGGTTGTATGTGTGTGTGAAGAAAACAGTCCGTGATGTGTGTGTGTGTGTGAGGATAGTCCATGTGTTATTGTTGTATGAGAGGATAGGGGAGTACAGTCCTTATAGTTTATGTTTTATGTCAGGAGGCGTTCAAAAGCGTGACAGCTGTGAGAAAGAAGCTGTTCCGGTGCCTGGTGGTTCTGGTCCGTAGGCTTCTGTAACGCCTCCCAGAGGGCAGGAGGGAAAAGAGTGTGTGTGCTGGGTGAGTGGAGTCCTTTGTGATTTTCCCGGACCTTTTCAAACACGGCTTCCTGTAGATGTCCTTGATGGCAGGGAGCAGTGCCCCAGCGATATACTGGGCAGTTTTCACCACCCTCTGCAGCGCCTGCCGGTCGGAGACAGAGCAGTTCCCGTACCAAGCTGTAATACAGTTGGTGAGGATGCTCTCAATGGTGCAGCGGTAGAAGTTCGTGAGGATAACTGAGGACAGGTGGTTCTTCCTCAGGGTCCTCATGAAGAAGAGGCGCTGATGCGCCTTCTTAATGAGTTTGGAGCAGCTGGTCGTCCAAGTCAGGTCCTCGGAGATGTGGACTCCCAGGAACTTAAAGGTGTCCACACGCTCCACCACTGTCCCCTTAATGTGGATGGGTGGATGTGGGTCAGCGTTCCTCCTGAAGTCCACGATAAGCTCCTTGGTCTTCTCGGTGTTCAGCTGCAGGTTGTTTTTGTCGCACCACTCAGCCAGACGGTCTACCTCCTCCCTATAAGCGGCCTCGTCATTATCTCTGATGAGGCCGATCACCGTGGTGTCGTCTGCGAACTTGATGATGGCGTTAGAGCCGTGGACAGGTCTGCAGTCGTAGGTGAAGAGGGAGTAGAGGAAGGGACTCATCACACAGCCTTGTGGCACTTGGTGTTTATGATGGTGGATGAGAAGTGGTTGTCCAGCCGGACATGTTGAGGTCGAGCAACCAGTTACACATGAGTGGACTGATGCCGAGGTCTGTGAGTTTGGTAATGAGTTGTGATGGGATGACAGTGTTGAATGTTGAATTAAAATCTAAGAACAGCAGTCTGGCGTAAGTGTTCTTACTGTCCAGGTGAGAAAGGACAGAGTGCAGCGCTATAGAGACTGCATCCTCTGTGCTCCTGTTCTGCCTGTATGCAAATTGGTGGGGGTCTAGTGTGGGGGGGAGACAGGATCTGAGGTGTGCTAGGACCAGCCGCTCCAAGCACTTGGTAATGATGGGGGTAAGGGCTACCGGGCGGTAGTCATTGAGTCTGGTTGGGTTGGGCTTCTTGGGGATTGGGACGATGGAGGTAGACTTGAAGCAGGTCGGTACCACAACGCGGGCCAGGGACAGGTTGAAGATGTCCGTCAGCACTCCTGCCAGCTCCCCAGAGCACGTTCTGAGGACACGTCCAGGTATGCCATCAGGACCCGCAGCCTTGTGGGATTTAATCCTGCTCAGAGCCACTCCTACGTCAGTGGGGAGGAAAGTCAGTGGCTGTTGGCCTGGGGTGGTAGCTGCTTTGGTTGCAGTTGCGGTATTCCCTCTCTCAAAACGAGCATAGGAGTTGTTAAGTTCGTTGAGGAAGGAGACATCAGTAGAAGCGGGGGTGGTATTGGGGTTCTTGTAGTCTGTGAGAATCTGAAGGCCTTGCCACATACGTCGGGGGTTGGCGTTAGAAAAATGATCCTCCACCTTCCTTTTGTAGTGGTGTTTGACCTTCTTGATTCCCTTCTTCAGCTCAGCCCTGGCTTCACTGTAAGTCTGTGCATCCCCTGACCTGAAGGCGATGTTGCGGGCCTTCAGCAGGAGACGAACGTCTCGGTTCATCCAGGGTTTCTGGTTGGGGTACATGGTAATGCATTTGCAGGTGGTGACACGTTCTATGGTGGTGGAAATATGGTTCAGTACAGATGAGGCGTACTGATCCAAGTCTGTATGGTGGAAAATAGTCCAATCTGTATTCCTGAACCGGTCCTGGAGCACAGCGTCTGAGCCCTCTGGGCACACCTTTACTGTCCTCACGGTAGGTTTCACACGTTGGATGAGTGGTAAGTACCGAGGTGTGAGGAACAGGGAGAGATGGTCTGATTGTCTGATGTTGGGGAGGGGTAATAATAAGTTGTTTGTCAGAGAAAACCTTCAGTCATTTGCATCAATCTCTTTCAGTGCTCCTATTGCCTTCTTCTTTTCTTAAATCTTATACATGAAACATGTGATACTTGAGATTTGGATTCCTCCAGTCACACTTTCCATAATGTGAGGATCAAACTAAAAAATTAAACTTAAGGTAAACAGACCATGTACAATTCAGATTTTTTATTTATCTCCAAAAGTCCGTCACAAGTACTTTAGTAGTAGCTTGGTAACTTTATGTTGCTGTTTATCATTTTAGTTTTCCTAGTAGCGACTGGCCTACAGATGCAGAAGCATTTCTTAGAACTTTCTGTGCTTTCTTTAAGATATTGCAATTACATCATAGGAGCCAAACATGTTCAGGCAAAAAAAAAAAAAAAAAAGCAGAACAAAAAGGTGTTCTAATGCCTTAAGCTGCTGACAGCAAGTGTGTCGTCTTTAAAGTGGATGTCGCATAAGGACACCGTCACCAAAACAACAGCACAAAAGCCTCTGGGCTGAATTTCTCCCATTTATGGAGAATGGTTTTCAGCTTACATGAAACTGACAGATTGAGTTCTTTGCTCCAGCTTGTTCTGGTTCCCTCGAGCAAACTATTTTTAATCTTTCTTGGGAAACAAGTGGAAGTTTTTTTTTTCTTTATGGTTATAAATGAGGTATAATTTAAGATGTAAAGTGAAGTTATTTACTCTGAGAATAACCGTGATCAAACACAATCAAGTAGAATGTCAGAGACCATGTGTCCTGGAGTTCATTTTTCTGTGACCAACACTCAAAGAATGTCTTCCATAAAAAGAAACAACTATTTTTGTTGATGTCAAGAAAGAAAAAAAAAAGTATTTTTCTCTGAAAAATAATTCACACTGTTTAGAAAACAGCGATAGGAGTTTGTTGCTAAGTGATAATACATTTTGTTTAGAGTTTGTCTAGTATTTAAATATAAATCAGATATTTCTATATTAACATTTATTCTATATTGCTTTAGGTTGTTGGTGAATTGTGCAGTTAGCTGTTTTAGCAGGTCATATTAGCTCCGTTAGCAGTACATTTCCAAATCCAGCATGCTGCCTGACAAAGACTAAAAGCTCAAATAGTTTAAAAAAGAACAACATTGCTGTTGTTCATTCAAATGAACTGCAGTTATAGTGTGGTCAGTTTTGGACTGTTGCTATATATATTTTGCACCGTTACCCAAATATTGCAGTATGCATGCCTGCTTTCTTGTGGTTTATGGAATGTTTCAGTTCTATTGTGCTTAAAACAACTAAAATAATACTTAGAAAACTCCCAAGTTCCTGACGCCTGTGTTTGCATTTGTTTCTTTGTTACCAACTGAACCATGGCTTCTTTCCATCTACTGGAACCTCCTGCTGCCTGTTTGTGTTTCTCTGCTGCAACACGGAGATTTTGAATCCAGAAGGAGACGATGTTTCAGATCCCACTCCTGACACAGATTCTCATAAAACCTAAACGTTTTATGAGAATCTTTGGAATTTGTGGAGGAGGGAAAGTATTTTTAAGAAGACAGTTGATACACATGTGTGCAATCATTTTTTAACTGTGAAGCATTCCAGCTGAGAACAGTTATTTTCTGATGTTATGTCATTTGGTCCTTGTCAATGTCAATGAAACTGTGCAAAACTCATTTTATTGTTTTATTACCAGATTACCAATACATACTATTGTTAAAAACCAAGGAAATAATCTGGCCTGCTTTACAGTCTTAAAACTAAAAATTCTGCACGTAATTTTACATTATTCTATTAAAATGATTGAATCTGTTGATGTTGTAACATTGACTGTTTATTGCAACTCTTACTCACTGGTTAATATGACCTGAGCTACTGTGTTGCACATGAGCAGCAGCAACTCAGACCAGCTTTTCAAACAACTCATATATTTTTCTAACTTAAAGAAAACAGACCAGTTTGGACCCAAACTGCCTCTTCTTGAGGAAGTTTTCCAGTTTGGCCAAACAACAATCTGCATCCAGCTGTATAAAACTGTGAAAAGCACATTTCTCCAGACTGGGCCAGCCCTCACCTCTTCACAGTTACATTGAAAGTGTTTGCTTTTGGCTGCACTTCTGGTCAGATCTTCAAACTAGTTACAGTGTCCAACAAAGATAAGGACAGGATGCAGGATGCAGGAATGTATGACAAACCTGAAAACTGCAATAAGTTACAGTGAGTTGCTTCCGTTGCTGTGCAGGAATCTCTTTTGTTGCAGAATTGTTTTAAGTTGGCACCTCTGGAAGGTTGTTGAGTCAGGTTTATTTGTCCAGCTCATTTCAACAACTAGACAGTTCAAAGTGCTTTATTTCAGAAAAAAACATAATCAAGTTACCAATTATGAAGCAACCTTGAGTCTTACATTTTGTCAAATATCATTGAAATTATCAAGCACATACTCTATGTCATCAGCTGTCACTGGTCATGTCGATGAGGATCTTGTGCGTGATTGGTCGGAACATGACAGCATGTTGCACCGTGTGCAGTTAGCCTAACTTCTGACTTGAACAGCTGCAGGTTAAACATGCATCCAAAGTCAAAGGATTTTTTCACAATCAGTTAACAAAAGATGAGGAACTGAGACAAACTTCCATTACAAACTTTGTCAATATTCTGGTAACGTCAAAAAAACATAATGTTGCAGTTATGGTGTTCCCATTAAATAAGAAACGCAATTAAAATCTCATGTGAATAAGTTTGTTCACATGATAAGTCATTAAAAAAAACATGCCTCACCCTCATCCTCCTGGAAAAATCCTCATGTTTATTGGAAAACATGAAGACTTTTTTTCAATATTGGCATGTTTCCATTAAGCAAATGTATTACTGAAAAGCCACTGATCAGCTTCAGGTCAGTGTGTCTGTGTTTATTGAAAGCTCTTAATGTACATGACCCCACTCTCTCTGCTGAGTTTTGCACCCCATGTCTTCCATTTTTTTCATTCTCTCATTTTCAGCTACTGACCTTTCACATCACTAGCTTCTGTCTCCAGACGTTCTGCACACAGCAGCTTCCTCTCTGCCTCCACATCCTATCCAAGTGAGAGCCCTGACTCTGAGCCCAGCCCATTCTGCTCCCTGTAGGAAGGTGGTTTCTACATGGAATGAGTGTGTGGTCAGATTATACTTCACTCACTCCTTTTTATGTATTCTTTTTTTCTTCTTACCTTTTCTTTTCAGGAGTCTTACATTTTCTTCTCTAAAGCTAAAATTATACCCTAACAGACAGATGCAAGAAGTAAAAATAGGAAATGTTCTAGTACAGACAAAATAACAGTCATCAAATATAAAAGGAAGTCAGTAAAAGGACAGCAGTTTGTTGAATTTTTCCCAAAACCAATAAATATGCAGAATAAAGGTCTTGTTTGTTGCATAAGGTTGATCTTTCTTTTCTTGAAAGTAATATTTTAAAATCTTGTCCCATCTCATGAACATGATATCCTTACACCCTTACTGACAACACCAGGTTACAAAGAATATTTTTTGGAAGTTGTCTCTTTTATAACTGAATTAGGATTATTTTTCACCGTTGAATCCAAAAATTCCATCCATTTTTCTCAATCAGGTTTTTATTCTAATTTGATTTAGAGAAATCTGATCTTCTGACTAGGCTGATGACATTTTTGTGACATCAGTTCATTTCCATTCATATTTCTCATCCAAAAAAGGTTTTAAATGTTTTCTAACAGTGTTATTAATGAAATGTTACAAACTTGGATTCTGTAAATTGTATAATAAACACTAATAAGGGTAAGTACTTGTAAACTGAACATTATGTCTTCATTGTGTAAAATTTTCCGTCTCTTTCCTGTCCTGATGGAATTTCTCCTCCTGCTCATCATTCATTGATCAGATTCTCAGGAAACCGATCCAGATGAGAGAACAAGTCATGCATTTGATGCTCATGTTGCTCCATAGCTCAGAAAATTGACCTGATTGAGCAAAACCAATGTGATTTTTGGATTCAGCTCATCAAAACGACCCTAAAACGGTTGGAAAACCCCAGTGGAGCAGATCCATACGTTTTGCTTTCTAATGTGGACTTGGAGTTCCTAAGGCTTTGATAAGTTTTAAAGGGATAGTTGGCAGAAATACATTGTTTTTGAAAAATGGTGAATAGTAAACAAAATTAAATTTTGTCGCCTGCATTCACAAAACTAACAATGCGAATGACCTTACAACCTCACGGTGAAACATAATGGTGGCATCGTCATCATTATGTTTATGTAAAGAGGCTTCGCTACAATCTGAGTTTGAGATATTTGGTGAAGAAGAATGGGTAAAAAAAATGTTGTCACTGTACAAAAAAGGAAGACTTGATGGTGTAATTTAAGAAGAAAGTGGTTCTTATATCTGAGCACAAACAGACTTTTTAACAGCAATTAATTTAGAAAAACCTGTGTCCTTTTCATGCCACTTCATAACTTTGCAGTACCTTGTGTTGATCTAGATGGGAAAAACAGCTTTGGGGCTATAAACTCCTTCTAGGGCTTTTTAGAGCTTATTGATTCAATATCTGGGTTTTTTTGTCATTCTTTTGTCGTTTTTGGGGGACCAATAAGCATCCTTAAAATGACTGGCGCGATGCCTGGAGTACGGCAGCTTTTCTCCTCCCAGAGCTGCTGCCTGGTGGCGGTTCAGAGCAAACTGCGAGCGATGAAGGTGTATTTATACAGGTGAGCTGATAGACTGAACACTGCAGGTGGCTGAGCATTAGATGATTAACGTAAGTGTAGTCTTACAGACGAACCGGAAAATGTATTTCATATCATTCCGATCTGAACAAATGGGTGGCGGTCTGGAGCGCATCGTGACAGTACATAGCTGGTAGATGAGTTTCTGAGTGTGACGAACAAAGGTGTTAAATCCCGTCGCTAACATGAACACAAAAGCTATATATGTCTGGGCAAGGTGAGAGTTCATCTATTAAACTCACTAAATATGAATACAGAAACCAAACGCTGAACATAGAAAATGTTTTAATAAGCTTATTTGTGAGCCTGCCTCTTTATTATTAAATTGAATATAATTTCTGATTTTTGTGTAACGTTTCTTCAGGTTAACTTAGAAAGTGAGCTATTATTATTACAGGTTAATTTTCTAAACTACAGAAAAGTTATTATTAGGGAAGCTCAAATATGAAATATTGGACTGATGTTGATATGTGATAGTAATACTGATGTTATGTTAGTTTTACCAATGTTTTATTTTACGATTATTCGTACAATTATTCTTTGATTAATCGTAAGAATAATTGACAGATCACTCGATTACTAAAATATTTGTTTACAACAGCTTAACTCTTTTTCCAACCTTTGAAAACCTGCCAGTCTGTTCTGACTCCCATCTTGTCGTATCTCTAAAAGTGATTCCCAAACAAGCTGCTGCTCTGTGTGCATGTCTGATGATGAACCGTAATCAGTGAGGCATTATTCCAGATGAGTGAGAATCGTTTTAGGGAGGGAATCCCAGATCCTGTCCATGCTAGTGGGAAGCATGGAGAGGAGGGAAGCCTATGACTCAGATGTTTATTTGACTGGTCTTGTGGTTGTTTCCCAACATGGCAACCGCCTGATCGCAGCATAGCAACCACTCCCTCCAGCCTTCCTCTATACGGAGGCTCCTCAGCACAACATACCATTTAGATTAAATGGGAACCAGATACTTGGCTTTATAATGAGCATAACCCAAGCAATAAATTACGCTGCCAGATTTATTTTTTTATTTATTTTATTTTTAGTTTTTTTGCAATGTGATTTGTGTAAGATTTAATTTGAAAAGTCCTGCTGCACTGTTTGGAAATTCGAAATACTATTTCTCCCTCTGAAGGTTCTGTCTTCTGAATGCATAAATGCTTTCACAACAATGTTTCAACAGCATCTAATTACAGCTACACATTCTGAACCTTTGAGGCTACAACTGTGGAAGGATGGAAAACAGGCAGGAAGTGATTCTGATGTCAGTGATTCTGCTGACTCGGTGTCATTTAGGGCCCATAATGGGCCCTAAATGACACAAACACAGACCCTGGAAAGCAATGGTGTCCAAACTTAGTATCAAAACCATCTGCAGGCCAATAATAACTTTTAAAAACAAGCACACACAAAAAAAAAAATTAGATTAAAAATAAAAAATGAGAAGTCAGTTGGTGTGGCCCTGATTTACTATGAAATTAAAGCAAAAGTAAAAATTGCCATTGTTAAAAGATTATTGGCTTTTGCTGAACATAATGAATTAAATTGTAAGTAAAATTAATAAAAAATAATTAATTTGCTCTAATTAAAAATTGAAAACCACCTGTGTTGGTGGACCAAACAGAATAAGTCCTGGGGCCACAAATGGCCCCTGGGTCGCACTTCGGACAACCCTGCTGTAAAACAACCAGCAAATAGAATGCTTTATTACTCCAATGGCATCAAGCTGCAATTTTATTGTGTTAAAACTTGTATATTTTGAGCACAATGTAGAAGTGAAGGGAAAAATGTTTGTACTGTTAAAACCAGGCTGTCAGTATGAATATTTTCTGTGACTTTGTCTTCTCTGCCTGCTTCATATCACATTATCTAGAAAGCAATGCTACCCTTCAAAAACTCCAGCCTCTTAAATATTTTGTATGAACTTAATTTAATTCAGTTTCCCTTTGGGATCAATTAAGTATTTTTGAATTAGAATTTATAATGATAAGCAGCACATCAGTATAGAAACAGATTGTTTTTATGTGTAATGCAGGTAAAACTAGAGCAACGTGTTGGATTGATCCTGCCTGGCTCCCCCAATCACAACTGACATCTCAAACAATCATTTTACACATTATATTTTGACTGGTTCCAGTTAGTCTTTGTTAATGATTCATTTTCATGTTAACTATGGAGTACCACAGGGGTCAGTGCTTGGACCAATGACTATCATACATGTGTGATGTGGCACATCATGGTTGTTTATTAGCCAGTCACCATTTGGTCTCCCTAATAGGCCAAATAGTCAGCATTGTTACTTTAACACTTGTTTAATTTATGACAGTAACTTTGGACTTGGTTGGCTTTTGATAATAATAATACCAGAAGGCCATGTTGGGTTATGTTGCATTTCATCCCACTTTTGCGTCAGTGATGTGAGTTGTACGTCTGCACTGTAAAAAAGCCAGACATGATAAATCTGGATGTAGATAATGGTTTTGGTCATCAATGGTAGTCAATGAGCAAAGCATGGACTACCATCACTCAACAGGTTTCAAATCCACCCATAGACGCCATTGTTACCACTGTAAACAATTCACTGGCGTGTGATGCTAACAATCTTCTTCTATGCATGCGAGTCACTTTGCGGTTGTAAACCTTCACACAATCTGATAGCGGTCTATTTAATAGTATGAATGACTACACACACACACACACACACACACACACCAAAAAATCCTATTTTGTACAAAACTGGAGCTGAGTGAGGTAAATGCTGCAAGGCCGGCTAACAAGCTTTTATCCTTAAAGTGAAGCTGATCATCAAATACTTCTTCTCTGAAAGCTGTCCATTCACTTTTCACGAACATGAGAGTCCTTGTTTGTTCCCCCACATCCACAAACTGTCAGCAGTTTTCAAGGTCACGCCTCTCCTGCTTTATGGGGTCTGCACTGAAAGCTCTTTGAAACACGTCTGGTTTAGCGCCACCTGGACAAGATCCGAGTGCGTGAATTAACACGAAGATAGTCAACTGAGCACGCAATAACGTATCCCAGATTTTAAAGAGGACAAAAAAAAAAAAAAACACGCCAAACTGAACAACAGGAGTGAAGAGCATGCAAACAGCAAAAGACAATGTGGTGTTGTGTTTGTGCAAGTGGGCCGGGCCACATGCTCTGTCTTAAAGAGGGAAGCCCTGCCACTGAGTCGCATCATTAACACCAGAGATTTCCCTCTCGCTGTAAAAGGAAAGCTTTGTGTCGATTTGAAAGCTGTCCAGCTGAGACCATTTTATGTGAAAGCATCATTCACATCCCAGGGTTAGATTTCTGTGGAAAACTACCAGCGGCTCAGTTTATGTGTGTACGTGCAGGGGTGCGCGCACGTGTGTGTCTATTGACTCCTGGCTTCTCAGCTTGCCACACCCTCCATGTGTGTGTCAGGTGTGGCGGTACCTCAGGCATGAGAGAACATCAGCACACTGAGAAAGGGAAGCTACACAGCAAGGAAGGAATGTGTTTTCAACCAATTAATCAGCAACATACCTGGCCCACTGCTGTAGTCTGATCCGTCTGATATGGACAGGGATTGTTCTGGAGAAAGTCTTTAGGATGCCTATTTCTGTGTTACAGAACAGGAAGTACTGCCGAAGGTTTAGAAATAATAAATAAATAAATAATAATATAGATATACAGTATATATATATATATAAATCTGTTTTTATTAATATTTTATTTTTAAAAATGACATGTAGAAAATTTATTTAAACTCTTCTTGGTGATAAATGGAAAATATTTTCATTTGTCATGTAAGGGGATGTTTTGATTGGACAGGATGTTCACGGTGAAAGGGTTAAAGGGAACTATTATGCTTCCTGGAACAGGTTAGGATAGAGCAAACATGTTCATTACATCATCAGGTTTTGGGGGGTTTACACAAAATCATTCTTGATGTTGTTCTACATTGGGTTTTTATTATTTTCTTTATGCCATTATGAATCAAACAACCACAAAAAAAAACAAAAAAAAAATTAGCGGCACAACATGAAATCTGTCAGGAAAATAATTTGGGGAGTTTTTCACTAGACAGTTTCACAAATTTTGTTTTTGCCAAGTAAAGAGCCAAGCCCTCGCATTCCTCTGGCTGACGGAGCGATGAATCAAACAGAAGTTATCACAACATAAGATAAAAAAAAATACATCTTTAAATAATTATCCACATCTTCCAGTCAACCCAGTGGTGGTTGGGATGAAAGTTAGTGGGCTGCTGCAGATATCTCTCCAGAAGACGCTGGGCGTGTCGGCGGCCAAACCTTTATTTGTGCTGAATACATGAGGAAGGCTTGAACTCTGGAAAACTGTGACACAGTCTTACATTTATACTGTAAATCTCTACATGACTAATTTTGTGTCACTATTTTTTCTCATCTTTTTGTTTTTTGTGACAACAGACGATGCTTTATTGAGGCCAAAGTGTTCTACGTTATTTTGCTCCTGTTAAAAAAGTCCTTAACTCACTGAAACGTTCTCAACATGACCTCTGAGAGCTGATTTCTGAGGCCTTTGAAAATATTCACACTTAGTCGTGTCACAACCACAAACAACAGAAAATTGAATATATGTCATAGAGAAGTTTTGTGTGATAACAACCAGAGTTGAGAATAATTCTGAAGTAGAGGGGGAATAGGTTCCAACATTTTTTATGCATAAATTCATGACAATACTTTGCAGAACACTCTTTCTGTTGAGGTAAGTCTCTAAAAGTTTTGTTCTAGAAACTAAAACTTTGACAGATTAGATGGAGGATGTCAGGAATTTTGAATTAGATTCTGGTCTGAACTTTGACTGGGTCATTCTACAATTTCATTTAAACATTTCCCCAATTTCAATTCTGTAGATTTACCTATGTACATATTTTTATTAACATTTTTTACTCAACAACTAGTGTATTTACAAATGTACCTATAATTATCTCAATATTGCTGCTCATCAACTCATTCGCTGTCCCAGATGAAGAAACTATTCCAATCATAGTGTACAATAAATTAATAATATGAGACATGCTTTTTAGTTGGATTTAAATCAACTTTTTGGCATTAGGATCATAACTGTTTGTTTCAACAATATCCAGACTTTTATTATTTCATAATAAAAAACCCACAAATATTTGCTGCCTTTAGCAGAAGAGCTAAAATTTGTTGAGGATGTGGAAAGAAAACCTCAGTTTTTTTTTCTTTTATCAAGACAAGAACAAATTTTGATTCTGTCATTTGAGCGCCTCCTTAGAGGACCTCTAAGGTTCAGAAACAGATGAGGGGGCATTGGAGCTTAGGCAGTGCATCTGCTGGCTGCAGCAGAATAAATACAAAGTGACACTAAGAGGGAGAGAAAATAGTTGGCGCTGGTCGTCTCTACATTATTGTGAAAATGTCCAGCTGCACCACTGAGACATTTCTTAAACACTTTCACCTCTGTGTCAACTTGCACAAAGTCTTGATGGTCTGCAGCTGAACTGTCCCATTTCAGGCATTTAAGCCTTGAACTGGAAACTTGAGGGCAAATGATGTTATAATAACTGCGTCTGATTGGTTCACTGCAGTAGCAGACCTGGAGATGAGTCATAGGGTGCAGGCTTGTCATGGTACAAAATTTATAACTCAATATCCAAACTAAGAAAAATACTCAAAACTTGATACAATTGCAATACCTTGGCAACATTTCTTGAAGGAGTATGGTTCTTTTTAATTATGCAAAGATTACAGTTAGGAGATGAGAACTGAGTAGGATTTTGTAGGAAGGCCCGGCGAGGTTAGCTCAGGTGTGCAGAGTTTCTGTTACTGTAGCTCTGCTGCTGAAAGACAATGGAAATGTGTCAGTTTGTACTGATTTTGACACAAATGAGTATCTCTGAATAATTCATTCATCTAGTATCAATTGTTTCCAGATATCAATCATTTTGACAGCTCTAGTTCCACATAATGCTGTGTCTTCTGGGTAGTTGTTGTCTGTGTTTCTATGACAAAACTTTGGCAAAATTCCCCTAATGTAAAAAAAGGATTACATTTGTGATGTTTCCATTAAAAAGACACAATTAAAATCCCACGTGAATGAGTTCATCCATGTGGTCAGTCGTTGAAAACATCCTGCGCCGTCATCCTCCAACCACTTCCTGTCGTCTGCTTTGAGGTTTGCTTAAGGGACAACATCTGGTTGTTGATCGTGTTTCTCGTCTGATGCGAATAAAGTGTTTCTATTGCAGATTTGCAAAACGAAACAATTTGAATATGGCCAAAAAGCCACCTCAATCTAATGGCAAAATGTTTGAGAGTTTTTTTCAAAATTGCAGTGATTCCATTATTTATATGCAAAATGTCAAATTGCCCAATTGTATAGTGAATGGAAATGCAGCTAGTAGCCTGTAACAACAATGGAGTTGTTACTGTCATAAAATGCGATGGATGAGTGATGAGGTAGAACGCAAGGACACCCAGGTAAGAGAGAGAGATGGTTGTTTTAATAATAAATAATGCTCCAAACAGTCCACAAGATTCTGGCGGCATGGCTGAGCGGAAGCCAGGGCTCACACCGGTAGCAAACAGAATATACTCATGGCAAACGAACAGGCAGACAGAATGACTCAACAAGCGACGAGGACCCGATGAGGAACAAAGGACACAAGTGGGATTAAATACACAGAGGGTAATTACGGGGAGGAGAAACACCTGGGAACAATCAAGGGGAGACAGGACAACATGGAGACTCAGAGACACAGAAACTCGAAATAAATACACAGAAAAACACAGAACATGACAGTTACAGGCTCCATTAAGCCTGTAGCAACAAAATTATAAGAGCTTTGGACTGAGAATTGTTTTGCACTGTTCATTTTACATAATTACATTAGCAGATGTGTGGTTTCACTAGTTGTTTGCTAATTACTGCTGGCTAGTCTGAAGGAGCTGAGTGGGGTAGGAGTGTTCTGTGAGGCAGATGATTGGCTTGGAATCTGCAGCTGCCTGGACGAGTTTTGTTGAAATAGGCGTTGCTTTGTGAGAGCAAACATTCAGGCACCTCCAAATGGTTTCCATGGAGATTAAAGGATTTATCAAACATGCATGAAAGAATCAAGGCAACACCCCAGGTGAGTTTTTGATGAAGGAATAACATAACATGATGTAAGCTACAAAAATAAAAAGTCTATTTTAGGTAATACTGGCCATAACAGAATGCATCACTTTTGCAATTTTAACAAATAGTGCACATTGCACCGACAATTTTTATTTTTTTTTCCACAGCCAATGTAGCGTTTCTTATTTGGAGTCTTGTAAGATCACACAGCATCAAACATGGTGGATGGAACAGAAACTCTTTCTGAAAACTGAATCTAAAACCATAAATGTTGCCAGCTCTCTGTCAGTTCAGGTTCGGAAACGGTCCAGTGACGTGCATGACCCGACAGCTGCTCTGCATACCTTCCAGTACCGTCATCCTTTATGTTCTGATGCTCTGCAACCGCAAGCTCACTTTCAAGGAGGAAGAAAAACATCAGCGTCTTCCACCGGGGTAACAGACAACACTCATCACATCATCTGCCATCCCTGAGAGGAAATTACATCCCTGCGCCGCAAAGCATGAAATCTCTATTAGCAGAGATGACAGGGTGTTAGCGAAACGATCACAGATCTCAGACAATGTCGCTGCTGTTTTCTCTCTGCATTATTGCCTTTGTTGTTTCACTGAACACACAAGCCTAAGAAGACTGCACCTCCACATGAGCCATGTTTTCCCCTCTGGGGCTTTTCAGTTTTTACATGCTGGCAGGTGTACTCCCGAATATTGAGGTAATATTTTCCACACTCACACAACCACGCACGCACATACACACACGCACGCACGCACGCGCACGCACCCCCGCCCCCTCACACACACACACACACTCCAATCCACCACCCCACCTTCAGGGTGGTGAAGTGAGAAGCTTGTCACTAGAAGGTGGAGAAGTTATTCAGAAGCTTTTTTTTCTCTGTGATCAAAGCTGCAGTGCTGACTGATTTGTTGTCCACACAGCTTCATGCAGGCTTGGACTGGGACATTTTTTGGTCAAATGTGATTCTTAAATGCACAGGAGTACATTCGTATTAAAGCTGCAGTATGTAACTTACAGAAAAAAAAAATTGTTTACATATTTTTGAGATAATCTGCAAAAAGACTGAGCTCCTCTGCCTTTTCCCAGTGCGAACTAGAAACAACTAATAAGACAATCTTTAAGTTTAGAAGAGCCTGTTTGTTTTTCAACTGCAGATCAAATGCTGAGAAAATGGCCACATATTGTTAAAAAGAGAGGTAATTTAACGTTAACTTTGGACAAAACGTTTGGCTCTATCCTCTTTAATTTTCCCGAGATCCTCAGCGAGCGGCGGCGTGCTCTAAAGTGAAAACAACAACAAAGCGCGTTGACGTCACAGATCACAGAGTTTAATCTCATACAAAGCAATCAACAACAAAGCTGCAGAGGAACAGAGATATGCATTTTTCTCATAAAAATAAAGACAGACAAGGGAAGACAGACAAACACAAAACAAAGGCAAACAAAAAGCAAAAAGCAAAAAGCAAAGACGTCTTTGGAGAGAGAGCCAACGCAAAAAGGCAAAATGGTGGCCGCTCTCTGCATTTTCTCTCCCGATGCTAAATCTTATACTAAAGAGGTGTTTCTCTATTTAATTTATGCATTCTAGGCGTTCCTCTTGTTGACCAACTGGAAACTCCCTTAAGCACTCAGAGAAACTTGGAAACTCCCCCTGATCTACGCAAAGATCAAAGGACCATCTGCCTTCTACCGAGACAAAGAAGCAAACCGCTGGGCCTGACCCCCCGTGGCTCCCACGGTCATTCTGAGTACAGAACGACCTGAGATACAATCTCACAGATAACTGTGAAATCTAAAGTCTCTGTCTCCCAAGGAAAATGCTAATTTTATGGCCTCCTGTGGTCTGACCACACAGCGGGGGGTCCCATTGAGAGATCTCCCTTAATCAGCATTTGGTTCCTGTGTCTCTGAATGCTTACCCCTCTGGTTTAGTTTTAAATGCTTAACACAAACCTGTTCAAAATAAGAGTGTTCCATATACCTTTTAAGATTAACTGTATTAAGCACTAAAAATAATCATTTTTCCTTAACAATATAGAGGAACAAAGGTGACAGAAACATTTCACCAGATGTTGCCCAACATGCTGCCTGAAATATTGAGGTGATTTATAAAACTGTCTTGAGGGACTAAACCCTGTGAAAAACAACAACAAATGTTACAGTCAGTGTTTCAGTATGCTGGGGCCTGTCAGGACATTCCTCCTTCCACGTCTGACTTTATCTCTCTCTTTCCTTGTCGTTTCTCTCTCTCGATATATATATATATATATAGTATATATACAGCACAGACACACCTTCTAATTCAATGGGTTTTCTTTATTTTCATGACTATTTATAAGGCAAGAAATCCCACTTATTAACCTGACAGGACACACCTATGAAGTGAAACCATTTCAGGTGACGACCTCTTGAAGCTCATCAAGAAAATGCAGAGTGTGTGCAAAGGAGTAATCACAGCAAAAGGTTGCTACTTTGAAGAAACTAGAATATAAGGGCTATTTTCAGTTGTTTTACACTTTTTTGTTTAGTGCATATTTCCACATGTGTTATTCATAGTTTTGATGCCTTCAGTGTGAATCTACAATGTCAATAGTCCTGAAAATAAAGGAAACTCATTGAACTAAAAGGTGTGTCCGAACTTTTGGTCTGTACTATATATATACTGTATATATATATATATATAGTTGAGAGATGTCCATTTTTAAATGAACTATTGGTTGCTGTTGTCCCCACACTCAGTACTTTGAGTTCTTCTTCTTGCTCCACTCTGCTAAAAATGTTCAGCCTTTGGTTTATATTAAGCAACTCCATCGCATTTCAACATGCATGCAGCAGGGTTGCATTAGCGTAGATCTTTTGTACTGATTAACAAATTTGATTGCATCTTTTGGATGCAACGGGAATTCGAGCTAAAGTCATAAACATGAGGTTTGTTTCAAGCTATTGACTTCTTCAGCTATCTTTAACTAACAAATAACATTTTTTATCTTCTCTTTCCACAATCTCAACGTATCATATTACTTTTTTCTGCGTCAATAAAAAAAATTGCGTAATTTGACCTTCAGTTTTCTAAAAGCCAAGTAATATTTAAATGCTACAAGTGCAAATAAGTTATTCAATTACTAAATGTAAATCACTTACACCTAAATCTCTAAATACATTTGTACATTCCTTAATATTTTAATTTAATTGTCATGTACTTTTTTTTCGACACTGTATATGTCATATACATATAAGGTGTGATTATTTTGGCATTATCTTGTTTGGAGATGGATGTGGCTCCTGAACACGGACCGGTGCACTGACTTAACTAAACAACTACGGTCTTATTTACTGTTAAAAAATGAGCCCAGAAAGTAGGTGCATTATCCATGCACGAATTTACCGAGAGTCGTTCACAAACACGAAACTGAGCTGGCAGAAATGAATACACACACAACACATGCATACACTAAACAGAGGAGCTCAGACAAACATTGCACGGATGAAGATAAATATAGCACAGAGCATAGATTCTGCATGTGTGCACTCTCGCTCCAAAACAGGAACAAAGACATCTGTCTTCACCAGCTCTGTGGTCTCCAAGGCAACCACGTTCAATCAAATCAAGTCATCCTAAAAATAAATGTGACCTGTTGCGTGTTGAGAGCATAGACGTGAAAATGCTTCACCAGTATATTGGACCGAGACTCATTTATCAAATATTTACACATTGAGTATATCAAAAATGAACCAAATCCAGTTTAAACGCTACAAAACTATCATGATGTAAACATGTAAAGGGACAGTACGTAAAATTGACTTCTGTTTCTTCATAACATGTAATAATCTTATTACCTCATCAAAAACACACCTGAAGTGTTGCTTTGATTCTTTCATTTATGTTTGAGAAATCCTTTAATCTCCCACGGCAACCATTCAGCTGTGCAAAACTCATTGGTGTACCTAGCACTGCCTTGAGTTTCCAAGCCGAGCTTCAATATCACATAGCAACGTTCCCCACTCTCTCACTGAGATCCTTCAGACTAGCCAGCAGCAATTAGCAAACACCTGTTGGAACTGCACACCTGCTGATCTCATTGTACGAGCTCCCTCTCAGGGAAACACTGTTAAATGTTGCTAGAGGAGCCATGCTGTAATGACTTCCTGAAGGCGGAGTTCCAGAAAGAGCAGGAGTTTTTAAAGAGACACACGCCCAAATTAAGTGTGTTAAATTAGGAACTAAATTTTCTTTTAAGTCATATTTGATATATATCACCTTTTTATAACAACTGAAGTTAACATAGTTACTTGATTATGCTAGAAAATGGCACTAAAAGCATGGAAATGTGTAATACTGCTCCTTTAAAAACAATTATAGGGTTAGGGTTAGGGTTATCCCTCACCCTTACCCTAACCCTAACCCTAACAGTTTTTGCTTCACTTGGATGTTCAATAAAAAATTTTTTATCTGCTCTGGAGCACTTTAACAATGCCCAACCATATTACATGATGATCAAATGTGGTTTCTTTTTCCTTAATCTGAGATCTATTGCAAGATCTATGGAAGTGTATTTAAACATCAGTGATTATATCATTTTAATATCTCACATGGAATAAATATCAGCCAGCCTTGTGTCTTCCTGATCAATTTCCTCCTTACTTCTGTTCCATGTTGTTCTGTCTTTGTTTCTCTTTCAACCTGTTGTATGATTTCATCTGAGATAAGATGAAACACATTTCAATAATCTAAGTGGAGAGGTGCAAAAATACATTGTGTGACCCCATTACACTTTTATCTTCCATTACACATCTATACACACGGATATGTATGCATTCATATTTTCACCCTCTGTTTATCATGAGGTGATGTTCAATTAAAATCTCCAAGACATATGAGAGTTCTTTGGGTGTAAAAGGAAATCCCTTTGTGCTGGGAGTGCATTGATATCATTGTTCCTTCTGGAAACCATTGACAAACAAACATTTGTTCCCCTTGAAGTCAGCGGAAGCACTCGGCTTTTGGACGCTTGTCTCCAGGGAATGTTGACCTGGAAGTTCAGAGGCTATTTGACCTTTTGTTAAACATTAACCTGAAGAATGGAGACGCTGGCTGGTCAGCTGTTTGAGCTGGCTGTTGAAGTCTTCATTCTATTAGTGTGAACACAAAGACAGGAAAAAACATGGAAACAACAGAAAACAAACAAACTGTTATTCGTACATTTAAAAAGATTTTGACGTCATTATTAACTTTGACAATTTTTATTTGCGAGTAAATGTGAACAAACCGCTTTGATGTAGAGATGGGGAAAAAAAACCACCACCAAAAAGATCAACAGTTTAGTCACATTGATCTTTGTTTCAACAGAAATTGTTCCACAGAGAAGTGCATTTGTGAAAAATTCTGAAAATTGACAGGGCAACCTGAAGTGGAGAGCAGTAAAACAGGAGAAAGGGCTGGTTACTGGTTACCAGTTTCATTTGGAGTCACACCATAGATCTCTGCAGAATAACAAACCCAATTTTTCAGATTCATGTCCAAGAACCTGTAAGATCTGCTGGTTGCTCAGTGACTAAGCTAGCTGTGACTAGCACAACAAGCTAATAATGTATTCTTTGCATGTTGTTCTTTTCATCGTGGCAATACTGTATACTGTTACTGATCATATGAAGGAGATGATTTACAAAGAATTATCAGAACTGAACACATACTTTTTTTAATATTTCATCACAATTTCATATCGAAGGCAGCCATGTTGGATTTTGAACTTGTGGTGGGAGAGAAATATCTGACTTTGGCACTTGGAATTCCAACTTCCAGGAGAGCATTCTGTTTATTTTCCTAACTTCAAACTTGGAAACCTGCAAGAAAAAAATGAACAGATGTTTGGGTGTCTGATACCATCTGGGATCTCCCTGTGAAGGTTCCTTGAACGCGTCCCACTAGGAGGAGTTCTGGAGTCCAGCTCTCCCTCTACCTCTAGACAAGGTCAACATAAGGCTTCTTTATCACACAGGATACTTTTTATTACTTTTTACATGTTACTGATTATCTCAAATATTCAACATTGATGGAATGTTCTTATCTCCCACATCTGAAAGCTGTTTTGTCTAAAACAACAGCCCTTTTTTTCCTTTTACCTATTTGTGCATCAAATCATTAGTTCTAAACATTTGTTGAAAAAATCCTATCATAGATCACGAGACAGAGATCATGAGTGATGAGATCACTCATATCACTCTTTGTTTTAAGGTAAGATAAGATAAGGCTCAGCTCAAGTTATCGTCTTCAGCTCTGCTCCTCTGGCCTGAGGTGTAACAGCCACCTGTGACTATAAAAGTCAAATTAATGGTGCTTTATGTGAAACTCACGATCTGCTCCAGTAGCTGTGTGAGTGCATGGATTTTCATATAACATTGTATGCAAAATGTATCTCTTATCGCAGCACAATGATCATAGCAGCAGAACAGAGTCAACTCAGTCAAGAACCTCTTCCTGAGCTCCGCGGATCAGACGAACAGAGAGCAGTGTATTTATTTAGGCTGGGATTCATGGCTGTATGTTTATCTCGAAACAAGTGCCATCACTAATAGTGTTGGTCTAAAAATATCTCCCACTTTGGTGTTTTTAAAGTCAGCTCACCACTCACTAGTTCATATAAAATATGCTAAATGTCTAGAATAACCAGTCATGCAGCGATATTCCTTATTTGGAGTGTGAATTATGTGTGAGTGTGAAAGTGGGAAACAGAGGACTCTGTTATTAACAAGTGAAATGTTCATGTTAGAAAGTCAAAAAGGAAGACGGGGAACATTGTTCTCATCAGAAGCTTGTGGTTTGCTCTGAGCCTCAGTTAAGTCTCAGAATGACAGCACTTGTTTAAGATGCCCTGTGTAGTTAACGCTGACATGACGGGTTTCTCATCAAGCGCCAGCAGGAATTTCTAGTGTGAGAACGGGTCATGGCTCCTGGTCTCTCATCTAACCATATCAGTGGTATTGAAGCCAAGTGCAATAACTATCTCTGCTGAGTTTCGTGTCAACACTGTCCTCCCTCCCACCCTGGCCCTCCCAGGCCAGCCACACCGTGTCCTCTGTCCCAGTCGTCCACTGTGTTTTAATCCTTGGGGATTGTGGTGGGTTATTGTCGCTCCTCAAATGCTCAGCATCTGTTGGCCATGCCATGTTTCTGCTCTCTCCCATGGCCTACTTTTTCCTTTTGTGTCTCGACAGCGTTTCTATAGCCCGGTGTCTAAACAAAGAGAGGTGTGGTTTACATCCTAGGATGCAGGATGCCGAACCTGCTGCATCAACAAATGAGATGCAAAGTGCAGGCTGTTGGTTAGACAAAACATTTGTGGAGCCTGAAGGGAAAATTAACTCCAATGACTCTGGACCTAGCTAATAACCCAGGCCCTTGTTCTACGCTTTGCTTCGTAGGGAGCGTCTGTAACCTCGACTGTTGAGAAGCGTGGACTCTGCTGAAGTTTTGAACAACTGATCTGATTTGTCCCTAATGCTAGCGTTTGCCGTGATTGTGAACGTAGCCATGCCAAAGACTTTACCAGAAATTGCATCCAGCATAAACAAATCATCGTCCACGGCGATACGATAACAGAAGTACTGAACCGAACGGCATCTTTTGCCAGCAATAAAATGTCTTAAACATTCCTCTTGATCTCACTTGAATTGCTCAATATTTGGATATTTGACCAACATGGATTTGTTCACTTCCTCTGGTGCCATTGCCAGAAAATTGACATCATCATTCTCAACTCCTCCTCCCCGGCTGAAATTCATCCTGAGAAATTCAATGCGAGAAATCCCCGATGGAGGCCTGCAAGGACATGAGAATTGAGTGATTGCTTGGGAAGGCAAAGACCAGACTACTCTAGAGCAGCGGCCCCCAATTTTGCTGCGGACCGGGGGTGGGTGGGTGGTGCGTGGTAAGTATCAAGTCCGATGCTGTTGTTCGGGGGGGGGGGGTGCGCACCCCGATCCCGATGTTGTTTTGTTACTCATTCTGTTGCAAGTCACGCAAGACGTAACCAGTAAAATCAGTTTAGGATTTTCAAAATAAAACATCCGGAAGTAGTTCATTATTTCTTGCGCGGCCCGGTACCAATTGGTCCGCGGCCCGGCTCTAGAGCATCAGTGAAGGTTTTATTTTAGGGGCGATCATGACACTCGTTCCTTGCTGTTAAAGCATTGTCTGTTGTAACAGGTTTGCTAAAGCTGCAGTTTCTCCAACATTTTATTTTATTTCATTATTCCAGCTAAGACGGCTCTGGGTCACTTTGAACCTTTTATAAATGTGGTACAAATTAGTTGAATCCCTTCCAACTCGTATTTCCTGCCAGGACACAAATCACTTCTGTTCTTCTCTTACGTTATGTTCTTATTAGTTTACTTTCCTTGGTAGTTGACAAGTTGAAAAGTAGACATAACCTTAACAATTCTTAAATTCCTTTCATAATTAAACTGGAAAGTATTTTCTAATATATATATATATTACACACAATTTCTTCTGACTGGTTCTGAATACAAACATGGTGATTTTCATGAAATATGATAGGTCATGACTTCTGATCAAATTACTCTGAGCTCTAGTACTACTAGTAGTAGATAATATTTATCAACATGACATAACCGCATTTCATTACTTTTCAGGCAAATAAAAAAATATATTTTTAACTGTAAGTTTGAAAATAGATGACTCCTTGTATGTTTCCAAAAATTCAAGAAATAGTTCCTATTTGTATTTGTAATCACTTTTGGCACATAATTCCTTGTAATTTCTCAGTAAACAAAAGACTAACCCAGTCTGTGAAGTGGATTAATGAAACATATTGTCTTGACTACATAGCCATACTTTATTATTATCTTATGTTGATAACTTTTCATCTTCACAAACAAAAGCATGTTGTTGTGATGTCAGCCCTACCTTTAGAAAACCTTTTCCATGTCCATGTGATTTATCAGCTATAGAAAATGTTTTCCCTTTAGACCAACTCACAAAGTTGGTTGATGAAAACATAATAGAGCTGTAAATCCATTCAGATAGAGAATGAAAAGTTGAATGTGTGGTGAATAAAATCACTGACCATATTGTATTCCTTTGAACCAAACATAATAATACCCAGGACTTAGGAGTTTTTTGTGTTGAGGGTTTGATGTTTTATGGTGGAATGATTTTATGGAAACTGATATTTTCAATTGCAAAAAAAGTACATTATAAAAACATATAGATGTAACTGTACATAGTTTGAATTTAAATCATGCAAAAATCAACATTCAACCTCAGGTAAATTCTAATCCAGTTTACAACAAATCCTGATCCCTTTGATTTGAAGAAGTGTTCTAGATCAATTTCTGTTCTTCCGTGAGGAGTTATAGGAAGGATAATCTGTTTATATTTGTTGCATTGTTTTATGACATGTCCTGTCTGACAAGAGCGGCACTTTGAGTTATCTGATATTCTGTGATACCAATACTACCTTAAATTGATATAAATATGCAATATATCAAATTTGACTCAAAAGAAACTTGACTTTGTAATTCAACTCCTTGAAATTGGGCTTCTGTCTCTTTAAGGAAACCCTGCTCTTTCCAATGTTCCACCATCAGGAAGTCATCACAACATGGCTCCTTTATTAAGTCGTTAACAACGTTTTTATCAGCGTTGCACTTAGAAGTAGCTCCTATAATGAGCTCAGCTGATGCTCAGTTTCAGCAGTTGTTTGCTAATTGCTGCTGGCTAGTCTGAAGGAGCTGAGGTGAACTGCTGTGTGAGGCAGACGTTCAGTACCCTGGAAACTGCAGCTTTGAGGAGGAGCTTCACCTTGAAGGTGGGGCTAGGTCAACCAGGTGTTTTGCACAGCTGGATGGTTGCCATGGGAAATTAAATGATTTCTCAGACATGCCTGAATGAATCAACACTTCAGGAATGTTTTTGATCAGGGAACAAAATTATAACATGATGTAAAGCTCAAAAAGTCAATTTTACATAATACTGACCATATAAAAAGGAGTTAGAACCTGGGGCCGCCTCTGATCTCACTATGTCTTTATGAAATCACTCTTCAGGAAAATCAATATTTCAACTGTAAAAATAGTTTTAAAAACATTTTAAAAGAACTTGGCTTTAAGTAGCATTTTTGTGCAACCGAAACGGACCTTAGAGGATGTGTGTTTCAACATAACTGGAGGTCTGTTGTCTGCTGCACAGAGCGACTCTCATCACCGAGCTGCGGCTCCCCGCCGCGCTGCTTTCCCTGCGGGGCGGGGTGGCGCTCAGTCCGGCGCACTCTGCCGCCCTCAGCGCACCGTCTGTCCGCCTCTGTCTCGACACGACATGGGTGTGGAGAAGGAAAAGCTGGACACCAGCATAATTATGGACGAGGACGAGTACAACCTGTCCATAGAGCCCATTCTGATGAAGAAAGGGAAGGTGTACTCGAAGGCGCCGGATCGGGATCCAAACGAGATCAACACGCATCTGAAGGTAAAGTCTGCGCGCGCGCACGGAGACTCTGAAAGTGAAAACGTCCGAGGCGACGTCGACGTTTCTACACCTTGATTAATCACTCATATTATTACTTCACTGTGAGCGTTTTGTTGTTGTGGTCGTCATTGTGAGGATGGTCATCAGTTTCATGAATACCTGGAAGTCGCTGCCTGCGCGTGCATCCATCATCTCTAAACTATTTCCGGCCTGCAGGTTTTTGTTGCTCGTTTTTCAAGGTTAATCGCTTGGCGCTTTGGCTTTTGTCAGAGAAACCTAAGTGTATGCGGGATCCCACTTCAGTAATCCAATATCAAAACAAACTAAAGCACTGCATGAAACAAAAATGCATTGCATACGTAGTGACATAAGTTTATTTTTATTTATTTTTTTTATTTATTTTTTTTTACTTTAAACGCAGATAATTCAGGTTATACAAAATTGCATTATTATTATGAACATTATTTTTTTACACAGAAATATCAGCCTAATAAAAATTTTGTCTGTGTACTGTACAATATTTGCAGTCAGTATTTGTCCAGCCTGTGAGTCTTTTTAGGAATGAAGGAAATCCAGTCAAATCCACTGATAAACCATCTATGGACGTGTGGGCAGCTGCCGAGTGGAAATCAGCATCTCTGTAAAGTCTGATGGAACAAGAACACATGATCTTCTTTAACTTTTCCTAGCAGATGGCTGCTACTTTGGACCTTTTTCTTTCCACTAAACCTTCCACTTAACAGCAAAACAGAAAAGGCAACTTCTTTTTCAGCTACGTTAGTGCACTACACCATTTTTGGAAGGAGAATCAATGGACAACCATTAAGTCAATGATGTTCTTCATGATTTATATACATTTTTTATGGCTCTTATTAAATATTCTAGTATTCAGCAAAACCTAATTTTGAACTTTAATTAGCTATGAGCAAAATTCTCAAAATTAACAGAAGTTATTTAATTCAATTTCAGTTCAATTCAAAAATACTTCATTAATTCCACATTTAGTGAAAGTAAATAGTTGGCTCTGGTCACTTATCCTTGCAGGGTCCGGTAGTGGCTGGTGCCTGTCTTCAGAGGTTGGTGGGCAGTGTACAGTCTCCATTTCTGAAAAAATACTGAAATAATTTTCTAGAATAAATCGATTTGTTCTGTCGTTTTGTTTTGTTTTTGCGTTGATTCTACTGTCGGTCGACTGGTCTCTCTAAATTCTTTGTCCTGTCCACCTTTATGTTGTGGTGTGTTGGACTGTCCAGGCTGTAGCGAACACTTCATGTAGTGATCAGTCAGTAGCTGTGTCTGCATTGAAATCACAAACATTTATTTGACTAATGGAAACATGTCAATTTGGGGAAAAAAAACAACAAAACAAATTTATATTCCATTTGAAATTATTTGACACAGCAGCAACATTTAGACATGTATAGTAATGAATGTGCTGTTGGGGGCCCCAGCTGGTTTTTTTAGTGCTCTGAACAGGTGTTTAGTTGCTTCTGACTTGGGCCGGCTCTGATCGTAGTGTCTCAGCAGGTGGGTTTCGAGGACGTGATCGGCGAGCCGAGCTCCGCCCACAGCTTCGACAGAGTTTGGATCGGGAGCCACGCCACCTTCGAGCTGGTCAAGTTCTTCTTCTACCGGCTGCTGACCACCCTGCTGGCCATTCCCATGGCCTTCACACTGGGGCTGCTCTTCGGAGTGCTGAGCTGCGTCCATGTCTGGTGAGGACACGTCCCCCGTCTCATTACGCTCCTTCTCCAGGTCTCACATCAGAGACAGAAAACAAAGATTAAATCCCAACAACAACTTGGAGTTTCCACCCTAAAGACGTAAAGCTGAAATACATTTATTGGGTTTTATATTATACATTATTCAAGAGGTTCATAACCCTCAACTTCATGCATGAAGACGTAATGGAAAATGGTTTTAAATACACATACAAGCACTGCCTGGAAACTTTGGAGGAATGTTGAACTCCACTGGTAGCTCAAAAAATAAAAAATAAAAAAATAAAGCCCTGTTTGCTCCAGCAGACAGACAGCTTTTCAGCATCAATTAAAGTCCATTTTTCAGACCAGAGTGGAACTTTCTTAGTTTGCTCGTGGAGCAGAGCAGAGAAACTTCAGCACAATGTCAGAGGAATTCATCAGAGAGACGATGAGCTGCTACCAGAGCCCAGAGCAGATTAAATAATCCAGACTGAGTTTTATGAAATTTTCCATCTGGATCCAGGGAAGATGCTGTAGAAAAGCTGATATGATTTTGTTTTTGTCTGATTTATTTTGACTGAACTTGTGACGTGAAATCTGGATATTACTATTAGAATGTTTGATAACCAACAACGGGGCCGAATCCAGAGAAATCTAATGCGATTGGTTTTTTTTGTTTTTTTTAAAGACGTTTTCTAACGACCAGAGTTAAGATTTGATCAACATTTGACTTATAATTTTTGAGTCTTTTTTATAGATATGTTTATTAATTTTTTGTTTAATAACAACAACATAACAGAACAAAAGCTCAGCAGTGCAGTCCAGAGGAGACAAAAAGATAAGATAAGATAAGATAAGATAAGATAAGATAAGATAAGATAAGATAAGATAAGAGGCATACACACTTCCATCATTATATAATGATGTCTAAACATTTAGAAATGCTTGAGACAAGATGGTGGACACGTGTCCTTCAGCATAGTCCAAGAAGGGCTTCCATATGCGTCCAAAATTGTCAGTCTTTGAGTGGACGAGGCATGTTAGAAAGTCTAAAGGGATATATTCAAAATAAACTTCTTCCACCCAAAAATAGTAGGAGACTTATTAGAAATTCATTGTAACAAAATATTCTTTTGAGCACAGAAAATTAGGACATTATACAACTTAATCTTGCTTTGATTTTGGATATGTTTATTTGGCAGACCAAGGAGAAGAGACACTGGATCAAGATCAATATTAGTTTGATTAGTTTTGATCATTTTCCTAGTCTCAACCAGAATAGATTCCCAGTATATCTGGATCTTGGGGCATGACCAAAGAGGCTGCCTTCATGTATTTTGCATTTAGGACACAGCGAAGAGGACCCTGGTTTAAACATAGACATCTGGTTTGGGGCCAAGTGAGCAAAATGTAGTAATTTAAGTTGCAATGCCCAGGAGCAATGACAAGTAGTCATTTTTCTGGCAGAGCTCCAAATACTGCTCCACATTTCATCAGTAATCTGGATATTCAGCTCTCCTCCACAGGCCTGGGCCAGAGTTGATAAGTGACATCAATGTTTTGTAGCACATACTGAGTAGTTCCAAAAAACAGTTTTTCAAAGCCCAAAACCTCAGTGTCCCTGAATGGAGTTGTTTCTTTTTTAACAAAGTCTCTTAGCTGGAAGAAAGGAAGAGGATATTTTTCCTACTCCAAAGGCTTCCACAACTTGATTAAAAGACATGAGGATCCCCTCCTTAAAAAGACAGCCCAAAGAGGAAACACCTTTAGCCACCCATCCCCCCAAACCTGCATCTAACATACCCGGAGGAAAGTCAGGGTTCTGGACAAAGGGTGTAAATGGAAATTGCTTCCTTAACCAAGCACGTGTGTTTCATCTCCCTGATGAAGACACACACAGGTAAACGAACCCAAAAGAGAAGGTCCATCACATATCTATCGTTGCCGCGCACCACTAAAAATCACAAGAAAGTACAGCTGAGCAGATCAGATTGAAATGAGTCATAATCATAATTTCTCACATCACTTGTTCTTATGTGTGAAGAGGACAAGAAAAAGAATCAGAACATGCTTAGAGATCAGACCCCTGACACTGTCCAGTCCAGAGCGTTTGCCTCCATGATCTTCCTCTGACGTTATTTCAGCCTAAACTGTCCATAAACTCCATTGCTTTATCCGATGAAATAAAAAATCTTTGCTTCCCCATCCTCTCCTTGGGCTGCCACCTTATCGTGGTGGAGGGGTTTGAGTGCCCCAATGATCCTAGGAGCTATGCTGTCTGGGGCTTCATGCCCCTGGTAGGGTCACCCAAGGCAGACAGGTCCTAGGTGAGGGACCAGACAAAACGCAGCCCGAAGACCCCAATGATGAACGACACCAGCCGAAGAGGAAACGTAGGCCCCCCCGTCCCATGGGCCCACCACCCGTGAGAGGGCCCAAAGGGGTTGGGTGCATTGTGTGATGGGTGGCAGCCGAGGGAGTGGACCCTGGCGGTCCGATCTTCGGTTGCAGAACCCTCTTGGGACGTGGAATGTCACCTCTCTGGTGGGGAAGGAGCCGGAGCTAGTGTGTGAGGTCGAGAGGTTCTGGCTAGAAATAGTCGGTCTCGCCTCGACACATGGCTCTGGTTCTGGAACCAGTCTCCTTGAGAGGGGCTGGACATACTTCCACTCTGGAGTTGCCCAAGGTGTGAGGCGTCAGGCAGGAGTGGGCATACTTGTTGCTCCCCATCTCGGCGCCTGTACGTTGGGGTTTACTTCCTCCGCCTACGGGTGAGGGGACGGGTCCTGACTGTCGTTTGTGCTTATGGGCTGAACGACAGTTCAGATTACCCACCCTTTTTGGAGTCCTTAGAGGGGGTACTGGAGAGTGCTCCTCCTGGGGACTCCCTTGTTCTGCTGGGGGACTTCAACGCTCACGTGGGCAATGACAGTGAGACCTGGAGGGGCGTGGTTGGGAGGAACGGCCCCCCCGATCTGAACTCGAGTGGTGTTCTGTTGTTGGACTTCTGTGCTCGTCATGGATTGTCCATAACGAACGCCATGTTCAAGCATAAGGGTGTCTATATGTGCACTTGGCACCAGGGCACCCTAGGCCGCAGTTCGATGATCGACTTTGCCATCGTTTCATCAGATCTGCGGCCGTATGTCTTGAACACTCGGGTGAAGAGAGGTGCGGAGCTGTCCACTGACAACTACCTGGTGGTGAGTTGGCTCCGGTGGTGGGGGAGGAAGCCGGTCAGACCTGGCAGGCCCAAACGTGTTGTGAGGGTCTGCTGGGAACGTCTGGCGGAATCCCCTGTGAGACGGAGCTTTAACTCCCATCTCCAGCAAAACTTCGAACACGTCCCGGGGGAGGTGGGGGACATGGAGTCTGAGTGGACCGTGTTCCGTGCCTCCATTGTCGAGGCGGCCGATCGGAGCTGTGGCCGCAAGGTTGTCAGTGCCTGTCGCAGCAGCAACCCTCAAACCCATTGGTGGACAAGGGATGGAGGGTAAGGGATGCTGTCAGGAGTCCTATCTGGCCTTTTAGGCCTGTGGGACTCCGGAAGCAGCTGATGGGTACCGGCGGGCGTAGCGGCATGCGGCTCGGGTGGTTGCTGAGGCAAAAACTCGGGCATGGGAGGAGTTTGGAGAGGCCATGGAGAAAGACTTCCGCACGGCTTCGAGGCGATTCTGGTCCACCATCCGGCATCTCAGGAGAGGGAAGCAGTAGAGCACCAACACTGTTTATAGTGGGGATGGTGTGCTGCTGACCTCTACTCGGGACATTGTGGGCCGGTGGGCAGAGTACTTTGAAGACCTCCTCAATCCCACCAACATGCCTTCCATTGAGGAAGCTGAGCCTGGGGACTCTGGGTTGGGCTCTCCAATCTCTGGGGACGAGGTCGCCGAGGTGGTTAAAAAGCTCCTCGGTGGCAAGGCCCCGGGTGTGGATGAGATCCGCCCTGAGTTCCTTAAGGCTCTGGATGTTGTAGGGTTGTGTTGGCTTACGCGACTCTGCAATATCGCATGGACATCGGGGGCAGTTCCCCTGGATTGACAGACTGGGGTGGTGGTCCCCCTATTCAAAAAGGGGGACCAGAGGGTGTGTTCCAATTACATAGGGGTCACACTTTTAAGCCTCCCTGCCTCTTGGGCGGGCGGGCGGACAGACACAATCCTTAACCTGGCCGGGTAAAGAAGGGAGCACTGGATGCCTGCCTCCCACAACCATCTCTTTACCGCATCGAATCCTTTCCGCCTGCGCATGGTGTCTGCCGAAGAATCCTGGAAGAACATGATCTCAGAGTTCTGATACATCAGGGGCTAGTCTCTGCCCCCCTCACGCCGAGCGGCTTCGAGTATCTGCTGTTGATCTCGGTAGTAATGAAATCTGATCAGCACCGGTCTTGGTCTCTGTAGGCCCGGGCTGTGGAGCCAGTGTGTGGTGCGTCCTCTTGAGCTTGATCCAGCCGCTCTTAGTCTTGTAGAAGTCCGGGCAGCCATTTTTAAAAGAATTTTAGGGCTCTATCAGCCTCTATCCCTTCTTTTGAACCGATCACCCGAATGTTCTTTCTCCTGCCTCTATTTTCAATGTTGCCAATTCGTTGTGCCATCGTGAATCCTGTTGTCTCCATGTAAACAAGCCATCTCTCACAGAGCAAACGTAGTTTAAAGCATGGTGTAAATTTAACGTCTACATTTTAGATGATATATCAAAAAATCACAGCTGGGATTTCATCTTACAGAGATTGAGAGGATAACTTGAGGAAATGGCTGTATGGCATGGTAATATGTCATTTTATAGGTTTCTTTTCTTAAATAGCTTACTTTTGATGCAACTATTAGGGATGGAGAGACCAGACTGTTAAACGCTAATGAATTATAAACCAATCATTATTATTATTATTTTTAAAATATGAAATCATCGCCGATCAGCTTCCAGGTTGTTCTTCTCCAGTACTTCTACAGCAGAATATGAAAGCCAGATGAAAAGGTTTTTTTTTTTTTAATTTTGACTTTAATATTATGACTTAAGTAAGTTAGAATATTATTACAATAAAGTTGTGATGCTACTAGAATAAAGACAAAATATTACCAGAAAAAAGTTTCAAAATTACTTGAAAAAAGTTGTGTTAATAATAACTTGTATTATTGCGACTTTATTGTCGTCCAACTTTATTCTTCAATTGCTTTGAGTTTATTCTCATTATAGCAACTTTTCTTCCTTCTACTGTTATGACTTTTTTGCTGTACAACTTTATTCTCATATCAGTGGGAGTTTTTTCCTCATTTTATTTCGACTTCATGAGATTTTATTCTTTTTGTCTGTGCAGGCTGGTGATGCCAGTGGTCCAGAGCTTCATGATGCTCCTGCCTTCAGCGCAGAAGATATGGAGGAGTCTGACGGACATTTTCATAGCTCCGCTGTTCCAGAGTCTGGGGAAATGTTTGTCCTCCATTCAGATTCAAACCCCAGAGAACTGAAGCAGACATCTGCTTTAACTTTTCCCTGAGTTGTTGGAAAAAGTTACAAAAGGGCGAGGGAGACGTGAGCTCTTAAAAAGTTTAATATAAGATACAGAAAGACGTGTGCAAAATAAAAGACAATCATGGGGAAAAGGAAGGTTAGAGCATGACCACAAAACCTCATCTTGCTTTAGCAGACTCCTTTGTAGGAGAGAGAGAAGCTTCTGTAGCATTTACTTGGGTTTTATAACAAATTGTTCTGGTTGTTGATTCCTCTGAAGTGGATTTGGGTGGAGTATTGATGACTAGCTAGTAAAGGAATATTTCCTGTTTTAATGAAGATTGTCTCATATAGTTGCTGTCATCATGTGACTTTGTTAGCGGCGGTCCCGAGCCTCAGACATGAAGTCGTGTGCTTTAGGCTGCAGGTTGGTGCTAAATTTGAGTCTTATTTTGAAGTGAGGAAGGAAGTTGTTTTGGAGTTGGTTTTCTTGTTGCGTTGATGGAGTTGACTGTTAAAGATTGTTGAACTAACAACATTCTGCTTCAGTAGTAGTAAAAATAAAAAAAAAACAAGTTTCCACCATCTTAGCATTGTGTGTCAGCCTTCGATGTCTGTAAAGTTAACCGTTGTCAGCCATTTGCATCAAATTTTAGAGCTTCCAGAGCTGAAGGGCTATTTCTGAGTTTCTTTGTGAGTCTGTACTGCATTTGGTGAAATATTTACCAAGATGGTCACAATTGTCAAGATGTCATGATGGACAAGCTAACTGTTAGCTGCTACTGACGCTAAAGTTAGCTTTTTTACCGAACCTCTGCTGTGTCATCTTTAGTTCAGATCTAAAATACTCAGGAAGATCAAACCTGAATGCCGTATTCAACACTAAACAGATTTATATATATATATATATATATATATATATATATATATATATATATATATATATATATATATATATATATATATATATATATATATATATATATATATATATATATATATATATATATATATATATATATATATATATATATATTTTGCAATACCAGGTTGATGGAAGCTTTTTTATTGAAGAACCACAAAAACAATATTTTTATTACGTTTTTGGTGAGATGTAGTCATCAAATTTGAACTGGGATGTTTTACACTTATTGGAAATAATTTTAAAACTCTCTTACTTATTCTTACATTCATAAGAACCCAAGTCTTAACAATTGGACTTAGAGTTACACTCTTGGTAGTTGATCTAGTTTTCTTTGGATTCAGCCGACAGCTAATCGTTTCTGACTAATGTTCAGGTGAATTTTACTGAAGCATTTGAGGAGAAAAATTATCCAGACTGTTGTAGTTATCTGACAATATTTACAAATGAACAACAATTATGTGAGATTGTCCGGGACTAGATGACAGTCTTACCTGCTTACCTTAGATGATGTTGACTGCTTTGGAATGCTTCAGAAAACTCAGTATTCCAAAAATATATTGACTAAGGTTCAGACAGGGCAGATGCATTTTAAGTAATCAGGAACACATCCACAGTTTGTGTTTTTTATGGGTAATAATCATTCATGTTCGATATGACATGGACCTTTTGAGAACCATCAAATACAGTTGTGTTTGAAATTGTGACCAAAAATCATTCTTGTCATTCCATTTCTGTTCAAGCTTAAAGAATCAGTTAAGACTAACTTCCTGACATGTTAGTAGATGTAATTTTTCTGCTCTATAAACATATGTAAGTTATATATATTGCAAACTATTCAACTATAAGCTAAATGTAGTGAGCTGAAAGAGAAAATGCATTATATGGCAGAAGTCTATCTAGCTATTAAAAGCTAAAATGCAGCATTTGCACATTTGCAGGCATTTACTAACATATCTACTGTGATGAATTTACATGAGATTGACCTTAATGCTGGGCATCTATTTTATTATTTTAAAATGCCAGAATATGCTGCAGCTCATCTGGGAAGGAGACATGCTGTATTCCTGAATGACACACATCTACAGAAGTGAACCTCTGTGAGATTGAGGCGTTTTCTGTCTGTGACTGAGACTCTGGTTCAGGCAAAACAAACTACAGCTGCAAATCGAAAGGCATCCAGGAATGATTTCATATGTTTTAGTGTTTGCAACCGTTTGGGGAAATTTAAGTTGTAAAACTGCTCTTTCTGTTTTTCCTGTTGATGGTTTGAAAAGAACTGGTGACGCAATAACAGACCTGGAAGCCAACGTCTTATGTTGTCCTGATGCCAAAAATACACAATTTTGCAATTGCTATTTTTCCATACATTAAGAAATTAAATTAAAATCACATGTAAATAAGCTAATTCACCTGGTAAGTCATTAAAAAAATCATGGCAGTGACGGACATGAGAAGTATTCATAATTCATCCATGGCACTAGCTCTCTTTCCACTTCCTGTTGACTTCTTCTTTGTAGTTTCCATCAGTAGTAATAGCCGGCTGTTGATCATGTGACTCGCATGATGCGAAAAAAGTGTTTCCATCGCAGTTTTGTGAAATACGTTTATTTCAGTATGGTTGAAAAATATGGGCGAGTGTTAGGAACACTGAAAAAGAAAGAAAAATTATTCTGACTTTAATCTGAAAAAAAGATCTGAGAATCTGAAAGACACTTTCCTCAACGAAAGTCAGAATTATTATTTTTTTCTTCCAGTGGCCCTCTTTTTCTTCTGTAGAAAAACCATCACATCCGAGTGCAAAAACTTTTTATTGAAAAGTGAGAGGGTTCCACCCCCCCTCCCCCCAATTGACGCATCTCCATTTTCCAAATTTATTTTCGAATTTTCAATTTGCACAATTTTATGGTTGATGGAAATGCAGTTATTGATATTCCTCTGAATTAATGTAAAACTTTGCTTTGATGTTCTTTTTACAACACGTTAATATGCAGTTTGAAATTTTGACGCTTAAGTGAAGAGACAGTTAAAATCAACGTTGCTTAAAGCGTTTCTACATGGAGGAATTCCTATTAGAACTTATCTGGACTGCAGATCTAATGATCAAGGTGAAAAGGTAAGAGAACTTTGGCAAACTTTACTTTGACAAACACATTCGTTCTGTTTGCCAAAGTATCAGTGACGTAAAAATTGGATTAAGTACAACACAGCAGTTCAAACTGAGGAGACTTTGAATACTGTCGGGTTAGTATACTATTCAGTACCACATATGGAAGAGGCTCAGATGTCATTTTTTGGGGGTCTCTTTGGGATCAGAACTGGGCAAAAAAAAAATATTTTTGAATGCAGACATATATTTCCAGATAAGGTTTTATGATGATCTGGGCAGACAGGTGAAGGCTTTTATTTTATTTTCCCCATGACACTACAGAGCAGCTATGCATGTAGACATGAAAATAACAAATCCAACTCAGTTCTCACATTATTTATTTGCTTTCTGACTTGATTTACTGTTATGATGGAAACTGAAGGACACCATGTGTAAGTTATCTAAAATAAAGATTCATTTTCCCCTTGAGGAAACAGTTGTGTGAGATTTCTTGTTATTTAGTTGCAGGAGATGAGATGGTTGAGTTATGCGACTGCCAGAAAGTCTCATAAATCATCTTCACTCATATTGCCTAAGACACTTTCCTCAACAAATCTGAGCTGTGTGTTAATGACACATCACCCGAGGCTCCACTGTCAGACCTGCAGGTCTGCGCAGCGTTTGTAACTCAACTTGGGTTGCTATGGGAACCTGTCCTCAGCTGAAGGAATTTGTGATGAACAGCACTCCTGGTACAAAAAATGTCTGCCGTCATGTTCCTTGTGCTACTTCATCCAGATCAGATCAAAGTTATCGCAGTAACAAATACAGCAGTGTGAAATACACCGTGTGCCGCCTGCAGGCTGATGGCTCACCAAGTCAGGACTGCATACCAACATAAATTGTCACCTTCTTCAATTTTGGAAAATCAGGGGTGAAGTAGGGCTGAGAGAGAAACCTGCTCACTCTGCAGCTTTTATTTGACTCCTCTACAGCTGAAAAAAAAGTCTCAACTTTTATTTTAAAAAATCCTTTGCTCTTTAGAATTGTTTAGGGAAGTTCAAAAGGTGCTTAATGTATTTAGTGATTCCTAAATACAGCTGTGGAAGAAATGAAGAGACCACAGCAAAATTACCACTTTCTCTGATTTTACTTTTTATACAGTTTGAGTAAAATTAACATTTTGTTTTATTCTATAAACTACTGAAATTCCAAGCAAAACTTTAGTATTTGTTTGCAGAAAATGAGAAATGGTCAAAATAACACAAAAGATGCAGTGCTTTCAGACTTATAATAATGCAAAGAAAACAAGTTCATTCATATTCATTAAGAAACAACAATATTAATATTTCAACTCAGGAAGAGTTCAGAAATCAATATTTGGTGGAATAACCAGCAGGGTTTTAATGAGGGTCAGTGCAGTGAAAAAAATAAATCCTGCTGCTTTTGGAAAGGAGGCGACTTTGTACTGCGAGCACTTAGTGCCTAAAGCTAAAATATAGCCAATAAGATAATCAATAACATAATCAATATGATGTCATCCGTTTGTGTTCCAGCAGGATTTCAATGTTTTTTTGTCGTTTCATGAATATTCATAACACTATGATGTTTCATATATATGTAATCCCGTACACTCGGCTATTACCACTGTACAGCACGGAACAGCATTAAACCCTCACTGGCCACTTTATTAGGTACACCTCTCAACAGAAATAGCAGGTTAATAGAATAGAATAGAATAGAATTACTTTATTCATCCCAGCAGGGAAATTACTTCGCAGTTGCAGCATAGAGACAAGACACAATAACAACTACCACTGAGTAGCAATTGTAGACCAAATAAAAAATAAAAATAAAATATAAAATGCTGTTAATATAAGAAACAACTTAAGAGCAGTCCTTGCAAAGATCCAAAAAATGTAGATATGTAAATGTAAATATATGTACAGCAAGTGTGTCACAGTGCAGTTGTGCAAAATTGGACTGATTAGTGCAGAACAATGATTTAGCTTTTATTGTACAGTGAGATGGCATGTGGCAGGAAGGATTTCCTGTATCTGTCCCTACGACAGCGGAGCTGGAGCAGCCTATGTGAGAAGGTGCTCCGCTGTCTGTCCACTATGTGGTGGAGAGGGTGCTGTTTATTGTCCATAATAGACAGAACCTTCTTCAGTGTCCTCCTCTCCACCACAGTTTCCAGGGACTCCAGCCTTAGTCCCAGTACAGAGCCAGCTTTCCTGATGATTTTGTCCAGTCTATTAGAGTCGCTGACTCTGATGCTGCTTCCCCAACACACAACAGCAAAGAAGATGGCACCGGCAACAACACTGTGATAAAAGGTCTCCAACATCTTGCTGCACACATTGAAGGATCTCAGCTTCCTTAAAAAATAGAGTCTGCTCATCCCCTTCTTGCACACAGCGTCAGTGTTAGATGCCCAGTCCAGTCTGTTGCCGATTACAACTCCCAGGTATTTGTAATCCTCCACCTCCTCCACCACTTCCCCTTTGATCTTCAGTGGCCGTGAAGGTATCTTCTTCCTTCTGAAGTCAATCACCATCTCTCTGGTCTTACTAATGTTGAGCCTCAGGTGATTCTGGTCAGACCACTCCACAAAGCTGTCCACCAGTGTCCTGTACTCCCCCTCCCCTCCATCCCCTATACACCCGACAACCGCTGAGTCATCAGAAAACTTCTGTAGGTGACATGACTCAGAGTTGTACTGGAAATCAGTGGTGTACAGGGTGAAGAGAAAGGGAGAAAGCACAGTTCCCTGTGAAGCTCCTACGTCACTGACCACCACATCAGACAGGACACTGCCCAGACGGACAAACTGTGGCCTGCCTGTCAAGTAGTCAGTAACCCAGGAGATCACTGAGTCGTTGACACCCATCCTCCGCAGCTTCTCACCCAGCAGCAGAGGCTGGATGGTGTTGAAGGCACTGGAGAAATCAAAGAATGTGATTCTCACAGTGTCTCCTCCACCATCCAGGTGCGACAGTGCTTGGTGCAGCAGGAAGATGATGGCATCGTCAACTCCTAAGTGGGGCTGGTAGGCAAATTGCAGGGGGTCTAGAAACGTCCTCACCCGAGGCCTCAGCTGGGCCAGGACCAGTCTCTCCATGACCTTCATCACATGAGATGTGAGAGCAACTGGTCTGTAGTCATCTGGGTCGGATGGCCTTGGCTTCTTGGGAACAGGAACCACATGTGATGTCTTCCACCGCAGTGAGACTCTCTACAGCCTCAAGCTCAAGTTGTACATGTGTGCCAGTACAGGGGACAGCTGGCCAGAGCAGGTCTTCAGGATCCGTGGTGTAATGCCATCAGGTCCTGCATCCTTCCCCTGGTGCAATCGCTCCAACTGTCTCTTAACCTGGCCTGTAGTCACCGTTAGCTGGGGGTAGGTGTTGTTGTCTGCAGTGGAGATGGGGGAGGAGGGGGGATGGGGGGCTGAAGGAGAGGTGGTGTGCAGGAGAATGCCGGTAGGTGGTTTGAACAACTTGGGGCAGTGTGGATGTGTGGGGGGATGGTGGTGGTAGGGGAGTAGCAGGAGGTGAGCTAAACCTGTTGAAAAACTGGTTGAACTGGTTTTCTCTATCCCAGCTCCCAGATACCTGTGTGTCCTTCCCCTTCATTCCAGCGATGTTCTTCATTCCTTTCCACACATCTTTCACACTGTTCCGCTCGAGTTTGGACTCAAGCTTCCTCCTGTAGTTGTCCTTGCATGTCCTCAGTGTCTCTCTGAGTTCACGCAAGGCTCGATTTATGTAGCTAGATGTAGAGGAGAAAACTTGGATTTCCTGTCAAACGCCACGGCAACAGTTTGTAACACGACTGCTGCGCTCATTATTCTGTCACTGACGGTTTCTGGTTTCTTCTTACAAATCAAACCAAATATCCATATTTGGTTTGCATATGAATAATATAATCAGACTCTGGTTGGATCATCCATTCTTCTTAGAGTTTCTCATGCATTCAAATACCTGCTACTGTCATTCAGGAGATTCTTGCAGAAGTTCCAGCAGCTTCATGTTGCTTGCATCACATTTGATGTTGACTATATTTTAAAGTTGCCATGACTACTTGTGAAAACTCTCCTCATTGGTCTGACATCCCCCCTAACCCCCCGGTCTGTTCCTGGATTGTGTTTTTTTTTTTCTCCAGTTTGATTGCTTAGGATTCCTCAAAGTTTTCTGTCTCCTGCAGCAACATAACATAACATAATTGGTTGAGATCAATAAGCACACACTGACCACACACTCTGTAAACCACAATAAGTGAATTTCACTAAGTATTCAATATTCATGCAAACTTGTTGCCTCAAAAACAATTGAGTTTTCAAAACTTAAAAATGTTAGTATGTGCAAACTATATATCTGAAGTTTATTCTGCTTATATTATTTGAGTAAGCTGTAATGACGCATTAGAACACACAACTCTACTGTAAAATCTCATTATTTCTGCTTACTTGGAAAAAAATATTTGTAAACATGTTGTCTCAAAATTTTTAGCTTAACTTCATGTCCATAACTTAAATGAACTTAATAATAGGAGTATGTTGTAACTTCTTAAACACCCAAAGCCTAAAACTATTTGTATAAAAATGAAACTGCATCCCTGAAACATGTCCTACTTTTTATTTGTCTCTTAGATCAAACTTTGACAGAAAACATAGAAAGAAGTTTTCAGTCAAACTAATAAAATTACATGCCAAGCTGCAGCCTACGTCAGAGCGAGGTGGTCATGACAGTGAACATATAACTGACTCTTGGTGCAGCTCCATGTACGCAAACCTAAATACCAATAAACATCTAATAAGAGCTTCACTGCTAGGAAATTATCCATGAACTGGCTTTGGAGTCTACCTTTTCACCTTAAAACTATATTTTGTGACAAATAAAAAAGCTGTTTTATTACTTGCTGCTGGTGGTGGCACAGTGCATTATGGGATATGCTGTTGGCCAATTAAATACTTCACTTTTCTGCATTAGTTTAACGTAAATAGATGAACTTATCAAGCATTTTTTTAAGCCAGAAGTTCACACCACTTGGTTAAGATCAGTCCAAACAGTAAGTTGATGAGAATTAAGTCATGTTCAGTTGAAACCTTTCATTAAACAAAACATTTTGTTTTACAGTGCAGATCTCAAAGCCATAAAGGCTCCTCTAATAAGAGCTTTGTTCTGACCCTAATCCAGAAACACTCAGCTGTTTCAGCTCAGGGCAGGTTTGTTGCTGCTCTGAGTGACATTTACACGTTCTGTCAGAAACTAAAACTGCTGCCACTGAAACTTCCCACAGATTATCAACTCAAAGCTTTTTGGTGCTGTAGGGGACAGACGCCTGGGGACAATTCACACAAGCTGCACTTCATAATGTTTTTGAACCTTAGCATGCAGAGCTCACCTGCAACACAGTCAGTGCCTGTCACTCAGCAATCAGCTGGATTGCTCAGAGTATCTTTATGGGAAAGTTAATGTACCGTAGTTTCTTCTTTGGACCTTTTTTTTTTAATCTGTTCTGTATAAGGGGCCGTTAAATACAAAATCTATGTTTTGTCTGTCACACACTACTAAAGACTCATACACAATACTAACGCCTTACTCCGGCCTTAGAGCCAGAGTAAGGCGTTAGAGCACTAAGTGAACCTCTGAGCGTTTGAGGAGGGAGCGGTAGAGAACGGCTGGCCGAAATTAGCGTTCATAAATCGGACCAACCTTGAGCACCGTGGAGCGCCAATATCCAACTTAAAGCTAACGTCACTGTGGTATCAATGCGTGGGCGATCTGATCTCCAAGTTATGCCCCGCCTCTTCCGTGACAGCTCTCACACGAGTCTCTCACACAGAAAAAGTCAAGTCTCACCCCAGTCATTCATTCATTCATTCATTCATTCATTCATTCATTCATTCATAGTTTTTGTCCTAAACGGCCCTTCATAGTTCTGAGCCACAACCACCAAAGAGGGAATAAAATGTAGGTGGGAATGTTTCTCTGAGTTTTGCTCAAAGGGCAAAAGCACAAAAGAAACAGAGGAATAAATCAAAAATGAATAACTGGAATTTTTCTTTTTATGCTGCATTCAGTAGTAAAATCAGTCATGTTGCAACAGATGCAAAAAAAAATCCCAGTTGGTGCAATGACTGGTTACACTTTAAAAGGGACACATTAACACAGTGATGTAATAAAGTAACATCATATTGGTGTGCATGATGTTACTGTAGCTGTTTTTGGACACACAAATCTTCAAATGTTTGAATTTGAGGTACGCTACCGTCTCTCTGCTGCTTTCACATGCATGTCACCATGAGTGGAATCCCTTTATTAATCAGCAGAGTTTTATATTATTTTGTTTTATGCCTAACATGTGCAACACATGCCTGTTTTATGTGTTACACACATAACAGTTTCATCTATGTGGAGGAAAGATTTGTGTTTATCAGAGATTTTTGGGCATTCTTTCAGAAGTGCATTTGTGAGGTCACACACTGTTGCTGGACGAGAAGGTCTGACTTTCAGCCTCCGCTCTAATTCATCCCAATGTGAGAGGAAGACTTTGTTTAGGCCAGTCAGGGTTTTCCACACTAAAAAAAAAACTCGTCCATGTCTCCATGGATATTTGTGTGTTTTCTAGTAAACGGTCATGTTGGGTAAGACTGCAATCAATTAATTGCACGATCAATTGAAATAGACTCAATAATTACCATTGTGATGAATAACATCTTCTGGAAAACAATCTATTTTATATTGTCCATGGTTTTTGTTTCCGTTTTTTTATTATTGTTTTTTGTGTGTTTTATTTTTAATATTTAAAGTATCTTCCAGTTACAGTGTGTCATGTCCTTCAAAAACATTTTATACTACTATCAATATATTTCTTAAAAATTGTCTCAAAACAACCATATCATCTAGTTACATTTGTTCTTTCTTCTTTGAAGTTACATGTATTGGATAGAATATCCATTTACTCAAGTAAGAGTAGCAATAGTTCACAAAAGTATAATGCATAAAAATACACATACAGTATATGTACTTTAAAAAAAAGTTGCTCAAGTAAACACAATGAAGTAAAATGTAGCTGGTTTCCACACACTGGCCAATCTTTTAGCAAAATAATTCATGAATTCCTCCTTTCATTTCATATTTAATGTGTAGAAGAAGACGCACCTCTGGAGCAGCCAAGCTGTCGGTCACTGAAGCTTCAGCGACAAGATACTGTTCATCCTGACTGGTTCTATAAACACGCTGTAGAGTTTTCAGTGAGTACTTTCTGTCTTATGTACATTTTGAGTTGATATCACCAACAATAAAACTTCGAAAACAACATTCCTTTCAGGCCATTCAACAATTATTCAGTGTTCTGACTCACATAAACCAGCCAAACTGTTTTCTGAAGGATCTAAAAACATTCACCTCGTTTCACACAGACTATCAACAGCATGTCAACAGGTTGGAGTCAGCTGCTGGGATACTGAAACATGTTGATCAGAATGTGACCGGACCGGGGCAGCAGCCTGTTGGTCTGTAAACCACCACCTATGAGAGAGGCCAAAGGGGTCGGGTGCATTGTGTGATGGGTGGCTGCCAAGGGAAGGGGCCCTAGCAGTCCGATCTTTGGTTGCAGAAGCTGGCTCTTGGGACGTGGAATGTCACCTCTCTGGTGGGGAAGGAGCCGGAGCTAGTGTGTGAGGTTGAGAGGTTCCGGCTAGAAATAGTCGGTCTCACCTCGACGCATGGCTCTGGTTCTGGAACCAGTCTCCTTGAGAGGGACTGGACATACTTCTACTCTGGAGTTGCCCACGGTGAGAGGCTTCGGGCAGGAGTGGGCATACTTGTTGCTCCCCATCTCGGCGCCTGTACATTGGGGTTTACCCTGGTGAACGAGAGGGTAGCCTCCCTCCGCCTACAGGTGGGGGGTCGGGTCCTGACTGTCGTTTGTGCTTACGGGCCGATCGACAGTTCAGATTACCCACCGTTCTTGCAGTCCGTACCCCCTGGGGACTCCCTTGTTCTACTGGGGGACTTCAACGCTCATGTGGGCAATGACAGTAAGACCTGGAGGGGCGTGGTTGGGAGGAACGGCCCCCCCGATCTGAACTCGAGCGCTGTTCTGTCGCTGGACATTGAGTCTGAGTGGACCATGTTCTGTGCCTCCATTGTCGAGGCGGCTTATCAGAGCTGTGGCCGCAAGGTTGTTGGTGCCTGTTGCAGCGGCAACCCTCGAACCCGTTGGTGGACACCTTCGGTGAGGGATGCTGTCAGGCTGAAGAAGGAGTCCTATCGGGCCTTTTTGGCCTGTGGTACACCGGAAGCAGCTGATGGGTACCGGCGGGCGAAGCAACATGCGGCTCGGGTGGTTGTTGAGGCAAATACTTGAGCGTGGGAGGAGTTTGGAGAGACCATGGAGAAAGACTTTTGCACGGCTTCGAGGCGATTCTGGTCCACCATCCGGTGTCTCGGGGGGGCGGCGGGGGGAAGCAGTACAGCACCAACACTGTTTATAGTGGGGATGGTGTGCTGCTGACCTCAACTTGGACGTTGTGGGCCAGTGGGCAGAATACATCGAAGACCTCCTCAATCCCACCAACATGCCTTCTATTGAGGAAGCTGAGCCTGGGGACTCTGGGTTGGGCTCTCCAATCTCTGGGGACGAGGTCGCCGAGGTGGTTAAAAAGCTCCTCGGTGGCAGGGCCCCGGAGGGTTGGGGAATGAGATTCTCCCGCAGTTCCTTAAGGCTTTGGATATTGTAAGGTTGTGTTGGCTGACGCGACTCTGCAATTTTACATGGACATCGGGGGCAGTTCCCCTGGATTGACAGACTGGGGTGGTGGTCCCCCTATTCAAAAAGGGGGACCAGAGGGTGTGTTCCAATTACATAGGGGTCACACTCTTAAGCCTCCCTGGCAAGGTCTATTCAGGGGTCCTGGAGAGGAGGGTCCGTTGGATAGTTGAACCTCAGATTCAGGAAGAGCAGGGTGGTTTTTGTACTGGTCGTGGAACACTGGACCAGCTCTACACCCTCAGCAGGTTGCATGGGAATTCACCCAACCAGTCTACATGTGTTTTGTGGACTTGGAGAAGGCGTTCGACCGTGTCCCTCGGGGATCCCTGTGGTGGGTTCTCCGGGAGTATGGGGTACCAGGCCATTTGATACGGGCTGTCAGGTCCCTATGACTGGTGTCAGAGTCTGGTCCGCATTGCCGGCAGTAAGTCGGGCTCGTTTCCGGTGAGAGTTGGACTCCGCCAGGGCTGCCCTTTGTCACCAATTCTGTTCATTACTTTCATGGACAGAATTTCTAGGCTCAGTCAAGGTGTTGAGAGGATCCGTTTTGGTGACCTTAGGATCTCATCTCTCCTTTTTGCGGATGATGTGGTTCTATTGGCTTCATCAGGTCGTGATCTGCAGCTCTCGCTGGAGCGGTTTGCAGCTGAATGTGAAGCGGCCAGGATGAGGATCAGTGCCTCCAAATCCGAGGCCATGGTCTTGAGTCGGAAAAGGGTAGAGTGCCTTCTCCGGGTCGGGGGGGGTGTCGTGCCCCAAGTGGAGGAGTTCAAGTATCTCTGGATCTTGTTTACGAATGAAGGAAGAAGGGAGCGGGAGATCAACAGGAAGATTGGAGCACCGTCTGCAGTGAAGCGGGAGCTGTACCGGACTGTCATGGTGAAGAGAGAGCTGAGTCAAAAAGGAAAGCTCTTCACTTACCTGTCGATCTACGTTCCCACCCTCATCTATGGTCATGAGCTTTGGGTCATGACCAAAAGAATGAGATTGTGGATACAAGCGACCAAAATGAGTTTTCTCCGTAGGGTGGATGGGCTCTCCCTTAGAGATAGCACCCTATCTCTAAAGAAGCACAGTTATCCAGGAGGGACTCAGAGTAGAGCCGCTGCTTCTTCACATGGAGAGGAGCCAGTTGAGGTGGCTTAGGGCATCTGGTCAGGATGCCTCCTGGACGCCTCCCTGCTGAGGTGTTCCGGGCACGTCCCACCGGGAGGAGGCCCAGAGGAAGACCCAGGACACGCTGGAGGGACTATGTTTCTCGGCTGGCCTGGCAACGCCTTGGGATTCCCCTGTAGGACTGGGTAGAGGGAAGTCTGGGCCTCCCTTCTGAAGCTGCTACCCCTGCGACCCGACCCTGGATAAAGCAGAAGAAAATGGATGGATGGACATCCTGAAATGACAAAAACTTTTTTTTTTACCAAAATGATTTTGGAGTCTTACACTCAAAGAAATGAATCATTGACTTATCATATTTTTTTTTATGTCAACAGGGTTAGGGTTATGTTAATTGAAAGTAAATCAGATATAGTAATATGACATTATGACTTCATGTTTAACTAAAATAAAATTAATGAATAAACCCAACTACTTCAAATCACTTCAGATTGACAAATGAGAAGTTATTTGAACTAACTTAACTTTTGTGTTAGTCTGACAAAGCAAATAGTCTTTCAGTAAACATATGTTTCCATTTCACTAAACATAAACATATTATGTTTCTCTAAGATCTAAAATTTTCTTTCCATCAACTGATTTTTACTCAATTCCCTGCAAACCTCCACATTTCTCCTAACAATCAAGTGATTAAACTCTACAGCAGAGCGGGCTGCCTGCAGGTGACTGTGCCACGGGGAAGCTTCGCTCCGACTTGGGGGTGGAGGGGGCGCTCAGGCTTCCCTCGGCGCCCTGGCATTACATTTCAGTCCCAGTCAAAGCTGAGGGCAGGAGAGAGGAACCCCCGGTCCGCGCAGTTTGCCTCCACGCCTCCCACTCCACTTCCTATATTGTCACGTTCTGTTTGAGCACGAGGATCTGTTCGAAGCAGAATGACAGGAGAGCTGCGGGACGACGAGACGGAGGAGGTACAGTATGACTCCAATCCACTCACGCCTAGCGTTACCACTATTGTTATTGTTATTATTATCCTGATTTGTTTGCACTTGACCTCTGTCTTTTCTCATTTGGATGAAGTTCATTTGCGTCTGCGAGACAAAATTCCATTTCCACTCCTCCGGTGGTTTTCCCGGGTGCCACATTCACCTGAACGCGTCTCCTCTTTCTCAGAGGGATTGTAAAAGCGCCACTGTGCCTGCGTTAGAGCTCTGACGGGAATTTCACTGCTCGTCAACAGACTGACGGACCAGTGTTTTACGCAAATCCTCAAAATGGACATTTGGAGTTGAACTGCAGGAGAGGAAGCCTACAAATCTTTTTTTTTTAATTCCAGTTTACAAATTCTTCCACTAATCTGATTTACAGTTTTCTAAGACAAATTAAAACTATTTCACTCCTTTATTGCTGTCAAGTTTACCATCGGAAATCAAGGAGGGGTTTTGCGCAGCTTTTGAGCAAATTAAAACGGAAACGGACCTTATGTCAAAATAATTTATATGATCAGCTGATAAGAGGAATGGATGTCAAAATATGAAACGTTGGAGAAGAAGCAGCTGTTTATGCCAAAACAGTTCAAATATGCCCTTTTACGCACTTTCCGAAAAATGTTTCCATGCCGACGGTTACATCTATGGAGGGCCAAAAGTGCCACCATTTAAAAGTAAATACATACACAACAAATAAGCTCATCTGCAACTAGTTAAACTGTTATTACTATAACTACTATGTCAGCTACATAATAATTAGTAATAATAATTTGTGGAAAATATTTATTCAAATTTAAGATTATTGTTAGTAAATAAAAACCAATAAATAATCATAAATAATAAATAATCCAAGAAATGTTTTTTTTTATTGTTGACAATGATTCGTATTGGAAAGTAAGCCTTGCTTAAATCATTAAGTGTATAATTACAAATGTTATTTCTAAATACTAATACTGTATATAATAATGTAATTATTACACAAATTTTTTACTGCCCCAGGTTAGACTGGCTATGACTGGCATGGTTACACGTGATTGGTTTGAATTTACCTGCAGTGCAGCTTAACCAATCAGATGTTGTTGTCTCCTTCACAAATGTGGCACTGTAAATCTGAAAATATAAAATCCATCTATTTTTTTAGTGCAGAATATCTTTGATATTCAATGAATTCAAACTTTAAAAAAACTTGTAGAACATGTTTATTTTCTGGTGGAATTGTACTATGGCAAAAAAAAAAAAAAAAGAAAGAAAAACAGATGATGTCACGGCACTGTGGGCTTCCATACAGGTCAGGATATTGTGTTATTGCTATCTGGGTGGTGAGGACCCCTTGCGGCTGAACGAAGGGTGTGGTGCCTGACTGTGTGCTCATTCTAAACCCATCCCTGTTTGCAGGGCAGGCTGGTAACTCAGCTCCAGTTCCTCTGCCTTCACAGTGCGCTGCGCGCCTTTCCCGCACCTCACAGACGCTCCTCTCCTCTATTCTTATTCTTCTTTTTCTTTTTTTCCCTCCCCGTCCTCCTCTCCTACACCTCTACCGTGATCCTCACAGGAGTATCTGCATTCGTTCATCCGGAAACAAGGGAACATTTACAAACCGAACAACAAAGACATGGAAAACGAGAGTCTGAACGAGAAGGCGATGGAGGACGTCCACACCAAGGAGATCGACCTGGTCAACAGGGATCCGAAGCGCATCAACGACGACGTGGTCAAGGTGAGTCAGAGCTGGGTGGTGGCCGCTCGGCTTTTTTTTTTTTTTGCAACTTTTCTACGTGACGTCGCTGCAGATCAGCTCTGGCATGCAGAGACTCTCCAGGTGTCAGCTGGAGCAGATACCTGTCATGTTTTAGTGAATCCACAGGAACTGTGTGCCGCGCGCCCCAGAGGCGGCGCGCTGGCCGCTCCAGCGGGCTTGCCCCTATTAGGAAGCAGCGCTGGGGTCGTAGTTAAAAACTCATTAAGGTGATCCGATGCTCGCTTCCAGAGCCGGACAGTCCGGACTCCTGCATGCGCTCCACCAGGAGAGGAAACATTACGGATTTCCTGTTGTTGGAACACACTTTTCCCACAGTTTGCTGCTGCTGCGCCTTTACGCCTTTTCTGTTTGGGGAGGCGGGTGGAGGGGGGGTGGGGAGGATTACGGAATTCTTTCCATAAGAGGAGCAGCCTGGAAGCAGCCGCACAAACACCGGGAGTTTATTTGGTCTAAAGAGGAGCGGCGCGCTGGGAGCCACCTGACGCGCCTGTGAGTGCGCCCCCGTCCCCCTCCCTCTCCTCCTCCCCACCCGTCACCCCGACGCTGGGTGCAGCGTTTTACATCACAGTGGGGTCAGGGAGCTCTCCACGTGGAGCAGGTCTTTGAAATGCTTGAACTGCACCTTGATAAAATAAGGAAACACCCAAATAGCTGGTTGGCGCGTGTTGGTGTGAGTGTGTGTGGATGCGTATGTGGGTGTGTGTGCTGGGGAGGAATCCCTCACCACTCCCACACAGGGACAAAGTTTCTGGAAGTGCTGTCCAGTGATGAGGTGGCACACAATTTATTGAGGTTTTTTTAGTTGCTATGACGAAGCTGTGTGCTTTGTCATAGCCCAGTCGGATATGAACTAAGAATTTTGTCGCGATATTTTGTGGTAATATAGTGATAGTGATAAAGATCAAGGTTGAAAAAAAACCCTATTTTACAGTGACTGCATGGCAGCGTTCATAGTCACAAACACAAATAGTGTTGTTGAAAAGAACATTTGAAATAGGCTCCTTCAAGACATCACTTACTTAAGAAGTGAAATTTGTATCACTGAACTGCACACACTAACTGGATTTCACCATATTTTCAAATGAACTGATTTTTAAAGATGCTCTTGTGAGGCAAACAGCAGAGAAAGTAGCAAAAATGTTATTTCTGATCATACTGTCAGTTTTGTTTTTTATTTGTTATTAATAACTGACAGTTACCATGACAACGATAAATCAAAATTCTTATCACAATAAGAAAGTTATCCGACTATCCGTCGGATAGTCGAACCTCGGATTCAGGAAGAGCAGTGTGGTTTTCGTCCTGGTCGTGGAACACTGGACCAGCTCTACACCCTCAGCAGGGTCCTGGAGGGTGCATGGGAGTTTGCCCAACCAGTCTACATGTGTTTTGTGGACTTGGAGAAGGCGTTCGACCGTGTCCCTCAGGGAGCCCTGTGGGGGGTTCTCCGGGAGTATGGGGTACCGGGCCCTTTGATACGGGCTGTCAGGTCCCTGTATGACCGGTGTCAGAGCCTGGTCCGCATTGCCGGCAGTAAGTCGGGCTCGTTTCCGGTGAGAGTTGGACTCCGCCAGGGCTGCCCTTTGTCACCGATTCTGTTCATCACTTTCATGGACAGAATTTCTAGGCGCAGCCAAGGTGTTGAGGGGATCCGATTTGGTGGCCTTAGGATCTCATCTCTGCTTTTCGCAGACGATGTGGTCCTTTTGGCTTCATCAGATCGTGATCTGCAGCTCTCGCTGGAGCGGTTCGCAGCCGAGTGTGAAGCGGCCGGGATGGGGATCAGTGCCTCCAAATCCGAGGCCATGGTCTTGAGCCGGAAAAGGGTAGAGTGCCTTCTCCGGGTCAGGGGGGGTGTCCTGCCCCAAGTGGAGGAGTTTAAGTATCTCGGGATCTTGTTCACGAATGGGGGAAGAAGGGAGCGGGAGATCGACAGGCGGATTGGCGCAGCGTCTGCTGTCAAGCGGGCGTTGTACCAGTCCGTCGTGGTGAAGAGAGAGCTGAGCCAAAAAGCGAAGCTCTCGATTTACCGGTCGATCTACGTTCCCACCCTCATCTATGGTCATGAGCTTTGGGTCATGACCGAAAGAACGAGATCGCGGATACAAGCGGCCGAAATGGGTTTTCTCCGTAGGGTGGCTGGGCTCTCCCTTAGAGATAGGGTGAGAAGCTCAGTCATCTGGGAGGGACTCAGAGTAGAGCCGCTGCTCCTTCACATCGAGAGGAGCCAGTTGAGGTGGCTCGGGCATCTGGTCAGGATGCCTCCTGGACGCCTCCCTGGTGAGGTGTTCCGGGCACGTCCCACCGGGAGGAGGCCCCGGGGAAGACCCAGGACACGCTGGAGGGACTATGTCTCTCGGCTGGCCTGGGAACGCCTCGGGATTCCCCCGGCAGAGCTGGAAGAAGTGGCCGGGGAGAGGGAAGACTGGGCCTCCCTTCTGAAGCTGCTACCCCCGCGACCCGACCTCGGATAAGCGGAAGAAGATGGATGGATGGATGGATGGATAAGAAAGTTTTCACGATAAACGATAAATGCCCACCTGTAGGCAACGCCTAAAACGTAGGTTTTAAAAAAAATTTAAATCTAAATGTGCTGTTTTTAATATCTCAGCATACCTTGATTGTGATTAATACCTGCATTCTATCAAAGTTTATATGATGAGATTTATGATTTTTTTCATGTATATGCAAGTCACCATCAGAAATGGCATAAAATAACTTTAAAAGGAAGTTAAATCCCCAACCTGCTCCTGTGCACTACTGGTCAGCTGGCTTAAAGCAGGCGTCAGGTTCCCCTGCTTAATTCTAGATATGTTAGTTCAGTTGGAAATATTTACACTGCAAAAACACCAAACCTTACCAAGTGTCTCTAGTTTCTAGTGCAAACATGTTAATATACTTGGAATATAAGATATAGGAGCTTGTTATAAGTTAATGATTGTTTAATATTGATGAAAGGTTTCACTGGCAGATTATTACATTCATAACAAGACATTTTTCCCATAAGTGAAATAATTTGCCAGTGGAATTAGTAATTTTTAAAATAAATATTAATTAAAGAATTATTAACTTCAAATAAATTCTTATATCTTGATGAAAAGTTACTTGTAAGTTATTTTTGTCTTATTTCAACCATAACGACACATTTTCACTGAAAACAAGATAAAAATACTTGGTAAGATTTGGTGTTCAACTTGGAAAACACATGAACTGTCAAACAAACATGTTGTAAATACCATTATTATCAATATTATAATAGTTATGTGGTCATGTATAGAATAAGTAGGTCAGTAGGTCTATACACTTGTTATAATTGTTGTCTTTTTTTGTAAAAGCAACATCTTAACATTTAAACATGTTTAAATTAAGGTTTTTTATGAAAAAGTGAAATTGTGCTATCTTTTATCAAAGTTGTTATGTAAAGAGACTCTCATGTTAACAGACATAAATAAATATGAAACAGTTTCTGGATCAGCTCCATCTGCATGCCAGCACCTGAGTCACACCAGCTCATATCTGCTGGCTTTTTCTTTTCTTTTTTTTGGCAGGGTTCTATCATCTTTTACATAATCGCTCCTGGCTGGTAACAGCTTTATGAGATTCTCTTCTCTTGTCAAAACCGTACAGAAAAAAAACAAACATCTTGACAGAGAAGCTCTTATTAAACTGATCAGCTGTAAGAAAACGTTTCCAATCGATCAGAGTTCGGATTTCATGTTCAAAGGTTTCCATTGTGTGGCCTCATCACATGTCAAATGGTGTTTTTTATTATTTTTTTATACAAGATGTCGTAAATTTCAGTTTGCTGGCGACATTTCTCCCATGTGACTCACAGACATGAAATGTGCTTATTTTGAAAAAGTCCCGTTTGGCCTTTATGAGAACGGAAACAGTAGCTTTCTGTACGGCGCTGCTTATAAAACCCAAAAAAAAAAGAAAGAAAGAAAAATTGCCGTTCTTTTCCTCCTTCTCTCCTCTTCTTTCTTCACTTCTTCCAGCGCTCTATCCTTCCCTCTTCACCCTTCCTCCTCTCTCTCAGCTTCCCTCCATTGTGACAGTGAGTCAGACTCTCCCTCCAGTCTGGAAATAGAAAGCAGCTTTGTGATTGCACACACACACACACGCACGCACACACACACACACACACACACACACACACACACACACACTCCCCCATTCATTTCAGCAAGTTAGCTTGTGATTTCAATGCATCTGCTGTAAAAAAAAAGAAGAAAAAAAAAAGACAAAATCCAAGTCATATCTACAGAAATTGTTGGAAGAGAAGTTGAGTAATTCCTGGGTTTTAAATGCCAGCATCTGAGGTCATGAAGCAGCATAAGGATACGTTTGGAGCGCTGCAGGAAAACACAGAATCAGGGAATCCCTTCCATTATACCACACACACAAACACACACAGAGAGAGATGATGATCTGAGCAGCACAGATAGCATTCTGGTTTCTGAAAATCACACATTGTTCTCTGGCGGGAACAGCAGCAGCTTGCCTCAATCACCTGGCCACATCAAACAGCTTAGCCTCATATGCACTTTAAGACTGAGACCCCCTCCGTCCCCCCGGCCCACCCCTCTTCTCTTTCTTTTCCTCTAGAGAAGCTGTGGGTCTTTTTATAGCAAGCAGGAGGGGCTTAGGATCTGTGGAGTGGAGTGTGTCCACTGGAGAAAACTTTTTAAGAGGGAGCTGTGAGAAGCTGGAGCTTCAGCAGACTTCAGAGACTCAGAGGCCACAAGGTCAACCTGAAATGAGTCAGAAGGTTTTTTACGCTGCTCTGTTAAACTTCTCTGTTCGCTGTTTTCGAAGGCATCTGGGTGTTTAGTCAGGACAAAAAGGTGACAGTTTAAAAACGTTTTATGGATCTCTTTCCGGCTCACGATGCATTGTGACTGCAGCCAGTTTGGAAAACTGCGCATCCAATTTACAGTCGAGCGAAACAGGAACTTGACTCTTTCAAATCCAACATGGCTGCCGTCTTCTAAAGCGGTGATGGAGGTTGAGACGTGGTTTTCAGTTAGATTGTTAGAAGTAATACAGACATTATCTGTATTTTGGATCAATCTGCCCACCATAGTGGATGCACATTGACACCAGACCAGGTTCTGGCAGCATTATGCTGTGGAGATCTAATTACACAACACCTAAGAAAACTTTGTTCAAAATTTTATTTATGGGTATCACAGTAAAAAGGCCAGAATGCAAATGCAAACCACACTTCTTTTAAGTTAAATTAAATTACATTAAAACCAGAAATCGTTTTTCTTTCATTCTTTGGTGCTATGTGCTGTCTGTTGGATTATCACATAAAATCTGAATAAAATGCACTGAAGAAACATGAGAAAATGTATAAAATGTCTGGATGTATGAATATGTTTGCAAGGCATGTCTGATTCTACATGCACATCTCAAGAAACCCTGAGAATATGTTTCAAAAATATAAAAACATGGATTCATTAATTCTAATCCAGCTAAGTTTGCAAAATGATGTGAAAAAATCAGCCAAAATAGTTCATCTCCACAGGCGGTGGTTCTAATCGGTGCCTCCAGTCAAACAAATATTTATTTCTCCCTGATGACTGAGGCCAGGTCAGTGCAGCACCGTGTGACCGTCACTTTGTCCACTCAAGCATGGCCTGCTGCCTCTACATAGAGCTCTGCCAAGAACTTGGCTCTATTTACTCAATAATACAGTTACTCTGCCAACAGGTCACATGCTGACCGTCAGACTCTGTTGTTTCATATCAAACCTCCCACTGGACCGCGGAGCTTCCACACCCACCAGCTCCTAATGAAGAATCTCTTTAATCCGTTGTCTGAAAGTTTCCCCAAGTCTGGAACAAACTCTCTGAAGAGGTCCCGCTGCTGTAAGCTGGAGGTGAAACGTGTTTCCTCTCCACATTTCACTAAACAATAAATACTCTAGTAACGGCTGCTAATGATTACTTTAGTAATCGATTATTCTATCAATTAGTTGACTAATCGTTGGAAAATTGCACATTTTGCAGATTTTTCATTTAACCACTTAGACTTTTTTTCATACAATATTAGAAATACATTTAAGAAATGCAAATAAGTAAATTCAGGCTTTTTTCAAAAATAAGAATAAATATTTTATTGCCTATAATGCAATAACAGCATTGCTTTAGTGATCATTTGTAGGAAAATATGCATCTGCAGCTAAACAGCACTTCTAACATCAGCATGTGAAAAGCTCAGGCCTTTCTGCATCAATAATCAATACAGAGAAGGGCTGATCTGCTGATTATTGTTTTTATTAATAATTAGATAGCAAAAGGTGCTTGATGAGTTTTATTACAGATTTGGAACCAGGTGAAGATAAAACATTTTTACAGATAAAGAAGGTTTTCCATCTTAAATGCATGATGAGTGTAAGTTTTGTACTGTTTTGTCCTAATTACTGCTGCTCTCCTGTTAACGATTAATCGATTACTAAATTAGTTGAAGATTATTTCACTAACCAATTCATCCTGATTAATCAGTTAATCGTTTCAGTATATAATCTAGTATAGTATATAATCTTTGTCAGCTTGTAAAGACACAAATTTAACTATTGTGCAACTGACAGACTGACTGACTACCAGACTGACTACCTGACTGACCGACTGACTACCAGACTGACCGACTGACTACCAGACTGACTGACTACCAGAGTGACCGACTGACTACCAGACTGACTGACTACCAGAGTGACAGACTACCTGACAGACAGACAGACTGACTGACTACCTGACTGACCGACTGACTACCTGACTGACTGACTACCTGACTGTCTACCTGACAGACAGACTGACTGACTACCAGACTGACTGACTACCAGAGTGACAGACTACCTGACTGACAGACAGACTGACTGACTACCTGACAGACAGACCGACTGACTACCAGACTGACTGACTACCTGACAGACAGACTGACTGACTACCAGACTGACTGACTACCAGACTGACTACCTGACAGACAGACTGACTGACTGACTACCAGAGTGACTGACTACCAGACTGACTGACTACCAGACTGACTGACTACCAGAGTGACAGACTACCTGACTGTCTACCTGACAGACAGACTGACTGACTACCAGACTGACTGACTACCAGAGTGACAGACTACCTGACTGTCTACCTGACAGACAGACTGACTGACTACCAGAGTGACAGACTACCTGACTGACAGACAGACTGACTGACTACATGACAGACCGACTGACTACCAGACTGACTGACTACCTGACAGACAGACTGACTGACTGACTACCAGAGTGACTGACTACCAGACTGACTGACTACCAGACTGACTGACTACCTGACTGACCGACTGACTACCAGACTGACTGACTAGAAGTCAGTCAGTCTGTCTGTCAGGTAGTCAGTCTGACAGACAGACTGACTACCAGACTGACTGACTACCTGACAGACAGACTGACTGACTACCTGACTGACTGACTACCTGACTGACTACCTGACTGACTGACTGACTGACTGACTCTCTGTCTGACTGACTGTCTGACGGACTGACTGACTGACTACCAGACTGACTACCTGACAGACAGACTGACTGACTACCAGACTGACTATCTTACTGACTGACTGACTGACTCTCTGTCTGACTGACTGACTGTCTGACGGACTGACTGACTGACTACCTGACAGACAGACTGACTGACTACCAGACTGACTACCTGACAGACAGACTGACTGACTACCAGACTGACTGACTACCAGACTGACTGACTACCTGACTGACTGACAGACTGACTGACTGACTGACTGACTACCAGACTGACCGACTGACTACCAGACTGACTGACTACCAGACTGACTGACTACCAGACTGACTGACTACCTGACTGACTGACAGACTGACTGACTGACAGACTGACTGACTGACTACCAGACTGACCGACTGACTACCAGACTGACTGACTACCAGACTGACTGACTACCAGAGTGACAGACTACCTAACTGACAGACATACTGACAGACTGACTGACTGACTACCAGACTGACTACCTGACAAACAGACTGACTACCAGACTGACTGACTACCAGAGTGACAGACTACCTGACTGACAGACAGACTGACTACCTGACTGACCGACTGACTACCAGACTGACTGACTACCTGACAGACAGACTGACTACCTGACTGACAGACTGACTACCTGACTGACTACAAGACTGACTACCTGACTACCAGACTGACTACCAGACTAACTGACTGACTACCTGACTGACTGACTACAAGACTGACTACCTGACTGACAGACTGACTACCAGACTGACTGACTGACTGACTGACTGTCTGACTGACTCTCTGTCTGACTGACTGACTGTCTGACGGACTGACTGACTGACTGACTATCTGACGGACTGACTATCTTACTGACTGACTGACTATCTGGCTGACTGACTGACAGACTGTGTATGTGCCATTTTCTCCATGACTCTCTGTAAACAGCTCCTCCCCTTATCAGTCGTGTTTGTGTCTCTCTGCAGAAAGCTTCTCATTTAGTCTCTAACACAGTTGTGGAAACTGGCGTGGAGTCGCTCCACAGTGGAAAAATGAAATGGTGGACTGGGTGGTTTTGTGGCCAGTTCCATGTTGCTGCAGCTGAAGCAGATGTCTTTCTGAGACACTGAAACAAATGTTCATGGAAAACCTGCACATTTTTTTTATTTCACAGTGTGTGGTTGAAAAGAGGCTGCACACATTCTGGAAGTGTTACCAGTCCACTGTAGGGTCAAAAAGTGACAAAATACTCACAAAAGGACATTTAGAATTGCCGGTTGATCTAACAGGTGTGTTTAGAAGCAGGAGTGATGGCTGAAATGTTCATGAAAACCTGCAAACTCCACATAGAAATCAGTTAGGATTATAAAAAAATGATTTACATTGGATAAATCCCAGAATAATGTTTCCATCCTGGATTATGCCGCAGATGGCAGAATCAGCTTCAAAGGTTTAGTTGGCTTTACTTTATCACACAGATAAAATAAAGTCAGGTTTATCAGTTTGGTTTGGATAGATTTCTGTATTTGCTCAGGTTATCCTTGATTTTTTTAAACTATTACAATGATTATAAAATGTGCTAAACAAAAACCAAACACAGGAAATCTGTTAACTTTTTTAACAGCACTGTATGTATTTAAAACCCAAACTGCTTCCGTGTTCAGCCACTCGCTCTCAGCACAGCAGTCACCCGGCGCTCACCTTTTAGGGAAAATCTACATGTTTCTGGATAATGCAGCTAAAGCATGTCCTAAAAGGGTTTTTTTAGTTTCCAGGGTGATCAATTCCAAAATTAGGGCAATTTAATGACGACAAGTAGACATTTGTTTGGTTGAAATTTAGAAAAAAAGAAGAAAAAAAACAGCATTATTGAGTTTAAAATTCTCTTAAACAGTTGATACCGTTCCTAAAGGAGTTTGCATTCTTTGGTTATAAACAGTTTATTTTTACATGAACATGGCTGATCATTTTGTGCAAAAGTTAAAACAAAATTAAAAAATTTGCAGTAAACTATAGTTTCATCAATGTCATCAACGTTCACAAACATCTAAAACCCGTCAGAAGACTCATCAAAACTACTGCTAAGTTTCCGCCACAACATTTTGTCAGGTACTGTAGGTATTTACAGAATATTGTGTACATACAGATTCAAGGCTAAATATAAGTTCATGTTCCATAGAGCTGTAACATTAACTCAGTCATCTGCTCCCAAACTCCTAAAATATCTTCCAATACTAGCAAGCATGGAAGATTTAGCATTGTCTAAATCATTTTTACTTTTATGATTCCAGCTGAAGGCTAGCTGGCCACTTTTGTTCTTATCCAATGATTTAAAATCATCTGTCTGTACCAGGACATGCCTTTTCTTAACCTCTACAATCAGGTTGTATAAGCAGGCATCCCAACTTTAAACAGGTGGATCGGTTAGAAAAATGAAACACTTCACTTTTCCGTTTTACTGCCAACATGACACTGGGGGATTATCCTGCTGACTTATTGATATTACACCCATTAGCCCTCAGCGTGTCGCTCTGTTTGACAAAACCCAGTCTCCATGGAGCTGGAAAATAAACATGGAGTCAGAAGCCAGTGAGGAGGAAGAGAGGCAGAGATGGAGGGGGAACAACCAGTGTCTTTTTCTTTTTTTTTTTTTGTTCTCCTTAACAGCTCAGGTCAGGTGTGGAGCTCCAGCAGGGAGCTTTAAGCAGAAAGCCGTTCCTCTGCTTCTCATTCATGGCAGGTGATAAAAGGATCTGTGTCACTCAGACACAGCTGGAATGTCTCCTCTCTGCTGCTTGTCCAATCAATTACTGCTCAGGAGTCTCTGGAGGCATAACCTGAAGCTGATCTGGAGACAACAGAGCAGATGCCAGAGACTGTCAGTTGTTTTCATGAGTGTGTGTGGGCGTGGAGCGTGGGGGGGGGGGTGCGTGTGTGTGTGTGCAGAAATGAGTATTTTGGGTTGGGCAGATGTTGGACTGCGTACCAGCCACAGCACAGAGAGATATAAATCTAATCAGGAATCCCACCCTGCAATTCAGCAGAACTGACACTTTCACAAGAACTGAGGCACCTGATTTATGGTAGAATAATGAGTTCAGGCTATCAAGCCTGTCTGGTGGTTTTATTTGCTCCATATCAGTGCTCTTGTGAAACCTATTACTCAATGGCAGAAGACAATTGACGAGTGATAATGATTACAGCAGCTCGCTGTGCTGCTTCTTAAGGTTTGGAGATCAGTTTCCATACACAAATGTATGGAAAGGGCTTGGATTTAAAACCAACATACTTTCCTGGTAATTCTTTTTTTTTTTTTTACAGTGCTTATGTTAAAATATTTTGAGGATATCTGTATAAAAAAGATTCCAATTAAAATCCTTCTAACCTGACAAATGTGGTCAGTCTGCTTTTGGATTTCATTTTAAAGTTTTCACTTTATATGGCCACATATTGTTACTCCAGAAGTAGCAAATATTTACATAAATTCTTCTGACAACCTGGATATCTCGGTTAGATTAATTTCTGTTTCTAAATATTATGAATTTAAGGGAAAAAACCTCAACTTCTCATTCCTGTTGTTTGTATGTCGTCCCTTTGCAAAAATCTAATTGGAACTTCAATGAAATGTGTAATGAGCCAAGTTACAAAAAGTCAAAACATTTACTGTAACTTTAATGTGGCATGACAGAGGGACTCTTATCAGCAGATGCTCAGTCTTGAATGACTTGGATCCATTTGTGGACAGATTTTGATAGTGACATCCTTAGCTAAAGCTCATTTTAACCCACGGACATTTTCAGTGTCCCTCACTGATGTCTTGGTAAATTTATAACTGCAGTAGATTAGCAAAACAACATATTTCTACCATTTAAACCTTTCCACATATCTGTAAATATGTGTAATTATTTTTGCTTCAACCGGAGTAAGATGATGAGGAACAGAAGCATAAATTCTTTGACAAACTAGTCCTTAAGATAAGAATGAGTCAATCTGGCCACCAGGCTAACTGTTTCTGTCATAGAGTGTTAGCTAGCAGGCTGCTACCAGATATCATCCTTTTCTTCTTCTCAGGCAAGACATGGGGTTGTCTCACATGGAGTTATTTCTGTTTCAAGATGGAGGAACTTAGACAAACCAGCTCAATATGTGGGAATTAGGACGAGTGTTAGCACCGCAGTACACCCTAACTGAATCAGTTTCACCTTCTGTGAACCAACTGCAGTACAAACTAACTGCAGTGTAACTTTTACAGACATCCTACTTTTTGGCCAAGCAGTTTAGATTATTAAATAAAGAGTAATTAAGACACTGTTATGACGGCCGCATCAATAAGGTGGCATGGTTTCCATGGAAACCGTCCATCCAGATTACTATTATTATTACTGTTGTTAACAGTAAGATTTTGTCTGCCGTTTGTACTCCGTGTCTTGATATGTGATAATTCTACTGGGTACAATCTCCCCTCAAAAACAGCTTTTTATTTTTTGTTTCTGTTTGTAGCTTCTGAAATTAGCCTCTCAGAACCTAAACATTCCCACGATGTCATTCATTCCCCTTTCTTTCTCATTCCTGCCAGCACAATAACTTATAGCTCTAATTCTTTTAATGTCTAGTTTGAATGGGTAAAACTATATAATTTTCTACAAGAACAAATGTAACTTTGTGACTAAAACCACGGTACTTCTTTAACATTTATGCTAACTACTGAAAATTGTGCACCAAGTCAGCTTTTTTCTGTGATTTCACAACAAAACTAGGTCAAATGACAAAATATTGTGATGAAGCTTCTTTTTTTTAATCACCCTTACCTTCACTACCTTCATTTTGACCTGTCATGCCTTGCTAAATTGAACTAAATGCAGTTTGGCTAAATGGTAATTGCAGTTTTGCTAGTGTCTGGTAAACATTCTAATGTCAAGCATATTTGTATAGTTTGTTCTGACCAGCAAAAAGACCTCACGCAGATTCTAGCTTCAGTAAATGGAACTGAGTACCTTTCAGAACCTTTGATAAATCAATCCAGTGTTTGCCAACGTCTTTCTGCTCTCCTTGTCTTCAGGTGGACTTCGAGGACATCATCGCAGAGCCTGCGGGAACATACAGCTTTGACGGCGTGTGGAAAGCTAGCTTCACCACCTTCACCGTCACCAAGTACTGGTGCTACCGGCTGCTGACGGCGCTGGTCGGCATTCCCCTGGCACTGATCTGGGGAATCTTCTTCGCCATCCTTTCCTTTGTCCACATCTGGGCCGTGGTGCCGTGCGTGAAGAGTTACCTTATCGAGACCCACTGCATCAGCCGCGTCTATTCCATCTTTGTCCACACCTTCTGCGACCCGCTGTTCGAGGCCATGGGCAAGTGCTTCAGCAACATCCGGCTCCGCACGACAAAGGAGGTGTAAATGCACGAGAAACACGGGGAAAGAGGATGATTCATTGCAAATCACAGGAGGGAGGAAAAAGTGAGATGGAGAGAAAAGTTAGGGAATGGGAAAAAAAGTAGACCTCTGAAAAATAAGAAGTTGAGGAATGTTTGGAGGGGAAGAGGCGAGGTCACCCGTCACCTGGCCCAGCCTCTCTGTCTTCTCTGTTTTTTCTCTCCAAGGCGGCTTAGCCAACCAGGTGGGCACTCAAAAAATTCAAAGGGTTATTCTTCTGGGTTTTTCTCGAGGTTTTGGCTTTGTGTATGGTGTGTGTGTGTGTGTTTATTTTTTAGTGCTGTTTCTTTTATCAAGCAAACATTCGACAAAGCATCGTATCCTCTCATTAGACTTGTTCCGTGTGTAATCCGTGTTTAAGATGAGGAGGTCAGGGTCTGCTGCTGTTGTTCATGTTTGCTGTTTTTGGGGCCGGTAGTCCGGGGCGGGATGGTTAGGCGCAAAGCGAGGGCCGAGGGGAGGTCGCTGGGGTCAAACCGGAGACAAAGGGCAAGCACTGCTGGATTCTGTCTGACTCAGCAACCGCTCACTCGCTCAGAGCAGCACAACAACAACCTGCTGCCTTTCCATAGCCTCCCAGCCCCCCAGAAAACATCCTCATTCACCAACCATTCCTCCTTAGCCCCGCCTCCTTTTCTCCAGCAGTCTGACACACTGAACTCACCCATCTTGCTTGCACTCACCTGTGTTTCCTCGCCGTCCGCCACGCCCACCATGCTGCCTCGACTTGCAGAAAGCCGTTTCCTGTAAGCACCTCCCTCCCGCCCCGACCACCACCAAACCACCGCCTTGTTCCAACACCACATCCCCTCTCTGCACCACAGATTTCACCACCAGTGCCTTCATAGCCACAGATATGTGTGTGACAGGATATTCTGCTTATGTGCCTTCAGGTTTTTTTTTCCACATGTTTTTAGGGAAATTTCTACCTTTTATTGTTCACACTATTTACAATCCCAGAGTGTTTTTGAACATGAAGAGCTTTGAGGGTTTTTTAAGTGTTATGTTAAATTGTTTTAATATGCTACATGTGCCATATATGTGGTTATGTAAAAAAAAAGAAAAAGAATAGCCTTGTATTCCAGTGCACTAATCTCTGGGAAAGTATTAACTAGTCTCTCCTTCACTGCAAAAACACAAAAAACCTTATTAAATGTTTTTGGTCTAGTTTCTAGATTAAATATCTTAGTACTCTTGAAATATACAATGGCATATTAGGGCCATTGTACCAAAGAGAAAAGAAGTAAATTTTCACCAGAACATCAATTTGTGAGTCTAAATTTTTTTTTGAAATTTTGAGACTAATCTCAGAAGCTTTCTGGAAAAAAAAAAGAGTTTGAAAAGTCAAACATTTCCAACTTTTCAAACTCCGAAAATTTCCAAAAGTCTGTTTTTTCTTTCGAGGAAATTGACTCTTACTTTTTTCACTTCTATCAAGAGTGGCCCTAGAGCAAAAAAAAAAAAAAAAGACAAACTTTATAAGTAACTTTTCAGCAATATATAATAATTCCTTAATATTGATGAAAAAGTACTTGATTCACTGGCATGAGAAAAATATCTTGTTATAAATGAAATAATCTGCCAATTTTCATCAACATTACAGAGAGATTTACTTTAAACCAGCTCTGATATCTTGCTGAAAAGTTGCTTGTAAGTTAGTTTTGTCTTGTTTCCAGTGTACCAAGACAATTGCAGTGGAAACTAGAACAAAAAGACTTGTTAATATTTTGTGTTTTTGCAGCGTTTCTGCCTTTTCTTTCTTTTTTCAGCACTGGAATTTGACCTTAGAATGTGCTGTATTGAGCTGGTGTGAAACTCTGTGCTGCTTCCACAGGTTCATGCATTGGAATTAAGACAATGTGAGGCAGAAAATGTGCTCGTCTGGATGCTTTTGGATGCATCACATGGACTCCTTGGTGTGACCTTGGCTCTGTTTTCACCCTCTGCTCTGGGTGGACCGGAAAGGGTAAAACTGGGCTGGTATCGGGGTTGGAGTTCTGTCTCATCAAGACACAAAAAGCTTGCTTTAAACATCTGCCACCTTTAGCTCACCTGCTGTCTTTTCACAGGATTTGATAATATCTCTGCACCCGCTTGTTTCTTAAAAGAGATCTTTTAACTTCTGAAGGTGACATGTTTGTTGTTGTTGTTTTTCTTTGTAAGAAATAGTTTTCCTTTCTTTACATTATCACGCTGTGCACAAATAAAATTTAATATAATCCATTGTTGTCGTTATTCGCTCTTTCATCACGCAGATGGCTGGAGCAAACGCCTGCCCCTTTAAGAAAGCGAGGACGTAACAGTGGCGTTTTTGTTCTCTTTTACTTGTGATATTGAGTCATAGCAAATCTAATTGTATAATGATTCATGCAGGAAAGTTGGTAACTGTTTTTCTTTTTTCTTTTCCTTCTGGTGGGCAGCACACAGACACATGAAGCTGCTTCGAGCAAATCTGGAGTCGCTGAAAAATGATTTCCAGCTGCAGTGCCCTCCATGCTGCAGGGTCTGGGTCTGAGGTCAAAATCCTCAGACAGGTTTCAGGATGCAATACAAAAGCTTTTGTTTTGTTGGTTTATTTTTTTCCCCAACCTTGGTATTATGTCTCCAAAAGAAACATATAAATGTGTTGAGCAATGCCCATGAGACCTGAAGACAGCTAACTGTACTCAGGTTGATTTACACTAAAGCTAAGTGCATGATTATTCAGCCTGAGGGAAAAGAAGCAGATGATCCACTTCCTGACACGAACATGTCAGGAATGAAATGAAGTCACCTCAAAAGGTCGTTCATCATTTTCAAAGTTTTTTTTTCTCCCTTTGATATTCCAGGTTCCTCAGATGCTTTTCAGTGACGACGGTATTAATTAAGTTAAGAAGAATCGCATTCCAGCTTTTATCCCAAAACACATTACACTGGGTGTACTTGGAAAAAGTCTGGGCAGGCAGTTTCTAAGTGTCTGTAATTACGGAGAAACACGTCCAAACATAAGCATTGAAAGTAACCCAAGAACTCAAAAGTCCAGAGAGATCTGGCGAAGAAAAGCACCAAATTCCATCAGGGAACCAGAAATGGGTCTGAGCAAAGACCAGACAGGATGGCAAGTGAGCAGTGAGTGAAAAAAGGAATCCACAAATTCTCATTCATTTAGTCAATCAACTTTATGAGCTTTACATACAGAAAGCCGTTAATACTACTACTACTACTACTAATAATAATAATAATAATAATAATAAAGAAACCCGTTAGAAATAAAGTCAAGTATAAAAACAACTCCCTGAATAAGTCAGACATTTCTAGAAAATGAGGAACTGGAAAAACACAATCCTGTCATTAGAAAATAACTAGAAAAGGATTGAAACATTCTCCACAGAGTTGGAAAGTTTTACCTTGGTTCAAGTTAAAGTTTCTGACGAAACAATTCCTGACGAAGGCAAAGGAGTTCGTTTGAATGGATGAGTAAAAAAACATTCTAAATAATAAACCATAAACACTAAACAGACAAGAATAAAAACTTTGTTAAATATAATCATATCTACATAATATTTAATTTACTGTAGCTTATTTCCCTTTGGAATTACTAATGTAATTCTGAATTTAAATGACATAAATGCATCACCTAACAAACTCTTAACTCTTGTGTCCCCAATGTCCCTGGATGCCACTGGGATAAAGGAAGTGTATCTAGTTTGGTCAAAAGGTGTGGAAAAATGTGTATTATATTTGGTTTAATGAGCTCTAGTGACTTCAGTATTGGGCAGAGAGACTCAAAACCCAGTTTAAATGAAAGCCAAGAGTGTCCCCTTTAAGATGATACCAAACACTATATAACAGACCTTTGACAAATGCCCATACCATGAGTCTAAACCACACATACACCAGTCTCAAAAAACAGAATTTGTCCAAAGGGGTCGTTAACTTCATGAGCTGATAAATATGACCCAGCTATCATTTTGGAAGGGCTATCATGCCAAAAATATTAACTAGAGATACAGTATGTATCTTTTCAAAAACTAAATATACAGTAAATATCTAAAAGACAAAAAAACAGTAGAATAGCAGTTGCTGCTGTCTATCATACATGAAAAGACACAAGGAGCACTTCAACAACTTAAAGCGGTCACTAAAGATTTAATGAATGAAATAAGGTCCATGTTCAAAATTTAAAGGGGAATTATTATGTAAAATACATTTTTTGAGCTTTTTGTCATTTCATAATTTTACTCCCTCTTCAGAAACACACCTGGAATGCTTCCTTAATTCTTTCATGCATGTTTGAGGAATCCTATAATCTCCCATGGCAACCATTCAGCTGTGCAAAACGCCTGGGTGGGCCTAGCCCCGCCTTTGAGGATGAATCTTCCTCTGAGCTGCAGTTTCCAAGCTCCCACCTCACAGAGCAGCCCTCACCTGTGACGCCCCCACTCAGCTCCTTCAGACTAGCCAGCAGCAATTAGCAAACACCTGGTGGAACTCTTCATCCACTGACCTCATTAGAAGCTATACTTTTCAGTGAAACGTTGTAAACCCTTTAAAAACGTTTTAACCAGCGTTTGGTGTGATTACCAACCGCTGGTAAAAACCAGCCTTTTTACCACTGTTTGGTAAAAACGTTGGCAATTACTTCCTAAAGGCAGAGTTTTTGAAGAGACAGAGGCCCAATTTCAAGTAGTTAAATTATGAAGTCAAATTTAATTTAAGTCATATTTTATATATATATATATATATATATATATATATATATATATATATATATATATATATATATATATATATATATATATATATATATATATATATAGCATTTTGATAACAGTTGAAGGTAACATGATTGTGCTATAAAATGGCGATACATGCCTGGAAAACACACATTACAGCAGTTCCAATTCCAAAACCATTGCTGATCGAAAAGAAACATGAAGGTCCGTCTCACATTTGTCAAAAATTGACTTGATGATCCTCACGACCTTTGGAATGTGTTTGACTGTCACATCTGACCTAAAGCTAACACAGCATTTCAGAAGCAGAGCATCATGCTGACAGCTTAACATGGTGGTAGTGTGAGGCGACTTGGACAACTTACCATAATTGATGAAATCATGTGAATCATGTCCTGCCATCATGACCCTAAAGCTAAAAACTAATCCACAGTGATGCTTTAAACTGGCTTCACAATTTAGATTCAGTCTGTGGAAGTGTAATTTCTGCTCTTACAGCGCAGCACCAACCTCTAGTGGCATTATGTGAGAAGCACGTCTTGAACGAACAAACGACCACGTGTGAACAAATACTCTAGTCTCATTTTAACAAAGTTTTCAAAAGACCTATAAAGTTCAAAAGTTGTAAATGTTCTATGTTGCAGCTTGAGAGTGAATGTCTTTTTTATATATGCAAGCCCATAAAATATTAATTTAAATTTAGTAAACAGAACCATGACATTGTTTTTATCTGTGATTAAAAATGAACGATTGCAATGTTGAGTCAGAAAGAAAAAACTTAAATACAAAGTTTTTATGCAATTACTGGGAGGAACAAAAATCCCAAAGTGACAAAGAAAAGTAACCAAAACTAAACGTAAAAAAGCAAATAAAATGAAAATCCAAGGAAAGCATGCAGGTTACACAGTGAGGATACAAAGAGTCAGAAGATTAAAATTAAGCAAGAGACAAAAGAAGAGCACAGAAAAGAAACAAGTCAGAACAAGAAGAAAGAAATATTTACACAATTTTGAAAAACACAATGCATTGTTACAATGCCAGGATTTTGTGATGTAAAAATCCTGTCCCAATAAATCATTCCAAAACTTCCTTCAAGACAGTTTCTAAAACTGTTAGTAAAATAAATAATAATAATAATAATAATAATAATAATAATATGTAACCTTGTTGCAGAAGATATCAGGAAGATAAATACTGAAACTGGGTCAAAAATTGAAAGGAAAAAGCTTTTATGTTGGTTTTCACTTCATGTTGCAAGAAGAAGATATTTGTCTCTTTTACTAGTCTTATCTATGGAAAGGGATTAGGGCCACCGGAAAAAAAATAATTCTGAGATTAAAGTTAGAATTCTAACATTAATCTCAGAATTCTTTTTTTTTTCGGTGACCCTAACCCTCTTCCGTACTTATCAGTGACTCACACTCACAACACATGCGTTACCATGAGACACCTACAGGTGACGTGGTTTTTACACTGCGTAAATCCGAATCCATAACGCACATACAGTATGTCTACAGTACAAGTCAAACTAATGCACAGTTTTGTAGAAGCACCTTCATTAAAACGCTGACAGTTCTGATTTGATTGTATTCTTTGTAATTTTATCTAACGCCTAGAAATATCTAAATCTAAATTTGTCTCTCAGTTTACAGAGGATGGATCTTGTTTTGCTGATTTCTGTGTGTCGGGTTTTCAATGTGACTCTTCTACTCCCTCACTCACACGCAGCTCAGGACTCTCACGTCTTTGCCAGATTGTACAGCTTTGGTCACGGTAATCAAACCACCTTCGTTTGTTCTTTCTGAGATTTTGAGTTATTTAGCTTTTTCTCATTTTTTTGTGTCCTACATAAGTATTTAGCAAGGAAAGCTAATGCTAACTATTTAGCTTCAAACTAAATACTTTGCCAAATTTAGCTTGCTAACTAGCTATTTAGTTTGTAAGCTAACCATTCAACCTGCTAGCCAAGTATTTAGCTTAAAACTGACATTTACAAATGTATGAATAACATGGTGAAAATATGACATTTATTAAAAAAATATGAGTAAAATACCTCAGACTAATTCCTGAGGTTTTGTTGTTTCACTTTCTTTCATTTCGCCATCTTGCCAATCAGCGCTAATGGAATTATGACCCAAAAATTAAATACGACACTGCCTAAGTATCTAAAACTCATCTCATTCTTTGATTGAACCACGACGTACTATTTACAAGAGTCTGACGTTTCTTTATGTTCTGATGCGGAAGCCTGATGTGGTGAAGGAGGAAGCTGGAAGCTAATGCCAAATGTAGAAAACATAAGTCAGACATGTTCTGTCTGTTCTCTCCAGCTGAGATGAGGATGACTCAGGCAGGATCACGTCACGACCTCCAGCACCTGTAGAGGTCAACTCTGGGGTCAGCAGCTGTTTCTTTTCCCAGCTCAAACATCACAGTGCTCACAGGTTAGAGCAGTGTTTCTCATTTCCGGTCCTCAGTCCCCCCGGCCCTGCATGTTTTAGGTGTTCCCCTTCTGCCACACACCTGGATTGAATCTGTGGCTGATTAACAGGCTTTTGCAGTACTTGATGACGACAGAAGAAGTCATGCAATCATTTGGATCAGCTGTTATAATCTAGAGACGCTTATGAAACATGCAGAGCAGGGCGGCCTGAGGACTGGAATTGAGACGCACTGGGTTATAGATAACTTCAACCAGACATTCACTTTTACTGAGTCTGTTTGGTCTGCTTATGGCACATGCTCTTCTGAAGTTTGTTGTTACAAGTCTGACATGGACATGTCAGACTTTTTCACCTCTGTTGCATGCTTTTCAATCAAGAAGCTAAATTATTATTATCTTTTTATCTGAAACCTCAAAGTTGAATGTTTTTAGGGAGATTTAATGTGACTGATCAGCACAAAGTTTTCACTGCCTTGAAGTGGGAAGAAAAGAACATGGCTTTTTAATTTTTCACAAAGATCTGATATCTTACACCATTTTTCTTTGCAAAAGCAGTTGCAAGTCTTGCACAGCTCAAACTCAGGGTCACAGGTTCTCAGTTCACTTTAGGTTTGGATTAGACTAGGCCATTCAAACACATAAGCAACACATTGACAACCTGCGGCAAAAGAGCCACAAGTGACTCTTCGAACCTTTCACAATGAACCTCTGAACCTTCTTCATAACTTTGGCAAAAATTAAAATTAAAAACATGTATATGTTCTAAATATGGATTTAATAATTCTTGGTTTTGCGTTTGCTAAAACATACTGTTTTTTTTAGACTTTTACATAATTTTCCACAAATACTAATCCATAATTCATTAATCTGTTCTCTTTGAAGACATTGTACATTTTTATTGTTTTTGAAACCTAAAAATAAACCCCATCCATGTTCTTGTCAACTCTGACCAGCTTCACTGTCTGTGCTTACAAAACGCAATCTTAAGGCATGATACTGCCACCACCGTGTTTCACAGTGCTTTTGGTGTGTTAAGTTTTTCAACACGCAATTCCACTTAACCCAAAAAGTTCTGTTCTGGAACTACTGACCGGAGCGTTTGGTGTTTTTGTTCCCTTGTTTGAAACTTTAAAGAAGACTTATTCTAGTTTCTTTTTAACAATAGTTAAGGTCACTCATCCATAAAGGTCAGATCTGTGGAGTGCATGACCACTGGTTGTCCTGGTAACACATTCTCTGCACCTCCTCCAGGGTTCTCACCTTGCCTGCTTCTCTGGTTAATGTGTTACCATATCCAACAAAATAAAGTTTGTGGATGTAACATGACAATATATGAAGACGTTTAAGTACTAAGAATACTTTTGCGAGCTACTAACTGCTGCAGGCTGTTCAACCAAGAAGCAGATGTAAGGGTGTAGATCTAACTTTAGAGTCCTTGAGGCTTTTACTTGTCCTTTAATCAGAACCGACTGTAGCAAAGGCCCAGTCAGGAGAAACAGAGGAAGACAGAGTTCTTTAGAAGCGTTCACTAACTTTGACAAATAGGGAAAAAAAGTATTCATAATCACTCTTAAACGATTACATTTTATTGATTCATTTATTTAAATGTCTCAGAAAAGACAACCAAAAAAAACATTTGACAAAAAAACAAAGACATTTGAAAAAATGCAGCTTATTTGTTGCTGATACCAACTTCTTTGTCCCTTTTCTGTCTTTAATGTGTCAGACAAAACATCCAGTGTTTTTTTTTCTTTTTATGATCATATGCAAAGTAGAGTGGTAGTTATGGAAATGGATTTGCTAGCTGTGTTTGAGGAACAGTGGTTTCTCACTGTTCAGTGATATGCCTGCACATTTGTTTATATCGGGGATCGGGAACGTATGGTTCGCGAGCCAGATGTGGCTCTTTTGATGATTACATCTGGCTCGCAGATAAAACATAAAATATTTAATTTGGATGGATTAAAACAAGTTTTTATCCATCCATCGATTTTCCACCGCTCATGTCCTGTTCAGGCTTGCTATTGGCTGCAGGAGCAGTCCATTATTTTAATTGGATGATAATAGCCTGTTGCTGGGTAAACAGGTTAATGCCCCCTTTTGAATCAGTCTGCTCGGGCATTAGCTCAAAGCTAACCCTTCGACTAAGAAGATGGCGAAAAGAAAATAAGACGAGGAGTATCGTACATTTCAGGACGAATGGACCGAAGAATTTGCCTTTGTGGAGAGAGCAGGTTCTGCGGTGTGTCTAATTTGCAATGACAAAATTGCATCGATGAAACGGTTGAATGTAAAGCGGCACGTCGACACACGCCATGCTACCTTTGCGTCAAAATACCCGGCGGGAGACAGTAGAAAGAAAGCGTGCCAAGAGCTACTGAGCAGCACCATGTTTGGATCTACGTATGCATGTGAGCAGTCATTCTCACATCTTAACAACATCAAGTCCAACCTAAGATCACGTTTAACGGATGAAAGCCTCAACGCTTGCATGAAGCTTAACCTTACCAAGTACCAACCAGACTACAAAGCCATCAGCAAATTCATGCAGCACCAGAAGGCGCATTAATGGTGAGTATTATAACAACGTTATTTAAAAGAATAAATTCAGAGGCTTATTATACTCACATTTAGTTGAATTCAGGCTTAAAATATATTATATGGCTCTCACTGAAATAAATTTCCAAATATTTTGCTTTCATGGCTCTCTGAGTCAAAAAGGTTCCCGACCCCTGGTTTATATGTTCGGTGGAACAACAGATATCCTCCTCAATTATTTCTAGGAAAATAAATATTACCTAATCAAACTGTAACTTTTCTTGTCCTTGTCTTTGCAAATGTCTTATATGTGGATTGTATAGAACAGGAGAAAATTTTACTTTTGGTTGTTTTGTTAAAGATGAATGAATGGATGGATATCTGTCGACAGTAAACATAGTGATAGTGTAAACTGAATAATAATAAATTCATTGCATAGATATGATTTGGAAAGAGTAAAAGTTGTGGAGTAAAAATCAGATGAATAATGTGGGACATATTTGAATGAGACAGTTGGGGAAAAGATTTAACAAGCTTGTTCTTCTTGCAATGCATGGAAGGCACCTATTGCTCTTCTGTCAATAGAACGTCTCTTTATTTATTTTTCTTCCATTACTGTTAATGCGGCTCGTACCCTAATCCACACCCACAAAAAATGTATCAAAATGTTCATCTCAATGCCGAGAAGGGAGCTATTACCTTTATTGGAGTTTTGAGTAAAAATGTCGATGTAATTAACAAAAAACGAGCAAAATTTCCAACTGCCGAAACGCAGAGTGTAACTGAAACCGCTCCGTTAAAGTGAGAAATGGAGTGGATTTTTGACCCCAAAACAATTTTGAAATTGCCCTCATGCCTACAAATATCACTTTATTGGTATGAAAGTTGGTCATAACATTACACCGAATGCCTGCTTCCATAAAATGTTTTCAAAATTTCTCTAGGGCTGATGGTTTTCTGTCAAGATTCTTCAGAGCAAACTGATGTCACAGGGTAAACTCAGGCTCCCAGCCATTCATTTCCATCATTTTCTCAAAAATTTCAGAACTCAGCGCACACTATGTCACTCTCATCGCTGCTATTAATGTGAGTGAGGTACAGATAAGAATCACGGTACTATCGAAGACAAGATAATGCACTGCCTTGCAGAGCAAAGCAGTGTATTATCTTTTTCCTTTTCCCTAAAATAAGCCATTATCTAATTTTCTTTTTTATTTGACATGTTTAGTATATGGGCTGCATGGTGGCGCAGCACTGTTGCCTTGCAGCAAGAAGGTCCTGGATTCGATTCCCGGCCCGGGGTCTTTCTGCAGGGAGTTTGCATGTTCTCCCTGTGCATAGTGGGTTCTCTCCGGGTACTCCTGCTTTCTCCCACAGTCCAAAAACATGACTGTCAGGTTAATTGGTCTCTCTAAATTCTCCCGAGGTGTGCGTGTATGGTTGTTCGTCCTGTCTGTCTCCATGTTGCCCTGCAACAGACTGGTGACCTGTCCAGGGTGTTCCCCGCCTCTCGCCTGAAATGTTCGCTGTAGATGGGCACCAGCACCCCTCCTGACCTGGCTAAGAAAATGGTTGGATGGATGTTTAGTATACTGAATGGAGCAAGTCAAATTAAGACTACATGCTCCACATGCTACTGACAGCACTTAGGCTAACATTAGCAATTTTGCTAATTTTAGCTGAAGCACAAATTTTAACATACTGAATTGAGTAAGTCAACATTATTGTGATTCTGCACATGCTATTGAGTACATTTAGCTTACTTTAGCATTGACGCTAATTTTTAGCATCAGACTGCTGGGTTCCAACTGTCGGGCACACTTTGGCAGGCCTCGTTTAAATTTCTTCCGGAATTTTCTAGTTTATTGTAGTTTGATTATGATGCAAGGTTAAAAAGTTCAGTCTGTGTAGACTTCACAAAAAGGCATGCTTTACATAAATAAACCACATCCAGTTTTTTTTCTTCTTATTTAGAGCATTAGCAGTAGCTGTTGCAGCAGTGAACACTGAGACTAATGAAGCACTCTGTGACATCAAGCAAGGGGGAAGCCTGGGCGGGATCCACCTCCTGTGGTTCCGTGTCCGCCCCAGGATCCTTTTCCAGATGTTGCTCCCTTCAAAACACCTGCTTGTCCGAGTTCACTCTGAAATAACGACTCACTCACTGCCTCATCTAAGTGTCTGGTTAAAACAAATGCTATTGTTGTTGCTTTTTGCTCAGACAGCAGCTGCGTCTCCATTAGAAATGTGAGCAAAGCTTTAATAATCTGCTGATGTCGAAAAAACAAAAGTTCACAATTGCTGTGTTTCCGTTAAATAATAAATGTGATTAAATCACACATGAATAAGTTTGTTCACATAATAAGTCATTAAAAAACCTTCTGCGCCATGATCCTGCTACCACTTCCTGTCGTCTTCTTCGTCTTTTCCACCAGTAGTAACATCCAGTTGTTGATCATGTGATTCCTGTGATGCGAAAAAAGTCTTTCCATTGCAGTTTTGCAAAATATACAAATTTTTACGCATCCTAACAACCATCTTCTCCTATTGCAATACCCTTTTATTGAAAAAAGGGAGTTCTTTTCCATTTTCCAAATGTCTTTTTAGCATTCCAATATGTGCAATTTTTACGGTCAACAGAGCAACGCAACTACAGAGACACACAGGACAAACAACAACCAACACACACACTCACTCTCGATGACAGGTTAGAGCATCGGTGTCCAAACTTTTTTCACTGAGGGCCACACACATAAAAATATAGGAGGGGCTGGGCTACCTACTACAAATTAGATATAGTCTTAACTTTAGTGTATTAAAGTTAGAAAAATCAAATAAAAGTGGTCAAATATTTTATATTGTTGAATATAATTAAAGACAGCTTTGCATAAGTGGACCTTTATTGATTTATTCAGAAAAAACTTTGGTAGAAATTTCTCAACGTGGCAGCCTCAGATTTCTTCTTAGAAGATTTACAATACAGAGAAAAAACAATAAAGGAGAAAATGGGACGGGTAAATTTTAAGCTTGTTATTTAAGTCATTAATGTTCGTTTGAAACGGTTATGAACATTAACAGACTGTACTGGACTTAACAGGAGTGCATATAATTTTATTAAATTATTCTGGTGAGTATCGCTGCGCTAGGTATTGGTCCATCCAGCTGCGGTGCTGATCCGACACCACTTGTGCCAAAAATCCAGACAGATGTCAATTGATCAAGTAGCACATCTGCATCAGATGAGATCAGCTGATTTTGTACTCTGTGTGTTAAAAGAAAAACGCATATAAGAAAGTGGTGTGCAGGGTAGTGACAGAATTAACGCACATTATTGAAATTTGAACTATGTGTATTTGCACATGCATTAACTCATTGGTACTGTGGAATATACTGTATTTCTTATTCATCTAAAGTGGGAACGTCATTGCACTCAATGGGAGCAGTGCTGCTGCGGTTTGGACCGAATGATGGCTGGCAGGTCTGATGTTGATTCTTTAGAGAATCATCACACTGGATTTCGATGAGTTCTAATTGCAGATTCTCTTCCACTTCTTCGGGATCCACCAAGAAGGAGTCCCAAATAACTTGATTTATTTTTCAATGACAGAAAAATCCAGGAAGCTGTCTGAATTTTGTTTTGAGACATGTAATCACAGACACACTTTTTTAGCAGAAAGGTTGGCCTGTGAATAAGCAGTTCTGATCTCGGACGGTGTGGGGAAGTGCACAACGTTGAAGTTGCGCAGTTGTGTCTTAAGGAGATTGAGCTTCACACAAAATGCTTTTATAGTAACTTGGGGTAAATTTCTTCTGGAATTGTCCTTTTTGGTGGAACAACTGCCTTGATCAACAGTAGTTCCCCCTGGTGTTAAAACTAAGAAGTGCAATAATTTATCTCCTCGTTAGTATAGTGGTGAGTATCCCCGCCTGTCATGTGGGAGACCGGGGTTTGATTCCCCGACGGGGAATGAAGTTTGTTTCAGGTCCCTCTTGAAAATGAGATCTAGATCTCAACGGGGTTTACCTGATTAAATAAAGGAAATAAACTCAAGCAAAAGTTGAAGTGCGGGCCATATTCTATTCCATTTATAAAATTTCTTGTGGGACAATTAAAAATGGACCGTGGGCGGCAGTTGGCCCACACGGGCCATAGTTTGGACACCCCTGGGTTAGAGAGACCAACTAAATTAACATGTGTTTTTGGACTGAGGGAGGAAGATGGAGTACCCAGAGAGGACCCTGGAATGCATGGGAAAACATGGAAACTTCATGCAGAGAGACCATGTGCTGGTATTTGAACCCAGGACTTTATGCTGTTTTAAAATTTACAGTAAATTTATCAATTTGCAAGAACTGACATGAAAAGAAATATCAGCCTTTTTATGAAATAGTGATAGAGTGTCCAAGACACTTCCCCCAAGTGTCTTGGACACTGTCTTGGACACTCGGGTGAAGAGAGGTGCGGAGCTGTCCACTGACCACTACCTGGTGGTGAGTTGACTCTGGTGGTGGGGGATGATGCTGGTCAGACCTGGCAGGCCCAAACGTGTTGTGAGGGTCTGCTGGGAATGTCTGGCGGAATCCCCTGTGAGACGGAGCTTTAACTCCCATCTCCGGCAGAACTTTGAACACATTCCAGGGCAGGAGGGGGACATCGAGTCTGAGTGGACCATGTTCTGTGCCTCCATTGTCGAGGCGGCTTATCAGAGCTGTGGCCGCAAGGTTGTTGGTGCCTGTTGCGGTGGCAACCCTCGAACCCGTTGGTGGATACCTTCGGTGAGGGATGCTGTCATGCTGAAGAAGGAGTCCTATCGGGCCTTTTTGGCCTGTGGGACACCGGAAGCAACTGATGGGTACCGGCGGGCGAAGCGGCATGCGGCTCGGGTGGTTGCTGAGGCAAATACTTGAGCGTGGGAGGACTTTGGAGAGACCATGGAGAAAGACTTTTGCACGGCTTCGAGGCGATTCTGGTCCACCATCTGGCGTCTCAGGAGGGGGAAGCAGTACAGCACCAACACTGTTTATAGTGGGGATGGTGTGCTGCTGACCTCAACTTGGACGTTGTGGGCCGGTGGGCAGAATACATCGAAGACCTCCTCAATCCCACCAACATGCCTTCCATTGAGGAAGCTGAGCCTGGGGACTCTGGGTTGGGCTCTCCAATCTCTGGGGACGAAGTCGCCGAGGTGGTTAAAAAGCTCCTCGGTGGCAAGGCCCTGGAGGGTTGGGGGAATGAGATTCTCCCACAGTTCCTTAAGGCTTTGGATATTGTAAGGTTGTGTTGGCTGACGCGACTCTGCAATTTTACATGGACATCGGGGGCAGTTCCCCTGGATTGACAGACTGGGGTGGTGGTCCCCCTATTCAAAAAGGGGGACCAGAGGGTGTGCTCCAATTACATAGGGGTCACACTCTTAAGCCTCCCTGGCAAGGTCTATTCAGGGGTCCTGGAGAGGAGGGTCCGTTGGATAGTTGAACCTTGGATTCAGGAAGAGCAGGGTGGTTTTTGTCCTGGTCGTGGAACACTGGACAAGCTCTACACCCTCAGCTGGTTGCATGGGAATTCACCCAACCAGTCTACATGTGCTTTGTGGACTTGGAGAAGGCGTTCGACCGTGTCCCTCGGGGAGCCCTGTGGTGGGTTCTCCGGGAGTATGGGGTACCAGGCCATTTGATACGGGCTGTCAGGTCCCTATGACTGGTGTCAGAGTCTGGTCCGCATTGCCAGCAGTAAGTCGGGCTCGTTTCCGGTGAGAGTTGGACTCCGCCAGGGCTGCCCTTTGTCACCGATTCTGTTCATTACTTTCATGGACAGAATTTCTAGGCTCAGTCAAGGTGTTGAGAGGATCCATTTTGGTGACCTTAGGATCGCATCTCTGCTTTTTGCGGATGATGTGATTCTATTGGCTTCATCAGGTCGTGATCTGCAGCTCTCGCTGGAGCGGTTCGCAGCTGAATGTGAAGCGGCCGGGATGAGGATCAGTGCCTCCAAATCCGAGGCCATGGTCTTGAGCCGGAAAAGGGTAGAGTGCCTTCTCCGGGTCGGGGGGCGTGTCGTGCCCCAAGTGGAAGAGTTCAAGTATCTCTGGATCTTGTTTACGAATGAGGGAAGAAGGAAGCGGGAGATCGACAGGCAGATTGGCACTCTTAGAGATAGGGTGAGAAGTTCAGTCATCCGAGAGGGACTCAGAGTAGAGCCGCTGCTTCTTCACATCGAGAGGAGCCAGTTGAGGTGGCTCGGGCATCTGGTCAGGATGCCTCCTGGACGCCTCCCTGGTGAGGTGTTCCGGGCATGTCCCACCGGGAGGAGGCCCCGGGGAAGACCCAGGACACGCTGGCGGGACTATGTTTCTCGGCTGGCCTGAGAACGCCTTAGGATTCCCCTGTAGGAGCTGGAACAAGTGGCTGGGGAGGGAAGTCTGGCCCTCACGCAGACTCGTTGCTATGGCAGCGAGTCTGCGCGTAACTGCGTTGATACAGAGAGCGAGAAAGACTTGGTTTTGAGTTGTACTTTAATGGTTTTTCCCTTTGCTGTGGAGCACGAAATGAATAATATCTACATGTCCAAGTTTGATTGAGTTAACAGAGTTATTCTACGGCAGCAGCGCAGCTATGGATGACATGTAAAAGAATAGTCTTTTTGCCCTCCAGCTTTGTCCGCATGCGTGGAATTTCCTTATGTAAACAATAACATGCCGGTGGTCTATATTTGTAAATCTGATTATGATTAAGTCAGTGCTTCACCAGCTATGAACCTCACTGCACAGCACTGGTTTAGATGGCATTCAAAGCTGTCTTCAGCATTTCATTTCAGCAATTAGCCGAGTTGTAAACACACATGTCTTTCCTTACAAATGTAGATCCTTACCTTAACTGAGATTTGTGATTAAAGGGTGCCAAACGTTTCCAAATCCAGCGTGTTTCATAACAGAGATTAAAAACTCAAAAGAATAAAACAGAACATCTTCGCTGTAATACTTTCTTGCAGTGTGCAGAAGGATCGCTTCCTGTTCAAAAGCAGCAGCATGTGTAAACAGCAAACGTGAGAAAACATCAATTTTCCTTTGGAATAGCTTCCTACGCCTTTTATGCTTCCTCTGACTGCATCTATAAAAACCCAGCAGACATCTCTCTGTAGCTACAGCTATCCATGTACAGAAACCTCTGCATGTCATTGAGCCACATCTGGGCCATATGTGAGAGATACCGTGATATAACGAGAACTTTTCCTGTTTTGTTTGAAAATACCTTCCAGATTTTCTTCAAATGAAAGCTGTAAGGCATATGCATCGGTTTCTAAGTGGCTAATCACCAGAGAGTAGTTCTGCAGTCAAAATTATTTTTTTAAAAATAAGGTAACTTCCACTTATCCACATGACTAAGGTGAATCAAAAGGAACTCCACCAGTAATTTTGTCTTCATTTGTTTTGAAAAAAAATTTAACGTCTATATTGAAGAGAAAGGGGGAACTAATCTTGTCTTAATTTTTAAAGAAGCCATACATGTGTTCTCCTAAGCTTACACCATTTCTTCCTTATTATATTTCGACCACCGCTGATTATCTTTAGTGGTCCATGACGTGAGCCAGGCTGCCTCTCCATCCAGAACAGATTGTCAGATAGTGATGCAGCACACAACCTATTGACAGTTTTCTCGCCCCGTTTGCCAGCTTCACCATTTCCTGACACGAATCAGATTGCCATCTTTGATTTCCTTTTCCAACATTACTTGTTGTAGCTAATAATAATAATAATAATAAAAAAAACAGGTAAAGGAAAATGAAAGCACTGATCACTCTTAACATATGAGAATCTAGAAGTAGGTACCCTGGTACCTGTGGTTTGATGAGGCCAAACTGAGACCAGGAGATGAGGAAAATGTTCAGCTCAGTAAACAAAGAATATGACCACCATAAAGAAGTATATGGGGAAAATAAATGAGCTAAAAGTTGATGCAACATCAGTTACAACCCTAACCTGGGCTCTCTCCCCTTTGCTTGGATAGGAAAATCCAGTGGAAATCTAATTTAGTGGATTTTCCTATTGGGCCAATCAGCAGATGAAGGAAAAATTGTGAACAATGACAGATTTTCTGCACTGTTTTAGAATTATAGTCTGCCTCTGCTGCTATTGCAAAATAGCAGCAGAAATGGTCCGTGTTGGCCATGCGTCCAAATATAAACAGCCGTCTCATTTGGATCGGCTCTTCTCTCTTTGCAGTGGAAGATGGTTGTTTAAAGCAAAGGTAATTTCTGGTAAACAGTGTTAAACTGGCTCATTACATACATCTTGGACAAACATTAGCAACTGGGCAAAATTTAAAACTTCAACAGAATCCACACCTCCAGAAAGCAGTACTTTCTCACCAGTTGAGGGTGAGAAAGTACTGCTGCACTGTTAGCCTTTGCTGTATTTTTTACAGTTAAATACCACAAAATGCCCAGTAAAACTACCATAAGACATCTTTACAAGTAGTTACTGTAATTTGTATTGCATTATGGGTATAGTACATAGTATTACAGTAACTTATTGTATGTTTTGAATTTGCAGTAATTTACTGTTTACACATTGCAGTAGTGGTACTGTACTTATAATATACAGTAAGAATTATATTTGATTTCCAACGGTCATCATAGCTGCTTCATCGTGGTTCCCTGTTTCTGTATTTTTACTCCTTTAGTGGTTAACATATTTTTAAGGCAGAAAGAGAGCATGTACTTTTGTTATTTTCACATCCTAGCTAACATTAATATGCAGTTTATCTAGCTACGTCATCAAGGGTGGCTTCGCTTCCAACCAGCTTTTTATCTCCAAGTGCAAGTGCAGCTCTGTCTCCGTGCTGTGGGCTCACACTGCTTCAGCTCTTCAAGACAGGTAAGAAAACACTTCTTAGAAAACTGTTTGAAGCCAAAACCTAGTCTGGAAATGTACATTGGAGTTAACGTAGCTTATAGCATCATGCTATAATGCTAAGTTATAGCATTATAGCATGAGCTCGTTTGTGCTGGTTAGCCTGGTAAAATAACGTTACCTTTACGTTACTAACTCTGGTGTTTTATATAACTGTCATATTGCAACCTTATAAGTTACGTGTCTGTAAATGAGGTGAAAGAAAGGAAAATATGATGTTGTTATTTTTTGAGCTGGTTCGGAATTAACGTTAGCTAAGGTGCTAATTTTACCGTTGAAGGTTTTAGCTTGACTTTTGCCGCTTAATCTTCCTCGGGCGGCTTTGGGTTGAGATGAGCTCAGTGCCTGAGTGTCTGTTAGCATTGTTGCTACATCCTTTGTTGAACAATATAACCTTAACTGATAATTGATCCCCCCCCTTCTCTTTTTTTTTTTACATCTAATGACTGTTCATTTGTTTAAACCATGATCTTGCAAATGTTGAAAGTGCAGATTAGCTACGTAGGTCAGCAAGGATGAATTTCTAACATTGTTCTTTTTTTTCCTTTTCTTCAGATGACCTTCTTTTTTAACTCCCAAGCTTTTTCCCTCCAAGTGGCTGTGCAGTTCTGTCCTGCTGACTGCTAACATAGTTTCATCTCTTCAAAAGACAAGACAACAGGTAAAAAGCTCTTCAAACATATTTGAAGCCACAAAATAGTCTGGAAATGTAGAGGAGCAGCTAACCTAACCTATAACTTTGAGCTTGCTACAGCTGGTTAGCCTGCTAAAGTACCATTACATCTCCAACATAGTGTATAAGAGTCTGTAAATGAGGACAAAGGTGAAAAACATTAAAGTGGTTTCTGTTATTTTTTGAGTTTGTTCAGCCACAGTGGCAGGTGGACAAAAAAGTTAATTTCCAACCCTGGTTACACATAAGGACTGTTCACATGTTTAAACCATGCTCCTGCAAATTTAAAGTTAAGTCAGTACTAACAGGTGCAACTATGTACAGGTGTAAATTCTGCAGCATTTGTACTTCAGAATTTACAGAATTTTGTAGTCATGTGAAGAAACATCAACACACAGCTAATTATCGGTTTGCATGTGGAATAGAGCAATGTCCTGCTTCCTTCAGAACATTTTCTGCATTCAGGTCCCACATGCACAGGAGTCACCGCCATTGCAGAAGTCAGACTGAACACTTGTGGAATGTAATGCTTTAAAAAATGCATTTAGCCCCACAAACTGTCATTCACATCCGCTGTTTCAGAGTGGTAGCAGGATGTAGGGGTAAAATCTAGTCTAGTCTCCGGGATGAGGTTCTCAAAAACCTGTTGTAATCTGGGTGAACTGGCCCTTTAAATATAAATTACTACCAGTAATTCATATTTAAGAGAGTTTTCCTTTTATGTTTTAAAGGTATCTTCCACCACGATGTCTGTTGAAATGGAAATGACCTTACCCACTACACCAAGGGTAATCATGCTTGGTAAGAGGAATATTTTCTGTCACTATAATTTTTTTGTAGCAATGTATGTAATTGTTATGGTAGTGTGTACTTTTACTCACTAGCGTTAGCCTGACAAGGGTTTGTCTATTTTAGGAAATAGCTTGATGTCTGCAACCCGGTGGATGGTCAGTATGGAGGAGAAGGTATTTTTCCAGCCTGAGCAACTACATGACTTTGCCAGCGTCCTTGCTGTCTTTCTTGGGTCATATTCTGTCTTCAATCTGGAGTATCAGGAGTCAGCATCCACCACGCTGGAGATGATACAACGGCAAGTACTCTACACCAAGCCATTTATGAATTAAATTTAATGACAGTTTGACTGATGGTGAAGAACCATAGCTGATTGCTGTATTGTATGCTGTATTCATTAAAAAATACAATTAATATATTTTATTTCTGTTAAAAGATTCTTTGTGAGGATCAATCCAGATGTTGGTACCAAATGCACAGCCAAAGTCGGTACAAGCCTCAAGACGGGAAGTCTTGTCAAGAGGAAAGTAGTCAGTGTCAACTCCCAGATCACCACCTTCTTCCAACGACTTGCTGAATTTGAATGGAGGACTTCCAACTAGGTAAGTATTTTACCAAATGTAAATGTTTATTATTTTGTTGTCTTTTCCTCCTATCTTGCATGCTCTGACTTTACTTTAGCCTTTTTAAAATGATTTTAATGATTATTTATAAATGGCATGTGATTCCTACACAATAGCCCTTTAGAATAGCCTGCATCTTTTCTGTGTCCGTGGTAAAAAGTGGATGTCGCTGCATCTCTTAATAAATCACAGAAATGTATAAGTGTGTAGTCGTTTAAGTGTGGTGTATTTTTATACTATGCAGTTTTCAGTTTATTAGGCACACCTTTGCAGTAATCCGTCAGCACCAACAAAATGACTAAAAAGATTGTTGTACTTCATTGTCCCCTTGGGGACATTTGTAGGACGCAATCTTTTGAATTACTGAAGACTGACTAACTGCTTTTGCCATAAACAATCGAAAAACCTGAAGTGAAGCCAGTCCTGCTCATTCTTTATGCAGCTTCTATTATCACTTCAGTCCAATTGATTTTTTTTTAAACAAATTATCAACTTAATGCTGCTTTATGACAAAGATTTTATGCATTTGAACATTGTCACTTCAGCTTAATTTGTCAGCCTTTCTGTTGATTTGAAAATGTAGATAACTTCCTGACCATCTTATGACCTCCCACATTGTCTGTCTTATTCTTTACAGTTCAGCTTCCACAAGATGGATCCCACTGATTTTGTTTGACGAATGGAATAAAAGTTCTTCTGATGTAGGAAATGTGTTCTATGGTTTTGTTGTTTTATAGCACATTATATTGTATTGTGACATTGTTCTTTATGACATTGCGAATATGTAAATGGATTTTATTTCTACAAATCTGCTGAAAATAAATACCTGTTATTCACAGTACTTAGACTAAAATTTATTTTATGAAATTTTTCGGTTTATGGTAAAGTATTCTTATCTTAAAGAAATGTAAAATTTAATTTACAGTAAAACTCTGACATTATGTTGTGAAACAAGTTTACAGTAGACCAGCTTTCCTATAAAATACAATTACAGTAAAGCAGTTATAACTGTAAAGCACACTCAGTAAAAATTAACTGTGAAATATCATAACAGTAAAGGTACTGTAGAATGGTAATTACAGTACCCTAACTGGCAACAGTGTTGCCAGTAAGTTACTGTAAAATTACAATAAAAGGTCTAACAGTGTGAGCAAACAAAGTGTAGGACAAGGGGCTTGATTTTACCAGGCGGCTACAACCCCAGACCTAAAAGCACCTTCCAGCTTTCTCTCTCTACTCACTCTTTCATTCTTGCTTGTTGGTCCAAAGTTGTTCTTATTTTTACTGGACTGCAACACATGAAAAAAATGTCCAAACAAATCTTCACTTTGTGATGTTCTCATAAGGTGTTCTGACTTTATTGAGGAAGGACTCAATGGTGTAGTAAATGTTATTTGATGTAAGCAACAGTCCAGTCCTCTTACTTTCCATGAAGAAGCAGCATTTAGCTTCATATTGTACAAATCTAGAACTCAACCTAGAACAACTGAAACCAACATTTAGTTTTGTACCTCACTAATCTTACCTAACATCGTGAACTAGTATCTAGTTTTATCAGAACAAGAATCCCCTACTAGTTTATAAATTAGGGATCACTTATTCTTATTCTTATTAAATATGAGGAACCAATATGTAGTTTTATACTTTAACCTTTTTGTCTTTCTTTTGGTTTTGTTGTTTTGTTTGTATTTCTTTCTAATTTATGTAAAGCTCTTTGAACTGCAATATTGATGAAAATGTGCTACATGAATAAAATGACCTTACCTACCTTACCTTGTATTAAACTTTCACATTCTTTCTCTGTATTTGATCATTGGGTTGAAAACAGGGTAACACTGATGTTCCTCAGTGTTTTCTAACCCAAGAAGATTAGAGCTGATTTGATTTTCTTTACTTCATCCAACCACATAACCAATCCAACAAACTACAGTGTATCATCATTTTTCACCTCCCCCTGCGTGACGTCATCATCCTCTATCCAACACAGCATGAGCCACACTTCCATTTCAGGCAAAGACAGTGGAACCTCACAGAGCCTGACCTTTACATGTGTCACAGAAGAACAGGCTGGATAGCCCAGATTAAACAGTCTGCCCAATCCTTCTAGGAAGGATCCGGAATGTTCTTTGGTCTGACAACCACTGTGTGTTGGATAATCCCAGGCCCCTCTGAGCCCAGGAAAAACTAGAACTACGTTAATGATTAAGAAGATTCATTTTAACATAATAAATATTTGAGCATTTGTAAATGTCAAACACAATGCAGTCTGAGGGATCAGAGATCACTGATGATCAGTCAGTTCTTTACCTAGCACTGACTGGTACAACACCAACAGATGTTTTTCAAATTTTTTTGTATCCATCCCCTGATTTATACTTTTCAATAACCTGTAATCTGATTTACCTAGAGTAAATCAGATTACAGGTTTGTCTTCATCCTGTAGTGGTAGTCAGGAATACTGTTATAAATGGACTTTCTAGATGGAGGTGTCTTTAAACTACAGTCACTCATTGTGCACATGTTGCTTTGAATAGGACCTATTGTTAAGATATTTGTACTTAATTCTCATTTAAATTAATGTTTGAATTAATATGAGTTACAACAACATTTAATTTCCCTTTGGGTCATTTTGAATTTGAATTACTTTGTAGAAACCAATTTTCACTTTGACATTAAAGGGTTAGGTTTTTGTAAATGTTTGTCAAAGTGCCAGCTTTTGTTGATCACAATTGATTTGTAAAAGTAATAAAGGGTTATATCAACACAACTTAAAGTATCTCACGTTTTGTCACGGCTGCTACAAGTCAACACTCTGCCGATGGGCTAAAGAAGATGTAGAGTCCGTCTGTAGGATGAAGCATTCAGGGAATTCACAGCATCAGCTGGATTTTGCTGCCCTGACCTCAGAGCAGATAAATAACCTCCATCCAGCTGAGTTTAGGAAACAGAGCAATGAGGAATCAGTCCATCCCTGCTTCTGCCTTATAATGTCTCACTTTTGTTTCCAAGAATGTCCCATTGACCTTCAGGATCTCATTAAAAAAGCCTGCCCATGTCCTTTTACCTTGCATACCAGCAGGGGGCGCCATTCAGTGTCCAGAATAGTGCCAGGACACAATTTTGAAAAGATACTTTGCTGATATTTGGACTTTCCTCCTGATGTTATAGGGAGAATTTTTGCAACTGAACATTCATTCTTCTTTTTTATTATTATTATTTGTTGTTATTAAGATTTTGGACATTTTACTGTATTCTTTAGACCAATGATAGTGAGGATGTTCCTTTACTTGTACCTAATCACCAGTGTAAGCTAAATTGTACAGTTATTTAAGGACTGATGAGTAGATGGTAGCATGGGAGGAAAACAGACCCAGAAAATGTTGTCTCCTTGTTCTGCTGCAGGTGTTGTGGTTGTCGGATGCAAATCATTCCTGGAGGACATGTCATGCTTTCAGATAAGCACTTAACAAAAGCAAGCATGTCCGAGGTTCACCACTGAACCTCATAGTATGTTTACCACGTTTTCCTCCTCCCTCCTCCTCCTGATGGGCTGCTGCAGCAGCCTCAGCCAAGTGCAGTTCACCACCACTGGAGCCGCACAGACACACCCATCGGGTGTACACACACGCTACACGCACACAACCTGTCTTCAACACACCCCTTTGGCAAATGTGCTGGAAATGCCCTGAGGTATGGCAAACACAGTTCCTCCAAAAAGGCAACAACACTACAGTGGGCGCAGGAGTGTGGTTGTGAAATTTCAAGTTCATTAGGAAGAAAAAAGAAAAATCTCAACATAACAGCACGATCTCGCAGTACATCAGCTTGATTCCGAATCTTGTTTGAGTCCAAACATGCTTATCACTTGTGAACCATCAGATATTAAGTTTTTGCTGTTATCTGCTACAGTTAGAGACAAAGAAGCGTGAAGTGTGGCCTTTGGAGTTTGGTTCATAAGATTCTCAACAAGTTAACTGAACAAGTTGTGTCAGAACTTACTTGGAGCAAATTCCTCTGTAATTCTACAGCACGTATGTTGCTAGAAGATTGAAAAAAAGAGATCCAAACTGTTTGCATCAAATTAAAAAAAATGTTCGGGAACAAGGAAAGAACCAGCTAGGTTCAAGCCTTCCATGAAGCAGAATGTTTGTTTAAGTCCGTCCAAATTTTAAGGGTGTGTTCAGACCAGCCATGTTTAGTCCGCTTTAATCAAACTCTGGTTTGTTTGTTTGGGGAGGTGTGAATGTGCAACTGAACTCTGATGCAAACTAAAAAAGCGAAATCTGGTCTGCATAAAAGCCTTGGTCTTGCTTCGGTTGAAGTGAATTCTGGATGTGGATCCAAGCGGACCGGAGACCGCTCCAAAAGCAGGAAGCGACCTACAGTGCAAGGCATTCTGGGTAAACAGAGCCAAAATAAATGCACAAGCCTAGCAATGCAGGGAGAAATGGTTCATGATCTTTTACCAAAGACAAAAGAGAAACCCTACAACCGCTAAAATCTGACGCTATTCTATTTTCGTTAACATTTTGTGCAGTGTTGTATAGTAACGAAGTAAAAATACTTCACTACTTTACTTAAGTATATTTTGGAGTACTTCATACTTTCCTCGAGTATGAACATTTTTGATGACTTTCACTTTTACTTCACTATATTTCCGAACTTAATTGCGTACTTTTACTCCGATACATTTTCAATGTGTGGTTTAGTTACTCGTTACAAAAAAGCGAGAGAGAGAAACGCAAGTGTTTTGATCCCACCTACTGATTAGCAAGTAGCAAGTAGGCTACCGAACAAAGTCGGTAGCCTGCTTGCCTGGGCTTGTTCATCACCACCAATAGGATACACCTGTTTCGCTTCTCCCATTAAACACAAAGCAAGTCTCGCAATCAGCAGCAGCCACATGGAGGAGGAGACGGAGACCACAACGACTGCAACTACGTCGGACACGGCTCCAGGGGAACCACCAGCTGGTGATGAAAGCCCATGGCCTTATTTAAACACAATACACTCTTTCGTGGGTGTTAAAGATTCGTCGTACCGCATGCAGTTTATGTTATTCCTGCCCGAAGATGTGGAAATTCTATCTTACAAAAACTCCCCGTCCAACTTGAAGAAACACATCGAGGTAACGTCTTATGAAATGGTTATAATCCTCCTGTTTCAGTAACTATAGCTTGGTCACTAGACACTACTGTATTGTGAAACGTTGACCATAAATGAACTTTGTTTGGCATTGTTTCAGTTCCACACATGGTGTATTTAGCTTAGGCCTAATGTTGACTGTAGCAGGCTACCTAGACTCCTCTGTTCAAGGGGGGACAGAAGCCATAGCGATAGCAATTTAGACTAAATTTAACGAATATAGGAAAGGCATGCAAGTTCAAAACCAGGTTTACAGATGCCAATAAGCTGCATTTCCCTCCCAATTCTTTTTTTCTTTTGCATAATGACCAGTTGTGTGCACCACCTACTGACTGTAGGATTGACTGATTCACTGATTTGTGAAGTAGAGTAATCGTAACAGATCTTTTTCTTCATGTTGGCCGCATTATCTGTACTATTTATTTTTCTCATTTTCAGCACTGACCTTACTTGAAGGGAAAACTTAAGACTTACAAAAACTTTGTATTTTCTGTCCTGGAGGGTATACTAAGAAGCTGGTTCAGTTGTAAAGCAGGTTAAGTTAACCTTGTGCTATAGGTAAAGCACCTAATTTTCTTAACTAAATGATGCCTGCAGGTATATCTATTAGCAGGTTTAATTTTGCCTGCACTTGTACAAGAAGTTTCAGATACTTTAAGACTTTAACTCAAGTAACATTTCAGTCAGTGACTTGGACTTTTACCAAAGTCATATTTTGGAGAGGTACTTATACTTTTACTTGACTCTGAGATTACAGTACTTTATACAACACTGATTTTGTGAAGAAAGAAGTTGCGGTCAGGTTTTTGTAATGTTTCCTTCAGTAGTTCTTGGTGCAGCGCCACCACAGGTGAGGAGGTGAACAGGTTTTTCAATTTGTTTGGATTGTTTGACAGTGCAGTGTGAAAGTGAACCACAACAAATGGAAATGTAACAAAGCAGTTATGGTCCCCAAATCAAATCGAGTCTACCAGAATATCAGGCGAGAAAACAACAAATCACACTATTACCTTTGGAAGGAATTCAGTGTTCCTTGAAGGAATTCAAATTCTCCAAGTTCACCCGAATCACAAGCTGGACTTTAAAAGCTTTTATAAAGTTTGGTATTCCAACAGGTTAGTCATCCTAAATTAAACTGAAAACAGAATGACTGTAGTAAGTTCCCATTAATCTCTTGGAATTAGCTACCAAAGGTCCTAACTGCTACTTTGTTAAAAAGTATGATGGCTTCAGAAAGCGCTTGAAGGGAGTATCAGTGGGGCTGTATGTGTATATTTGAGCTTATCTGTGTTATTTTGTAGACAGATAAATTTCCCTGCTGACTCAAAGCTGCACTGTGCAGTCTGGGGGGTCTTGAGGAGGACCCAAACTGCAGCAGAACAATGTCGTACACATTGTGGATTTTAAAAATAAAACAATCAATTTACAGAATTCTAAAAGACACAAAGGAACCGAAGTAATAAGAGCAGTATAATGGAACAATGCAGCAATAAGCGAAAGAAACCAATAAGCAAATACTGTGGAGATGTGATTGTGGAATGGAAACCAGTTGAGTACAATTATCTGAATGCAGAGACACTGGAAGGGGAGAAACAGGAAATATGGAAGAAATCTGAACTGATACACAAACTGAAAAACAAATGAAACAATAATTAATGTAGATGAATATATTGAATAAAAGTGAATACAGAGAAACTCATTAATTCAAAAGAAAGTAGTAATCATTCTTAAAATGAACTAGAGTAATAAATCCAAGCTCTGTAATAAACCAGTAAACTCTGTGCTACTGGTAGTAATACTAAAATAATTTAGATAGAAACACCAGTACACAAATGTCAAAAACTTAAAATTTGACCAAGTATTGTTTTTCTAGTTTCTAAAGCAAATATACACTTGAAACAAGACTAAACTAACTTACAAGCAACACTTCAGGAAGATACAGGAGCTTTTCTTAGGTTGATAATTCCTTAATATTGATATAAAAAAACACTAGTTCCACTAGTAGACATTTTTCACATTACCAGTGAAAAAAATCTACCAGTGAAACCTGTATTTTATAAATATCAAGAAATTATTGACTTAAAACAATATATTTTCTCTAGAAACTAGGCAAAAAAACTACTAGGGTAAATGATTTTGCAGTTAAAAGACCGTGACATGCACACTTAATTGTCATTTTCAAAAGACCTTCAATTTGTACCATCTTTGGCATTATGAGTTCCAGTGTGGAAAGACAATGGGTCAAAGAAGTCATTAAAAATCAGAAATGTGGCATATTGGAACATTCATGGGGTTAATGAGTGTAAGTTAGCATAACTGTGTTATTCAGGCTGAGAAATGGACAGAATTGGAGATTTAAAATTCAGGAAGGTGTACTATGTGATGACACTTCAAATGAATGAGAGCCACAGAACAGTGACACGGCGTGTCATGTGACCCACCCTGTGGAACTCCTCGGTCATCTGTCTGATGAGATCCATTGCTCTGAAGAGTGAACCCAAACAGCCTCATCTTACTCAGTCTGCATCCCGGCTCTCTTATCAGGCCTGCCAGTCTTCTCACCAAATGCCCTCTCTTGTTCAGGAAGTGGCACAAAGGAATTTTTTTTTCTTCTTCACTGCCCACAGTGATTCACTGCTGAGACACGCTCATACATAGTTGGTTTACCCTTCAGAACTAAGCCCATTATTTCTGGCGGAGTGAGACGTTTCGACATGAGGACCAGAGGTCTGACTCAGAGGGGTGCAGGATGAGAGTCAGGTGGAAGAACAAAGACCCTGTTAGCTCTCAGCCTTTTGCTTCCCTTTCATTTAAATCAGCAAAACTAAAAGGAGATGTGATGTAGTAGAGCTTTTTTTTAAATCACCATTGGTTCATAGCAAACGTTTGCTATGAAGAAGAGATGGTTGCCAATGGAGCCAATATGGCGTTCCCTTCATGGCGGGCGGGGACCTTGAGGTTGTCGAACACTGATTTCTCAGAGGGAAGTGAGACTGGCAGTGTTGGGTTAATTGTATAGGTTGGTCACACACCAGGCATGTTCAAAATGTTCTCTGTTTGTGGATAATGGCTCTCACTGAGCCTCAAAACGACTTTTTTAACTATCAAAATGACAGATTTTTAACATTGTTTCTCCTCTGTTCTTGAATGTTATTTTTAGATCAGGTAATCACGATATATGAGTGAAATTGAAAAAAAAAAATCCCATTTCATTCATGAGTTAATAAAAGGTCGATTACGTTATCCCAGATGACCCAGTATAGTTTGGACTATTTTAAAGGAAATCATCATTTGACAATTTTTATTTTTTTTTGCTCTTATTAAGGCTATCTTGCGCTAAAATTTGATGAGTTGAAACGTTTAAGTGTGATAAAAAACAAAGCAGTAAACACCAGAACGGGTCAAATTCTTATTTACGTTCTGTGCAAATCTATCAGAAAATATAAAATATCTTAGCGTAGTCGATTTTTATGTAGTAAATGAAAAAAACTTTTTTTTGTCAGGATGGATGAAGGAAAGGTAAAAATTAGAATAAAAAAATCAGCAGTGCAGTGTCTCTTCGAATCGCTTTCACCGACGACTCCGAGTCAGAACCGCGCGCAGCACCTGGACGCGTCACGAAGCTCGCGCGGAGCCAGAGTGAGGTGTGGGCGGGGCCAGCGGCGGAGCAGCGACGCTCTGCTGGATGCAGTCGGTCAGAGCTGACTCTCACGTGTTACAACCGCAGATCTCCTCACTGCGTTTCACTTGTTGGAAAACGAACAGATCAGTGAGACAGAAGTTTTTCTCTCTTTTTTTCCTTTTTCCTTTTTGTATATAAATATATGTACAAAACTCCGCTTCAGCCAAGTAGAATTACATCTTGCGATCGCTGCGGAGGGAAGGAACAAATCGAGGAATCTTATTTTTCAAGAGGGACCAGCGGGATTATGATTTGAATCAAAGGGACGGACGGAATTGTTGTCTCCTAACAGGTGAGTCCGTCTTTTCATTGTTGATCTTTTCTTAAACTTAGCGGGTTTTTTATTTGTTTGTTTGTTTGTTTTTATGCGTAAAAACGCAAAGGCATTACCATTTATCTCCGGATCTCCTCCTCCTCTTCTTTTAAACATGACAACGTGTTTTGAAATGTTTTCTCTGGCTCACAGCACCACCTCTATCAATAACTTCCCATAAGTGTTTTTCAGAGCCTTTTCTGTATGAGTCATTTTCCTTTCACCCTGCAAAACATTTTTACTGTTTTCCTCTCCTATTCTTTGGGGGAAAGCTCAGGCTATTTTCTTTTTCTTTCTGTGCAGGTGTTCATAAATGTGACCCCATTACTCATCATTCTCAAATAGTGACCCTTTACACTTCCCTTCATGTAATAGTGCAGTTATAAACCTTAAACATGTTCTTAAAACCAGGCATATTTTAATCTAGATTTTCTGCCATGATGTTGTTGCTGATAGGGAAAGTATTTTCTTTTTGTTTTATCCACTAAATTAAAGGATCCAGAAACCGTAAGACAACGCTAAGCTACACTTTAAAAAAAACTGGTGGGTAAATATAGTTAAAAATAACTATATTTGAGTTAGTTTTCATATTCAGGTTAAATGTGGACCAATCCAGTGCCTGGGTTAGTTTAGCACAGCAGGGATGGGTTGTGGGTTTGACCCAGCATATCGAATCAGGTTTTCAACCCAAAACATGGATTAAAATGATTAATGTCTGATGTTAACTCTGGAATAGAATGAGCCATAATTTTCACCTCAACGAGTAGTATCTATGCTGAAGTATATTACTTTTTAGTTTTGGTTTTAAAAAAATCCAACAACCTGATTTGAGTGAACAATTGAATTGAAACAATACAAGTCATTGTTAATATTAAGAACATCTCACTGACTATCCATATAGACTTTTGAATGAATTCTTCAGTTAAAGTGTGAATGTTGAACATAAAGCAGATAAAATATAAAGAGTTACTATTGGTGAACAAAGTTGTTCTTCTAATATAAACTAAAATCATTTGTGTTATTATGTAGGAAAGTTGGCCGTCTTATTAGTGTTGCTTCATCCTGTGGAAGAGTTGTGGTGAAGTCTCATTAGGTTCAAAATGTCAGTCTGTGAAGTGACAGACTTAACAGATTAATAGATTGACAGATTATCACTTAATCAACATATTCAGATTATCACTTAATCAACATATTCAGATTATCACTTAATCAACATATTCAGATTATCACTTAATCAACATATTCAGATTATCACTTAATCAACATATTCAGATTATCACTTAATCAACATATTCAGTGTACGATCAAAGCTTCTCTGCCTCATTTCCAACAGCATAAATCCAGCATCAGGGTTGAAGAAATAACCAATAAGTATTATTTTTGTGTGTAGGAAGTGTGCTGGAAATCCCAATTAAAACTTGCTCTGCTATGAGCATGAGTACAAAAATCCAACTGTTGCCGGTCTTATTGCTCTGGTCTAGTTTACATCAGGAGATGGTGTTAAGATATCCTTCCCAATGATGTAACATGCAAATATACATTTTGCAAATTGTCCTGGCTGAATCTCCTCCCTCTTCTTCCCTCTGGCTCTTGATCCCTTGAAAGCATCTCCCAGTGGATTGCCGTTTAACCAGTGGGGTTATTTATCATTTTGCCGGATGGTCCCTCCGGTCCCATCTCCCTTCTGCCTCTTCTGCTCTAATTGAGTTTATCTCTACTCCCTTGGCGGTTCACCATCTAAACTTAGTCCCAGCAGTTGGATCACCGTGCAGAGCGCGCTCCTGTAAGGGTGATTCACTCCATTGGCTTGTGCTGTGGTCACTTGGGAATAGAGCCCAAACAACTCAACGGCGCCCACCTCATTCTTTGCAGCTGCTTTACCCGTGTTCAGTGCTGTCTTATGGCAAAATTGCCATCAAAATAAAGGCAAATGTTAAAGCTTTTTGTTATGAATAAAGCCTTCAGTCAGCAGAGCATGAATAAGATTCACTGATTGTGGTGATGTGAGCAAACCCTAGCTTTGCTCTCTGACGCATTTTTCATTGTTCCACTTCTTCTCCACTCTTGTCCCTAATCAGCAAGTCTCTCAGCTTTTACACAAATTGCCCCCTCCAGACAGTTTAGACTTCAATGATGAATGACTTTGCTATGTGTGAAAAGTTTTACTTACTCCTTTCTCATGTCTTATTTTTGGTACAGGATGAATCTTCTGCTGCTCCATGCCACTGTGTTGCTGTGGGCTTTGTGCCCCAGCATGCAGAACTACTGTGATAAATCATCTGAGACAAGCAAACTAAATCTCTCTGTGACCTACGAGCTCCCAACCTTCACTGCAGACTTCCCCATCCAAAACATGGTCACCCTGGATGGCATCATCTACGTTGGAGCTGTGAACAGAATCTACGCCTTGGCCCCAAACCTCACAAAGCTGTCAGAGTACCACACAGGGCCACTGCTTGCCAACCAGGCTTGTGGCCTGACGCAGTCAAGACCGGGCACCACCAGTGGGGTTGACAACCACAATATCGCTCTGGTGGTGGAAAACATTTACGACAAGGGATTGTACAGCTGTGGTTCGGTAGATAACGGCGTGTGCCGCCGTCACGTCCTGGATGACGGCAATAGCCTAAAAGCTATTGATGAGGAAGTCTACTGCTTTGCAGACAAAGTGCAGCCAGGCCAGGGCCACCCCATCGATGCAGATGTTGTTGTCAGCCCCTCAGGTTCTCAAGTGCTCAACGTGGAGAGCAATGTCATCACATTTTTTGTTGGGAACTCTGAGATCCCTAAGGCAGGAAACATATCAGGCAGTGTCATGCGTCTGCACACCATCTCACAGCGGAAGATGAAGACGAGCCAAAACGGCTTCACTTTTTTTTCTAGCCTTTCACACATGGATCTGATCCCCTCTCTCCAAGGAAACTACTACCTGCGATATGTTTACTCTTTCCACAGCGGACCCTTCACCTACTTCCTTACGGTGCAGCAAGTGAGCAAGGACACTCAAGCCTACCACACCCGCATAGTCCGCATGTGTTCCTCAGACCTTGTGATTCGGCGCTATGTGGAAATGCCCCTGGAGTGCATCAGCACAAACAAAAGACGCAGACGCGCCACCGAAGAAGTGAAGGTGTTCAACATCCTTCAGGCCGCCCACGTCACCAAGGTGGGCAATGATGCAGAACTGCAGAAGCAGGTAAAAGCGGAAGAGGATGAAGATGTGCTGTTTGCCGCCTTCGCTCAGGGCCAGCCAGGCTCTCCAGAGCCGACCCCCAACTCGGCTGTCTGCGTCATGTCTCTGAAGCACATCAACAACATGTTCAAGATGTACATGCAGAAGTGCAACACCATCGACCCGTACCACTTCACTGGCTCAGAGAGGACATCCTGCTATAATATGGTAAGAGCTTCGAGGGTTTGGTGTCTAGTGGGAGGGGGATGTTGTTGAAATCTCACTACGCATGTGCAGGTTTTTCCAAGTAAAAGCTATTGTTTTTCTTAGTGTTTTTTTTTTAATCAGAAAATACCTGAAGGTTGGGTCGCTTTTAAACAAATCACCTTAGATCAAATAGTTTGTGTTGTAGATCCAAAATATTTAAGTTCCCAAATCTCCCACTGAGCTTTTGCAACAACTTTTTTTATTCCTTCATGGCACTTTAAAGAGATTTCTCCTAGAGACAGTGAGTTTAAGGTTTTTCTAATCTGTCCGTCATCTATTGTGTTCAGTTTTTATTGTCTAGGGTTAAGAACCTCAACTGTTTATCTGAAGCGGACAGAAACTGGGTGGTCTGAAAATTGCACGGGCTCTACATCCACTGTCTGTGTCAGAGTGCCTTTGAGCAAGGCACCAGAGCATAATTTACTCTTAACAGTGGTCACTGGTATACTTTCCCATCAGCTTCTTAAGGAGATGCACAGAAGACCTTTGGGTGTCGAGTACCACTTCTGTACTCAGTCTTTGTGAATACACCGACTGTGAGTGCTGGAGGACTTTAGCAAAACAATTTCTCATAATATGCAGTCATGAGAGAAAGACAGTGAGGTGAACATGCTGAACTTTATGCTTAAGCTGACTTTTCTGTTTCTATCCATATTTGGTGAACAGCATACAACTTGTTACCGTTTTTAAACTCACTCTGGTTTTCGAACAAGGTGCCAGGATGATAGTTCCAAGTATACACATTCATCAAACAGAAGAAGTCAGTTACCTGCCCTGGTTCCAGCTGATCATATGCCTCAGATACAGAACAGAATATGATAGCCGTAAACCATAAAAGAAGAAAATACTCTTGCATGTCTTATATACCAGCACAAGACACCTCATATGTTTGCTCACTAAATTTGGCTGCTTTCATCCAGTTTCATTTGGTCTTTCACAAATATGTTGACCGTTTGACAACTGAAGCAGAAATTCAGCACCTTTTCAGTTATGGTTCTAAGAAGTACGATCGACCCGTCTGCAGCTTGGAAACAGTCGTCACTCTGCCTTGCGTCTGCCTTCAATCAGCTGATAAATAATGACAGACTTAACTGATGGCCACCCTGCAAAAGGAAGCTGTCAATATGTGTGCTGGTTTTGCTTCATCTTTACTTAAGCTCAGCATCAATCAGAAGTGTAGCACATCACTGGAGAGGCACAGGATTACCCCGGCCTCCTCCACACTTTACTCAGTCAATAGGTTGTCTAGGGGCAAGCACATACAGGACTAATGGTGGATACGTGTGTAAACACCCCCCACGCACAGGTGGAAAACTCCCATCAAAACATTTGTTGTGTATGTTTGTACCCAGAGAGGTGATTTTTTCTACTGTATACCTAGAAGCTATTACCATCCACCAGAAGAGCTGCAGGGTTTGAAAAACTGTACCAGGCACATTATGTTTTGGATCTAATGAAGCTTTCCATAACAATTAGTGTTGTTCACCCTTTGCAATGACTTACTGTAAAAGAAAGATTTTATTGGCTGCTGCAGTTTCTTGCGTGCTTGTTTTTTGTCTGTCTTTGCACTTTGTTCACATATTCTCCAAATACGTTTCTGAAGCAGGAAGCTAGCCTCTTCTGTAAAGCTATGGTCTGGATCTTTGTATTTTGATACTGTCTACTGTGGCACCAGTAGGTGGCGTTAACGTTGACATTGACCGCATAAAAATTCACAAGAAGATTTTAAGCGTGGGTAAAGCAGTCCTTGGCCAAATCTGGTGTAGTTTGTATTTGCTCTGACATTGCTTAGCGTTTCCTCTCCAGTTTACATTTTAAATGTAATAGTAACAGAGTCGGGACAATGTGAGAGAAACAAAACAAAACCTTGAATGCACACAATTCTTCTATCAGGTTAGAGACCTAAATTAATTTTGGAATTCAGCTTGAGTACATAAAGAGAATCTGCCTTGTAAATCAGGAACAAGGTGAAATCCATGAAGAAAGCAGTGGCCAGGGTTTTATCCCAGCACCTTCTTGATGGGAGGCAACACTGCTAACAACTGTGTCAGCAGTAAAACATACAGTCACTTCTGAATGTGCATTATGCATTATGTGCATCTTCATTGTTGTGCTGCAACTGCATATAAAACCAAATCTGTTGTACTAAACTCATCTTCAAAGAATTCAGTGGTTAGCTTACATTTTAATTGATTTACAAACTAGGATAATGTGCAAACTAAAAGAAAAAAAAACACTTTCTGCACTTTGTTTTGTTTGATGCACAACACCTCATGAACCATCTTTAAAGTAAAGCCGTTAAGAATGCGGTCTTGTGTAGTTTTACAGAAGCAAACGTTAAGCTTTTCCCATTCAAACTAGGTTAGCATTACGCTCTGTGTTGGTTTGTGGGTGCATCACTGCTGTCTTGACAGCTATCAGCAGCACAGATCCGCAAGGGGGAACTGTGGAATGCTAGGGGCTTCAGGGGTGGGGTGGTGGGCGACGGTGCATATCTGACTTTCAGCGAGCCGTGATGAATGGCTCTGGGATAACTGGGCATCAGCAGCTGGGCGGAAGATGATCCCTCATCCTTGAAGCCGCCGTGGCAGCCGGCCACGCTGGAGAGGCTGAGTCTCGGCTCCTTTGGCCTTCACCTGTTGCTAGCACCTATAGGATAGACGCAGCATCACAAACACCTTGTTGGAGGCTCTTCATCTGAACCGATGCTGCGTGTAAAAATCAGAAAGAGACGAGTGGCTCTAATCAAATGCCAATAGTTGCTGCTCAATTTCTGGTCATAATTTCGGCAAGACTAAATGTTTTTCTGACTTTTACCAAAGGTGGGAAAACAACATTGTCTTAATCGATTCACCTTTAACAAATCAAAGACATTCTGTCTTTGTGCAAAAGATGGTTATTTCCTGTAAGCTGATCACGCTCTGAGCCACTGTGCACACACTGCTGAGGCAGAAAACATCCTGCTGCAGTTCAAACAACTTTGAAATTTTTTCCCATTAGTTCCGTTTGAGGTGAAACACGTTTATACCATATGATGAACGGCACATAAAATGGAACCCACAAACTGTATTTGTCCACTTTATTCTCGATTTTGACTAATTTCATTTTAGAAACAAAGGGAAGAGCGAGTATGTGCAATTTTATTATTGGACATTCTTTCCTCCTGACTCATTTGATTATGGGTTAACATGCAGTTTTCAGGAGCGTCTCAGTGCTGTATAATTATCAGAGACGCTGTCCTTTATTCTGCTTCATGTACGTTAACATCGCAGTTCTTGAACTTTCCACATTTTTTCCATGTTAAAACCACGAGCTTCAGTGCGTTTTATTGGGACTTTTTGTGATATACCAACACAAAGCAGAGTAACTATTGTGTAATTTGACACAGTTACAGAACAATGATGGATATGGTGTGTAGTTTTTTTACTTTTTATTTTTTTTACAAATGGAAATCTTAAAATTGTGGTGTACATTTGTATTCAGCTTCTTCTTTTTTTTTTTACAGTGCATTTGTTTTTCTTTTATAACAGTGTTCTTGTTATCAAAATAGCTCCACCTCAGTCAGATTAGTTGAATAGCACCTGATTTATGTCAGGGGCTTTGACTGAGCCACATGCTAATAGTTGCTATTTCTCAGATTCTCCCACCTGAGCTGCTGATGTGAAGAATCACTATGAGCCTCTTGGCTGTCCTTTCCTATGGTTGCTATGGTACACATTCAACCCCTGCTGATTTATCCACAACTGTATCAATGGACTACGAATACTTCTGATCAGTGTTGTATAGTAACGAAGTAAAAACACTTCACTACTTTACTTAAGTATATTTTGGAGTACTTCATACTTTCCTCGAGTATGAAAATTTTTGATGACTTTCACTTTTACTTCACTATATTTCCGAACTTAATTGCGTACTTTTACTCCGATACATTTTCAATGTGTGGTTTAGTTACTCGTTACAAAAAAGCGAGAGAGAGAAACAAAGTGTTTTGACCCCACCTACTGATTGACTGCAACAAAGTCCGTATCCTACTTGCCTGGGCTTGTTCATCACCACCAATAGGATACACCTGTTTCGCTTCTCCCATTAAACACAAAGCAAGTCTCGCAATCAGCAGCAGCCACATGGAGGAGGAGACGGAGACCACAACGACTGCAACTACGTCGGACACGGCTCCAGGGGAACCACCAGCTGGTGATGAGAGCCCATGGCCTTATTTAAACACAATACACTCTTTCGTGGGTGTTAAAGATTCGTCGTACCGCATGCAGTTTATGTTATTCCTGCCCGAAGATGTGGAAATTCTATCTTACAAAAACTCCCCGTCCAACTTGAAGAAACACATCGAGGTAACGTCTTATGAAATGGTTATAATCCTCCTGTTTCAGTAACTATAGCTTGGTCACTAGGCACTATTGTGAAATCTTGAGCATAACGTTACCTGTATAAATGAACTTTGTTTGGCATTGTTTCAGTTCCACACGTGGTGTATTTAGCTGAGGCCTAATGTTGACTGTAGCAGGCTACCTAGACTCCTCTGTTCAAGGGGGGCAGAAGCCATAGCGATAGCAATTTAGACTAAATTTAACGAATATAGGAAAGGCATGCAAGTTCAAAACCACAAACCATTAACATGTGCTACTTTGTAAAACTGGAACAATTTATTAGCAGGTTTAATTTTGCCTGCACTTGGTTGTGTACATTATTTTAAGTGTATTGACAAGTTTACCAAAATATAAAAATGTCATTCAAACTGCATTTGCTTTGTTTTACTTTTTACTTGTACTTTTCATTACATTACTTGAGTACATCCATTTTTACAGTAATTTCTATACTTAAGTACAAGAAGTTTCAGATACTTTAAGACTTTAACTCAAGTAACATTTCAGTCAGTGACTTGGACTTTTACCAAAGTCATATTTTGGAGAGGTACTTATACTTTTACTTGACTCTGAGATTACAGTACTTTATACAACACTGCTTCTGATTCTATATGTTATTTCATAGAGTGTCATTTAATGGTTAATTTAAAAGAAAAGATAGAATTAAGAGAAGCTCATATTTTCACTAGAGGGGTTGGGCAATAAAAAAAATAATAAAAATTATATGTATCGTTATAAACATTTGACCAATATCAATAGATAATACGTCTGATAGAATTTGAAAAATTTTATTAAACTCCGATCAAGAAATGCTCAGCATTCTGGGGGATGTAGCTGCTCAACCTCTCATGGCTAGCTAAGCTAGGTTGGTGGCATCAGCTAACTCACTCACTCACTCACTCACTCACTCACTCACTCACTCACTCACTCACTCACTCACTCACTCACTCACTCACTCACTCACTCACTCACTCACTCACTCACTTGCTCGCTAGCTAGCTAGCTAGCAACAACTTGTTGAGCAACTTGCTTCGTAGCAGTTTTATGTTGCCCTCAACACACTCGGTAGTACTTCACTGGACACGTTCGCAAAAAGGTCGGTATTTGTGACTGCGTGACTCACACAGGAAGCTGCTCGTTAGGAAACAGTATTCAAACTCTTTTGTATGCAACACCGAGCTGATAATGTTGAGAGTCAGCCCAGTCAGTTGTAAAAATGCACGGTGTGACTGCTGCTCTCTATACAGCGCTGACAGTTATGCAGTGGCTCCCCTGATGGAGAGGAAGCAGGGCTAGATGCCCAAACTGGCTAATCATGCTAGTGTAACGGTCGTGAAACAGGAAGTCAGGACCACCTCGGAATCAGGATTCAGGATAATTTTATTCCTGTTCAAAACAAGAACATTTTAAGCACAGCAGCTCCTGGGCTTCGGATTCTCCACAAACACCCTCTCCCCAGCGCAGCTTGGCGCGAACTGACAGAAATGCATTAAACAAAACTAAAATTCTCTGACATACAAAGCAATTAAAATAAAACCTAAACAGAAATAATCTGCCCTACAATTACAATTTTCCACCATAAAATAGAAATATACTAAATACATTAATTTAACATCCGAATAAAATTTGAAACAACCCACATACCTGTTCAAAACAAGAACATTTTAAGCACTGCAGCTCCTGGGCTTCGGATTCTCCAAACACCCTAACCAACCAAAAGAAAAAAAATAACCACGTTGATACAGAAAACTTGATGGGTGTCACCAATGTGGGAGACAAATGCCCAGCATAGTGCTGCGCTAAACATGAATATATTTATATGAGTTTACAACATATTTTTAGAACGTTTTCAATATTTTAATACTCAAATGAAAGACAACTCTGTACACTTACCTCTCCCCAGCGCAGCTTGGCGCAAACTGAGGAGGGCAGCGGGAACACACAGGATATAACAAACAGGAAGTAATAAAATAAAAGCTTCCCCACCAATACAATAAAAAAACAAAGGAAAACCAATATTCATAGATGAGGATGGCTTTTTACACACTAGGGACCAAAAATGAAAGCAAGATAAAACAGAAATAATATATTACAGACATGTCAATTCAAAGAAAATTAGTTTGAGAAGGTTCATAAAGGAAAATAAAATAAATAAATAAAATTAATTCTGCTACATAATTACATTACATGCTACACTAGCTACATAAAAGATTAATATAAATAAAGATAAATGTTTTTTTATCTTCCATTAACTTTGTGGGAAAAGAATGAATTTATCACTATGTAATCTCAACCGTGCATGATAAAAGGAGAAAATGCTCTAGAGAAAACTGTGGATAAAAGAAGAAAAGGTCATGTTATTACTTTGGCAGTATTTTGGATATTTAAAACAAACAAAAAAAAAATTAATAATTAGCGATATGGACTGACACGAGTTGCTTAAATTACCATATGTTTTTCAGCCATATCACCCATTCCTACTTATTTATTTCTGTTTGATGACAGCTGGCACAGCTCTATGCTGTTTGAATTTTTTTTGTTGCAATTTAAAACTCCAAGTGTGCAAATATGGCAAGTGAAGCGCTCCTAAAATGGCTCTCATCTTTATAATTTCCTTTTCCAAATACTCTTGTTTTGTTCTGAATCTTGATTGTATAGTACTGTCTTCAGTGAAAGGACAAGTGGAGTAAAGAGATGACAACTTTGTCCTAATCACTAAAGACTATTGAACAATCGTCCACCCACTGATCTGTGCCTGCAGTGGAATTATCTAATTTTATCATCATCTCATGGCTTTATGACTTGCATCTAGTGGCATATGGCAGGTAGACTCTAATTGTGAGGTTTGAGAGAGATAAGCATGGCCGTAAAGTCATAAAGTTGTAAACGCTTTGAGAGCTCATGCTTTAGCACGCAGACGGTTGGTGTTTTTGTTGTTTCTTCCACTGAACTGTGTGTTTCTGATTGAAAACTCCCAGTTGGAATGTGGATAGGGTTAAATGCTCAGAGTAAGAGCATACTTGAAGTTTTTAAGTGGTGGTTGTCAGTTCAGACTTACCTCTTAACTCCAGTTTGGGCCATAAGATATGATGAATGTTGTAATAATGAGTGGCTCTCTCTTCAGCTGTCTCTCTCTAGTGGAGGAATTCTGCTTTTCTTCTAGTTTCTCTGGGGGTCACCTCTGACTCCAGGCTGCTTACAGAAAAGCCAGAAATTGAGGAAAAGACGGCTTATCTTCTCAACACCTCACTGTGCCTTCTTAAGTTTTTCTTACCTGGACCAATTTAGTTCACCACAATCACAATCACTTTCATTCCAAAGTATTGAATCCATAACTCTTCTGTAAAATCACAGACTAGAATTTCCCCAAACAACGCATACGTAGCCGCTCCCAAGTAAGCGGGGCTTGTTGCTCCAAGGCCTGATTAAAATGTCTTACCCTCTATTTATGAATAGAGCGCAAAAAACAACAACAACAAAAAAACACTACACATTTATCAAACACTCGGCTTAAACATATTGATGCAGATCGCCAGGGCCTGATGGCGTCTCTTTCAAAACAGAAGTGTAAAGCCATTTTCTCGAGTAATGCAGTGTGGAGCTGTGGCAACCTGCCTAACGCCCTTTCCAATTAGTCCACAGAGAGAGTAGGAGCACTGGAGATAAAGAAGGTCCACATTCTGGGTCAAAATTATCATCAGATTACCATTGATCTGTCGAAAAACGGCCAAATGCTGATTGCTTTTAAATTGGATTCCCAGCCTGATTGATTACCGTGAGCGTGTAATGTCATTCCAGCTGGGAGACTTTTGACAGACAGTCGTTTTAATTAGGCTGCTTGTTTTAATGAAGATGTTTCAAATGCTGGCATGTAAAAATATAAGCAAGCAGAGATGCATTGATTTTTATGTCATGTCTGTGCTAGTGTTAAAAGAAAACAAGCAACTGTTTGTTGCTTCAAGAATTTATTTATGCCAGTTAGTTAATATGGCCCTAAATACAGGTAGGTTCTAAATGGACAATAACCCTACGGACACAGCCAAAGTGGTCACATGGTGGCTCAAGGATAACGCAGTCAATGCTTTGGTGTGGCCACCACAAAGGTCTGATCTCAAGTCTGCAGAGATTCTCGCCTGCACAGGTCTGGGAGGAACCTGACTCATTCCTCCAGTTCTGTCAGGAGGAGTGAGTCAGGGTTCCAGCAACTGTGTGGCTCAAGACATACAGTTCAAAGGTCAATATCACCAAATGCTAAACATGTGTATGTAAACTTCAGATTTAGAAAACATGATTAAATGAATCTCAGTTGTAGTAACTCTAACTGACCAAACGAGCAGTTGGGTCTGATCTAACTTCAGGCAATGAAAAAAAGGTGTTTTCTTTTTATTCCTTGCTTGTAAATTTCAGGTTTTAAGTGTATCAAAGCTGGCATTTATAGTACAGAAACAAATTACCCTGCAGCTAAAGATACTCCAACATCCTCATCTGTGATTGGAAACGTGACAGCATCAACCCATCCATCAGCACATCGCTTTGATTTCTCCCGATCTCCCATGCTAGTCTTGTAGTTTTCCACTGGCATAATGAGTTTTTGCAGCGACTGGGCCCACAGCGGACTCACAATAGCTCTTAATGCTGCAACAACTCTCCGTGGCACTGCTGATTTAGAGGGCTCTGCTGCAGGATGTCATGCTTTCCACGCTCCGCAAGCTGGAACCTGCTGATGGCATCACTAAGCAGGTATTTGTTGTTCATGAACGGGAACCAGATGTGCAGAGTAGCATCAGTATCATCCAGATCCTTTATCTACTGCTGCTACTTATTTAATGTGAGGGGAAAAAAGAGTCAAATTACAGCATAAGAGTATTTTAGTATGTGCCTAATTTCTTCTTTTGTCAAATAAAGAGATCCGAGAGCTTCTGGCACAACTTTACCGACTCTCCCTGGTCAGGTGAAGACTCCAGCAACACCTGAAATACTGGGCTGGATTATCGGTCAGGTTACTGGCTGCTCTGCTAATAAAATAGTTTCCTAGGTTGTCAACTTTTACAATTTTAAAATGCTGTGAGGAACACCTGATGAAACTCAGGCATGTTTTGCGATGCCTAGACGTACATGCTGAAAAATGCATGTACGTCTTACAAAAATATCACTCTTTAGAGCCAAACGTCGGTCTGAAATTTTATGTTTTATTTGTGCTTTAAGAAAGCAACAGATTAGCTGTCAGTACTGTAAGATACCATCAAAGAGATAAGCTGTCAGAATGGTTTCTGATAACGTTCTGGACGCACCTTTTTAAAGCTTTGGTCAATTTCTTCTAAGAAAATAAATCTTATCTGCAATGCAGTCGTATTAAGAGAAAGTCATTTTTTGATTCAATTAGGAGCCAACATCAAGTAAACAAGTCAACCAAATCCAGCTGAGCAGAGCAGATTCTGATGGATCCCAACTGGTCTTTGACATCCCTGATCAACATTCTATTCAAAAGATGTTTGGAATTAAATAATATAATTATCTAGCTACTCACAGTGAAAACAATATCATCACATAATGTAAATGCAAATACACAAATATTTTAGAGGGGCAGTATTAGGTAAAATTAACTTTTTTGAGCCTTACACCTTGTTAGAATGTTATGAAAAACATCTGTGAAGTGTTGCCTTGATTCTTTCATGCATGTTTGGGAAATCCTTTAATCGCTATGGCAACCATTCAGCTGTGCAAAACCTAACACCTAACACCGCCATCAAGCTCCTCAGAGCTGCAGCTTCCAAGTTTCCCAATCACAGAACCCTAACCCTAACCCTACCCAATCAGCTCCTTCAGACTAGCCAGCAGCAATTAGCAAACAGCTGGTGGAACTGTTCATGTGCTGAGCTCATTATCAGAGCTACTTCTCAGTGTAACACTGGTAAAAACCTTGTTAAAGGGTTAATAAAGGTGCATGTTGTGATGAGTTCCTGAAGGCGGCGTTTCAGAAAGAGCTGGAGTTCTTAAAGAAACAGAGGCTCAATTTCAAGGCTTTAAATTACAAAGTCAAATTTTGTTTAAGTCAAAGTAAGTTTTTATAAAAACTGAAGATAACTGTTACTTGACTGTGCTATAAAATGGCGCTATGTGCCTGGAACATAGCGCCTGTGTGTGGAAGTCAAAATCATAATCTCGAATGAAATGTCGGTGAATGAAATATTATTTTTCCACTGTGAAGCTCCAGTATATGGACTTTGTTCAGGGCTCGTCTTGCATGAATTACTGCGTCAATGCAGCGTGGCAGGAGGTGATCGGACTGTTCTTCTCTGCTGTGTTTAGGAAGCCCAGACTGCTTTATTAATGGCCTTTGGGTCATCTGCATTGTTCTCTCTGATGTCTTTTATCTTCCTCTTAACAAACTCCTAGATTTAGGTCAGACCAATTAACTGGTCAATTAAGCACAGGGACACCATGGTCACTTGGCACCTTTGGCAATGTGGGCCGGTGCCAAGTCCTGCTGGAAAATGAAATCAGCGTCTCTGTGGAGCTTGTCCACAAAAGGAAGCATCAGGTGCTCGAAAAGCTCCAGCCAGAAGGCAGCAAATATTATGAACTTTAGCGGACCGATGCCAGCAGGTGACATGGCAACCCAAACCATCGCAAGCTGCGCTTAGATTACTAATGTATGCAAATTTTTGTCACTTTTCTACGGAGGTAAAAAAAAAACAACAACTAAATGTTGTTATTACAGTGTTTCAATTAAATAAGAAATTAAATTAACATCATGTGATAAGCTAGATCATTAAAAACCGTAGCAGTGACGAATGTAAACAGCTATAATTCAGAAGTCTCATTCAGGCGTTACAACAACAAGCGCCGTCTATTTGGGAGTGGATACGTGGGCAGAGTTTTGGGAAATTGTAGTCTGAGATTTACAGAAGAGTTATGAATTCCACACAACTTTTTCTCTGATGCTGTGAGCCAGCTGGACATTGTCCAAAAAACTAAAACAAACCATCATCCTTCTACCACTTCCTGTCGTCTTCTTCATAGTTTCTGCCAGTAGTAAGATCCAGTTGTTGATCATGCGACTTGATTAGATTGATTCCATCTATTTTGATATGGCCAAAATCCACCTCATTCCAGTGCAAAAACTTTATAGCAAAAAACGTGATTTTTTTTGGGTGGAGGGAAATTGCCGAGTTCCATTTATTTTTGTAATTTCAATTTGCACAAATATACAGTGAACAGAAACACAGCTGCTGACTGTGGAAGTTTCACTCTGAGACTTTGAATTCAAAATAAAATGTTCTATTCATCTGAAAAAACTTTAGAAATATCTGCTGTGTGCCTTCAGGGACAGGGGTGAGAAACACTTACACCTTCTTATTACTATGCTTTGTTCCATTTTACCTTCTGTTAATAAGCTAGATACTGTACATTAATTACATGATCAATGAAATTCGCTTGTGCTTCTGTACAATGGCATAGTTACTTTGAAAAAGTAACTTTAATCAGATTACTGATTACTCTTTGAAAAAGTAACTTAGTGAGATTACTGATTACTTGATATGGAAAGTAACTAAATTACATTAAAAGTAACTTTTTTACTTACTTTCAGCAGCTGCTAACAACAACACTCTGCCACTTGTGACAATTACATTGATCTTTGCCGATACTTAATTGCAAGTTAGTTTATAATAACAATGTGTTTAATGGTTACAACAGTACAAAAAAAAAACTTTAGTAATTTGTACATGTTTTTGTGTGTTCCACTATTGTCTGGAAAACTCTAAATAGGATTTTAACCCGCCCCCTGCTTATTCCCAAGTCCAAAAACTGCAGCTCTAACCCCTAACCCTAACTCATTAAATCTGCAAGCGACTTTAGAAAAAAAACAAGCCAAAGCTGCTTATAATAATCAGACTTGGCGAGCGAAACTCAAAATAGTTCCTGTTCTTCCAGCAACAAAAAGCATCTCCCTCTTCTCTCCATTGTTTATGTTTCTGTCGCTGCTGATACCTGTCACTACCCAAGACAGGTGGAGGAAATAAAATTAAATTACAAAAGATAATAGTAACGCACAGTAACATAAAGTGGTTTTGATAAGTAACTGTAGTCTGACTACTGGATTTGAAATAGTAACGTGTTAGATTACTCGTTACTGAAAAAAATGGTCCGACGTCAGTAACGTGTTAACAATGACAACAAAGGCGTTCTGATTCTGCTAATATAACTTAAATAAAAATTGTTTTTATTTGTCCTTTGCAATAGTTTCGCATTTCTGAGAAAATAAATTTTGGGTTTTTGTTACCTTCAAACCATAATCATCCAATATTTTCCTTTTGGAAATGAATTATAAGCTGTATTAACTAGCTTAGCTTTGTTATCCCAACATAAAATGTAAAGTAAAACAGCACACCTTCTTCTTTTCATCCTAGCTTTAATTTGGTATAAATCCTCCGTGAGAAGACTAGTTAGAAAAACACGTCTTCACTTAGTTTCTCTTGTTTATCTCAGTTTCCACTCTCCTTAGGGATTCTTGTGTTTGGTCAGCTCCTCCATTTTATTTTTAAAGTGTCACTAGAGTACATTAGAGCACCATATAAACATTTACCACTTTGGGTTGCGGGATTCATCAAGACAAACCTGCTGTTAGCATCTCAAGCTGTTGTAGATTTAACAGTTTTTCTTCCCAGGACAGTTAGATGTGTAGCATCTGCCCAATGATGCTTTTACAATAGGAAGAGGCACAATGAAGGTGAAGGCATTAAGATAGAAATCAAACAAATTAGCATGGAGCAAGGCTTGGCTCTTCCTGTTCCTGCAGGTGTTCCACATGCCACAGCCTGTCCATGCTATCACCAGGGTGGTTGCAGAAATAAGGCTGGAAAATGGAGAGTTGTGAGTTCTTGTGAATTCCTGTCCCTTTCATTCATCTGGTCTGTGTGTGTAAAAAAGCTAATAAGTTCTATGTTCAGATGGTAACCAGATCTTCTGACATGCATGCACATTGGCAACAAGCTGCAGCAGCGTGGAGCAGCAACAGGTCAGAAGAAAACCAGAAAAAGATCCAGTAGTATAATCACCACTCCTTATTAGAGGTTTTGATATTACTCGAGGTTCAAACATAATCTCTGCAGCACAGCGGACCCCCAGCTGTTTCCCTGTGGAACGTAACTGGATTATTTGTGTAAGATTGCATTCACACCTGCCCTGTTTAGTCCACTTTGATCAAACTCTTGTTTGTTTTTTCTAAAAAGTCCAGTTTGTTTGTGGAGGACTGAACGTGTAACCGAACTCTGACGAGAATTAAAAAAAGTGAACTTTGTTCCTCCTACAAACAGAGGTCTCTGTTCAGTTGAAGTGAAGTCTGGTGCAGTTCAAATGCATACGTGAAGCAGACCAGAGAGCGCCACAAAAACAGAAAGTAGACTAGCACAGGGCATTCTGGGTAAATCCAACCAAATTTTTAAAAAAGATGCTTATGTCTAGTTGTAGCAGAAGAAATGTGTTGTGGTCTTTTGCTAAAGACAAAAGAGAAATCCTATAAGCTCTAAAATCTGATGCCACTCCAGTTTTGTTTATATTTTCTGAAGAAAGGAGTTGCGCTCAGGCTGCACAGTGGCGCAGTTGGTAGCACTGACGCCTTGCAGCAAGAAGGTCCTGGGTTCGATTCCCGGCCCGGGGTCTTTCTGGCTTCCTCCCACAGTCCAAAACATGACAGTTAGGTTAACTGGTCTCTCTAAATTCTCCCTAGGTGTGTGTGTGTGTGTGCATGGTTGTCTCTGTGTTGCCCTGCAACAGACTGGCGACCTGTCCAGGTGACCCCGCCTCTCGTCCAGAACGTTAGCTGGAGAGGCACCAGCATCCCTGCCAACCTACTAGGGACAAGGGTGTTGGAAAATGGATAGATGGATGGAGGAAGTTCCGCTCAGTGTCTTCTTTGTGTCATTTCCTTCAGTGATTCTTGGACAGCACCACCACAGATGAGGGGGGACTCAAAGGGTTTGGTTTATTTGACTCAGTGCAGTGTGAAAGAGAACCACAGCAGAAAATGTAACAAATGTAATTTTGATCGCAAATCAAACCGAGTCTCCTGGGAAACCCTGAAATTTCCTGATTTGAGAACTTCTGGAGAGCAAATATGAAATACTTGTTCCCATGTTGCCTTGGTGAGTTTGATACATTCAAACCCATTCAAGCTGAAAACCTAAATTCCAGTTTGTGAAATTTAGATAAATTGGTTAAGTGGGATATCCAGTCCTATTTATGCACATTGAATATACATACAAATGGATACGTTTGGTTTCATTAGAGATACAATAAAAATGTTAAATTGACAAATTTACTTTGCAAGAGTGAAAAAAAATAAGTGAACCCCAAATCCAACATTTATGTATTTGTATTAGTCAGTAATATAAATACACAGCCAAATCATAAAACAGTCTGAGAGAAGACTGAAATTTAGAAGGATTTGATTGGTGAAAATTGATGCCAAACTCTCTGGAAGCTGCACCTCACACCTCCAGATGATTCTGCAAAGTTCTGATGAAGCTTCCTTTCCTCTGACGATCAGGCAGGTGGAGGTCAGCGTTCCCTGCATCCATCCAGCTGTTTGCCACATCACGGTCCACGGCCATTCAGCCTCTGAGTGTCGTACGGCCAGAATGGACCATGAATCCTGCTCCACGCCCACTTCACCAAATATCCAATTTCACAATTCTCTGACTGCCAGAGAACACACTCAGACAGAGTCCCACAGCTGCATTTCAACACTGATGGAGCATCTCCGTGGCGCTGCCATTGTTGTGGGCCCGATCATGACTGCAGGCATTTCCTGGTGATTTTCCGCATGATTTCACATTTGCTCAACGACACTGTTTAGCTTGGAATCTGCCGAGTTAATGATTGACTAAGGAGTATGGGTTTTTTTGTTTTGTTGTGTAGCTGGAAGCGTGCGTAAATCCTTTTACATGGGCTTTTTGTGTGCACAACTTATCTGCTTGTGCTCCCTAGATAAAGACTGGAGCAAATATGCAAACCATCAGCGACTGCAAGCTGTCTGTAAGCAAGGCCACTGCTACAGGATTTATGATACATACAGTTTAATTTGAAACAAGTACTTAAGTTTAATATGTTTTATAAAATGATGTGTAGGGCTTGCTGTTAGTTTGAGGAAACTAGAAAACTCCAAAACTGAATGTTACAGCCCTGGGCCTTTTTTGCGTTTCAATGTTCCAGGAACGTCAAAGTAGGAAAAGGCCCCAGGGCCAAAACGTTAATTCTGATCAGCTCCCCATAAAACCATCATCATTCAGAGATTTTGATTACAGATTTATTTCTTTATATTTGCTCGTCATTTTTACTATGAAGTTTGGTGGCGGCTTTTGATACTGAGTATTTTGTCCAAATTATCCGAAAAATTTAAATAAAGACAAATCATTACCTGTTACCACTTCCTGTCGTCTTCAGCAGTAGTAACATCCAACTGTTGACCATGTGACTTCTGTGATGCAAAAAAAGTGCCTCCATTGCAATTCCGCGAAATAGATTTATTTCCATATGGCTGAAAAAAAAACCCATCTCAAAATGTTTTTGGGAATTGGCTTATTTCCATTAAGCAAATTTGTCTGAGGAATTTCAGTTTGATAGTTTTACGGTTAACGAAAAAGCAGCTACTGTAACAGGAGCTTTCATTGTAAAACCAGTCAAACCGACTGTGACTGTTAACACGGGGCTCAGTGGCATAGTGGCCGTCTTGCAATCGGAAGGTCGTTGGTTCGATTCTGGCTTCTTCTTCCTGCTGGGCAAGAACCCCAAGCTGCCTTCTGGTCAGTGTGTGAATGTGTCTGAACTGGATATATAAAATCTATTTACTATTTACAAATGACACATTTAAAAATAAATGCAGATAAACCACACATGGCTAATGATGCTAACCAGGGTTGATTTGTGATGTAAGGAGCTGCCATAAGTAACACACTTGGTTATAGAAAGGAACAGATTATTTTTTTAATCTGTATTATTTTACATTGAGTCAACATAGTAGGATGCAGGTTAATACAGGTCCATCTTTTGATGTGGTCACTAGATGGAGGCGGGGGAAGAAAAACACATTTTCCACCCAATTAAACAAAGTGTTTAGGTGATCATGGTGCCTTTTCTGTTTTGACATCATTGCAAATGAGACAGTTCTCCCTGAATCCCAGCAGCCGAGCGGTTTGCTCTGATTTGATTTCTTAAACGCTCTCCTTGCCAGCAGTGCCTGAAGCCATTCATGATACACTTGTTTAGTGTCAAATATGGAGGAGCTTGAGTCAACCCCCCCCTCACACACTCACCCACACACACACAAACACCCCTTCCAGCTATTTCCTAATCAGCCTCCTACACTTCTATTTCATCACATGCTGATATCCTACTCTTGACTGAAACGAGGCTTATCTGTCAGCTCCCATGCTCCAAATGAATGACCAAAAGCAATCTCCTCTCCTTCCCTCTCCTCTCCTCTTCTTTCTTCTCCTTCTGTTGTCCTGAGCAGTGGCCTCACCTCGACCCTGGTTTGCTCCGCGGTCCGCCTAGTCTGTCGTAATGTTTTAAGTCGCCCCTCTTTGAAAAAAGCTCATAGTCGCAAAGTGGGGCGAAGAAGCCAATGATCCTAGCAGAGCTGCAGTCGCTGTAAAAAGGGAAGACAGGAGTAAAATGTTTCTCCTCCCTGTTTCACTCAAGCGTTGGAACTTCTTAAAAGAGGTTGGACACATGGAAGGAGGTTGCTTCACCCTGGAGATGAGAGTTAGCTTTAAACTTTGACACAACGGGAGCAGGTAGAAAGATGCGTCTGTCTGCCTGAGCTTAGCTGCCTATTCATTAAGGAAAAACAGACAATATGGAAAACTACCACGGTTATGTTGTTTTCTTCCTTTACAAATACCAGGGGGTTTTTTTAAATCTGAAATACTAAGCTAAATGTTTTGGGGTTTTTTTACTTTGAATATCAATGTGTGTTCTGTTTGTACTAGAAAGTTAGACCTTGTGTGTTCTCAGTGGAATTCCAGTCTTACGTTGAAATTCCAGATTGCAAAGCGGAGCAGCCTTTCGTTTGCTGTCCACACATATAAAATAAAATCTGGAAAAAAATGCAGATACAGCTGATTTACTCACACTTGTGATGATTTATACCTCACTGAACCATCACATGCAGACCTGTTCTGTCCTGGCAGATCAGTAAGGTGGCGGGGCAGAGATCTCCTCCAAAAAAGCAGGACAACAGAATCCCCCCCCCTTCCTGTCTCATAAATTAAAACCTACACCGTCTGGTTCACTGCCTGCTTGGATCAGGCAGTGATCCAAACACATGTACACACATACAGGCTGTCAAAATGAACACCTTAATCATGTTTTCATTCACATTCTTTCAACACAATTTTTTTACACCCAACACATAGGCTTCTGTATTGTTGGACATCATCTGCACTGCAGTTTGAGCATTGTGTCCTTTTCCGTCTCAGCTGTGGATAATCTGCTGTTTCTTGCAAAACTAATCTCTGAAAATTTCTGAAACAAATTCTTTTTCTTAATTCCCAAAACAAGATCTGTAATTTATCATGGATGGATGTGTCAACGTACAAAACCAATTGAAGTAAACTGGTGTTAAGGAATTTGTTGGAGATTAGAAAACATCCCGACTTTTCCCAGAAAGCTCGGCTTGTGGACGGTCGTGATTTAATGAAAGTCTCCAGACCAAATCTTGCTGCATACCTGCAGAGATAAGGGAGAACTGTTTAAATACCAAAACAAAGCGTTTCTGTTGTTTGCTCGAAATGACCATTTCAGTAAACTGATCTCATAATTTCCCACCTGAATTCCGACAGGTGTGAAGAATTAACACCCAAAAGAGCCAGCAATGTCCTTCCACAGGAAGCTCTGAGCTCCGATCAGATTCCCCTGAACAAGTAATCCCTCCACAGTGACTGTGTGCTCAAGTACTGGAGGTAAACGGGGGACAACAGGAGGGGCTGTGCACCCACCTCTCTCTGTCTGTATTCACACACACACATAGGGCTGTTATCACCCCGCTGGGCTTCCATACAATGCACCACAAACACAGATGCTATCAAGTCGCTAGCCGAGAGGCACAAGTAGCGTCTCTGGAGCTTTGATCTTATCTTCCCCATCGATGATTCTGACTTGAACGAACAAGATGGCTGAAGGTAAGTTTACTGTTACGAATAGCTAGAAAAGACACTGGAGGATATCTTAGTCACGGTGAAAAGTATCGGTAACACTTTACTTGAAGGGGTGTGCAAAAGTCTGACATGACACTATCATAAACATGACATAACAGCTGTCATGAGGATGAAGGAGTCTTCATGAATGTTTATGACTATTGTCATGAAGTATCATTCAGTAAATAATGACACTTTTAATGCAAGGTTTACCATTTTAATAGACTTTTAATGCAGGTTTTAATGCAAATTGGCATTAAAAGTGTTATTATTTATGAAATAATACAAAGTTGACATTTTTATGTCATTATTTAAAAATGATGTGGGAGACTCCTTGGTCAAGTGAAAGAAAGTTCTTTTTGGTAATCAGAAAAGACACTATTTGACACCAAACACTGCGCATCACCACATACACACCATCCCCGCTGTGAAGCACGGTGGTGGCAGCATCATGTATTCAAGCTTGTAAAGGTAGAAGGTAAATAAAAGCAGCAAAACACAGTAATTTCCTAGAGGACAAATAGTTTCCATCACAAGGGAATGATCTGGAGCATCCATGACAAGATTGGTGTTCTGGAGTGGCCCAGTCAAAGCCTAGACCGAATACTCAATCCAATCCAATAGAGAATTTATGGGTTGTTATGCCTTGAAAAGTCCGCGCTGTACTGAAGCTTGTGCCAGCTTCCAGGAGCTTTTTTTTTTACCCCTCCAGGGGGTCTTTTGTGGGCTCTAGTGTCCCTTATATGAAAGTAGACTGACAGGAAAGGGGGAAGACATGCGGCAATTGTCGCTGGGTCCGGGAATCGAACTCACGACGGCCGCGTCGAGGACTCAAGGCCTCCAAATGTGGGTCGCGCTGTCCCCTACGGCCTACGCCACCACAGCATGCCCTCAGGAGCTTTTTAAGTGGGGGATAAAGTAGAACAAAACTGCATTGTTGTTTTCATGGTCAGCTCTCAGAGGAGACCGCGCTCGCTTGTCTTTTGTTTGCTCCGTCATGCAGACTTTATATACTTGCACAAATGGATGCCACCTGCAAGCTGCTGTGGCATGTGAAACCTTTTATGGTGATTTGCTTCTATAAAAAGCATGCTGGTTTCACGATGTGTTTTGATAAGGTTTAGGCTGTGCAGTAGTGGGGTTTCTTTGCTACTGGAACTGGCTTTGGTGCTTTCTGAAAAGAAATCAGTGAAAGTCCGACTGACATTTTCCCAGTTGAGAACTCTTTTCACTACATCATTTTGCAATATTTCAGATTCCAGTGCAGTATTCTGCAGCTTGGAGTTTCTGCCTGGTTCTTACAACAACGGGAAAAGTTAGTGGGAGTGTTTGTGCTCCATAAGTTCAGATCTTCTTTGACTCTGTCTGGAACTACTTCATATCACTTAGGAGGATAAATCTGTATAAATAAGTGAACACAAATCCCATGTGGGACCCCTCCATCTACTTTTGTTTTTTCTTCCTATCTCATATTATGGAGTATATTTTACCATGCTTATGCTGATAATACACAACTGCCAGTTATCCCTATCACAACTTTCTTGCATCACTCTGGTTTGCATACAGCAGTATTCGTATTTGTAGGCACTGGATTCTTTTGACAACACACAGCTGGCTCCTGTCAACTGTCACAGCATCGCATAGTTGACACAGTTACTAAAAAGTTTGATCATTCTTCTGCAAAATCAACGACTAAAATTGGAGCTGACGTCTTCTCGGATTGGCTGATGGATAAGCAGCTGATTGGCCGTGGCTAAATTCTGAAGCTATCTTATGTTTACGTCCGTCACCGCCATGATTTTTTATAACGTGAGATTTTAGTTACATTTGTTTTTTTAAACACTGCATTTTCTAACTTGTGTTTTTCTGCATTGGTAGAATATCAACAGAGTTTTGAGCACATTTGTAATGGAAATGCAGCTAGGTGTTTTTGGATCACTTTTTTCCCCATAAGAGAATGCATAGTTTGGTATTTACTCATTTTATCTTTCTCTGTTATAAAATTATGCCTGGATCTGGATCACATGTGTCAAACTCAAGGCCTGGGGGCCAAATCTGCCCTTGGATAGCCTGTTATGTGGCCCTCCAGACTCATTATTATTTCATCAATCAAATCAAAGCAGTTTTTATCCGTTTACTGCCAAATTACATCAATTAGTCCCTCCACTTTCCTGCAAAGTATCGTAGAAATTCATGCAAAATCTACAAATCCCTGCACTTTTTGCACTAATGCATAATTGTTAGTTTATTTCCGAGTTTTGGCAAAAATGGTGAAAAATTTTGGCTGCTTGTGTCGTTTACTCTCACCTGCAGGTGGATGTGTTTCTTACTTCTGCTAAACATGTGTCTCAGCCTTACTTGGTTTATAATCCATAATGACATGGCGAGTAATAAACATTCACATTTCCCATCATACATAAATGCAAATATTTCAAAATTATTTTTAAAAAATCCCAAAAGCAGTCGCAAAATCCTGGAGGGACTGAAAAGATGTTGAATATTATTTGATTTTAAGAATTGATTTATATTTTAACAGTTCGTTGATGGGTCTTAGCAATAGATTCTGACACAATCTGCCCTTTAAGAACATTCACGATCCCAAAATGAAATTGAGTTCGACGCCCCTAATCTAGAGCATTTAGGTCTAACAAATGCAGCTGTGGTCCATTTGTTAGACCTGTTGCCTCTCCTCGTAGATTTTGCGTTCTCTCCATGTTTGTGGGTGGATTTTCTCTGGGTGCTCCCGCTTCCTCCCACAGTCCAAAAACAGAAGAAAAAAGCAACAATTACTTTTTTTATGACACAGTAACCTTTCTTTGTATTAGCTCTAGGCGCAGTGCCTGACAGTGATATGTTCTGACACAGGGACACGTGTTCAGATGCCGTGTTGACCCTCATTTGATAAGCTGCCCTGCTGCAGGAGAACAAACGGTTGCTGTTTACAACCTGAGGTTATCTGGATACTCCTTAACGGCTGCTGCCGAGCCGCTGCGCACCAGCTGCTGTTTGGCTGTCCGCAACACGCACCACATAATATATATATATATATATATATATATATATATATATATATAAAACCAGATCAACACTTACAGATACAGTATATGCTTTAAATGGTAGCATCTTGTCTGCTTTTGCTGTGAAGCATCTGCCAAGTGTCTGCACCAGTGGATGGATTTGATTATTCCCAACTGCTAGGAGGGAGGAATTTTAGCAAAATAAAAACAGATTGGATGGAAAAACTAAAATATGGCGAGTGTGTTTTTTCTGTCACATTCCTCCTTTAAAATGAAAGCAGGTCTTAACAGAAATAGCATAAAAGCATGCTGTTTTCAGTCCAAAAGTCTTCCATGCAGTTATTACTTTCCTCTTCAGTTCTCAGTGGAAAGGCTTTCGCTAATAGTGATAGCCTATTAGCGTGTGTCTGCAGTAAATGATGATTATGAATCGTTCCCAAAGCAGCTCTGGAGCTGTGTCGCCCTTCTCTTTATGTTCATGTGTCTCTGTAATTAAGAGCTCATGCAGGAATAGCAGCTGCAGTAAATATGACCGATTGCTCGACTGGTGTCAGTACAAAAAAATAAATTTCCTTCTCACCCTCCGCAGGTGGTCTCTCTCATCCTCTGAGCTCGGGTCCTCTACCAGAGGCCTGGGAGCTTGAGGGTTCTGCGCAGTATCTTGACTGTGCCTAGAACTGCACATTTTTGGACTGAGATGTCTGATGTTGTTCCTGGGATCTGTTGTAGCCATTGGTCCAGTTTGGGGGTTACTGCCCTGAGGGCCCCGATGACCACAGGCACCACTGTGGTCTTCACCTTGCAGGCCTTTTCCAGTTCCTCCCTGTGGCCCTGGTATTTCTCTAGTTTCTCATGCTCCTTTTTCCTGATGTTGCAGTCGCTTGGTATTGCTACATCTACCACAACGGCTTTCCTCTGTTGTTTATCCACCACCACAATGTCCGGTTGGTTCGCCATTACCATTTTGTCTGTTTGGATCTGGAAGTCCCACAGGATCTTAGCTCTGGCATTCTCTGTCACCTTTGGGGGTGTTTCCCACTTTGATCTCGGGGTTTCCAGTCCATATTCTGCACAGATGTTTCTGTACACTATGCCCGCCACTTAGTTATGTCGTTTCATGTATGCTTTCCCTGCCAGCATCTTGCACCCTGCTGTTATGTGCTGGACTGTCTCAGGGGCCTCCTTGCACAACCTACACCTTGGGTCTTGTCTGGTGTGGTAGATTTGAGCCTCTATTGCTCTGGTGTTTAGGGCCTGTTCCTGGGCGGCCAGGGTGAGGGCCTCTGTGCTGTCCTTGAGTCCAGCTTTTTCCAGCCATTGGTAGGATTTCCTGAAATCAGCCACTTCAGTTATTTGTCTGTGGTACATCCCATGTAGGGGCTTGTCCTCCCATGATGGTACCTCCAGCACCTTATCCTCTGTTCCCCATTATCTGAGACATTCGCTGAACACATCGTCTGTTGAGGCTTTATCCTTGATATATTTATGGATCTTAGATGTTTCATCCTGGACAGTGGCTCTCACACTCACTAGTCCTCTGCCTTCTTCCTTACGGCTCATGGTACAGTTTCAGGGTGCTTGATTTGGGGTGGAACTCTCCATGCATGGTTAGTAGCTTCCGAGTCTTAACATCCTTGGTCTTTACCTCCTCCTTTGGCCAGCTAATTATTCCTTCAGGGTATCTGGTAAGGTGTAGCTGTTTATCGTACGGATTTTGTTCTTGCCATTGAGCTGGCTTCTCAGGACTTGCCTTATTCGTTGGAGGTATTTGGCTGTGGCTCCTTTCCTTGTGATCTCATCGAGGTTGTCATTTGCTTGTGGTATACCTAGGTACTTGTAACTGTCCTCCATGTCTGCTATTGTTCCTTCTGGGAGTGAGACCCCTTCTGTGCGGATGACCTTCCCCCTCTTGGTGATCAGCCGACCACACTTCTCTAGTCCGAATGACATCCCAATGTCAGTGCTGTAGAACCTTGTGGTGTGGATCAGTGAGTCGATGTCTCGCTCTTCGCGTACAGCTTGATGTCATCCACGTAGAGGAGGTGACTGATGGTGGCCCCATTCTTTAGTTCAGAGGTGTCAAACTCCACTCCTCAAGGGCCGGTGTCCTGCAACTTTTAGATGTGCCTCTGCTGCACCACACCTGAATAGAATAATTAGGTCATTAGCAAGGCTCTGGAGAACTGATCTACACAAGGAGGAGGTAATGTAGCCATTTCATTCCAGTGTTTTGTACCTGTGGCACATCTAAAAACTGTAGGACTGCGGCCCTCGAGGACTGGAGTTTGACACCTGTGCTTTAGTTGGTATCCGTAGTGTTGAGGAAAAATGATTATTTTTAGTGCTTAATACAGTTAATCTTACGGCATGTCTAAAAGGTATATTGAACACTCTTATTTTGAACAAATTTCTTAATTTTGAACAGGTTTGTGTTAAGGATTTAAAATTAAACCAGATGGGCAAGTATTCAGACAAACAGGAACCAAATGCAGATCTCTCAATGGGGTCTCCTGCTGTGTTGCCAGAGCACAGGAGGCCGTAAAATTAGCATCTCCCCCAAGGCACTATCATTTGAGCCTGGGGGAGAGAAGCCTGTTGGGTTCACAGCAGATCAAAAGTCTTACAGAAACCAACATCTGGGATGGTGTAAAACTGAATACAACATAGAATGTTGAAACAACTAACATTTAATTTCTAAGACATTTTTCTAAGTATTAATACCATGTTTTTATTGAAGATTGTATTATCTCATTGTAAAACTACTAATCTAGTAAATGATGAATGTATTTGAAAATTGTACTATCTGTGACAATATCAGAATCAAATGGAAATTGTTTGAAAAATGGTCACACTCTCTAATATTTTGTTGGACCACCTTTAGCTTTGATTACAGCCCGCATTCGCTGTGGCATTGTTTCAATAAGCTTCTGCAGTGTCACAAGATTTATTTCCATCCAGTGTTGCATTAATCTTTCACCAAGATCTTGTATTGATGATGGGAGAGTCTGACCACTGCGCAAAGCCTTCTCCAGCACATCCCAAAGATTCTCAATGGGGTTAAGGTCTGGACTCTGTGGTGGCCAATCCATGTGTGAAAAAGATGTCTCATGCTACCTGAACCACTCTTTCACAATGTGAGCCTGATGAATCCTGGCATTGTCATCTTGGAATATGCCCGTTCCATTTGGGAAGACAAAATCCATTGATGGAATAACCTGGTCATTCAGTATATTCAGGTAGTCAGCTGACCTCATTCTTTGGGCACACAATGTTGCTGAACCTAGACCTGACCAACTGCAGCAACCCCAGATCATAGCACTGCCCCCACAGGCTTGTACAGTAGGCACTAGGCATGATGGGTGCATCACTTCACCTGCCTCTCTTCTTACCCTGATGCGCCCATCACTCTGGAACAGGGTAAATCTGGACTCATCAGACCACATGACCCTCTTCCATTCCTCCAGAGTCCAATCTTTATGCTCCCTAGCAAACTGAAGCCTTTTTTTCTGGGTAGTCTTACTGATTAGAGGTTTTCTTATGGCTACACAGCTGTTCAATCCCAACCCCTTGAGTTCCCTTCGCATTGTGCGTGTGGAAATGCTTTTGCGTTCACAATTAAACATACTCCTGAGTTCGCTGTTGTTTTTTTTCGATTTGATTTGACCAAACGTTTAAGTAATCGCCGATCACGATCATTCAGGATTTTTTTCCGACCACATTTCTTCCTGGAAGACGATGGTTCCCCACCATCCTTCCAGTTTTTAATGATGCGTTGGACAGTTCTTAACCCAATTCTAGTAGTTTCTGCAATCTCCTTAGATGTTTTCTCTGCTTGATGCATGTCAATGATTTGACCCTTCTTAAACAGACTAACGTCTTTTCCACGACCACAGGATGTGTCTTTTGCCATGGTTGTTTAAGAAATGAGGAGTTACTCATTGCATCAGCTGGGGTTAAATAACTTGTTGCCAGCTGAAAGATAATCGCCTATGCAGTACTTATCCAATAGGAGGCTTGTACCTATTTGCTTAGTTAAATCCAGGTGGCGACTTTTTTTTTGGCCAGGCAGTGTAATATATATAAAATATAAAATTCCCTTGTCACCCACCGCGGGTGATTCTTATCCTCTGAGCTCGGGTCCTCTGCCAGAGGCCTGGGAGCTTGAGGGTTCTGCGCAGTATCTTGACTGTGCCTAGAACTGCACATTTCTGGACTGAGATGTCTGATGTTGTTCCTGGGATCTGTTGTAGCCATTGGTCCAGTTTGGGGGTGACTGCCCCGAGGGCCCCGATGACCACAGGCACCACTGTGGTCTTCACCTTCCAGGCCCTCTCCAGTTCCTCCCTGAGGCCCTGGTATTTCTCTAGTTTCTCGTGCTCCTTTTTCCTGATGTTGCAGTCGCTTGGTATTGCTACATCCACCACAACGGCTTTCCTCTGTTGTTTATCCACCACCACAATGTCCGGTTGGTTCGCCATTACCATTTTGTCTGTCTGGATCTGGAAGTCCCACAGGATCTTAGCTCTGGCGTTCTCCGCCACCTTTGGGGGTGTTTCCCACTTTGATCTCGGGGTTTCCAGTCCATATTCTGCACAGATGTTTCTGTACACTATGCCTGCAACTTGGTTATGTAGTTCCATGTACGCTTTCCCTGCCAGTATCTTGCACCCTGCTGTTATGTGCTGGACTGTCTCAGGGGCCTCCTTGCACAACCTACACCTTGGGTCTTGTCTGGTGTGGTAGATCTGGGCCTCTATTGCTCTGGTGTTTAGGGCCTGTTCCTGGGCGGCCAGGATGAGGGCCTCTGTGCTGTCCTTGAGTCCAGCTTTTTCCAGCCATTGGTAGGATTTACTGATATCAGCCACTTGGGTTATTTGCTGGTGGTACATCCCATGTAGGGGCTTGTCCTCCCATGATGGCATCTCTGGCACCTCAACCTCTGTTCCCTGTTGTCTGAGACATTCACTGAGCACATTGTCTGTTGAGGCTTTGTCCCTGATGTATTTATGGATCTTAGCTGTTTCGTCCTGGACTGTGGTTCTCACACTCACTAGTCCTCTGCCTCCTTCCTTGCGGCTCGTGTACAGTCTCAGGGTGCTGGATTTGGTGCTGGAGGGATGGAACCCTCCATGCATTGTTAGTAGTTTTCTAGTCTTAATATCCGTGGCTTTTATCTCCTCCTTTGGCCAGCTAATTATTCCAGCAGGGTATCTGATTACTGGCAGGGCATAGCTGTTTATCGCACGGATTTTGTTCTTGCCATTGAGCTGGCTTCTCAGGACTTGCCTTATTCGTTGGAGGTATTTGGCTGTGGCTCCTTTCCTTGTGACCTCATCGAGGTTGCCATTTGCTTGTGGTATACCTAGGTACTTGTAGCTGTCCTCTATGTCTGCTATTGTTCCTTCTGGGAGTGAGACCCCTTCTGTGCGGATGACCTTCCCCCTCTTGGTGATCAGCCGACCACACTTCTCTAGTCCGAATGACATCCCAATGTCCGTGCTGTAGATCCTGGTGGTGTGGATCAGTGAGTCGATGTCTCGCTCACTCTTGGCATACAGCTTGATGTCATCCATGTAGAGAAGGTGACTGATGTTGGCCCCATTTTTGAGTCGGTATCCATAGCCAGTCTTGTTGATAATTTGGCTGAGGGGGTTCAGGCCTATGCAGAACAGTAGCGGGGACAGAGCATCTCCTTGGTATATGCCACATTTGATGGACACTTGTGCAAGTGGTTTGCAGTTGGCTTCAAGGGTGGTTTTCCACAGCCTCATTGAGTTTGCAATGAAGGCTCTCAGAGTCCTGTTGATGTTATACATCTCTAAGTATTCAATGATCCAGGTATGCGGCATTGAGTCATAGGCTTTCTTGTAATCAATCCAAGCCGTGCACAGGTTGGTGTGTCGGGTTCTGCAGTCTCGGGCAACTGTGCGGTCTACGAGGAGTTGGTGTTTGGCTCCTCTGCTATTTACACCGATACCTTTCTGTGCCGTGCTCATGTGTTTATCCATGTGTTTGCTTATCTTGGCCGCTATGATGCCTGACATGAGCTTCCATGTTGTGGAGAGGCAGGTTATTGGTCGGTAGTTGGGTGGGACTGGACCCTTTGATGGATCCTTCTGGATTAGGATTGTCCGCCCTTCAGTTAACCATTCAGGGTGAGTCCCACTTTGTAGCAGCTGGTTCATTTGGCCTGCCAGTTGCTCATGGAGGGTTTCTTTAGCCAGTAGGCATGGATCATGTCAGGCCCTGGTGCTGTCCAGTTTTTCATACCTGAGACTCTTTCTTGGACATCTGTCACAGTGATGGTTACCAAGGCTTGCTCAGGGAGGTTACTATGGTCCTCTCGTAGAGAGATCAACCACTGTGCATTGCTGTTGTGGGATGCCTCCCTTTCCCATATGCCTTTCCAGTATCGTTCAGTCTCCAGCCTTGGTGGGTCTACTCAGTTGTTATTACCCCGCCATTGAGAGTACACCTTAGCTGGTTGAGTGGAGAAGAGCCGGTTAATCCTTCTGGATTCATTCTCCCTTGTGTATCTCTTTAGGCAGCTGGCCAAGGCTTGGAGCCTCTGTTTGGCAGTTTCGAGTGCTTCAGGTATGGGCATCTGCCTGTACTTTATGGGTACTGGTCTTTTCATTGTACCCTTGTGGAGCTCTGACAGTTGGCTCACTTCCCTCCTTGTTTCCTTGATTTTAGCCTCTAACCGTCTTTTCCACGGTGGGTATTGGGTCTCATGGCTGCTCTTATAGCCAAGTATCTCAAGGATCACTGATGCTGAGTTGTAGATCAGCTCATTGGTTTCTGTTATGGTGTTGGTAGGGATCGTTCTCAATGCTGCATTCACATTCTCAATGAGGCTTTCTGATGGTACTTCACTCAGCCGTTGTAATTGGCGCCGAGGAGGTCTGGTTGTCATTCGGGTCATAATTTTCTCTCTCAGGTCTATATATATATATATATATATATATATATATATATATATATATATATATATATATATATATATATATACATATATCTCAGAAATTAACCTTGATCACATAAAGTCTTTCTATAGATCTGTGTTTTTCCAGCCTGCTGATTTCTAGCAAAGTTAACTTCTAAAGCAGTATTTTTATGAACAAAATTTGAAGGTGTCCGTCTGTCCGTACGTACATACGTACGTACATATATACAGTAGTTTGAATAATTAAACCTTTAAATTGGGTTAAATCTTGATGCCGTTTCCTCTTTGTCCATCCCAGTGATAAGTCAGTAGCATCTTCCATGATGCTCCCTGGCGGAGCTCCCTCACTGTAGATGTCACAGATGTCAGCGAGACTTCATTATTCAAGCAAATAAAAGTCAAGAAGAACAGAATGAGTCCAGCAGGAGTCATTCACCATATGTCTGGTGTGGAAAATGCAGGCCTCCGGGGTTTACATGATGTAATGTATCTCATATGTCTGAGGTTTTTATGAAACACCTAGCATGATAGCGGTATGGATGCTAACCCGACTAGCCCCATAAAGAGCTGCCTGTTGCATCACTGCCACTGAAATTAGTTCCAAACTGTGTCAGTTTGGAACTTGTTCTTGTGAACTCTTTTTTTTGTTTTTTTAGATGTATCTTTGCTGTGATTTGAAGGTATCTGTTAGGGAGTCGACCCTGCTAGTCCCTTTTGATCTGCAAGTTGAAACCTAAGTCAGCCTGACCAAAATATGTATTTGAAGGAACGGTTCTGGAAAGCTCATCCCAAGAATGTGCCTTTGCCTTCAGAAAGTGGTGAAATCAGTCAGACTTTCTGAGAGCAGCTTCGATTGTCCTCTGGCCTCCATGGCGGTCTCAGTAGTCTATAATTCCTTCGTCTTGTTTTGAATCACGTAAATCCCCTATCTCTGAGAAGAGGAGGAAAAATATAATGTGATCCATCCCGGAGCAGAAGTTGTGAAGCAGAGGTGAAAAATCATCCCCTCTGTGCTCTCAGAGACGATATTTTAGACTTTTAAAGGAAGCAGAGGATGCGCAGTAATCACTCAACCTGCCAGTAAGCAGAGCTGAGGATTGTTTCTTCGCTGGGCTCATTCAACCATACGCATTCTGTTGAAAAGTCATACACTGCATAATAAGACACATTCTCACTTTTTTTCCTGCGTTGGCTCTGTAATGATAACCAAGATTATTTGCGAAAAGTGAGGATAATGAGATTTACATATGTTTCTTTGTTATTTAATAGAGTTCCCTTTCACTTTCCTTTTTAAACTGTGTGACTTGAGTCAAACAGTTTTGAGTAGCCTATCTGTGTGCTTCTCATAGTAATTTGTTGGATTCTTAGTTCATTCCTCCTGACTGAGCCAGCGTAATTTTTGTAAGCAATTCAGAAAGTCGTGCGTCCACACGGCCAGAGAATGCGATGTAGTATGTCTGCTGGGCCAATCGGTGGCACTGTAACACTGCCAGAGGACAACATACAGAAAAAAAAACAACAGCCTTTTTTTTAAATTATTTGTGAGAGTGAGGCGCGTCAGAGACGAAGCTTTGACATCGTAGCTTTAAAAGCGACGGGGCTATCATGGCCACACATGAAATGTTTTCCGGAATGTATCTACTCTGGAACCCGGTTTGAAAAATGATCGTTTCTGGTTTCCCAAAAAACCAAATCTACATGGACGCACAGCCTAAACGACAAAAAACATTTTCAGACACACATAAAATCGCCTCCGTGTGGACGGGGCCTGAGTCAGGTTTGTAGACTCAAATACTTGTTAGCTCTGCAAGCTAAACTGACTCTGACTTTGTCCTCCTTAAGCCACTTTGTAACAGGTTTGCTGTATGACTCGGGTCATTCAGGCCATTTGAGCCGAAACTTCGACTTCCTGGATGATGTCTTTCCACAAACTGTTCAGTCCTTATGAAGCCATGAAGTGAAGAACACCGATTCCTTGTCCAGCAAAACAATAACACATGATCCCTTATAGTGTTCATAATCTTGTTAGCTTTGTTCTCCAACAGTGATCATTATGGCAAAAGAGTTCAATTTTAGAATACAACACATATCTCTAAAAATGTACTTTCCTTGTCTTTGACATCACAACTCGGTTTTTTTGGTATTGACTACTTCGTTGGCGAGCGGTCTTTCAGCTCAGGTTGTTACGAGATCACTTTGTAAGTGGATCATGACATCTCATACCATCTTCTTTTGCATCTGTTCTGGATTCGATGCACACGTCTCTACGGTTCATCTAAAAAATGAATGTGCATGTTTTTGTGTGGCAGGCAGGCGAGGGAAAGGAAACAAACAAAAAAAAACAAAACAAAGAAAGACGGCAGGTGAAAAGAGGGAATGATGAAGTCTGAGGGCCAACATTGACTCCAGGGTCTGTTAGAGGGGCTTTGAAAGGGAGCTATTTTCATGAAACAATGAGATTATATTTTCAGCATCCGCTCTGAACAAGGGTATATCCTTTTCCCCCGGGGCACATGAGAATTTCAGGTTTTGGTCAGGAAGAGTCTCGTGCAGGAAGTGGCTTGTTAGAAAAATGTTGAAAAATGATCGCTGTGTCATTCCCGACGCTTTCCAGCTCAGCAACATCTCTGTCACCTTGTACTTCGAAAACATCTAAGAAATGACACAAATTTTCAGATGTAATTCACAAGAAGCATAAAGCCAAGACTGCATTCATTGGCAGAACACCTTCCTGTAGATCTGTGTCGACCGGGCATCCTGGTGTGTGGCTCCAGAGCTGTTTGGCTGAAGAAATGCTCCTGCAGTGTGCAGTCTGCTGACTTAGTTTAAGTCTGAAGACAGAGAGGATCCTGTATGTAATGTGTCCGGAGGCCTCTGGACACATTACAAGGCTTAAGGAAATCCCAAAGGTACAAAATTTAATTCAGGGGTCTTTTTCCATCAAAGGCTTTTCGAACTACGGAGCAGATGAGTGGCATCTTATATGTTGTCTTGTGCTTTCTCTGATTTTTTCATATTACAACTACAAACTTGATCTGCTGGCGGAAGTGCGGACAGATAGGAGATTTTTCCCACATATTTTGGGAATACCCAAAGGTGAAAGGCTGTTGGGAGATGATTAAAAAGGAAATAGGAAAAATACTAAACCTGAATATGACCTTGGAAATCCATAGAGTGGTTCTAGAGGATGTTAATCTTCCGACGGAAGATACCAATACAAAATATATGCTGTGAGCCCTGGTGTTGATTGCTCACAAGGTGATCACTGCGAACTGGCTGAAACCACATTCACCTACCCTAAAATAATGGGTCCAGAGATTGAGGACTGTCAACCTGATGGAAGATCCAACAGCAACCTAGAAGTTGCAGAAAGACATTTATAATAAAAGATGGGCTTCTGTAAATCTATACCTGGAGCAACGGGCCTGATTTTCTGTGATATTATAAGGAGGGATGGGGAGAGGGGAGTTCTGGACTATGTATGTTTGAAAGTTGTGTTTACAATTATGTTGCAATGTAAAAATACATAAGTGTGGACTATGTGACAATGTCAAGGAATTGTTTGAATAAAAGTAAAAAAAAAAAAAAACTACAAACTTGAGTTTGTTTGTTTGTTTTTAGCTTTTATGCGACAGACCAAAACAAAGTTGTGCATTATTGTGAAGCAGAACAAAAGTAAAGTTTAATTTTTTTTAGTTTTTACAAACACCAGTTGTCTTCAGAGGTCAGATTGGTTCACTGTGTTTCTTCACACTCAGACACAGGCATAAGTGGCTGAGCACTTACTGAGAATTTGACAAAATGCTTAATAAAATTGAACAAGGAATCTCAGGAGAATATGCTGTGGAATAAAAGACTCTTTGCAGCTAAATTGAATGTAAATGAACTAAGTCTTTTGTAGCAGTTGTTTGAATATGCATAAATATCTTCAAGGCAGCTTTAACTGAACTGTGCTTAGATGTTAGCTAAACTGGACACAGCATCGGGTTTAAACAGTGTTGTTGCAAAGCTTTACCAAGTTTATGAAAATGTGTGTGAAAACTTTCTTTTGCGTTTGCCTCACTTTTCACGCTCAGAGCAAAGACCTCACAGTTGTTGCTGCAGCCTCCACGGGACGAGGGCTGCAGCAACCCTGTGACCCTGTGGTTTCAGGGTCACCCAACTCTTGACTTTCACTGTCCCTACTTTATCTGGAATGCAATCACCCCTCCAACGTTCTGTGTTGGATAGCAGTGACAGAAATTGACAGTGGCCAGCTGGCCATTGTTGGGTGAGGAAACTAGTCTCCAGTAACTGCCAATGTTCTTTAGTTGGGTTAGGATGTGTTTGATGGCATTGCTGGCCTGGAACAGCCATTGGTGGAATTATCATCCTGCATCCATAAACCATGACATCAAGATCATACATGTCTTTGGGGAAAACCTGTTGTCCACCATAGCCTATAATGACATACTCTTCAGCAGTGCCTTTCATTATGTCAGGACTCTGCTGTAAAAGGGACTGAACAGAGGACTCACTTATTGTACAAACCATTGATCCACTGTCTAACAGTGCTTTGATGGTGGGGCCATTTTGTACTGCTACAGGCGTGTAGAATAGGCTGTTAGTTTCTGCTATTCTTTCAGCATAGGAATTTTTTTATTTATTTTTTGGAAACATCCAGTTCACAAAAATGTGACAATATGACAGAGCTACCGAGAGGCCAGAATGTTTAAAACAGTCACTTCTTTAGAGAAGTCAAAGCTAAAGCCACATGCTAGTTAATAAAAATGCTAATGTGGATCTACAGTACATTCATACTGATAGCTGTCATTATAAACTCTGCCATTTACATTACAAATAATACAGTTTGTTCATATTAATTAAAACATTTCTTTCTGGCATTTTTGAAAAGGCCTGATATTTATAACATATAACATATCAACTTGTGTTGATCTTTTGTACTTGTGATTCTCAGTCCTGCTCATAACCCAAAGGTGGCCTAACCCCTCTCCCCGTAGTCTTTGTTGACATCTTGAGGGCAGCTCCATGGCCCTGTCCTCACCTTACTGTCAGCTCTCCTTATTCTCCAACACTTGGTTTCCCGCAACACCCGCACATGCTAACAGACATTAACACATGACACTGTGTATGGCTTTCTCACAGCCACCTGTGCTTCTGGGCACACACACACATGCCCACCCCCACATGCACACATGCAACACCTACACATCACGGTAATTACTGCTACAGACTCAGGTTGCAGAGTGTCGTGTGTGTCAGAGACCAGACGGAGGACTGCGCTCCAACGTCCCTGACGCCCACCCTGACCAGCACGTGTCCATTTTCATTTTGTTTTGCATTTTGCCGTCTCTCAGAAATGCATTTTCACACACCCCGGTGACAACCGAAACGCCCCGCTGCCTGGAGCGCAACACTGCACAAACAACCAAGAGGTCAAAGGTCTGTTATTCCAGAGAGAAAGCCAGCTGAGCGCCCCTGCAAACGAGACAGACTGCGTCCGAGCATGTGCGCAAGTCTGCTAACTCAGAGCTAATAAGCCTCAGCAACGCGGTGTGTATTTTCATACATTAGCGGCACTGCTGTTACGCTATTTTTGCATCGCAGATGCAGTTTGTATATTCAAAAGCACTTTTGCGAGTAACCCAGTCCAAGGCTTCGCACTCAGGCATTAGTGTGTTTATTCACACAGGGCCCAGGGGCCACAGGGAGAGTAGGAAAATGACATTAAGCCACAGGGATCACCTTTCACCTCTCTTAGACACTCCCAAGCAGTGCCGCTAGCTTTGGGAGCTTCACAACATGGAAATTCAATCGCGGGGCCATTGTTTTGGGGACAAAGGCTGTTGGTTAAGTATGGGGCCAAGAAGTGTACAGTATCTTACATACAGTATGTGCCGCAGGGTTACTATTGCATGGCTTACAGACTGCTTCAGAAAATAGTCTGGGACATGAAGAACATCAACGCTTCCTTTCAACAATGGTTTTCTTCTTGCCTCTCTGCCAGAAGGGCCAGATTTATGTTGAGTTCTCCAGTCAGCAGCCTCCCACTTGAGTTCAGGATCTCTGTTGCCTGTTGACTCTCCTTGCCTGGTCAGTGGGTTTAGTTGGACGGCCATGTCTTGATATGTTTGCTATTTGTGTCATACTCCATTTTCAGATGGTAGATGGACACAGAGCTTTATGAGATGTTCAAAGAATTCTGGAATACTGTTTTTGCCTTGTTGCTTCATCCAGGCGGTCTGGAGTCTCGACTTGCTGGAGGCTCAGACTCTGTTGAAATTTAAAACGATTGGATGGGATCTTATCCAGTCATTAATGTTTGGCTGTGATGTATGTGGCACACCAGTTGCACGAAAAAACTTATTGGAAATTGCGTGCGCTGCAAACAACCTTCCCCATCTGTGAAAAGAGAACGACATCTTTACCAGCATTGCCTTGCATTGCAACAGTCGAGCATTCATGCATTCCCACCACATCTTCAGCTTGTTCAACATGGACCTGCTCATTGTTTAACTGGCACATCTCACCTATCAAAGCCTGTATTCATCGGCTTCCAGCTGCTTTTACTGGCCCCAATTAATGAGGTAGAAATTTAGATCGAACTTTATCTGTCTGGCCAACTTCCTCTGTTCACTTCCTCTAAAACCACAGTGCAAAAATAGCACAGAAATTCAACATCATCGTTCACAGCTCTTCCCTTCTGTTCACTGATTGGCCAGGATGAGATGGATCCTGAAAATTTGAGCTCAATGGAACAAATTTCAGCTGGAGCACTAAAAGGAGATGAGAATTGTTGTGTAGAAAGGCAACGGCCTGTCTACTTTACCTTGACCTGTCTGGTTTTTTCCTTCACCTTCGCTATGCTGTTTGTTCACCAGTTTTTAATGGAAAACTCTTCCATAGTTTTTCCAGCATACTACTTTTGAAATTTTTCTTTTTTAATTGAAGTGACATATTTGAGTCATGACGTCATTGGCGTGTTGTTGAACCTGTTTTCCTGGTATGTGGTGGCGACGACGCCTCCAGAAAAGGCTGCCTTCCAGCCAAGAACCAGCCAAGGATAGCAGCGCAGCTTTAAACAGAACTTGTCAAAACAGCCTTCCGCTGTCCAATCTCATCTTCTTGATCCACAGGAATACCTCAGCAGAGGCAGAGGAATGCGGCTCACCGCTCACCCGTCACATCAGACTGCTCCGCTTCAGCAAACACAAAAACGTCCTGTTTGCTTGCTCTGAAAATAATCAGCCCAGGGCCTGCTGTTTCATTCAGAATGACACCAGTTTTGCAGTGATGATGTGTCGGTGTCAGGTATTTTTTAAGAGGAATTGGTTTTAGCAACTGCTGAGTACTAGCCGCTTTCTCCAAAAAGTGTAAATGGTTTAAACGAAACCTCCTCAAAAATAATAGACACTGTGAAGATGTTCTAAAACGCACAACTTCTACTTCATGTTCAAACGAGAAATCAATCCTTTGACTTTTCTTGAGACATTTTGTGTTTTTTTTTTTTATTTTCTTTGTGCATACGTGTCCATTCTGTCATCCAGTTTTTAATACGTTTCAGTCACAGACTGTAACTTTTTATCCAATTTGAACCATCTTCCCTTTTTTTAGTTAATTCAAGGCAGATAAGCTGGCCTTTTTTTGCTACCAGATGTACAGCAGGAGTGCATTCAACAGTTCTGCCAAATTTCAATTTCCTTCAGCTTCCTCATGGGTTCATATTAAGCATTTTTAAAATGTAACCACTGTGTGACTGTCAGGTTGGACCGTGTCTCTGAGTTTCTATCTTAACCCTTCTAGAAGAATAAATGAAAAAGAATAAATGAACTTTCCAGATTTATTATAACCTTATTGTTCTCTTGATCTTCAAAGCCTGTCTGCCTAAACAAATGACCGAGCAAGGTTCACACAAACCGCAAATAATGTTGCTATGACTTCATCGGATGCAAGAATATGTTGAACCAGAGCGTTGTCTGGAGTCCAGATCGGTTCTTCAGCTTCAGCTTGACGTTTTTAACAAGTTGCCATGATCGTTCAACTTGCGCTCTATGACTCTGGTGGAGAGGTCACGCGCCGGAGCTGAGTAAACAGCAGAAAACTACGGCTTGGTCAAGCGTTCAGGTCAAGGACCTAAAGAGCCTCGAGAGACTTGCCACCCCCTGGGTCATTAATAATTAATGAAATCTGAGGCCGGGGGACAGAATGCCACGACTAAACAGGCAAAGAGCAAAGGCAGTAAAACAAGATTGGCCAGGAAGGGAAGGGGGAGGACGGAGAGAGGATCAAACCCTGGACACAAGTTGTGCTTTCACTGTAAGATCCAGAAGCTCCAGACAAAACAATGGAGAGAAAGTGAGATTTGGGTCTTTATCCTTAGTCTGTAAGAAACCAGAGGTTCAGAAAGTAGAAAAAAAAACATGTAGAGACAGTTGTAGAGGAAAGCAGTCAGAGGAATGAAAAACAGCATGAAAGTCTGGCCTTTTCCCATGAAATCCAGCAGTCCTCACTGTCCAACAAAACACGTTCCTGCCCTAGAGGTGCTATCATAGCCAGACCTCCATTACGAGCTCAGCCTGATGAAAGAGTAGCTAAAGGGGGGGCTTAGCAGGTTTGGCTTCTAACCCTCCCCCCACTGGGTCAGATATGAAAACAGATAGTTCTACATGATATTATATAGCAAGAGGCTCTGTTTGAACAGTGAAATGTAACCCCTGTCTCCTTCTCAGCAGTTTTCTAATTATCTCTGGTGATCAGCCGCCTTTTATGCCAACTCCAGACTCTCCTTTTAATAGATAAATGGATGTTGTTGCTGGTGATGTTGGGAAAAAATTTAAATCACACTTGAAACCACAACAGAAAGCAATTTCTCAGTTGGATTTTTTGTCTGATGCCGTATGGTTTCTTTGCAGACTTCCTCAGACGACTGCGACCCCCATGAAGGAATCCACGAGGGAAAGGAGGGCATGTACCGCCTGCAGGTGACCCAGTTTGTCCAGAGGCTGGAGTACTGGCACAAGGACTTAAAGAACACCTTGGTCACGTCAATTACAGTGGTTCCAGTCAATGGTCGCACTGTGGCGTACCTCGGCACGGCAGACGGACGACATATACAGGTTAGGAGATCAACACCAGGCTTCTGATTTGACTGCGAATTTCGGTAAAACCAAAATTCTGTGCAGTATGTCAATTTTTTATTTTATCTTCTTTTAATGTGGCAGGCGTTCGCATGGGAGTAAGTAAATTAGATGGAAGTTTCTCTGTTAGGACTAAGCAGGTAGAAACTACATAAATACATCAAAATACATCCAGGCCATTAAAAAAATTGCTACACAACAAAACAAGACAATATGGTTTTTATTACATAACTAAAAGTGGAACAAAACCCAAACTGATTACAGAATCATTAGGAATCTTTAAGATTCTGAAACCTCAGGATTTTTCAGTTTTATTTGTCTAATTTGTAAATTCTAAGCTGGTTTTTAGGCAAAGAATAAATAAATTTAAAAAAGCATAGGCAATGCTCCTTTATTGTGCTTTTGCCATTTAAAACAGGTCTCAGTTCAACATGGAGCTATCTATATTTAAGTCTTATCAGTCTTAAGTTGTTGAAATTTTGAAACAGGGGTGATGACTGCAGTCTGAACTCAATGAAATACTGTGAAATAGTCCTTCAATCTATGACCGACAGATTGGATGCTAACTTTAGCTTCGCTAGCAGCTAACAGTTGGCCTGTGGCAGCATTTTTGCTGTGTTTACAAAATGTTTGTATCACGTACATCACTGTTTCTTTCTTCACTGAGTACTGCTGCCACACAAGCTTTTTGGAAGTAATGAACTCTTCTTCAATGCCAGTTTCAATGGATTTGTCAGAACCTCCTGCCATTCTTCCTTCAAAATAATTCTCTAAAACATTTATATACACAGAGTGCCAAGCTCAAAGACTACACATTCATATCTGGGCCTCATAACATCAACTCGAAATATTTATCCAGAGAATCATAAGCTGGAAGTAACTGCGTAGTGCAGACAGATTTCACTTTGATGAGATATTGTGGCGTTTTAATATCTTGTGCCACGAGTGGAAGTTAAAGTCTGCCATGTGAGGAAACACCTGCCAGAATGAAATAACATTAAATTCCTTTTCATAAGTAAAAAAGCTTCAACACACTGAGTATATTTCAGACATTGGTTAATTTTTAATAGTTTGATGTCTTTACATAACTTGGAGGATGGCTTTGCACATAAACTGTGGTTCTTATTTGTCTCTTTTCATAATCTGGCCAAATCTGGCTTTCTGAAGGCTGCAGTTGACTAATGCAAGTACACTGTAAAACATTTGAAGGTGGTTTAAAATGAAAGTCCACCTGCTGCCTTGACAATGCAATTAAACTCAACAAGAAAACTGTTTAGGTTTTTAACTCAGAAATGAAAGTTTATGAAGTTGATTTAACAACAAGAAATAAGGTGTCTTGTTTTTTTAAGTTAATTAATCTTGAATTGTGAGTTTTAACTTAATACTGCAATTACACCAAATAATTATTTCACAATATTCTAGAAAAAACTGCCCTCATCTAGTTCACCTGTTATTTTCACTCTTAATATCAAGTTAAAATAACTTACAATAACTTTTTTTTACTTTACTAATTGAAATTCTTGTTTCAAATTGCATGAACAAAATTTCTTAACTGATAATGAATTTTATTAAACATCACAATGAATTCTGCTCAGAAACATTTAGTGTGAACAGGACTTTATCCACAAGCTTTGCAAACTGTCAGTTGCATTATAATAAACATTTGCCTTAATAACACACAAGAGTCACATTAATGTAACACACACACGATACAAAAACATGCTGCTAAGCATTCTGGGAAATAGTTCCCACTCCTGTCTTTTTCTTTTTTTAGCTTTGTTTAAATGCTAACCTAAACACTCTAGTTTATTCAACTCTTGGAGGTTTGACAAAATTAACACAACTGTCTACTGTAAGTTTATCGTTCACAAACACATATTTAGGTTCAAAATCTAAAACTCGCTTTTTATTTGACGTAAAGAGTAGAAGACAATAGACACAACTAAATGCGGCTCAAATGTTTTACAGTGCAGTGTATATATCAAAGCTGTTGTAGTTTAATCAGCTTTCAATGACAAACTTGTGTTGTCTCATAGACTGTAACACCTTGTTTCCTGCTTTACCCGCCGTTCCATCAGTTAAAGAACATGTCAGGGTGATGACTGCTGACTGACGCCTGTAAGATTGTGTTGCATATTTAAAACACTATCACAAATGGAATGAATCACAAAAAGCAAAAGCTGAGTTGCGTCACGTGTTTTCGAAACTCAAGAAATAAAAAGCATGCACAAAAAAAGGAGCAGAGACATGGAAAATCAGCATGACAGCTGCAAGGAAAGGCGGGGTGGGGAGGGCAGCGACAGCGGGGAGCGAGGGGCTTACAGGCTGAACGGCACGTTAATGGTGAACGACGGGGTTCCCTAACGTGTTCCCTCGCACGGCATTCTGTGAGTTCCTTGCACCTGTTGCCGTGCTTTTCCACAGTCAGTCCTAAAGCCAGCCATGCCACCTCGCGCCTAGCCCCCTCCTCAACCCCGTTCCACACCGGCTCCATTTCCACCAACATACACAAGCTGATTTACTTTCAGCTTTAGCTAAAGCAGGAGTCTGAACTTCATGAAGTTAACCACTTAGTTAAGCAGTGGCAAGAAGAGCACACAGCCACACAACCAGGCTTAAGTTTTGATTGTAGAATATACAGATAGAAGAATGAGAATAGGAAGAAATGAGAACTAGCCAGTTTTAAGGAGTACAGCCTAAAGTTAAAGCAGCAAACATGGCAAAAAACAACAACACACTTTTACTCAAAATCTAGGCTCACACTCAGATGGGATGAATCTATCAATTATCTATTCATATCTTCTCAAAAGTGTCACTTTGGTCCTCAGCTTAAAGCTGCAGTATGTACCTTTTGTGAATAAAGTATATTTTATTGCATATTTGTTGAAACTGTCACTATTTGGTGACAGTTTGGTAACAGATAGTTTGGTGACAGATAATCAGCAAAATAAATTGAGCTCCTCTGCCTTCTCAACCAATCACAGCTAAGACCAATCAGGAGGCGAGTCTTAGCGCTGTCAATCAACCTTGCATGCGCCTGCTGATCCCCTCACTCCCCTTCTGGTACGCTACAGCTTTTTCCTGATAGCACAGCCTGTCTTGAATGCTCAGGCTAGTTAGCATAGCCGCCACATTGAGCAGTGAGTACATGAGGCTGATTGACAGTCCTGGCTCTGATTGGCTGTTTTTGGTCAGGAGTGGTTTTATAAAAATTACATGCTGTAAGACATCTTCTGTTTTTGTGTTTTTTGTTGTTCTAGACGTAAGTTCAGACTCCTTTGCAATTCCACCAGAGATTTATTCCAGCAACAGATCCTCCTAACTCAAACCTAAAGTTCTCAACTTTACCTTCAACTTAAACAATGTTAGAAAGAATGAGTATTAGGTCGTTCAGGCAGTAAGATTTGTTAAATTGTTCAACTATTTTTTTAAATTCATTTTTGACTCTGTAATTCCAATTCGCTAAGATCCTTCTTTTGAACCCAGACGGAAACCTTTCTTCCCCAAAGTCACTCTGGTTTGTATTTGACCTGACGACCCCCTGGCCGCCTGCTGCCTCCGTCTAAATCTATGCAGAAGAAAACCTATGAGACGTTCTCGTCAAAATCAACTTCATTGTTCGTTGGGTCAAAAGGGCCTGTCAACTTTTCATGCGTTTCAGCTTCCTTGTCAGCCCTTGTGGACAAAGTGAGATGGAACATGGGGCAGAGGCAGTGAAAGAAAAGGATCATGGTTGCCCCCCCAGTGGACTGACTCAGGAAGCGTTCCCTCGACTTCAGTCAACCCACTGTGGGAATTACACAGTGCCAGTGTTTATAGGCCAAACTTCCCCCCAGCCTCCTTAATACAATAAGCTGTAATTTACACCGCTATTACCTCCAGAGAGATGGCTGTTGTGTGGCCCCGTCCCCTGCGGAAAGCCACCTATTATCCTCGCTGTCACAAAAGCTAACGTTGATCATGAGGTTCAAGCAGTGAAAGAATGACGCTGGAAAACAAGATGTTTGTCAGCAGAGGAAGCAGAAGGCAAGCTGCGGTTCAGCCGACTGAGTAAAAAAGTACATTTAAAGTTTACTACGCTGAGTGTGTCGTGTTTTTCCTGGACGCCCTGACGCATCGCAGGCTTGAACCAACGGGTGAAACAGTCAACAGCTTTAGTGCATCTACCAGCACGTTGGCCGGTGCCATAAGACACACACATGCACACACACACACCACAAGTCTCACCACTGGATTGTCTTAATTGTGTTGCCAGGTGTGTGTGTGTGTGTGTGTTGGTGTGGGTGCGTGTGTGTGTGTGTGTGTGGGCGTGTGTGTGCGTGCACATCGGGGTGTGGGTGTGTGTGTGGGTGTTAGTGAAATTCAAGATTTCATTGTATGTAAGCCTGGAGTTGAGGGTTGATGTTTACCTGCTATCAGCATACAGAACGGTGACAAGAAGTTCATTTCTTATCATTCACTTTCTGAAAGTGAATATAGTGGGAATTCTTTCGTCTTCCTCTCACCACTTCCTCTGAGGAAAGTACAACTGGTAGTTGTCCTGCCCACAGATTTTCACATGATGGTTGTAACGTGACAAAATGTGAGAAAGTTCAAGAGGTGTAAATAATTTTGGCAAGTCTCTGCACATGTTCAGTTTATCCAACCAGTTTGGGTTCATACTGGATATGTGGCGTCTCTATGGAGGATCCTAAGCTGAAGTGAGCCTGACTTGCCAAGCGTCGTTGAGCTTTTAGAAACCTAGCACTGACAGTAATGAAAAAGAAAAAAATGCTGCTTTCATACAACTCTGCTTTACTCAGTCATGTTATAAAATAGGGCAGCGTAGAGAGGCCCCAGGGAGGGATGATACATTGTGGATGGTTTTTCTGCTCCAGTTCCCTGTCAAGGTGTGCTGGCACAGCGCTGCAATAACTTATGGATGTCCTCTCGCTTCTTCAGTCCTTCTACATACAGACTGCACATGATATGTCCCACTTTTTATTATTCTTGGCGTTTATTAGGCTACCTCTGCATCAATGAAAAGGTGGTGAGTGAATAAAGTCCTGCCATCTGACAGAGCGTCCTGACCTAACCTCCCTTTTGGCTGGAATGTGAAGAAGAAAAGCAAATGTCTTTGTCAAACATCTGACACTGAGGTCAAAGTTATGAACTCTAAGCACTTGAGTTCTATTTAATCTCTCTTTTGTGTACTTTTGAAGTTATGAAAAAATAAATAAATAAACCCATTTTTAACTTAAACCTCACAACCCAAACCAAATTTGGCTGATTAACAGCTCCATCGGATTATCTCAGAGTGGTTCCTGAAAGCGTCTCAGTAGCTGCATTTCCATTACAAATCTGTGCAAAATTTTGTCGATATTCAGCTATTGTTGAAACAAGAAACACAATTATAACCACACATGAATAAGCTTGTTCATGTGATAAGTCATAAAAAACATGCTGTGATCCTGCCGTCTTCTTCTTTGTGGTTTGCATCAGTGAAACCATCCGGTTGTTGATCACGTGACCCGTGGGATGTGGAAAAAATGCTTGCATTGCAGTTTTGAGAAATAAACGAATTTTGATACGGCCAAAAAATTCCACCTCATTTTATCGCCAAAACTTTTTATCAAAAAGGAGTTTTTTTCTTTTTTGTTTGTTTTGTAGAAATTGCAGTGTTTCCATCAAGCAAATTTATTTTCAAAATGTCAAATTGTTACTAATAGAAACAATCGCTATGTTGGTATCTAGAGCAGAGACTGTTCTAGATGTTTGTAATGTGTGTTTCCTTCCAGGTACTCTTCTCCAGGTTTATGTCGCCCCATGTGAACATCGGCCTGGACTCCAGTCCCGTCTCTGCCAGCGTAGTTCTGCCAGACAAGCTGCACTCTGAGGGAGCCGTGCTGATGGCCACAGGCAACAAGGTAGACAGGAGGCCACACATTATCCACAACATTACATGTTCTTTTTGTTCTTTGCTTCATACATTAAAAAAGAGAAACACAAGGTCATCCTGAAGGGAATCTATTCAGATTTAATTCACTATCTGTAACTACACTTCCTTTAATTATGTGGTTTTACACAAACCCAGAGAACTGAAACAAGGTGTACTTTCTTGTAGATATTTTTTGTAGAGGTGAGATGATGATCAAAAGCTTTTGAATCAGCAACAGAAGTTAGATTGACATAAAGGCTCAGGCTCATATAAAAATTAAGTGACCTAATTTAAATGTTTTTATCTTTTTTTAAAGAAGTTTTTGTTCTAAATTCTGCGATTTTTTCACCTTCTAGATCACCAAGATCCCTCTGATTGGCCCAGGCTGCGGTCAGCTGACCACGTGTACATCTTGTTTGCTGTCATCCAAAGTGACGCAGTGTGGCTGGTGTGATGGCCGCTGCACCAGAAGACTTCAGTGTCCCTCCTCCTCTGCCTGGAGTCAGGACAACTGCACACCGGTCATCACCAAGGTACGCAGAGTACAGCCGGTATAAATATGGCAGCATTAGGTCAACGGTTGGATAATATTAAACTGATTAACAGATGCTAACTACAGCAGGCTGACATTTATTTCTGTTGTTTTTCTGTGAACTTATGTGCATTTTTATTTCTAATGGGATGCATGCTGCACTTCATCAATTTTTAAGATGATGCAGTGCAAGCATTAACAGTTTTTTTGCATGATGAGTTAAAGATAAAAGAGAATAGTTGATGAACGTCAAAAGATAATGGTTATATGGTGATGTACGGATGTAGGACTAAGAAGAAGCAGCACATTTTTAATTCCTGAACTACAGGAATGCAGTGATGTTGATCCTTTTCAACTACATTGTCCAGTCTTGTTGCGGCGTCGTGACGGCTGTCAGATGTGAGGGATGGGAATAATGTTGTTGTTTTTACCAACATAGCGATGTCTTCTACTTGTTTGTGTCCAGCTGATTTGTCTGTGGAAGTAGTTCAGCTAATAGGGGCTCACAGACAGCAGTATTTATAAAAGTTGGAAACAACTAGCCTAGAAACCGACCCAAACCTGACATTTTTTTATTTGATCAAATTGCCAACTTCGCCTGAATTCAAGCCACACAATTTATACCATTATGTCATAAACTGTGTTTATGACATAATGAGCAGAGCAGAGTTAAAATCATACAAAAGTCTAGATGCTTGCCAGTTTTTTTTCATACATGCTAGGCTACATGATGGTGGGGCATTTTCTCCATGGATACGAATAGGGATGCACGATATAAATTAAACTGGGCCGATGTTAACATCCAATATTTATTTCCATCTTGTTGCCTTTTGTTTCTGGTTGTTTTTCTTTTTCAAAAGGTGTCAAAAAGGTAGATAAATAAATATAACATCGGTAAATATTGGTTATCAGCCATAAAAGGAATATTGATATCGGATATCAGCAGAAAGTTTCATACTGGTGCATCGCTAGTTATGAATGATTAGACATGTACCTTCTCTGAAATGCAGTATTTGATTGCATATTACTAATCTTATTCACTTCCGATTGACCGCTGCTGTCCACCGCTGTCTTCTTTCCTCATCAAGAGGTTTATGATAAAATGACCAGTTTGGTTTGCATCCTTGTCTGTTTGTCCAGCTGACTGCGCAGCATCCTGTGATCATTTTTTACAGTGAAATCAGTTAAATAAAAGTGATTTTAGGTGACCAGCTTCCTGTTTAATTGCATCCACTCTGAAGAGCGTTTGCCAGTTATTAGATATGGTGCCTTCTCTAAACTTCTAATCACGGGTCAGGCCCGTTCAAGTTGAAAGTCGTCCGATTCTGGTCTTTTCTGAAACCTAAAAACTGTTTTTTTAGTTTAGATCTAATAGAATGACTGACTGCCTTCAGTTCGCGGGTAGGTCAGAACTTTGTGGGAAAGATGGAACCATTCTCCTCTGCGTTGCCACAGGTGTTCCCGTCCTCTGGACCAATCAGGGGTTCTACAACCGTAACCATTTGCGGACGCAACTTCGGCTTCGACAAGACAGAGAACTTCAAAACTTCGATGGTGAATGTGGAAGTGGCAGGAGCTCAGTGCAAGTTGGCTAGACAGGACAATATCAACAGGTATGTGTGTGTATGTGTGGGCGTGCGTGTGTGTGTGTGTGTTTACGTTGGCTTAGTGTTATTGACTGGCAATAACCAGGTTTTTCTGTCATGCTGTGGTTTGTGTACCTTAACAAAGCCGCTAAGTTGGTTTTGTGAGTGAGAGAGACACCTGGCTGCTGCTCTAACAGGAGCGATTGTGTGGAAGGAGGAATGTTAAAAAGCATCCACCCTTTAACCCCTCCACCCCACCAGCCTGCCACATTCAACACATGACTACCTTAACTGAAAAATTGCTGGGAAAAAAAAAGAAAATCACCGAATACAATCTTCAGTCTCTTCCAAATCCACACTCAAGAGCTCCTTATTGCTCCAAACAGCTTCATTACAGGAAATTTTTAAAAAACGATGGCCTTCACCATGCCACATAAAGATGAAGTCTTTGTGCATTCCTGCTGGGTACTGCATGATCATTGAATTAGGCTAAATGCTGGGTGCTGTGGTGGTGAATAATGCCTGGTCTGTGTGTTGTTTGGGGGGTCGGGAGCAGATGGACTGAGATTCAGTGTTCCCCGTCGTTCAGTGGGAACTTCACGCCGTCCGGACACTTGGTGAAGGTCACCAGTGGCCACGCAGTGGCCAAACTGGAAGGCTTCAAATTTGTGGTAAGATGCCTTTTTTTTTTTCTGAATAGATTTTGTTTTGTATTGAAGTGAAGAGAGTGACTCCAAATGAGGGCCATTTTCTCATCTTTCAGTTAAGATTTTACTGCCTATAATTATCCACAAGGCAGATTATATATATTACGTTACAAAAGCCATAGACATTTCTGACAGTTTATCCCAATAAAAGGCAGAACTTCCAAAACGCATTTGAGGTATTTCATGTGGAAAACCAACAAAAAAATGGAAGGAAAAGGACCAAATTTTCTCTGCAATTAAAAATCTGAATAATGCGGCTTGCATTTTTTATTCGACTCTTTTAGTCTGACACTTTTGAATAAAATCCAGTACGACGAATTATGCTTCAGATGTTCTCTTCTGTGTAAATAGAACCTATGTTGGTGTGATTACAGCAGAAATAGAGGTGCCATAAACCTGTCAGAGGAAAAGACGCGTTAGTTTACACAGCATAAAAATAAACCCTACAGTCCATCATGGTGATCGCTGCCTCATTCTTTGGGCTTGAAAACCTTTCACTGGTGTACACTGATGACCATGACTGTGTGTCAGTCTGCAGTATTTTATTTTTCATCTGATATGAATGTACAGTGAACCCTCGTTTTTCGCGGGGTTGCATTCTGAAAAGAACCCGTGATAGGCAAAATCCGTGAAGTAGTTACCTTTATTTTTTACGATTATTATACAACATAATTAAATACTCTACATTGAAACCAAAGAACAAAACCTGTTTTCAGGCCCAAGCATTTTTTAAACAAATATAACGCTTTCTTACAGTAAAATAATCATTTTAATCATCAATACGAAGTACAGTAGGACAAATTGTGACTCACGTATTTCACTGTTCCTCTGACTGTGACGCTGCGGCCTGACTCCGCTCTCTAGTGTCTTTTTCTTCTGAAGCCTGTGGTGCAGGTGTGTTTTTTCGTAAGAACATAGTTATCGGTAGTTGTTGTCACTATTTTTTTTTTCTTCTGGGCAAAAACATTTACCAAAATTTGCCAAGCTGTATTACGTATATTTAAATACCATAACATTATTGGCACACAGGTAGAGAAGAAGCGTGGAGACTGTTTAGCCAAATCAGGATGCAGAACACAACGCACAGTGAAAAAAAACTGCACAAAAAACTCAGCGAAGAAGCGAGGCCGTGAAAGGTGAACCGCGTTATAGTGAGGGTTCACTGTTTCCAGTATCGAAGCAGAAGTTGCACCTGAGCAGTGCGCTGTGGAGAGGTTCTATCCAGGGTTCTATTTCCAGACTCTGAACCTTTGCTGCATTCTCTATCTCTCTCTGTCTCATTTCCTGTCTGATTTGCTGCAAATGAAGGTTGCAGGCTACAGGCTAATTACTGCAGCCTGTAATAAACTCTTTATTTCGCCTCCATCCATCCAGGACCCTGTGATCTATGACATCTTTCCCGCATTTGGTCCAAAGTCTGGTAACACCATGTTGACTATCAGAGGAGCCTTTTTGGACACTGGAAACAAACAAGTGGTGACTGTAGGGAAGACAAGCTGCAAGATCCAAAGGTCAGTAATGTTTCACTGAATGAAATTCTGGTTTCTCTCTCTTTCTTCCTTCCTTTCTTTCTTTCTTTATACACTCTAAGCTTTCCTTTTGTTCTTTTTTTATACTTCTTTTTCTTAAAGGCAGTATTATGTAAAATTGACTGTCATTCCTTCATCAAAATTATACCTGAAGTGTGAATCAAATGCTTTGGTTCTTTCATGCATGTTTGAGAAATCCTTTAATCTCCCATGGCAACCATTCAGCTGTGTGAAACACCTAGGTGAACTTAGAGCCGCTTTTGAGACACAGTTTCTCCTCTGAGCTGCAGATTCCAAGCTTCCGCCTCACAGAGCAGCCCTCTCTCTGTGACTTCCCCACTCAGCTCCTTCAGACTAGCCAGCAGCAATTAGCAGACAGTTGGTGGAACTGAGCATTAGCTGAGCTCATCATAGGAGTTACTTCTCAGTGAAACTCTGGTAAAAACGTTGTTAAAGGGTAGGCCTGTCACGATAGCAAATTTTGTTGGACAATAAATAAATACTTCCAGTAATTGGTGCGATAAACAATAATGTTGTTGTTTCACAATCGTTTTCAAGAAACATACAGATAATTGCATAATAACACAAGTTCTCCCTCTAAAAGACCAAAAAACTTCAATTTTTTAATAAATCACTTAACACTGGAACTGGAAGATAAATAACAATAAATAAAATGGCAATAAAAACCACCTACAACCAAAATTATAAATAAAGTAGATTATGATGTCCCTTTAAACAAATTTGTCCTCCAGTTAATCACCATAATCATCTGAATTTATAATGAAATTAATTGATTGCTTAATGTGAGAGGCTTATTAAAGGGTTAATAGAGGAGCCATGTTGTGAAGGCTGAGTTTCACAAAGAACAGGAGCTTCTTAAAGAGACAAAGGCCCAATTTCAAGGTGTTAAAACACAAAGTCTAATTTATTTTAAGTCATTTTTGATATGTATACAGCATCTTTATAGCAACTAAAGGTAACCTGGTTAATTGATAGTTCACAGCTGGAAAACATAACACTGCCCCTTTAAGCGTTTAGAATCCTTTGCTAACAGCTAACAGAAAACCTCGGCACTGTTCCGCCCTCAGCCTGTCGTTCTCCATGCTGACCTGTAAGACGCCACCGCACACACACGCCGTGCCCTCGGAGCAGCCGGTGAAGCTGACGGTGGATGCGGTGGAGCGGCAGGCACCCGTGCCGTTCACCTACAACGAGGACCCGGTCATCAGCAGCATCCGGCCGCTGCGCTCCTTCGTGAGGTGAGAGTCCAAACTCCTTTCGGCCCGCACGTCACGCTAGACGTGCCATGAATGTGAACCTAAGCTCGTCTGTGTGTCATCGCCTGACAGAGGAACGGTAATGGGTGGGATGAGTTAGACTAAGGCCGGAGTTTTACAGCAGTAGGAAGTGAGTGGGAGGTGACGAGCTGCTAACGCGAACAGCAGGTGCCTCCCAGCGGGAATCTCCCGTGTCTGATGCTAACGCTGCTCTCCGTTCCCTCGCCGTAGCGGAGGCTGCACCGTCTCGGCTCAGGGCTCCTACCTCCAGTCCGGCCTCCAGCCCCAGATGGTTCTCAGGACGGCTCAGGACGCCGCCGTCTTCCACGTGGTGAGTGCGACAGGAAGCTTCTCCGGTAGGCCGTGATTTTGACGCATTTAAATCCTGGCTTGGAACAAAGCGGAGAAACACTCCATGAACTTAGCTGAAAGGAAACACATTTCCACCTGTTTCCTTTCTTACACTCAACAAAATCAGTCAAACTCATATTTGATCAATTCCTGCATGCAGTTTAATCTCAGCATTTCTCTTATTACTCAATATTAGAGCTGCTGCTGATGATGATGATTATTTTAGTATTGTATCGATTATTCTGACGATTAATCGAGTAATTGTGAAAACAAAAAACTAGCCATATTGTGCAGATTTTTCTTTCAGCCACTTAAGTTATTTTGTACAATATTGAAAAATATCAAATAAACACAAAGTTAAATTCCTCTTCTAATTCAAAAAACAAACATTTTGTTGTTTAAAATGCAATAAAAGTGTTATTTTAGTGAACTAAAAACTAAAGATCTGACATCAACATGTGAAGAGCTCAGGCCTTTCTGCTTACAGTCAGATGGTGCAGTGTATTACTGCTGATCTCTTTTTGATTAACTGATTAATAATGAGCAGAAGATTCATAATGCTAGATGTTTATCAAGGCATTTGAACCGGGTGAAGCTGAAGCTGACACTCTTCTGGGTGGAACATATATCTGATATATTTTATATCTGATGCAAAATGTGTCTTGTTCTTTCAGAGTCTGTAACAACAACCAGTTCAACATTATTTGATTACTACTTTAGTTGACGATTATTTCAGTAATCGACTAATCAATCTGATTAATTCTTTTCTCCCTACATGATGTCAGGCTCTGAAGAGCAGGACAGGATTTAAGCTTTCACAAATCACAACAATCTAAATTGATCACAAATTCTTAGAACCCTAAGAATCTGTAATCAATTTAGAGTTCTTCATGTTTGACTATCAATACTTGTCTCATGATAAGATGCTTATATTTTTTTTAAAAAGCTAAAAAAAATTGTCTTTTTAGATATTTCACAAAGGTTTCATAAATCTCTGACTTTGCTCCGTTAAACTTAACTCATTTCCTTTCAAGTTTTTTTTATTTCAAATGTTTTGTGTGTTTTTGCTTGTTGTTCTCTGATCTCTATGGGGTTTTTCTGCTCTCTTCTCTCCTTTCATTATTGTACAGCACTTTGGTCAAAGACTCTTTTTAAATGTGTTTTATGAGTAAATTTGATTAGATTTGAAATAATCACATTAAGTTTTCGTCATTAAAAGCTGTGAAGTAAACTGTAGTGTAGCAATGATGGGAAGTTAAGCAGACAGCAGCTTTAACTTCATTAATGCCTAACAGGAAAACCATTTCCAGATCATTTACATCCTGCTGGTCACTCCATTCCTTGTGCTGCCTGGTAAACGACTTTAAAAAAGGCAGAAACTGCTGCAGGACAATTTCTGACCAATCATTGTCAGCTAAGAGGCTCTTTAGTGAGATAACAAGTTTAGAACAAAGTCTGAACTGGATTCTGGTGAGTAGGATGCTCTTGTTGAGGAAATCTCTTGGTCTCACACACCTGCACATGTTCAAAATGTCTTCAGAAGCAGAATTATCCAACAGGTCTGATCCGTCTGCAGGGAATTCAGATATGAGCATCATTCCCTTTAACAGCACGCTGCTGTGAAAAGCGTTTTACTATCACTTATCTTGATTTGCCGTCAATAAAACAGACAGAGTCATGCTTTATGTTTCTTCATGGTTTTAATATTGTCTGACTGAGACTGCAAGATGATGAAGAGACTTTTATTTCTAAAGCGTGCTGGACGGTGGGACTGGATTTTAACGATTGTTTCTAATATTCAGTGATGGAATGTAGCAAAGAACAAGTACTTTGTTACTGAAGTAAATTTTTTATGTACTCTTAATTAACTTACATAGATAATTCATCCATCCATCCATCTTCTTCCGCTTTATCCGGGGTCGGGTCGCTGGGGTAGCAGCTTCAGAAGGGAGGCCCAGTCTTCCCTCTCCCCGTCCACTTCTTCCAGCTCTGCCGGGGGAATCCCGAGGCGTTCTCAGGCCAGCCGAGAGACATAGTCCCTCCAGCGTGTCCTGGGTCTTCCCCGGGGCCTCCTCCCGGTGGGACGTGCCCGGAACACCTCACCAGGGAGGCGTCCAGGAGGCATCCTGATCAGATGCCCTAAGCCACCTCAACTGGCTCCTCTCAATGTGAAGAAGCAGCGGCTCTACTCTGAGTCCCTCCCGGATGACTGAGCTTCTCACCCTATCTCTAAGGGAGAGCCCAGCCACCCTGCGGAGAAAACCCATTTCGGCCGCTTGTATCCGCGATCTCGTTCTTTCGGTCATGACCTAAAGCTCATGACCATAGATGAGGGTGGGAACGTAGATCGACCGGTAAATCGAGAGCTTCGCTTTTTGGCTCAGCTCTCTCTTCACCACGATGGACTGGTACAACGCCCGCTTGACGGCAGACGCTGCACCAATCCACCTGTCGACCTCCCGCTTCCTTCTTCCCCCATTCGTGAACAAGATCCCGAGATACTTGAACTCTACCCTTTTCCGGCTCAAGACCATGGCTTCGGATTTGGAGGCACTGATCCTCATCCCGGCCGCTTCACACTCGGCTGCGAACCGATAATTCATACTGTCAATTTTTTCTCCACTACATTTCTACAATTTGTTGCGTTTTTATTTATTTATTAGTTTGAAAATATTCATTGATTTTTTTTTTGAGTCAAAAAACATCCCAGTTTTGAAAATGATTAATTGATTGATAACATTCTTAAACTGATTCTACAGGGAACCGAAATTCTTTAAAACCCAGTTTGAGATTCAGAAAATCTTTATTTGTACTTTTGTGAAAACCAAAAACTACAACTTTTGAAGTCAAAATCACAAATTTGATAATTTTTTGCATATATATATTTTTTCTAATTAAACCACTTAGAAAATTTACAGTAAAAGGAAAAACGATGTGGAAATACCAAACAAACAAAACAAACATGCGACCATTCTTTAAACATGCTAAATAGCTACATTTATGTTATTCAAAATATCACATACTTTAACTTGACATCAGGCAGCAGGGAAGTAGAAGTTCAAAATACTACCAACTACAAATAATGTTTTCAATCTTTTGCTGAAAATTACCAAAAATTCACAATTATGCTTTTGCGTAAGAAAGTGGGAACCTGTTGATTTTCCGCATCCGTGGAATCGTGAAAACTGGAGTGACTGATTCTGTGAAAGATAACTGGTGATTTGTGAAACCTTTATTTGTAAAAGGATAACTAATGATTTTTTTTTTCTTCAGAAATGTCTTCAGTAAATCATTTCTGAAGCCTTGTCTAGTGAACTTAATCTGTATTGTTCCGTCCCAGGAGCTGGATGTATGAGGATTTGAGTTTTCTGTGTGTTTATTTTGGTTCCTGTGTCAGTTGGGTCTCTGTGTTGTCCTGTCTACCCCTTGATTGATACCACCTGTGTCTTGTTCACCTGATTACCCACCTTCTTCCTTGACGGGTCCTCGTCTATCCAGTCGTCAAAAATCATTGACGACTGGATAGAGTCGTCAGAACTCATTCCAGTTCTGAGCTCCTAGCCTTCTGCTAACCTGTGCTGCCTGGATTATTGTGCATTATTTTTCATTAAATCATCATTTCATTCTACAAACCTGGATCCACTGCATTTTCCTCACCACTCTACAACCGCATATCATGCCAGGATGTATGCCTACGCCGTTATGTTTCACCATAATGTCTTTCTAATGGAAGACATTCCGTCTGATCAAAGGTTTTAATCCAAAAGCAATGAGTTCATGTTTCCATACTCAGCAAAAATCCCTGCTGTGGAATTTGTCCTGTCATGAGTATCTTTATTTGCAGTCGAGAGCTTTTTTGTTTTGCTTTGTTTTGTTTTTACCTTTGACTAATGACTTTCAGTTCATGAACTCAGCTTGGTTGGGTCTTTTCCACATCCGAACTCAATTTGACTCGAAAAATGGAAATGGGAGCTAATAAACATTTCACTACCTCGGACACATGAATGTTATTCTCATTTTTAAAAAAAATAAAAATTGCATTCGAGAAAGCATTTCAGAAGAGAGAGAATTCCTGATGAAGGAAAACAGCTACAGTTTCAGACACACATGAGAGGACAGGAAATGGAAACTCCACAGTCTGATTCTGCAGGATCCAGCTGTCACCCGTGACTCACGCACAGTAGCAGAACCTCATGGCGCCGCTGGCTCCCCTCACCTCCACGGGGCCCAGCGCAGCCACTCGCAGCATTATGTCTGGGAAGCATCATCTCTGCCTCAGCACAGCTGCTTTGTACACTCTCAGCCTGGAGCTGTTTGAAATTATTCAACCAGACGCACTCAAGACTTTCATCACGCTGCTTTTCAAGCCTCCAAAGTCGACTGTGCTCAATTACAAAGGCAATGAAAAGGTGTTTAATGCATATAAAACCTCTCCCGGTTCATAAGTCCAAACAAAACTGGACTTGGTTTGAATCACATCTGTTCATGTGAGGGTCGTGCAAAAATGTCACTCTGACACAGGGGCGTCAAACTCCAGTCCTCGAGGGCCGCTGTCCTGCAGTTTTTAGATGTGCCACAGGTCCAAAACACTGGAATGAAATGGCTTAGTGACCTCCTCCTTGTGTAGATCAGTTCTCCAGAGCCTTAATGACCTAATTATTCTGTTCAGGTGGTGCAGCAGAGACACATCTAAAAGTTGCAGGGCAGTGGCCCTGCAGGACTGGAGTTAGACACCTGTGCTCTGACAGTTCTGTCTTCCTTGTGTTTTTGTTTGTTTTCTGACAACAAAGGAATATAAACCTTAATCAATCAATCAAGTTTATTTCTATATTATTTTTCCTCAACAAAGCATTTCAATATAAAAACATCAATACATCACACAAGTGTTTCCATTACAAAAGGCCACAAATCTTTCTCTATGTTCTCCTGATGTTGAAAAACACAATTTGATAGTTGCAGTGTTTCCATTAAATAAAAAATGAAATTGAAATCACACGTGAATACGCCTGTTTGTCATTAAAAATCATGGCAGTTACATAATATATGTAACTGCAATGTAATCAGCTCATCGTCTGTCTGCCTGTGAGCTGATGTGAAGCATTTTCGCCGTTTTTATGGCATCACAGCGACTAGTCAACTGGACTGTTGAAGTTGACTTTAAAAAATGTGAAGTCGTACAACCACTAGATTCAACATGTTGGAATGACACAACACTCTCTGGACTGCGTGATGCAGTGAGCGCTCAGGTGGAGCCAGCTGCCTGAAAAACAAACCATCATCTTCCAACCACTTCCTGTCGTCTTATTTGTTGTTTCCGTAGTAACATCCGGCTGCTGATCGCGTGACTTGTGTGATGCGAACAACGTGTTTCCATTGCAGTTTTACAAAATACACCTATTTCAATAAGGCTAAAAAACCCACTTTATTGTAGCAATAAAAAGTTTAAAAGTTTCTATTGAAAAATGTCAGTCTTTTGGCTTGTTTCCACTCAGCAAATTTATTTTCCTAATTTCAATTTGTGCATTTCTACGGTTAATGGAAACAGCTAAAGTCAAACATTACATTTTGTCAAGTGCAATCATTAATATTGTTACACAGCAAACATGTTGGTCAATGTTCCCTTTGTCACGGTTCCAGAGCAGCTTTAGCCTTTACTTAAAGCAGCTTGGCAGCTTTCTGGATGTTTGTTCCAGATTTGTGGCTCATAGAAGTAGGCCTGTCACAATAACAAATTTTGCTGAACGATTAATTGTCTCAAAAATTATTGCGATAAACGATAATATTGTTTGAAGACCTTTTTACACTGATTTAATGGAAATGATGTAATAATGCGATTTCCTGCCAAAGATGGATACACTTTTTTGCCCAGATTTTCCCCTTAGGACAATCTTAGAACGTTGGTCTTTCTGAGATTGTCGCTTTGTGATTTCATAACCGGTCATGCTGTAGTGTGTGGTGTGTTATGGTAGATGGTCTTGGCCACTCCGATCCAAATCAGGGGTTTTCCCCAACTGGGAGTTTGATGCAACCTGTTGAATGTGACAGGTAGCCAATCAGAAAGCAGGGATTCCCTCCACACTTTCTGAGGGGAAATTACGGAGGGGAATCCCAAACAGCTGACACTGTGCAACCGGAAGTCCAGCAGACATTGTAAATGATATGTGGAAACAACATTAATGTTTATTCAACATTTCATGCAAAGAATATAGAAATGACAAGGGGAGGAATTGGAGCCAAATTGCTACCGCAGTTGATAAACCTGGTAACTTTTCAGCTGTTCTTCGTTACGTGACGTAAATAGGTTCTAATGATTTTCATTCAGTCAGGACTTTACGCTGACACTAGCCACATGCATTGCAGGTAGATTGTAGTAAAGCATTGATTAATGCCTGGTTTTAAAATTAGTTCACTGGACTAAATACTGAATAATGTAGCCATTATTTCATCCCCCTTGTTGGACACCACACAGCAGGAACGAACCCGATCGAACCGTTATACCTAGGATTTCTGTCGGCTAATGTGTGGTCTGTCAGGTTTTGAAAATGGGCCGACAATCGGCCGACAGTTCTAAGATCGTGTCGTGTGCGCTGGGTAGTACACTGAGAAAATGAGGAAGGGGGAGTCAGTGGAGAGCACCGGAGTTGAGCCTTTTTTCATTTAGTGTCATTAGCTGAAAGAGAAAAAGGCCGGAAGAGACGATAATGCCGATAATTAAAATGAGGTTGATAGTTTTAATTTATCATACAATTAATTGATTTATTGTTTATCGCGACAGGCCTACATAGAAGCTGAAGGTAAAACCTGCAGACGTCCAACATGCCTTTGGCTGCTCTAGTGATGTGCAAGCAAAATTTTTATATCACTACTGGAAATGACAAGGAGCAATAATAGTGATCATAACCATAACTCTAAGCGCTGCTTACTGGCTACTGTTGTCAATTTTTATGCCTAGATGCAAAGGTTTTACAGCTGCTGCTGCTGCTGCTGTGGCTGCTGGTTTCACTGTCTTAAAGGAAAAACACAAAATGAAGCTCTAAAAAATATTTAAATAAACACGGATGTTTCGAGACTTACTCTAAGGAAGCGGAACAAAGCAAAAGGACAAGTGCAAAGAGCTATTTTCTGTAACTTTCTCTGCAGCATTTTTCTCCCCTCATAATGACAGCATGGCTGACTGAAGCGCCTTCTGTTAGAGCTGCCCGTGTTTCCTGGTTCACGCAGAGCGGGAAGGTGTGCCGCTGTTTGCCAAAGGGAGACGGTTTGAGGACACGCAGTTCCTTGTAATGATGCTATCTGTCATCCTGATGCACACGCTGCTGCAGGTTCAGTCAGGAGATAATAATACGCTCCGTAAACACAGACACACATACTCACTCTTCAAATAAGAGTTCCATCTCAACTCTTTGTGATGGAATATCCTTTTTTATTGTCCTTACACACACACACACACACACACAGAGAGAGCCCACCCTCACTGTCTCGCGTTTCAGTTTCCCTTTCTCTGGTCATTGACCTGTGTTCAGGTCAGCAGTTGATGGGTGTCAGGGGGGCTTAGGCTTCATTACACACCAACAATGAGGGCAAGCTGAAGTTAAAAGCTCTAAATTCAGGTTTATAATCCCAAGAATTCCGATGATCCCTCTCCAGCTGTGCGTCTTTAATCGATTACTGCTGAGCCTCTCCAGTGGAACTGACGGACAACAGCAGCCACTCGGCGAAACTTCTGGGTGGGAACGAACCGTCTGCTCAAGCCGAGGCTAAACATTGAAGTGTTTCTCTCTGGACAAGAGTTGAACGGAGCCAGCAGCCGATATCGCTCTAAAAATACACAAACCGAAATGCTAGAATTGGTTTTTGTAAGTTATAATTAGCAAAACTCTGTGATGTGGCAGAATGTGTCGTTTTTAACTGTGTAGAGCTTAAGTGCAGTTGTTCAGATTCCAGCGCATGAACTCATGGTTTGGCCTGTTGTGGGGGTTTTTAGAGCATACAAAGCAACCAGAGTCATTTGATCACTTATTTGTGACCAGTAAAATATTGTCTAAGAAAGAGCAGCTAATTACTTTGAGTCATTGACTGCAGTAATCACTCACCTTAAGCATGATGCGACAGTGGAGAGAAACCACTTGGTTTTAGCAAGGAGAAACCTTCAGCAGGACCAGGATCAGTTTGATTCATATTATACTGTCACAACATGGTGATCATTTTAACAAATATGTAAAAAACATTTTTTTTAAATAAAAGTTCCATACTTTAATACCCTGAAACCTCAAGTGCAGAACTGCTTTAACTGGAATTAATTTTATGTATATATATATATACAATTAAGTGCAACTACACACCAGCCCGTAATGTAACTTCTGAGCTTTGTAAAATCCACCACTTTATCCCTAACCTGGGTCATGTGTAACCAGCGTATGTGAAACATGAGAACAGTTTCACTTTTATCTTATTCCAACCTGTGGCACTGGTGTAGTAATGCATTTAATGGCTGAAACTGTACCTGCGGTGAAAGAAGTTGTCTGGTGTGGCAGCATGTTAAATTTACATCCTGATAGTCAGGGTTCGCTTCACCTTCAAGTTAGATTCAGTTCACTCTCAAAAAAGAAAAAAACCCTAAAGCTCTACAGCAGTTTTCTAATTTCCATTTAAAACTGGACCGAAACGTCAAAAGGTACATCAAGCTGTAGCCTAAAATGAGTCTGTCATTACTAATGATTTAGGAAGGGACTGTGTCCAACCGGGCCTCAGCTGTCGCTTGTTAAATTCCATCCAGTCAACAGGATGAGTTAGAGCTCAGCCTGGGAAGTGACAGTATGAGTGTCTTATTGTCTTAACCTCTGGAAGTGGATGTTTCACAAATGAACATCCCAGAGGTAGCAGAGCGGTTAATGTGTTCACAAAGCTGACCTGGAGGGCTGGAGTCAGGTTAATGAACCAAGAGCTTGTTGGAGCTTCAGCAGACTGAGGTAAAGCACAAAACGCTGGCTAGCTTGATATCCGCTCCTTGGATCTGAGCTAAAGCCTGGTGATAGCTCACCCCAGCGTTCCCACAAGCATGAAAGAGACTTACACTACCGTCTGTTATGAAAAGCCGGCACAATCGCAAAGCCAAAAAAAAAAGCCGATGTAGTATATCTACATGTACAGTACAAACACAAAAGGACAGGGGTGAAGTGAACCTTTCCCGTTGCCGCGGCAGGGCAGCAGGGCCTCGCTAATACAGATATCTGGGCTTGAACAGGAGCCTCGGCCATGGCCAGGCACCTGTCGCCTCAACTCATGTATCGGTTTGTTTCGTGTCAGGCTCTTCTTCCTTTCTTTTCCCAGCAGACTAAATCCTCCCAGCTGACACCTGAATAATGCATGAATCTCCTTTCCTTTCCCATGCCCCCCCTCTCAGATTCTCTTTCATTCTACTCTATGAGTGTAACATACCTACTATCATTAGCATCATTTATAATAAGCTTACATCATACCAGCATTATTATGTATGTTGATTTTAACCTTACAGGATTAACAAAATGAAAAAAACAACAAACAAAATAATTTGGATTTTGAACGCAGCTGCTAGTGTTCTGACTAAAGCCAGGAAGATGGAGCAAAACACCCACTTCTACAGCCCTTCCCCTGAGAGAAGAGACTTTAAACTACTGTTCAGAAATCACTGAACGGCTTAAAGATCTGCTGCTGTTGTATCAACCTTCCAGACCTCTCAGATATTCTGGTTCTGGTTCTGCTCTGCATCCCTAGAACCAGCATCAAACATGAAGAAGCAGCATTCAGCTTCTATGCACCGCAAATCTGGAACAAACTCCTAGAAAACTGCAAAACATCCAAAACACTGAAGCAACTTTTAACCCCCCTGTTTAGAGTTGCTTCAGAACCTTAAGAAATGCAACACTGACCAACATATCTGATGTGTGATGATGCACTTGACAAAAAAGTAATTTTCTCTGGTTTACTGTATGGTGTGTTCTATGACTGTATTTTTATCTTTTTATAATTGATTGATAAAGATGCAGAGTGGTATTTTGACTTTTGACACTGAAATCTCCATGTTTTTCTTTCAAAATTTCTAAGATTAATCTCAAAATTTCTGAGTTTTCCTTGGAGGATGTTTAATACTTTTTTTTCTGTCTAAAATGGCCTCAACTCACCATCGTACATAGCTGATTGTTCGCTGCAGCCGATAGTGAGGCGATCTGAGGAGGTCATGGAAACATCCTTACTGTCTGTCAGACATCTGTTGTCAGACTCGTCGCAGCCTCCAAGTAAAGTTTTCACTTTGCTGCCGTCAGGTGAACAGCGTCATGACGTCAAAAGCAAAACAACGGGATGGCTTTTCGCCTCGGGCCGCTGAAAGGCTGAGCTGCTGTTCACATTATGTCCGGTTATCTCCGCGTTTTCTGTCCTAACAATCTGTAATAGATACGTCCATTCATATGCAATGACAAATGAAATATCGTCAAAATAAGGAAGTGTGAAATCCATAACAATCTACAGTAAAGGAAACAGAGTCAAACTTATAAATCACTCTATATTTGACAAATGCTTTTGTTGCAACTCTCCAGCTTTTTTTTCTGCTAACGATCCTTGGGGGTCAGCAGAGATTCGGGGATGGCTGCTTCTCTCATCACCCTCACAGTTAAGCTCCGGTCCGGCTAGCTGCTCCCGCTCAGCCAGCCAGCAATTGTATTTACAGCTGCTCCCGGCCTCGTCTGCCTATCGGAGCAGACAGCGACCGAACAATGAAAATGACTGACGTTTCCTCTAATTCACTGGGTATTTTTCCTTTCTGCTGTCCCCAGGGGAGGCGGCGCGGAGCGGGCTGGCGGTGGCCTGCCATACCGTACGGCCCTGTTTGTTTCTCCGCTGGTATGAGTCGGGTTTACTGGACTGTTTTGGTTCCTGCTTGTGCTGCCCCTTACACACATAAACACAGTCATTTTTTATGCCTGCGTGGTTTCGGCCTGTTTGTGAGCGTCCATCTGGACTGCCACGGCTCGCTCCGGGTGTCAGAGGTTTCAGCCGTACAGGAAGTGCTGCTGCTGTCAGTAGCGCTCTGTGGGGAGGAAGAAAACGGACCCGAGTGCTCATAGTGAGATTTTAGCCAGTTCGCAAAGTACTTTTGAGTTCCACTTTGCAGAATCCAGCTTTAATACATATGACCTTGTTTATATTTCTCCTTTGTAAAGAAAAGTTTTATTTTCACAAAATAATAAAGGGCATTCGAAATGTAATTTTAAGGCCAGCCTGAGATTTTTTTGACATGTTCAGAGGATAGACAGCAGTTGTGTTTCCATTGGTCATATAATTGTGCATTTTGACACTTCTAAAATAAATTAGATTAATGGAAACACAAAATAATTCTTGTTTTTCAATAAAACCTTTTGGCATTGTGCTCATTCGGCTGTATCAAAACTGCAATGGAAACACGTTTTTCACACCACAAGAGTCACATGATCAACAACCAGATGTTGCCATTGGCGCAAAAGAAGATGACAGGAAGTAGCTGGAGGATGATGTTTTTAAATGACTTAATTTTTCCATTAGACTTTAATGACTAATGAAAAAAACTTAATCAGGTGGGATTTTAGTTGTTTATTTTATTTAATGGAAACACTAGAAAGGAGACTGATGGATGTGATGAGAGAGGACGGAGTTATTTGGAGTGAAGATAGAGGATGTAGAGGACGGCATGGAATGAAGACAGACAATTTGTCAAAAGAGAAGGAGAAGAACTGTAATCAAATATAAACCATTATTGCATAAAAACTGCTTTTCTGCCTGGTATAATCAGTCCTTTGTTCTACACTTTGGTTCATACAGAGTCTGGAGCCTCTACTATTGAGAAACGATGACTTTCTATTGAAGTTTAAAATGATTGGATCTGATTTTAGCTAATCGTTAACGTCTTGACTTATGTAAGGCAACAGTTTGATCGTGAAGGAATCCCATATGGAGCACTGAAGAGAGATGAGAATCGAGAGGAACTGTATATAAAGGCATTGGGTAAATTCACCAAAAAAATGCCACAACAATCATTATAAAAAAAATGAACCCAATTAGGGAGATTTTCATTGAAATAATTAAAATATATCTTTTTTTGAAACAAGTTATTTTTGTTCACCAAACAACCGAGTACAGGTGTCATTGCTTGTTGTCAAAGGTTAAAGGAAGCACATCGATCTCAACAGTGTTTCTTTTTTTTAACCTCTCATACATGTAGGTTATTGACTGCTGAATGCATGCTACTCTTGACCCCAGAAGGTAAACATGTTGCCTCCAGCAGAGCAAATATAAGCACTGATCTTTCAGCACGCACACACACCAGCATGCTTTCTCCTGTCCTGATGGTAACAGTAACCCATGTTTACATTGTGTGACTGAATTATTACAGTTGTCATGGAAGCCTGTCCACCCCCTAAACTGATAAGAAGATGTAGGATGCAGGTGGTGTAAACACTACTACTGCTACAGTTGAGCAACGTATTGCTTAAGAGACGTGACATTGAAAAAGTGTAGCAGAAAAAAGGACACTAATGACTTAAATGGCTTTTATACACTGCCTGGCCAAAAAAAAGTCACCACCTGGATTTAACTAAGCAAATAGGTACAAGCCTCCTATTGGATAAGTACTGCATAGGCGATTATCTTTCAGCTGGCAACAAGTTATTTAACCCCAGCTGATGCAATGAGTAACTCCTCATTTCTTAAACAACCATGGCAAAAGACACATCCTGTGGTCGTGGAAAAGACGTTAGTCTGTTTAAGAAGGGTCAAATCATTGACATGCATCAAGCAGAGAAAACATCTAAGGAGATTGCAGAAACTACTAGAATTGGGTTAAGAACTGTCCAACGCATCATTAAAACCTGGAAGGATGGTGGGGAACCATCGTCTTCCAGGAAGAAATGTGGTCGGAAAAAAATCCTGAATGATCGTGATCGGCGATTACTTAAACGTTTGGTCAAATCAAATCGAAGAAAAACAACAGCAGAACTCAGGAGTATGTTTAATTGTGAACGCAAAAGCATTTCCACACGCACAATGCGAAGGGAACTCAAGGGGTTGGGATTGAACAGCTGTGTAGCCATAAGAAAACCTCTAATCAGTAAGGCTACCCAGAAAAAAAGGCTTCAGTTTGCTAGGGAGCATAAAGATTGGACTCTGGAGGAATGGAAGAGGGTCATGTGGTCTGATGAGTCCAGATTTACCCTGTTCCAGAGTGATGGGCGCATCAGGGTAAGAAGAGAGGCAGGTGAAGTGATGCACCCATCATGCCTAGTGCCTACTGTACAAGCCTGTGGGGGCAGTGCTATGATCTGGGGTTGCTGCAGTTGGTCAGGTCTAGGTTCAGCAACATTGTGTGCCCAAAGAATGAGGTCAGCTGAATACCTGAATATACTGAATGACCAGGTTATTCCATCAATGGATTTTGTCTTCCCAAATGGAACGGGCATATTCCAAGATGACAATGCCAGGATTCATGGGTCTCACATTGTGAAAGAGTGGTTCAGGGAGCATGAGACATCTTTTTCACACATGGATTGGCCACCACAGAGTCCAGACCTTAACCACATTGAGAATCTTTGGGATATGCTGGAGAAGGCTTTGCGCAGTGGTCAGACTCTCCCATCATCAATACAAGATCTTGGTGAAAGATTAATGCAACACTGGATGGAAATAAATCTTGTGACACTGCAGAAGCTTATTGAAACAATGCCACAGCGAATGCGGGCTGTAATCAAAGCTAAAGGCGGTCCAACAAAATATTAGAGAGTGTGACCATTTTTTGGTGGGGACTTTTTTTTTGGCCAGGCAGTGTATATAACTGCAATATGTTTATTTTCTCATGACTGGCCAGTAGAGATAAGGACATCTTTTTAAAAATACAATAATATGAAAAAATCTAATGAAATTAGGCATTCACTTCTTGATACAGAATTACACTGCCACTAAAACACCAACCATTAGTGGGTACACAGATTAATCAGCCGGCCGATTTATCTGTACTGATTTCCTTAATTTTGGGAGGTTGTTGACTGACTGATACTTACACGTGAATCCAATCTTGTCCCCCGATCTTATATACCTCAACAAAGATTTAAAAATCAGCCACTGTCCTCTTCTGCTTTCTCCTGAGAGATATTTGTCTGGCAGACTGTCAAACCAAGTCATTTCAGGAAAAAAAATCAGCATCGACCAAAATCGGAACCAGCAGGTCAGGTTTTTTAAAGATCAGTAAAACTGCAGTTGGTGCAGCCCTACCAAATATTGTTACGAAGAAGAGGATTCATCAGCAGGATCATTGAACAACATTCTTTGCAACACATAGAGGATTTAGACATCAATCAAATTTTATTTGTATAGCACATTTCAGCAGCAAGGCATTTCAAAGTGCTTTACATCATTATAAACACAGAAACACAATGCAATATAGAATCAATAATCAAAACACAGCATTAAGTCAAGTTCCATCAATAAATTTGTAATTGATTACATTTCAAATACAATTATAAACAGGTGGGTTTTTAGTCGAGATTTAAAAGAAATCAGTGTTTCAGCTGTTTTACAGTTTTCTGGAAGTTTGTTCCAAATTTGTGGTGCATAGATGCTGAAAGCTGCTTCTCCTCGTTTGGTTCTGGTTCTGGGGATGCAGAGCGGAAGACCTGAGAGATCTGGAGGGTTGATACAACAACAGCAGATCTTTAATGTATTGTGGTGCTAAGCCGTTCAGTGATTTGTAAACTAACAGCAGTATTTTAAAGTCTATTCTTTGAGCTACAGGGAGCCAGTTCAACATATGTTGAACACTTCTGCAGGGTTTTCCCCAGTGTATTATAAGATTGGTGGCCCGCCATGCTTTACTAGCGCAGAGATCTGACAATCTCGTCCCATTAACTCCAGCAACCAAAACAGTTTCTGTGACTCTTATTAAAAACTCAACAGACACAAAATGGAAGACTAACTAAAGCCACATTAGCAGCATTAAATTAAATCTCTTGTTTGTTGCCAGTGGCGCCGGATCTTTGAGGTGTAGGGCCCATGGGGTGTTTCGTCACCTCTGTTACGCTGAATGTCAGGCCCGCGCACTTGTTCAATTGATAAGATGGCCCCTGTCAATCAATTCAGTCACAATCTGTCCCGATGTAAACAGTAAACACCCCTTACCTGGAGGACAATGTTTTTGGGTCTACCATGCGCTGCAGTCTGGCTAGATTTGATGATTGTTTGCTATTAAATGTGCTGTGGTCATAGAGATTTGGTGGGAAATAATCAGAAAAAAATGTTAAGTTGTCAGTGGGGAACATGCAGAAGGCAGCTTTACACAGTGCATTTAGATGGCGGAATGGACTTCATTCCATTTTCCAAACTGGAGTCTGGAAAAATGTAAAAGAGGATAAATGCCTGCAGCCAACCTAAGAACAGCTGAATACAGATCGATGGTATTAAAACACCATGTTTGTATGAAGGTTTTGTCATCATTACCTCATTGGTGTGAAGGCACCAGTATCGGGTTAAACAGTTGTCCAACCGGGTGACCCGTTAGCTCTTCAGTTTGCCAAAACACACACACACACGCCCGCACACACACACACACTCACACACACAAAAAGCTCATAAACCGGTGACCCGCCAGAACCGCGCACACGGTAAAAAGCTCTGGCAGGATCCAAACGACTGATCTTAGAACTATAGGAGGATTCAAACTCCGCTCATTCATTTTTAGCTTACAGAAAAAGCGCCAAGCCGCCAAATTTACAAAAGTATACTGACCAATAATATTTAGGCTTTGTGCGGACCTCCAGGACTCACACAGACTCGCTACAAACAAGATGTTTTGACACAATAGATCTTTTTTTACTAAATAGGTTAGATAATTAAAAATATATATATATTCTTTAATGTTTTACTTAAAGGAAAATCTCAAGGTACACACAGTGCGTACAGCTGCGGGCGCCCTATGCTCAGCTACTTATGACAATAAAAATATGCACAATACAGCCACAGGATAGATAGATAGATATGACAAAAATCACATCTGGTCAAATATTTGGAACATTAAAAAAATAATAATAATAAAATAGATGTCAAATATCCTCCAGCAATGCCAGTTTAGAGCAGCAGGACAACCTAATGGTTCCAGTGTATCATCACGTTACGGCGCAGCAGCACTATCTGGATGTTGGGGGTCTAAAATCAAAAGGCAGCACAGATTATATTTGCTGCATGTTCCACAAATTGTGCGGGAAAGAGATGTCTGAGTAGGACAGATAACCAGCCAGACTGCTGACAATATTTTTGCATTAAAAACAAAATGAAAAACACCATGAGTAAACTTTAATGTGCCTGTTATTTAGCTGACAAAAATGAATTTCAACAGCCAACAAAGACCTGAAAACGATCAGCAGCCATTGATATTTCTGGCTACTGATGAATGATTGGCTTTTGGAAGCAAGTCCACCTCGCTGCAGCAAACAGAAAGGGGTGGGGATGGACCACTGTCAGTCTCATACCTTATTTGGAAATGGGACCATTGCACTCCGGAAGTAAAGGGGGCGCTATTTCCTATATTATCCACGGTCTCCCGTTTTATTTTCCTTTGAAATCTGTGATATAGCTTCATTCAAGGAGTTTCACTCTCAGCATGCATTTGAACTTCTCTCTTTTATTTACTTCAGCGCAGCTCACAGTTTTTAACAAATTCCGTAGCTTCTGTGTACTTCTAAATCTGCTCCTTGTGGTAACACAACTAATATAATTACGTCACTAAATGAGAATACTACAACATCTTTATTTACTATTAATTTCGCCTTTACTGGCAATGTAAAAGATCAATTATCTTCTAACACACCATATTTTTCCATTTTCTTCAGGATGTAGGATTCAGGATGCTCTACATCCTGAAGAAAATGGAAAAATATGGTGTGTTAGAAGATAATTGATTAGGTGACATAAACAATACCTTTATACATTATAAATAATATCTATCTATTGCCATCAATTATAGGAGGAACAAAAGAAATAAGACATGAAAAACAACATGATCAACTATAATAAAAGTACCATTTACAATGTATACATAAGAAATTTAATTGAGCAAAAGTCAATAAACAAATAAATTAGGTTCACAGACGAATAACCCGGGTTGTTAAACAGATATAAGCAATAATTCACATTTTTATTTTTACTGTGCCATGCAGTGTTGTATAAAGTACTGAAATCTCAGAGTCAAGTAAAAGTATAAGTACCTCTCCAAAATATGACTTTGGTAAAAGTCCAAGTCACTGACTGAAATGTTACTTGAGTTAAAGTCTTAAAGTATCTGAAACTTCTTGTACTTAAGTATAGAAATTACTGTAAAAATGGATGTACTCAAGTAATGTAATGAAAAGTACAAGTAAAAAGTAAAACAAAGCAAATGCAGTTTGAATGACATTTTTTATATTTTGGTAAACTTGTCAAATACACTTAAAATAATGTACCCAACCAAGTGCAGGCAAAATTAAACCTGCTAATAAATTGTTCCAGTTTTAAAGAGTAGCACATGTTAATGGTTTGTGGTTTTGAACTTGCATGCCTTTCCTATATTCGTTAAATTTAGTCTAAATTGCTATCGCTATGGCTTCTGCCCCCCTTGAACAGAGGAGTCTAGGTAGCCTGCTACAGTCAACATTAGGCCTCAGCTAAATACACCACGTGTGGAACTGAAACAATGCCAAACAAAGTTCATTTATGGTCAACGTTTCACAATACAGTAGTGTCTAGTGACCAAGCTATAGTTACTGAAACAGGAGGATTATAACCATTTCATAAGACGTTACCTCGATGTGTTTCTTCAAGTTGGACGGGGAGTTTTTGTAAGATAGAATTTCCACATCTTCGGGCAGGAATAACATAAACTGCATGCGGTACGACGAATCTTTAACACCCACGAAAGAGTGTATTGTGTTTAAATAAGGCCATGGGCTTTCATCACCAGCTGGTGGTTCCCCTGGAGCCGTGTCCGACGTAGTTGCAGTCATTGTGGTCTCCGTCTCCTCCTCCATGTGGCTGCTGCTGATTGCGAGACTTGCTTTGTGTTTAATGGGAGAAGCGAAACAGGTGTATCCTATTGGTGGTGATGAACAAGCCCAGGCAAGCAGGATACGGACTTTGTTCGGTAGCCTACTTGCTACTTGCTAATCAGTAGGTGGGATCAAAACACTTTGTTTCTCTCTCTCGCTTTTTTGTAACGAGTAACTAAACCACACATTGAAAATGTATCGGAGTAAAAGTACGCAATTAAGTTCGGAAATATAGTGAAGTAAAAGTGAAAGTCATCAAAAATTTTCATACTCAAGGAAAGTATGAAGTACTCCAAAATATACTTAAGTAAAGTAGTGAAGTATTTTTACTTCGTTACTATACAACACTGGTGCCATGTATATTATTCTGAGACTTTTTGTTGGTAGAGTCTTAAATATAGGAAAAAATATGGCTAAACAATTTAGTCTTCCAAGGTGGAAAGTTTTCTTCGACTCTAAAACAATAAAATAAAACTCTTTCATAAAATCACGATATCAATAGTTTGTGCATCGAGAACACTAAGCATGCTATAGGTAAATGTTATCATTTAGTTTGGCTAAGAATAATTATTGCACTGTCAATAAATCACTTCTAATAAATGTTCTATAGTTACCAGATGAACACAATAAGGCCTTCATGAGCTCAAACTTTTACCTACTGTTTTACCTGCCACTGAAAGTTTTCTTTAAAAATTGTCTGATAGTCTGCAGCTCATGTGACCTTTTCAACCAGCTGAAAAGATGAAAAGTTAAAACACTCAACAGTTAAAACTTGAGATGAGTTAAAAGTCAAGTTAAAATGTTAAGTTTTAACATTTTAACTCAACAACCTCTACCTAACTAGAGGTTGTACAGTACACAAACCTTAGGTAACCCCAAGATCACTGGGTCTTCTAAATAGATAGTCTGTGAAAATATTTCTTAAAAATATAGCCAGTGTTTTCTACAAAACTGAGCTGACTGTCCAGGAATAACCCGGGGTATTTAAAATTAGCCACAGTTTCAACAGGTTGGCCATCGTGTGAAACTGGAACCACTTTCAGGTTTTGTTTATGTCATTTAATTAGCTCTACTTCCTAAAGGAAATGAAAAGGTATGGTGTTTTATGAGGGACTTTATCTTTTACGGTTCCAGTAGTGCCAGAATTAATAAGAAATAATAAAGACGTTGTGGTATGCTGATTTAGTAATGAAATTATATTAGTTGTGTTACCACCCCTACGCCAGTAGAGGCAGTAGCAGGCCCGAAAAGATGCTACTAAGGAGCAGATTTAGAAGTTCACAGAAAGCTACGGAATTTGTTAAAAACTGTGAGCTGCACTGAAGTAAATAAAAGAGAGAAGTTCAAATACATGCTGAGAGTGAAACTCCTTCCTAAAGATGAAGCTATATCACAGATTTCACAAGAAAATAAAAAAGGGAGACCACAGATAATATAGGAAATAGCGCCCCCTTTACTTCCGGAGTGCAATGGTCCCATTTCCAAATAAGGTATGAGACTGACAGGGGTCCGTCCCGCCCTTCCTGTTTGCTGCAGCGAGGTCCTTCTCGCTCTGGGCAAAGTGTAGGTGAGCATTTGGTCTGGACCCATAAATGGACATGGGCCCTATGTCTTTTTTTTCATCCCAACGTCATTAGAAAGAAAACATCGTCACAGTTCTATAAATGGTGAAAAATACAGAAATCTCATTTAATTTTTAGGCAGAATTGGTTCAGACCTGGACCGGATCAGAGTCCAAGCCTTTTTTCAGATGTCAGACCGGTTCATGACATCTGAACCGGTGTCATGAACTGGTGCCGTGTGTAAACGGCAGCTTCGTGTGTAAACCTTTGGGTGACTGTTATGATCTGGAGCCTTAGATTTTTTTCCAAATCTCAGTGCTGGAGGTTTTATCTCTACCTCTGTCTGCATACAACTCTGTCTGACAGAGAGATGTCAGCCATGAATTGTCAGAGTTGTGAGCAGCCTGTGTAAATGTCTGGCAGAACCAGTGGATGGGCAGGGCAGGGCCATAAAGTGGGGGCAAAGGCCCCCTGAGCCCCCTGTTCCGGCGCCTATATTTGTTGCATATCTCTGTGCAGTGCAGCAGCTTTAACTCATCATGCAGAACCGGTCCAAGGCTGTATGAGGCCTTGAGCAGAATTTGACTTTGAGAATTGGGGTCCCTCTTGCTGCTAAAATCATCAGCTTCTGTGTTCGATTTAATCTGGGAGAGGGAGAGTAGTTTAATTGGCCAACCTAAAAAGCAATAAATTATAATTGCAGTTTACTAATGTGTATTTGTGAACAAACAAAGCTCAAACTCAAAGATTAAACTCACAGCATCAGATTGTTGCTATGGCAACAAAACAATCTAACAATGAATACTGTTCTTTGAAGTTTTACAAAGTAAACTTGCCAGCTCCTTTAACACCATTGATAAATGATCAATAAATAAATGTTACGTTTATGTATCTGTGGTTTGTGTTAAAATATTAGCAATTATGTGGCCCCTGAAGCCCTGGGGGCCTGATAGAGCTGCTGACTTAATTTGGATTAAACAGAAGTGCAAATAATTGATTTTCATTTAATTGTATTTTTTGATTTGTTGTTTTAGACTAGTTGTGGGTTTAAATATCGTTTCACTGGCAATGTTTTCCTGTAACATATAATAATCCAGTAATATTTTTACATTTCCTGTCAACTTAACATCTTTTAATACAAAAACATGGTGGACCGCCTCGACGCCCCGACCACTGGGCTTAGGAAGTTTTCTGGGGGAAACCCTGATTCTTAATATAAAGCCGTGACATTCATGCTGGACGACATCATAATACAAAAATACTAAACAGATACTCCACTAAACTGTTGCACAGCAACCAGTTGCAACTCATTTTAAAAGGTTTTTATTACCAGAATAAAGTCATAGCATTAGCAAGGTAACAATGCAATATAACTAGAAGAAAGTCGCACAAAGGTGTTTTAAGAAGAGAAAAGTTTTGATAGAGTTATTAAAGTTTCATGTGACCAGCTTGTCAAAGCCGTATGGTTCTTTCTTTCAAATAGTTACAAAGTCCTGTTACTGATAATTTGATGTTGATGTGTGAATTAAAACGATTTTATTCTCGTCTTATTACAACGTTGTTTTGGAAATATTATGGATTTATTCTCAGATCATTTCAAAGTTATTCTACGATGTTTTTCTCACAATATTTTATTTTGTATTACTTTTTTCTCATAATATTATCACTTTGTTCTCATAATTACAATTTTATTCTCGCACAACTTTCTTCTCATACTATGACACTCTTGTACAACATATGTGTGACGGTTAATTTTTTGATTGTGCTGTTGTAGAGGAAGGGAAGACTTTTCATAAAATGTAAAACTCCCCGTCAGTCATTGAATTGTCATGATATATTCGTTGGCTAGAATCTGTTCTGCTTTTTGTGTTTTCCCTCCTAATCGAACGAAACACGTGAAAATGAATACGTCATCGCCAAAACGTTCTGCTTCCCATCCTGTAACATGTTTGTTTCTTACATGGACAAAAACTGTGAAGCCAGCATGAGATAAAACACTCAGGCAGCAGCTGTTGCCTTGTGTAATGTGTTTGGTGCAAATAAGAAGTTGCCAAACTGAGAACACAGACATCATTGTTTTTGTCCTTTCTAGCATTTCTATTTGTCTAACATTGCTGTATGCATCCTCTTCAGAGCTGTGTGTACGGTGAAAACCGGTCCTCCATCCAGTGCACCACGCCTTCCCTGGCTAAGCTATCTCTGCAGCCGCCGGTGGTCACCAAGGTGGCATTTGTCTTGGATGGCTACTTGACAGACCAGAAGGACCTGATCTATGTGGAGGACCCCCTCTTCCAGGACCCCAAACTGACATCCAAGGACAACAAGAGCATCGTGGAGCTCAAAGTGAGGGTGCTTACATTGTTTTTTTTTCTTTCTGTTTTTAAACGTGTCCTGTCCGGTGGTGTGGCACTGAGAATTGTTGTCGGCGTGTCGAGGTCAGACCCGACAGATTTACTTTCATGAGTGGAGCATTACAGCAATATATGCTCCTCTTGATATTAATGTAAAACATTTTTAGAATTTTCTTTGGTTTTATTTATAATGGACATGGGCACCCAAATGAAAGGAGAAAAGAAAGTTTAAAAGAAAAGAGGAGAAAAAAGAGAAATGAGTATAGAGAGAACACAAGTCAACAAGTTCTGACTCTAAACCTGCAGAAAGAGAAAACAAAACCAAGAAACCAGAACAACAAGCAACATACGAATATATATAATAAGAATTGTAACCCACCACCAGCCTAACGTTTGGTTTTTATGTTTGGTTCATTATGTTCACTAATTAGGGGACTTCTGAATGTTAATGTTTGCCTTGGAGTTTATGTCAGGGGTTCACCTTACAAGTTTGTGGTTGTAAAGTCTTAAGACGTGAAAATGTTTTGCGAGACCTCCTAAGAACAACTTCTTCAGCAAACTGGAGAACAGCCGAGATCGGTTACAGAACAGTAAACCTTGGCGAGGTTCTTGTTTTACATCCCTTTGAGAGAAACAGGTGCAAAACCAGAAATACTGCTGAAAATGTTATGGATGTCGAGTAAAAGAAAATCTCGGATTTATGAGCCGTGGCAAATTTCAAAAGCAGATGCACATGCTGCCCACCGTGACCAATGCCAACACTACCAAGAGTTCGCAGAATGGGTTGTTTGACTGTCCAGAGTCAGGAGACAGGTCGAAGTTCACACACACACACACACACACACACACACACACACCACACACACAGGTCATTGCCCCGTACCTCACAGTCCTCACACACATTCACACATCCAGGAGACCAGGTCAAGCTGGGAAGGAAACAATACAGAAAGAAAAACAGGAAGCGGGGTCTGTTTCCCATCGCTTGGCCCCGCCCCATCTCTCCTCCGCGGCTGTAGCTCTGGTTGTGTGCTCTCCGTTCACTAGCATTGTTCTGGCTGAGGTCAAACCTCTTGACATATTAACGCCGCTTTTCAAACAGGCCACAGTCCCCAGACCCCGTTTTAGCAACACAATGAAATACATTTTTCTCCACTTTTTTTTTTGTCTGCAGCCCAACAGTTTGTGGCAGCTGTGCTGAGCCTCTCACATAGAACCCACACTGTTCTGTTTTTTTTTTTTTTGGTCCTCTCCTTCTTTCCCAGACGTGACCTTGGTCCCCATACTAAAACCACCAGCCTAACATGTATTCCCTCCTCACCCCATAGGGGGGCATATCTTCTCACCAAGAGGGAGGGGCTGGTTGGGGGGGATGGTAAAAGTCAAAGCACCGCAACAAGCCACATTAACCAGCATCTGATAACCCCGGCCTCTGGTGTAAAGGCCTCATTAAGCACCATCTGATAACGCCAGCCTCAAAATTTTTAGCAAACAGCCGCACAAAACAGCATTTACCTGTGACTGACAGTTCTGCGCTCGCATGCCAAAACATGAAAAACCCAAGTTGCTGGTCTTTGCTCAGAACCAGTCGGTTATCGCTGCCGATCTGCATGCGGGAGCCTCAGGAAACTCACTTCTAATTATAATCCTGACAGCTTGTTTTCAGGGACTGTTATCACTGTGACACTTTCTTCTGACTTTGCCTTCTCTCCACACAACGCTTGTATCCCATGAACTTGCCCTAGTGAGTGGCTCGGTATGAGCTCAAAAAGTGCTTTGCGTTTCTGTGCATCAGAAAATGTGTGTGTCTGTGTGTAGGCGTGCGTGCGTGTGCAGGAACAGGTGCAAGACTCCACTCTGTGTCAAATTGGAAAATCCCAAACTGTCATTCGAGGAATGTGATCATTCGCTTTATTGCCCCGTGTAGCACTCAGATAACTGTGTTTCTGTTCAGGCCTGTGACAGGGAGAGAGAAACAAAGGATGACAGACAAGAAAAGTCAAATAGAAGAGAATTAGAGGAGACAGGAAAGAGAAGGATGCTCTGTGTTTTCTCACAGCGTGAAACGCTCCGTCAAACTTCATTACTTAAATCCACACACTGCTGGTGTGTGTGCCTCCAGTCCCACACAGTGTGTTTTTGTTGCACAGATTATTACGTATTATTCAAATTCGATTATTTCAGTTAATTCCCTTTTGAAATGGCAGCTGTTTGGCTAGACATGATGAAACTGCAGCTCACTTCTCCTAAATTTACAAAAAGAAAGAAAACAACAGGTACTCTTCAATTGAGTGCTGGTTACTTTGGTTATGTTTTAATATGTAGAATTAATGTGAAGAAAATAATAATTACTTAAAATTAAAAAATTAAAAATTGGATCATCACATGAGATGTGAGCAATTAATCATCGTCTATACAATTTATGATGCCTAACTACAGGAAAAAAATATCTTAAGTTCCTTGAGTGTGCAACAAAAATAGGTTGGAATAAAAAAGGTGCCGTCATGGTTTCGTGTAGGTCAGTCTGACCCACATGCAAGGTAACACTCAGGAGTAGAAGTTATTAATGAGGGACCCAGAGAGGAACAAAGCAGAACATTTTCAGTAAAAAAACATGGATGGTTACCTTGGAGAGGAGAACAGGAAAGCAGGCTTGCCAAACAGCTAATGGTCTGTTTGGCTGTTTTCACACCAAACAGACACCAGCAGACTTAGTTTAATTGGAGACCAAAATTGCAACATTTCTTACATTTTCAGCTGCTGTGGTTCTCTTTCAAACTGCACTGAGTGAAACATCGGAAACACTTTGAGCAACCTGTTCCCCTCCTCACCTGTAGTGGTGCTGAACACTGAAGGAAACGACACAAAAGCTTCCTTCTAAACAAACTGAGTGGCATCAGATGTTAACCATTGTAGGATTTCAACTTTTGTCGTTGGTATAAGACCGTGAGGCGCTGGACATGCATGTTTGTTTTGGTAGTGTTTACCCAGAATGCCCTGCTCTCCTGCCTTTGGAGCAGTCTCTGTTCCACTTGACGTTCACATGCATTCAAGTTCACTTCAACCTAACTGAGACTTAGGTTTTTAGGCAGACCAGATTTTGCTTTTTTGGTCTGCATCAGAGTTGGATCGCACAATTACACACCTCCCCAAACAAACCGGACTCTCTTGGCAAACTAAAGTTTGATTAAAGCAGACTAAATGTGGATGGTGTGAATGCATCCGTAGACTTATGGAAAACCCAAAGAACAACAGATGGCTAGAGATAGGACTTGGGAAAACCCTCAGACTTTGAATTTTCTTTCTAATGCCTCGATGCAGAGCAGTTGTGTGAGCATCTCTGCTGCACTCCGCCCTCTAGTGGCCACCAGCAGAGAAAGAAAACACCTCACTCATGTGCAACAACCCTTCAAGTGACAATCACAATTCTTACAAGTGGAGGTACAAGATGATGGTTCGAATTTGCAGAGCACCAATTAACCCTGTTTATCTGTGCTACCCATAAATTCGTCCTACCTTGTGGTAATGTGCACATTGATGCTACGTCACACTGCTTAGTCAGCACATTTCTTAGAAATACGTCCTACCTGTGGAAGTTTCGTTTCATGTGTTTTATTTCATCATAGATTACGGTAAGTTTTATTTAATTTATTTTATACTTGGCTTTCATGAAGCTGCTGTATTATTTCATGTTTTTAGTTTCCATGACAGCAGCTTGTAAATATATTTATAAATGGCTTTAGTTTGCTGTCTGCAATGTCGTTACTGTTGTAAACAAGTCATTGTTTGGCGGTTCATCAGGACAAAACACGTTGTTTTGTGAGCTATTTTGTCCCTATACTTTAAAATATTTTAGTTTAATTACACTTTTTTTTTTACTAAACCTTGCTAAATAAAGGTTTAGTAGATATTGGTAGAGATATTATGTGACATTGAAGCTGTGTAATAGCGGTGTAATATTAGTGTATATTAAGCATATCCTATCATTTCAGGAGCACAGTGACCTGTGCAGTTCGGTGACACATTGTGGCTGCGCTGCATTTGATAACAGACATACAACGTATTAATGTAAAAAAAAGAGTTGCAGTGATCTGTATTTGTCTGCGTTTAATTTAATTCCAATAAAAACCTGTTTCACCCTGTCACTGTTTTATTCTTACACCTCTGTATTTAAAATATTTTTAACAGGTATAGAATAGAATAGAAGTACTTTATTCATCCCAGCAGGGAAATTACTTCGCAGTTACAGCATAGAGACAAGACACAATAACAACTACCACTGAGTAGTAGTTGTAGATAAAATAAAAATAAAATATAAAATGCTATAAATTGTAAAAAAGGTAGGATATTCTAGTAAAAGGATTAGTGCATACATCTATAGCTTTTCATTTTAAATGGGGAGGATATTCAGATGAAGGAAGTGATCTTCTTGTGGTTTTGTCATGTATATAAATTGTTCCAATGCTAAGCTAAACATAACTCCTAAGCTTCCACTTCAGTCCCATCACTCAAATAATGTTATCCAATATTTTTAACATTAACACAACTCGCTATAGCTTTCTGTTTGTAAACATAACGGTAGCAGTTTTGGACAGACTTGGCTATCTATCCATGCTATGGTAGGAAAATCTGACAAGGTAGCACTGATAGTCAGAACACCAGGTCTGTCTGGAAGAGGTTCTGGGGATTTTTTGGGTTTGGGTTCAGTTTGCCCCTTTGCTGGTCGGTACCCCCATTTTATTCCCAGGTATTGCTATTACGCTTTCTTTCTACACCTGTAAACAAACCATTTTATCCACATTCAAACCACACTGCACACAATTTATCTGTCTTGATATCTCTCACTGTTTCTGTTCAAATCTTATGTGATTATATTGAATTATGCATTATTTTCTGAAAATGTTATACTAAATCTTATTTCTATTTCTTGTAGGCCTGTCAACTCTTTTATAATATGAGCTAAAAAGTAGATACAATGTAACTCCATGTCCTTATAGCAGGCTGCAAGTAGGTCATGGAAAACAACAACTTTAAATCGTCAGTTTCTAAAGGGTAAGAGGTCAACATGAAACACCCCAGGGCAGACTGCTCCATTTCATACTTTGCTCTAATAAATAACAACAGGGATAGGATGACCCGCACTCATCTTCATCCCTTCAACTGTTTCATGAGTACAAACAGAAGCGATCTGGTGTGTTTGGGTGGCAGCAAGCGGGCTGGGAGTGGTTTTTCGACTTGGATGGGACTGGAGAGGAGACAGTAAACTGCTTTAAACCAGGGGAGGTTTAAAGCAACGCTGTGTTTGGAAATGTTCTGTTTGTACAACTCAAAACTGGAAAGAGAGAAAAAAAGAAGAACAAATTGTGCCAAATCCTTGGTAGGAATTCATTTGTAAAACGAGCACCGTCACGAAATTGTAGATTGGATGATGGAACATTCAGCAGATGAGTCACATGTGGGGGGGAATAGAGCTGACCCAAAAAGTAGAAAAACAAACAGAGTCAGAAAAATTCCTAGTGATGTTGCATATCTGGACCCCAGAAGCATGCTGAAGCTTGTGACATACAAATCAAAATTTTAATGAGAGGAGACAAATATTTCAGTTTGTCTTCTGGAGTAAAAAAAAGACAAAAAACATATCTCTGCCTCTTTCTAATTAGACATTCCTTCCCTTCTTCATCTCTCCCGGTGTGTTGTTCTTCCTCGATTGGATTCTCCCCATCTCACCTCCTTTCCTCCACCTGCTCTGCTGTCGCCTCGCAGGGCGACCGGATGGACAGGGAGGCAATGAAGTGCCAGGTCCTGACCGTTTCTAACCACAGCTGCGAGAGTCTGACGGTGGTCGGAAATACCCTGGAGTGCACCGTTCCCACCCAGCTACAGGCCGCCACTGCCAAGGAGCTGCAGGTGGAGGTGAGACACGCTCGCTCACCCTCAAACGTTTACTTCCTGGTTCTCCTTACACCTGCAACAGTCTGTAAACAAAACACGCTTTAATTAGGGCAGCACTTTGTTTGCAGAAGAACTGCAGGCACCACAAAAAACACGTCCACGCCCCAAACGCATGTTTGCACAGAAAAACACACCTGCACACATCCTCCTCGCTCAGGCTTGTTCCAGGTACTCTTCTGGGAGTGACACACAAGCATGAACTGATGTTTTCAGCACCAGTGCAGTGTTTGTGTATGCGGTGAATTATACCTGATCAGTATTGTGATCAAGTATAGTTTACGCTAGAATTTTGTGTTGTCTGACAGGATAAAAAAAAAATTTTACATTCACTTTTTACTCATCAATTCTTAAAATAATAATAATGACCTATGTCATTTTTGGGCAATAGTGATTGTTTTTTTGTTTTTTTTTGCTAAATCATCTGTTAGACAAACAATTATTTCTATTTATTTATATATTTTTAATCACTTTTGGCAAAAATATAACTTAGGCTGTTATTTTAGGAAAGTGACGATATTCAATTACATTTTATTTTCATTTGGTTTAATGAATAGTCAGTACAAACAAGCTGAGAACAAAGTCCACATCAAGCAAATGAATGTAACTGACAAAAACCACTGATTGTGGCCCCAGTAACATATAAGCAATGAAATGAAACAATTGGAGTTACATTCCCAATGATTCACCTGCTATGGCCTGAACACACACTCTCACTACCTGATTGGTATGGACCTGAACTGTGCACCCGCGTGAGTGTAGGCGTCTCAGAATTTTGATCCCGGTCTGCAAGATGAATTCACGCTCCGCTGCTTCACTGTACACTGGAATTAGAAGTGTCAAAGTTTTGAAATCGGGGAACTTTTCTCCAGTTGAAGTGTTCAGAAGTTTACCAGACTCTCTGAATGAGGAGTTTTCTTGTCCCTCAAGCTTCTGCAGGAGGAGTTCTTCTTCTTCTGTACATTCAGCTCTACAGCTTCTTCCCCGTAACTCTTCATGGTGTTAGCACATTGAGGTCAGTCTCCAGGGGCTTCATGCATAAAGAGTGCGTGCGCACAAAAAATGTGCGACACCATATTTTACGCACAAGTCACCATGCATAAAAATTAACTTTGCGTCAAAGTTTGCGTAAATATACGCAGACTTTTTTGCTGGCGTGAAAATGTGTGGCAGCCACGCAAACTTTTTCTGTGGACAATATCAAACTACAACGTGTCAAAATTCCCCTAAATACACTGAAATCTGACTACATTCAGTTATTTAGACCAAGAAGCATCGAACCCGATGTTTTTTTTCATGATTTTAAGATTTTATTGTTTAAATGTAAAAGATGAAAGTGAACTGCGTTTATCATCAGACAATAAGCTGACATGCACACAAAATAAAGAAAGCAAAAATAAAAGGATGCGAAAACCTCACTATGTAAAAAATACATTTTCTCAGTTTTTATCTCATAAAGATGTAACGCAATGTTCTGTGCGAAATGCGTCTTTGGGGTAATTTCATTCTCACTGAAAAAAAATAGAACATGGTTTGATCAGCAGATTAACTCCAAACAGGTTTGATTATTTTTAAGGTGATGGAAGTGTGTAGACAATCACACGTATTCAAATAGCTGCATAAAGGTGAGCCGCTAACTGTGGAGCGTTTTGGTTCTGATGGAGATTATCACCAATGGAAGGATTCAGAGGGAGCGTTTGATCATATTGATCTGCTGGGAAAAGTTGATGATGGTTCATTAGCATTTAGATTAATCCAGACTGATTATCCTGGATCTCTGAGCAAAACTTATAGAAGGAGCTGTGCGGTACCGGTACCGGTACCGGTCCGGCTGCAGTCATCCTTCAGTCGAGCCGCCCGCTTTGTGAATGCGCCTTATGGACATAGAGCATCTCTACTCTGTAAATGTACAACTTCTGCTCATGATTCCACTACTTATAATAAACATCCACATTCCCACTCAATGACTCTCTGACTGTCTTTAAATCCCGGCTCAACGCTCTGCTGTTCAAACAGGCATTTGCACGATCAGCACTGACCAGCAGCTGCACTCTGTTTCCCGCAAATTTGGAAAAGTGCGGCACGGATTTATGCATCTGAATTTGTTGTGCGCCACACTTTTCTAAATTTTTCCGTGTGAAAAGTTTAAGGGTGAAAACTGCGCACAATTTTATATATGCGGCCCCTGGTCAGAGATGAGACTTTTTTATTTAGTTACCTCTATATGTTAAAGTAAAAATGTCTGAACATCTACACCATGTGGTCAAGTGTACACTTCAAAAACAAAATCTTACCAGATGTTTTTGGTATTTTTGTCTAGTTTCTAGTGAACATTTTTTCATACACTTGAAATGAGACAACACTGGCTTATTAGAAACTAAGTCAGTGTTGCTTAGAGAAACTTTCTGCAAGACATAGGAGGTGATGTTTTAGTCAATAATTCTTGAATATTGATGCAAAATGTTAATTCCACTGACAGATTTTTCTTTCACTTATAACAAGACATTTTTAGATTGGATATTTAACTTAAAACAAACTCCTGTATCCTGCAGAGAAGTTTCTTGTAATCCATTTTGTCTTAATTTAAGTGCACTAAGATATTTGCAGTGGAAACTAGACTCAAATACTTTGAAACCTTTCTATGTAGTGTGTGAATTATAATCTGTCAAAATGATGGATGACCTTCAGGTTTTCCCATCACCCTTAAACAAAAGTCAAAGACAAAAAATATTCTATTAACCCAGCCCCTGCATAAAGCTTTTTAAAGGTTCTATTGGCTAGAGTGGCCTTTATTTGCTAGTGAAATGACAGTAAAATGGGTATTGAGAGAAGGGGGAAGACATGTGGCAAAAGTCACCAGGCTGGGAAACCTGTGACAGTCACGTCGAGAACTACACCATGTTCCAAATTATTATGCAAGTGATATTTTCTCCGATTTTCCTAAATGGTCGATGGAAATGATGGTCAGAATAATTTTCAAGTCGTGAACTATTACAGTATAAATCAAATTTTACTGAACAAAGCTCCCCATGAGAACAGTATTTTTTTCAAAAATAAAAAACTCAAAATGCACTGTTCCAAATTATTATGCACAGCAAATTTTCTAAACATTTTATGGATTATAAAGAACTGCATTCTTTGAATGTGCAGCATTAAGTGGTCACATGTACTAAAATCAAAAGCTATTTCAATCAAAAACATCTTAACAGACCGAGTTACATGTTAACATAGGACCCCTTCTTTGATATCACAGCACAATTCTTGATCTATTGAACTTGGGAGTTTGTGGAAAGTTTCTGCTTGAATTTCTTTGCAGGATGTCAGAAAACCTTCCCAGAGCTGCTGTTTTGATATGAACTGCATTCCACCCTCAGATCTTCTACTGGAGGAAACTCCAAAGGTTCTCAATAGGGTTGAGGTCAGAGGTCAGAGGAGGATGGTGGCCACACCATGAGTTTCTCCCCTTTTATGCCCATAGCAGCCAATGACACAGTGGTATTCCTTGCAGCATGAGATGGTGCATTGTCATGCATGAAGATGATTTTGCTACAGAAGGTACGGCTCTTCTTTTTGAACCATGAAAGAAAGTGATCAGTCAGACAGTCCAGATACTTTGTTGAGGTCATTTTCACACCTTCTTGGACTCTGAAGGGGCCGACCAGCTCTCTCTCTCTCTCTCTCTCTCTCTCTCTCTCTCTCTCTCTCTCTCTCTCTCTCTCTCTCTCTCTCTCTCTCCCCCCCGCCCCCAAGATTTTGGCCCAAAATATGACTCCACCACCTCCTTGCTGACATCACAGCTGTGTTGGGACATGGTGGCCATCCACCACCAATCCACTACTGCGTCCATCTGGACCATCCAGGGTTGCCCAGCAGTCATCAGTGAACAAGTCTGTTTGAAAATTAATCTTCATGTACGGCTGGGCCCACTGAGACCGGTTCTGCTTGTGAGCTCTGGTTAGGGGCCCAATAGTAGGTTCATGAACCGCAAGCCTCTGGAGGATCCTCCACCTTGAGGTTCCAGAGGCACCAGCAGCTTCAAATAACTGTTTGCTGCTTTGTAAGGACATTTTAATAGCTGCTCTCTTAATCCGATGAATTTGTCTAACAGAAACCTTCCTCATTATGTCTTTATCTGTACAAACCCATAAACCCATCTTTGTTCTGAATCAGCCACAAATCTCTTCACAGTACAATAACGCTTCAGTTTTTGTTAAATATCTAATGTTTTCATACCTTGTCATACGGCACTACACTATCTGATGATTTTTGTCAGCAGAGATCCTTTCTCTTTCCCATATTGCTTCCATTACACCTGTGGCCTGCTTAATAATGTGGAACATCCTTCTTAAGTAGATTTCCTTTAATTGAGCTCATCAGGCAAACTAATCAACCAGCTCTCTGAAATTAATTATAGTGAATCAAAGAGCCCTGACACACAATACCATCTATAAATTTAATAGAACAACAAAAAATGTAATCTTTACGACACTTTAATCCAATTTGCATAATAATTTGGAACAAGGTGTAAGGCCTCCATGTGCTTAGTCCCTGCGCCACCACAGCACCCCATAAAGCATAAATATTATTGTATATACGTGAATATGTTTTAAATTCCTACATTTTCCTTAAACATCAATGCTATAACTCAGTGCAAATTCATTCTAGACCATTGCACAAATCCAGTTAATCCCACCTGATTGACAACTCCAAAAAAATCCAATCTAGTCTCACCATGATCCTGAACATGTGAGATCATGACTCTGATACTGGCTGTCGCGCATCTTGTCCCAGGTGGATATGAGAAGAAAACCTCAATTCAATCTGGAGAGACTCAGACGGAGATGAGAAGACAATTAGAAGAGTTTATTGACAAACAGAATTTAAAGTCTTTGGCGCTCGGGCCCCGGCTGGGGATAACGGTTATCGCAGCGTTAGCGATAGGCTTCAGATGAGCATCCCCGATGCTGTTAGGAACGTCATCCCCCGGGGCCCGGCACTGGTGGTGGAGGTTGAAGAAGGGTGCGGGCCTCAGGACCGGGCGAATGGAGGAGAAGGGGTGGTGGTGGGTTGAGCTCGGCTGGAGAGCGAAGGACGCCATGAATGAAGGTCCTTATCAGCTGGGACTTGGTCGGTGATTGGACGTGACGTGGCTTGGTCCGGCGTTGATAGGTCGACGATTGTGGGCAGGTCGCTTCAATTAACGGGTCCCGGTGGGGATAAAAGAGTCTTCCAGTTTGAATTTGCGCCTAGGCTTCATTTCAATCTGGAGAGACTCAGACGGAGATGAGAAGACAATTAGAAGAGTTTATTGACAAACAGAATTTAAAGTCTTTGGCGCTCGGGCCCCGGCTGGGGATAACGGTTATCGCAGCGTTAGCGATAGGCTTCAGATGAGCATCCCCGATGCTGTTAGGAACGTCATCCCCCAAAAAGAGGCCGAGGCCGGGGCCGAGGCCGTGAATATAAGGCAGAAAGTAAAAAGGGGGAAAGAAGTTGCGCTGACTTTGGCTACCGAGTTAATAACGTAAAGGACGTGACATGACAGTTAAAGGAGAGGGAGAGTAGGACGGGAAGTGAAGACCAGCTGGGAATGCTGCAGGGCAAGAGGCGGTAGAATACACAAAACACAGGGCATAGGGACGTGGTGTGAGAGCCGGCTGGGGATACGGCAGGACAAGGGAGGAAGGGATGTTGGGAGGTGACGGCCGGCTGAGGACACAACGGGGCATGGAGTAGCAGAACGCAGGGCATAGGGATGCTGGAGGATGAGCCGGCTGGAAATGCTGCGGGATTAGTGGGATGGACGTGGGCTGGCGATAGTTGGCAGAGGACACGGCAGGGCATGATGATAGGAAAGCCGGCGGGGAATGCGTGGGGTGAGAATGAAGGGATAGAAGCAGGGCTTAGAAGAGGGGATGCTGGTTTAAAAAACGCCAGCATTAACTAAAGAGGGTTGTAGGATGAGGGGAGCAGGGCATAAGACAGGGGATGCTGGTTGAAAAACGCCAGCATTAACTAAAGGAGGGTGTAGGATGAGGGGAGCAGGGCATAAGACAGGGGATGCTGGTTGAAAAACGCCAGCATTAACTAAAGGAGGGTGTAGGATGAGGGGAGCAGGGCATAAGACAGGGGATGCTGGTTGAAAAACGCCAGCATTAACTAAAGGAGGGTGTAGGATGAGGGGAACAGGGCATAAGACAGGGGATGCTGGTTGAAAAACGCCAGCATTAACTAAAGAGGGGTGTAGGATGAGGGGAGCAGGGCATAAGACAGGGGATGCTGGTTGAAAAACGCCAGCATTAACTAAAGAGGGGTGTAGGATAGAGGGAGCAGGGCTTAAGATAAAGGGACGCATTGAATAGAGGAGATGGAGCAGGGAAAAGGATACGGGGCAGCTGGCTAGAAAAAGAAGCCAGCTGGTAGCGGCAGGGCTTAGGAGGTAACGAAGACATGGAAGGGACCAGCAGAGGAAGGAACAGGACAAGGGATGAGGGGCAGCTGGTTAGAAAAAGAAGCAAGCTGGAAGCGCAGCGAGGCATTATAGGAGAGAGGCAGATGGCTGAAGGACAGCTGGGAATGGTTCGAGGCATAGGGAGGAGTGCCGCTGGGAGAAGAGTGATCACTATGGGTGAGCGGGGACACAGCGGGGCAAGAGAAGGTGGAATGCTGGTGGGTGAAGGCCAGTAGAGGTGAAATAATGATACTATGGAGTGATATTACTGATAGAGAATGAAATCCCCCCAAAAAGAGCTGAGGCCAGGGCCGAAGCTCAGAATTAGAGGCAGGAGGAGCTAGGCTAACTAGGGGCTTACGGGCTATGTCTCGAGGAGTAATTAGAAGATGATTGCAGAGATAGAGGTAAGAGACGAGAAGATGGTAGATGAAGGTGAACAAAGGTAAAGTGGATGCTATGAAAAGATATGTAAGCTGGTGGAAGGAAGCTAGCTGTGAGATAGCAAAAGAGGATGGGAGAATGAATAGACTAGAGTGAGAAAATAACTGCCTGCTACTGTAGGTGGGATGCTGATGCTAGGATCAGACTCGGAGGGTGACGTTAGAGGAAACGGGCGAAAGACAAGATCATTCTAGAATGAACCTGAAAATAAAAGTGTGAAGGACGATGAGGGGAAGGACATGCATCACGATTGCTGCATAAGAGTGTGCACTTTTGCCTGAGGTTGACCAACCACCACCAGTGGATCGTGCAGTGCTCGTCTGGCACTGAGGGAAGCTGCGAACACGGAGGAGAGATACTCATTACGTGAAAAGAATGCTGAAGATGAACTGGGGATTTTTATATATATATGCCCATATATAAATTATGTAAAAAAAAAATTTCGCACTTATTGGAATTAAGAACAACGACTCGCCAGATCTAGATCATCATCCATGTGTTTATCTTCAGTTACATTGGTTACTGCCACGCGACTTTGCGGGTCTTTCCGACAAATCAATCGAACGCTGCAGCTGGTCAGAAATGCTACTGATCGCGTTCTCGCTAAAAACCAGGAAGATGGAGCACGAAACGCCAGTTTTAAGATCCCGACACTGGCTCCCTGTTGCCCAAAGAATTGACTTTGAAATACCGTTGTTAGTTTGCAAATCACTGAACGACTTGGCACCACGAAACAATGAGGATCTGCCGTAAAGCATCAACGTCCCAGGCTCATGAGGTCTTTCGGTTTGAGCCGCTCTACGACCCCGGGACCAGGCCAGAAAGAGAAGGAGCATTCAGCATCTAAACCCCGCGGATTGGAGCAACTCCCGGGAGACCCTAAAACAGCTGAAACACGACTTTGATTAATCTCGACTAAAACCCGCCTGTTTAGAATGTATTGGAAACATGCTCAATTACAAAGTTAATGACGGAACTTGACTTGATATCATATTTTGTTTGTTGCTTCCCTATGCATGACTTTGGTTCTTGAGCTGTTATGATATAAAAGCACTTGCGCTGAAGACACCTTGCTGCTAAAAGCTTTGTTGAGTGAGATCTTTAAATACTACAGCAGCCACGAGCATCCGGTAAGGGATGAGAGGAGAGATTTCTGGTTCGAAATTTATTAAATAGAGCTGAGAGTGGTCTACGAGAAATACAGGAGATGAGACAAATGAAGCTATTATTTTCACTCGCTATGGAGTTAATTTTTTTTTTTTTTTTTTTTTTTTTTTTTTTTTGTACCAGCAGATGGCAGCGAGACGACAAATAAACCGCAATAACGTTATCGTGATGATAACTCTTTAGATTGTCATACCTGAATTTAAGTTGCTCGGATATACGAATCCTGCTTGAACGCGGAGAAAACTTACTTTTATTCGTTGACCCGCTCCCGGTCTCTTGAACAAACAGCTCTGAACGGCCTCTAACGATAACTTCATAACGCTGAACGTGAGCTCTTACAACAACGGCTGATGCAGCTTGAGAGTACAAGGAACCAATCAAGGTAAATGTGAATCGGACGGTTTCCTGAGCTCTTAAAGCGCAGTTATGTTAATCCATTTACGACATGCTACACGATAGGAATTTGATTGATTGATTTGGCTGGCTAGTTGAAAAGTGCCGTGCGACTACTTGACTTGGACCCAGGCGATGATGAGGGGGTTTGGTTCCTTTATAAAAAGCCGTGGCTTCAGGGCGGCTTGTAAGTGCTGATGGCCATGTTAACGAATCCGTAAGGGAAACCGGAGGGTGCTTTATGATGATTAGTTCAGAAGCGAGATGAAACGAACGCATCTGAGCCTGGAACCTGAGTGAGCTAGAGGACAAGCTGAGTGAACCAGGAAGTGGCAGGATAATCTGAGAAAAATGGTATGCAGATTTCAGATGAGGGATGAAGCGTAAAAGCACTGGACGGGACATGAGCTTGAAATATGAGAAAATGGGACAGCTTGCTTATTAGCGGAGAACCGCCCTGGCTCAGGATAAAATTTAACGGGTAGGGCGAAATGAATCTACGAGGCTGAACATGTACCACAACATCGGTAGCCTGCAGGCTACTTGTCAACGAGCTTAAGGTATTACTGGAGTCAACTCTTAGCCATCTGTATTACTAGAGACGACTTTCAGCTATCTGTATTACTAGAGACGACTTTTAGCTAACTGAATTACTAGAATCACCTTTTAGCTAACTGAATTACTAGAATCACCTTTTAGCTAACTGAATTACTAGAGTCACCTTTTAGCTAACTGAATTACTAGAGTCACCTTTTAGCTAACTGAATTACTAGAGTCACCTTTTAGCTAACTGAATTACTAGAGTCACCTTTTAGCTAACTGAATTACTAGAGTCACTTTTTAGCTAACTGAATTGCTAGTCACGTTTTGGCCATCTGTAGTACTAGAGTCGCCTTTTAGCTAACTGAAGTGCTAGAGTCGCCTTTTAGCTAACTGAAGTGCTAGAGTCGCCTTTTAGCTATCTGTATTATGAGAGTGAACTTTTAGCTATGATTGCCTGTATCAAACGGCCCTATTCGCCTCAGTCGGTTGGTTTGGGGAAACATTTGCACGGTTCTTTGCGTTTGCTGATTGTTGCCGAGGTTCTAACGCGCCTGCGCTCTCCTTCGCTGCCCTCTGGGTAACCCAGCGCGAGTGTCTCAGCACTCATGATGCGTTTAAAGGCGGCTTGGAGAAAAAGGCCACGACATGAAAACATCAGATAAGCAGTTTTAACTGCGAAAAAGAGCGAGAACACATGCATGGGAAGTACGGAAGCCCAAAATGTAACTAACTGATGTAAGAATGATGAAGTTTGGAACGCAGCCTGAAAGGCGCATGCGAGTAGGGCCTGCGAGTTCAGGAAGGGGATCAACTAATAAAGTTCCTACGTTTTGTCGCGTTGTAAAGAGTGAATGAGGCGCGTGAAGGCTACGTCTTACCCCCGAAGCCCGAGGCGGGCGTGGCGTGGGAAGTCCGATGGGAGGCGCTGACGGGCGGGCTGACAGCGGCCATGCGGATTTGAGCCAAAGCGGGGAACCAGTGGGAAGGCGGTGCGATGAACGCTGGCGGTGGAAAGGAAGATGGTGGACGATGAGCTGGGAGGAAACGGCAGCGTAGATCGAAGCAGTGAGACGTTGCGGCCCGGCCGGGGCGGAGAAAGGCTGCCAGGGGACGTATGCAACGTAGACGGTGGGATTATGTGTCCACTTGCCAGAGACGGATCGTGAAGCGGGTGGCATAGGAGCGAGGGCCGGTAGATCCCAGATCGGCGAGAGAGCGGCGGGAGAAGCTGTCTGGAATGAATGAGGCCTGGACCGGGAGGAACTCTTCTTCCATCTGAGGAGCGTCTGAAGGAAAAGAAGGAGCCGAGCCCGCGGCTAAGCAGCTTTTGTGACTGACATTAGAGGTGGAAGGACGAGCAATAACGACGAAAAGGATCTGGTGAGATAGCTGACTGAGAGCTGAGGCGTGCAGCTGAACAGGTTGAGCTCGGCTGGAGAGCGAAGGACGCCATGAATGAAGGTCCTTATCAGCTGGGACTTGGTCGGTGATTGGACGTGACGTGACTTGGTCCGGCGTTGATAGGTCGACGATTGTGGGCAGGTCGCTTCAATTAACGGGTCCCGGTGGGGATAAAAGAGTCTTCCAGTTTGAATTTGCGCCTAGGCTTCATTATCAATAAAGCCAGTCATAATAAATTTATATGAAAACTCTCATCAGTTTCTACCATCAGGTGTGTACAGAGAGAATTTATCATGGCTTCCTATCTCAGTCTCTGCTTCTGATGGACAAACAGGCTGACTGGTCTGGTGGAAATGATCAAACACACACTGATTTAAAAAAAGTGTGTTTTCAGTCCATATTAATGTGTATTTCATTTATTTTCTGCATCTATTTGTCTTTTACACTGGAAGAGCAGAAGCAACAGACTCCGAGCAACAAATTAAAGGTAGCAACAGAACCATTTGTCCTCACTGACATCTATAACCAACTCTAGGAAATCTGGGGGAAATCACCACATTCTCCATGTGCACCACATCATTTGCGAGAAACTTCAATAACTCCCGCGTCCTAATGCAATCCTTCATGAATAAGAAGCTTGGTGAGAATCTGCTACACAGAGTGATGAGTGAATGGAGTTACTATCCAGCTGTCCATCTTGTCACTTGAATGTAAGTCAAGTAGCTTCTGAAAGGCACTCGCAGACTGGATATGTCATCAGGCATAACTTAAAGGCTCTCTGCACACATAGGTTTCTTTCTTGATGGTGAAACAGAGACAAAATACTGAAAAATCTATTGGAATGTTAGGAACAGGGCTCGGAAGTACCAGCAAGGAAGCAAAAAAAGAGTTTGAATTATTCATGAAGGTGCAAGGAGATGTCAACATTTTAAAGTGTTGAAATGACAACTAAGTACTCAACTTGCGGCAAAAGTAGGGCCTGTATGGGGGAACACAAAGATTTGAGAGAGCACAGAGAATATTTGAAAGAGAACGCAAGCATTACAAGTTTTGAGAACAAAGAATCAAAATTCTACTTTCAAACTGAAAAGTGTAAAAGTGGTGCAGCACTTACAGCAATAAAATTCTCCTGTAGGCCTGGACTTTAACAAGTTCATTTTGATTAATTAATTTAATAGATTTTAGAGTTTTCAATTAAAATGCAATTGTGATTTTTTTTAATTTTTATTACTGACCCTCCATTGAACTTGTTTTAAAATTTTAATTGATTCCCACCACAAAACATAAATAAATGTCTTTATGCTTATGAAAGGACTTGTATATTAATTAAATCCTAGAGGTCACCAGTTTTTAAATATGGAAACATAATTGCTGCACTTTGAATTCCACACCTTTGATCCCAATATACACACACTATTCGGGACTAGAATGCATCAAAAGTGACATAAATGCTTTAAAGACATGACAGCAGCTTGAGGTATAACTACTTTCAGCAACATTTTATGACATGACTGCAACATTATTATTAGTTTTTCTGTCTTTATGTAAATTAATGTAACTCTGAGCAGCCAACAGTTTTAACAGTGTTATGAAATATTCACCATGTACAGGCCAAGCCAACATTGCTGGTCTTCAGACTCCTTTGGAGATAACATCCACCGTCCATCTCCAGACTAAACCTTATCAAGCTGATCACTGTTGACTCATCAACCGGCCTTCAGACGAAACTTCTTATCTCAGGCCAGAGTCAGCCAATATCCTGCTGCTCCCAACATCAAGGCTTGTAGAGAGAGGCTTCATTTACACACACATCACTGCCTCTGCAGCAGGAACTTTATTTCCACTAAGCCTAGTGAAAGCAGGAGCAATATTATTGATTTAATCTTTGTACAGACTCATACATTTAAAGTATTTCCAATGCATGACTTTTTTTAAAATTAAAAGTAAATTAATACTGTAACACCTGTAAACAAAAAAAAATATGCTTATTCTTTTAGTAGGCTATTGCAGTTAGAATTTTCTTTTTCTTACTTTTTTTAGGTGGCAGTCCCAAGAAAAGTAATAAACTTATGCTATTATTTGAATAACATAAATGTTTGCATTTCCTATAATTTGAAGTAATAGTAAAACATGGATTTTTTTTCTCAATTTTTTCTTATATTCTATTGTGTCTAAAAAAGGTAGGTGTTTTTTTTGATGGCCTAAGAAGATAAGTAGAAGTTTGTATGTGTGTGTTTGCTCATAGCTCTGACTGCATCACATCCTGTCTGAATGCAAATACTGTAGCCTCTCTGTGTACCACGGAGGCCACAGATAATCTTATGTAAAGTGTCACTGGAAAAATAACTGGCCGGTTAACGTGATCTGAAATCAACATGTAGGAGTTGGTCATATTTGTCTCAGTTCTAAGTGGAGAAACCACAGATCCAACACAAATAAACATGCTTCACAGCATGTAGGACTGTTTTTTTGTTGTTGTTGTTTTTAAAAACATTGATGGAAAAATCTGAAGGCAAATTAAAATTCGCACACCTGACCACTAGTTGCAGACACAGTACAGGTAATTAAATCTACCAGACACGGATCCCTAGGAGATTGTCTGATCATCATCTCATACCTGGACACCGTAACGCAGAGGTCTTCAACGAGGGAGTCGTGACTGCTACAGATCACAACTTCCCCTTCTTATTAATTAGAAATATTTTGGGTCTTGTTCAAAGCTATATCTTTAAATATAGATTAGTATAAATTCATTGTGTACCAAATTGATAAGAGGAGAGATAAAGTAAACTATTTCAGTAGTAATTTACACATTCAGAGAGCAACATCTTATTTTGTGAAAAGTTCTACATTTTATGCAAAATAAACCTTTTGCTAAAATAGTGTTGGCTGGGCAAAGCTGGCAGTGGCATTAGAAGGCTAGCACTTTGGAATTTAAGCTTTTGTTAAATAAAATGTGAAATTATGAGTCTGTATTATTTGTATTGAATACACAGCAATACAGTGTTTGTGTTTTGTGTATTACTAGGCCTACTTTATTGTAAAACATGATATATATTGTTGGGGCTGCTCCCTGCTCCGGCTCTTATTCAGTGGTGCAGTTGGACTTCCTCCCATTGAGAACGCGTCCGGGATCAGAAAACTCCTCGCTCAGAGATCTTTGTAGGCCTTTGATAGCTTCAATTGGAGAAATGTTCCCTGATTTCAAAACTTTGCCTGAATTGGCGCTTGTAATTTCAGTTTCCAGTGAGGCAGCAGAGTGAAGATCTGGTGAAAAGAATTATTTGGAAACTGTATTTAATCAAGTTATCTGTGTGATTTCATTTGATGTTCTGACAAACTGTGGAGGGGTCTTGAGTCATGCTGTTTTGACAGGGCTGGTTGGTAATAATAATAAAAACCCCTATTGTTGAAAATGGACTAATATAACCGTGTGTGTATCACTTTAAGAGCTCAGGAAGCCATCTGAGTAATGTTTGCTGTGATTGGCTCATTGTAATTTCAAGCTGCCAATAGCCGTTGTTGTTCTAAGAGCATGTTCAGTGTTAGATGAGCAGAAAGTTGACGAATCGTTGGAGACCATTCAGAGCTGTTTGTTCAAGAGACAGGGAGCGTGTAAATGAATAAAAACCACTCTCAGCTCTATTAAAGAAAGTTTGGACCTGAAATCTTTCCTCTCATCCTTTACCGGATGCTTGTAGTGGTGGTTGTACCATTTAAAGAACTACCACTACCCATAAAGGGAGCACAACAACTATTACTTCACACCTCTGTCAGCTGGGCAAAGCTGGCTTACAAGTTGTGCACACCTGATGTCATTCTTGCAAGCAAACTAGTTATTTTAATTTCATTCCCATTTGTTTGTAAAAAAAAATAAAATAAAATAAAAAATTATAACATTCTCCACTAACAACATGAAACTTGAGCCCTCTGGGAACAAAACCTGATTGTATTAGTTGCAGTATTTTAGCATACACTTCCTTCACTCCTGACACTCCAAATCCCTTCCCATTATTCAGTGGCGCCAAGCGGACTCCATCAGGCATCTGGGCAAGGTGACGCTAGCACAGGAGCAGGACTACACAGGCCTCATCGTGGGCTGTGTATGTGTCAGCCTGCTGCTGCTCCTTCTGGGATCGCTGGTGACGTGGAGGAGGAACAAGCACATCGATGGTAAGAGCAGGAGACACAGAGTCCTACCATTACAAATAGATTTTATACCAACCTTCATTAATAACAGGAAACTGGGCATGTCTTTTCCTTTTACAAACTCTGAGGCCTTGAAATACGTAGCCAGGTTTTTATAAAAACGGCCATCACAGCCGCATTGTTTAAAAAAATGACATCGTACACATGGGATCAGTTTCAGAAAGGTTTTCACCCACCAAGAACCCGTATAAATCCACCCCTGAGCGTTGATCAATGTCAGCCAATGAGATTGCTTAAAACCACCACAACTTCCTGGTAGGAATTAAACATGGCGGCAGGAGGTTCATGTGGCGCATTGTTTTTAGCAGACTGTAATATGCGACCCTAAATCTAAGTTTTCCCATAATTTAAACGCAATTCAATTGTTTGAGTTAATGGAAGTTTTTCAGTTAGTAGCCCCCTTTAATAATTTTTTTTTTCGTCACTAACTTTAATACTTTGCTCTAGCCTTTGTTTCCAATTAGATCTGTTAACGGTAGGAGTGGTGATATTCTTTTTTGTAATATTTGTTATTGACTTGTTGTTTGAGATTGTCATTGTTATTCTGATTTATACAATAAAAAAATCTCAGTTTTCCCAGGTACTCACACAAACACAGATACAAAGCTATGTCAGACCTCCCCTTTAGTTAGATTTTTTTTATATATAAATAATCGTTATTAAACTGAGTTTTCGTGTGCACGAAAGGCGCAAACGCATAAAAATACATTTGCTTTCCCAGATAGCAGGCTACGTTTGGAGGAGGCCTTAATGTCTTAACTAGAGGTCGGCCGATCTATCAGCCACCGATCATAATCGGCCGATTTCCGTGAAAAAGTGTATGATCGGTGATGCCGATCACGGTCTTTTGTTGTCGATCACCAAAACGATCACATTTATCTCACTTCGCAGCCTCCGTGTGCAGCTCATCTGCTCTTTCCTTCACACTGCGCAAGCGCGCAGCAACAAATCCTGCCGTGTGGAACTTTAACACTCTGAGAGTGAATGGAGAAGTTTGAGTGTTGCGGCGCAAAATTACTTCGGGAGAGAAGCAGGTCAAAATGCATCAACACAACGAATATAATATGCCATTTAAAAAACAAACACTTGACGGAGCTATATCGAGGCTTAATGAGGACATCCGGTCGGCAGGTAAAGCAGCTCTTAACTACCAGCACTCACCCGGATGGACCTTATCAGAGGGGCCGCTTTTCATTGGCTGATGCCCATTCTACGTGGTCACGTGCGTGGCCGTCTCACAAACACACTTAGCTTCCCGTTAGCTAAGTACAGCATAATGGCAGAACTGATACAACTTCTACACCTTGAAGCCTGTCTGCTACACAGTCTTACGTTAGTTAAACAGATCAATATCCAATGTGTCTGTATCTGACATACACTAAAGATTTTATTTGAGCAGAAAAGGCTTTGAACTGTTAGCCACTCTAGCACTAAGTACAGCTAGTCAATCAACCATCGCTGTGTTCAGGGAAGCGCTGATTAATAACCGAGAAATAAATATCAAGCCTGGAAACTTGATATCGTAACGAACTGAATGTTATGTTTTTAACGTAATCTTTGCTCGTCTTTCGGGGCGCAGGCGGTTGCCACGGTAACAGGTGTGCTTAAACTACAAAGAGAGAGCGAGAGTAAAAAGTTACGAGTGGATTTGAGTTGATCACCTGTTTGGGTTATTTTACCTTTGTTTCCCTTTGCTGTGGCTCATTACAGCCACTGTAGTTTCTAAACGTTGGACTAATTACCTCGTTCGTTTGTGAGTTTACGTCATTCACAACAAACATCAAATAGAACAAATATATTTCATAAAATTTTAACAAACAAATGGCTTCTACCGTGGTAATTATGTGAAATTAAATTAATTATATCCCAACTTCAGAAGATTTGCCTTTACCTTTACAGAGCTCTTTGGTTCCTCCTATCAGTCTGTAGCTTCTCATATTTCAGTCATCAAACCAAATTTCAGATCTACCATAACTGACTGACCCCTGCTGGCCTCAGGTTTGCAACCAGCTTGTGACTGAGAAACCAGTAACCTGCTCCCAGATGATGACATGAACTTGTTAGTTCCTCTGTCCATTCTAGTAGCTGATATATTGTGAAAATCCGGTAGAAATGATGCACTAATCCAGTCATGTTTACATAGAAACAACGAGGCTTTGTTTGTGAGACTTGCGGTCATTTGGGTCAGTTGTGGGAGGAGCTTGGTAAGGTCCATTAGCATCATGGTCAGAAAGCTTAAACAAATGAACAAAAAAATAATTCAAGTCTTCGAGCTGGCGGTGTAAGACGCTGGTTCTGCTCTTGCTCTTGGATCGCCGCTACTGGTCATATTTATTTCACAACTTCCACCCAGCAGTGAACTCTCACACCGAACCTGCTTAAAGCTGCAGCATGTAACTTAAGCAACAACAACAAAAAAAATGATTTTAGATATGCATTAAAACTTTTGCCGTCCTAACATAAGACAGATAATCTGAAAAATAATCGTTCTCCTCTGTTCCTCCTGTGTTCTGCAGAATTACTCAGCTCAGTCAGAAGCAGCCAATCAGAACCAGCATTACTCAGCTAGCCATGCTATCAAGGAAGTTATGATTTAGAACTCAGGATTTTTTATTTTAATGCAACCTGCATTTGACTTTGAATGAATGATTTCTTTATTCCTTGACATTATTTCATATAGGCAGATTTATTTGACTTATAATTTATGGAACCGAGAGCCTTACTGTAAAATAATATTTTACTGACTGCAGGTTTTTCAGTTGTCCTTTTGACTGAATAGCTGCTGTATTGTGCCTGCAAGTATTTTACATGTTTATGTCTAAATTAGGTGAAGTTATTGCCAGATAATTTTTTCTGCATTTCCTTAGAAATTTGTATTCTGTCACTTGCACTAAATTCTAGGTTTGCTTAGTTTTCTAAACACAAAGGAGTTAGTCAGTTCCATAAAGGAATTATTTATTTTTTTGCTTGAATTTCTGTCTATTGATACATTACCATTTTCTTTGACCTGAAGTTCAGAGTGTTTTTTTCTAACCTGTGTGCATGTGTGTCTGCTGGCTTTGTTTTGCCTGGTGGGTTTAGTGGAATGTCTTGTGTGGGATGCTCTGGTGGAAACACTTTGCTTTTTCTCACTGATTTCTCTCTCTCTCTCTCTTTCTTCTCCTATGTTACCTCTTCTTTCTGCGTCCTTATTTTCTTCCATCTCCTTTCTCATCTTTCTTTCTGTCTCTGAAACATTTGTTTCCAGATCTGTCTGAGGTGTGGTATGATGGCCGGGGTCACATCCAGCATCTGGACAGGCTGGCTAACGCAAGGAGCGTCAGCCCCACTAACGAAATGGTCTCCCATGAATCAGTCGACTATAGAACAACCCTGCTGGAGGGTAAGCCCCTCCCCTTTTCTTCTTCTTCACATGATCTCCCTCACTTCACCTCCGTCCTCCTATGTGCCTGCTCCCTTACCTGTTGGCCTCAGCGGTTAGCTGCGCATGCCTTATTGTGCACCTTTCACACTAACAGCAGCCCGAATCATTGGGCCAGTTTAAGGTAAAATTGATTAACTTGGATTAAAAAAGAATGATCACATAAGATGTTTTGTTCAGTATTAGAGGGGCAGTAATATGTAAAATCAACTTTTTGAGGTTTACATCATGGTATAATGTCATTCGCAACTCCCCCGCTCAGCTCCTTCAGACTAGCCAGGAATAATTAGCAAACACCTGCTGAGCTCATTTTAAGGGGTTAATAGAGGAGCCATCTTGTGATGACTTCCTGAAGGTGGAGTTTCAGAAAGAGCAGGAGTTTTAAAGAGACAGAGACCCAATCATAAGGTGTTAAATTAGGTGTTTAATTCATATGCAGCTCTGGAAAAACTTGAGACCACTTAAAAGTATCAGTTCTCTGATTTTACTTTTTATATGATATACTGTATGTTTGAGTAAAATGAACATTGTTCTTCATTCTATGAACTACTGACAACATGTCTCTGGAATTCCAAGCAAAAATTGTGTGTATATATATATACATGTATATATACATACATATACATATATATAGATGAAGTTAACATAGTTAGTTGATTTAGCTATAAAATGGCACTATCCCCTCTAATGCCTCTTTAATTAATAATAATCAGTCTAGTAGAGGTTATAGAGTAAGTCTATTTCCAAACAAACATCTTAGGCTCTGGAGGCCTCAGCTAGCCTGTTGAATGGTAACACTCATGACAATACACCTAGAAAAACACTAAGCAGATTGTTTTTGTTTTATTTTGTTTTTTTCTGTGTTCTTTTGAAAAGATTGCTCAGATAAAGCATATTTCATGTAAACAGTAGCTCTTAGGTACTGGTTATGGACTGGTGACCTGTGCATGGTCCCACCTTTCACCTAATGCCTGTTGAAAGATGGGCCCTGCGCCCCTACCATCCAGCCCAGTTAAGTGTGCATAAACGGTGGATGAATGGATGAAGCAATATCTTGATAAAGTAGACCAAAGCAGGGCTATTTGGCAGTAATACACACCACCATGGTTGACTTCCTTGTCAAGTATGATGATGATAATATGGGGCGTTTCACAGAATCCCATTGCTGTTCTTGATCAACCAACAAACTGCTGTTATTCCAAAAACTAGAAAACTGAACACAAACACACCAGACCAATCACAAAACTCAACACAACTCAACATGAGAATGACAAAGAAACCCAGAATCAGTAGAACAGGAAGTAAAGAGACAGAAGAGATTAACCTAACTGTAAATACTGAGAAACTACAGATTACCGTATTTTCCGCACTATAAGGCGCACCTAAAAACCTTCAATTTTCTCAAAAGCCGAGAGTGCGCCTTATAATCCGGTGCGCCTTATATATGGACCAATATTGAGCCACAACAGGTCTCGCAACTACGGTAAACAGTAATTAGCTTTCATTTTCCCCCGAAGAAGAAGAAGCACGCGGTGCACGCTAGGTTTTGTGTAAAGACCCCAAAATGGCTCCTATTAAGAGACACGCTTACGACGCAGAGTTTATGCTCAAGGCGATCAGTTACACAGTAGAACACGGGAATAGAGCAGCAGCCAGAGAATTTAACATGACCGAATCAATGGTGCAGAAGTGGATATACACTGCTCAAAAAAATAAAGGGAACACTCAAATAACACATCCTAGATCTGAATGAAAGAAATATTCTCATTGAATACTTTGTTCTGTACAAAGTTGAATGTGCTGACAACAAAATCACACAAAAATCATCAATGGAAATCAAATGTATTAACCAATGGAGGCCTGGATTTGGAGCCACACACAAAATTAAAGTGAAATAACACTACACGCTGATCCAACTTTAATGTAATGTCCTTAAAACAAGTCAAAATGAGGCTCAGTATTGTGTGTGGCCTCCACGTGCCTGTATGACCTCCCTACAACACCTGGGCATGCTCCTGATGAGGTGGCGGATGGTCTCCTGAGGGATCTCCTCCCAGACCTGGACTAAAGCATCTGCCAACTCCTGGACAGTCTGTGGTGCAACGTGACGTTGGTGGATGGAGCGAGACATGATGTCCCAGATGTGCTCAATGGGATTCAGGTCTGGGGAACGGGCTGGCCAGTCCATAGCTTCAATGCCTTCATCTTGCAGGAACTGCTGACACACTCCAGCCACATGAGGTCTAGCATTGTCCTGCATTAGGAGGAACCCAGGGCCAACCGCACCAGCATATGGTCTCACAAGGGGTCTGAGGATCTCATCTCGGTACCTAATGGCAGTCAGGCTACCTCTGGTGAGCACATGGAGGGCTGTGCGGCCCTCCAAAGAAATGCCACCCCACACCATTACTGACCCACCGCCAAACCGGTCATGCTGAAGGATGTTGCAGGCAGCAGACCGCTCTCCACGGCGTCTCCAGACTCTGTCACGTCTGTCACATGTGCTCAGTGTGAACCTGCTTTCATCTGTGAAGAGCAAAAGGCACCAGTGGCGAATTTGCCAATCCTGGTGTTCTCTGGCAAATGCCAAGCGTCCTGCACGGTGTTGGGCTGTGAGCACAACCCCCATCTGTGGACGTCGGGCCCTCATACCATCCTCATGAAGTCGGTTTCTAACCGTTTGTGCAGACACATGCACATTTGTGGCCTGCTGGAGGTCATTTTGCAGGGCTCTGGCAGTGCTCCTCCTGTTCCTTCTTGCACAAAGGCAGAGGTAGCGGTCCTGCTGCTGGGTTGTTGCCCTCCTACGGCCTCCTCCACGTCTCCTGGTGTACTGGCCTGTCTCCTGGTAGCGCCTCCAGCCTCTGGACACTACGCTGACAGACACAGCAAACCTTCTTGCCACAGCTCGCATTGATGTGCCATCCTGGATGAGCTGCACTACCTGAGCCACTTGTGTGGGTTGTGGAGTCCGTCTCATGCTACCATGAGTGTGAAAGCACCACCAACATTCAAAACTGACCAAAACATCAGCCAGACAGCATAGGTACTGAGAAGTGGTCTGTGGTCCCAACTGCAGAACCACTCCTTTATTGAGTGTGTCTTGCTAATTGCCAATAATTTCCACCTGTTGTCTATTCCATTTGCACAACAGCAGGTGAAATTGATTGTCAATCAGTGTTGCTTCCTAAGTGGACAGTTTGATTTCACAGAAGTTTGATTTACTTGGAGTTATATTGTGTTTATTGTGTATATTTTGTTTAAGTGTTCCCTTTATTTTTTTGAGCAGTGTATATTGTGATTGCACTAACGTTTGATTTACTGTAACAGTATCAGACTGTTTTTTACGTGTTTATTGAATCGAGGAAAAGTTCCCCTCCACTATATGTTATACCTTGCTGTTGTTAAAAGATAAACTGTGTCACGAAAATACCACGTCACTTATTTTACCTCGGGGAAAATATTAAAACAGCTGTTTATTCATTTTGGGAATGAACAGAGTTTTCAGAACGCTGGTTTGTAATCTATTAATAAAGTTTGACTGACTTATCTGACTATTTTGTTGACATTCTCTTTAGCACAGTTCCATCTAATGGATGCATAACGTAACCCCAGCCTCTACTGTAGCGTCTATTCTATGCGCCTTATAATGCGGTGTGCCTTATAGTGCAGAAAATATGGTAGGTATTTGGAAACTGCAAACTCTGTATAGATGTAAAGTCTAATAACAAAACATGATGCACATCTTCTCATCTAGCATGCGTCAATAATCTTTGATGTGGTCTTTGGCGCCTCTTGCAGATTCTGTTCTGGTCCTGAGGGCCACTGAGAGGCTCCGGGTATTATGATCCCCTGGATCATAGCTGAAGCAATGTCTGTGCTGGCCTTGAGTCTGGAGAGGCTGGGTTCACTAATGAGCTAATGTTTGCCTTCAGGGAGAGTTAGCGTTCAGGACATTTGACCTCGCTCTCTGTTTCAGCTCTGGTTCTTGTTCTGGCTTTTCTGGAGGAACTTCTGCATTTATTAGCCTTCGGCTAACAAAGTAGAAAACCTCACGCTTTTAAGCTTTTTCCTTTCAGCTCTGTATAGCTGTCCCTCTCCGACCACGTAACACACCTTGACATGCGGAGGTCAAGGTGTTGTGACATAGCGGCCGACCTCTGACCCCCCCTTCTCTCTTTTTGTTTCTGCCTCTCCAGATCAGGGTGTCGACAGGCCTGAGACATGTCGGGCAGCTCCTCCTATCTACAGAGCTGATGGGGAGCTGCTGTCTCCCAGACTGGGAATACTGGGAGGGGGGCTGGGCCTGGGCATGGAAGGCGACCTGGTGTCCCCCCTGTTGATGGCTCCGGTCCACATCGACCCGTCCTGTCTCCACCCGGACCTGCTGACTGAGGTGCAGCATGTGGTGATCGCAAGGGAGCAACTGTTGCTTCACGTCAACCAGATCATCGGCAGAGGTCAGTGGTCAGCTGCTGGGATGCCGGGTTTTGATCGCAGGTTTATATAAAAATGATCTCATCTAAATCAGGTTGTCAAATGATATCTAGAGTCAAACATATACCAGTCTCCCCTATGATACAAAGTCCACAGGTCCTTTGGTTTCACAACAAGCCCTCATCACCTCCCCGCTCTTCCACTATGTTTGCGAGATTGATGTCTCTGCCAGCATGTAGTGTTTCAACATGGATATGCATTATGACCAAACACCTCTACTTTGATCTTATCTTTCCAAATAATATTGTTCTGGAAGTCTTGTGTTTTTATACTATATTCATATGCAAAAGGATTTCTGCTGGTGCTTCTTTCAGAACAGTGATGCTAACAGGATATAACAGGAAAGTAGCTTCCTGTCCAACAGCCTCCTACACCTCAATGCCTTTGTTTATATTTAGGTTAAATTTTTAGATATTTAAACACATCTCTGCTTGCATTTCCATAGAACAGAAAATTACACAAATTGAAATTCTGAAGACAAATTCACTTGATGTAAACACGTTCTTTGATTAAGAAAAAGTTTTTGCACTGCGATGAGGTCGTTTTGTAACCGAATCAAAATTTCTGTATTTTTGAAAAACTACGGTGGAAACATGAGTCACGTGATCAACAGCAGGATGTTACTACTGGTAAAAATGACAAAGAAGACGGCAGGAAGTGGTAGGAGGATGATGGGTTGGTTTTGTTTTTTGTCCTCACAGCATTACACAATTCAGAAAAAATTGTTTGATTCCAACATGTTGAATCCATAGCCCCTCTTTAAAATTGCTGACTACAATTTCCATAAAGCCGTTATCTGTTGTAATAAAAAAGCAATAAACCGACCTGTGTTCTCTTTATCGCAGGCATGCAAGTGGTTTCTCTGTAGATAAAATCATCTTAAAACGACATATAAACATCATCTGATTTCTTCCACTATAAACACTCTTAACAGTACATTTATCGCATTACGGGCATGTTGTGAAAGTTGTTACATCTTAAAAATGTCCAGAGTTCAGTGTAACAGTGCGGCAATATTTGTTTAAAAATGCCGGGAGTCTCTGAGATAAAGTGACCAACGGGCCTCTGGAAAGCGGGAGTCGGAGGCACAAAGCGCAACTCCCGCTTTCCACCCTTCATGCTTGTGTGCTTTTACTGCATGAGATTTATGTTAAAGTTAAAGTGCTTGCTTTATAAAACTTGAAGCTTGACATGCAGACACCAGATCAGCCCGTTTTACCACATGTAGGTAGGCGGTTTAGCCCGACAGATCGAATTTAGCATCAAACTGAGAAAAACCCTTAACACCGTAATGTTCCAGAAAAGCGTTTGCCCCCCTTGTATGAATTTATCCCCTGAAGCCTGGATTTGGTGGCTGCTCGAGTGCTTCAAAGTGGCGTAGGATGATTTGTTCTCAGCTAATGTTCCCAGGGTCCATTGTGGAGAGCCGTAACCCAACACTGCCAGCCATCTGCAGGGACGTGATATCAGAGCGCCATGCTCATTTCGGTCCTGCACCCTTCTCAGGCTGGACCGAGCCCCCCATCTTAACTAGGAGATATAATTCAATAAAACACACAATAACTCAGGGGGGTTTGATGCTGGTTATTAGGCTGTGTGGGATATTAATGAATAAAACCTCATATTGGGTTACTTAGAAGAGGCTGATTTATTGCAGTGGCAACTCAAGAAAGTTTGCTGTTTAGAATGAAACACTTTTTTCCCCTAACGGATCAGTGAGATAATTGTTACACAATATGGAGAGTGGAGGAGGGGAGGGCTGCAATTCAGTTCAATTATTTCATCGAGATCAACACGTAAAACAACGTTGGATGTTTTGTACAAAGGTTTTCCAGCCATTAAATTTGCAAACCCAGTCTTTGGTTGGATCATTATTATTAGCAAAATTACAACTAAAGATCCTTGTCACACAAACAAGCTGTCTTCCCAATGACCATAAATAGACCCGATTAGAAATTTAGAAAAGAAATTAGCTTAATGGAAAGACGCCAAGTTATAAAAAACTTGTTTTTTAATAAAAAGTTTTGCCGTTAGGATGAGCTGGGGATTTTTTTGGCCGTATCGAAATAGATTTATTTGGCAAAACTGCAATGAAAACTTTTATTTGCATCACACAAGTCACACGATCGACAACCGGATGCTACCCCTGCTGCAAACTGCGAAGAAGACGACAGGAAGTAGTTGGAGGATGTTTTTTAACAACTGAAACTTGTTCCCATGTGATGTTAATTGCGTTTCTTGTTTTGCAGTTGCAAAAGTTTCGACATTAGTGGAATATCAAGAAAGGTTTTGCACATTTATGATTGAAACACAGCTACTACTGCACATTAGAGAAAACTAATTTTCAACCACAAAGTAGGTCCTTAAAGATAAGCAGCTAATTTTACTTTTACACAGTAAGTGGATGTGTGAGCTCATCTTTTCTAGGTGTTATATTGGTGTTTCGGTGACAATTCCTCCTTCACATTACATCATACGTGAAGCTCCTCGTATATAAATGACTGTGGTATCACCATGTGAACCTTGTCTAGGCTATAAACATCTTAGCATTCACAGGTTTGAACAGGAGCGTTTTAAACTATTGATGCTGACTGATTCTGACTAATGTACATCATGTTGTAACATGCAGGACACTTTGGCTGTGTTTTCCATGGAACCCTACTGGAGCCGGACGGGCAGAAGCAGCATTGTGCTATCAAGTCGCTAAACCGTGAGTAAGAGCTTTGTTAGCATTTGTTTCTTTGTTAGGGAAATGATGAAACAAGTCGTGCAGAGCAGAGGTAAGGCCTTTAGGAATTCCTGGAAGGTCGGAGGGTGGGGAGGATTAAGCATTTTTTTGCAGTTAAATCTATCTTGCATAAACCTTATCCTGTTTGTAGATATGTATCTATAAATGTATATCCTGAGAACTCTCTGATCTCCAACACTGACATAAACATTTGAAATGCAAAATCAGCCAACACTTCAATTATTGAGTCATACATGTTGGTGGGAGACTAATGATGCGGCTCTGTGTTCCCAAGCCCACAGCAGCCATGTTGGTAACTGTGTACAACCACAATATTTCAGAATTTTACATATATAACGATCCAATGCAGAGAAACAATTTTAATTTGTTCAGTCAGTTCAGTTAGGAGTAGAACAGTCTATGTAAAATAAATGATAAAGAAATTGACAAAAACAACAGGTTGACTACTTTGGTCAAACACATAAAAAATAAACCGCAACAAACTTTCTTTTCAAATGGTTCTGGAAGTGCAGTTAGGAATTCTAAATATAATGTAAAATAAATAATAAAGCATGATGTCGTATAGATATAGATCTTATGAATTGGGAACATTGTCACGATATCCGATCTGGAGATTTTACAATAACAGAACAGATACAGATATTAATATCGAATCAGTGCATCTCTGACTTTTACATTCACTTAATTAAAACAGCTTTTTTTTTTTTAACTATCTGAGGGTTGTTTTTTTAAATCCTCAAAGTCGTGGATGACTGACAGGTAGTCAGGTTTGCACTTCCTGTTTTAGTTGACTTTAGTTAGTTCAGTCATTTCAAATCTGAAAATGTGTGTGTCAATGGGAAACAATGTTATACTATTCAGTATTCAATTTAGTTTGAACAAAACTATGTGAAGCTGCTTTGATTGACTCTGCCGTCTGCAGAAAACCACCAGAAACAGCTGCATTTCTCTAGAGCTCTGCCAAGACGGATATGGATGTTTTGGATTTTGTTGTTAGATCTGCAGCAACATCAGATATGTTATGTTTCTTCTTTCTAGGTTCTATAGTTGTTTGAAAAAAATAATCCCGTCATCATTGACCCACCAACGTTTAGAACAGGGGTGGGCACTCCTGGTCCTCGAGGGCCGGTGTCCTGCAACTCTTAGATGTCTCCCTGGTCCAACACACCTGAATCCAACAGCTGAATCTCCTCCTAAGTGCAGTCAAGTTCTCCAGAGTCCTGTTAACGACCTCATTATTTGACTCAGGTGTGTTGAAGTAGAGATGCATCTAAAAGTTGCAGGACACCGGCCCTCGAGGACCAGGAGTGCCCACCCCTGGTTTAGAATGTAGTTTTTCTTACAGTGTCTCAGACATAATTCTTTCACCTAGAGCAGATACAGTATGTCAAAGTCAAGGCCCGCGGGCCAAATCCAGCCCGCGAATTAATTATCTATGGCCCCCCTAGATGATATTTAATTACTATTAGAACTGGCCCACAGTCTATAGCCTTTGCGCACACCAACACTACATTCCCCACAATGCAACGGTAGCCCACAAAGTCATGCAGTGCACACAAGCGGCTTCATTGTTCATCAGCAATCAGAGCAGAGATCAACTTTCAGGTACCCCCCTCCTCAAAAATGGCTAAACATAAGGTGGACGCTGAGAACCAGTGGCGCAAAAGGTGGCTATGCACTGTATGCAACGCAAAAACGATGTGGGAATTTTTTTTTCTAGACAGCATTTTATGTACTTAACCGCTGCTTGTGCATGAAATGAATAACAGAGGAACAGCGCTGATTAGGCTCCCCCCTCCCTGCCAGCCTCTCTCCCCTCCCATACAGGTAGCTTGGGCAGCGGCCCTTCGAGTACGTGCTGAGGAGCGTTTTTTTGTTTTTTTTTAAATTTGACATGGCCGTCTCACAAACAGACACTTCCAGTTAGCTAAGTACAGCATAATGGCAGAACTGATACAACTTCTACACCTTGAAGCCTGTCTGCTACACAGTCTTACGTTAAACAGATCAATATCCAATGTGTCTGTATCTGACATACACTAAAGATTTTATTTGAGCAGAAAAGGCTTTGGACTGTTAGCCACTCTAGCACTAAGTACAGCTAGTCAATCAACCATCGCTGTGTTCAGGGAAGCGCTGATTAATAACCAAGAAAAAAATATCAAGCCTGGAAACTTGATATCGTAACGAACTGAATGTTATGTTTTTAACGTAATCTTTGCTCGTCTTTCGGGGCGCAGGCGGTTGCCACGGTAACAGGTGTGCTTAAACTACAAAGAGAGAGCGAGAGTAAAAAGGTACGAGTGGATTTGAGTTGATCACCTGTTTGGGTTATTTTACCTTTGTTTCCCTTTGCTGTGGCTCATTACAGCCACTGTAGTTTCTAAACGTTGGACTAATTACCTCGTTCGTTTGTGAGTTTACGTCATTCACAACAAACATCAAATAGAACAAATATATTTCATAAAATTTTAACAAACAAATGGCTTCTACCATGGTAATTATGTGAAATTAAATTAATTATATCCCAACTTCAGAAGATTTGCCTTTACCTTTACAGAGCTCTTTGGTTCCTCCTATCAGTCTGTAGCTTCTCATATTTCAGTCATCAAACCAAATTTCAGATCTACCATAACTGACTGACCTGCTGGCCTCAGGTTTGCAACCAGCTTTTGACTGAGAAACCAGTAACCTGCTCCCAGATGATGACATGAACTTGTTAGTTCCTCTGTCCATTGTAGTAGCTGATATATTGTGAAAATCCGGTAGAAATGATGCACTAATCCAGTCATGTTTACATAGAAACAACGAGGCTTTGTTTGTGAGACTTGCGGTCATTTGGGTCAGTTGTGGGCGGAGCTTTTTAAGGTCCATGCCTCAACAGGGAGCTAAAGATGGGCGCAGAAAAAACTCCGGGGCACAAAACGGAAAACTCGAGAGGGGGGAGGATAAAGATGTTGGAGAGACGAAGAAAAGCTTTTCAAAGTGGTTGAAAGACAGAAGGTAGGTAATGTCAGTGTATCAGCACGAGAGTCGTAAATATTCAGGTTAGCTTAAGCTAGGCTACAATGACAGGCGGTTGTTGTCTCCACCTGTATTGAACCAATACGGGACGAGATTTACTCCGTATTGCTATAAATGTCTGATAGACACACCTATCACACACATCTCAGCAATAAGTGTAATAATAATGACCAAAACAAAACACAGGAAATATTAGGGTCAGCTAAATTGTCGTTGCGGCACCTAAATAGGACCCCCCTCCCCACGAACTGATGCTGTTGTCACGGTTGCTTAGAGACGGACACTGCGCAGCCGCAGTGAGCTGCTATCAACCTGCGTCTTTTTAAAATGTCCACCGATACTACACCGTCCTTAAAGTAAAACCTCGGGCAAAAATACAGACGGTAGTGGGATGACGCAGGCTAAACAATTATACAGTAGTAATGTTTAAAGGGACATTTAAAAAATGTGTCGGCGACGTTCAGTGGTGCCCAGTGAAATCTTAGTGATATCTGAGTCAGGAGAGGAACCGCAGAACCTAAAGAACCAGACATCAGTCTCTTCATCCCTCAAACATTTCCTGAGACCGAAAAATAATATAAATGGCAATTCAAAAGAACAAATCATAAACATAGATTAATAGTAAATAAATAAATGTTTTCCCTTAAGGTTACTGACAGAGCCATAACAAAATATTGCTTTATTCTTTTAATGTTCAGAACATGCAATTTTTCTTTGAAGGAAGTTCGTTTTTGTCTGTTTGCCTTTTGAAAAAATGGTTTCACTTGAAATTATTGACAGATCCATAAGAAAATGTTGGTTTATTCATTTAATTATTAAATATACACTGTGTTAGGTTTTGGATCAATAGGCTATGTGCAATCATTTCAATATGTTTTAATAGGGGCGTGCTGTGGTGGCGTAGTGGATAGCGCGACCCATATTTGGAGGCCTTGAGTCCTCGACGCGGCCGTCCCGCGTTCGACTCCCGGACCCGATGATATTTGCCGCATGTCTTCCCCCCTCTCCTTCCCAGTTTCCTGTCAACATACTGTCGTATAAGAGACACTAGAGCCCACAAAAAGACCCCCTGGAGGGGTAAAAAAAACTCAATATGTTTTAATAAACATTGAACCAGTCCGGCCCTCGGCTTGTAACAAATGTGGTTTTTTGGCCCTCAGTGTATTTGACTTTGACATCCCTGACCTAGAGGAAAAGGGAAGCATTAGCAAAAATAATGTCATATAAACTCGCTTCAAAAGCATCCAAGCTGGCCCTTTTAGTCAGTTCTGGTCAGATGTATTTACCAAAATAATTTATGTTTATTATATTTCACAATAGACTTTACATGATTACATGTAAATATTATAACTGGAAATGGTTTTTGAGCAAACAGACGGCTCGTCTGTCTACACTCTACTACATCCTTACTGTATGATATCACAGCGCCCACAGTGAGATTACGGCTCTCTTCCCATCACAGCCCCTAGCCCCTTTCAGCTCGGCCTAATGGTGATGAATGAGCATCCAGTGGTGAGGACCACATTAGGGTCCCGGCTAATCTTGTAACCTGTCAGTTGGAGTGGGCAGATTGATGCTGAAACAATGTGGAGGAATCACCCATGCATTCAGAGGAAGCCTCATGCTACACCGTGGGAGGTAGGATTCTGAGTCAGCTCAGACTGCTTTGGTTCTGGTCTGTGGGGATTTAAACCTTTTTTTGTTCAATTTGCAACCAGTCAATGTCAGTTTTGGCTTTTATTTTTTTAAAATCCTCGAGAGGATGCTTTGATCATGAGCTAGTGCTTTGTGATGATTAAAGTGAATAGAAATACACTGCCTGGCCAAAAAAAAAGTCGCCACCTGGATTTAACTAAGCAAATAGGTACAAGCCTCCTATTGGATAAGTACTGCATAGGCGATTATCTTTCAGCTGGCAACAAGTTATTTAACCCCAGCTGATGCAATGAGTAACTCCTCATTTCTTAAACAACCATGGCAAAAGACACATCCTGTGGTCGTGGAAAAGACGTTAGTCTGTTTAAGAAGGGTCAAATCATTGACATGCATCAAGCAGAGAAAACATCTAAGGAGATTGCAGAAACTACTAGAATTGGGTTAAGAACTGTCCAACGCATCATTAAAACCTGGAAGGATGGTGGGGAACCATCGTCTTCCAGGAAGAAATGTGGTCGGAAAAAAATCCTGAATGATTGTGATCGGCGATTACTTAAACGTTTGGTCAAATCAAATCGAAGAAAAACAACAGCAGAACTCAGGAGTATGTTTAATTGTGAACGCAAAAGCATTTTGTTACGACTGGCTCAAGGTCATAACAATAACGGGAGACCATACAGGGATTAAAGTGCATTAAAAGGAATGTTTATTAACACAAACAACAATGGATTGAGGATGTCCGTATCAGTGGTGTAAGGCAAATGCTTGGATGTGATGTATGAGTGCATATGGAATTGTTGAAGTGCAAAAACAAAGACAAACTCAAATGTGCAAAAGGAGGGGAGTTGAGGCCTGGCAACAAAACACCACAAGCATCAAGGCAGAGTGGACGCTGAAGGCGACCCAGAAGGTGGAGACAGCCAGGTTTAAATGCTCTGTGCTCCAAATGAATAAAATCAGCAGCACCTGTAAAGGGGAGGAACACAAAGACAGACAACAAGACACCTGCAACCCAGCCCATAAGCCCAGGGCCGTAACAATTTCCACACACACAATGCGAAGGGAACTCAAGGGGTTGGGATTGAACAGCTGTGTAGCCATAAGAAAACCTCTAATCAGTAAGGCTACCCAGAAAAAAAGGCTTCAGTTTGCTAGGGAGCATAAAGATTGGACTCTGGAGGAATGGAAGAGGGTCATGTGGTCTGATGAGTCCAGATTTACCCTGTTCCAGAGTGATGGGCGCATCAGGGTAAGAAGAGAGGCAGGTGAAGTGATGCACCCATCATGCCTAGTGCCTACTGTACAAGCCTGTGGGGGCAGTGCTATGATCTGGGGTTGCTGCAGTTGGTCAGGTCTAGGTTCAGCAACATTGTGTGCCCAAAGAATGAGGTCAGCTGAATACCTGAATATACTGAATGACCAGGTTATTCCATCAATGGATTTTGTCTTCCCAAATGGAACGGGCATATTCCAAGATGACAATGCCAGGATTCATGGGTCTCACATTGTGAAAGAGTGGTTCAGGGAGCATGAGACATCTTTTTCACACATGGATTGGCCACCACAGAGTCCAGACCTTAACCACATTGAGAATCTTTGGGATATGCTGGAGAAGGCTTTGCGCAGTGGTCAGACTCCCCCATCATCAATACAAGATCTTGGTGAAAGATTAATGCAACACTGGATGGAAATAAATCTTGTGACACTGCAGAAGCTTATTGAAACAATGCCACAGCGAATGCGGGCTGTAATCAAAGCTAAAGGCGGTCCAACAAAATATTAGAGAGTGTGACCATTTTTTGGTGGGGACTTTTTTTTTTGGCCAGGCAGTGTAGGTAGGACCAATTTAGTAAATATGTTACTTGTGCAGCTTTGCCAGCTCATCTCTATCTGTTGTAGAAGTCTGAAACTTAGGTGAAGCTAATCATCTGCCTTAAAATCCTCTACTTCTACCCAGATTTAATCAGAGTCGAACAGGTTAAAGTGTAAGATCCCAGAAACAAGGACTCATTGAGAGAATTGGCAATGCAACCCTGCAATGCCAATGGGCGATGGGGTCGTTTCTTACGTAGCTCTCCATTCTTGTCTTTATTACTCAAAGGTGACTTTCCTACTGATGTTAAAACTAGAGGTGCTTCATATTTTCAACTCCAGGTTGATCAGTTACAGTCACAGCAAAGGGAAATGACACACTTTTTCAGTTCTACTGTAATATGTACCCAATGTTGACAACAACATTCACTCACCAATCCAAATGATTGATTGATTTCTGGAGCTCGACGTTGGGATCCCGGGTTGTTGAGTTGTTTTGGTAGTTTGATTTCATTCTAGGTTCATTGTTATTTTGGTTAGATCAGTCTTGCTCCTGTTTTCCTTCAGTTTAATTCTTCTTAGTGTATTTAGTTATGTTTCTTTCTTTTAGTTACTCTAGTCTTATTAGGTTTCTTTAGTCTTAGAATTATTTCCTGTTCCCCTGTGGTACACTTCCTCTCTCCCTCTCCATAGTCTGCCTCCTGCCCCCCCCCCCCCCCCTCTCACACCTGCGGTCAATCAGCATAGGTCTTTTGTTCAGCATTCAACCTCCCCAGAATTTAAGCCTCTCATTCTCAGTCACTTCCCGCCAGATCTTCTCGTCTACTCTCGTCTCTTCCTTGTTCCTCGCTGTGTTTTCCTTGTTTCCCCTTGCTGGTTTCTATTTCTGGTTTTTGTTCTGACTCTCTGTTTTTCCATGGGTTTTTGAAAGTTTTTGTTCTTAAATCTTCATTCAATTTGTCATTATCTACTTGATGCCTCCGTCATCTGCATTTGGGTCCACCTACATACTACACATCATGACCCTCAATGCATTCCATGTTATTAGAGTGACAGGAGACCACTGCTGCCCTAACCCTCAGTCTGGAAATTTCCTTACTAAATAAAATACTAAATTTTTCAATCAACAATTGGGATGTTTCAACAAAATAGAAGTGAGTGACAAAGGCAGCAATTTGGCCACGTAAAAGTACGCAGCAAAGGCAATGGATATTGAGGTTCCCAGCTTTTTTCAGAGTCGACAGCTACAGACCTCCAAACATTATGTGGCCTTCAGATTAACCAAAAAGCAGGACATCGGGAGCTTTATGGAATATCATTGTGGCTGGCACAGTAGATCCCAATCCGTAACCTGAAAGCAGCACAGCATAACGTGTCTTCCTACATAATTTTTGGGGGGGGGTTATATACTGAGACGAAAACAAGATTTATTTTCAACCAGAAAAAAGTAAGAAAAGTTGTAAAAGAATGCGACAAGCTACTACCATGTACAACGCTATTCTAGAATCCAGAATTTTAAATCCAGAACACTTTCCGAGTCTCCTCCTATTTGAACATTTTACGAGTTTGTAGGTTATTTGTGTTTCTCTGAGCATTACAGGGTCTGATCTTGGGGCAAACCTACTGGAATGTCTACTTCTGGGAAGAATGACAGCTATTCTACGCATTGTCCACTTTCTATTAAATCTAATCAAGAGCTGTATTATTTTTTTGTCTACAGGAATTACAGACTTGGAAGAGGTTTCGCAGTTTCTGAAGGAGGGTATCATTATGAAGGACTTCAGCCACACCAATGTTCTCTCTTTGCTGGGCATCTGCCTTCCGCCAGAGGGTTCACCGCTGGTGGTCCTGCCCTACATGAAGCACGGTGACCTGCGCAACTTCATCCGCGACGAAGTGCATGTAAGAGGGTGCAGCAAAAGTCCTGTACTCTTACGCCATCTGTTTAGCCGTCGCATTGGTTTGATGATGGACAAATCGGCAAATGTGATTGTCTCACAGAATCCAACAGTAAAGGACCTGATGGGCTTTGGACTGCAGGTTGCCAGGGGGATGGAGTACCTCGCCAGCAAGAAGTTTGTCCACCGTGACCTGGCTGCCAGAAACTGCATGTGAGCTCGTTTGGATTATTTTATCCAGTAACTACACATGATTAAATAAAACAGAAATAAATGTCTGTAGAAATGTTGAAAGCACTGCAACAAAACACTTTGGATTTTTCTTGGATGACAGCTTAAAACTATCCTTACACTTTTTTGTGTATTAAAACTCTCCTGACTTCTGAAAAACATAAATTGTTTTGCCTACAGTGTTATTCATTACAACGTAATGGGGACAGTAGAATGAAGAAATAGAGATGGTCATGTCATTCATCATTTTTTATTCCCACTTATTGTCACAATAACAGACATTTAAAATTCACAAAAACTTGCGGAAGTTGTAAAATGTTTTACTTTTATCTGCAGAATAAATGTTCAGTAATGTCTAAATTCTTGAATCCCTGCAACTTCAGTCAATGTGTGTGATGAAAAAAAAGAATACTGTTTTTTTTATTATTATTTGAACTTTTTATAAAGAAATAGTGTGGGTTGTCAGACATGTCTACCAAAACAGAGGATGGATTATTTTTATTAGTATTATTATTCTGTTCCTCCTTTTGTAAAGGAGACAGTAAATGTTTCATGTCACAAATGATGCTGCTCTTAAAAAAAATTTAAAATCTGACAATCTGGTAAATTTCAGAAATGTACCTAAACATGGGTAAATTTTTCACTGTAGTTGCATATTTTAACCTTATTTTAGGTTGTTCAATGTTAAAATACTGTATGTGCTAACTCTGTCACTGGAAAGAGACGCTCTTTGCTTAGCAGTACAAATGATATGCAAACTCTGCTTTGCATGTGTCATGTGCAAGCAGCAGCCTGTCAGACCACAGATCTTCCAGTTTTTGTACATAAAACACGTTTAATTCAACATTTCAGAAAATAACCTTTTTGTTGCTCAATATATCTAAGATGTGTTCTGTTGGTTCTTGTATTCTCTTGGAAGAGAAAAGAAAATAAAGCTAAAGACAGCGAGCCAAAATTAACCAACCATCCCTCCACAGAAGGTAACGGTATGTTTTCCCTGCCAGGTTGGATGAGAGCTACACGGTAAAGGTGGCAGACTTCGGCCTCGCTAGAGACGTTTACGACAAAGAATACTACAGCGTCCACAATAAGAGCGGCGTCAAGCTGCCCGTCAAGTGGATGGCCCTGGAGAGTCTCCAAACACACAAGTTCACCACCAAGTCAGACGTGGTGAGAACGCCGTCATTACTCTAATGGCTTTAAAATGTAAAGGTGTCACACGGATTGGCTTCAAAGAAGAGCTCTACCTTTATGTTGAGAGGTTTTCACACAATATCATATTGTAAGTGGATGCTTAATGTTGAGGTTAATTTGTGTAGTGTCTGAAAGAAACAGCAGAGGTGTGCAAACTTGCACAAGGTTTACTCCAGAAAACCTGCTAAGCCCAGTGGTTGGGCGCTGGGGCAGTCATTCATCCAGCCCGTCTTGTTTTTGAGTTAAAAATGTTTAAAGTTGACAGGAAATTTGAAAATATCACTTGATAATTATGTGTTATTGGAAGATTAATACCTGAACACCGACTATAAAATCTTAGCCTGGTGGGGCACAAGTAAAACCTGATGACCCGCCAGGCTTATAATACACTGAGAGAAACCCTGCTGCATCAGAAAGTCTTGTTTTTTTTAACCAAACAAGCAGAATACTGACCCGAACAGCATGTTTTATTCAAACACGATGATGGAGAGATGATGTTTTGGGGCTTTTTGCAATCATACAACCAGGACAACTTGCAAGCAATTGCGTCAGCCATCAACTCGTCTATATGCTGGGTTGAGGCAATGTTATTATTAGCCTAAGTAAGGTCATTATTAAAGTAAAGACCAGATATTTTCTTTATCTCAACTTTTTCTTTTGATTAAGCCGTTTACAATAAGCAAATAATCAGTTAATTGCATGAAGAATTAAAATGTGATGAATAATTTCCATTCTGAAAGAAAACAACAAAAAATAAAAATAAAATTATTTGTGATTTGACTGTGAAACAAAAGTATGTACAGTATATACTGTATGTAAGTATATATATCTTCCCGTTAACTGCTAAGTGTTCCCTACAAAATTCAATTTTACTGGGTTTTAACCAGACAAACTCTCGAAGACTCATAAATATCTAAGATAACACATCCAGCATAATAACATAAGGGGAGTCTTATGCCATTATCTGTCATTTTTTCTACTTAAAAATGGCCTCAAAGCAACAATATTATAATTTTATTGCAATAAATACTGGAACAATTTATTGTCCAGCAAAATCAATCATGACAGGTCTGTTTGTGATTGTAATTTTTTTTTAACTGCAACAAAGATGTGCTAATGGAAGCTTTTCTTCCAGTGGTCGTTTGGAGTCCTGCTGTGGGAACTGATGACACGCGGCGCCCCACCGTACTCCGACGTGAACTCCTTCGATATCACTGTGTTCCTCCTGCAGGGCAGGCGGCTGCTGCAGCCCGAGTTCTGCCCCGATGCTCTGTGAGTGCGCACAGGTTCACAGGTTCTGTTCACGTCATTCACACGGCTCGGCTGGCATAAGTAATGTACAGTAAAGCTGTGCTTTCGGTACATCATGAAAGGTTACTGCGATTTGAAGGGAGAATCAGCTGCAGTGGATTAAATGTACAGTATAAACAACTGCAGTCATAAATCACACTCACGTCATCCATCATTGTCAGCTGGAGACTCAAATGTGGGTTACGTCACATCAGCTGTTTTGGTCACATGGAAAACTTTTTTAACTTTTAAGTTTAACTAGAAATCACGTCAAAGGATGGCATTTATTTTCTGCTTGTCCTGTGGTTTTTGATAGATCCTCGCTGATCTGTGGATGTTCCCACAGATCAGCCGCTGGCACTGCTTCCAGCTCATGCTGTTCCAGCTTATGTAGACATGTTCAGTAAAAGTTTTCCAGGCAAAATCTACTGAGAAAATGACAAGGAAAATTGCTGTATGCAAATACGAGCACCACTGTGAGTCATCCTTCTCACGACACCAGATTCAATGTTGGGTTGACAACAGAAAATAAGATTTAATCTTATTTTTGAGAATCTTTAGATTCCTTTTCTATCTGTTTTCATAAAAACAGTAAACATTTTCCAGCATTTGTAATTGGTCTTGTAGAAAGTTGGAGAATAATATTTCAGGTTTTGTGCTTGTCTCAATCTAACTTTTTTTAGATTTTGAACTAGATCAGTGGTAGGTAGAGTAGTCAAAATTTGTCCTCAAGTCAAACTGGCACTACTTCAGTATATTTTATTACCTTTGAAGTAAAAACTAAGCAACTGGAAAAAATATTTAAGCAAGAGTAAAACTAAATATTTGGGGGGAAAAAATCTACCTCAGTACTGAGTTAAGTGTTTTGTCATCACATCTAATTTAATTTGTGAAAAGTTACGTAATTAGACATTCAAAAATATATAGTTATGTGCAAATAAGCACAAATGCATATCAATACAGAATATCAGATTCATGCTAAATAAACATTTCCATATGTCATTTTTCACTACATAAAGGTTTGAAACCAACACATACAGTAGGCAACATATATTACATGTTAAACGAGAAAAGTAGTTCCAGTGGCAAAATCTACTGTTTACTGCTTATTCACTTCCCACTTCTGTAATAGATGCAATAAAATGTCCAGTTCATGTTGACTCATAAAAACCTGTGAAATACCCCTTTAATTTAGCATCAATAGGACGCTGCAGCTAGCAGTTAGCCATTTGCGGTCAACTAGCAGCTAACTGGTTAGCCAGTTGCGATTAGCTAGTGGTTAAGCACCTTAAACATGGTGCTTAAATGTAATTTTATTTCAGCAGGCTAATCTACATATAGAACAGCACTTTATGAGACAGATTCCAATATCATGTCATGTTTAATATCTCAAGAGCAACTTATATCCTGGAAAAAGTAAAAACAAGAGAACCATTACAACCTGGCATTGTACAACAAACGGCAACAATAATCTGACAGCTGATAACATTATGAGCTGCGCTCTCAGTATGTGTGTGTGTGTGTGCGTGTGTGTGTGAAGCTGGGTAGAAGATGGGAGTGTTCATGTGGGAGTAAAGCAGAGGCCACATCAGGGGATGATGTATGTCTGCAGACATTCTTGCAATTTTTCCCTGCTGATGGTTCTCAGAGGGCCTCAGGTAGCAACAGGAACCAGCTTGTAACTTGAACAAATGTGTTAATGAGGTTCTTACTTTTGTTTTGTTACACTATCTTCTAGCAGATCAAAGGAGAAATATGAACAGATTTCAATTTCTGGCAGACTGAGGAGTTTTGCTGTTGAATGAAGTTACTGAGCTCCGGTCTATCTGCTCATGTCAATGCATTGGTGGGTGCCGCTAATTCAAAAGTTAGCTGTGCTAACTCTAAAGGACTAATCACAAACATTAATTCCACTAACTGTAATGGTGCGTTCACACCAAACGCGTTTTCAGCATCAGCCGGCTGGTTTACATCATAAGTCTACATGGAGGCGCGTCGAGGGCCCATCACGGCGCATTTCACGCGTCTAGTGTGGCTCAATGTGAACCGTTGAAGAGCGTCCAACGCATCCAAAACGCCTGACAAATATACCGGCAACTGAAAATAACAGCTAGAGTGCCAGCACATAGACTTTGAATGTACACCAGACGCATTTGACTCGTGAAACCCTGGGTGTAGAACAAAATGTCAAGCATCTGCAGTAAAAGTGCACACCCGTCAAACTTGAAGCATCGGACACATTTTTGACCCATGTTATATATATATATATATATATTTGTTACCCCTCCAGTGGGTATTTTTGTGGGCTCTAGTGTCCCTTATATGACAGTGGGCTGATAGGAAATGGGGAAGGAGAGGGGGGAAGACATGCGGCAAATGTCGTCGGGTCCGGGAGTCGAACCCGCGACGGCCGCGTCGAGGACTGAAGGCCTCCAAATATGGGTCACGCTAACCGCTACGCCACCACCGCACGCCCATTTTTGACCCATGTTAACATTTGGTTGTGAACCATAAAGCACAGTGGTAATGGCATTTAGGGGAAGCTCATGCTAAAGCGGGTTTCAGTCACTTGATTTTGATGACGTGCAAATGTGGCGTAATTTCAGATGAAGGGCAGAAAGGGAAATTTCAATGAGTGAAACTGTTGCACAGACACCTTATTGTAGAGCTGTAGATACAATTTCCTGCAACTTTTAGCTCTGATTCTTCTAATTTTAGAAACTTAGGCGGAGCCTGAACTCACAGTTCAGAGAATGACACACATACAGTATATTAAGATGGATGTGGATAACCTTCTGCACCTGTCTGAAGTACAAGGATTCTGGGCTTAACTGCATCTCACCTGTCAACTTACTGAAGTATTTTAACTATTTGGTTAAAATGTACTGACAATAAAGTTAGTTATTTTCCTTTTTTGTTAAAATAGGATCACTCTGGGATGGTAGTGCAACGCCTCTCATTTGGAAACATGAAGCACATTTTTTATTTTCATGTTTACTCCACAAACTCCTCTATGGCAGAAGGGCACCAAGCAGAAAGATGAAACTGATTCAATAACAGCTCCATAAACTAGAGTCAACAAGGTTTTGTCAATGTGGAAGGGAGAGAGTTTTCTGAGAGTTAGGAAAGTTCCTATTGAGACAAAGACTAACAATTAGGAACAAGGAGATCCAAATATCCAAACATCTAGTTGAGGTTTTGATGGCAGCAACTGCATATTTAAGAAGGTTTGAGCAAAAGACCACTAATTATTTCCTCATGATACATGATAATCCATTAGTGAAATAGAAATAAATGCTTAAACTACTATGTCCAAGCTAAAGAAGACAGCGGCTGAAAGTTGTTTCTCATCTCCTCCCCCAGCTACACGGTGATGATCGAGTGCTGGCATCCCAAGCCGGAGCACCGACCTTCCTTCTCTGAGCTGGTGTCCCGCATCGCTGCCATCTTCTCCAGCTTCAGCGGGGAGCACTACGTCCTCCTCAACACGACGTACGTCAACATCGAGAAGATGAGCCCGTACCCCTCCCTTCTCTCCTCCACGTCATCTTCCTCAGACTCCTCCTCTGAGCCCTGCACCTCCTCGTCCCTGCCCTCCCAGTCCCCGCTCCTCTGCCGCATGGAGCGTGAATGTTGCACCTGAACCAGGAAGGGAGGATATGGGGCCGATCATCAACTGAGAGATGGACTCAGAAAGCAGGGAGCTACTGTCTATAACTTGCCAAACACTGGACGCTGCATTCCGAGGACAACAGGGATTCTTTGGAGCTCAAAGTGATCAGGATCTTTTTGGAAACCTCAACGTGACGCAGAGCAAACCTGTCCAGCTCCTACCACAAACTCTCAATGAGCACAGTCACAGGCTTTCACAGGACAGAGGAACCCTGTGTCAAAGAGTTCCGCTGACTAAAGCCGTCCTGGCGAAGAAGCACATCTCAGTGTCCACTACACAAACGACTCCTGTCCTCCATTGCTTTGCTTCAACAAAACAATCTTCTTCTCCTTCTTCACCACTGCACTCTGTAATGTGAATACGCAGGAAATTGACATGTATTCGTGTTGTATAAACCTCTCTTTCCTCCATGAACACAACACGAGACACTGCTGGGATGAACCATGGAGTCTTAGGTGGTGGAGGAGGAACAAGCAGGATGTGTAAAGACCCTGCTGTGTGCATTTCACTGGATGCTTTATTTGTATACTTACCCTTGGTCAAATAGCTTTCACATGCCTGGGGGGGGGGGGCAAAAAAACAAAAGGTTGCCTGTGTGAAACAGCCAGATGGTTCCTGGGTTAGTTAATTATATATCAGAGAAACAACTACAGTTGTCACACTTGAATGAACATGGATGCCCTCTAAGAAAGAATAAAGATAACGATGTAAGTTACCTGTTAAAGCACTAGATGGTGTATTTGAATGAGATCTTGACAGTCTGCAGGTGGTTAATACTTCAAACTTGTGTTCTTCAAAACATTCTTGATTGTTTTCTTCAAGAAAGGAGCGACTGTCAGGATTTATTGTTTTTAATAAGGTGTGCCTTGCAAAAGTACACAGACCCACTGGGTTCTTTCACCTTCTGTCACATTACAACTCCATTGGACTATCCCACTATGCTCTGGCTGTATGTTCAGGGTCGCTGTTGGAAGGTCAACCTTGACCTGAATCACCTGATTGTACTGTATTTATGTCCATTGATTGATTCCCATCAAATATGACCAGTTTTCCCTCTTTTTCCTGAAGGAAAAACATCCGTATAGCATGACACTGCCATGACCACGTTTCTCCAGAGGGTGGTGTGTTCAGGGTAACATGTAGTGTTAGTTTCCCATGCCATCTAAAAAGCTCTATTTTGATCTCATCTGACCATATGTTTGCTATCTTTCCTTCAAGAGTAGAAGAATCATTTTATTTGTGCTACTTTAAAGACACAGTGAATTTACAAATTCACTAAAATGACTTCCAAAGGCGACTGATTGCACAAGTGGGTTGAATAGAAATACATGTCAGATTTTATTTGGGCAACATTTGAGGTAACTTTTTTTAGATTTTTTTTTTATGTTTGTTATAACTGTTGCTATATTCTGACAGTAGAATATGAGACGGCTAATCTGTGAAAAAAATCAAGCTTCTCTGTCTCCTCCCTGTGGTCCTACTGCCATTTGCAGAAATACAGCGCTCCCAGTCAGAAACAAGCAATCAGAGCCAGGAGGAGGGTCCTTAGCAGAGTCAGTCACACTCAACATTGTTCAAGCTCAAGATTGCCGGTGTGCTGCTGCGACTGTGCTAATGGTGGAGAAAGAATTTAACGTAACAGGAATTTACTCCTCATTTCTTGAGTTCTCAGCTGGCTCCACTGTGGGGGAGGAGCTTTGGAGGCAGGGGGAGGAGCCAGCAAGGTGGGCTTGTTCAAATTTTCCCCGGTTTTCTCAGAACTCCCTTGTGTAGCTTTAAAAAGCATGTATTACTTTCATTCTGCTTCAGGAACACAAACTACCTTGTGCTGGTCTTCAAAATAAAAACCCCTGTAAACTACACCAATCTTTTTTTTTTACCCCTCCAAGGGGTCTTTTGTGGGCTCTAGTGTCCCTTTTACGAAAGTAGGCTGACAGGAAACAGGGAAGGAGAGGGGGGAAGACATGCGGCAAATGTTGTCAGGTCCGGGAGTCGAACTCGCGACGGCCGCGTCGAGGACTCAAGGCCTCCAAATACGGGTCGCGCTAACCGCTACGCCACCACGGCACGCCCACTACACCAATCTTTGCAACTGTAATGAGACAAAATGTAGGAAAAGTCCAGAGGGTGTGAACACTTTTCAGAGGGGATTGCTGTAGTTTCACTAAACTGATCACAAATGGGCATAAGCTTGTAAACCACTCTAATGATCAATGTTATGTTAACGATTGCTTCATGTAGCAGTTTCTTTGGGTCTGGCTGCCACTGTGTTCAGCCATGGACATGAACAGGTATGAATGTTTGCTCTGATGAGAAAAAAATTGCTGTACTATATTTTTATATACGACGGATGAGCCTCTTCAATTACACACGTTCCAATGGAAAGACTATTAAAAACCAGTTGAACAACCTTTTTTTTATTTTGACAAATCACTGCCATTTTGTAGATAAAGACAATAAAGCAATACGGAGCATGGATGGTTGTTTGGCCTCTGGCTGTTTTTGCCAGATCATGGTAAAAGAACAGAACGATGGAGGAGAAAAAGAACGACGAGACCTTCCTCCCGTTACAGAAAGACTGCTGTCTCCACGATCACGTTCTCTACCACCTTGTTGATGTTTAACACTGATTGTTGTACAGTATATGTGCATATCATTCTGTTTTGTCTTTAAAAAGTATTGAAGGTACATGTTCCTACATGATGTATAATAAATCTTGTAAGGGTAATAAAGCTATGATTTAAATGATGTTTCTTTTTTTTATTGACTAGCATTGATTTCTGTTTCAAATGAACAAATTCCAATCTTAACTTGTCGGTTTACAACATTTTATGTTCAGTTTAGTCTCGGAGAATTAACCTTTTCTCTTTAAACCCAAAGGCAACATCAGAACGTTTCACTCCTGTCTTCCTCTAACAGTCCAGCGTTGACCTTCCCTGACCTTGCTCATACTTCCTAGTCTTGATTGAGCCATGATTGTGCATTAATGGTGAAGGCCAAGAGTTAAACCTGTACAGAGGTTGGATTATTTAATAAATACAAACTCGTGACAGACAGAGGTCCATATCCCCCTCCTAAGGTCATGGCAGATAATGGCCTATTGATATGGACTGTAATTAATTAGACATCCAACCTTCGTTGGATTCCAGCAACCGTGGGATGTTTGTTATTACAGTCTTCCAAGGTCAGGGTCATTTTCAACTGTAAGAAGTACCAGCGTGTCATTAGTAGAAGCTTAAAGAAGAATCTAGCTAACCTATCCATGCATCAACAATCTTATATTATTTTAGATTATATTTTGTCAAGTCACAACTACAAAAATCTGTGTTCCTCATTGGATTTTATTTCATAAATGAACACAAAGTAGGTTTATCCAGTATGTTATTTATTTGTGTTGATTTTATTTTTATCTTATTCTTGACAGTAGCACATTACATACATGTTTATTTTTCTGTCCCTCTGATTACATCACTTCCTCCCACAGTCCAGAAACATGATCTGTGAAGCTAATTAGTTAATAATTACCTTTAGTTGTCCTTAGGTTTGAGTGTGTCATGGTTGTTTGTCCTGTGATGAACTAGTGACCTGTACAGGGTCCACCCTGCCTCTCGCTGCAGTAACTGCTGGAGATGGACGCCAGCCTAAAATGAAAATAATGCTGATAATGATTAAATATTTAGGAAGATGTACATGTGTGTTAACGGACACGTGAACAAACCTGTATCAAGGAATGGGGCTGTGTTCATATGTACAAAATGTCCCATTTTTTAACTTTTTGACTTAAAATGTACAAAAATGACTGAACAGTTGTGAACTATAACCCTGAGATGGACTGGTGACCTGTCCATGGTGACCCCACCTCTCGCCCGTTGACCCTGAGCAAAATAGGCACTAGCACACCTCACAACCCCTATAGGGACAAAATGGATAGAAAATGGCTGGCTGAGAATAAGTTTAAAAGTATTGCATTGTTTAAATACAAGCAGAGAATTGGGACAAAGAAGAACCTGATACAAGGTGGCATGTCCAACAATATATGATGTTAAATCAGAGCCAATTTGCAAAGCACCTAAAGTTATAAAAATCATTACTGATGCATTTTTCAATAGTTTATTCTGAATGTGTCTGTCTGGGTTTCTGGTTTGAAGAATTAAAAACATATTTAAATGTTTTGGCTCATCAAATAAATGTTAATATCAGACAAAGAAAACTAAACACAAAATGCTTTTTATAAGGGAAAGAAAAGCAGAGAATTAATGATAACACATTCTCTCTAATTCATCCTGAACCATTAAAATAATATCCCCACTGACAATATGGGGTTTATTTATTTATTCAGAATTTCTTTATTACTTTTATTACTGTTGTGAAGTGAGGCACATTTTATGTTGTCTGTTTGTTCACAACACTGTCCACAAAAGTCTTGGAGATTATCAAGATATTTTTGGGGGCAAAAGTGAGATGGGTATTTTTGTTCGTTTTGTTTTGACCTTGGATTTCTCCCGTTGTTTTTCCCAATCTTAGTCTAAAATCAAAAACCCTGACCTTAATTGAGACAAGTGCCTGGATTGCTCTTTGCCAGCCTGAAAGAGTCTTGGACTGATGTTGGTTAGTCCGACTCTATAGATCAAGGCAGGAAGTTTTGCTTTTTGAGATCTTTTTTGTTCACTTTGTGTTGTCAGTCAGGTTCTGTTTAAGTTATTTTTTTGTTTCTGCTGCATGTTTTACAATGTTGCTCCAATTCAAAACACCCATATCAAGTAAATGCTTCATTAGCTGTACATTTGCAGAGGTAACTTGATGGGAATTTTAACTCAGCTTGCAAAAGAATATTAACCACAGTTCTGTCATGATGTCATATGTAGATTCAGGTTAGACTTAGACTTAGACTTAGACTGACTTTATTGTCATTTTGCATGCACAGGGTGTATACAGAACGAAATTTCGTTGCATACGGCTCAGGACAATGTTTTGAGCTTTCAATTGTGAGGTTACTCCAGAATAAAATACAGTATAAAATATGAATATAAAATATAAAATATAAAGTGCAGGAGTGACAGTAAAATATAAGTTATTTATATTTTACTGTCACTCCTGCACTTTATGATCCCAGGTTGGTTTTGGGAGCTATTTTTCTCTTAATAAAATAAGTTTATTCATATTTACTCAGGTTATCTACATATGGGACTGAAATGTATTATGTGATCTAAAACACTGACTGAGAAAGTTATTTACCTCAAGTATAAGACAGTAATTCTTTAAAAGCTTTTGACTGAACTTATACTTCCCAGTCACTTTATCTAAGACTTTTTTTAAAAATTATAAAAACATGTATTGTTTTTAAGAGGGAAGAAGATTAGAAGAGAGGAATGTTCGAATGAACACAGAGCTCTCCACCAGTGTGCATTATCTTTGTCCCAAGGATTAAACTGTCTCTGCAAAAACCACGTTAAGCCCCGGCTAACACACATAGGAGGCACATCTGACTTTGCTTTTCAACCTAATCATCCAACTCCCTGCAGCCAAACCAGACTTGTTTGGTCTTTCATCCCTCCATGCTTTCAGTCTTTCTCTCCTTCAGGGCTGCCAGTCCACTCAGACTCAGACACAATGAGAGCTGGATCAGAGGATGTCAGCAGTGGAATCCCATGTTACAAATGTAGCACGGCTAATAAAGATAAAGTGTTTTCTTTACCAATCTCCAATGAAAATAATCTGGTCTACTGTAATCTGTGTATTAACAGGAACCATACATTCACTCCTTCATACTAATATGCACTAAAGTCAACATGTTGAGGCTTTAATTCTGCCTCCATTCCACTGTTTTTATCTGACTGTGTGTTTGGTGGATTTAAATGTTTGTGTCTATCTCCTGCCATAAGTGATGCATGCTAGAATTCTACCTTGTAAGAAGTAAGAAATGCAACCCATGAGAGGAAAACAGTAAAACTGGAAGCTGATTTGATTTTTTTTTCTCCAGGAGAGTCAGCAGCATCTGTATGCATGGCAGAGGGATCACAGGTCAGGAGAGCGTACTGTTTTTGCAGTTCTCAGCCCACATGTACACATGGCTGCTCAGAATCTGTTGGCCAGCACCAATAGAAATAAACTTGAACACTTCCTCACCAGCCCAAAGCGGGCGAGTTCTGGGTTCTTTAAAAAGGTTCTGGGTTATTGGGTGAGCTCCAGACATGGCAGTGCCACTGTGACCAACTGAGTCAGGTCACGGTCATTAAATGGTTAATGAGTTCTGGCTTCGGTAACGTAAGGGAGGTAAATGGCACCAGGTGGTGGTGTACACCAACCCACACACACACACACACACCCCCGCACACACACACACACCCCCACACACATAACAACTATTGACCCCTTCCATCAGGTGGTGACCTCAGATAAGATTCTGTGGACATTTGTGTCTGTGTTGAAACAAGTTCAAGTTGTTTAATGAGTTATCAGCGCCCCCTCTTGACGCTGCAGAATTTTTTGAATAAGCTACAGCAAATAACACCGGGTTACAAAGAATATTTTTTGGAAGTTGTCTCTTTTATAACTGAATTAGGATTATTTTTCACCGTTGAATCCAAAAATTCCATCCATTTTTCTCAATCAGGTTTTTATTCTAATTTGATTTAGAGAAATCTGATCTTCTGACTAAATTGATGACATTTTTGTGACATCAGTTCATTTCCATTCATATTTCTCATCCAAAAAAGGTTTTAGGAGATTTTTTTTTCTAACAGTGTTATTAATGAAATGTTACAAACTTGGATTCTGTAAATTGTATAATAAACACTAATAAGGGTAAGTACTTGTAAACTGAACATTATGTCTTCATTGTGTAAAATTCTCCGTCTCTTTCCTGTCCTGATGGAATTTCTCCTCCTGCTCATCATTCATTGATCAGATTCTCAGGAAACCGATCCAGATGAGAGAACAAGTCATGCATTTGATGCTCATGTTGCTCCATAGCTCAGAAAATTGACCTGATTGAGCAAAACCAATGTGATTTTTGGATTCAGCTCATTAAAACGACCCTAAAACGGTTGGAAAACCCCAGATAGGCTTGTGGCTGTTGACCAGTAGAATCAGAGGACCACATGAAAGAAGGTGATGCTAACTTTGAAGTATTTGTCATGAGTCCAGCTGCAGCATCATCAACATACAACCTGCAGCGTTTTGCAGCCTGTAAAATCTAATGAATGTCTGAGTTCATGATTTGCAGTAGTGATATACCTGCTGCAGATGCAGCAGAGCTCTGACATAAAGTTGCTGCTGCATTTATCTGAGGCTAGAATGTGTCTATCAAGCTGAAGTCTGAAGCTTTTCCTATATCTGACATATATTTAAATATATTTAAGAGGGAATTTACTAGCAGGTTATCTCTCCTGTTCTGCAAAACATTCTTGAACCCTGACCTCCCTAAATTGGCCAACAGGGAAAGTTGGATTTTAAAGATGCATTGCAAAAATATTCACACCGCTTCAACATGTTTATGATTTCACATTTCAACCAAAGTAGTGCATCAATGCGAAATGGAGGGATGCATGTTTTTTTTAAACAAAAATCTGTGTATATGTACTGTATATGTTGAGCAGCTCCATTAACTGTAACACCCATAAATAAAATTCAGAGCAACCTGTTGCATGAAAAAAATGGCCTTATTAGCAAAAACAGTCTAATTTAATCAGTACAAATATAGCTGTAAAGGAAAATGTAAAGACAGAGCTCCAAACCTACCAAGTCTGGGGTGTCCAAACGTTTTGCAACATGGGTTAAAATCTCAAGTTCAAACCATTTCAGAGGCCATATTTGTTTCAAACTTAAAACACAAAACAACTCTGTTTTGAATCAGCTACAAATTAAAATGCATATTTTTAATTTTAAAGAAAACTGCTTGTTTTTGAAAGGTTTTTTTATTGTGTTTTTGCATCCATAAAAGAAAGATGTAGAGTTTTCTAACGTTCTGATTGACGCTTTTCTGTTTTTGTTGGTCTGGAAAATCTTTTAGTTCGTTCCCAAAAACAAAAATGAGAACTTTTTTCTTCAAAACAAAAGAAAATAAATAAAAAACTTGCTTCATTTAGTCATCTTTAATGAACGGGTGTGCCTTCATCTGCTTCTGAGTAAACAGATTGAGTTTATGGCTGTATGTACCATAAAATTATTAAAGCAAAAAGAAAGCACTACTAATAAAATAAAAAATACTTTGTGACCAACATTTTCCATTGAAGAAGAATTACTCTTTTTTTTTTTACTGGATCCCCGCTTCTTGAACTGAGGTGGGGAAACGCACAAAATCATTCCAATGGCCACAAATGGCCCCTAAGCAGCACTTTGGACACCACTGACCTAAACCAGCAGACAAATAGAGAAACTACACGCTGAGTAGGTGACATGTTAAATCATGTGGAAAAGAGAAGCCCTTGTCAGACGAGATCAAAATTGAACACAAACCGCTATGAGTGGCTTAAGACTAATTCCTCTGATCCTTGTGAATACACCCTCTGCTTTTATCTGCACCAGAGTAAACTGCTTTCCACAACCTGGACTCCACAATCCTACAGGAGCTACTGCAATGCATGAAATGTAAATATGAGCCATTTCCCAAGAGCATCAGGTATCTCTGGTTCACTGGTTCTCCTTGTTGGTACACATTTATTGCTCCAGAGCAATTCAGAGTGGGAGCCGTGGTTGGGGGGGATTGTTTCCCTCAGATCTAAGCAATCATTATTGGATCCTTGGTCACGAAAGAAAGAAATAGAAAACTCTCACATTGAGAAGGAGATGCGGGGGGCTGAGGCAACTCAAAATGTCTCATTTACACCGAAGAAACTCGTTAAAAACACATAAAGAGTTGCTGTAACGGAGTGTTGCACATAAACTTCTAAAAATGTGGAGGTTCGTGTAATGCATTCAAAAACTTAAGAGTCTTAAATGTTCACAATTTAAATAATTGAGGAGAACAATTATTAAATTAAATGTTAAGCATAATCTGTTTCATTTGAACAATATTATCAATGGATTTAATTTGGCAGCCAATGCCTTTTACTGTGGTTTTTGTTTTATGATCCATGTTATCTTGTAAGAGTGAAACCTGTCGATTCGATAACTATGGTACTAGACAAAAGAAAGAAAAAAGAGAGAGAGAAATTGCTGGAATACATTTTTTGTAAGAAAAGTCGCTTAAAGTTGCAGCAAAAGCAAAACTGAACTCTTTGGCAGACATTCAAGATGTTTTCTAGGAAGACCGACAGATCAAGTCCTAGTTAGGGATGAAATGGCCCGGTCAAAGGCCAAACCTAAACCCAATGGAGACTCTGAGGCAAGACTTGAAAATTGACCTTCACTGATGCTTTCATTCAATCTGAATAAAAAAAATCAGTTTGCAAAGCCACACTGTAATAAAAAAAAAAGCCCTGGAGCTTTTAAACAAGCATAACTGAAATCCTGTAAGTGTCTTCAAAGAGTCGTTCTACTCTGACGCTGTGGACAGGAACCCTAACCCTAATCTCCAATAGGCGTCAGTCTTGCAGCAATTTGCCATGCTAGCAGCTCCACATCTGAGCTGCAGAGACAATATTCTACAATAACAAGTCTTGAATGACACCATTAGTTGTTTGTAAGCATCTCCAATACTTCTAATTTGCCTTAGACACACCTCCATGAATTTCTGTCAACTGTTTGGTTATAAATCCAGGCAGAGAGATGTTGGAGTTGGGGATATGCTGGTTGCCCATTGTGATTAATGCAAGGAGTGAGCGTCTTCCTTCCCTCTCTACTCTTTGGTCCTGCTCCATATCCATGAAGTTATCATAACAACTGTCCTGCACTTCATGCTGCCCTGACCCACTTAGAGAAGCAGGGGAGCTACGTCAGAATGCTCTTCGTGGACTTCAGCTCAGCATTTAATACCATACTTCCCCAACGTCTGGTGTCCAAGCTAGCAAACCTTGGGCTCCCATCAGCCACCTGCAGTTGGATCCTAGACTTCCTAACAGGTCGCTCCCAGAGGGTCAGACTGGGCCCCCACACCTCCACTGCTCTGAGCCTGAACACCAGATCGCCACAGGCTCAGCCCACTTCTCTACACCCTCTACACTCATGACTGTGTCTCCAACCACCTCAGCAACAAGATCATAAAGTCTGCAGATGACACGACTATTGTTGGTCTCATCTCAGGTGGGAAGGGGGAGCTGGAGTACAGGGATGAGGTGAAGCGGCTGTCAGAGTGGTGCAAAGTCAATAACCTGCTCCTCAACACCTCCAAAACAAAGGAGCTGGTGATCGACTTCAGGAAGAAGAAAACGGACATCCAGCCTCTCACCATCAGTGGGACCTGTGTGGAGAGGGTCCCAGTGTTCAGGTTTCTGGGCATGGAGTTGGAGGACAAGCTAACCTGGAGCACCAACACCAAGGAGCTGTTGAAGAAGGCACAGCAGAGACTGTACTTTCTGAGAATACTCAAGAAGAACCGTCTCCCCTCAGACCTGCTGCAGGCCTTCTATCACTGCTCCATAGAGAGTGTGCTCACGTACAGTCTGTGTGTCTGGTACGGCAGTAGCACATCCGCGGACAAGAAGGCGCTCCAGAGGGCTGTTAGGGCAGCAGAGAGAACCATAGGCTGCCCCCTCCCCACTATGGAACAGATTTACACTTCCAGGCTCCACAAGAAAGTTTTGGACATTTTAAATGACTCTTCACACCCTGGCCATGGTCTCTTCCAGCTGCTGCCATCAGGCAAGAGATACAGAGCAATAAAAACCAGGACAAATCGCCTAAAAAACAGTTTTTACCCGATGGCAATCATGGCACTAAATTCAAAGGCATAAGAACTTCTGTTCTTGACACCACTTTGTTAAAAATGTCAATTCTGTTGCGACACCTCCAGGCACTGCAACCATCTTCTGATGTCTATTTATTTCTCATTTTGTACTATTTATTTCTTTATCTTTGTATATTATGTATATACACATAACCTGCATCTTAACTCAAGTCGAGCTAATCTCAATCTCGTTGTAATCTGTTGATGACAATGACAAATAAATCTTATCTTAAAAGTAAGAAATTAAGAGCAAAAATAGTTTCTTTCAAGAAAGCCAATGCTTCAACCAAACAAACGTCTTCAAAAACAACTAATCAAAACTAACGTAGCAGAGCAACTCCAACATGCTGCCACCTCAAGCAGAGAGACTTCTATTAAACTGACAGTATTACTTGAAATCATCTTTTTTTAAATTTGACATAATGTTATAATGTTATTCTCTTATCGAAAACATACTTGGAGTGTTGAATGTTTAATCTCCAAGGCAACCATTCAACTGTGCAAAACATCTGGGTGGACCTAGCTCCGCCTTTGAGACACAGCTCCTCTTCTGTAGTGGAGTTTCCAATAGTCCACCTCAGAGAGCAGCCCTCCTCCTATCCTCTCCCATTCAGTTCCTTCAGACTAGTCAGGAGCAATTAGCAAACACTTGATGGAACAGCTCATCTGCTGAGCTCATTATAGGAGCTACTGTACTTCTCAATTCAATGCTGGTAAAAACTTTGCTAAAGGGGAGCAGTTTTGTGATGACTTCCTGAAGGAGTTTCAGAAAGAGGCAGAGATCCAATTTCAAGGTGTTCATTTACAATGTCAAATTTCTTTTAAGTCATATTTGATCTATATAGCATTTTATAGCAGCTAAAGAAACATAGTTACTTGATTGTGATAACAAACGGCACTATGTGCCTAGAAGATACATAATACTGCCCCTTTAATACTCCTGCAGGGAACGTATGTCACAGTTTGTCTTACAAAGCTGTGTCTTTATTGTGTGTCTTGTTGCATGCATCCATTTCAGCTTTCAACACCAAGGCTATTATACCACACAAGATATTGTCAGGATGTGTGGAAATACAGTCTGGGCTTTAATCCGCTGCCAACACGGCATTTTTCTCTCTCTTGCAGAACTGAAAGAACAGAGAAAACGACACAATCACTCAACATGCCATGGTCAGGATGATACAAAGTTGGGCCTCTCCTAATCTATAAAACTTTCATCATTCTGCACCCATAATGCTCTGCTGCTTTTGTGTCTCTTCAGGCTGCTGGGCGGGTATTGTTTAAGAGAAAACACTGTAATGAGTATCCAGGGTGACTGGCAACGTGAGTCACAGAGTAGAGAAAATGTATTCCCAACGCTCCCTTTGGCTGCCAGAGGGGAAGAGTAGCTCCAGTATCCCATGAAAGGCTCCACTGCAGGTGGATGCCACTGGGCAGATTAAAGGGTTATTATTTAATCCCTCCATTTGATCTGGCATGGGTCATCATCTTGGAAATACAGCAGGACTGCATGGCCCACTTTTGGTAATAGCACAAAACTGACTTGGTGGCTAGAAGAAGGTAGTTTCAAAACAACCAGGGACAATCTTTGTGATCAAAACAATTTCTTCCTTGTAATAATGGGGTTATGAAGAGGCAACAATGGCTTCCAATTGAAGGGACTTGACCCAAACGAACACACACCTGGAATGTTTGCTTCACATGAACAACTTTTCTTTCCAGCTGACTGACAAGTTTCTGCCTTGTAGGCTGAGGTAGAGAGGAGATTTGAAACAGCTATGTAAGTGAGCTTAAGTACTCTCTTTGAAAATACTGTCATTTGGAAATGTTAGGCTAATTAACCAGTTGCCATTGGATCTCATTAAATCAGATTATGGGGACAGTTTATAGTTTTAGCAGCATATTGCTGACGCTCAAACTAATTAAACAACAATGGTCATCTAAAGCAAACAGCTTACTGCAACTTTGTAATAAAGTTGTAACTTCATTGTTTCAAAAACCACAATGGAATTTACAATTAATCTGAATTTTTCATCTAAATGCTAATCCTTCTTTATTATTGCCTAGCAAATATATTCTAACCACTTAAACCTTTTCTCTTTTTTGTCATGTTACGACCACTGTTTTATGAGAATTTAATTTTAACAGACCAAGTAGTGCTAGACTGTGAAATGGAAAGAAAATAAAAGTTTTATGCAACCACACGGATACTTCTTAGGCCTTGTAAAAAAATAAGAAAAAAATCAAAGGGTAAAAATATCGTTGCAAGAGACTTTAAATGATACCATGATGGTCATTTTTAGCTCAGTTGCAAAAAACTCAAGTCATAGAAATGTCATTATTTTTGGCATGTTTCAAAACGTTGCTCTTGGCAGTAAAGGACCAATCATAGCCTCCGTAAAAGTTTCAGCAAGAGCAAGAAAAGACGAAACCGCGAAGCTTGAAAAACGGTGTTAGTTTGCCACCTAGCGGTGAACAGAGTAGCACACACAACGAGGCAGGATCTCTACATTACAGGTTCTTTTAATGTTACAAATTGATGACACAAAAGACAGTCACTTCGACTTTTTTATACTACGAGGAAATAAATATAAATAGCTTATAGTTTCATTTAATGTGAGAGTACTTTGAGGATTTAACTGGTGTGGGGAGACTTAAATATTGATGTACGAGAGGGGCAGGCAATCATACAATGGTTTATCTTCTCACCTGCTCCTTTTCGAACAATTTGTGTACGACTATTTATCTCTTTATTATTTTTCTATTCTGATTTTACTTTTTACTTTTCATTGTCCGTGTTTGAAATAAATAAATAAATAAAGTTTTGATGTTTTCAGATCCCAGTTCTGTTTGGAATTTACCAAAGCAGAGTCATTATCTCTTATCATTATCTCTTTATGTATGTAAAAACCAGAAGAGTATTGTAAAAAAAAAGAAGAAGAAGAAGAAGCAGAGCAGTCAAAACAATAAGGAATAGACCTATTTTACTTTTCTAAGAAAAAAAACTGCCTATAACATATACATATGTCGTGGTGTATATTCATAAGATAATTATTTACATTTAATTTTGATGATTTGATTTTTCAGAGCATGGAAAGACTGAGGGCCGCTGAAATGTTAGTATTTGGTGTTAAACTTGTGAGGTGCGGATCTGATGAGCGCTGAGGCTCAGCTGGGAAGCCACCCATGCGCTGACGTCACGGGGCTCTGACAAGCTGGTGGTGCCGGAAGAAAAGATGGCGGATCATGAGGAGCAGCTATCCGACGAGGAAAAGGTAATATTCTGATAAAACGCAATTTAATGCTCCCAGAGAAAACGCTTGGGTTATAGGTTTGACTTTCTTGGCAACTTTTTGTGCGAACTGTGGCGTCGGTCGGCGTGATGGAATTTGGAGAAAAAGCCCGGGCCGCAACGGAGCCGCCGCCGCTGCTGCTTCTGCTTTATTATTTTTAGCTCAACTTCCGCTCGTTTGCGAATCTCTAACGGGGGGCTCCTTGTACGGTCCTGACTCAAAATAGGACACGTCAACATATTAGAAATTCACCTGAGTGAACCCCCCACTCGGTTTTCGCTCGGTGGGCTCGTCCTAAGCCCCCCGGCTCTCTGGTTACTGGTGTTATGGAAGTTTTCAGACCTCAAACATTGCTAGCTTCGTCCGGGCATTTAGCCTAGCTGCGCCCTGCTAACACAGAGCCAGACTTCCTAACAGTAACACGCCCTGCGCTGTTTGACGCCGGGCTGTTTTATGAATAAATCCCAAGTGATGCACCGTCCGCTTGTTTAGTTTACAGCTAAATGTTTGTAGAATTATATGAAGGCCGTTAGATGTGGTGTGTAGACATCATTGGAAACTCCAGAAAGCAGCTCCGTTAAAAAGAAAAAAAGTAAAACAGAACCACTCGGAACGCAGTCATATATTCATATGCTGTTGTTTGATTTCTTACAACTGTGCTTAAAAGTTGGTGTAAGAAGTTGGACCTTATGTAGTCTCTGTGGTTTTTGTCAAACATTTCGCAGTGCATGATGATGCAACATGTCTCATCAGTCCCAAAGCCATCATTCAAGACATCTTGTGATGTGTTTAGATACATCTGTAATTTTTGGTCATCAGCAACCTTTTTGTGCTTGGATAAACAAGCTTTCACAGTACAGAATAGTGAACTGTTTGCCTTAAGCACCTACTAGATCAGGGGTGGGCACTCCTGGTCCTCGAGGGCCGGTGTCCTGCAACTTTTAGATGCATCTCTACTTCAACACACCTGAGTCAAATAATGAGGTCGTTAACAGGACTCTGGAGAACTTGACTGCACTTAGGAGGAGATTCAGCTGTTGGATTCAGGTGTGTTGGACCAGGGAGACATCTAAGAGTTGCAGGACACCGGCCCTCGAGGACCAGGAGTGCCCACCCCTGTACTAGATGAATTGGTTGCAGTGTTATCTTTTCTGCTGTCTCTGGTTTTGTTTTCACTTATTTGTCTTTACAGAAGCTCAGTTATTTTACACTTGCAGTACCAGACTTGTCAGTTGAAACACTAGCTGGGTTTCCATTACAAATGTATAAAACTTTGTCAATATTCCACCAATGTAAAAAAAAAAAAAAAAAACAATTTTGCAATTGCAGTGTTTCTACTAAATAAGAAACACAAATAAATCACACATGAACAAGATTGACGCGGTAAGTCATTAAAAAACATGACGTGTCATTATCCTTCTACTACTTCCTGTTGTCTTCTTCTTTGTGGTTTGCACCAGTGGCAACATCTGGTTGTTGATCATGTGACTTGTTTTATGCGAAAGAAAAGTGTTTGGATTGCATTTTGCAAAATCAACCAAAAAAACCCCCACCTCATCTTAGCACCAAAACTTATCAAAACTGAGTTTTTTTGAGATTGTCATGTTTCCATTAAGCTAATTTATTTTTGAAACGTCAAATTGTGCAATTGTATAGTTGATGGAAACGCAGTTACTGAAGATGCTTGTATAGTAATTTACATCTTACATATGTATTTCTGCAGAATTAAATCTAAAATTACTAGCTGAATTACTCTGATCCACTTTGCGACTTTAATACAAGTTTAGTTTTATTTAACCTTCTTTTATATTAGTTTAATATTTTGTTGAGCAAAGCATCTCATCGGTGGTTCACTGCTTCATCCTCGTCTCACAGGATATAGTTGTTAATGGTGGGGTTTTTAAAAATGTATTAAACCTCACCAACAATCTGTTTAGGAGTGTACCACCAGCAATTGTTTTGTTAGGGTTTAGAATCCTTAGTGTAGAACCTTTACTAGTTAATATGATGTAGTTTTTGTGGCAAACAGTTTATTTCCTCTGAATTCCTTTGGTGTGTCCAGTTTTTATATGGCCATCTGCTTCCTGCAGTTTGCATCGTCCAGCATTCGTTGATTGGATCTGTGAGGTTGACACGGTTTCACCTGGAAGCTACCACTGACATTCAGTAACTGCTGGTCTGTCACAAACTGCTCCATTTCCTGAAACAAAGGAAAATCTTATTTCAGTGGGAATCCAGTGTCTTAGATTTGGTTTTATTTTGTTCAATGTGTCTTTTGGAGGTTAATTCCGGTTTACTTGATGGCAACTTTTCTTTTGTTTTATTATGGCCAGTAATTTGGAGGTTTTCTATGGGATGTTGTGGAAATAGAATATCTGCTTTTTATTGTTCCTATTTAAACTCTGAAGGAACAACCTGAAAGCCTGTTCAGAACATGGGAACATCTCTGCTGCTAATTCTCATGAAAGGTTCTAAAAAGCTTTGAGTCATTTGAGTAGCAACCCCATCGGCTTCCTGACTGCAGTAAAGAAACCACACCGTGGTACAGGAAGCTGCTGTTACTCAATCTGCTTTGTTCCTGTTCCCCCACTGGCTCTTTAAGGCAGGTATCAGAAATTATACAATTATTATAGTTTACTTGTTAAGTGATTATTCTCTGAGAGACTTAATCAGATTTATGACAAACTTTACAGATCTTGAAACTGAACGGGACATAGATTTAGCCTGTAAAGACATTTTATTTTCGCTTAGAATCAGACCTTCATAAGTGTTTAAATTTGAGAAAGAATTGCCATAGGTTATATTTAGCTTTTTTGAGTTCTGTAGAGACTCATTCATGCCGGAAGACTTTAGATTTTTTTTCATACATGGCAGAAGAAATCCCTAGTGAGCCTCCAGATCAAGCCCACTCTACGTAGCTCCTCAGAGATAAATGAGGAAGCTGAATGAATTGCTTTCAGTGACGTGCTACTAATGATTAAACGAGGGAGTTAAATATACCTTTTATGGTTTTATAAATCAGTGATTGATAAAAACCATATTGGTAATAGGGAAACAATTGGTTTGTTCACACTTCTTGTAATTGCCATGGTTAGTGAAGCAGGAAAGAACAATTGGGGCTCTGATGTTTTCAAGCCTTTATTTCTGTTTATTAGGATGAAAACACAACATTTAGGATTAGAATATTACAGTAGGCCAATAAAAACATTTGTACTACAAAACTAGCTAGTTTTTAATCTGTTACATAAGCCTTATTGGAACATGCATACCAATTTATTGAATGACTGTAAATAAAATAAACCATTTTTGATTTATTAATTGGCCTGTCACAGTGACACATTTTGTTAGAAAATAATTTGTCTCAGAAATGACTGCGATAAACAATCGTATTGTCATTTTGAGACTATTTTCAACTAATGTAGCAAGAACAGTGGCATATTAATACAAGCACACCCTCTAAAAATTTGAACTACTTTCATTTCTAAAGAATATTTAAGACTGGAACTGCAAAACACTTTAAATATCCAAAACAAAACGATAATTAAAATGGATTAGTTTCTGGAACCAAAATAGCGTTTCAAAAATGATTCATCATTCATCGTAGACATGGAAGAAGACTGGCAAAGTTTGACTGGGTGTCAAATGTTTTTCATTTTTCCAGTGCTGTCTTAATGCATACATATTTATTTATACTATACTTAGAGACATTTAAATAAAAATAAGAAGGGAATCAAATGCGTAGTCCACTTTATATACAAATGTTTTACTCATTTTTTCTTATCAGGCTAAATAAGAAAGATGTATTGGGAATGAAATAATTTATATTTCGTAAAGCAGAGAGGCATAAATAGAATAAAATGAAGCTGTTTTTATTACTAGTTCCACTTAAACATCTGACCAGAGGAAATGGTTTTTAACTTTCAGTGTAAAAGCACTGGTTGCGTGGGACTTTATGTAATTGTAACTTAATGTGTCTGTATTTTTATTTCAATGTAATTAGATACATTACATTGAAATGTATCTAATTAACACAATGATTAATCGAATCATTGTGTCTTATAAAGCACTTTAAGATAATAAATACCTTAACCTGGCTTTGTATGTATAAGCAGAATAAAACGATCTCGTATTATTTACCTGCCAGTAGTGTTGCACGCATCCCAGTAAAAAAACTATTTTATTCTGTGTCATTAATTCACAGAACAAATCCCAGCAGCTTTAGTTGCCGACTACTCGCATTTCTTTTGTAAGTTCACACCATCTTTGCAAGGCTGCTGGCCTGTGCACTCGCTCGTTTAGCACAGTAGATGCATGTAGGCCTGTCGCAATAAACGATAAATCAATTAATCGTACCAGGTCATTTTAATTATTGACTTTATCGTCTCTTCCGGCCTTTTTCTCTTTCTGTTGATGACACTGAATGAAAAAGGCTCAACTCCGGTGCTCTCCACTGACCTGTTGTTTCCACATAAAATCTCCAATGTCCGCTGGACTTTGGATTGCCGGGTGCGCTGTCAGCTGTTTGGGATTCGGAATCCGAGCTTTCTGATTGGCTACCTGTCACATTCAACAGGCTGCGTTAACGCTCCCAGTCTGGGAAAACCCTGATTTAGATCAGAGCGGCAACGACGATCTACCATAACACACCACACACTACAGGATGATCGTTACGAAATCGCAAAGCGACAATCTTAGAACGACCAACGTTCTAAGATTGTTGTGAGGGGAAAATGTACCTGTGAACTATACATTTTCACACTACTACCAACATGTAGTGTGAACTATTGCATCAAGTAGTCGAATGTGCCGATCTTCTCTATTTAAATCTAATGATTACTGAAGGGCAACATAATATACAGGCTAAATAATCTGTACTCTTTTGGTTGAATGCAGTATTTATTTCCACTTTGGCGTTTTTATGCAAGTACAAGTACGTTTTTGTTAATGGAGACTGAGAATCCATTTTATTTTTAGAAGAAGAAGAAGAAGAATTACTTTATTCATCCCAGCAGGGAAATTATTTCGCAGTTACAGCAAGAATTTTTTATACACAGATTAACACACACACAACGGGAGCTGCGTCTGCAGGCAGCCAGCTGAGCCGGCGCCATTTTTGAAGGAGGACATGCGGCAAAGGTAGTCGGGACTGGGAGTCGAACCCGCGACGCCCGCGGGTCTAAGGCCTCCACATGTGGGGCGTGCTAACCCCCTGCGCCACCATAGCACGCCCCAAGATGTTGGGGCGTGCTGTGAGAGTTTGAGCGTCAAAAAGATGACTGAGATCAATCTGTTCTCTTTCTAAATGCACACAGCAGCATGAGGTTCTTTACCTTTTGGTTGTTTTGTTTATTTTATCAGTTCCAGTGTTAAATGTTCTTTTGACAATAAAGTGTATCTATCTTTGGCAGGAAATCACATGCATTATTACTTCATTTCCATTAAATCAGTGTAAAAAGGTCTTCAAACAATATTATCTTTTATCGCAATTATTTTTTGAGACAATTAATCGCTCAGCAAAATTTGTTATGGTGACAGGCCTAGATGCATGCCTTCCAATTTATGATGCACTAAAGTTTCAATAAAAGGAACCATTGATCACCTTTATTGGTCCCTAAGCAGGCTTCCAGAACTGGGACAGAGATGTCCCTGAATGATGCTGCTCAGTTTAAAGTCTAAAGAGCAACATGGCTGACGTCTTTGAGAGTTTGAGGATCAAAAAGATGACTGAGATCAATCTGTTCTCTTTCTAAATGCACACAGCAGCATGAGGTTCTTGCAGCTGGAGGCCATATCTGGTGGCTTCCGCCTGAAACTGAAGAATGCAGCAACAGAGGAGAGCTGTCTGCACCTGCCTGCAACTGAACTGCTCTGCTGTTGCATATTTTGCAAGATTTTGAGTTTTGCCTTCCTATGTTCACTGTTAAAAACAAAAATCCTAGTTGCTTTTTTAGTTTGTTTTGTTTTCTTTTTAAAGAATGCTCTTGACTTTAAAAGATAGGGAAGAGATTACAAGATCATGGATTTAAAGCTACCTTTATCAAGTAACCCATAATCTTTTACTCTTATATGGGTGGTGTTTGTTTCATTTAATTGTTAAATTAGAACAAAGTCAACACAAGAATTTTCTAGTCCTTAGAAAGTCTGAATGAGACGATGGTACCTCATTGAACACCTGAAAATAGTGTCAGTCATGCTCGTGTACTGGGACCAGTACCAGTATTTAATTCTTGAATCAAATGCATCACTGTGGTGCACAACAGTTATAATAATATCAAAGTGTTGGTGTAAAAAAATTATCACACCAACACGATTTTTAAATCACTAAAATTGATTTTAAAATAAAATACTTTTACTGGTAGAAAAAGCCTTGAAAGTAAAATTTGTCACTTTTTTTCTTTGTCTCAGAGTAGCAGCAGGCCTCCTTTCAATGTACAGCTGTTATCAAAGAGCAGTTGTTCCTGTTTTTTAGAAATCTTTTGCAATAAAAACTTTAATTTATTTATTTTTGGTGTTATTGCTTGAGTGTGGTTTCACATCAGTTGGGATTAAGCAAAGTTCCTCCCTACAGGAATTGTTGGGACAATGGGGGGTCTCTGCAGTGGCTTTCACAGGGAACAGTTGTTGGGTAATGTGAGCAGAAATATACAGTGAACACATGGAGAACAGGGACCAGCTGGTGTCTAGGCTCAGAGAGCTCAAAGACACAAGAATCCCACGCTGCGGGGGTTCCTTATTTCCCACATTGTGTGTGTGTCAGAACTATTGTTGAAGCAGCAGCCACACACCATGATTTTCCCCCAAAAACATCAAACGGCTTGATGTGTTTTAGGTTATCTGTGGTCGGGGAGAAAAAAATTGGAGGTCACACTAAATGACCTCAAATTCATGACCAGAGATTCTATAGCATGACAACCAAAGATCAGACAGCATGGACTCAACTTGAGGTGATAATCAGGGTTGAAACGTTGACTGTTCCCATTTTTCGTTTCAGATAAGTGGGTAGGACATATTCTAGTGGCTCAGCAATTGAAGTTTTCTGACCAATCACCAATCTTTAAAAAGCCTGGCCTGCTGATTCTAATTTTGGCTAATACCGATTTAAAAAAAATTGAATTTTTTGTCTGTCAAATAGCTAAAGCCCTGCACACATGGAAGCAAGCACAGTATGTTTTTGTAAACTCTTAAGAACAAATGTGGGTCCACCTGACAGGATTCCGCAGCACAGAAAATGATGTAGTAGGTATGCCGGCCCAATCGGGGGCGCTGTAGCGCTGCCAGAGAACACCAAAATCAACAAACAGTAGTTTTGCCAGATTTTGCATGTTTCTACACAACTGGTACACTTAGTTTATTTTTAAATACATAGAATCTGTTAACTTTGGCTAATAAAGTCACTGGACACAGAAACAGTGTGACTTTAAGATTTAAAGTGACAAGGCGCCACGGACAAACAAAAACCCTGTCGAACGATGCCATGTTTATTTGAAACCGGCATTCTGGAACCCGATTTCAAAAACAATTGCTTCTGGTTTTCCCAAGACGCCGAATCTGCATGGACACAGCCTAAACCACAACAAGCTTTTGCGGATCCATCTGGAATTGTCTTTGTAGATTTGGCCTAGATGTAGCAACAAAAATGCTAAGACAGCAGACCACGGCTGAATTTTCAGACCTTTGCAGTGGATAAGACCGATTTCAGATGCAAGTGTTGACCGATCGCCTACAGTTGAAGAAATTGGGGCTGATTTATTGGTGGCCCCCTATTGGCTTACGGGTGAGTTCAGAGGTGAAAGAACTTCCTTCTAGCCTGATATTGTCTTAGAACAGATTTTATTTTATCTTTTGCTACAGAAGCTTTTCTGTTGGCTGGAAAAACCAACAGAAAAGGTTTCATCTGAATTCCCTCCCTGCTGACACATTGTTGAACCTGGTTGCAGCCTCTCTGCAGGCTTCTCCAGCCCTGCTTACACATGAAACTGTTTCAGCCTGTGAAACTCTACTTTTCACTGTTTATCTAAGGGTAAAGACCTATTGTAGTTGATAAAACTACCTCATTCCTTAGCTCTCCTTCAGTATCAGCTTCTGTGCAGCATCTTTATACAAATAAACTTGTTCAAAACACTTTCACATTTCTCCACATCCTAAAATTTGAATTCTTATTAAATTCTCCCCATCAGAACCAGATGGAGTCTAACGCAGTGTGCATGTCTTTAGCAGACTTGCATGTTTTTCAGATGAAAGTCTGCTTCACACAGCAACTCAAAGGCAGTCGCTCCTGTTTAAGTTGAACAAATGGTGATTAGCTAATCCTCACAGCATGGAACACAGTGTTGCCGTCACCTAATGTTTGTATTGTTCTTGTCCATACGAAGATGTGAAAGGCGTCTCATGTAGCGCTACGTTTTTGAGGACTTTACGGAGTTGAGGACAAATCTGAAACACTTGAAGCCTGTTTAAGAACTTTAACGGCATGAGATGAGCCAGTGATTGAACTGCAGCACGCCTGTTGATAGCGTTTCAAAGATGTCGTCCAAACACTTTAAATGATGCTCAGTGATTTTCAGAGTAACCCTGGGGCTCTTTCTGCCAGCAGCAGAGAGAAAGAGAACACTCTGTAAGTGTATTTTACCATCTTAAAACTGAGACAAAAATTTTTGACGTGAATATTTAAAACTGTCTTTACAATCATACATCAACAATTAGCATACTTGACATTACAACTTCATCGCTCTCTGGGTGTATTCCCTAAAAAAATCAATCCTAACCCTTATCTTAACTCTGAGGAATCCAAAAGCCTGCCAACATGCTACATAATGGATCAGAAAGATTAAATTGAGCAACTTATACACTAGACTACTTTACTCACTGAAAGTCTTGCTCTGTCTTTGCTTTAAACACCAGACATGTCTCAAAAATATCAGAAAGCATTTTACTTCAGATGGCTTTTTACATCCTCTGGTTTTTTAACACTTCAATCATACTGTAAATTCAAACATTGCATCGCCTTCACTCAAAAACAACACACACCAAAGAGTGTTATCAGAGAAGCCTGGTAGAGTTTAGCATAATGTACTGGTGGGAGTCGTCAAATTTTTTGATGACTTGTAAATATTTGCATTTTAACAAGTACGACATGCAAATCAACAAAACGAGCAACATTTTCAATTCAATAACACTTTTTGCTGCTAAATTATTGAATAAATCGACATATTTGCTCAACAACAAAGATATTTGTTTTTAATCTGTTATTAAACTATCACTTTGGTGCAAAGTGCTATTATATCTATTCAGCTTTCAGGTGTATCAGGGACACCTGATCATTCATGGAACTTCTTTGAACAAAAACTTTAGAAATGTGAGTTGTTGATGCTGACGTTAGCGTTTTGGGATATCTGTGCTACTGCTACATGTTATCTTTGAGATGCTATTTTAGGCTTGAATAGCTTCACTGATAGGCTAACTCCTTTTAGCAGAACTTGAACACAATAGTCTTTTCCAGCATCCCATTAGTTTGTTTTTCAAAGCAGAAATTAACCCCCAGTGGGCCAAGAAAAGCGGCTTTCTCGTCCGCTGTTGTATCCAGATGTCGCTTGTGCGTAGGCCTGTCGCGATAAACGATAAATCGATTAATCGTACGATAAATTAAAACTATCGACGTCATTTCAATTATCGGCATTATCGTCTCTTCCGGCCTTTTTCTCTTTCTGTTGATGACACCGAATGAAAAAAGGCTCAACTCCGGTGCTCTCCACTGACCCTCCCTTCCTCATTTCCTTGGTGTAAAGCCCAGCGCACACTACACGATCTTAGAGCTGTCGGCCGATTGTCGGCCCATTTTTAAAACCTGACAGACCACACATTAGCCGACAGAAATCCTAGGTATAACTGTTCAATCGGGTTCGTTCCTGCCGTGTGGTGTCCAACAATGGGCACAAAATAATGGCTGCAAGTCCAGTGAACTAATTTTAAAACCAGGCATTAATCAATGCTTTACTACAATCTACCTGCAATGCATGTGGCTAGTGTCAGCGTAAAGTCCTGACTGAATGAAAATTATTAGAACCTATTTACGTCACGTTAACGAAGAACAGCTGAAAAGTTATCAGCTTTATCAACTGCGGTAGCAATTTCGCTCCAACTCCTCCTCTTGTCATTTCTATATTCTTTGCATGTTGAATAAACATTAATGTTGTTTCCAGTCCGCTGGACTTCGTGTTGTGTCGTGTCAGCTGTTTGGGATTCCCCGACGTAATTTCCCCTCAGAAAACACTGAGGAGAATCCAGGCTTTCTGATTGGCTACCTGTCACATTCAACAGGCTGAGTTAAGATCCCAGTCGGGGAAAACCCCTGATTTTGACCGGAGCGGCAACGACGATCTACCGTAACACACCACACAATCTTAGAAAGACCAACGTTTTAAGATTGTTGTAAGGGGAAAATAGGAGCAAAAAATCATGTAGTGTGAATTATTGCACCAGGTAGTCGATGTGCCCATTTTCTCTATTTAAATCTAATTATTACTGAAGGGCAACATAATATACAGACTTCATAATCTGCAGTCTTTTGGTTGAATGCAGTATTTATTTCCAATTTGGCTTTATGTTGTTTAGTTTTTATCAAGTACATTTTTTGTTATGGAGACTGAGAATCCATTTTGTTTTTGGTTGTTTTGTTTATTTTGTTCATCAGTTCCAGTGTTAAATATTCTTTTGAAAATAAAGTGTATCTATCTTTGGCAGGAAATCACATGCATTATTACGTCATTTCCATTAAATCAGTGTAAAAAGGTCTTCAGACAATATTATCGTTTATCGCAATAATTTTTTGAGACAATCGCTCAGCAAAATTTGCTATCGTGACAGGCCTACTTGTGCGTCAGATTTATGGGCATACTAGAAATGTGTGAGTACAAAGGTTCCATCCAGAATCTTTGCATGTTTAAAAAAGTGTTAATTTTACGTATTAAAATCTAGATTAAAACAGTTTAATCTAGTTCAGTTTGTGAAACTTTACACAATCAAAATTAGGTCAATGTTATAGTTCCCATAGTTACTGCTTCACAGTGTTTCTCTATAAAGCCACAATTTTTATATTTATAAAGTAGCTTCCAGAAAGTATGATGCATAAAGGAATTGTTTATTCAAAACAATGGCTGAAAATTATAATTATGAAATTATGAAAAAGTTTGTTCCACTGAATCACATAACAATCTCACCACTCCTGGTTATGACTACACGTCCAGACTTTTCTAAAGAAGTTGCACTAAATGCTCCATGGAATACCACTTCTAATGATAGTTGAGCTTTTTTTAATGTTGCTGTGATCTTGTAATGATACTGTTCACTTCTATTTCCGAATATCCATGAACATTGATCCATAAATGGCAACATTCATTATTAAATGCGGTTGCATAATAAACCGGAATTGAGCATCAAGACCAGGTGTGTGAACGTAGCCTTATAAGGCCACAAAGCAAGGGGTGTATAAATGAAACAGAATTGCTGGCTTAAAAAAAATAAAATTACCACTTGGTGCATTACTATTCATCATTGTGGCAATACAAATGAGCTCCATGTAACTGTGTTAGCCTGATGTTGTGACTTCAGTTCAAAAGAGACCAACGTGCTTCTATAGTTCTATTATGATCAGTTAGATGGAAACCAGAGTGTCTGTCATTAGAAAAGGCCTCTGAGTTGCAGTGCGTTTATGCTGCCATCCAGTTAAAACGATGAAACTCTTCCTGTGGGATCATCATCCCAAACACACACATTCAGTTTCCCACCATCTTTCTCCAGATCAGACACGCCTCTTATTGTAAAGTTAAGTTGTTCATTGATTGAACCTTGACTATTTTACAAGGGATAGCTCTAATAAAAGCTAAGTTTGAATTTGATCCTAACACACACACACACACACACACCAGATGTGTACTTTCCTTAGTGCCTTCATTTCTGTTAGCATCGTTCATTAGCGAGAATCAATCTGAAGTTCTGAGAGGGTACCACAGCACTTGTATATACACACACTGCTAGTAATGGCCCCTGGGACAAACAAACTTACTCACTCTAAAGCACACAGTCTCAACCACACACACATGTATAAACACCTTCTCTAGCAAACTAACCGGTGATACCAGAAGCGCCCCGACTGGTTCCACTGTACCCTGCCAGTGATAGACAGTGGCAGAGAGATACAGATGTAGGCTAACCTACCACTGTCCACTGTGTGCACTACCAGCCTCAGCACATTTTCATTTCCTTATATGGTTGTAAACCAAGCAGGGGAGGGAAGGGCTGCTGTCTCACTGTCAGTTGGACATGTGACCTGGAAACAGGAAGTGCTGCGCAGCAGAAGAGAAGTAAAGTAATGAGGACTGCTGGTGTAGCTGCAGGCTGACTGACGGGACGGGGTTTTACCCCTCCCTCCAAACCTGTTACACAGACACCTCACACCCTCTGTTGGCCGCAGTGTGTAGACGGAGTAAATGCACAGCTTTTTTTTTTTTTTTTTTTTTTTTTTTTGTGAATGCAGAACTTGCAGCTTCAGAAACGGAAGTTTCAGCAGAATTAATTATTTAACGCTACTTTAAAGGGGTCTGTTTTCATTTGGAAGCATTTAGTTCAACTCTTTTTAAAGCGTTTTTACAGACAGACATTTGAACGATGCGTTGAATTGAGTTTTTAATCCCAGTCAGTTTTTGAGAATTGTCAAAACCATATTCAAACTCAGAATCACCAAAAATAATTATTATTTTTTGTGAATTTTATTTTTCTTTAATAAATTAATGAAATGTCAGTATTATCTTTCCCTGTATGTTAGCTATTTTTCTTTTTTGAATTCAATAAAAAAAAAAAAAAAAATCCAATCTGTGCTTCCTCCTATTATACAAAACTAGATGAAAACTCTAAAATCATTCTGAGGCAAACTATATCCTAATATTTTCATTTGTGTGTTTATTATTTTAAAAGAAGGTAATACATTTAAGCATAGATCTCTCTTTGGTTTCATCAGCCTATTCACATTTTCAACTTTCTGCAATTTTACACACACACTTTTCAGGTTCCTAACACTGCAAAACATTGATATGACTCCCAGAGACTTTTCTGTTAGCCGTACCAAAGTACATAACTTGTGAATAAATTTCATGTTTTGTCACTTTATATCTTCACACTTTAATGCACTTTATTGGGATTTGATGTGTTGGACCAATGAAAAGTAACACATTTATGAGACATGGAAGGTAATGATATTTGAAAGACATCTTGAACACCCTGATACCCCACTTTACTCTGATATCCCTAAATTAATTGCATTACAACTAATTATCTTTAGAAGTCATTGGATTTGTAATTAGATCCAAGCTATTTATAGTATAATCTCAGAACTCTATATCACTTTTCTTCCACTTTGCACTGGTTGGGATTTAAGTTCAATAAAACACTTTGAATTTAATGGTAGTAATATAACTTGATGTGAAAAGGGTCAGGGTGTATTTGCACTTTTGCAAGGTGTTCTATATATGTATTTAATCAGAAACACTTTCCTGATTTTTTTTTTTCGTTTTATGAAGGCATTCTAATAGATTCCGTATAATCCATTGCATACAGAATAGCAGAATAAAAGAACTAAAGAACAGATTGTTATCAGAGTGAGTTCTGTCAGTGATTTCTGATCTGTACTCATGTTTTGTTGTTTTGCTTGCAGGTACGCATAGCAGCTAACTTTGTCATCCATGCCCCGCCAGGAGAGTTCAACGAAGTATTCAATGGTGAGTTCTCCGATTCTTTTTCATTTAACAGTAACAAATAAATTGATCTCCACAATTTAACTTTCAAAGTTATTTTGATTCTTAAGGTGTTTGCCTGATTTATGTTAAGTTTACACAACTTTTTAAATAGGCATTATTATATAAAAGCAACTTTTTTGAGATTTACATTAAATTACAATGTTATTTCCTCATCAAAATCATACCTTTAATGTTGGTTTGATTCTTTCATGCAGAGAGAAATCCTTAAATCTCCCATGGCAACCATTCAGCTGTGATTGAACATAGCTCCACCTTTGAGCTAATCCTTAGAGCTGCAGTCTCACAGAGAACCCCTCACCCGCGACTTCCCCATAGACTAGCCAGCAGCAATTAGCAAACACCTGTTGGTACTGCAAGTCTGCAGAGCTCATTATAGGAGCTGCTTCACCTTTGTAACTCTGGTAAAAATGTTGTTAAAGGATTAATAGTGGAACAAAGTTGTGATGACTTCCTGAAGGCAGAGTTACAGAATAAGCAGGAGTTTTTAAAGAGATAGAGGCCCAATTTCAAGGCGTTAGATTACTAAGTCAAATTTCTTTTAAGTCATATTTGACATATACAGCATTTTTATAACTGAAGGCAACATAGCTACTAGAAATGTGCCTAGAAAACACATACTGCCCCTTCAACAATTCATCACATAATTTAAATATTACCATGTTGCAGAAGAAAACAGCTTTCATGTTGCAATTCCAGAATCCCATGTCCTGCTCAAATGTATACATTTACTTATAAAACATCCCCGTACCTCATTTCTTTTTCCATTCCTGAGGTTTCAGTCTGAGGCAGTTTAAAAGCTGTGGGCTGCAGAAGTCCTTTGTTCCTATCTTACTCTTCTGTTGATAGACGGCAATGACATCGCCACAGACATGTTGCTGCTAGTAAGAACGGCAAGTACACACTCGCAGTGTACTGTAAAGACTTGCTAGATTAGAAGTGTAGATTTCTTTGTATATTTGCAGTAAACACACAACCAAAACCCCCAGTTTGATATCATTTTGTGCGTCATGCACTATATCCATCAAGATCTCAGGCCCTGAGTGCTTTCAGTTAATGTAGTTGAGAAGGGGGCATGGCTTACAGCTTGCAGCAATCACTTTTTCAATGGAGTCTTAGGGCCAGGTTAAGGATTTTGTTTTATTTATTTCAGAAATAAACCCCTAATATTATGAGAAAAAAGTTGTATGACTAAGTTGTAGTTATGCAATAACAAACTCATGGTAAGAAAGCTGACTCACCGCACTGTAACCAAATCTACCTAATGGTATAAATAAAGTTGATTGGCATAATATCAGCAGAGTAAAGTTGTAATAATACCAGAATAAACTTTTTTTAAATGCAAAAAAACAAAACCAAACTGTAAAACTAATATTCTTTCATTTGTGTACAAACACAATAAAGGCACCAAAGTTTACAAATTGTGCTGTACAGAACCTGTTTTCAGTCGGGGATGCTACATAATTTTTTTAACAAGTCCAAGAGTTGTTGAATTTACATCAGAAACTGTGAAGCAGAGCTGTACCACACAGCGTTATGTTGTTTCATAGTGTGCAGAGCAGGAACCTTTCCCTCTTTAATAACCTCAACCTTTCATTTTACCTTTTGCTGTAACAGATGGCAGTATGTCAATGTTTTCCCTCTTTTTGTCCCACTGCTCCCACTGATGCAACAGAGAATGAGATGCTTCGGCCAATTGCAGCTCAGTCTCCACAACACGAGCATGTGCTTGTGACCTCTAGGGATTCTAAGTGTGTTTTGGCATCGTAAAATCCTACCCAGGATCTGTCGCCACCTCTGAGGGAACACTGGAGGACATGGGGAAGAGGGGTCTGTCTGCAGCTTATCACAGTCTGACAGACACCCGCAAGAATAGACCCCCCCATTCCTCAGCACTTTGCTCACTTTGATGTCTTAGTAATTTTCAACCCTTTTCCACTGAGCTAATTTAGCGTGTCTGCTTCCTTTCCTCTGGCATAAACCCTGTAAAGACTGATTTGGAAGTGAATTTGTGTTTGTGACATCGAGCTGCAGCCTGTTCCTTTAACTTTTTCCACTTTCTCACTTGTAATCCCTTCATTTTTCTCCCCAGATGTGCGATTGCTGCTCAACAATGACAATCTTCTCAGGGAGGGTGCAGCACAGTAAGTCTGTTTTGTTGTGCCATTTAGAGGCCTCTGAAGGTCTGTAGCCTGTTTCCATGTCACCCAGACGTTGTCAACGAAACCCGATGAGCCGACACAATGTGACCACAATTGCTGAATGTGCCGTTGGTCCTTTTTTACAAAGTGGCTCCGACCCGTGGAGAACATTCTGGCTGCCACAGAGCAGACTTGTGCCAGTAAATATCCTGTTGCTGGCTCATGGCCAATTACTGCTCAGCAGAGGGGGGCATAAGGATTACACTGTCAGAGGTGCTTTAGTTCAGAAACTTTATAGAATAGTGCTCTGATTATTTTTAAAAGAAAATACGTTAACAGATAATTAACAGTGATCCTTTTAGCCATGAATGGCTATTTTCTTCCTAATCCGTGTACATTGTCTGGATCAGCAACTAAAATATGACTTTAAACTCAGAGAATGGATCAAAACAGGGTGTAAATTGTAATAACAATAAAATTGTTTATTTTCCTCTTTTAGTGCTTTTGCACAGTACAACTTGGACCAGTTTACTCCGGTGAAAGTTGAGGGCTACGAAGAACAGGTGAGCTCCCGTTTCCCTCAACCATGAGAAAAGTGAAAGAACAGGAATTCAGTTTTAGTGTGATGATTAATTTTCTGCCTTTCTGACATTATTTAAATCAGTGTTTAAAACTGGTGATTGGCTGCTACCACCACCATTTTCACCATTTGTTTATTTTGGGACAGACAGTCTTTGAGGTTGGAGGGCCTTCCTCAGGGAGTCAGATGATTCTTAAATTCATCTGTATAAAATTAAATCCTTAAAATATCTTAAATTCATTTTAAAACTATATTGGCATATATGTTATTCATACATGATAGATTTTGTCAGATCTATTGAATCTTGTATATTGTTTTTTTATTCAAAATGTTGATTCACACTCTGACATCTTCTTTGTGTTCTGTAACTCAAGGTGATTGAGGCAACTAGTAGCCAAATTCTAATATTCTTATATACCTTTGCTAGCTTGCTGTTTTGCATGTATCATTGCATATATATTTTTTGCCAGTTGGCTAGAAGATGTTTGTGCATTTCTTTGGAGGTACAGATCTTAAATTCCCTTCATAATGGTCTTTAAAGTTGGTGAAACCTCCAGAAACCCTGTTCTTACCATCACCCTAATCTTTATCTCCCCCAACAGACTCTCTATCTGGAGTCTGTCTGTACTAAAATGTTATTAGTTCAAATCAGAACTAATCTTAGGCCGTAAACCTAAGAGTACCTCAAACCTAAAACTGCCAGATGTTTGAATCATTTTGAGCTTAACTGTAGTTAAGAAAACCTGAAGCAAATACAGTTGCTGAATCTCATATATATCAGAAGTAAAATGATTTTTAGATGAGTAACTTGTATTTTGGCCACTTTTCTCATGGACCCAGAGTTCTATTTGAGAACCTGACTACCATAAACTATCAAATAATATCACATTATTATTTAAGAAAAAAAAAAACATTTCAACCGCTTGTTGTTGTCACTTAGTTTCTGTGATGTGACAAATGAATGTGGGTGTGTGTTCTGTAATGATTGCAGCGTATTATGTAAAGATGTCATCATGTCCCTGTGTTCCTTTATCGCCGACTGAAATTCCCCTGTCAGACACCCAGCAGGCTGAGCTAAGAGTTGAGCAGGAAGGCACATGAAAAGTTCAGGCTGACGTCTATGTCTTGGTTTTTTTTTAATGGGATATATTTTTCTTTGCCTCAATAAAATTGATTAGTTTTGTTTTCTTGTTTCTCTGCCTCTTTCTTTGCCTCCACTCCACGGTTCAGGTCTTAATTACAGAGCATGGTGACCTTGGGAACGGCCGGGTCCTGGACCCAAAGAATAAGATCTCCTTCAAGTTTGACCACCTGAGGAAGGAGGCCAGTGACCCTCGCCCACATGATGTTGACGTCTCCATGGAAGGCTGGAGGAGCGCCGTGGACTCCGCCGTCAGGGCCTACGTCAAGGAGCACTACCCCAACGGAGTGTGCACCGTACGTTTCAGCCCGCTTCCTGGAGCCAGCAGCAGATATTTAGTTTTTAAAAGCTACATGGGCGTTACACTGAGTAGAGTTTTATTGCAGACATTCTTACTGCATGTTCTTTAATGAACAACATTTTAACATGTTTCTGTTTTCCCTTCAGATTTATGGAAAAACCATCGATGGGCATCAAACCATCATTGTGTGCATTGAGTGCCATCAGTTTCAACCCAAAAATTTCTGGTACATCTCAAACTGTGTAAAAGTTCAAGGGGCAGTGTTGTGTAAAATTAACATTTTTGAGCTTCACATAATGCTATGTTATTCCCTCACCAAAAACATACATAGAGTGTTGTCATGATTATTTCATGCATGTTTGAGAACTCCTTAAATCTCCTGTGTCAGCCATACAGCTAGCTGTGCAAAACGCCTGGGTGAACCTAGCACCACAGTTTCCAAGCTTCCACATGAGCAGCGCTCCACCTATGACTTCCCCACTCAGCTCCTTCAGACTAGCCAGTAGCAATTAGGGTGTAAATTGTAATAAGCTGCTTTTCTTTCTTTGGGAATGGTTTCTGGTGGAACTGTTCATCAGCTGAGCTCATGATAGGAGCTACTTCTCGGTGCAATGTTGTTAAAGGGTTAATAGAGGAGTCATGTTGTGATGACTTCCTGCAGGTGAAGTTTCAGAAGGACAGAAGTCCAATTTCAAGGCTATAATTACATGATCAAATTTCTTGTAAGTCATATTTGATATATGTGTATGGCATTTTATACTGAACTGAACTTCACATGGGTACCTAATTGTGTTATAAAATGGCACAATGTGCCTGGAAAACATGCATTACTCCCTGTTTAATTTCCGCTTTGATTGTGATGCGTTAGACCCACTGTGTTAAGCATTACACTGATGATGTTTTTTTTCAGCACATGCTGATTTTCAAGACAGCCTCAAACTCTGCATAATGTGTGTAAGATGTGTGTAAACCTTTTAAGGCTAATACAATAATTATCAGAGGACTTTGGACACTCGGCAGCAGTGCTGAGCTGTTTTTCATCGTGTTAATCTAATTGGATAAGAGCTGGCCCAATCCTCTTTGCTGCTGGGTTTTACTGAGCTTAGGTGTTGTTTGGGGTAATGATCCCACAAGTTTTGTGACTGCTACCACTGACTGTTCCCTCAGGAGAAAGGGGAGGAATTTAAATGTAAACGTATATTAATGTTGGGAAAGTTTGTATTTTGATAATGGTGGTGTCGGAAAAATCCTAAAATCTTTACACCAGAATTATGTCATGTTAAGCGCTCAGTGTTTTTAACAAATAGAGCAGATTAGTTGCATCTTTCAAGCCTCAGGAGATTCCTGAGTTGGAATGAGAGTTCCACTGTGAGTGGAAATATTACAGTATTTACACACAAATCAAACAAAAATGTATTAAATATACTTACATCAAACATACTTTTCATTTAGGCCCACATTTGTGTGTGATTTTTTTTTCTGTCCATCCTCTTCATAATGTTTTAGAAAACAGTGTCTTTAGTAAGAGGCTTTTTCAAATTTGCTGTAATACAGGCAGCTACAGATATTTTTGTTGACAGCCATTACCGCAATAACTTTATGAAAAAGTTTTTATTAATTAGTTACAATATTTGATTTCCTTTTGGGATCAATAAAGTATTTTTGAATTTAGTATTCTAATTTTAAAGAATTTCATTACATGTAAGCAAAAAAATCATCATAATTAACAGAAATAAAAGCTCTCAAACATCCATCTGTTAGTAATTGGTCTATATAATGTGTAATGGACGTAGCAATAAAGTTTCTGAGATAAATTGACTTTTCTATGATATGATGCCAATTGTGACAGTAATTAATTATATTATTATTATTATTATATTTTCGTGCAGGAATGGACGCTGGAGGTCAGAGTGGAAGTTCACCATCTCTCCCTCCACCACTCAGGTGGCAGGAATCATGAAAATCCAGGTATTTGCTTTTTTTTATTGGTGAATCTGACTTTTTCTGCATGTTCCTGACAGCAAGTTGGGCGCTGAATCAGAAACAACAGGCATCGGGCCTTTCAGCTGCTTTTCTTTCTTTGAGAAACCAGTTTCAAGCATGTTAAAAATTCTCATAACTGAAGATTATTATTTCTTCTTTCTGTTTTTTCTTTCCTCCCATTTTTTAAGATATGTGATAAAAGTAGGAAAAACTGACATAATAAGCACTGGACATAATAATATACACTTTAGCCTTAGATGGAATACCTTGTACATATCTCCAGATCTGTGTTGAATATTTATGAAGACTATAAAGGTAAACTCATTCCATCATCCATAGTGATTTAGAACGGCGGCCTACTCTCCCACTGTATGTGTATGGGTCACATTGAAGGTATTTGTATTCTGTCTAAGCACCTACAGTATTTCCATATCAGATGCTGCCTATGAATCACCTTTTGACAGTCACTGGGAGGGAGGGTTGTTCTGATGTTCGCCTAGCAACAAGCTCACTCACCTGGAGAGAATTTAAATGGAAAATAATCATCAGATTCTTCAGAAGGCCGCATGGTGTCCAAAACAAGCCTGACTGCTTCCGGTTCATACTGGAGAAGGTGTGGAAGCTGTACTGCTAATTACAGTCATACGCTGGTCGCGTCCCAAATTTAGTAAATATTGGTGTCATGTCTTTGAAAGAGTTCTTTCAACTGAATGTCCCACAAGATCTTGCATTAGCTTTAAGAACTGTAGCCAAAAAAGTAAGGAAGAGCTAAAATATTGTTTCTCTGCTTAGGTTTCAAAAGCAGAACTATTAAAAGTTCTGCTTTTAAAAGCAGCGTAATGAACAGTGTGAACAGATAATGCACTATATATATTCCATCCTCACCCCTGATGGAATATACATCGGTCCATACTGATTGAGGCTTTAGAAACCCATTTTCATCTAGTGAATAAATAATTCAATAACTTATGAGTTGGTGTCTCACTTACTGCCATCTATTCACTTTGTTTCTGTTTTTGTTTGTTTTTATTGTCTTTTAATAAATTTCTTTAGGTGACTTCCAGAAAGATGAATTGAAATTATTATTATTAGTACTGTTGTTAATGAAAAAATAAATAAAATTAGATTTAAAGTAGTGAAGAATGATGTATCGTCACCAAATTAAGATATTTTTAGCATATTTGCATCAGTCTGATAAATAAAACTGGACTAATATAAACTTCTGACATTTATTTCCATCTAATTGCCGTTTGTTTATGGAGGGGAGGGAAGGAGGTTGGCCCTGTTATAGTGATGCAACAAAGGATTGTGGGAAGTTTTAACTCAAGGAGTGAGGCAGTGGTGATGTGAGCAGGGTGGTCAAAACCATAGGGAAGTATGTGTATACTGTTTAAATATATATATGTGTGTGTGTATGTGGCCATAACAGCACTATTAAGGTCAGATATTGGACCAAATCTTCATATTGGTTCATCCACAGTTTGAGATTTCCAGGTCTAATGCTGTATGTCGTTGTTTTTTACCATATTGTTTGATTGATTCCTAGCAGCTGTTTGATCAGAGAAGAAGTCACTATTACATGTCTACCATACAAACTACCATAGAAGCTGAACTATGCCTTCAGGTCAGACACAGAGTGAATGTTCTGTTCTTTCATCTGTTCAGGTTCATTACTATGAGGATGGAAATGTTCAGCTGGTGAGCCACAAAGAGGTTCAGGAGTCCATGCCTGTTTCTGTAAGTATGACTGCAAACCTGTCTTACACTAACTTTAATGGTGTGGGGAGCTGTTGGTGAATAAGTCCAGATTTTTACAGTGATGGTTTTCTAACATGAAAACGTTTCCATGGGGATTCTTTTTTCACTTGCACAGTAGAAATGATAGCCAGTGTTCTAAACTTAACTTGTTCTAAAACAGATGATGAATGTGTTTTTGTTCTCTTAGAATGAGGCTTCAACTGCTAAGGAGTTTGTTAAGATCATGGAAGCTGCAGAGAATGACTATCAGGTATGTTAGTGGTGTGAAACTGACCTTTCACCCCTATGTGGTATTCATATTCAGAACATGTGACTGGAATGAGCTGTCCAGAAAAAAAGAAAAAAAAAAACACTTTATTGATCAGTGAATCCAACATAAGAAAAACACTCTTCAGTGTGGAATTGTCACTGCAGCAGGACAATCCAACCACAGAGCTCATAGAAAGGAAACTATTTGTAGAAACAACTGTACAATGGCAGAAATCTTTTAAGTTGTAGAGATTACAGTGTGTTATCTGTTCACACTGTTCATTACATTAAGCACAAGTGTTGTGCTAATTTTATGCAGAGCAGAAGCTTTAGATTTAAGCTCTGTTATCATGTTTTCATTTTTAAATACTCAAATTCTGTGTAACAAAACTTCTCTTTCACACACAGTGTGACGTCTCCCCCAGCATCTATACCTCCTTATGCTTCTGGACCCTTCTTGTTATTATAAAATTAATACATCACAGAAAGGCTCCTTAAGGAAGGGCCACAGTTCTAATATTTATGACCGATTTGATAATATAGTGCAGAACAAGACATAAAATATGGTGGTTCCGTTTTATTTTATTTTTTTTGCTGAAATCTTCACTAATTTAACTGTAACTTTTAGCTGTTTTGTGGAATATTGGCTTGATATTACTATATCTGTTTTTGAGAGGGTATCATTTTGAAATATCTTTCAGTAATTTTCAGAGTTTGGAGGAAAATTGAAATCAGCCAAATTCGGTGATGGCAGATCTGAACTTCACAAAATCAGCTATCATAGTTCATCTGCTTCCTAGACGTTAAACCCAGTCGTTACGGCTCAGTGCTTTGAAATGCGGTACTCTCTTCTCGATTTCATCAGAAAGAACTTTCATGTCAGGATTATGTTTGTAGGCTGAGAAAAAAAAAAAGTTGATTTAATTTTATGTTTATAAATCTGCATCGCCACGCTCCTAGAAAATACTGATTCATATTTGCTGATAATTCAGCCTTTAGGCTGGGAAAACAAACTATTTGATCTAAATTTGCCACATTGGCTCTTCTTCCTGTATAACCATTTTATATTCACTTCCTCTTCCTGTCCTATTTCAGACGGCCATTAACGAGAATTACCAGACCATGTCGGACACTACCTTCAAAGCCTTACGCCGCCAGCTTCCTGTGACACGCACCAAGATCGATTGGAACAAGATCCTGAGCTACAAGATTGGCAAGGAGATGCAAAACGCTTAAAAAGAAAAAAAAAACAGCAGAGAAGAAAACAGACAGATCCCCTTGACCCCTCACCCCCCTCCCAAACAATGTTGCATGACTGGATAGTTGTATCATCTTTGTACAAAAATGAGAGAAAACGGGGACAAAGAAGGTTTTGGTCTCACAGCCAGAAGTTGTCCCATACATGGCTACCTTTCTTTACATGCACTGTATTATTGGATCCATGATGACAAAAGTTTAGTGTATTTGGGGAAAAATGAAAACCAAAATCTAGAGGAAACATTGGAAGACATAGGAAAAAAAGAGCAAAAACTTGGATATAAGAACAAACCGCATAAAGTTTCATTACCACACGTGCAATATCTGAGTGAGGCCACACCTTTTATTTTGACCTGATGAGATACGGATTGAATTTGCAGATGTGGTTAAAAACAAATCATTTTTTGGGAGACTTTTTTTAAATTTTATTTTTTGTTTCTTTACAAAAGAGCCCAGATATTACGGCTAAAATAAATAACTCCTTTCACTTCACGGTTAATGTTCTGTGCAGTCAAGTGCATAAAGCAAAACAAAATAAATGGTTTTGTGTTCATCTTTGGCACAATCAGCCAACATTGACAGACACTCAATGTTCTTATCCCCTCATTTTGGTACTTTGCCTCACCGTCTGTCCTATATGTGAGATCTCAACTTCACAGTGCTTCTAGCCTTTTTGACTTGACATTTTCTGAACTCTCACTCCTTGCAGAGAGGTTGGGCCACTTCAACAAGCTTAATTAACAAGACATGAGTCGCTCAATAATGTGCTTAATGTCCAATTTACAATAAAATTAAAAAAGTATCACTTTCTCCTCCAGTGCTTATTTTTTATTAAAAAAAGCAGAACCTGACTGTATTATATAAATGAGGCACACTGTAATATATTCCTGTATGAAACAGCCTGTCTGTCAGTTTGGTGATTTATTTCCATGAGATTAACTGTAATTCAGTCACAATTATGTTGCATTAAATGACAAATTTTCTATTTACTGACTCACTCCTAATTTTTTAAAACATTTACTGTGTTACAGCCAAAATTCTGTCGTCGGCGTCCTTGTTTTTGACTTCACATTACTCTGCAGCGCAGCATGATTGTTAAATGTCACCCAGTTACTGTTGTAAAGAGTTAATCGAACACATGCCAGAGCTTGTTGTAGAACCACTTCATAAACTGTACAACACTACTTCAGTTCATTAAAGTTTCTAATTCAATTCAGTTTATTTCTATAGCACCAATTTTCAACCAGTGCACTTTACAAAAAGCAAGTCATTTCAATTCAGTCACCCATACATTCCAGTGAAACAGTGCAACACATTAATTATACAGATTAGATTAAAAAGTTTCTATCTAATCAAACCCAGCAGATTTTATTGAGTGATTGACTGGTAGCATGCACTCCTTCAGGACCAGCACGTAGTAACAATCGCTTGTGTTGTCATTGACTTTATAGCAGGGGTGTCAAACTCCAGTCCTCAAGAGCCGCTGTCCTGCACTTTTTAGATGTGCCACAGGTCCCAAACACTGGAATGAAATGGCTTAATGACCTCCTCCTTGTGTAGATCAGTTCTCCAGAGCCTTAATGACCTAATTATTCTGTTCAGGTGGTGCAGCAGAGACACATCTAAAAGTTGCAGGGCAGTGGCCCTGCAGGACTGGAGTTTGACACCTGTGCTTTACAGCAATCGCTCATACCATGTATGCATCCAGCAACGGTGGAGAGGAAAAACTTCCCTTTACAGGAAGAAATCTCCAGCAGAACCAGACCTCAGCTCAGTACAAGGGACCATCTACCATGACTGATTGGGGTTTGAAATGACAGTACAATGTACAAGAAGAAACTGATGAATTGATGTTGGATTATTTTATGTTCATGAAAGTAAGAACTTAAAAGAAGAGGGAGAATGAGTAGTCGGTGGCATCAGAAAAACTGAGAAAACCTCAAGTTAGCAGAGAAGAAGCTTGCTCCTTGGGAATAAGATATTCTTACAGTCTAATTGTCTATTAACTTCTATCAGGTAAATTAAGTCTTGTAAGGACTGAATTTGATCTGGAGTTTTCTGGAGTTTCCCTGAACGTTACATAAGACAACACTGGTGAGCTGGCTGGGTAATCCGTGACTGAGAAAATTGGCAATAATTTTCTTTGATTACCATTTAAGAACAATCTTTTCGCTGGACAGACTTTAGTTTGGAAACAACCTCTGTAATCCTTTCCAGACTGAAGGGCAGTAAATGTTTCCTCTCTAAGATCATTGTATGTTTAATAGACATTCACACCTGCTGATTATCAGCTCTTGGCTGCTACTTTTGCTCTTAAACCCGATGTGGACAGTAGCTGGTTTTTTTCCCACAGCTTTTTCCCCCTCACTTTGGCTTCGTCTTTGTTGAAAAAGTGGATAAATAATAGTTTGGAATCTGTTGTACTTTTTATGAAATTGAGATTGCATATTATTTAGAACCTGGTTATTATATATTAGCATGTAAAGCTGTATGTGACTGGAAAAAATCTATAATGATATGCAAAAAGAAATTAAATATATATATAGTCCAGTTAGTATAACAGTCCAGTTATACAATACTTTTTCGACGGGCTGTTTTTGATCCAAAAAGGAATTTCGAGTGTCTTTTATGAGTAATCAAAGGCAACAGAAGCCTACACTAACAGGCCAGCATTTCAAACCTCGAAAAAGATATATATATATACACATATATACATACATACATACACACATACATACATAAATAAATAAATAAGTGGGGAAAAAAACTATTTCCAAGCACTGTTTAGGTGAAATCACTCAATTAGGTTTATTCATATATTGTGCACAATACAGAGAGCTTGTAGGACAATCGGTAATGAAGCAGGTCTGGATGAAAAGCTCTGTCAGGCAGAGACAACACATGAGTTTTATACAAAGGGATAAGGGATCCTAAGCATGGGAAACAGACTGGTTCCCATGCAGCTGGGGAAAACAACGTCCAACCTTGTACATGTAACCAAAATAGTTTTAACTTGGTGGGGATATACTGGAACTTAGAATAAACATATAGCAATACAACTAGCAGGTGTAACCTTATAGTAATTTTTCTACATATATACATATATATATATAGAGAGAGAGAGATATATAGATATCTCTCTCTCTCTCTCTATATATATATATATATATATATATATATATATATATATATATATATATATATATATATATATATATATAATCCTTATTATATATGGCCTAAATCATCTGTTGTCAAGAAAGAGGTGGTAATTTTGGCAAAAACAATCTTAGCATATTTGGCAAAAAATGGCATAGTCGTTATTTTATGAAGGTGACAAAATATATTTTTGAAATATTTAGATCTGGAATTTTTAAAGGAAAAAAAGCAGGAATAATGTCAGAATGACATAAAATTCAAAAAGCGAGTCCAAAGTGACCTTTTAAAGAAAAAATAAAATAAAATAAATATAAATAAATAATTACAACAATGGTAAAATAGCGACATCTTGAGGCAGTGAGCGCTATTGAACCAATGTGAAAGCCCCGCGGCTGTCTGGTAACTGTTAGCTGACGTTAGCAGTGTAGCTCACTTTGCAGACACGTATACACACAGTTTAGACACATGTTGGAGTTACGCTGGGAGAAATGCTAAATCCGAATAAGGAATTCACCGGCTTTCCCACTCTCACGAATTAAGGTTAGCTCTCACACGCTGCTATTCTAATGTCTGTCCTATTAGAGTCATTCTACGTGCCTTCGTTTTTCCTCGCTTTAGTGTAAGTTTTTACGCTTTCCAAACAGGAGGGAATTGATATTAGCTGTTAGCTAGCCGGGTAAGGTAAGGTAAGGGGCGTCTTTTTAGCCAGGTAGAAGTTATATTTCCTCACGCGCGCAAAAATGTGGATTGCATACGGAGGAAGTTTCCTGTATAAACTCTCTTTCGTGCCCGGTGCTGTTAGCGAGCCCCATGCAGCAGAGCTGTGCATTGTTTTAAATGGTCCCCGTCATGTTTCAGGGCAACACTCTGTGTTCACTGTAAAAATGGACTTATTATTTCGCCCACCTGTCTGTTTCCTCTTTTGAAAAGGAATGAACTCACGTTCAGGTCGTTTAAATGAAGCGCACGTCAGAATAAAGATTCCAGCTTTTCCACCTCTTGTCCCCTGTGGACTGGTCGGGTTTGACCTGGAAGTGCTGGTTCCAGCGTTGGCATGACTGGTCGTCTTGCTGTCCCAGCAGCTGAGGATGGCTCTCCTGTGACCGTGTGCCGAGCATGGAAGAATGTGTTCCTTTTAGAAAGCCAGCTAGCTGGAGCAGGAGAGCCCGCAAGCACAAATTGACTTCCCGCGGTGTTGAATTTTCTTTGTGTGAGTGAACAAATTGTTGACTTGAAATCTTGAACAATTTCGGTTTTTGTAAGAGGTAAAATGTGGCGCGCGCCGGCTGCACTTACCTTGTCACTTCCTGAAGGGATAATGGTGCTTCTTCTGCTCTTTTCTGAAACAATCCGTGGAAGATCCCAAACATTATTTAAAAAGGGTATAAATCATTTTAACCATGACATCATCTAGTAAATGTTAATTAAACACAGATATTATTTTCTTTTTTCAAACCTGATACCTCGTTTACGTAGTTTTACTGTTTTGTGAGAAGAAGTTTCATTACAAAAAAAATCTTGTTGGTTGAACGGAAATAATTTATTTAAATCTTAATTTTAAATGAGAAAGTTTTCATCAGAAACTCTTAAAAGGCTAATAAAAAGCATAGAGTGACTTACCTAAGGATATTCAACTGGAGGTATTGGAGGTTTATGGTAGAGGAGCACAATTCCCTTAATTGTGGGCTGACTGACAGACCCACCCACTGGGTTACACTGTTGCCAACTTACAACTTTTCAGACAAAAAAAAATTGGTAAAGCCAAAATCGGAATTGGCAGGCGAGGCACCGATTGCCAGAAAGCTGCCATCGGTGTATTAACAACATTCAAATATGTTATTTGATGATCCACAATTATACCTTGTTCACCCAGCTCAGGAATTCTCAGAGGTTTGTTGTACAATCGCTCCATCCTCGAAAAAGAACAGTTCAGATAAAGCAGCTAAAAGAAGCGTGTCAAAACATGGATTCATGATTTTCAGATCATAAAAAATTATGAGAAGCTAAAGAAAACAAAAAATCTGTTAAAATTATGTGTGCTTTATTATCTCCTGGGCCCACAATGGAGTTTTGAATTGATTTTTGTCTTTTCATTAAGTTTTGTGCTTTTACCTGTTCAGATTTTACTAATAGTTGATGATTTTGTTTAGGTCTATAATGGATGCCACTGAAACTCATAGAAAACAGTCATTTAGCTCTCTAATCAGTAGCAAAGATTTATACTTCATCAGTTTAATACAGTGAGGGTGAATTAAAATCACAATTAAATCTGCTGAAACATGGCTGTATTTTTACCTTTGTGCTATGTGAATGGCAGACTCTGATAGACACCTTGAATTGAGCCAATCAGAAGAATCCAACTGATAGCCTTCTCTCACTTCCCCTTCCTCTGCGACATTGTTTCTGGTCGTTTCTTCCCTTTTGGTGGTTTATCAGAAGTGGAACTGTGTGGGATTCCCCTTGACAATGTTTAGGACTTTATCTAATCCCACAAATGTTTCATTTAATTTAAACTGGGATGTTTTTGTCTGCTAGGGAGTTTTCTGTTCCAGGTGATTGGACCGAAGTGTTTTCGTTGCTCTTCTTGTCACAAAGCTGTCATTGGCTCGCAGCCTTGTGGGCGTGGGTGTGTGTGTGTGTGCGTGTGTGTGTGTGTGTGCGCTGTTCTCATACACACTTGCAAACTTTGCAGCAGCAGCAGAACCATTCTCCCGTGTCCTCAGCAGGCGGACAGGGAAAGTGTTCAATCCCTTAAGTAATAATATTCCTGCCAGGGAGCAGTAGCTCTGCTTCCATGCCATATTTATGTACTTTGAAGTGACTAAAACTGTTTTTTTTTTCCGTTTGAATTGATTTAAAGAAAAAAAGAAAGCAATATTCAGCCATGATGGAAAGTGATTGTGTTTAAAATATGAGTAGTTAAATATATATTTTTTAGTACTTTTTATAATAATAAAAAAATCTCACAGCCAGAGAGTTTAGGTGATAAATTATAAAGATGTTTTTTCTTCTTGCATAATAAAATTATTGCTTTTATTGTTGTTGTTTATAAAAATATTTTTCCTGCGGAACACTGAAAATGAAGACAAAGTAGTTTCCCCTAATGAACCGTCCCAATTGGTTACCAAGCAGAGATCAGTGATCAACTCTTTATTCTTTCTTGCAAGAAACGGAACAGCAAGCAAACATATCCAGTGTGTGATGAGTCTGGTCTGCTGTACCCAGACAGAGTCACTACGTACTAATCACAAAGTTTCTCAGCAGGAGCCTGGGAACTCTGGTTTCCAGCATTGTAACGCTTCATTGGGCAGACCCAACCTTGAACATAGCGGAGTCTCATGTTTACTTTCTGTGGTTCCTCCTTTAGTTCCAGCAGGGTGAAAACACAATGAGGCTCACATGAATGTGAAGACCTAAAGTAAACGCCTTTTTTGGGTTACAATCAAAAAATCAGAAGCTATGGTCTAAAATTCCACTAACAAGCACTTTGTGACTGCTGTATAAATACATTTTTCTTACTTACTAACTAGTAAATCTCCTGGATTAGCTTTCTTTTTTTTTTTTCTTTCTCAGCAACCATCAAGGATTTTCCGAGTGAGCTCGGTGACGCAACACACCCAGCCACAGCCCTGGTTCACCGCAAATCCAGAGCAGACTGGTCACAAGTCTTTATTTAGAAGCTGAGCAGCAGCAGTGTGCTGGTAATGTGATCTCAGCGAGAAATGCCTGCTCTACTGTACCTGCCCAGCTTGGTCCAGGCACAAGTCTCTTACCTTCTCCATTCATATCTGCTGAGGACGGCCACATGCCTGAGCTCGGATCATTTCTTCCAGTTTTTTTTTTTTAACTTTTTTTTTTTGAATCACCTACTCAGGGTTCTTCAAAGCTAACACTGACGCTGTCACAGCTGGCTGTGGAATACGTGACCCACGGAGTTTGTGAAAGCTTGTGAAGCTAGCAAACACTTGAGGTTGCTAAGGGTTACCTGAAGAACCCTCTGAAGGTGAACTAAAGTTATGATTCAAAATTCATCTCACCTAATCTGACCAGTTTTATTTCAAACAGGGAGAACTTATGACTATTTATTTTGTTAAATGGATCAGTTTTGGACATACACCTCAACGCAACAGTGTTGAGTTAAAAGTGTGTGTGGTTTTTTTTTTAGGTAGACGGGAGAAGAATAGCTTTTAGGTTTTACATAGAAATAGTAATGGTGAATTACATTAATAAGTTATGGAGAAATTTAATGTACAAAAATAGTAATTTCATAATCTCTAAAAACACATTTTAAAGGATAAACTCTTTGTTTTTCCCACTGACTGGAAATATAAAGAAGCAAAGGCATTCTTTGTGTCACTGATACTAGAATTTTTAGCATTAGTCAAATTAATTACACTTTAATTTTCAATTACCATGGGTTATTAAAATAGTAAATTATTAATTACTTTAATTCTTTTCCACCACATTCTTCAGACTGGAGAAAGACTGGATGTAAAACATCTATCCTGGTGGATAAAACCTAACTTCTTACTAGAGCTGTTTTAATATTCATTATTTCAAGCATTTAATGATTCTATTGATTTAAGTGATTCTTCATTTAACGTTTATATTTAGTGGCAGCAAATCATTTATGATGTAAAAGCCTTTCTGAGTTTGTAAGTCAGCAGTTGGGATGTGGCCGTCGTGCGAGGCTGACGCCTGCGTTCAGAGGCAGGTGGCTATTTCCCCTCCCCGTCACTTCTCCCTGTTTTGCATACAAACACGGTTTAATGGATGGTATTTCCAGTGGCCTGCATTTAAATGCAGTTAGTATTTGACTGCCTGCACATATTTGAATCAATGCAAACTCTGTCATGAAATGAACAAGAATCTGTCGGATAACAGACGCTCTCCAGGTGTGTTCTTTTGTTCATTTATTACAACTAGGATTTTTTAATACCAGTAATAGTTTACTGATATGTTGTTTTCTTTTTAATTGCTCTACACTTTTTCAGTACTCCTGCAACAGCATTGGATTGCTTTACTTAGTTTGACCCTTACATTATTTACTTACTGTAGTTTTATTGTAAGTGTAGTTTGTTTTTCTTTCTTTTTCAAATCTTGGCTTAAGATAAAACCAAGTCATCCATCAGGTTGTGTTGTGGAAAATTCAAATCCCTCTGACCCTCAATCGCACCATTGCACTTCAGTGGTTATTGATGGCAACAGACCAAAGCACAAAAACATCAATAATATTGATATTTGTCACTTTGATAGTGCACATAAAACCAAACACCTGCCACTGTACAACATTAAGGACCATTGGTTGTATTAGCAGCCTAAAAGAATAATCTCAGGTTATTTTTGAAATTATAGGCACTATACTACTTAGGCATTAAACACATGTAGTGCGTTAGGAGTTCAGCAGATACTTACATGTGAAGCCGACATTATGTACCTCCACAAAGGTCAACTTTGGCCGTCAACTACAGCCTCCTTTTGCTCTGCCATTAAGGTTGCTAACCAACAACCAGGTCACATCTACACGTGTGCGTTAACAATAGTCATCCCATTGTTATATCCAACTTAGTGACTTTGTACTAAATTGGTTTTTAAAAAAAAATTGGAGTCAGTAGGTCAAGTTTTTTAAAGATTAGTAATCGGCCAGAACGCTGCAATCAGTACGCCCCTAATTGGAACATCCCACCAACTTACATTTTTAACCCAGTGGTTAAAGTTTTGATTTAATCTCAGTCTATCCTATACTTGGACAATAACTAGACAATAACCTTGTGCAAAGTAACAGTGCTTACAGCACTAGAAGAAAAAAACAACAAACTATAATATGATATTTTCTTTATTCTTTAATCTGTTAATTAATATCGTATCCTGAGAACAAGTGAGGAAAGTATTTTCCTTCTCCCTAGTTATAAGTCTGCACACATTTGTGGGGTTTTTGGTGGTCACTTTAAATTTGAATTCTTCCACCACATTAATCCTGATTTCTCATCTGTTTATGGAAAAATAAATCCCTGATCTCAAAAATAATCCAGGTTCCCTTTGGGTCCACGTCCAACTTCTCTGTAAACGGAAATTTATCTGATTGAAGGTGCAGCGCAGCAAACATCCACGCAGTAGGAGAAAGGACATGTCCATAGCTGTGTGATTGTTGTAACCGACAAAAGAATACTGCATATATTTGATAAACTACACATCAATTACTTCAGAAATACAACTCACTACATACCAGGACAACCATTGACAACTGTTCTCTTCCTACTTTGTGCTTTTTCTCAGCAAGCATCTCTTTGGAAATGATAATTGGTCCTTAACGGGACCAAGAATCTGATAAGTAAAATAGAGCGAATATTGCTAACTTTACAGTATTGATCCCTCAGAAATCCTGTAGAGGATCTCTGACCTCTTTCCTGATCAGCTGTTGTGGCAACATTCTACTCTGTCCTGCAGGTTCCTGGTCAGGCCTCCAATAATAAGACCATCCGTCACCTTCTCATATTTCCTCTCGCAGAAGGATGGCCAGGCTCCTCTCCTGCTTATTTTTAGTTGCCTAGCAACCAGTGAAGGATGTCAGGGTGGTACTTTATGATGGAAGTGGGGGCAGGGTGAGGTGTACATTGTTCAGGGATGAAATGCTCCTGAATGCTGTCCTACCGATGAAAAGCTATAATGCATTCATTTAAGGTCAGCATTGTGGCTTTTCTTTTTTAACCTCATTCACCTGGCAGCACTTACAGTTTTTAAGGATTTACATCCTGATTGTGTTAGAAATTATAAAAGGCCCAGTCACCGCTAAGCAAAAGCCTGCGTGTATTTTGAAACATCCTTGCTTTAGAAAGAGGGTTTGCTTTTCGGTCTGTCGCAATAAGCAGTAATTCATGAAATAATTCGCATAATAAATTAAAGCAAGCTCAATAATTTCCTTTTAAATGATTCGTAGTTTTTTGTTTTTCTCTTTTTTCCCTTTTTCTACCAAAGACTTGATGAAAAAAGTCCAGAAACATGGATAGAAACACGGTTAGTGTTGTAGTATTAGCTTTTAGCGATACCACAGCTAGCAGGTTTCATCCATCATTGCTTTTTTCCTGTCAGTCTGCCTCATTGGGACGTTATCTCTGAGCAATGCTGTGTTTGCAGTTTATTGATCCATCCATCCATCCATCTTCTTCCGCTTATCCGAGGTCGGGTCGCGGGGGTAGCAGCTTCAGAAGGGAGGCCCAGACTTCCCTCTCCCCGTCCACTTCTTCCTGCTCTTCCGGGGGAATCCCGAGGCGTTCCCAGGCCAGCCGAGAGACATAGTCCCTCCAGCATGTCCTGGGTCTTCCCCGGGGCCTCCTCCCGGTGGGACGTGCCCGGAACACCTCACCAGGGAGGCGTCCAGGAGGCATCCTGACCAGATGCCCGAGCCACCTCAACTGGCTCCTCTCGATGTGAAGGAGCAGCGGCTCTACTCTGAGTCCCTCCCGGATGACTGAGCTTCTCACCCTATCTCTAAGGGAGATAGGGTGACACCCTACGGAGAAAACCCATTTCGGCCGCTTGTATCCGCGATCTCGTTCTTTCGGTCACGACCCAAAGCTCATGACCATAGATGAGGGTGGGAACGTAGATCGACCGGTAAATCGAGAGCTTCGCTTTTTGGCTCAGCTCTTTCTTCACCACGACGGACCGGTACAACGCCCGCTTAACGGCAGACGCTGCACCAATCCGCCTGTCGACCTCCCGCTCCCTTCTTCCCCCATTCGTGAACAAGATCCCGAGATACTTAAACTCCTCCACTTGGGGCAGGACACCCCTCCTGACCTGGAGAAGGCACTCTACCCTTTTCCGGCTCAAGACCATGGCCTCGGATTTGGAGGCACTGATCCCCATCCCGGCCGCTTCACACTCGGCTGCGAACCGCTCCAGCGAGAGCTGCAGATCACGATCTGATGAAGCCAAAAGGACCACATCGTCTGCAAAAAGCAGAGATGAGATCCTAAGGCCACCAAATCGGATCCCCTCAACACCTTGGCTGCGCCTAGAAATTCTGTCCATGAAAGTGATGAACAGAATCGGTGACAGAGGGCAGCCCTGGCGGAGTCCAACTCTCACCGGAAACGAGCCCGACTTACTGCCGGCAATGCGGACCAGACTCTGACACCGGTCATACAGGGACCTGACAGCCCGTATCAAAGGGCCCGGTACCCCATACTCCCGGAGAACCCCCCACAGAGCTCCCCGAGGGACACGGTCGAACGCCTTCTCCAAGTCCACAAAACACATGTAGACTGGTTGGGCGAACTCCCATGCACCCTCCAGGACCCTGCTGAGGGTGTAGAGCTGGTCCAGTGTTCCACGACCAGGACGAAAACCACACTGCTCTTCCTGAATCCGAGGTTCGACTATCCGACGGACCCTCCTCTCCAGTACCCCCGAATAGACCTTGCCAGGGAGGCTTAAGAGTGTGACCCCTCTATAATTGGAGCACACCCTCCGGTCCCCCTTTTTGAACAGGGGGACCACCACCCCAGTCTGCCAATCCAGGGGAACTGCCCCCGATGTCCATGCGATATTGCAGAGTCGCGTCAACCAACACAACCCTACAACATCCAGAGCCTTAAGGAACTCCGGGCGGATCTCATCCACCCCCGGGGCCTTGCCACCGAGGAGCTTTTTAACCACCTCGGCGACCTCGTCCCCAGAGATTGGAGAGCCCAACCCAGAGTCCCCAGGCTCCGCTTCCTCAGTGGAAGGCATGTTGGTGGGATTGAGGAGGTCTTCGAAGTACTCTGCCCACCGGCCCACAACGTCCCGAGTAGAGGTCAGCAGCACACCATCCCCACTATAAACAGTGTTGGTGCTGCACCGCTTCCCCCCCCTGAGACGCCGGATGGTGGACCAGAATCGCCTCGAAGCCGTACGGAAGTCTTTCTCCATGGCCTCTCCAAACTCCTCCCACGCCCGAGTTTTTGCCTCAGCAACCGCCCGAGCCGCATGCCGCTTCGCTCGCCGGTACCCATCAGCTGCTTCTGGAGTCCCACAGGCCAAAAAGGCCCGATAGGACTCCTTCTTCAGCCTGACGGCATCCCTCACCGACGGTGTCCACCAACGGGTTCAAGGGTTGCCGCCGCGACAGGCACCGACAACCTTGCGGCCACAGCTCCGATCGGCCGCCTCGACAATGGAGGCACGGAACATGGTCCACTCAGACTCCATGTCCCCCACCTCCCCCGGGCAGTGTTCGAAGTTTTGCCGGAGATGGGAGTTAAAGCTCCGTCTCACAGGGGATTCCGCCAGACGTTCCCAGCAGACCCTCACAACACGTTTGGGCCTTGCAGGTCTGACCGGCTTTCGCCCCCACCACCGGAGCCAACTCACCACCAGGTAGTGGTCAGTGGACAGCTCCGCACCTCTTTTCACCCGAGTGTCCAAGACATACGGCCGCAGATCCGACGAAACGATGACAAAGTCGATCATCGAACTGCGGCCTAGGGTGTCCTGGTGCCAAGTGCACATATGGACACCCTTATGCTTGAACATGGGGTTCGTTATGGACAATCCATGGCGAGCACAGAAGTCCATCAACAGAACACCACTCGAGTTCAGGTCGGGCGGGCCGTTCCTCCCAACCACGCCCCTCCAGGTCTAACTGTCGTCGCCCACGTGAGCGTTGAAGTCCCCCAGCAGAACAAGGGAGTCCCCAGGAGGAGCACTCTCCAGTACCCCCTCTAAGGACTCCAAAAAGGGTGGGTAATCTGAACTGTCGTTCGGCCCGTAAGCACAAACGACAGTCAGAACCCGTCCCCCCACCCGTAGGCGGAGGGATGCTACCCTCTCGTTCACCGGGGTAAACCCCAACGTACAGGCGCCGAGATGGGGAGCAACAAGTATGCCCACTCCTGCCCGACGTCTCTCACCCTGGGCAACTCCAGAGTGGAAGTATGTCCAGCCCCTCTCAAGGAGACTGGTTCCAGAACCAGAGCCATGCGTTGAGGTGAGACCGACTATTTCTAGCCGGAACCTCTCGACCTCACGCACTAGCTCCGGCTCCTTCCCCACCAGAGAGGTGACATTCCACGTCCCAAGAGCCAGTTTCTGCAACCGAGGATCGGACCGCCAGGGTCCCCTCCCTTGGCCGCCACCCATCACATAGTGCACCCGACCCCTTTGGCCCCTCCCACGGGTGGTGGGCCCATGGGAGGGGGGGCCCATGTTTCCTCTTCGGGCTGAGCCCGGCCGGGCTCCATGGGTAAAAGCCCGGCCACCAGACGCTCGCCATCGTGCCCCCCCTCCAGGCCTGGCTCCAGAGTGGGGCTCCGGTGACCCGCGTCCGGGCGAGGGAACACCATGTCCAAGGTTTTCCTTCGTCATTGGGGTCTTCGGGCTGCGCTTTGTCTGGTCCCTCGCCTAGGACCTGTCTGCCTTGGGTGACCCTACCAGGGGCCAGTTTATTGATTTTGACACAAATTAATATCTTTGACTCATTTAATTTTCTGTTGGATTATTTTAACTACCCTAGATGAAAATAAGTATATTTTTCAAATAGCTGGTTAGACTACTTATTGTTTGGGGTTTACGTTATTGAGGACTGTAACTGTATGTGTCAAGTGAAATATATTTCCTCTTTATTTGCTGTACTGTGAGAAAATTCAAATTTCCCTCCTAACATATTTAACCTGTGTTGGCCATCTTGTTACAGCTGATCACCTAAAACTATAATAAGAAGAGAACATTTGTTGCCATCCAAAAAACTGAGACTGCAGCATCCTAAAAACCATCAGTGAGTAGATTAAATATAACACTGATTAAATATAACAATTTAAAGCTGCTGAGTTTTCATGCCTGAGTTTTCTATGCCACTGATTTTTTGTGACGTTAATGTAGTACAGGACTGGAAAAAGCGTTAAAATGACCCCTTATTGGATCATCACTTTTTATTAGGCCTGTCACGAAAATAAAAAATTTTGGTGGACGATAAATTGTTCCAGAAGTTATTGCGATAAACAATAAATTGATTTTGAGACCATTCTTTAGTAATTTAATATTAATAGCAAAAATAATAATACAAGAACACATTCTAAGAGATCAGTAAACTTTACATTCTAATGAACATTTAACACTGACACTGGAAGATATTTTAAATATCCAAAATAAATAAACAAAACAACCAATAAAATGAATTTTAAAGTATTTGTATACAATATTGTCCTTTAAAAAAAGGTTTAGTTGAGACCAAAGCACCTGACTGACAAAGTCAAGTTTTAACTTTAAAAAACTCTGATATGCCTTTATACAGGAAGTAAACCCATTTTTTGTCTTAAGCTCAAGTGACAGAAATAACCGAAGAAGAAAAATGGTGGACTGCTTTAAAGCAAATGTGCATTTCGGTGCATGGAGTCAAATTATGGAACAGTTTGGATGAGGATTTAAAAAGTACCCTACTTTAAACCAATTCAAAATACTTTATAAGAAAACACTTGAGTTAATACTGGGGAGAATGATATGTTTGTAAGTTATATTCTTAATTTTATACATGCGGCCATGAAAAGATTTATTTTGTAATTATTGAGAAAGGGGCAGGTTTTTATAAGGTTTGTCTTCTTCCTGCTCCCTTTCACTCATGTAGATGAAGTGTTACAATGTTTTTGTACATTGACGATGAAATGTGTTTTGTTGAGTGAATAAACTTATTGATTATTTTATTACTATCACAAACAATCTATTTATCAAATCAAATCTCAGTTTCTTCACAGTATCTTAGAGCTGTGACTTTCTCAAAGTGGAAAATTCTCAAAGTGCAGTATAAATGTAAAAAAATCCTGGTATTCTTATTGTAAATTGTTCTTTTTAGTTTGGTACACGCATTAACTTTAGCTGTTTAGTTTAGTTTATTTCCACTTCTATATAATGTGTAATGTGATGTGCTTTGTCTTTCTGCCTCAGGAACAAATTGTTCACTTGCTGCCATAAATCCCACCCACATCTACAGTATGTATCATTGGAACAAGATAATCACTGTTTTCAACTTCATGTTCGAAATGTTACAATGGGCTGCTTGACACACACTGGACATAAAAATAAAATTAAAAAAGTGGACTACATTATACTGAAAACTGAAACGGAGCGTCAGATGTGTCTTTACAGTGCAGCAAGAATACATGAGGGTTCTCCAGTTTGTTCCAGAAGGACAAAGACATGAAGAGAGAAAGAGCAGGAGGGTGGAAGTGACAAAAGAGCTGAAACCTCCATCCACACATGCTTCTGTCTTCAGCAGCTGAGTTAATCTAAATGCTTTAACTCATTCACAGTCGAGGCCTGGAAAACACCCTCCCAATGAATGTCTGTTTCTTTAGCAGGCTGTTGTACAGTCTCACCACTGCACCGGATCAGCTTGTCCTACTGCCACACAGATGCATCATTATGCAAGAGCTAAGTCAAAGTTTTCATTCAGCCATCAATGAAAAACCAAAAAGGAAAAAAACACTGCAGTTATTTTCAGTGGTTTCACCACAAGCAATTAAGTTTCAGTTTGTCTGTAAAGACGGGGGAAAACCTGAGCTAGCTAGCTGAGATGCATTGAGTGCATGAGTGCTGTACTTCATAGTGTCATGAACGGTGCAGTGAGGGGTGGTGAGGCAGACGTTGTAGACCCAGGTAGGATGAATAGTTGAATTTTAATAAAGAAAAAACAGAGTCCAAACAACAGGCAGCACGCACATTAGACGAGGACCCGACAAAGAACAGACACACAGGTGACACTAAATACACTGGGGGTAATCAGGGAACAAGAAACACCTGGGAATTAATCGAGGGGAGAACAGGACAACACGGAGACACCGAAAACTCGAAATTAACACACAGAAAACACAGAACACGACACATAGAGATGCTCTAACCACAGATGTCTGATTTAAAAGTTATACAAGCACTTTTTTTGGCCTATTTTTGGATAAATTAAAAGCTGAACTGTCCCAACAGTATTTGTAGTACAATTAATAATTATTCCTCAAAGGAAAAAAAAGACCTGACTTGAGCCTGTCGCAATAAGTAACTAAAATTTAAATGGCATAATAAATTAAAATTAGCTTAATTATTTCCATTCTGATGATTAGTATTTTTTTTTAATGGAAATATTGCTTACAGAGATCACAATTTTTTTATGGTCTCGATTGTGTTTTTTGTTTATTTCTAATAAATAGAGTTCTTAGTAAATTAAAGCTTATGTTGTTATCAACATATTACCTGAAAATGATTTCAAAACAACATCATTATTTATCACAATTATTACTGGGCCTTACTTGGCCCCTATTAGGCTAAGCGTTGTTTATTTTAACTAAGGTTTTTTTATGTAACAGTGACAGTGAAGACAGGTTAAGCTAGGTTTATAGTTTACCCACTGAACTGGGTGCGAGAGTGTGCACACCAATTGTGCCGTCCCTACACCTCCTCATTGTAATTTGGAAGTAATACCATGAGGCCATTATGCTATTATTTCCAAATTATGATGCCTGCACATCCACCTTCAAATTTTTGTAGATTTTAGCTCTTTTTTTTAACACAGAAACTTTGTGGGCTGCTGGTGGACTGCAGTAACACCCCTACCTTGGGTAAGGTTAGGGGTAGGGGTGCTACTGCTAGTTAAGTCTTATCAAGCAACAAATTGTGTATTTGTGTGTGTTGTGTTAGTAGCAAGTCAAGCCAAAAATGTCCAGTCCCCAACCAATATGGCCAACAGGCTTTCCCATAGTCCCCTTTGCTGCTCTTGCTTCCATTGATGGAGGGAATGCTAAATCACTCGTTTTTCTCTCACACCTTTCCTTTGAGGTCCTCATTTCTTCATAGGTCCTCCCTTTTTCATTTCTTCCCCTCCTCCCTCCCTCTGTCCAGTAGCAGTCGTCAGTCCTCTTTTTACAGCTCCCCCCCCATCCTGATGTCACTCTGTTCGTGTATGGCTATTGTCTTATAGCAGCTGTAGCAGTAGCAGCTCCTCTCCAGATTTTTAGTTTGTCAACCGCCCTTCCTTGTCCTTCCCTCTCTATCTCCGTCTTCATTAGTGGATTCTACAGTGGGATGAGAAGTGAGGGAGTGACAGAGTGGAGAAGATGAAAATGAGGATGCAGAGTGCAGAAAGCAGAGAGATGCAGTAGCTAGCCACTACCTCCCTGTACTCCTGGTCTGGATGGGAACGCTTTTCTATCACTGCAAAGGACTTCTGTTGATTTTTTTTTAAGTGATTTTTTTTTTCTGCTTTGAGGAACAGTTGTCTTGAAAAGCTCTCGTAATTGGCGGTTGGACTTGGTGAACGTCCGTGATCTGAGTAGAGGGTTTTTTTAACGAATAGCTGTGCCGGGGCATCTGGCCGTCTGGGAGGCAGCGACGGCCAACTGGCTGCATTGTGTTGCTTTGATGACCCCCGCTGTGTAGCTGCCTGCTCATCAACCCCATCTCTCTCTCTCTCTCTCTCTTCCTTGAACCCCCCCACCCTCCACCCAATCCCGACCCCTTCTCTCTCCTCTTTCCTCCTCCTCCACCTCCTTCTATCTTTCCATCACAGCTCCTGGCCCAGCCATGTTCGGCACAGAGTCATCATGTAAGTATTACCATCATCCTCCCATCTCTCTGTGTTTTGTACTCAACAGTATGAGCATGTTTTCTTTAAGGCGATTGAGGGAATAAGGAAATTGCTAGATTTCCCTCATCTCTCCTGCCTTCTCTCTGCTTTTTTTTTTGTGGATGTTTTTGCCTCCATGGTTGCTGGTGGTAGACTGCATGGGGAGAAATGTGGGATCTACCATTTTAGCACAGAGGGTCAGCATCACAAGCTAGCAGGTCTTACTGAGCTTTTCCTGTCTTCTCTCACTCTCAAGTATGTTTGATTCGTCTGTGTGTGCGTACGGAATCATGTCCTCTCGTTAAACGTGTTTAGAAATCCGGATTGTTGACGTTTGGAATGAATGCCAGTGCCTCACTTTTCTGTGAGCACGTCGGAAGATGGATGCTTGTGCTAATATCGCATCATTCCCAGAAGCAGAGGGATCCTCTGTCGCTTTCCAGTTCAGTCAGATTGCCGTGCAGTTCTGTTATCGTCACATTTCCAGCTTCAGATGCTTCTGGATGTTACATAGCACCTTACTGCTGTGAACTTATGCTTTGTATTTATTTGAGGAGGGGGCTAGGATGTCACTTCCCTTGACCTCCATCAGTGAAGTTTGTGTTGAGTTGATGTCTTCAGACAAAGCTCTTTCCTCTGCTCCAGCTCGCATTGAATTCTTGTATTCTGATCAATGCCGCAGTGGCTCACCCCAGTACCTGCTCAGTGTTTCGAGGAAGTCAGGGGTTGATGTAACTGATTGTGTCATGGAGGCATAGTTGGAGCCAAAAGTAACTTGTATGTGGAAGTCAGAGCAGAGGCAGCAAGTAACTCGGCAACAGCGTTCAGCAAAAATCTGTCAGTGAATCACTCAAAACTCTGGACTGTAATCTTTGTGATGGATGATACCATTAGTGTTTAGAAAGTGCGGATTTTTATTGACCAATAACTTGATCTGGGTTTTTGTTCTGTTTCTTGATGCACTGATCAAGTGTTTGTCTGTAGACACGCTGCTTTGCTTTCAGCTTTTAGGTTTAGTGTATGGTTATTAAAAAGGAATATGAGTAACAACTAGCTACATTTGCTTCTTTAACTTTTTTTTTGACTGGAGTAACATCATGAAGGATCGGTACTCTTGAGTAAAACTTCTGACTACTCCACTCACCTGGAGTTATGTCACTGAATGAAGAACCAGCTTGCTTTACCCAAAAGTGCAGCGGACACAGACACACGTCTGGTGAGACGTCTGGTTTGTAAATAAGTTTCATTGTTCTGATGTTTTTTATTTGCTGAGCCTTCTGTGGCATTTGGAGGTCAAGTGAACATACAGGAAACTGTAGATATTGTTGTTGGATGTACTTTTCACTGTTCTAACATGAAAAGTTAGAACAGTGAAAAGTCTTGAGGTTTGCCACATGAAACCTCAAAAGTTTCATGTGGAAAATTGAGATGTGGAAATGCTTGCTCTGCATGAATTTGCTGGGGTTTATTTTAGCAATTTGATTTATTTGTACTTATCTTTATTTTTATTATTCTGACTACCAGAACCCACAAAATCAATAATTTCATGTTTTGTCTATGATTACATAATTTTTGTAGATTAAATCAGATTAAATAATACTACTCAAGTACTTTAGCCTTCGTACCGAATACCTTTTATTCTTACTTGCGTGACTTTTCAGATTGCTACTTTTTACTTCCATTTGAGTAAAATTTGTTGAAGTAGTGCTACTCTTACTTAAAACATAAAAATGTTTGACTACTCTACCCACTTCTGGCACCAACATACGGTGTGTATGTTAGTAAAAGATTTTTCCACATTAACATCTATCAGTAGTTTTATGAATCCCAGTCTATTTCTTTTCAACAAACTCATCCTAGTCATTAGTGTAGATTGCTAAATTCATTAAAAATCACTTATTTTGGAACAAGTAGATACCAAGACTTGGGCTGGTATCTTTATGTTTTATAGCATTACGTCATAAATAAATTCATACAAAATTTTTAATGTGATGTAATAATTTTCAAAATATAAATACAACAGTTACTACATAATTGTTGCTAAAATAATATTTATTATAGCTATAATAATGCCTGACATTTTACTCTTATTGTTGAACATTGCAATAAGCTGTGTTATGTGTTCAATTAAAGTAAAAGTATTTAGAAGACTGAGATGATGAATAACTACCCACTGAATTAATTGGAATAATGTATGTGCTTATTGTTCAAAATATTATCACTTATTGCTGTTAGCTGGGCTGGCTTAGCTAACATGCTTTTAGCATGCTAACTTTTTCTGGTAACCAAATAGTGTATTTTTTGCTACACTATTAGTAGTACTGTTACTACTATTTAATACTATTTATTTTTTACTACTGAATAGTAGCATTTTTACTACTATTTCAAAAATGTACTATGAATACATTTTTAAAAATTTATTAAAAATTTTTTTTTTACATTACCTTCACACTTAAACTACCATAACAAATCCGTTATGGGAGAAATAAATACATAAAATCAGCATATCAGTACAGTTTAAAATCTTAGACACCATTAGCTACAGTCCCAATTTACTGGTTGTTAGCTTTACCTTTTACCTTTGTCATTGTTTATATCTTTGATAGAAAGTGGAGTGATCTAATGAGTTTCTGTAGCGGTTCAGTCTACATGCACACCTGGTGGAAAAATAATAAAGAAAAATAACTTAAAAATGTGAGACATTTTTCAAGGTTGGACTGATTTTTGCAGGGAATTTCTAACAAACTGAATTAAGTGCCAAAGGTTAGTAGATTTCTAGTGGAAGGCAGCCTAGGAAATGGGGTTCAGCCCTGTATTTATAGATGACACTCTTATTTTGAAATAAGGAAGTAACTGTTGAGTGGCCTTGTTCTATTGGAAGCTTCCCCCTCTGTAAAATTCAATCTGTGGCAATATTCTAAGAACTTTTTTAAATGTATGAGGAGTAAACTTTTCGCACTTTTCAAAATGGTTTATTTTCCATGAGCACCAGCAAAGGAGCAAACAAACGCAGGACTGACTCAGGAGTTCCTTCCATTCAAAGCCCATTAACATTTTTGTACCTGGGCACCCTATGCACATGAGGCCCCGGATCCTGTTGTTACACAACAATTTATTAGCTCTCCAACATCATTCATTACAATTGCCCTTAAAGGGCAGTATTATGTAAAATTGACTTTTTTAAGATAAGTTAAGACAATTTGAAATTTATCTTAGAAAAGGGGACAAGGCTGCAGTACAAAGACGAAACAATACTTCAAAGTATTTTTGGCTTTACATCATGTTGTAATATTATTAATTCATCAAAAGCCTCCTTGGAGTATTGTCTTGATTCTGTCATGCGTGTTTGAGAAATCATCAAATCTCCATGGCAACCATTCAGCTGTCCAAAATGCTTGGGTCAGGAGAGTAATAATATATATTATTATATATTAATATATATAGTATGTTGGCAGAGTTTATGCTCCGACCACAGCTTGTGAAACTTCTCACACATCTGACATTAAAACTGTTTTTAAAAAAATCAACGAGACACATGGGAAGTTAAACCCAAAATGGAACGTTTTGATTTAAAACTAATCATCCCCCTATCAGAATTTTGTTTAAAGCAATCTTTAAATTTCCCAAGATGTTAACTGATAAATCCACTCTGAACAAGAGAAATAAAGACACAGAAACCAAGAAAGTCCACAAACCAGCAACAGAAAACAACCCAGCAAAAGAAACATTCAAGATAGCAACCAAAAGTTAGCAAACAGGAACATAAAAACAAGAAGTCACTATAACACAGAACTTAAGTTTCAAGATCTATGGAGAAAAAAACAACTACAGTACAGACAACAACTTTGACCAGAAGATAAATACAGAACAGATGCATGAGAATGAGCTAAATAAGGAGCACAACATGAGATGAAACCAAAATTCTTTTATCCGTTGAACATTGTTTTAGTTTTGCTTTTGCACAGCCGTTCATTCTTATAACACCTTTTGTAGGGTCTTTGTTTTATCTCCTACTTTTGAGTAGAATCTTTTAAGCATAATAGAAGTCCATAATTTATGTAAAAAAGTACATTAATCTTTCTAGATGCTGCTTAGTTCTTTTGTTTTCCTAGTGACTTTAATTTTAAACACCTTATGATGGTGAAAATATCTGAAGTTAACTTAAACGTTGAAGTTGTCAGGGTGACCTGGTTGTTTCTATGTGTGGTGAGTTCACTGTAAGGAATACACCGAACAAAATCATGTTTGTATTCCCCCACACACGGTTTCTTAAAATAAAACTCATTTGCAAATACGTTTTGCTAGTTCACCGGATACACTGAAATGCAACTGTGAAACTTAAAAGCACCAATAAATCCGTTTAGCTACTGACTCATTCAATAAATTTAGAATATTATTGAGTAGTTTATTCATTTTAGTAATTCAATTCACCAAGTGAAACACATTATATAGATTCATTCCACACATAAACCTTTATTTCCGTTAATTATGATGGTTTTTAGGTTATTTTTAAAATTTACTTTTAATCTGACAAAGTTCATGGCGTAACATATGTTCTAACTAAATTATTGAATATAAATATGCTGATATGTATTGATTCTCTCATGAAACTAACAGTTGTTAAAAACAGTATGCAGTATCAATCTGCACCATACTGTTTGTCTTTTGGGCTAACCAACATTCATTTTCCTCCAATTTCACTTTCATTTCTCATCCCTGCATAAACAAGCAGAATAAAGTTCATATTACAGCCTCTTTCGTTTTAGTATATGAAATGTGACATATGAGCAAGCAAAGCGTCCTTACTAAAAAGAACAAAAGAAACAGATAATTGGAATACAAACCATTTTAGATTTATTGGAGGCTGTAACTCAAATAGAGCTTAGTGAACCTGGAAGGAAGCATTCTTTTTCTTTCTTTATTTTTGCTTTATTGAAGACAAATTCAGGTAGATGACCTTCAATCAACAACAATGAAATGTAATTATGTTTATGTAAGTCAACATACTACATGCCAAGTTCATTTAATTATTTGTGAGGATTTATCTGCAAGAAAATTTAAGTTGTTTAAATTTATTTATAAGTAAACAAAGAATAGGTGTATTCTCACCTATTCTTTGTTTACCTTGTGCTAAAAGCAGTTAGCCCATCAGTGAAACTATTCAAGCCTAAAACAGTATCTCAGTGCTAAACATGTAGCAGCAGCTCAGACGCCCCCAACGTCCACAGTCCACATTTTTAAAGAAGTTCCTAAAACACTTAAAAGCTCAGTGGGTATAATATTACTTTACACCAGTCTGATGGTTGAATAACCTTAATATCAAATTTAAAACAAATATCTTTGATGTTTAAACATTTTAATTGAGTCCCCATTTTTCAGTAAACATCAACATTCTTTACTTTAGCTACAACTTTCCTTCCATTGTCCATCATTAGCACATTTATATCCAATAATTCTACAAAGCGCCGCATTTTCTTTTACCAGTGGTATTTTTCAAGGTGACCAGAGATTTATTCTTCTTCTCTGTTTGTCTGAGGCTGAGTCACACAGGTGTTTCAGGTCTATTAAAAAAAGCTTCCTTTCCTTCAGTATTTAGCTGTCCCCTTGATACTGAGCTTCTTGGTATTTGCTTATTTGTTTTTATTTCCTCCTAGGCTTGTCTATTAATTTTCCTTTTTGGATTTCACCCTAACTGAGGGTTTATAGTGTTTTTTGAGCTAGATTATATTTTCTGAGTTCCCAGCCAAGATCTCATCAGTGCAGTGTTAAGCTGTTAATGGGCTTTGAATGGAAGGAACTCCTGAGTCAGTCCTGCGTTTGTTTGCTCTTTTGCTGGTGCTCAAAGGAAAGCTAAGATGCTTACTGAAGATGGCCATTTGATCTAAGCTTTCTGACGGCAACCAGCTGTCTCAGTTGCTGTGGTAACCTGTAAGAACTGCAAAACGCCAGAGCGATCGGGTTTCTGTGGTAACTGCTGACTTCTGCTATTTTTGTCGCTTTAGCACTCGTAGAGCTGAAGGTTAAGTACGCCAAAAACTTGGATGTTGATGAGAGGTTTTTGGTAAACCCTGTCTTTTATGTAGTTTCAACATCTTTCTTTGATCATAATCTGATACAATGACTTGTCAGTTTTATCAGCATGAGGGTTTTAGTCTGTTGCCGATTCAAAAGCTGTTTTTTCCCCTTTACTTGCTTACAGTTATTAATACTTTAATATTAATTCATTTGAACATACACTTCTTTTTTGGGGGGGTGTTGATTATGCTACATACAATTTTAATTAAGAAAGATGAATGCAGATTTAGATTTCAAAGTCTACAGCATCCATTTCTAAATACCAGTCAACTGAACAGACACTTGTACATTTTTTCTGTTTTTTTGTTGTTAAACTTTGACTCTTAAATTGTTAGCACATATAGGAACAACCCAGAGACCAACCTTCACACCTGCCACAAACTGTATACTGGTAGTAGTGGTAGTATCATGATGTGGGTCTATTTCTGCTGGATGAAGCATTTAAATCCATAGTGAAATGGTTAAAACTTTGACCCTATTGGGGTTTCCTACTGGATAGTGATCCGAAAACACATCAACACTGGTTATGGAATAGATAGGGCAGTATCTGTATGAAAACCTTTCTGTTCATGAGAAATTACGTAAGTGTTTCCTATATTTTGTTATTTTAATATTTTTTTTCTACTCAGCAAAGCAAGTAGTTCCTGTTTGTTTGAGCAGTCAGCTTTAGATTAACTCATTAATCAAAAAGTTGCATTTCTACTTCAGACAGTAAAAAAAAAGGTGTGTGTATCTTTTCTATTGTGTATATGTAAATATCTTGATTCAAGTGTAAGCAATAAGGTGCATTTACCGCCTGTTCCATGCCAGAGCACGTCTTTCACCCACCTCCTGCAGCTAATTCTGAGTTGTCTAACCCTGTGATTCTCTGTTTAAGCTGATGAGTGCCTGTGAGGACAAAGGTCTCAGTGATTCTGTGACCCTACATCAGTGGTCCAAACAGATCTGAATCGGTCTGTATATTTGTGTCTGTTCTGAGGACTAAGAAAAAAAAGTATTTATTGAAATTTTGGTTGCAAGATAAATCTTCTGTAGGCGTGAAATCTGAAACACATTATTCTGTCCCCCTTTAGAGCCGTTTCTAGGTTGTCATGGTTACCTCCACAGGAGGGTCGGCTAAGATGCACCCCACCCCTGCCCCGCTTCATTAAAATCCATGTTATTGATTGGCCAGACGGGTAGCTACACGCCACCCCCCACTGTATGGTTTTTGTGGGGTTACCGGGGGATAGAGCGGGACAGAACCAGCTTCCACTTGAATGGGCCTCCTTTCTCACACACGCACACACGCACACACACACACACACACACACACGCACACACACACCCCCCCCCCCACACACACACACACACGCCCACACACACACATGCAGCGGCCCAGCTCGGAAGAGCCAAGGTACACCAGGCTGGGGGCTCCTGCTAACAAACATGTCCTCTGAATGCTTGGCCAGCTTTCTAGAAGTTTCTCCATAGTGGAATGGAGGATAAGTGATGTGGCTAAATTTGGTCTGCAGCTGGCACACTGTGTATAGTGAGGAATTCTCAGGCGCCTGTGTTTGTGATGTTCACCCTTCAAATGGCCTTTTCTTACTGTACAGCAGGTGCTTCTGTACATTGAGCATTGATATATATTGAGCTTAGTACCCCTGTGTGTGAGGGATACACCAGCTGTTGCAGATATCTCTGTTTACATTGCGGTTTGTTGAGCAGACCAAGAATAAACCTTGTATTTATCTGCTGTTGCCGTGTAATTAGATGTTTTCCTTTGTTCTCTTTGGTCACAGGAAATAATTACAAATAGGAACTATTGTGACTTGAGAAAATAAAAGTCTTAAACAACTGGTAGCTTCCTCTGATTAAAAAAAATGTAAATAGATTGATAAACTAATCAGTTATTTGATTTAAGATAATAAAATTATGTTATTTAATTGTCAAAAACAGCAGATGTATTTTGCTTTTCAACAAAACGAAATATGTAATCTTACTTTATTAGATAGATGATGAATAGATCAACATATTGGATAGTACTTTCATATAACAAAAATAAAATTATAGTCATTACCTGTGTTTACATGAGCAAAATTTCTTCATCACGTTGAAATGAATGAGGATTAAATAATCCAAATTTAGGGTTAAGGTTTATATGGACACAAATGAATTAATCCGATCATGACTAAGGATTTTGTGTGTATAATCCTGCTGGAGTCATTGCTATGTAGAACCAGTTTTTACTGTAATTAGATCTATAAATGTTTGGGATATGTCTCTATCAGCTTTTCACAATGAGACACGGAATGTGGCTAGTAGATCTTAGTGAAAACAGCTCAAGTTTAGCCAGACTTGGATGGAGAGCTTGTTTGAGCATCAATGTTCCAGTAGCAAGCTGATGATGCAAGACACTTTCAGGGAGGATTACGGAGCCTTTTCACCATCTTTGTGTGCTTTGTGAAGCCCCTCTACCAGTCCAATATCAGCTGACTTGTAGAAGTGTAGACCTTCATTGCTGCTCTAGTGTTCGATCACAAACTGTCTCTCTTTTGACCTTAAACCTGGGGGATGTTAGTAACAGAGACTGTTTATCACACATATCAGAAGCACATTATGTTGTGTCATAAACACACAAAGACAGATCGCTGGACTTCAGCTAAATAGATTTTTTGCAGTGGAAGTTACAGGAACAGCCAGAGGCAACCCAGAGCAGGGTTTGTCTCTGAGGATTTATGACTGAAGTACTACTTCTTCTTGTTGGATTTACTGGCGGCTGGCAGCAAACCTTTAGTAGCATTACCGCCACTTACTGGTATGGAGTGTGGTTCGTGATGGTCTGTCTGTCTGTCTGTCTGTCTGTCTATAAACACACACACACATACATAACTTTGTATTCTACCCATCTATACCATACACTCATTCACAAACACACCTATTATCATCAAATTCTCTGAAATGATTTAGTTTTCTTTAAAAATCAAATAACTACTTGTATATGTTTACTCCCCAAATTCTTCCTCAAAATATGTAATAAATTAATCTTTTCCTTAATACATTCAAACTCTCTCCTCATATATCTTCTCTCTCTTTCATATTTATGACATTCTAATATAACATGTTCTATTGTTTCATATTTTCCACAGTGATCACATTTGCCAGTCTTATGCTTTTGAATTTTAAAAAGTGTATGAAGTCCTGTATGTCCTTGTTATCACTGTTTCCTCCTTTCTATTTCTTCTTTCTCCTATCTTCTGAATTTTATAAAACGATCTTCCTGTTTTTTCTTCATCCCACATTTTTTGTAATTTTTCCATCAGTTTTTCTTTAACAATACTCTTTCCCTCAAATTTGCTTGTTTTAACTGTAAAACTAATATTATTGTGAATTGCCCTCTTTGCCATTTTATCTGCCCTCTTGTTTCCTTCTACTCCAATATGTGCTGGAACACAAATATAACTATCAAACCCATATTTTGTATTCTGAATAATGTATGAAATTTTTCTAATAACACAAACCCTGTAAATTCTAGACACTAACAGGTACCATAGAAATGCACAAAAATCCGTGAGGGACGGCGAAGTCCCTGCTCAAAATTCCGTGAAAGAGGTGTACGGAGCCTTGTGCCAGAAGCCCATTGAAATGCTGTCTACATCGTTTTAAACTGTGTGATTGTGAGCATGAGTGGGAATAAAAACAGCAACAGGTATTTTGTTCCATACAGTAGGAGTGTAACAGGTAAACCTTTTATGGATGCAAACTCGACTAAAAACCCACCTGTTTAGGATTGTATTTGAAACGTAATCATTTACAAATTTATTGATGGAACCTGACTTAATGTCGTGTTTTAATTGTTGATTCTATGTTGCTTTGTGTTTCTGTGTTTGATATGATGTAAAGCACATTGAAATGCCTTGCTGCTGAAATGTGCTATACAGATAAAATTTGATTGATTTGATTGATTAATAAAATGTCCGTCCTACTATCTGATTGATTATATTTTAAACTTAATGCAGAGCTTGAATCTGAACATATTATTGTTTTTCATGGTTTTAGCCATTCATTGTGAAGCTAATGATATTGCCAACGTTTCTCCTGTGTAAACTGATAATCCGCCTGTAATTCGTTTTCCTATTTTTTATTGAATTCTGGTACTACAAAAGCTATTCCTATTTTTCCAGTTATTTTTGATGCATCTGTATAAATTTGAATATATTGATAATAATTGGTTAAATGTAACTGTGCTGAATAACTATCTACGACTTAGACTTAGACTGACTTTATTGTCCTTTTGCATGCACAGGGTGTATACAGAACGAAATTTCGTTGCATACGGCTCAGGACAGTGTTTTGAGGTTCCAATGTTGTGAGGTTACTCCAGAATAAAATAAAATACAATATAAAATATGAATGTAAATATAAATATAGAATATAAAGTGCAGGACTGACAGTAAAATAGAAGTTATTTAGCTATGTACATGTGCAAGGTATGAAGTGGAGACCAGTTTTTGAGTGCAGTCCAGTTAAGAGTTCAGCAGTCTGATGGCAAGTGGGGAAAAGCTGTTTCGGAACCTGGTGGACCTGCACCGGATGCTTTCCAGAGGGCAGCAGGGAGAACAGTCCATGGTGGGGGTGTGAGGGGTCACTGACGATGTTTCGGCCTCGGGACACGCAGCGCTGGGATGAAATGTCCTGAATGGAGGGAAGGGGGGCCCCGATGATGCTGTCCGCACCACTCTCCTCACGTTCTTAGAGTCAGAGGTGCTGCAGCCTCCACACCACACAGAGAGGCAGCTGGTCAGAATGCTCTCTATGGTGCTTCTGTAGAATGTCTTGAGGATGGGCGGGGGCAGGTGTGCTCTTCTCATCCTCCGCAGGAAATACAAGCGTTTCTGTGCCCTCTTGACCAGAGACGTGGTGTCCACAGTCCAGGTGAGGTCGTTTGTGATGTGCACCCCCAGGAATTTGGTGCTGCTGACCACCTCCACAGCCGAGCTGTTGATGAGCAGTGGAGCGTGGCTGGGCCGGTTCTTCCTGAAGTCGACGATCATCTCCTTCGTCTTGTCAACGTTCAGGATCAGGCTGTTGACTCTGCACCAGTCCACCAGCTGCTCCTGGGGCCTTCCGTGGGTTGACTCTTTTCAGAGTCTTCAACACATCGGCTGTGTCCAGGCAGAGTGCCTCCTCTTCCTGGTGGGGATCAGTTTTCTTTGCCGGAGTACTGTTCAGTGCCTCGAACCTCCCAAAGAAGTTATTGAGTCCATTTAGAAAGTCAGCATCAATTTCACCCACTGGGGGGGAGGATGGATTGTAATCTGTGATCGCCTTTATGCCTTGCCACATACTTCTGGTGTTGCTGGTGTCGTGGAAGAACTCCTGTATTTTTCGACTGTGGGTTCGCTTTGCTAACCTGATAGCACGGTTCAAGTTGGCTCTCGCTGTCCTCAGTGCCTCCTTGTCGCCAGACTTGAAGGCTGAGTTCCGTGCTTTTAGCATTTCCCATACCTCCTTAGTCATCCAGGGTTGTTGGTTGGCCCGGGTGATAATGTTCTTAGTGATGCTGACGTCCTCTGTGCACTTGTTGATGTAGGCTGACACAGTCATGGCGTACTCATCGATGTTGATCTGGTCATTGTAAGTGGCTGCTGCCTTGAACATCTCCCAGTCAGAGCACTCAAAACAGTCCTGAAGTGCCTCCATGGCCCCCTCAGTCCACACCCTCACCTGCTTCACTGTAGGTTTTGTTCTGATCAGCAGGGGCTTGTATGCAGGAATTAGCATGACAGATAGGTGGTCTGAAGAGCCAAGGTGGGGGCGGGGGGCTGCTCTGAATGCTTCTTTGATGTAAGATTTATCTTGTATTGACCTATCTACTGGTGCTTCTGGTAGAATCCATGATGGTATAATTCATATTGGTGTTTGGGTAATTTCTAAATTAGTCATTTTAAACTATTTTCTTTTCTTTTCAATTCTCCATCCAAAACTCCTCTTTCTTTCTTTTTCCCAACATGGATTTAAAATTTTCCAAGTTGGATAATCAAAGTTATAAATATTCCACATCCTCCTCCACCTCCCTGCTGTCGATCTCTTACACCATCATACTGTATCATATCACAAAATCTAATGTTTTTTTTCTAATGTTATATCCCTCCACCATATTGTGGTGGAGGGATATAAGGTCTGACCTGAAAACTGAGATAACCTTTTTCTTCAACACAGTTTTTTTGCAGATATTATCCACATTTAAAGCCTTATTCTTTTGTTCTTCATTTTTACAAACTACCAATAGGTTTCCATCACTCAAAATCTTTACCATTTCAACATCTCCAATTTTCTTTTTTTTATTCCTCTTGACGCCACATTGGGGCTGATGTTATCCTGTTCTTCCTCGTTCTTAAGTGTTTTTGTGTTAGGGTTAGGGTTAGGGTTAGTGTTTTTGGAGAGATGTGACCTTTTGCAGCTGATCCATGATGTTGTGCTGCATTATCCAGGTCATTTTGCCAAATGTACATAGAGTTTGCAAAACATACAATCTGTTTCAAGAAATATGCAAAGGGTTTTCTAAAAGAAATTAGTAATGTTTTTCTTTTAAATAAAGCTAAGTGGGTTTAAAATGACAGTTTAGGAATAAACTAACCAAATTAATTGTGTTGATCCACCTCAAAAAAATCATGCAAAAAGTGTAAGCAAAAGAGATCTGGGAGACTTTGCACATGCAAATTTGCATTCAGCCTTTTGTGCTGTGGAGGATAAATAGGTGACTGCTTCACCTATTTAGTTCACAAGAACTAATGGCATTTATTTCAGTCATTATCTTGCGGGGGGTGACCAAGGTTCCATCACTATGTGACAGCTGGTCAGCAAACCTGGCAAACATGATTGACATGGCAGCACTGAATGCACATGTGCCTTATCAGGAATGCATTGGGGTGCAGGAGAGATGGGTGGAATTCCTGGTTGAGCTTGCAAAAGAGTTCGGTAACTCTCATGTGAGTGAGAAGAAGGCACACAAGGAGAAACTGCTTCGGCAACAACCTTCCACACCCAGCTCAGGCAAAAGGGCGAAGTGTCAGGTCAACCATCGATGCAGGATGCGTGTCCTGAGGCCGAAACATCGTCAGTGACCCCTCACACCCCCACCATGGACTGTTCTCCCTGCTGCCCTCTGGAAAGAGTTTCTGCAGCATCCGGTGCCGGTCCACCTGGTTCCGAAACAGCTTTTCCCCACTTGCCATCAGACTGCTGAACTCTTAACTGGACTGCACTCAAAAACTGGTCTCCACTTTATACCTTGCACATGTACATAGCTAAATAACTTCTATTTTACTGTCAGTCCTGCGCTTTATATTTTATATTTAGATTTATATTCATATTTTATACTGTATTTTATTTTACTCACAACATTGGAACCTCAAACATTGTCCTGAGCCGTATGCAATGAAATTTCGTTCCGTATACACCCTGTGCATGCAAAATGACAACAAAGTCAGTCTAAGTCTAAGGAACAATTGTGCAACTGTGAGATGCGTTGAGGCCATTACCAGGGTACTTATAAGGTAATGGCCTTATTTACAGAACAAAAGCACCTGCTAGATAAAATCCTTCAGGTCAGTTGGCCCATCTCTAGACTGCATAGGTAGAAAGGCCATTTGGCATTTCTCTAGTACTTCCAGTTAATTCTCATACGTCCTCTCCCTCTTCCTCTCCCCACTGGCGTCCACCCTTCAAAATCCATGTCTTCCTCATTTTCTATCTCCATTTCCAACCGAACCATCCACATACCAGTTTATGCCCAAATCTGCCTTTCAAATCAGCTATATTTTTATGTGTTTTGTTTTTGCTGATTGCCGCTCCAAGTCCACTTTCACCAGCTAAACCCCTTTGACTGAACTACTATCCTGCTAATTCTAGATGAAGTCCTGTTTTTGCATACCTGTTTCAAATGAATGCCTCATTACCTTACCATGGCCATGTCTCTGAGCTCTGAACACCTGCTACTAAGAGCTACTCCAGGTAGGTTGCAGTTCTGGAGTATGACGAAACTGGAGGATTATGGCTTCCTGGTCGCTTCAGGTTTGATTTTTTGCACATCTTTGGTGTCTTTTGTTCTCAACACATTTCCAGTAACCCTGTTGATCACGCCCTAATATCTTAGCGATATCAACAATCGTGCACCATATTAAAGACTTGTAGTCATTTTTTATTTTTCAAAGTCAGTTAAATCTCTGTTTTTGGCCCAGTTAACTTAAAGAAAAAAAGCTGGTTAATAATTATGCACACCTTGAAATACGGCATAGACCTCCTTAGGCCACATCCTCCCTCATTACACAGAAATACACCACCTGCTACTCTTAAAACCATTAAGCATTCAAGTTTATCCAGCTTGGAGTTAAAAATTATACCTAAAATGATGATGTGCTAAAAAAAAAAAAAAAACTGCATAATAATTGTGCACACAGTGTATGTTGTTGGGTAATAATACTCTATACCATTATCAGTCTGCCTTTGCAGTAAGGTGCTCTGACTGGGGGTGTGTGTTCTTGTAGACCTTCAGTTTTTGTCTGAAAGGAACTCTCCAGAGTGTTCTCTTCAGGTGTGTGTTTCTGGAATAAATGGGTCTGCTTGAAGTTTGCAGTTCAGTGGGGTTTGTTTTGGTCAAGATGCTAGTTCTCCGCCGTGATGTCCAGGGTCAGATTTCATACCTTAAAATAAACAATTATTTTTTTCTCCCTTTTTTAATATTTCAGTTTTCAAAAACAGTCCAAACAGAAGGTATCACATTAAACATAAAGCAATCCTGGTGGTGGTGATAAGCTGATATATTAAGCAGATAAAATATTTTCATCTGATGTAAATTGTCATTGATTCATACAGTTTCTTAGGACCAGTATGGTCACACGTTATGGTCACATAGCTGGTTAAGTGCGTGTATTTTATCATTCTCTTCAGACCAGCAGTTTGCCATCTGTAGTGTCTTGTGGAAAGGTCACTTCTCCCGCTGTCTCTGCTGACATTTAGCCCTGAATCTGTCTGATGCGCTCCGTCTTTAAATTCATCATGTTATCCTCCTTTCTAACCAACATGAACTCATTGGAGTGGTAGCTTCATCCACCCTAGAGACAGAGGGTGAAGCAGAATTTCATAACATAATTCTAACTCAAATGTTGCTTAAAGCGGTCCAGTCCAAACAAGTCATACTCAAATCTCCACTAGTATCTAGCTGAATGTCCCTTAGCATGTTGCACTTCAACCACATGCTTTTTGTAGCCTTCGGCTTGCTTCTGGTGTGTAGTACTGCACATTCATGTGGGTAAGCATTTGAATGTATGGCTCATTCACTATATATATACAGTATATATACAGTACAGACCAAAAGTTTGGACACACCTTTTAATTCAATGAATTTCCTTTATTTTCATGACTATTGACATTGTAGATTCACACTGAAGGCATCAAAATTATGAATAACACATGTGGAAATATGCACTAAACAAAAAAGTGTAAAACAACTGAAAATAGCCCTTATATTCTAGTTTCTTCAAAGTAGCAACCTTTTGCTGTGATTACTCCTTTGCACACACTCTGCATTTTCTTGATGAGCTTCAAGAGGTCGTCACCTGAAATGGTTTTCACTTCATAGGTGTGCCCTGTCAGGTTAATAAGTGGGATTTCTTGCCTTATAAATGGTCATGAAAATAAAGAAAACCCATTGAATTAGAAAGGTGTGTCCAAACTTTTGGTCTGTACTGTATTGTAAAGAAGGTTAAACTTTATTAGACCTTAAGCTGGGTCTTGTATTTTTTATTTTAGTTTTCCGAGCCTAAGTTAGGTCAGTGAATGCAACGCAGCTCGAGAGAAAAGGCTAGCATCGCGAGATCCGTTGTTAATGTTGTTGATGGTTATGGTTCTCACAGCTCACTGCCCGGACATAGCTAAGCGCTGTCTGTGCCAGAGCTAGAGGCCAGAAGCCACACAGTTCTTATGTGAGAACAACTTAGTTACTGTTGTAACTGATTTGTTGCTAGAATAAGTAAAGTTCATGCAAGAGACCCCTCTTTCTTGTCGTGTATCTTCACCTACCCACATGCGTCTATCACACCGGAAACCAAAAGCACGACAGTTAGGCCTGTCACGATAGCAAATTTTGCTGAGCGATTAATTGTCTCAAAAATTATTGCGATAAACGATAATATTGTTTGAAGACCTTTGTACACTGATTTAATGGAAATGACGTAATAATGCATGCGATTTCCTGCCAAAGATAGATACACTTTATTTTCAGAAGAACATTTAACACTGGAACTGATAAACAAAATAAACCAAAAACAAAAATAAAATGGATTCTCAGTCTCCATTAACAAAAAACTCACTTGGAAAAAAAAAACTAAACAACATAAAGCCAAAGTGGAAATAAATACTGCATTCAACCAAAAGATGATGAAGTCTGTATATTATGTTGCCCTTCAGTAATAATTAGATTTAAATAGAGAAAATGGGCACATCGATTACCTGATGCAATAATTCACACTACATGATTTTTTGCTCCTATTTTTCCCCTTATGACAATCTTAGAACGTTGGTCTTTCTAAGATTGTGTGGTGTGTTATGGTAGATCGTCGTTGCCGCTCCGGTCAAAATCAGGGGTTTTCCCCGACTGGGTGCTTTAACTCAGCCTGTTGAATGTAACAGATAGCCAATCAGAAAGCTCGGATTCTCCTCCGTGTTTTCTGAGGGGAAATTACGTCGGGGAATCCCAAACAGCTGACACGGCACAACCCGAAGTCCAGCGGACATCGGAGATGATAAGTGGAAACAACATTAATGTTTATTCAACATGCAAAGAATATAGAAATGACAAGGGGAGGAATTGGAGCCAAATTGCTACCGCAGTTGATAAACCTGGTAACTTTTCAGCTGTTCTTCGTTACGTGACGTAAATAGGTTCTAATGATTTTCATTCAGTCAGGACTTTACGCTGACACTAGCCACATGCATTGCAGGTAGATTGTAGTAAAGCATTGATTAATGCCTGGTTTTAAAATTAGTTCACTGGACTTGTAGCCATTATTTTGTGCCCATTGTTGGACACCACACGGCAGGAACGAACCCGATCGAACCGTTATACCTAGGATTTCTGTCGGCTAATGTGTGGTCTGTCAGGTTTTGAAAATGGGCCGACAATCGGCCGACAGCTCTAAGATCGTGTAGTGTGCGCTGGGCATTAAACTAAGGAAATGAGGAAGGGAGGGTCAGTGGAGAGCACCGGAGTTGAGCCTTTTTTCATTCGGTGTCATTAGCTGAAAGAGAAAAAGGTCGGAAGAGATGATAATGCCGATAATTAAAATGACGTCGATAGCTTTAATTTATCGTACGATTAATCGATTTATCGTTTATCACGACAGGCCTAACGACAGTATATATATATATATATATATATATATATATATATATATATATATATACTGCTCAAAAGAATAAAGGGAACACTTAAACAACACAATATAACTCCAAGTAAATCAAACTTCTGTGAAATCAAACTGTCCACTTAGGAAGCAACACTGATTGACAATCAATTTCACCTGCTGTTGTGCAAATGGAATAGACAACAGGTGGAAATTATTGGCAAATAGCAAGACACACTCAATAAAGGAGTGGTTCTGCAGTTGGGACCACAGACCACTTCTCAGTACCTATGCTGTCTGGCTGTTGTTTTGGTCAGTTTTGAATGTTGGTGGTGGTTTCACACTCATGGTAGCATGAGACGGACTCCACAACCCACACAAGTGGCTCAGGTAGTGCAGCTCATCCAGGATGGCACATCAATGCGAGCTGTGGCAAGAAGGTTTGCTGTGTCTGTCAGCGTAGTGTCCAGAGGCTGGAGGCGCTACCAGGAGACAGGCCAGTACACCAGGAGACGTGGAGGAGGCCGTAGGAGGGCAACAACCCAGCAGCAGGACCGCTACCTCTGCCTTTGTGCAAGAAGGAACAGGAGGAGCACTGCCAGAGCCCTGCAAAATGACCTCCAGCAGGCCACAAATGTGCATGTGTCTGCACAAACGGTTAGAAACCGACTCCATGAGGATGGTATGAGGGCCTGACGTCCACAGATGGGGGTTGTGCTCACAGCCCAACACCGTGCAGGACGCTTGGCATTTGCCAGAGAACACCAGGATTGGCAAATTCGCCACTGGCGCCTTGTGCTCTTCACAGATGAAAGCAGGTTCACACTGAGCACATGTGACAGACGTGACAGAGTCTAGAGACGCCGTGGAGAGCGGTCTGCTGCCTGCAACATCCTTCAGCATGACCGGTTTGGCGGTGGGTCAGTAGTGGTGTGGGGTGGCATTTCTTTGGAGGGCCGCACAGCCCTCCATGTGCTCACCAGAGGTAGCCTGACTGCCATTAGGTACCGAGATGAGATCCTCAGACCCCTTGTGAGACCATATGCTGGTGCGGTTGGCCCTGGGTTCCTCCTAATGCAGGACAATGCTAGACCTCATGTGGCTGGAGTGTGTCAGCAGTTCCTGCAAGATGAAGGCATTGAAGCTATGGACTGGCCAGCCCGTTCCCCAGACCTGAATCCCATTGAGCACATCTGGGACATCATGTCTCACTCCATCCACCAACGTCACGTTGCACCACAGACTGTCCAGGAGTTGGCGGATGCTTTAGTCCAGGTCTGGGAGGAGATCCCTCAGGAGACCATCCGCCACCTCATCAGGAGCATGCCCAGGCGTTGTAGGGAGGTCATACAGGCACGTGGAGGCCACACACAATACTGAGCCTCATTTTGACTTGTTTTAAGGACATTACATTAAAGTTGGATCAGCGTGTAGTGTTATTTCACTTTAATTTTGTGTGTGGCTCCAAATCCAGGCCTCCATTGGTTAATACATTTGATTTCCATTGATAATTTTTGTGTGATTTTGTTGTCAGCACATTCAACTTTGTACAGAACAAAGTATTCAATGAGAATATTTCTTTCATTCAGATCTAGGATGTGTTATTTGAGTGTTCCCTTTATTTTTTTGAGCAGTGTATATATATATATATATATATATATATATATATATATAGTGTGAAGCCAACAGGCAGGGGTAGGGAGAACGCAATTGGTGCTCACCCCCTCACGCACAGTTCAATGCATCAGCTATAAACCTAGCTTATTCTGTCTTTCCTGTTACTGGTGTATTAAAAAACATACATAAAATAAACACACAACACTTATGGAGTGGGGGCAATAAAGCCTGGTGGCCCACCAGGCTGATATTACACTGGAGGATACCCTGTAGTTCTTTGGCTGTAAGAAGATCTTGTCATTCAAGATCATGATCATATTAAAGCATCATATTAAGTCTGGTTGAGATAAATGCTATCTTGTTTCACTTGGATCTTTGAATGCAACAGAGTGAAAGGTAAGAAAATGTGTAAGTACTGTTGTTGCGCAACACCCCCCCCTCCTTTCTGTCTCTACTGTCTCACTCTCTGCTTCCTCTTCTGAGAGGGGAGATGTGCTACCAGCTCTCCTTCTAACGGGTTAATTGAGTTTCCTAAATCTGCTGGGATTTACCCTATCCAGAACTGAAGTAAACTCTGTTTAAGCTGGTTTCGAGAAACGATTCGCCTGGTTTTCTGACGGCCTACATCCAGGTGTCCCACCCTTCTTCCCCCTGTGAATTAGCCAGACTGAGCAGCCTACAGCCAACTAGTTTCACAGAGCACACCTGTTAACGGTCGCTCGTTCTCTATTTTACAACTTGCATTTGTTATTGAACCAGGTAGGTTTTAGTGACTCGGGCGAGTCCCAAGGATGTTGTTTTTTACATATGGGCTACCAGCAACCTATAAAACATTTTCCACCTCTTCCTCTCCAGAATCAAACATCACAGCTATTTTACAACCATCAAAGAACTTTAAGGCGACTCATTAACTGAATGTCCACAACATCTTTTAGATTTTCTTTATGCTAAATATTTTATTAGTAAAGCATTTTTGCAAGGGTCAGTACAGCTTAATTCAGTAGCAGAAATAATCAAATAAGTAAAATCAATCATCTAGTCTATCTTTCCCTACTGCTGACACTGAGAACTAAAAAAGGGAACCTTTGAGAGAGACGGACGGAGTTTGGCGTTTCGAACCCCAGACCTGGCTTGATGATGATGAAGATGTTGCAGCAGGAGGAAGACGCCGATCGATGAAGGCCAGGATCTCCGCAGGTCTGATGAGCCTCCTCTCCGCGTGGATGGTGAGGTCACACAGGACTTGGTGCTGGCAGGAAAAAAGGCACCAGTTCTTCTTCTTTGTCTTTGTCTTTGCCTTTGTCTTCATCTTTGTCTTTGGGGTCTGAACCCAGCCGATGAGAGAAGTGCGATTCGAAGCCACAGGTTGTGGGGCTGACGGGTTGGTCCCCATGGCCGGACAGTCTTCGGCTCTGTGGCCCCGGCTCTTCTTCAGCTGCAGAGTTCTTTGTCCATCTCGATCTTGGCTCGAAGCTGCCCGGAGGATCCAACGAACGGTTCCTCTTTTGCACCCACCTTTTATAGGGTTTATCCACCTTTTGGTGCGTTTTCATTGGCTGTCTGTTTAGACAGATGATCTCATATCCATCACTGTCTTACAGACATTATGTCCTAATGTCTGTGCTAATGTCTCAGGGTTGCTCAACCTCCTATGTCCGTTGTCTGCACAACCTTTCACCTAAATAAGGGGTTGATCATCTCTGCTCTCCTGTTATTTCCTCTTTTTCCCTTAACCGTTCACCTTTCACCTACCATCCACCTCCAACATATCAGTGATGTTTAATTGCAGTTACACCTTCTTACACCATTTCAAGTTCAATGTCAAAATCACATTTATATCACATTTATTTTCTTTAGCTTCTCTGATTTAGCATTCATTTATAATTTTATAACCATAACTTATATCACATTTATTTTCTTCAGCTTCTCTGATTTATCATTCATTTATGATTTTATAACCATAACTTATTAATTATACTTATTATAATCTTAATGTGAGTTATTACAGATGTTTTTCTGAAAAGAAACCAAGAATAATCCATGATTCTAATTATTTAATACTAAAGTTACAGTTACTTGTTTTTCTTGTAAGTGTTCCCACAAATGTTCGTGTAAATATTATTACAAGTAAACCAATATTAATATAAGTATTTTACTTTGAATCTTATCAAATTACTCAAAATGTTTTAGATTTCATTCTTTAAAACTTTCATGATTTAAAATAAGGAATAGTCTCAGCTATTTTTATAAATCTGCAGGCTGGAAACTTCCTCTTTTTCCAGGAAACCTGCTTTTCCTGTTTAATGACTCTCTCTGACTGACTATGATTTCTTATGATTAGATAGAAAAAAGTAGAATTAAAGCAAAGTTTGCATGAGACAAAAACAACACACACAACCAGATTTATTTCATTGACACTTAAGTCTACTGTTGGGCCTTGATGTCACTTGAGTGATTCATTTTAAAGATAACTCTATTTATTATTACTGTTAAACTAAAATCTCCAGCATGGGGAAGCGGGATGAGCTCGGATTTTCTTGACAGTACTCTATTAAGGAAGAATAATTTATAAATTAACTTTGGACAAAACGTTTGGCTCTCTCTTCCTTAATCTTCCGGGTCCTCTCAGCGGGCGACGTGCAGGCACAAGCAAACAACAACACTGCGTGTTGACGTCACAGAATCACAGAGTTTAATCCCATACAAAGCAACGCATGAATCAATCAACAAAGCTGCAGAGGAACAGAGATATGCATTCTTTACCTTATACAGACAAAGACAGACAAGACAAAGACAAACAAAAAACAAAACAAAGACGCGTCTTTGGAGAGAGCGATGCAAAAAAGCTAAAATAGTGGCAGCTCTCTGAATTTTTTACTCCTGACACGAAGTCTTATACTAAAGGTGTGTCTTTGTTTTTTAATATATTCAATTAAGGCGTTCCTCTAGTTGACCAACTGGAAGCTACCTTGGACACTCAGAGAAACTTAGAAACTCCCCCTAATTTACGGCAAAGATCAAAGATCATTTGCTCTCTGGTAAAAACAAAAGATCCAACAGCTGCGTCCTGACCCCCTGTGGTTCTTACGGCCATTTTGGGTAGAGAGAGGCATGAGATAAGATTTCACAGATAGCTGTGAAATCCGAAGACTCTCCCGTTATCTCCCCCAGGCTCAAATGATAGTGCCTTTCAGCAGATGTTAATTTTATGGCCTCCTGTGCTCTGACAACACAGCGGGAGTCCCCATTGAGAGATCTGCAATTGGTCCCCGTCTGTCTGAATGCTTGGTCATCTAGTTTAATTTTGAATCCGTAACACAAACCTGTTCAAAATAAAGAAATTTGTTCAAAATAAGAGTGTTCAATATACCTTTTACACATGCCGTAAGATTAACTGTATTAAGCACTAAAAATAATCATTTTTCCTCAACAACTCCAAGTTGTTTAGATACAAAAAGAATACGAGAGTAAGGGTACGTTAGGCTACACTACAATCACGACTCATTCTAACAGTAGCAACTGCAATATGTTGTACAGCAGACCAAGCATAGTGAGAAAACTGTCCTAAGGTCTGAAGAGATGAAAACAAATAAGAACATAAAAGCTGTTTTTGTTAAATTTGTGGCAAAATCTGTAAAAATGTAGAATAAAGACCTTTTTGAAGTATAAATGTAATCTTGAAAGTAATAAAATCTTGTCTTATTTCTTGTGAAAGCAGCATTGTGTCTCACCTGAGTTCAGGCATCCTTACACCTCTATTAGTTTTAGATGCATATATTAGGAGTACTTATAGATTTTAAAGAAAGCATTTTGATAGGATTCATGGACCTTTGGAGCATGGAGTCTGTGCGGTCAAGTCTCAATCAGGCTGCTGAGTTTTACTCCATTCTTCCTTGCAAAACTGTTCAAGCTATATCAGGTGTTCTCTATCAGATTGATGATTTGTTTCCATCTGCAAAAGATCTACAGCCTCAGAAAACCATTTTTGTTCAAAAGTTTTCTTTTTCATGAATAATTTGCAACAGCAATAAAACGGGTAAAAGATGTCCTAACATGTTTTTAGATAATTACCTAATTATGGTAAAACAGATATTTGTGTTGCCCAAATGTGACACAAATATTTTTGTTTCTAAATTGCAGTAGCTTTTGTAAACAGTGGCAACAGAAATGAAGACATAAAAGTTGAGGTTTAACATGAGCAACCCGGTAAATTTTTATTTACTGGGCTGAATAATTATTTTATATAGAAACACTAACACACGTTCAATTCAAAACAAGATATGTTGAAAAATATATTTTGTTCTCCAACTTTACTGAGCTATTGAAGTCTTTAAATCTTTGGAATTTTGACTTGAAAAATGTTGCACTGAAAGAGATGAAGACCAGAAATGCTATCATATTGTCAAAGCTGTTAATAAATGAAATATGCATACATATAGCTTGCTCTGCGCCCTGTTCTTTGGGTAATGTGGATAAACTGTTGTGTCTAATTATGGTTCATAGGGTGACTTAATTAGAACTCATTCGTCAGGCAGACAGCAGCGTCCTCTTCTAATTCAGACCAGTGGCAGCTGTGATGAGGGTTTTACTGCAAGCCTCTCAGAAAGGCCTTCTCTGTAGGAGTGAGAGGCTCCACTTTACTACTCTGAATAGCTATCCAGCTGCACTTAATTTATGCACATGTTTGTCTGTGTTTGCATAAGGCCGGACTATCTGAGTGGCGTCTGCTCTCGTTCTCAAGACTTACTAAGGAGGCAACATGACCTTAAATCCCCACCCAAATGTACCAGGCTAAAGACTGGGCTGATTAGTGGGATAAAGTATTAAGAATTATCATACTGCATTAAAGTTAATGTAATTTTATTTTAAATCTTAACAACTCTAATGGATAGCTCTACATTTACCAGTATTATAGTCCCATGAATGGAGAGTGTAGCAAAAAAAAATTATTTCAGTAATTTTACAGTAAATTTAAGCATTTCTTTTTGTACCTTGTTTAAGGTCCATCAGGTAAAACAGACATTTAAATACCTTGACAATATCTTCATCACAGTGTCAGTGTGTGTAATATTCACATCACAATTATTTGGAGTTCAACAATTGTTGGCTAATACAGTCAGTCCCTCCAGGATTTTGCCATTTTAATTTTTTTTTTTTTTTTGCAAAGTCATTATTTTGGTAATGACTTCAGAAATCTTGCAATATTTTTTCCTCATTAATTCTCTTTCAATATCTTGGGATACAATCCGATACAATGACAGACTAACTTGACTTCAGGTAAGGCTGAGGCAGCAGAGTATGTAGTAGAAGTTAGAATTACTGCCACCTGCAGGTAGGAGTTAGCAATCACTTAAAGCTAATGTTTCTCACCTTTTATTCTGAAAATATGCAATAAACTCACAATTATGCATTAGCGCGAAAAATGTGGTGATCCGGAGGGATTGTGTATTCCAGGTGCTGTGAACTTTAATTTTTCATGCTAATGTTATATTTAGCTAGTTGAACGTCAAGCAGCAGGTCACACCAGACACTAAAATGCTAAAGGTCAGAATGATGGAAGCACAGATGAGAGGAAAGAGAAATCATCACATATTGCTACTAATATCTTCATTGCCATATTTTTTTCCACCATTTGTGTTTTATTAATTTTTAGTTTATGTACAGTACAGACTAAATATTTGGACACACCTTCTAATTCAATGGGTTTTCTTTATTTTCATGACTATTGACATTGTAGATTCACACTGAAGGCATCAAAACTATGAATAACACATGTGGAAATATGCACTAAACAAAAAAGTGTAAAACAACTGAAAATAGCCCTTATATTCTAGTTTCTTCAAAGTAGCAACCTTTTGCTGTGATTACTGCTTTGCACACACTCTGCATTTTCTTGATGAGCTTCAAGAGGTCGTCACCTGAAATGGTTTTCACTTCATAGGTGTGTCCTGTCAGGTTAATAAGTGGGATTTCTTGCCTTATAAATAGTCATGAAAATAAAGAAAACCTATTGAATTAGAAGGTGTGTCCAAACTTCTGGTCTCTACTGTATATACAGTATATATACAGTACAAACTGTATATAGTTCTGTTTGGACAGAAGGTGTGTCCAAACTTTTGGTCTCTACTGTACATCATAAATAAACTTGAATAAACAAACGGAAACATGAGTGGAAGAGTGTTGGTTTATCGTAGCGTTAAATTATAAAGTTTTTGCCTTGATAAACTTTTTTAAAAATTCCACAGGAAGATATATTTTGTGGTATTTACAAAACAAAGTGACAAAAGAAATAATATTTACAACTCCTTTTCAGTTTTTTTTAGGTACTTCTACCGCAAAGCTCTACACACACAAATGTAGATCCTAAACTTTCCTATTAATACACGTAAAATACAAGTGCAAAAAATAAAAACAGTTTTAAGAATAAAATTCTTGCATCAATAAAATCTGGTCAATTTAATAAGAGAATGCTCTAATTTGCCCACTCTGCATTTTACTGTTGTTAGAAAGCTGATGACAGCTGGCACCTTTAAAGAGACAGAGCATGTTTAAGGTTCACACACAACAAGCCTTATCAAACACTATGGGGACATGCTGTTACCTAATTCAATTCAGTTTTACTTCTATAGCGCCAATTCACACCAAATTTCATCTCAAGTCATTTCAATTTCATCACAGGTCCTAGTTCTCAAACAGTGCTTGAAGCTCAATTCTTTTTTCAAATTAGTTTAAAAAGTTTCTATCTAAGGAAGCCCAGCTCTTTCAAAGTTACACATTTCTACATTGTAATTGAGAACTAAGGCTTTTCATGCCTTCTCTATGTCTGAGCCTCAGCGATACTGCCTCGCTGTCGTTACTTTGTAATTTGTCACTGCGTTAAATGTTTAAGGAATTATCTAGGAAGAAGTTATAAAAGAAATTTCTTTTTCTCTGTGGATAAAGAGACATTCAGCAGTTTGGAAAGTCAAATGAAAGCTCTTATAAGACTAATTAAACTGTGTAAATGGAACTAAGAAATGTTCTTTTCCGAACATCATACAGTTGGATAATGTATGGTAGTATATGGACGGGTCACCTCCAGCTTGTTTTCTCTTCCTCCTGGTCAGGTTTGTGTGGCTCGTTATGGTGGAATGGTGCCTCCGTTTTTCACTCTTATGCTTCCATTCTTAGTGATATTCCAAACAATACAACAAAAGATTGCGGGAAAGTAAAAGACACCTTTATGGCCTAGTTGGAGTTTGACAAAGCTATTTCTGTATCTAAATACATTTTTTATTTTAATCACCTAAATGTTCAGTTTTTGTTATAAATCACTTTTTTTCTACTCAAAGTAACCTTGCTGTTGCGTTTCCTAGTTCAGCTGCCATTTCTGTCTCATTTTGTTCCTCACTCTCTACGTTGTTCTTTTGGTTCTTATGTAATTTCACATCTGAGCAGCAGGGCTCTCTGGGAAACACCATACAAACATGAAAATGATATTCTGTATGAAACATTTTCTGTGCTGGAATTACAAATATCCTTGAATCTTGAGCCTTTTTGATGTTTCTCTGTAGACACGACCTACTTTTTTTTTTTTTCAAAGGTTCTACAGCATTTGATCTTACAAACATGTTTTCTAAAGCAGGTCTCTGTTGCCTGGAAGAGAGACTGTTTTATTAGGAAGAACTAACCTTTGTACCGTCTTGTTTTTTGTGTTCTCTCTGTAGTAAGCATGTTTCTCAACACCTTGACTCCCAAGTTCTACGTGGCTCTGACAGGCACTTCATCCCTCATATCTGGACTCATATTGGTAAGCTGTGCTTGTCTTTAGATTTCATATATCTGCACTAAAACAGGCATTGATGATGACTTTCATATGAGATATTTGAGCTTATTAACAATTCAGACATGTGGGGATGCACTAGTAATGAAATATGGGACGTTATGGTTGATAATATTTACTGATATTGTATATATTATACACATAAATCGACACTTTGGAAAAATCACCGCAGTCCTGCGCTGCATCACTAACTAGCTGCGATTCCTTTACAAATGTGCACAAAACTTTGTCAATATTTTGCTTATGTTGAAAAAACACAACTTTGCAATTGCAGTGTTTCCACTTAATTAGAAACACAATTAAAATCACACAAATAAGTGTGTTCGTGTGATAAATCATTACAAAACATCCTGTGGCATCATTCTCCAACTACTTCCTGTCGTCGTCTTCGTGGTTTGTGGCAGTGGCAGTGTCCAGTTGTTGATCATGTGACTTGCTTGTGATGCGAAAAATGTGTCAGTTTTGCAAAATAAACAAATTTTAATACACCAATAAAGTTCCAAATTGTTTTATCAAAATATGAGTTTTGATCAAACGATTTGGAGTGTTTCCATTAAGCAAATTTATTTTCAAATTCGCAAATTATGCATTTATATGGTAAATGGAAAAGCAGGTAGTGTCACCTAACAAATGACTAGACAATGACCACATGAGCAACTTCTGCTCGCTCCCCTCCAGAAACAAACAGCAACAAGATAGAACTCAACATCTGCTGTTAATATCTGCCAGTACTGATGTAGATGCCAATATGTTGTGCATCCCTACAGCAGAGTACTTTTATACAAATCAGACTTTTTTTTTTTGCTGATTTGATATTTTAGAGTTTCTGACCATTCATTTATCAGGATGGATAAAAGCTGAAAATTGACACATTTCAGTCACCAAACCATTTATTGGTGCATCTCTGCTAAAATGTTTGGGACTCTTACCGCTTTCAGATTTTGTGTTACATTTCTTAGTGCATCAACTGAGAATAAAAGTCCTATGTTCAGTTTGACGACAGTGCGATTTTTAACTCTCACTCTCATTCATCTCGTTGGAGGGAAAGAATTTTTATTGGCTCCTTTGTACACTTGTAAGCTAAAGGGGTTATTTGTTAGAATCACTTATTGGTTTAAAAGCCATAATAAGCTTCACTGACTGGAAGTCTTTTCTCTTGGTTGTTCTTCAGTGGAGCATATGGATCTAGTCTGATCACCCGACTACAATTCAACATCTTTACTGCTGTACATTATGTACTCACAGATTTCTAGAGTTTTCCCTCTTCCAGTCTTTTTACAGAGACGGCAAACTGTGCAGCAGTGTTTGATCTGTAGTTTAAAATAGTCCTTCTGTTAATTAACTCCCTCTCTCTTCCCTGCAGGCTTTCAGCCAGTTTGTGTAGGAGGCTTGGAAATGGTTTTGAGCTTGGCACATGCTCTGAAATGACTAAATGAAAATGGCTGGGTTTTTTGTTAAGTCAGTGGCACAACAATTTGAGTTTGTGTTTCTCTTCTTGGTCATTTCAGTGGTTGTCAATTAAAAGTCTTAGTAAAAATTAAAGTATACGCTCATTTCATTTTAAAGTTTTACATCCCCAATATTTACCAGGTTCTAAAAAAATATGAAATCCAATCTTAGCTGTACAGAAACCAAGAAATCTCATTTATTAATAAGTGAAGTCAAATAGATCTGTGGAAACCTGAAGGGAGAGCTGGGTGCTGCACCTTATTAACTGATCTTCAGCAGGTGTGAGAACCTTTATTAAAAAAAAAACCTATATAAAACTTAGTTTGGGTTGTTTTCTGGTCTGGAACTTACAGGAGAGCGAGAGGAAAGACAACAGTCTCTGTCGTTGTTGGCCATCGATTTTTCATTCCGATGTAAAAAGAATTATTCACAAATGAAAAACATTCAAGAGCATCACTAGCTGCATTTCCGTTCATGCTAAAATTTTGCAAATTGGAATTATGAAAATAAATTAGCTGAATGGAAACATGGCAATTTTGAAAAAAAAAAGACTGTTTATTTTTTATTTTTGATAAAAAGTTTTTCTGCTAGGATGAAGTGATTTTTTTTCCTGCCAGATCGAAATAGATGTATTTCAACACTGCAACGGAAACAATTTTTTGTATCATACCAATCACGTGATCAACAGCTGGATGTCACTACTGACGGAAACCACGAAGAAGACTACAGGAAATGATAGGAGGATAATGTTTGTTTTTTTTTCTGACAATCTGCAGCTGGCTCCACCAGCTCTCACATCATCACATTTCTTACTTAACGGAAATATCAAAATTGTGAAAATGTGTTTTTCCGACATTCACAGAATATCATCCAAGATTTGTGCACACTTTTATTAGAAACGAAGCTACTGTCAACATCTCAGCAAGATTCTTACATTCATATTATTAGCACAAGCACTTTATAGACTAAGCATTTCTTTTTTTTTGGAGGGGGGATGATAATTTTGGATTAAGCTCCTCTGGACACCATGGGAGTATAGAAGCCAAATGTGAGTTCTTTGAAAACTAAAAAAACTAAATGATGCCATCCCAAACACATCAGCTAATCTACAACAAAGTACTGAAGAAGAAAATCAAAGACAACTGTGGAGGAAGATTCCTCCACAGTGATGTGAAAGACAAAGTCACACTGAAAACAACAAGCTACTGCTGCTAAGTACACCCATAGAATCATGGGGTGTACTTTTTTTCTCATGCCACATTTTCATTCTAACTTTTGTTTTGTTGACAACCTATATTTTGAAAAATTTTCCTAAATCAATAATATAAAGTAAAATTTCCTGAGTAATGTTCCGACACCTTGTTGACATAGAGGAACCTTGTTACCTCTGTGCCACGTTTGTGGTATGGAGGTAAAGCGATGTCCAACTTGATACTTTTGTGTTTACTTTCTTTCCTCCTCACATATTTACGCATATTTTTTTAAATTTAGGGATCTAAAAACTCACTACTGCTTTGAAAAATGGTTTCTTAATCAGACTGTACTTTAGATGTAATGATGTAGAGGTGTGTATCTTTCAGTGACTTCAGATTCAATTTCAATCTTTAGAAACAGAATTTGATTCTGAAACCAATTTTTCTACTCAAACCATCAAGAGATTCTGTTTAAATTATGTGACTGACAAGAGCAATAAACGGTGTAAACAAAAACAATTATACATGGTTCCATTCTGTATCAAATTCCATCATTTTATATTTAAACAAAAATATATTTGTGCATAAAATTTTGGAACTTAAATGATCAGTATTAGGTTAGCAAAGCTGCCTGGCTTTTTCTTAATATATATATACTGTATATATTATATATATATACACTGCTCAAAAAAATAAAGGGAACACTCAAATAACACATCCTAGATCTGAATGAAAGAAATATTCTCATTGAATACTTTGTTCTGTACAAAGTTGAATGTGCTGACAACAAAATCACACAAAAATCATCAATGGAAATCAAATGTATTAACCAATGGAGGCCTGGATTTGGAGCCACACACAAAATTAAAGTGAAATAACACTACACGCTGATCCAACTTTAATGTAATGTCCTTAAAACAAGTCAAAATGAGGCTCAGTATTGTGTGTGGCCTCCACGTGCCTGTATGACCTCCCTACAACACCTGGGCATGCTCCTGATGAAGTGGCGGATGGTCTCCTGAGGGATCTCCTCCCAGACCTGGACTAAAGCATCCGCCAACTCCTGGACAGTCTGTGGTGCAACGTGACGTTGGTGGATGGAGCGAGACATGATGTCCCAGATGTGCTCAATGGGATTCAGGTCTGGGGAACGGGCTGGCCAGCCCATAGCTTCAATGCCTTCATCTTGCAGGAACTGCTGACACACTAAAGCCACATGAGGTCTAGCATTGTCCTGCATTAGGAGGAACCCAGGGCCAACCGCACCAGCATATGGTCTCACAAGGGGTCTGAGGATCTCATCTCGGTACCTAATGGCAGTCAGGCTACCTCTGGTGAGCACATGGAGGGCTGTGCGGCCCTCCAAAGAAATGCCACCCCACACCATTACTGACCCACCGCCAAACCGGTCATGCTGAAGGATTTTGCAGGCAGCAGACCGCTCTCCACGGCGTCTCCAGACTCTGTCACGTCTGTCACATGTGCTCAGTGTGAACCTGCTTTCATCTGTGAAGAGCACAAGGCGCCAGTGGCGAATTTGCCAATCCTGGTGTTCTCTGGCAAATGCCAAGCGTCCTGCACGGTGTTGGGCTGTGAGCACAACCCCCATCTGTGGACGTCAGGCCCTCATACCATCCTCATGGAGTCGGTTTCTAACCGTTTGTGCAGACACATGCACATTTGTGGCCTGCTGGAGGTCATTTTGCAGGGCTCTGGCAGTGCTCCTCCTGTTCCTTCTTGCACAAAGGCAGAGGTAGCGGTCCTGCTGCTGGGTTGTTGCCCTCCTACGGCCTCCTCCACGTCTCCTGGTGTACTGGCCTGTCTCCTGGTAGCGCCTCCAGCCTCTGGACACTACGCTGACAGACACAGCAAACCTTCTTGCCACAGCTCGCATTGATGTGCCATCCTGGATGAGCTGCACTACCTGAGCCACTTGTGTGGGTTGTGGAGTCCGTCTCATGCTACCACCACCAACATTCAAAACTGACCAAAACAACAGCCAGACAGCATAGGTACTGAGAAGTGGTCTGTGGTCCCAACTGCAGAACCACTCCTTTATTGAGTGTGTCTTGCTATTTGCCAATAATTTCCACCTGTTGTCTATTCCATTTGCACAACAGCAGGTGAAATTGATTGTCAATCAGTGTTGCTTCCTAAGTGGACAGTTTGATTTCACAGAAGTTTGATTTACTTGGAGTTATATTGTGTTGTTTAAGTGTTCCCTTTATTTTTATGAGCAGTGTAGTTACTTCGAAAAAGTTACTTTAATTGGATTACCGATTACTCCTTGAAAAAGAAACTTAGATTACCAATTACTTGATTTGGAAAGTAACTAAGTTACATTAAAATTAACTTTTTTAGTTACTTTCAACAGCTGCTAACAACAACGCTCCACCGCCTGTGAAAATTACATTGATCTTTGCCAAAACTTAATTGCAAGTTATTTTATAATTGTAACATCAACAATATGATAATATATTATATATCCACTTATAAGGTTAACCTGAAGGGGAGAATGTGTAATGGTTACAGCAGTACAAAAAAACTTTAGTAATTTGTGCATGCTTTTGTGTGTTCCAGTGTTGTCTGGAAAACTATAAATAAGATTTTATACCCTCCCCCCCGTTTGCTGTCAGTCACAGAGCTCCTGCCGCTCCACAACTCAGATGTCCCGCTGCACAGATTTGTGACACTTATCTTAATATTACTGATTATAATTGCATTTAGTTGCACAACTTTACGGACACGTTCATTCGTGGCTGTTTTCACATTTATTGCGCTGTTCATATTAGTCTCGATGTTTGCAGTTTTCTGGAGCTCAACGTGAAGCTCGACGTCATTCACAGGTAATATATTGATTTGACATTAACTAAGACACAGCGGAACGGATCATCAGGGAAATGATGGACTAAAACTAACTGGATGTCAGACAGAGTCTGGGGTTTATGTCTGCTTATTTCCAAGCCCAAAAAGCGCATCCCGCGACTCATTAAATTTGCAAGCGACTTTCGAAAGAACAAAACAAGCCCAAAGCCGCTTATAATAAATGGAATTGGCGACCGAATCTCAAAATAGTTCCTTTTCAGCAACAAAATGCACATCTTTCCTCCATTGTGTACATTTCTGTCGCTGCTGACACTATCGTGTAGAAACGGGGGTCACTCCCCAAGACACGTAGAGGAAATAAAATTAAATTACAAAAGAAAATAGTAACGCACAGTAAAGCAAAGTGATTTCGATAAGTAACTGTAGTCTGACTACTGGATTTGAAATAGCAACGCGTTAGATTACTCGTTACTGAAAAAAGTGGTCAGACGCGTTACGGACATCACTGTATATATATATATATATATATATATATATATATATATATATATATATATATATATATATATAAATGACAGACAGACAGACAGTGCATGAACCCAAGCATGCCACTTGGGCTCATGTGTCAGGCCGTGTTAATGAAGCTTCTTAGTTTGCAACAACAACGTTGTGTAAAGAAAAGACTTGCTCATCTTTGTTAAGTTGTTTAGCTCATGAGGTGTTTTATCAGCTAACTCCTTCATTTTATTCCTGTTTGCTTGGTAAGTGCTATGAAACTACTTGTACTGCTTTCAGTTTCTCTCATGCTAGTTTTATATTTTAAGTCAAATTTTATGATTTTGCACATTTTTCAATTTGATGGAAATGACTGTTTAATTCTGAGTTCATTAAAGCGTTCTATCATCTGTGCTTCCTTTCTCAGATCTTTGAGTGGTGGTATTTCAGGAAATATGGGACCTCCTTCATAGAGCAAGTGTCTGTGAGCCACCTGCGCCCCCTGCTGGGTGGAGTGGATAGCAGTTCTCCCAGCAGCTCTAACACAAGCAACGGAGACGCTGACTCCAATCGGCAAAGTGTGTCTGGTAAGAAGTGGCTGCGCTTCTCGTCAGAGTATAAACGCTACACAGAGAAGTGTTGACTAAAGATGGTGGTCACACAATCCCATCATTTACTTCTTCAATGTCTTCCTCTTGGCACATTGGTGCTTCAAATTCAGAGCATTTCAAAATACAGGAGTCTTTTTTAGCTAACGTTGCTCCAAGTAGTTTTGAGGGACTCAGAATCTCAACTCCTTGGTAAAGTTACCAGTTATAACTTTAGCTTTATCAAAGCATTTATTAGTAATCTTTAGTCACATTTTAATTTTGACAATTATTTTGGGTTATGTTTTAGTAGAGACTGAAAGATCAGAACAGAAATTGCATTTATTAATCTAACTTTGACTAACTTGTTTTGAGTTCCTCGGCTGTAAATCAGAATACACACCAAAGACTTTAGAAAGTCCAACTGTTCAAATACCATGTTTATTTAATTTATTTGATTTAAACTAAAGCAATAAAAACACACTGGACTTGAACAAGATCATTTAATGACAGATCATTTAATGATCTTTTCTTAATGTAGGGTTTACAAACCATTTTTCTTATGTTTGCTCTTTCAAAAAAAGATACATTTTTTCAGATTCATTTTAAACTAATTGTGGCTTTTAGTGGTGGAAATTCACTGTCAAGCAGGATGGTCACCCTAAACACTCCCCCGGATCTGTAACAAAATGCATATTTATGTTAGAATGGCCTAGTCAAAGTCCAATTGAAGGATCTTTAGCAGGGCTTGAAAAATTCTACTCACAGACACTCCCCATCCAGTCTGGAGAAAGTTTTTAAAGAATGGGTGACTCTATGGAGAGAGGGAGGTCTTCCTGGTGACTGAAATGACATCTAAAGCCAAGTTTCCTTCTGATTTGTACAGCAGTGTATAGATGTATATGTATGTAGTTGTATAAATGGGTAAATGTCTCTCTAGTATAAAATTGACAGGTTGTTTTGACTAGAAAAGCGGTCTAAACATTGTTCCAGTGTCCAGGTTTGGGCCATAGCTGGTAGAGACGTCATCGTACCCTAACTGGTTGGTGGTTGGAATGTGACTGCAGCTGGTTTGTGAACTTTTGCAAGGCACTGTACATCTGGGAAAGAAGAACTCTGTTCTATTATTAGATCTTTTATGCTAAACTGAACAGCCAATCAGAGTGATGTTAATATGACAGGGATGTGGTGACTGTGCTGCCTAATAGTGTAATAGTTGTCCTTTTGGTGGGAAGAAGTGAAGACACTTGGGTTTTTAAGCTAACAAAATATTACAGGGTAGATGTGAAGAGCAGACTGAACTACTCTGATTTGACTCTCCTGGTCTGTGTTGTTCTTTCTCTGGCTGTGCAGAATGTAAAGTGTGGAGAAATCCTCTAAATTTATTTCGTGGAGCTGAATATAATCGGTGAGTATGAGAAAAGACTCGTCTGTGTTGTTCTGCTGCTGCGGCTCTCACCTTTTCTAATTCTCTCATCTGTTTTTCTCCCATGTCTAATCAGTTTTCATCAGTTTTTGTCCCTGTTAGCTGTTGTTGTTCCTCCTGATTCCTCTTAACTCAGCTGCTGCTTTTTTTTTTGCCATAGCGTGATTTTAATCCTGAAGCTTCAGCCAATAACACGTGGTTTCTCCTGTTGTGCCATGTTTCCTCTGTCCAGTTATACATGGGTAACGGGTCGAGAGCCGCTGACTTACTACGACATGAATCTGTCAGCACAAGATCATCAGACCTTCTTCACATGCGACTCAGACCACTTGCGACCAGCTGATGCCAGTAAGAAAATCCATAAAAATTACATATGATATGTGCCTTATGCCTAATAAATAAGGGGCTGTGTGTGTATGTGTGTATGTTCCTGCAGTCATGCAGAAGGCGTGGAGAGAAAGAAACCCGCAGGCTCGCATCTCTGCAGCACACGAAGCACTGGAACTAGAAGAGTGAGTTCTGCACTGACAACAATCCACAGTGTACAGTTGTGTGTAGGAAAATTCTTATAACTATTATTATAAAAAATGCACTGGGAACACTGCGCTTTGTATTTTACATACATATCGCTTTCAACATGAAATCAGACTGACATAAGTATTTTATCGGTAGGGATGTACGATATATCCCTACTTATATAGGGTAGGGGTACAGTGATCCCTCGTTTTTCGCGGGGCTTACGTTCCATAAAGAACCCGTGATAGGTGAAATCCGTGAAGTGGTAATCTTTTTCTTTTTTTTTTTTACAATTATTATATAATAAAATACTCCATAATACATTGAAACCAAAGAACAAAACCTTTTTACAAGCCCAAGCATTTGTTTAACAAATAAAAGTACTGTATAAACGTTTTTTGTTTTTTTTACAAATAACTACTGTACTGTAAAATAATAATTTTAATCATCAATACGAACTGAAGGCTTCAAATTGCGGAGATCAGCGCCGCCCCACCGCGACCGAGTCATTGGATTAAAATGGGAGAAAATGAAAAATGATTATGAAAAAAAATACAAAGTACAGTAGGATAAATAGTGACTCCCGTGTATTTCACTGCTCTTCTGGCTGAGCCGCTGCATCCTGACTCCGCTCTGTAGCGGTTTTTTCTTCTAAAGCCTGTGGTGCAGGTGTGTTTTTTCGAGAGAAGAACATAGTTATCTGTAGCTGTTGTCGCTCTTTTTTCTTCTGGCAAAAAAGATTCTTATAAACCGACATGCCACCATCGATTATGTTAAATTTGGCAAGCTGTTTTACGTACGTGTACATATTACCCGCAACGTTGTTGACACACAGGTAGAGAAGAAGCAGAGAGACTGTTTAGCCAATCAGAATGCAGAACACAATGCACGATGCAAATCCGTGAAGAAGCGAGACCGTGAATGGTGAACCGCGATATAGCAAGGGTTCACTGTATATCCCTACCCTATATATATATTACGTTTCAAATATGACTCTAACCAGGTGGTTTTTCAGTCGAGATTTAAAGGAAGTCAGTGTTTCAGCTGTTTTACAGTTTTCTGGGAGTTTGCTCCAGATTTGTGGTGCATAGAAGCTGAATGTTGCTTCTCCATGTTTGGTTCTGGTTCTGGGGATGCAGAGCATAACCAGAACCTGAGAGGTCTGGAAGGTTGATACAACAACAGCAGATCTTTAAAGTATTGTGGTGCTAAGCCGTTCAGTGATTTATAAACTAGCAGTATTTTAAAGTTTATTCTCTGAGCTACAGTGGAGGGACTGTAGAACTGGGGTGGTGTGCTCTGACTTCCTGGTTTTAGAAAGATAGAGCACATAACCAGCAGCAGCATTCTGGATCAGCTGCAGCTGGAGGATTGATTTGTTGGACAGACCTGTGAATACGTCCTACAGAACCAGAACCAGAACCAGCACTGTGGTTGGATCAGATCAGTAGCAATAACAGGCAGGACTTTCTTAAAGAAATGTGTGGGTAAAACATCCAGACAGCAGGAACTGGAGCTTAGTTGACTTATAATTTCCTGTAGGGTTTTATAATTAAGTAGTTGAAATTGGGTCATTTTTCCTGTATTTGTTTTGTTTGGGCTCAGCATTGGTACTGACTTTATAGTGGATGTACAGATTAATGCTCTGATTTTTTGAATTTTCTCTGAAAAGAAGCTGGAAAACTGGTTGCAGGCGGCAATACATTGGAATTCAGGCGGTAAGGTCACAGGAGGGTTTGTGATTCTGTCAACTGTTGCAAATAAAGCTCGAGCATTGTTAATGTTTTTGTTTATGACATCTGCAAAGAAAGCCTCTCTTGCATGTTTTAGTGTTAAATGATAGTTACGTAATCTTTCTTTATAGATGTCATAATGAACATGGAGTTGAGTTTTACAGCATTTTCACTCTGCTCTACGGCAGAGTTGTCTTGCAGATCTAACTGTGCATTTCTCCATGGAGATTTCTTTCTACCAGACACAACCTTCACCATTAATTGGGGGCAATGGAATCAATAATATCTGAGACTTTAGACTGAAAATCTTTTACCAACTTATCTACATCATTACAGCTTAAGGGTGAGGAAGAAGAGTAGATTTGATTAAAAGTTTCTGCTGTGTTTTCAGTGAGAGAACGTTTTGTGATGGTTGCTGTTTGTATAAGTGGGTTAAAAGATAAAGAACTTTCAAAGATAACAGGAAGTGATGCGACAGGGCGACATCAGTTACAGAGACATTGGAAATATTCACACCCTTACTGATAACCAGGTCCAGTGTGTGTCCTTGAGTGTGCGTTGCTTGTTTGACATGTTGTGTTAGACCAAAAGTCTCTAAAATATTAGCGAGCTTTTTTGCCCCTCTGTCTTGGGGGTTGTCAACATGAATGTTGAAATCACCGACAATTATTAAACAATCATAATCAATACATATGAGAGATAGAAGCTCATTCAAGTCAGTAAAGAAATTTTCCACAAAAGTTGGAGTTTTGTATAGAGTTACTGTCAAAGTTCGTTTGTGGCCTTTAACCTCAATTCCAAGATACTCAAAAGAGGTGAAGAGACCCAAAGAGATTTTACTACTATTTATGGTATTCTTAAATATTGAAGCCACGCCTCCTCCTTTTTTATGTTTTCTATTATCACTTAAAAAATTGTAGTTAGGAGGCACTGATTTTTATCACTATTTTATCATTATTATCACTCAACCATGTTTCTGTCAGAAACATAACATCGATATTTTGCTCAGTGATGAAATCATTAATTAATAGAGCTTTAGCACAGATAGATCTTGTATTTAAAAGAGCTAGTTTAAGTGACTTGGAGGCCAAAAGTTCTTCAGTCTGTGGTTTGAATTAGGTCCGCTGTATTTTATATTTCTGTTTCTTGTAAATTTTCTTGTAGTGACCCGGACAGTGCCGGGGGGCCAGACACATTCTGGAGTAAGAAGGGTGTAAAGATAAAATCTGGACCCCGGCCTCAGACCTCAGAAACACAGAGTGATGGATCCTCTGGGACATTAGAGTCAGGTGGCTTAAATGAAGTGAGGTCTGCTACGTGAGCGCTAAGGAGAGATGTGCCAAGTAGAACCTGTTAATTCATTCCATCTGTAGATTTGAGAAACTCTGGTCCAGAAGACATTTCTTCATGTGTATCTTGTGAATCCTGTGAATGAGTGGAGGAGCAGAGAGGGAGGGGAAGCAGGAAGGGAACCAGTCGCTCTGTCTCCAGTCGATGTTGTATCAGCTTGTTTTGGAATAGTTTGCTCCTGATACGTGGAGGGTTCCATCCTAGTCAGAACTCCTTGAGCCTGTTCTTCTGAAGCAATGATCACATTATTGTCCTTGTTGATAAAATGAAAAAGGTTTGCAGTGAGTAGCTTTATCCCATGTTTATTAAGCCGAGCGTGCTGTGGTGGCGTAGGTGATAGCGCGACCCACGTTTGGAGGCCTTGAGTCCTCGACTCGGCCGTCGTGGGTTCGATTCCCGGACCCATCGACACTTGCTGCATGTCTTCCCCCTTTTCTGTCAGCCTTCTTTTATATAAAGGACACTAGAGCCCACAAAAAGACCCCCTGAAGGGGAGAAAAAAATAAAAAAAGATTGCATCCGCCTCTTCCAAAAAGGTGAAAACGCTGCCAATAGATCCAGAGGTTATCGATGAAGGTCACTGAGCTGGCAGAGCAGCTTTTAATCAGCCATTTGTTTATCATGTCCAGCCTGGAGTGTTTTTCGTCTCCCCATTCAGGTGATGGAATTGGACCACTGAGACATAACTTAATTTTTAATTTTTCCATAGTGTTCAGAAGAATATTAAATTCCTTATTCAGACTCCGTGTGTTGACTTGGCAAACATGAGAGCTGATGTGAGGCCGTGTTGGTTTTTAGTCCTCTGGTGGCTTTTTGTCTCTTCTGTCTTCCCGTAGCTGTGCTACAGCATACATCCTCCTGGCAGAGGAAGAAGCCACCACCATAATGGAGGCTGAGCGGTTATTTAAACAGGCGCTTAAAGCTGGAGAGGGCTGCTACCGCCGCAGCCAGCAGCTGCAGCACCACGGGACACAGTACGAAGCCCAGCACAGTGAGTAGCAGCCGCTGAGTCAGCTCTTCACACCGCAGTTTCTAACGTTACCATGTGTGTTAGCGGGATATTATGAGATTGATCAACATAAAGTAGTGCATAATGCAGGGTGCTGTGGTGTACATTGTGTTTTTTCACAGGTTCCACTTTTTCTGTTTTTATTTTTTCAGTTTAACCATATTTATTAACCCAAAAATATATAACTGATGTGAATGGAAAAAAAACCAACAAATCTTTATCCAAAGGTCTTCATTCACTAATATTCTGTTTCACAAATGTACCAAACTTCTGTGGTTCAACAGAACATTGATTTTACAAAAGATGTTTGTCGTTAAGCTAAGCATAAGGTAAGAATCTTGTTTGTCTGATAAAAGAAAATCTCCCTTTTAAAAATGCTTTGTCCTCAAAAAGTAAACTCTTGTGCTTACTTCCAAAATGATCAGGACCTTTAATCATTTCTATTTCTTTCATATTCTTTCTAGAGTCAGATGAAATCCCACACAGATGGACTCTGTTTATTAGTCAGGTGATTTCTGAAGGCACTTAGTTTTCCATAGGGATTTCAGGATAAACAGGGCTGAATCTAAATTTATGCCACACTTTTCAGATTTTTATTTGTAAAAGTTTTCAAAAACTCTTTTTTTTTTTTTTACATTTGCTTACTTTGTGTTGGTCTCTCTCACAAAATGTTTGTGTATGTGTGGTTATAATGACACAAAAATACGAAAAAATGAAAAGGTTAGAAATTTCTTTTCTAGAACATTCTCAGTTATTTGTTTGCTGAGTGTCTTGAGTTTGTGATGATTTGGTTTCTGGTGTGTGTTTCCCAGGAAGAGACACCAACGTGTTGGTGTATATAAAGAGGCGGCTGGCCATGTGCTCCAGAAAGCTGGGCCGAACACGAGAAGCAGTCAAGATGATGAGAGATGTAAGCAGTAAATTTGCTTTTATAAAAAATATCACTTATAATTTTCTGAGTTTCTATTTGATAGAATTACGTTGCTGTTGAAACATCAATGTTTTTGCCTGTTGACTGTGCTGCCCCCTGCCTGATATAACATGTAACAACAGTTGTGTGTTTTCCAGTTAATGAAGGAGTTCCCTCTCCTCAGTATGTTCAACATCCATGAGAACCTGCTGGAGTCACTACTGGAGCTCCAGAACTACGCCGACGTCCAGGCGGTTCTGGCCAAGTATGATGGTGAGTTCACAGATCTGTGACACACTTCCTGTACACGCAAATCATTTCCTGTCCACAACATACTTCATGTCCACTCAACACACTTCCTGCTCCTCTAGACCTGGTTAAGGACAACAGCTGCTCCTCAGCTCTCCTTTCAGCTGAACTCTACAATCTGTTTTGTTTGGTAAATTACTAAAAAACTATCAAATGTTTTTATAGTTTTTTAGTAACTATAAAAAAAATCCATTCAGGTCAGAATGAAATGTCCTGACTGCACCATGTCGTCCTCAGGATGGAGCTGTAGAGAGCCTGAGCTAAAATGGAAACTGTAAAGTGTTTTACTCTCTAGAGCTTTGATGTGCCTCTTCCTGGATGGACCCCAGCCTACATCAGAGGGAATCCCTGACTGGTCCCTGACCTGCTCATGGCTTCTGTGGAGTCTTTTAAATACAAATAAGATATGGTTTATATTCAGCTTTTTAATCATTTATTGTGCATAACTTAGTGACTTTATGTCTTGATAGATGCTATATGGGAAAAGTTTTATGTAATCTTAATACAACCATATGGAGTTACTTTTGAGATTGTGTGTGACACAGTTATTTGTACCTTTGATAAATATGTGTTAAAAGTCTTAGAATAAATGCATCTTTTATTGCAGTAGCTTTTATTGAATTTAATAGCCTAAGTTCACTCTGAAAAACACTTATGACTCCACTTTTTCTCATAGTATTTAATCTTATCTATCATTTAAAGTGCTTGGAGCGACTGTCTGCAGTAGGTTTGGAGCAACCTGACCACTGGCTTCTTATGCAAATTGATTCTCATCTCTTCTGTCTTCAGTCTGAGCTTTCTTCCATCGAGCTGGATTCCTCCGGTAGAATTTCAGAAAGCATAAATGTGTTGAGTTTTTCTACCAAATTTCTCTGCATTAATTTATGCACGAGGACTAAAATAATAATGTTAACATTTCTCCACATGAGTGAAATCTCCTCTGAGCATTTTTCCCTTCACCACCTCACTGGGCGACCACAACCGTCACCGCCCGTCACTTCAACCTCATATTAACGCCAGCTCTTGCTTTTCTGCTTTTTGTCTCCCCGGCAGATATTAGCTTACCCAAATCTGCAACAATATGCTACACAGCTGCCTTGCTCAAAGCCAGGGCAGTATCGGACAAGTGAGTATCACTTTGCATCAACACTGCTCCAACTTCAAGACAAATCTAAAATAGAACAGCCTCTAGAACTAAGCATCATCAAAATAAACAAACAGAATCTGTTCTGATGAGGTAGCTGGTGTGTGTGTGCGTGTGTGTGTAGGTTCTCTCCAGAGGCAGCGTCTAGGCGGGGCCTGAGCACAGCAGAGATGAATGCAGTAGAAGCCATCCACAGAGCGGTGGAGTTCAACCCTCACGTCCCCAAAGTGAGTTGGAGCCTGGCTGAGCACGACTGAGAAGGGGGGGAAGGAAATGATACATTCACTGTTCAGTAAATTCATGGGTTTTATCTCTGATCTCCCTCCTCTTCATCAGTATCTGCTGGAGATGAAGAGTTTAATTCTTCCTCCAGAACACATCCTGAAGAGAGGGGACAGCGAAGCCATCGCCTACGCCTTCTTCCACCTGCAGCATTGGAAACGGGTGGAGGGAGCACTCAACCTGCTGCACTGTACATGGGAGGGCAGTACGTACACACACACACACACACACACACCCACACACACACACACACACACACACACACACACACACACACACACACACACACACACACACACACACACACACACGCCTACAAAAAGCCAGCCTTTTGAAATGAGAAGCAACTGATCCAGCAGTTTAACACAAACTCTCCTTGTTTTTGGGTTTTCTAGCATTCAGAATGATTCCATATCCTCTAGAGAAGGGTCACCTCTTCTACCCCTACCCCATCTGCACAGAGACGGCCGACAGAGAGCTACTACCCAGTAAGAGACACACATGCATGTTTGCGTAGTTATCTTTGTGGGGTCTTTCCTTTGACTTCCATTCATTTCTACAGCCTAAACCTTACCCTTATCCTAACCCTATCCCTAACCATTACATACCTAACCCTAACCAAAACTCAATTCACACCTTAGTCCTAAATCTGACCCCTAACTCAAAAACAACATTTCCCCTTGTGGGGACTACATACAATGTAGTATGTGTCAGGAAAATAGACCCCACAAGGTGTTACAAACAAACACACACGCACACACGCACACACACACCCTGACTAAGTAGATTTCATCTGCAGTGCAAAAAGACAAAATCCTACCAAGTGTTTTTGGTCTAGGTTCTAGTCTGTTAGTACACTTGAAATAAAACTAACCGAACATGCAAGAAACTTTCAGCAAGAAATAGGAGCTTGTTTTAAGTCAATAATTCCTTACTATTGATGAAAAAGTTCCACTGGCAGATATTTCACCTTTCCCATGTTGTGCTAACATTGTGTCGTCGTGTGTGTGTGTGTGTGTGTGTGTGTGTGTGTGTGTGTGCGTGTGTGTGTGTGTGTGTGTGTGTGTGTGTGTGTGTGTGTGTGTGTGTGTGTGTGTGTGTGTGTGTGTGTGTGTGTGTGTGTGCGTGTGTGCGTGTGTGTGTGTGTCGTGTGGAAGCAGTGTTTCACGAGGTGTCGGTCTACCCCAAGAAGGAGCTGCCCTTCTTCATCCTCTTCACGGCGGGCCTCTGCTCCTTCACCGCCATGTTGGCTCTGCTCACACACCAGTTCCCTGAACTCATGGGAGTGTTTGCTAAGGCAGTGAGTATTCAGACTTGAATGTTGTGACTTGTTCAGGTAATTGGACATGTGGTGGCGAAGCTGCAGATACTCCTTTATAAAGCTGTGTGTGCAGCAGAGAGCATCCTTCTGCACACACACTGCTTCTACTAAGTTCAAACATTTACCATTTTACTTCACAGACTTGATTGTTTTATTTGCTTTTCATATTTAGGAGTTGTTTGTTTGATGTTGGACTCAGAACACACTCAGTGTTGTAATTATCTGCAGAGCTCATAAAGGAAACTGTTTAGTCATAGAAGGCTTGAAGCTGCAGAGGCTGCATCATGCAACATCTTCTGGTCACAACTCCACTGGAAGATTTCTCCTTCATATTTTAAGGATATCTGTCTTTCAATCTAATACTTTGATTTGTGAAAAGCAAGCAGTTCCTGGTTCCTGCAGTCATCAAAAGTTTGAAATTTAACCTTACAGTTTTGAAATGGAACAGTGTTTGATTTCTCTAACTTTGTCTTTCTGTTGTTGATTTCCTTTAGGGGACTTCCTTTCTTTCTGCCAAAGTAAAGTCTGAGTTTTGTCCGTCTTATGGATGTAGTGAAGGTGGATAAACACAGGATTGGCCTGGCTGTGCAGAACTGTAGATTATCCACTGTGTTCAGACCCAAACATGTCATAATATTGCAGCATGTTGTGCTAATTCCATCTGATTTCCATTTCCGTTATTCAGCTCTATCCTGATTAAATCAACTTAAACTTGTGCTAAACTTTGGCCTGGATGTGTGTTGGAGCTCAGATCTGCTAAACATGAGGCGTAATGCTGCTGATAAAGAAGTGGCGTCATTTTCAGACCCAGTCAGATCTCCCAGGTTGCACTCTTCACACACACCTTCACTTTGAAGTGCTCTTTGAAGAGAGACGCTGAGGTAGACTATCATGGAGATAGCCTGCTGCCAGTCTCCTCTTTACTTATCTACCATCTGATGACGATGGAGCCTCACTGACCTACATGACGCCGTTTTGAAGCTCCCATCGCCTCTGTTCGCTTCCAAAGCAGCTCAAAGTGGAAGCAGAAGGTTTTTGTTTGCTTGATGTGGCAGAATTTTTAACATGGATGTAACTGAATAGCTTGTTTGTGTTTTCCTCTAAGAAAACTAGTTTATTCCAACCAAGTTGTCTATAATGATGATTTGAGCTTCATGCTCATGTGATGTTTCATTTTTACTCTTGGATGTTTTGGAAGGTTTGTGGATCGGTGCAGTGTTGTGTTCTCATCTGCTTGAAGGTGTGAACATGTAATCAAACTCTGATGCGGATCAGAGAAGCGAACGCTGGTCTGCCTAAAGACCTTGGTCTCAGTTCTGGTGCAGTTTGAATGCACATGTACATGCCAAGTGGACCGGAGACAGCACAAGGCATTCTGGGTAAATACAACCAAAGCAAACGTTTGGGTCAGGTGGTAGAGGGAGAAACGGCTTGTGTTTTTTTTGGGGGGGGGTTTACCAGATGGGGGAAATCCTTCATCATTTGGAGAAGAAAGAAGTGCTCATGTCGTCTTCAGAGGTTTTTGTGTCGTTTCCCTCGCCTGTGGAACAGCGCCACCACAGGCGAGGAGGGGAACAGAACTAGCCTGTCTGTTGACACTTGTTATTCGTGCCAGACTTGCTGACTTGTGACAAATACTTGTTAAACAACAGGATGTCGTCCCACAGTAGTGGGTGACCAAGCTGGTGACAATTATGAGGGACAGGCAGAACAAAAACTACTGAGGCTTTGTTTTCTGCAGCTTTTTCAGCCATCCAATCAGCACCACCAAACAAGAGAGACTAGCAGAATGAGCAGTTTGGCAAAGATGATTTGGTTTAATCATGTTTTGATGAGCTCAAACCACTGATCTATTTTTCTCACAAATGTACCATGAAATAAACCTACATATTCTACTTGGAAATCCATGTTGATTTTATTTTTGTTGAAATGCTTCTAAGTGTTTGTTTTTTGTGTGCAGATTCTGATTGAAATGTTAGATAATCTATCCAGATGCTCCTGAAGAGTTTCAGTGTTTGTGTAACTTTGCGTTTTTCTGCGTTGTTGCAGTTCCTCAGCACGCTGTTCGCTCCTCTGAACTTCATCATGGAGAAGGTGGAGAGCATCCTGCCGTCCAGCCTCTGGCACCAACTCACTCGCATCTGACCCCCAACTCCCCACCCCGTCGCGTACGACTCCAACGGAACCCCACCCAGGACCAGCACCAGAGAGCGGACCGGACCGGACCTCCATGCAGACAAACGGCCGAGCAGAAATCCAGAATGCTGCGTTGGACTGGACTGACACGCCTTTGTGCCAACATTACAGAGTTCAAACCAAACTGGAAGCAGATGAGCGGAGCAGGAGGCCCACAGAACAGCCATATCCACCACCGGTTTGGACTTTCTTTGACGTCTTTGCATTTTGGGGGCATTTCAGTTGTTAAAAGCTGTTCTTTTTGTTGTACAAACAGACATGATTAAATCCCATCAATAAAAAAAAGAAGGGAAAAATGTCAATAAAGGACTTTTTGTGTATCTCTGCAAGTCGGCATCTTCAAGGTGTTTTGTCGGTGATTTTGGTTCAGAGAAATCATTTGATATTTCAGATTTTACCCATCACATTCTCGCCATGAGGTCAGCGGTGCGTCACTGACCTCCTGGGAGCTGAAACCTCAAACCAGGGGGAAGTGACTCGGCTCCAAACATGAAGAAAGGAGAGGATGTAAAACATCACAGGTGTCTGAATGTTTCAACACCAGGAAAACCAGCAAAACAAACTGCAAGACTGGAAATTGCAGAAACACCTTCAGGGTTCCTGGAACAGCATGGAATTTGGTCTGGAGAAAAGTGATTGTCTTTTCAGACTTAATTCTTATTCTGTAAATGTATTTATCAATTCATCTATCCAATCATTGATCCCATCCAGCTATTTGTTCATTTCCATTTGCTTATTCGTCTGCCTTTTCTTCTATTCACCAAGCCCCCAAGAAGTAGCTCCTATAATGAGTTCAGCAGATGCTCAGTTCCACCAGATGTTTGCTAATTGCTCCTGGCTAGTCTGAAGGAGCTGAGTGAGGGAGGGCTGCTCTGTGAGGCAAAAGCTTGGAAACTGCAGCTCAAAGACACATCCAGGTCCTACCAGGTGTTTATTTACAGCTTAATGGTTGCCATGGAGATAAAGGGTTTCTCAAACATGCATGAAAATATCATGGTAACAGTGCAGGTATGTTTTTGATGATGGAGTAACATAACTTGATATTCCATCATACATTGATTTTATCAATTAAAATCAACTCATAGAAGTTGATTTTTCATAATGCCGCCCCTTTAAACCAGGAAAATCGTCCCTTTAAACCAGACAAATCGTCTTACTGGAACTGGTTTAGGATCGCTGAGCTTGGTGTTGGGTTATCTGACTGAACACAGGATCATCACAACATGGTTCTGTTTCAAACAGCTGAAGCCATTTTCAGTCTCACTAGGAAACAGCAGTTGGATCAGAAATGAAAAGCGTTGGCCAGCAAAACGAGGAAGGTCTGCAGCTGGGACTGAGATGAGGAAGTCATGTTGCGTTGCCCATCTTCCCCAAACGCAAATATTGCCACACATTTATTCTGCAATGAAGCAAAGCTGATGTGATAAAGAAACATGTTTGATTGTTGGAGGGTTACAGGAAGTGGAACCCGGATCTCGTATGGACTGTTGGATCTGAACCGACCCACATCGTCAGGTCTGTGGTGGAAAAGGTCTGGGTTTCAGTTCTGTTCATTTCACTTACTTGGAATGTTAATGCAGTTTGTACATGTGGATAAAATTTTTGTATGAATATTTAATTAATATTAAATACTCTGTTAGTGAAGCTGTCAGGCCTGTAAACTAAGAACATGTAACAGAAGCTGAGATACTTCAGTGATGTATGATCGATTTATTGATGAGGAAATCAGCCTTTAATATAATGCTGGTCATGTGATCAATCAGAACGAACAGCAGCATGAGCTCAGATATAAAGACCGGTCAGAAATCTGTTAGGATTTCTGTTTAAAGTACGCTCTAGAAATATGACTTTTATGGAAAAATGATGAGAAAAAAACTATTGTTTGAGGGGGGGAAGCCCAAATTTCCCTTTGCAGGGGAAGGTAGAGCTGGTGGGAAGATATATCCATCTGGAAAACGGCTGGAGGGATAAAACCGACATTTAACTGTCCAACATGCAGCAGAACAGATAAAATAAAACAGAGGATCTGATGAGACTGAGCTGTAACTGAAGGACAGCTGCTTCCACCAAGTTACTCACAAACAGATAACACACTTTTAAAATACATCTAAAAAAATAAGAAAATTGCGCAAAAGTGCCATATTTCTTGCCATTCATCTCAGAAAGTGAAAAAGTAATTTAAAAAGATTCACTACACAAGAATAAATAAAATATTTCAAACTTCTTTTTTTTCAGTTTTAATAATTATGGCTACAGGTGAAGAACAGATGTTTTAAGCATTATTCTAATTTTCTGAGACACTTTTGGGGTTTTCATTTTCTGCTAGCCATAACTATCAAAATGACAAGAAACAAAGGCTTGGAATAAATCGCTCTAGGTGATGATTCTATACGAGTTTCACTTTATAAGATGACCGGCAAGAATATTTGCATTTTTATGCAATATTCAAATCCCAGCCTCCCAATAAAATACACTGACAATTGTGGTTGTGAAGTAGCTGAACGTGAAAAAGTTGAAATACTTTAGTTTCATCAGTCTGGTCTGCTTCGGGTCGAGGAATGAGACGTTTCTAGCAGAGCAGCAGTGACTGAAGTCTACCTAGAAATATATTAAAAGCTCCGGTTGGCATAAACATGTCCGTCCTGACGGCAGGCGCAGCTCCCATCATGTGTGGGACTTGCAGGTGAACTCGTCCACCAGCTGCTGGCAGTCTCTGCAGCGGACGGCGCAGCACCAGTGGAACTTGCACTCGCACTTGGTGGTGCGGCTGATCCGCGCCGTGTCGTAGCCTCGGCCGCAGCACATCACCTCGCAGCCGTCCGAGCCGCGGGACGCCCGGCTGCAGAGCCGGCCCGCCGTGCCCATCGACCCTGAGGACAAGACCAGACAGAATCCCGACACATTAGGTTGGAAACTCATGTCTTCTTCTTTTGGAAACATGAATCATAATCAATTACAAGGATAAACAGAAGTTGAATCACCATTTCAACTTCATTCAATTAAGATTTCTGATCTTTCTTTCATTTTTCCAGATTCTCTAGTGATTTTTCTCAGTCTTGGGATGACATGTTGTCATCTCTGTCGGGATAAAAATCACTGACTTGAAACAGAATAAACATTCCAACACATTCTCACGAGTTGGGAGTGAGAATGGGCTGAACATTCAGAATAAACTCCTGAATGTAGTTTAGGGATGTAGAAAAAAAGAAAAATGAAGTGGAGATTAGTAAATAGATTTAATAAAGATGACATACATGAGACTGATTTACTTTTATATAATTAACAGGAGGATTAAAGATTAAACAGATTTTTTTCGACTGAACATCCACATTGTTCAGTCAGTATCTTTCAGGAACATTTGCCACAATCACAGGTTATATTTCAACTCAAAATGCAACATTTGGTTTCTTATGCAAATATTAAAAGCACAGCGATTCTACATGAAGTGATGAACTTCAAGACACAAAACAAAAAGCCACAAACGGATCATTTGAATCACTTTTCAGGACATAAGAGCCCAGTGGGGGCGGAGCCACATGCTTCAGTCAGGACAGTGGAGATGAGATGTGTGTGTGGGTGTGTGGTGCAGGGTGGGTGTATGAGGGGATCAGATGGAAAACTTAGACTTAGACTGACTTTATTGTCATTTTGCATGGACAGAACGAAATTTCGTTGCATAGGACAATGTTTTGAGGTTCCAATGTTGTGAGGTTACTCCAGAATAAAATAAATTATAGTATAAAATGTGAATATAGATATGAATATAAAATATAAAGTGCAGGACTGACAGTAAAATAGAAGTTATTTAGCTCTGTACATGTGCAAGGTATGAAGTGGAGACCAGTTTTTGAGTGCAGTCCAGTTAGGAGTTCAGCAGTCTGATGGCAAGTGGGGAAAAGCTGTTTTGGAACCTGGTGGACCTGCACCGGATGCTGCAGAACCTCTTTCCAGAGGGCAGCAGGGAGAACAGTCCATGGTGGGGGTGTGAGGGGTCACTGACACGCAGCGCTGGGATGAAATGTCCTGAATGGAGGGAAGGGGGGCCCCGATGATCCTCTCTGCTGTCCGCACCACTCTCCTCACGTTCTTAGAGTCAGAGGTGCTGCAGCCTCCACACCACACAGAGAGGCAGCTGGTCAGAATGCTCTCTATGGTGCTTCTGTAGAACGTCTTGAGGATGGGCGGGGGCAGGTGTGCTCTTCTCATCCTCCGCAGGAAATACAAGCGTTTCTGTGCCCTCTTGACCAGAGACGTGGTGTCCACAGTCCAGGTGAGGTCGTTTGTGATGTGCACCCCCAGGAATTTGGTGCTGCTAACCACCTCCACAGCCGAGCTGTTGATGAGCAGTGGAGCGTGGCTGGGCCGGTTCTTCCTGAAGTCGACGATCATCTCCTTCGTCTTGTCAACGTTCAGGATCAGGCTGTTGTCTCTGCACCAGTCCACCAGCTGCTCCACCTCCTCTCTGTAGTCCAGGTCGTTGTCGTCTCTGATGAGGCCCACCACCGTTGTGTCGTCCGCGAACTTCACGATGTGGTTGGTGGCGAACCTGGGGACATAGTCGTGTGTCATCAGAGTGAACAGCAGAGGACTCAGGACGCAGCCCTGAGGGGAGCCTGTGCTGAGGGTGATGACGTCGGAGGTGTGTTGTCCGATCCGGACTGACTGAGGTCTGTCGGTGAGGAAGTCTAGCAGCCAGTTGCGCAGGGGGGTGCTGAAGCCCAGGTGTCCCAGTTTTTCTGCCAGATGCTGTGGGATGATTGAACGCTGAGCTGAAGTCCAGGAACAACATCCGCACGAGTGTTCTTCTCCTCCAGGTGAGCCAGGCTCAGGTGTAGGGCAGAGGAGATGGCGTCCTCAGTGGAGCGGTTTCGGCGGTAGGCAAACTGGAACGGGTCAAATGTGGTGGGGAGTCTGGAGACGATGTGTTCTTTTATCAGCCTTTCAAAGCACTTCATCATGATGGGAGTCAGTGCCACAGCCCGGTAATCGTTGAAAGAGGTGACTTGAGGTTTCTTTGGCACTGGAATGATGGAGGCAGTTTTGAGACAGGCTGGCACTGTGGCTTGGTCCAGTGAGGTGTTAAAAATGTCTGTTAGGACACCAGCCAGCTGACCTGCGCAGTGACACAATGAAGTCCAGACGAAGCAAAAATGAGAGATTGATGACAGGAGCAATCAAGCTGCTCTCACCAACATCATCAGCTGTTCATTTCATAGAAGACATCCACCAGACACACGTCTCTCCTGACACCCCCCCCCCCCACACACACACACACATGATGACAAGTGTAGTTTCGCTTTGTTTTGAAGTGTGACTGAAACATCAGTCGGCAAAGTCTTCATTCATGATGAAAACACAAAGTTCTGTTTGGTTTATTCTGTCTGGTTTATTCATTTCATTTCATATTTCACATTCTGCGGACTGCCAGTCTGAAACAATGAGAGAAAACAAGACAAACAGACTGCAAGCTGCTGAAGCTCCAGACGGCTCCGGTTTTCCGTCACCAAAATAATCTGTTGCAGAAAAGTTGGAAATGTTATCGCCAAAGGAAAACATCTTTGAATATTCCTGTCATATTTCAATGTAAGTCTGCAGCTGATGTCTTCAGAGACTTGGTGAAGAAGAAGTCATATTTTTTATTATTTTTCCTACTGTGTGACAAAAACTACGGAGCTCTCTAGGGGACATGGGAAAAATATTTTCATTTGCATTCCCTCGCAGAAGGTTTTGCGTTCCCTCTCAATACTGTACTGATCAGTTCATGTGGCATAATTGAATACTGTAAGTCTTTTTAGCGGTGGTATTTCTTTCCTACTTACAGAAAGTTTCTGTTTATATCAAAGGTTTGTGGTGCCTTTCTATCCTAAAGAAAAAGATAAAACTTCAGATATTTCACAACGAGATATTAACATTCATGGAAAAACCTCACATAACCTTATATTAAAGCAGAAAGTACGGCGCCCACCGTAAGAAAGACTTACAGTATTCAATTATGCTGCATAGATTATTGCGAGGGAACGCAAAAGAAAAGAAAAATTCCCATGTCCCCTGGAGGGCTCCGTAAAAAACAAAGTCATTTTAAATGACGAGGTAAGAAAAATCCCATCATAATCTACGTATATTTTCCAGTCATATTTTAAAAACATAATGGCATATTGAATTGCATTTCATTTTCATGTAAAGCTCTATATAATACGAGCTACCTCAATTTTTCATCTTGACATATTTTGTTGTTTCTGTTGTGAGAAACTCATAACAATCTTTTGGTGAAAACTAATCAAAGTTCAATAAGGCAGGAATCTATAATCAATAACTGAGACTGAAAAATGTTTTCTATAATTTCCTGATAATCAGATGATGACCTCACTAAATGCTTTTAGTGTTTATTAGCAGTTATTCACAGCCAAACCTGTTGTTGCACAACACCACAAACCAAAAAAAAACAGATTCATTTTCTTCGTGACAATCCTTTTGGAATAAACTACAAATTATGAACGTTAAGCAATCGAGTGATTTCCAGTAATTTTAGTTTTTTTTATCAGTGTTCATTGCCATCTGGTCACCTGCGTCTGGATCAGGGCTGCTCAATACGCTGAAGGTTTGGAGTCGATCTCAGCGGTAGGTGATAAACTGAACGCCGCCAAGAGGCTGAAACCAGCACGTCCTCTTCTGACGCGCTTATGAAAATATTCAAAGATCCAAAACGTTTGTAATTTTATTAAAGAATAAAAATAAATCAACAAAAATTGTTCAAATTAACGATCTCAGTAATTATTGTTTCAACAAGGTGTTGCGCAATTCAGTGCGTTTCGGTTCAATTAACAAAAAAAGGGACTCAAAGATCGACTCTGACGAGCAGAGCAGCAGTTTAAATTAACTAATCAACCATCGCTGTGTTCATGAGAGACTTATTAATAATCGCAAAATAAATATCAAGCCTGAAAACCTTATATCGAAACGGACTGGATGTTATGTTTTTAACTTAATCTCTGCTCGGCTTGTGGGGCGCAGGCAGTTGCCACGGCAACGGGTGTGCTAAAACGACAAAGAGAGACTAAAAAGGTACGAGTGGTTTTGAATGGTGTTCTCTGGCATCTTGTTTTGAGCTCAGAGTCTGAAAGGCTTTTCCTCTTTCAAACATGCTATTTATTTTTGTCTCTTATTTAGTGGAAATATTGATGTTCATGAAACTTTCTCCAACATAATAACCTTTTTCAACATTTATAGGTTCACTGTTGAAAATGAGGAGCTGACATTAAATGACATTGAAATAAATTCCAGTCCAACATCTGGGTTGAGGTGAATCCTCTGGATCCTGTTGGAGGAAAAATATCCCAACTTCATATGTTGTGCTTTTATCTTAACAGAGCTCTTTGGTTCCTCCTATCAGTCTGTAGCTTCTCATATTTCAGTCATCAAACCAAAGTTCAGGTCTACCATAACTGACTGACACCTGCTGGCCTCAGGTTTGCAACCAGCTTCTGAAACCCGTAACCTCCTCCTAGTGTCAGAATCTCTCTGAGGAAGAAACTGTATTAGACTTTCTATCACTTTAATATTTCTGCTATAACTGATGGATATTTGCATATAAAATAAGTCAATAGAGTTTAATTTACAATTTTTATATCTTTGTGTCGTGAGGTAGATCTCAGCTGGCTGGTGAGAGAAAAAGTAGATCTTGGTCTCAAAAGGTTTGGGCACCCCTGGTCCGGAGTGTTTTACACAGCAGAACCAGAGTTCTGCTTGAGGCAGATGATACTGTGATGTCTGAATCCTGATTGTTAATGAAGAGGAGTGTGTTCAGGCTGACTCCTATATAAATAAAGTTGAAAAAAATAAATTCCAAAGTGGCTTAATACACGAACTTCAAACCATGTTGTGGAATTTGCTGGTGTTTACCTTCTGTTTTGGGTTGGTGTGTTGATGGTCTCTGCGCCTGTTCGTTCCCTGGGCAGGTATTATGTCTGGACATGACCAGACGCCCCACCCTGCTCTGGCAGCGGGCCCCTCCGCCCCCCCGCCCATTATCCGTGGTATGCTGCACTGCTCGGGGTGACATCATGGCCAGCATCTACCTCAGGGTCCTTGCTCTCCCTGCGCCTGCTTATTGAATTAAGATGAGGGGGCGCCGAGAGATGAGTTTAGCACCTGAGCCTTGCTGGAGCCGAGGGAAATTGATTTCACACTCTGAGGGGCCGTTTGACCATCTCTCTGGGCTGCGGTTTGTTCCTTGAAGTGTCTGAGAAAATGATTGAATGATCACCAGTTTGTGTTTCTTTGAGAGAGTATTCAAAGTGTGAAGGAAGAATTACTCAAACTATGTTTTAAACTTGATAACAGTTCACGCTTACAGTACATACATGTGTTTATGTTAGCATAATTCTGCATGCATGTCCACGGACCATGAAGCATCCATGTCGGTTGTAAAAAATAAAAAATGACCAATGAGATCCCAGGTTCCTCCTGGGTTCCTGTTAAAGGGCCACATATTCAACCGTGAACCAAACTACCCTAAACATCTGTGACGAACCCTCCTGCTGTGATACTTGTTGTTATTTTGATACAGAGACTTAAAAATATAAATGTAGGTGATGAAAGACCCACTAAGTTTTGTATTTTTATCAGTTCTTATCAGTGAATGTTTCATCTTTTTGCTCTTTAAAGTGTAACTAGTAACTGTAACTAAAGCATAAACCCTCCCCTGGGAAATTCTGAAAAATTCCACCAAAGTGGGCAGAGCCAAGAGGGATGAATGAGGTGTGATCAGGATTACCAACTTATCCACTTTGTCACTATGTTTAGTGACTTCTCAGACACCTCTAGTGACTTTAAAGAAGACAAAATTTTCCTGTATTATCAGAGACTTTTAAGGTGACAACACTCTGCAGCGCCGCTGCGTCGCCAATAGAGCCGAGGAGAGCATTCAACTCCACGACCACATTGGAGACAAATCACACATTTGCAAAGCTGATCAATGCTCACTTTGGTATTCCTACTCCTGACTCGCCAAGAGGGGGCGTGTGTCTGAGAGAGAAATAGTTTTATACCTGAACATGATGTGACAAAGTTGTACCAATAGGAACATTTCATAAAATTTCACACACAGAAACAGAAATATAGAACCCCAAATAACCTATTTAGACATCATTATTAAGAAAAAGTTGATTTGGGGTTTAGATCAAAAAGACTAGCAAGGTAATATTAGCTTGTTCATCATTTGGACTAATCGTCTAGTTGTCTGATTACCTGCTGCAGCTTTAATATAATACACACCATTAATATAAAGTACAACTGCTGAAGCTAAAAGCAGCAGTTTTCATCCCTCAGACAAAAAATAAATAACAGCAAAAGCACAAGAACAAGTGTAAATAATCCAAGTAGAGCAAAATTACTATCTTTTTATAGTTAAAACTTGGTTGAATTGTTTGCAGACAGCATTCCTGCAGCATTACTCTGGCACAGAAAACAGGACCAAACAGCATGAATTAGCACCATAGAGGGTACAGCCTAAAACTTCAGTAAAAACAGTGAAACGTTTGGTAATCTGTAAATTAGGATGTACATATCATCTATATTGGTGGAATGCATTATCAATATTTTATAGTGTGTCTGGGAGAAAGGAAAGGATTGTCTTACAAAGATGAGAGATTTAAAAAATGAAACTAGTTTTAAATAAAGGTTGCCTGTTACAGTTAAATAAGTGAAGCTGCAGAAGATTTTCAACTGAGATGACTGAAACACGAAACAGACGAAGTTCAGGGAATAAGAAATGCTTCGGTCCCACAAGGTTCAGGGTAGGAAAACGTAAAGGTGCCGTCTCCTGGACAAACAGTCCGCTTCTCCATGCACCCCGGTAACAAAAGTGTGAGACTTTTATTTTGTTTTAATTGTTTGTTTGTTTTTATTGATCTTTGAGCAGCACTTTGAGCAGCTTTTAGTATAAAGGGTGGTTTATAAATAAAATTGACTGATTGATTGATAATAATTACTAATGTCCTTATTTTAATAATGAGGTGACCAATATTGTTGAATATCTCCCACATTGCAAAAAGTACAAAAATAAAATGTCATAACAATATCCTTATGAAAAAATTCAATATTTTTTGTCACTCATAATGATAACATAATATGTTTGAATATTGAGAAAAAGTTCAATATTGGGAACTCATGGTGTCACACTCTAATCAGGTAATTAACTCTAAACACCTGCAGCCTCTGAACCACTCAGTCTGGGTCAGTGGGACAGTCATGAGGAAGACTGATGACAGAAGGTCGTTGCTAAGCATCAGCACAGAGCGCTGTATCTGAGAGCATTCATGACTGGTCAAAAGTTTTACTTTAGGGTCAGGAAGGATTTTTTTCAAACAAATGCATGGAAGAATAGAGCAAAAATCAAAATTGGAAAACAAAAGAATGAGTATTGATGCAGTTTAAAGTTTTGTGAGGGTTTGAGTGCCATTATAGAATGGCACTAAGCTAATTAAACTTCATCTATGCTTTCTGTGTGATGCAAACTACTCCAATAAGCTGATCTTAACCTCCCTTGCAAACCAAAATCAGTGTGTTTGTGTGTGTGTTTCATGTTGAGGTGATTTATAAAGGTGTGGTATTCTAGAGTTTCAGCCCACAGATGTGTGTAACGGCTCTTAAACTGGCAGACACCTGATTGTCACGGATCATCGGTTGCACGACAAGCAGTCACTCCTTCTGGAAGACACACACTCACACACTCACTGCCCTGTCATCTGCCTGCTTTCTAACCCGAGTTTTAAACACAAATGTTTTCGTTCTCACACTGTCTCTTGTCTCAGCCATGAAAAGGCCCACATCAAAGTAACCGAGTCTTTCCTAACAACAGCAGTGTTTTTGGTTACTGTACAATCAGTCAGTTATCTGGTGAAGAGAAAGACTGGAAGAACAAGGCGGGAACTGATTGTGAAAGACTAGAGGGCAAAAGAAATTGAGGGTATTTCCATTTTGGTTTTCAACGATTGATTCTATGTGGTCATCCGCTGACATTATCTAAGCCCTGCCCTCTGAAAACAGAGAGACACATTTTTTTTTCTTTTGGAAAGTTCACTCTATGACCCTCTTGAGCTAATCCACTTGAAATTGAGTCATTTAAGAGATAACAAGTTGGCCTGCTTGGTTTCCAACACAGAGACCTTTAGCAGGGTGTGTGGCTGTCGGACGTGGCGAGGTCTGATGTCATGCCTCAGTCTTATGTTTGGCTGAAATTTGAACGGAAATATTTGCCCCAAACTGAACATGGTGGGTAGCAATTCAACCCCCAAAAGGTATTTATGCAAATTTTTGGTGGCAAAATCGCCTCACTGCATCCAAACAACAAGCTGTGTTTTAGCCGAGGAATTTGAAATTTGATGCACAAGTCTATTGAACAGAAAAACTCAGTTATGATCAAATTCTTGCTGGAAGTTGGCCACTTTGGATCAGTTTGTGTCTTTTACTTACAAACTGAGCAAACTCCTTCTACGGCTTTCCTCAGATTTCAAAATGAGTCAGAATAGGGTTGAGGCAATGAAGATCACAAGTTATGAAAAGCTTTTTGCTGCACGTGGAGGTTGCAAAGCAGCAAAATCTGATTTCTCAAAATAAAAAGATGAATACGCAAGAATTTTCTCACACCAGGTCAAGCCTGTACCAGATTTTCTGGATATCATCACAGACCAGCATTAAACATATTTATATAATCACTTGCTGACATCACTTCAGCCCTGCCCACTTAGACAGGAAAGTTGTATGTTTTTTCATCCTCCTCATTAAATTTTCAAGCTCTTCTTTGCCTAGTGGTTCGCTGCCTCTGATGACACAGAACAAGGGTGATGTTGAATTCTACTCTTAGAAGTGACTACTGGATATAAACAATCTTCATCTACGTACAAACAGGCCAATTGGTCAGTGGAATTTGAATTTTAAAAGCTGTTTTTCCCTAAAGCATTATCATCTCCACAGATTTTTCAGTGCACCATTACAGAACAGATTGGGAAGGTAGTTTGATGCCATCAATTTGAAGAAGAAACTCACAGGATTCAGTGGTACACTGCATGTTCTGAAGGTTGACTCTTTAGAACACTATGTATAACAACAGAAGACAATTTCAAATGATGGATTCTGGATCCTACCTGAAGTGCTTGATAACCCATTGCCATGAAACAGGAAGTGATACTAACTCATAGCAGGAAGGTCTAACATGAGCCAAAAGGTTAAGACTTCCCACCATCCCTGAGCTGAAGTAGATACATGTGGGAATGATGTGCCTTACTGATGGTAATGAGGTGGTTAAAAGTTCATGAAATAGGTAATTGGTGGAAGTTCTCAGATGCAAAAAGGAAGAAAAGGACTCCAGAGGACTCTGTTTTTGAAATAGAGGAGGATGTATTTATGCATTCTATTTTGGCTGTGTTTTATTTAGGAGCATGAACATGACCTGACGGACAGATTAAGCCCTTACCTGATTGAGGGTCCCATATACAGTAGTCTGGTGAGTCTTCCAGGTAGACCAGATCATTTTTGCTAGGACGTTTGAGGTGTGTGTGCGCGGCTGTAAAGCCAGTTCCATACTGATTGACTGCGACCTGCACAGCGCCATTGTATCTCCTCCTCAGGTGGTCACCAGTGCGTCGGAAGTCGGCCATAGCCTGCCAGCAGGTACGGACGCTGCACGAGCCACTGACACCATGGCATTTACACTGTAAAGTCATGAAGCGCTTCACTGCCTGTGAGGAGATAAGAAGCAAGGTTCATTTACAGATGTCTAGAAAATAGCTTTTTGTATTCCCCTTTCTAGATAGTTTTCAAAATAATGAGAAAGAAAATCCAGAAGAAGAAAATCAACGCATCATCTGATTGCTTTATTGTTGAGCTGAGTCATTTCTATGTGTACCCTCTCCCATACCTTCCTGCCAGCTCTGTTGTTGTGCAGGTTCATGAGCGCTCGGGCATCCCTCTCCTTCCTCTCTTTGGCATCCACAAAGATTTGACTGAAGTGAATGGCGTGCTCCACATGATCGCTGCAGCCTCCCCAGTCGAAGGAGCCCTTGGAGTCCTGCGATGAGCCCTTCTTGGTGGGGTCACAGGAACAGTTGTCCAGGTCGCCCTGGCTGCAAGCTCGGGCCAAAGTATACACCACTCCTGCAGAGGAGATGGCGTACACAAAGGCAACTTCTTGGCTGCCTAGAAGTAGACAATTATGATGGGGCAAAGTCTGTTACTTTGTACCAAAAACATGTATTTGTGTAGAAGTACGTTCTTCAGGGAACAGCTCAGATTTGAAGATTGACAGCATGTCTTTACATTGACTGATGGGTCCAGGTTACTGTTTTTATTGTTTTGGTTCACAAATCAATAAAAAAAAAAAATTGTTTTTTTCTTGTAGTTAGTAACCAATCTTGCCAAGTTCCTGTTATTTTCTACATGTCCCAACACAAGTCTGCTGATTTCAGAATCATACCATGACAATCAGAACTGTCCCTTAACTGTTTGGCTACTGATGAAACCTCGCTGTAGTTTTTTGCCAGAAGCTTTCATGCTAAGTTACCGAGCATGAAACAGAAAAAGGAAAAGCTTCATCTCTTTCCAACAACTTAGGGTTATGAGCAATGCCCTCATGTGGAGCCCTCATCTCCTCCACATGCACAGTAACCAAAGAGAGATGTGGGCAAGATCTGAGAAAAGGAGAGCTCCATTTCTTCATTTCATTTCTGCTATGAAACCACCATGTTTGATAAAGTCAGCTGAACATATAAAGAGCAAAAATGTATTTATTAATGAAATGTTGAGTGATTATCAGTGTCAGGATCTGTGTTTTCTGTGTTCATTTAGAGTGTTTTGTGTCCTTGAGTCTCTTCGTTGTCCTGTCCTCCCCTTGATTGTTCCCAGGTGTGTCTCGTTCTGTGATTACCCTCCCGTGTATTTAACTCCACCTGTGTTCCTTGTTCCTCGTCGGGTCCTCGTCTATGTCAACGTCAATTTTTCGTCAATGTTTTGTCAATGCGTCTCTGTGCGAGCTGCCTGTTGTTTTTGGACTGTGTTTTCGACATTAAACCATCGTTATTCATCATACCTGGGTCCGCTGCGCCTGCCTCACCAACCCTCACCACACCTCATGACAGTAGGACCCGACCAAACCGAACGGTGAGGCTCGCTTTGAAATGGACCCAGCTGGAGCGAGGTTGCCTCCTAGAGGGCAGAGCGGCCCGTGGCGGAGGTCCGGCAGGGAGGACAGGGAGCTGGCGGAGGCTCTCGCAGACTTGCAGCGGGAGCTTTTCCGAGGGACGAGACTGGTGTTGGCACCCCCTGGATACGGCCCCCGTCGATTCCTCCGTCCGGGAGGTCAGCGACGTGAGCCGCCGGCAGATCCGGCCCCTCGTCGCTTTCCTGAACCGCCACCTCCGCGACCAGCTCACAGGCGGCGACGTGAGCCGCCGGCAGATCCGGCCCCTCGTCGCTTTCCTGAACCGCCACCTCCGCTACCAGCCCGGAGACAGCGACGTGAGCCGCCGGCAGACCCGGCCCCTCGTCGCTTTCCGGAGCCGCCACCTCCACGGTCAGCCCGGAGACAGCGACGTGAGCCGCCGGTGGACCCGGCCCCTCGTCGCCTTCCGGAGCTGTCACCCCCGCGGCCGGTTCCAAGGCTTCGCTGCGGCTCGCCCCCGCGGCCGGTTCCAAGGCTTCGCTGCGGCTCGCCCCCGCGGCCGGTTCCAAGGCTTCGCTGCGGCTCGCCCCCGCGGCCGGTTCCAAGGCTTCGCTGCGGCTCGCCCCCGCGGCCGGTTCCAAGGCTTCGCTGCGGCTCGCCCCCGCGGCCGGTTCCAAGGCTTCGCTGCGGCTCGCCTCCGCGGCCGGTTCCAAGGCTTCGCTGCGGCTCGCCTCCGCGGCCGGTTCCAAGGCTTCGCTGCGGCTCGCCTCCGCGGCCGGTTCCAAGGCTTCGCTGCGGCTCGCCTCCGCGGCCGGTTCCAAGGCTTCGCTGCGGCTCGCCTCCGCGGCCGGTTCCAAGGCTTCGCTCCGGCGCACCCGAGGCCGAGTCAGCCGGCGTTCCAGCCGGAACACCCGAGGCCGAGTCAGCCGGCGTTCCAGCCGGCGCACCTTCCGAGACTCCCAGTGTTCCTTCAGAGACTCCCTGTGTTCCTACCGAGACCCAGACCCTCTACGTTCCTTCCGAGACCCCGACTCCCGAGACCCTCTACGTTCCCTCCGAGACCCCGACTCCCGAGACTCTCTGCGTTCCTCCTGAGACCCTGACCTTCTGCGTTCCTCCTGAGACCCTGACCTTCTTCGTTCCACCCGAGACCCTGACCTCCAGCGTTCCACCCGAGACCCCCAGCGTTCCACCCGAGACCCCCAGCGTTCCACCCGAGACCCCCAGCGTTCCACCCGAGACCCAGACCCCCTGTGCTCCACCAGAGACCCTGCCTCGGGGGGCTCGTCGTCGCCGTCTGTGGGCGGCCCCCGGGACTCATCGCCACCTCCAGCGCCGCGGACGGCCGCCGGACCGCCTCCGTGGTTCCCGCCTCCAGCGCCGCGGACGGCCGCCGGACCGCCTCCGTGGTTCCCGCCTCCAGCGCCGCGGACGGCCGCCGGACCGCCTCCGTGGTTCCCGCCTCCAGCGCCGCGGACGACCGCCGGACCGCCTCCGTGGTTCCCGCCTCCAGCGCCGCGGACGACCGCCGGACCGCCTCCATGGTTCCCGCCGCCGCGGACGACCGCCAGACCACCTCCGTGGTTCCCGCCTCCTTTGCCTCCGCCCACCCTGTGGGTAGTTTTTTGTTTGTTTATGGACTCTTGGCCCTCCCTGTGTTTCCGCCCACAACGGTGGGTTGTTTTTTGTTTTTTCTGAACTCTGGCCCCCCGTCCAGCGCCCCTCCGCCCACCCTTGTTGTGTTTTTGTTTTTTGGGCGTCTGGTAGCCGCCCTTGAGGGGGGGGTACTGTCAGGATCTGTGTTTTCTGTGTTCATTTAGAGTGTTTTGTGTCCTTGAGTCTCTTCGTTGTCCTGTCCTCCCCTTGATTGTTCCCAGGTGTGTCTCGTTCTGTGATTACCCTCCCGTGTATTTAACTCCACCTGTGTTCCTTGTTCCTCGTCGGGTCCTCGTCTATGTCAACGTCAATTTTTCGTCAATGTTTTGTCAATGCGTCTCTGTGCGAGCTGCCTGTTTTTGGACTGTGTTTTCGACATTAAACCATCGTTATTCATCATACCTGGGTCCGCTGCGCCTGCCTCACCAACCCTCACCACACCTCATGACAATCAGAAGCAAATATCTGACCTGTAGTGGGCAAGAGATGTTTTGATATTAAAAATCTTGACTTTTGGTACAGCTCTTATTTGCCCAATGGTTAGCTGGAAAATGTATCTCTTATTTAAAGAGGCTCAGAGAACCGTCCTCTTTAAATAAGAAATGTACTGATCATCTCTCGGCAGGACTCCACATAAAAAAAATCCGAAATATTTTGGTTTTTTTGCCAGATAATACCGTAATTCTTGGCTATGAAATTGCATATTTAGTGAAGTATTTTTATATTTTATGTGAAGGAAGTGTCAAAATGCTTAAATCTCTTATATAATTACATTTTATATAACTTTCTGAAAATAGTTGATTTTGGTTCTCACTCTATTTTGGATAGCTCAGTCAAAATATGATATTTGACAAATTATGGCTCCTGAGCAAACCACAATAAATCTGACCAACCACAAGTTGGTAGTTATTACATATTGGAGTGATAAACACATATTTCCTTAAGGTACAACATGATAAGAGTAAAGAAAATTACCTTAATTTCTCAAGTGTTCAAATGATATAAATGTTTGCAGTGCATGAACTGATAAAAAACATCACGAATGTGGCTGTATGTATGTAAAAAAAAAAAAAAGAGCTATATAAATATATATATTTTTTAAATAAAAGTTACTATACAGCTTTAAATCAAGGCCCAAACCCCACCTGTTTAAAGTTGCCCTGGATTCATAATAACTGGAACAGTGATCAATATATTTCATGTACATTTTCTTTCATTTGACAAAATTTCAGTTTCATGATTGGTTGTTATATAAAGCACTTTGAACTTCCTTGTTAATTATATATGCTATACCAATAAATTTGACTTGAAACTACATTACTGACATTTCCAGAAGGCATAAGCATTTACAAAAACACAAAAAATTACATGACAGTCTTCAAATCTGAAACTGCATATAGAAAGAAAAATTAGGTTTAAAACAAGCTCAAGTGTTACCTGGGAACGGTAACTAATATAAACAGAGGTGGGTTTGCGTGTGTGTGTAGCAGCTCACTTAGGTGTGTCTAATGGGGTGAATGAGGAGAACGGTGAGAGAACACGTTGCTGCAGAGGGAAATATCCTGTGTAATTGTTTGAAATTAGCCTTCTGACATTGACAATAAGGAGCTTCTGGAGGGGCCTCTGTGTGCCATGATAATGCTTTGTGACACGGTCGGGGCCCGGGTGGGAGGTCCAAATACCACACGGCTGATTAGAGGCCCCCCGACATGAAACAGACTAAGATGAAGGATCCACCTCACAGGTTAAATCTCAGGGCATGGGAGAGGAACATCAGGCCATCAGGTTCTGATGATCCTTCCTTCTGCACCAGAAGAGGGAAAATAAGATCCGGACCAGCTCCAACATGCCCCCCGCTGAAAACAGCACCACGGTTTTAGTGGCTCAGATGTGCAATCACACGTTTCACTTGACAAGATGCTTCTGTAACATCAGTTACAGGGAATGACAGGCGAGCTCACTGCTTGGTAATCACTTTAGTCCCTAATGCCTCTTCATAGGTCTTACTGTTCAGCTTCACCTCTCACTGACGGTCAGAACCAACCTTTTTATGTCAGCTCTCGTCTTTTAAAGCTGCCAATAAATCATTTGTAGTCGCCAACAAATCGTCTGAGAAGATAAACACCGCTGATGACCAGCAGTGACTCTTCAAAAGGCTGGAATTATGATAGCTTGCCATCCGAATGGGCTGAGAGGAGATTAATTACTGAAGATGACTGAATTAATCTAAGGATATCAGTGGGAACATTTGAGGTGTTGCAGGTTTTGCAATCATATTGTTATTATTATTATTTTAAAAATAAAAAATAGAAACATGTATTCATTTCCAATGAGCACCTATAGCCTGGAGGGACAGTACTATGTGCTTTCCAGACACATATCGGCATTTTATAGCGCAGTCAAGCAACTATGTTACCTTCATTTGTTTACAATGGCGATATAGATCATTACTTAAAAGAAATTTCACCTTGTAATGTAACACCTTGGAATAGGGCCTCTGTCTCTTTAAAAACTCCTGAAACTCCACCTTCAGGAAGTCATCCCAACATGACTCCTCTATTAACCTTTTAACAAGGTTTTTACCAGCGTTGCTCTGAGAAGTAGCTCCTATAATGAGCTCAGCAGATGCACAGTTCTACCAGGTGTTTGCTAATTGCTGCTGGCTAGTCTGAAGGAGTGCTCTGTGAGGTGGAAGCTTGGAAACCTACAAACTGCATCTCTGAGAAGGTGGGGTTAGGTCCACCCAGATGTTTTCAATAACTGAATGGTTGCTTTGACAGATTAACCGATTTCTCAAACATGCATGACAGAATCAAAGCAGCACTTCAGGTATGTTTTTGATATAGAAACAAACCCGGAGAATAGCATTATAATATGATGTAAGGAGAAAAAAAGTTAATTTCATGTAATATTGCCCCCTTAAAGAGTATAATTTATGATCAAATCAGGAGCTGATGAATGTCTGCTCTCTCTGCTCAACAGTTTTATCACATCTGGGAACTGCAGGACAAATTTACCACAGTAAGGACTGCAGCAGCACAACAATTACCTCAGAGAAACCGCTTGTCTGCACTGATGTGATGAATGTATGTTTGTAAAGAGAGGAGAGGTACAGAATGTGATCCAACTGCCGCAGAAAGAAAACAACACGTCTACAAGATATTTCATTTCAGCGGACGTAGATTTAGCTGAGCTCTTGAAAGAATGACCGTTTGTTTGAAATTGTTTTCACATTTACTTTAAGGGCTTTCATAAGTCATGAGAAGAGAATCTATCCAGACCAACCCATCGGTGGTTGGGGTAACCACAGGGTTCCAGTTTCTACTCACCGCGTAGCAGCAGACGGCCAAACAAGTTGTGGTCCCTGGCTGTTGTGTTGCAGTTCCAGCGGTGGTTGCGGAACTGGTGCTGGCACTCAGAGATCCACTCCTTCATCCCGGCCCCAATGGCCTGCATCACCTTGGGGTGCTGGCGGCAGAGTTGGCGCTGTTTGTTCACCAAGCCGGGGATGTTGTCGCACATCACCTGGGAGCCCAGGGTGCCCATGTACCTACATGGTGAGGAACAGGGAACAAATATTTAAACACATGGCACTCAGCTTTATAGAGGCAAACATCTAAACATTTAAGTCATGCTTTCATTTAAAAATGCACAATTTAAATGACAGGGGATACTAATGCTTTCTTTAAAAAAAAACATATATTATGATAATGTATACTGTATGTGGCTTAGTTGAACAATTTACTTTGATTTTAAACTACATCAGATTGTCATAAAATTACAAATAGCCCAACATGGAATGAGTTAATTGGAAACTCAAGATGAGATTCTTCAGGAAACAGTTTATCAAATCTAAGCGTGATCAAACTAAAACTGATTTATGTTGGAGGGATTGCAAGCAAACTGGTGACCATTTACATATTTTCCAGGATTGTCCAACTTTAGATCTCCTTATAATGCCAAAATAAACATCAAGTCTGAAAACATGAAACTGTTAAGAACCGAATGTTCTGCTCTGTGTATTTTATAGTGTTGAATCCTCATACATATAGAGGAGCTGTTAGTTGGTTGCTATGGCAACGAGTCTGCGTGTAGCTAGCCGACACGGAAAGTGAGAAAAAGAAGACTAGAGTGGTTTTGAGTTGTTCTTAAACGTTTTTTCTGCCGTATTTCCCCTTTGCTGTGTTGCACTGTAAAAATGAAAAACTACCTACATCCCCAGGTTCCATTTAGTTCACTGAATGTTCTACCGCGGCTACGGATGGCAAAGAAAAGAATCGTCCTTTTGTCTTCCAGCGCATTCGCGAAATTTCTGGACGAAAACAGTAACATGAAACATGTCTAAATGGTATCTGCTGATGAATGCTGTACTTGTACATAAACGTTTTACCACTTTTTCTAAAATTGCAGTGGAATTTTCACTTTTGAGTATGTTCACACTGCAGTCTGTTGTTAGCGGTGCAGTTGGTGTAATTTAACTATGCGAATAAATGACTTAAATTACTTTTAATTTAACTTACTTCAGGCTGTTCAGGCCCCAGAGCAGCTCAGCTCAATGTGCTGCCTGTCTGCAGCTCCCGTCGCGTCGCTGGTAAAACTTTAGTTCGTAGTTTCGTGTAGCACCAAAAAACCAAATGGTGATCTGCTCCACCAGCCAGGAACCCGCTGCTGATGAATGGTGGATGTTCCGCTCGGTTTGGTTTGATCATCGTCACATCGTTCCAGGTCAAACTTATATTTTTTTGCTGCATACTTTACAAAACGCCTTTCGGTCATTCCTAGTCTTTAAATGTCGGATCATCGAGCCAAAGTTCTGAAAACTTATATCTTCTCATGGTGAGATCCTGTGATTAGTTATCATTTTTATACAGATTTTATTTTAACGAACTTAAAACAAGAAGTGAGCATCAATGGAAAATTAAAAATATTTTGAAAGGTGATGAAAAATGTACTACCCTTTACTATCGCACGAAAACCATGAAAATCTTACTTTCTCTAAGGAGAAATTTGAACCATATCGTCACATTCCTAAATAAATGGCCCGAGTCATTTTTTTTCTGAAGTAATTTTGGTTTAAAAAAAAAAAAGAAGAAGAAAAGAAATTAGCACTTTACTTTTGGAAGAAAGGACGGTGACGATGTTCAAGTTTTACCTGCACTCAGCTTAAAATGTTCAATCTTGAGTTGATGCCTTTGGGTGGATTGGGTAAAAAAAAAAGTTCAAATACTCCAAATCTGTTTAAGTCGTTGCTCAAGGCACTACTTCAAACACTTTTAATGGAAAGAAGGTTTTTCCTTTAAAAAAAAAGTCTGCGTGATGGAAAACCAAATTATTGCCAAGTTTCATTTGAAAGTGAACTTCTGTGCCTTTAACGGACCACTTGGTTGAACTATTTTCCATCTTCATTTGATATATTTATTTTTATTCATTCCTTAATTTTTCAATATTTGTTCTTACTGCATTGTAAGAAAAGAATTAGATCAAGCTACATTATTTAAATTTTAAATCTTAAAAGCACTCAGCTGTGTTAATATTTAAAACGATAAAAACGGGAATTTGGACACAGACACATTACAAATATTAATTAAGGAATCGTGCAAAAATAACAAATGCACAGATATTAAATTGGACTGGAAAGCCTGAAAACTTATCTTGTACAATATTCAATGTAGAAAACACTGCAAAAGCATACATGTAGGCCTATACCAAATTTCTAAGAGGAAACCTTCATTAGAAGTTAGAATAGATTACTGAGGGGAATTTTGCGATGTTAAACAGTAATAAAATAAAACAGACACTAATACAGAGCGACACTCACCACCAGGACGCATCGACCTTGGCCGTCAGCCAGCAGGTTGTTACCGATAGAAAAAAACATATTCCACTTGGCAAAAAGTTCATATTAAGCAGAATTTGGTTCTTTATGGATCTGCACGGAGCATTTCCATGGATGGGAGAAACATATGAAAATAGATGTAGGCTATATAATGATAAAAAATAAAATAAAAAAATCGGTGGGTCAACAAATCAAGTATGATAAAGTACAGAGAAGTGAGAGCAAATGCGATCTGCGCGTAAAAGCCATGGGGGATCTGCCGGAGGAAGGCTCCGCAGAGCGTCTTATAGCCCCGCAGATCCTCACACAGGTGATGAGCTATACTTTTACACAAGGGGTGGACAGGCTGCCGCTTCAGGAATGAAGGGAAGAAATGAGATGTCTCGGCGTATCTGTTCGGGCTGGTTTGACACCAGACAGGTTTTGGCTCGGGTCCAGACCCGGAGCTCCGGGTTCCCTGCCACCAGCTGATGCGCCTCCCTCAGTCCAACGGCACCGGAGCAGGATTTGATCCTGCGCGCTCAGAGAACCGAAGCAAAAAAAAAAAAAAAAAAAAAAAAGTCTGTCGCGATCCTCGAGAAATGCGAATAAATCTTAATGGAGAGAGGCAGGACGGAGATTCCAGAAGCCAGCAGAAAATGACTGGACGGTTCGTCTTAAAGCACTATATAATCTGATACTTTGGTGAAGATGACGCACAGGTGTCAAGTACTCTCCATTCCCAAAGAATGACGCACACTTAATATCCAGTTATTTATAACCTCATCCTTCGCCAACTCAGAACTGGCAGGTTTTGTTGCATTTTATTTATTTCTTTTAAATCAAACACTCTGGTTCTCCCACAGCAACACCTAAAGGTGACGTGTCCATCTCAACTGGATTATTTATGGGCGTCTTTTTGAAGTCTCCAGGGGAAATCTGTAGCCAGTGTCACTCGGTATTTCCTCCGACTTTGATCAGGCCCGAGTGTATGTGGAGATCCCGGGACCCACACCAGACCAGATTAACGGGGAAATTGGATTTTGCACATGATCTCCGTGGAAGAAAAGCAGGAAAAAAAAACCCCAAAACCCCGACAAGTCAAAGGCTTGGCACAGTTAAGAGCTCGACTTTGATTTTGCAGTAGCCGTGATGTGTCACAAAACTCTGCTTTCATTAAAGCATTCAAATATACACAAAGATCTTTATATGTTAAGAGTGAACCTGGAATTAATCTATAGAATACAAATAAGGAAGAATTGCTTTTACACATCTCTGATTGGTAGATCAGTTCACGTTGAATTTCAAAATTTCAACTGGTTACAGAGAATTTTGACCCATCAAAACCCACATCAAATAAACTTTATTTCAGGACAAGACTTTCAGATAACCAGTCAGAGATCAAAATGATCAGCAGATGAACTACTAAAAACACAAAATCTTTTTCTTCTATTTAATAAAAGCCTCTAGACTACAAACTCTCCATTTTCTACCTATAAACAAATGAATCTACAAGATTGACTTTATAGTTTCATGAGAAAGTTAGGGATAAATGGCTATAATCTTAGAACTATTATTGTATAAAAATCTTTCTACACCTAGCAAATAATCTTTAAAGTTTACTTTGTTTTTTCTCTGAGGCAAAAAGGAAAACAAAAATCAGCCTTTGCCAAGAAAAGCCTGATCTGTGCACCTCAATTACAAACTAGGAATGTCTTTTTGAACTTCTGATGGGAAGTCTCACTGCTAAATAGCTAACATGTCTACATTTGTTTCTTTTTTTTAAAGGTATGTTTCTGGCTCTATTGGTCTTTATTGGAGAGTGGTCAGAAAGCGGGTTGAGATAGGCCAGGACTCAAACCGCTGCTGGCCACTTTTAGGACTTTACTCCTGCGCCATCGCCGCACTCTTGATGTTTTGTTGTTTGATTCAAACAAAGAGGCTGAGCTTCTTACAATTGTGGGGAAAAATTTTAAATGTCCCAATTTTTTATTTGGCAACAGAGGCAAAATCTCTTGGTTAACCATCAGCCTAACTCAAAACACTTTTAAGAGCAAAATCAAACTAATTACAAGAAGAAAACAGAAGGAAGACAAGTTAAACTTCCCAACCATGCCTGAAATGTAACCCTGTTTCATATAGCTTACACATTAGACATTAGAATGAATCCTTTCATTCTAATGTTCATGAATTCTTGTGTTCATGTGGCCCTTGAAGGTTTGCAGAGGAACAGGAAGAGTGCAGCTCCCAGCATGCTCACACCAACTCCGGTCACAGCCCAGGTCCAGACTCTCTCCTGAGAATCAGGTTCAGGAAGCTGACAGCAATCCTTAGCTGCATCCATCTGAAAAAGAGAAAAGTGGACTGATGTCAAGAAACACACAAAGTGCTTTAATATAACCAGAAAAATGCTAAATGCAGCAGGTCCTGGGCTGCAGAACGATGTCTGACGTCAGGCAGCAAGCAGAGGACATTGTTCCTTAATCCAGCCAGGATTATGACACAGTTTCAGGATCGACTGGGTGGGAAATATCTGCTTGTGTACCAGCATGAGAACACTGCCATCTTAGTTAGTGGATGAAGACATGTCTGAGTCCACTGCACCACTACAGCGTGACTCGCAAAGGTGAGTCACCTAAACTTCCTGTGCCAAATCCCCCAGGAGTCACCAGGCAAGTGGAGCTGCGGATGTTGGTCAGTCAAGTCATGATGGTGAAATCTCAAATCAGAGGCTGACGGTGTGAGAATGGAACCGCTCTCAGTCAAGGGTGGCTTCTGGTAAACATGACTTGGGAGTTTGCAGTTTGCCAGTGAACCCAGATTTCTTGGGTTTGCTGGAATTTTGACATATAGCTGCAGTTAATCCCACAAAATATGAAAAGTGTTTTTTAGTTTTTTTGTTTTTTTTACTTAGACTTTATTGTCAACATGTTAGAAACTTGTTGCATTATCCAATAACATGATCTTTTCGTACAATGGCTCAGAACAAACCTATCCTCAAGTTTGAAAAGCTCCAGACTAGAACCATTTGTCTTATGTTTTCTACAATACTTAGCAGACATGAAATGCCATTATAGCAGCAGTACTATTTAAAATCAACTTTTTTGAGCTGTACATCATGCTATGTCATTGTCTCATCAAAAACATACCTGGAGTGTTGCTTTAATTCTTTCATACCTGTTTGAGAAATCATTTACTGTCCTGTAGCTACCATTCAGCCATGCAAAAGGCCCAAGTGGACCTAGCACTGCCTTTGAAATACAGTTTCTAGGTTTCCATCTAACAGAACAGCCCTTTCCTGCAATTCTCCACTCAGCTCCTTCAGACTAGGCAGAAGCAATTAGCAAACACCTGGTATCATCTTCCTCTCAGTGAAACGCTGGTAAAAACATTATTAAAGGGTTAACAGAGGAGCCATGTTGTGATGACTTCTTGAAGGTGGAGTTTCAGAAAGAGTCAAAGTTTCTTAAAGAGACAGAGGCTCAATTTCAAGGTGTTATATTATAAAGTAAAACTTCCTTTAAGTCATATTTAATATATAAAGCACTTTTATAACTGCAGGCAACATAGCTACTTGTTCTGCCATAAAATGACACTATGTGCCTGGAAAACACATACTGACCCTTTAAAGTCATCTGATAAAGTTCACCTTGTATTTTTTAATCCAACCTCAAGTCAATGGAAAAATAAGGACACTTGATCTAGTCTTAAACTGGCTCTAAAATGTTGTCCATCTAACCTCAAGAGTAATAATAACAGATACTGCACATGTACAAACAAATGGAAGCCAAAAAAAGCTACATAAATGAAAAAAAAATAAAAAAATCAAGAATACCTGGACTGTTTCCAGATGACTTATTGAGGAAAGCAGTAATCTCTTGATTACTGTTCAGCGTGATACTACTCATGTAAAACCAGCAGCTTCAGGTGTATTTGTATCACACATTTCAGTAACAAGGCAGTTCAAACTGCTTGTTTCATAATTGACAACACAATAGTCAATTATGAAACAGACAACACATATTAAATCTCGTCAAATGCCATTAACAAAATCATCTAGCATAATCATCATCAAATATACAGTACATATATAGGTGGGATTTTAGTCTTGATTTAAAGGAATCAGTGTTTCAGCAGTTTTGTGGGAGTTTTCTGGTCTCGAGTATAAGAACATATGGTACCAATAACAAGCTGATAAGACACAGGAAGCTTATAATGAATCACTTGTTGTGGCCCTTTATTTTGTAACAGAGTGGGAAGACGACATCCAAACAGTCTAAAGTCCATCATCATACAACAAAGAAGATTATTTTACAAGTACGAACCTTTTAAGACAGTTGCAAATGTTTCCATCAAGATCAGTGACTGGAAGAGATTCTAGAAAAAAAAAGCTTCTCTCATAAGATTAATGTACCATGACAGCCATGAGACATCTGGAACAGCTTCCTCTGGATAAATGAGACTACAGCAGAGGTGACAGGCCAAAATGCACAGCAGCCTATTAGCACACACACTTAATACAATTGTCAAGCGTAGTGGTGATTTGGCTATGTTTTGCAGACAAGGACCTGGAAACTTCACATAGATAAATATTCAAAAGACCGACATAAAACTCCTTGATGGCATTTTCTGAGAGGTTTCTCAGTTTAGAACCTGACATTAGAATCTATGTATATTAAATATGCTTACCACTGTTTTTTAAAGATTAGACTCCCTTAAATGGTTTCTTAGAACTTAGTTTATGAAATCATGGTAAAAAGAAATAAACAGTTGTAATCTTTAAAAACTTCAACTTTTAAAGTCAATTTAAAGTACATTTTGTCAAAATTGGACTGGATCACTACAAACTAATAAAATACAAAACGATATATGACTAGGCCTGTTGCAATAAACAATATTTCAATTAATCGCACAATAAATGAAAGTTATCAACCTCATTTTAATTTATCGGCTTTATCGTTTCTTCCTGCCTTTTTCTTTCTATTGATGACACTGGATGAAAAAAGGCTCAACTCCGCTGCTCTCCACTGACCCTCCCCTCTTCATTCCCTTAGTGTAATGCCCAACTCACACTACACGATTTTAGAATTGTCTGCCGATCGTCGGCCCATTTCCAAAACCTAAGAGACATACTAGCAGACAAAAAACCGTAGGTTGCCGTGTGGTGTCCAACAGTCAAACATGTTGTACATTCCCAATGTTCTACCGACTGGACCCGATCAGTCCTAACACACACTACAGAATGATCGGTTACGAATATCGCAAGATTGTTGTAAAGGGGGAAATCTGGACAAAAAATCGTGTAGTGTGAACTGGCCTTAAGGGAGGAGTGAACTATTGCGTCAGGTAGCCGGATATGCCCGTCTTCTCCATCTAAATCTAATGATTATTGAAGGGCAATATACTGTAGTAGGGCAGTACACGTATCTCTCATAATGCAGTGGAGCTAATCAATCATAATTTAGAGTTCATTAAAAAAGCAAAGTAGTCCTTTAATAAAGTTATAAAAAGAAGAATACAGCACAAAAAGGTCAGTCTCTGCACGGAGACAGAAGGTTTAAAGTTGAAAGGTTTACAGCAAACGTAGGCGATGTTAATGAAAAAAGGCGACAGATCTTTGTCCAGATCTTCTGATTAAAAGCCATGACAGTGTTCCTGTGAAGTTTTCAATATATTTACACTTCATATTTAACATTATAAACACATCCTTTCTAGGGGAAAGTTGCGGAAGACAAAACATTAAACAAATAATGAACAGCAAATTAAAACTGCAAAATTAAGCTGCTTTTAGAGAAGGCAAAGTAACTTTAACATCAACTCTCATCATTTCTCGAGTCGATGCGGAGAGATGTCTGTATGTTTCATATGTGGCAGATAAAAAGAGTAAGTGGAGAGTAATTTATTTATTACATGGGGTCTCCAGATATCATTTATTTTGTGTGAATGGGACTAAAATTATGAATATTTTTACTCCCAAGGAAACTTGAGTGTTTGCTTTGGCCTGATGACAGTGGTAACTAAAAGAAGGAGCTACGATGACTGGATGGGAAAAGTTCAATAATTCTGAAGTTCTGTTGGCTAAAATCCAACCCAGCCAATGACTCCATCACCACAGGTATCAGGACACTAACTTATTAATCTACTCCAATGCTTTACCTAGTTCCTTCACGTCAGACTCTACCTTCATTTGACAATTCTTTCTCACATCTCAAACTTTCTGCAGCTTCTGGTCTGCTCCCTCCACCCTCCTTCGAACCCCCCTCCTCATATCATCCCTCCACCTCGGTGTCTGTGTGCTGACAGGTCAATGTCATGCTGGCGCTGACTTATGGGCTGTGAGTATTCTGCCTTGTCAGGACCGACTCTTCTTGGAATACCAATGCAAACACATCCATATACATAGAGATTCAAGTATACACATGCAAGTGCTCCTGCACATACCTGTCACGGCTCCACAAAGTTCATATATTCCTGCATGGAACCCAGTGGTTTTGAATTTTCAAGAAAGAAAAACTCATTAGCAGGAACTGCTGTATGAAATATATTTAAATTGACTTGTACATAGTGCTCATCTGTGCACGGATTATCTTCGTCCTAGTTGTATTCCAGACAGCTTTGTGGATAGTCATGTTGGTCAACACAACTGCAGTGGGAAGAGCTACCTGCTCTGCATCCACCCTGTCCTGGTTTTCACAGTGGAAATGCTCAGAAAACCTCCCCCAAAAATTATAAGAACAGTCTAGGAAATTGCCTTGTAGCTCTTCCCACGTTCCTGAGCTACAACAATTGCTTACAAAAAGTTATTGTTGATGTTGTTGCTTCAAGGCATTGTATTAATACGCATCTGCAGGGTTTCCCCCAGAAAGTCCGGTGGTCGGGGCGCAGAGGTGGTCCACCGGCAGTCCACTGTGTTTTTGTATTAAAAAATGTTAAGTTGACAGGAAATTTAAAAATATTACTGGATAATTATATGTTACGAGAAAACATTGCTAGTGAGATGCTATTTAAATCCACAACTTGTCTTAAAAACAACAAATCAAAAAATACAATTAACATGAAAATCAATTGTTTGCACTTCTGTTTAATCCAAATTAAGTCAGCGGCTCCCTGAGGCCCCTCAAGGGCTTCAGGGGCCACATAAAGGCTAATATTTTAACACAGACCACAGATACATAAATGTAACATTTGTTTATTGAGATGATCAATGCGCCTAAATTTGATTAAATGGTTTCAGCACACATTAATTAAAAGATTTTAAATTGTTTGACATTTAAATGTAAGATTTTAAGGAGCTGGCAAGTTTATTTTGTACATCTTCAAGGAATAGTATTCATAGTTAGATTGTTTTGTTACCATACCTACAATCTAATGCTGTGAGTTTAATCTTTGAGTTTGAGCTCTGTTTGTTCACAAATACACATTAGTAAACTGCAATTATAATTTATTGCTTTTTAGGTTGGCCAATTAAACTACTCTCCCTCTCCCAGATTAAATCGAACACAGAAGCTGATGATTTTAGCAGCAAGAGGGACCCCAATTCTCAAAGTCAAATTCTGCTCAAGGCCTCATACAGCCTTGGACCGGTTCTGCATGATGAGTTAAAGCTGCTGCACTGCACAGAGATGTGCAACAAACGGGACACTTAATTTAATGCCGCTAATGTGGCTTTAGTAGCTCTAACATTTCGTGTCTGCTGAGTTTTTAATAAAGGCCACAGAAACTGTTGTGGTTCCTCGAGTTTGTGGGACGAGTTTTCCGCGAGCCCGCGCGGATTAACTCTGGCTGACTAAATGGACAAAGCTTTTGACATGGTTTGGTGCTTCATCTAACTGGAATAATAATAATAAAATAATATAAAACCAGCGTGATGCGTGACTACGAGGCGAACGCGAAATCTCCTCACCGGGCTGAACCTGCATAATGAGGTTAGCGCTGGTTCATTAACCACTAATGGTCCGACCAACCGGGAACACAGACATAAACTTTATCAGCACAGACAGAGCCATACCTGTGCAGCGTGTTGAGATGTAAATGCCCCACATAATTCTTTGTTCACAAATATAAATCATTCTCACCGCTCCGTCAACATGCACGTCTGAAAGTGCAACTATAAGTTATTCCTACGGTTCACATAGAGCTGCACAACCAGAGCTAACGTGGTGGGTTTAAACTCTTACCTTGATAATATAGAGTTCTCCAAAGAATCATAATTCATCACAGAGGGTTGATGTAAATATTCATACAGGTCAGCCAGTGTCCAGTTTGAGTTAAAGGAGGCGCGCATGATCCGTGCTAAGATAAACTAAGAGCTCAAGCAGCGGCAGCGCAAGGCAAATGTGCAGAGGCGCCAGCTGTGTGATTGGTGCGAGCGCTGCCGGCTTTAAATGCATGAACTATAAACCTATCTTCTATAAACTTATCTTTTAGAAATAAATCTGCTCCGCCAGTTAAACGTTATATCAACAGAGACGCTTGCAATCCGGCTTTAAAAAAAAAAATCTATAATATTTTTTATTATTAATATTTTCCTAAAAACATAAATAGGGAACGCTTAGTCTGGCAGGGGGTCTAGTAAAGCTTGGCGGGCCGCCAGGCTTATAATACACTGAGGGAGGCTGTGCGTTCAGACCCCAGCAAGTGAAAGTGCTGGTAATTAAAGTGGAGTCATTTAATTTAATTTATTACAAGTTATTGGGGCCACAGTCAGTGGTTTGTGTCACTACGGAGAAAAAGTTAGATGTATTCATTTGCTTTATGTGTGATGGGATCTGGTTTCATGGTTCAAGTAGGTGAATATTAACTAAACCGCATAAAAATAGCCTATGTTAATATGATTAGAATTTGACGGATAAAAATAGGAAAATTGCCTCTCCTTGGGCTGCCACCTTATTGTGGTGGAGGGTTTTGACTGCCCCAATGAACTTCATGCCCCCTGGTAGGGTCACCCAAGGCAGACAGGTCCTAGGTGAGGGACCAGACAAAACGCAGCCCGAAGACCCCAATGATGAACGGCACCATTGGACTTCGTGTTCCCTTGCCCGGACATCGGTCATTGGGGCCCCACTCTGGAGCCAGGCCTGGAGGGGGGGGCACGATGGCGAGCGCCTGGTGGCCGGGCTTTTACCCATGGAGCCCGGCCTGGCTCAGCCCGAAGAGGAAACATAGGCCCCCCCTCCCATGGGTCCACCACCCGTGAGAGGGGCCAAAGGGGTTGGGTGCATTGTGTGATGGGTGGCGGCCGAGGGAGTGGAACCTGGCGGTCCGATCCTCGGTTGCAGAAGCTGGCTCTTGGGATGTGGAATGTCACCTCTATGGTGGGGAAGGAGCCGGAGCTAGTGTGTGAGGTCGAGAGGTTCTGGCTAGAAATAGTCGGTCTCGCCTCGACACATGGCTCTGGTTCTGGAACCAGTCTCCTTGAGAGGGGCTAGACATACTTCCACTCTGGAGTTGCCCAAGGTGTGAGGCGTCGGGAAGGAGTGGGCATACTTGTTGCTCCCCATCTCGGAGCCTGTACGTTCGGGTTTACCCCGGTGAACGAAAGGGTAGCATCCCTCCGCCTATGGGTGGGGAGATGGGTCCTGACTGTCGTTTGTGCTTACAGGCCGAACGACAGTTCAGATTACCCACCCTTTTTGGAGTCCTTAGAGGGGGTACTGGAGAGTGCTCCTCCTGGGGACTCCCTTGTTCTACTGGGGGACTTCAACGCTCACGTGGGCAATGACAGTGAGACCTGGAGGGGCGTGGTTGGGAGGAACAGCCCCCCCGATCTGAACTCGAGTGGTGTTCTGTTGTTGGACTTCTGTGCTCGTCATGGATTGTCCATAATGAACACCATGTTCAAGCATAAGGGTGTCCATATGTGCACTTAGCACCAGGACACCCTAGGCCGCAGTTCGATGATCGACTTTGGCATCGTTTCGTCGGATCTGCAGCCGTATGTCTTGGACACTCGGGTGAAGAGAGGTGCGGAGCTGTCCACTGACAACTACCTGGTGGTGAGTTGGCTCCGGTGGTGGGGGAGGAAGTCGGTCAGGCATGGCAGGCCCAAACGTGTTGTGAGGGTCTGCTGGGAACGTCTGGTGGAATCCCTTGTGAGACGGAGCTTTAACTCCCATCTCCGGCAAAACTTCGAACACGTCCCGGGGGAGGTGGGGGACATGGAGTCTGAGTGGACCGTGTTCCGTGCCTCCATTGTCGAGGCGGCTGATCGGAGCTGTGGCCGCAATGTTGTCGGTGCCTATCGCGGCGGCAACCCTCGAACCCGTTGGTGGACACCTTCAGTAAGGGATGCCATCAGGCAGGAGTCCTATTGGGCCTTTTTGGCCTGTGGGACCCCGGAAGCAACTGATGGGTACCAGCGGGCGAAGCGACATGCGGCTTGGGTGGTTGCTGAGGCAAAAACTCGGACGTGGGAGGAGTTTGGAGAGGCCATGGAGAAAGACTTCCATACGGCTTCGAGGCGATTCTGGTCCACCATCCAGCGTCTCGGGGGGGGGGGGGCAGTACAGCACCAACACTGTTTATAGTGGGGATGGCGTGCTGCTGACCTCAACTCGGGACGTTGTGGGCCGGTGGGCAGAATACTTCGAAGACCTCCTCAATCCCACCAACATGCCCTCCATTGAGGAAGCTGAGCCTGGGGACTCTGGGTTGGGCTCTGGATGTTGTAGGGTTGTGTTGGCTGACGCGACTCTGCAATATCGCATGGACATCGGGGGCAGTTCCCCTGGATTGGCAGACTGGGGTGGTGGTCCCCCTGTTCAAAAAGGGGGACTGGAGGGTGTGCTCCAATTATAGAGGGGTCACACTCTTAAGCCTCCCTGGCAAGGTCTATTCAGGGGTCCTAGAGAGGAGGGTCCGTCGGATAGTCGAACCTCGGATTCAGGAAGAGCAGTGTGGTTTTCGTCCTGGTCGTCCTGGGTGCATGGGAGTTCGCCCAACCAGTCTACATGTGTTTGGTGGACTTGGAGAAGGCGTTCGACCGTGTCCCTCGTGGAGCCCTGTGGGGGGTTCTCCGGGAGTATGGGGTACTGGGCCCTTTGTCTGTCTTCACATCGAGAGTCTGGTCCGCATTGTCGGCAGTAAGTCGGGCTCGTTTCCGGTGAGAGTTGGACTCCGCCAGGGCTGCCCTTTGTCACCGATTCTGTTCATCACTTTAATGGACAGAATTTCTAGGCGCAGCCAAGGTGTTGAGGGGATCCAATTTGGTGGCCTTAGAATCTCATCTCTGCTTTTTGCAGACAATGTGGTCCTTTTGGCTTCATCAGGTCGTGATCTGCAGCTCACACTGGAGCGGTTCGCAGCCGAGTGTGAAGCGGCCGGGATGAGGATCAGTGCCTCCAAATCCGAGGCCATGGTCTTGAGCCGGGAAAGGGTAGAGTGCCTTCTCCGGGTCAGGGGGGGTGTCCTGCCCCAAGTGGAGGAGTTCAAGTATCTCAGGATCTTGTTCACGAATGGGGGAAGAAGGGAGTGGGAGATTGACAGGTGGATTGGCGCAGCGTCTGCCGTCAAGCGGGCGTTGTACCAGTCCATCGTGGTGAAGAGAGAGCTGAGCCAAAAAGCGAAGCTCTCGATTTACCGGTCGATCTACGTTCCCACCCTCATCTATGGTCATGAGCTTTGGGTCATGACCGAAAGAACGAGATCGCGGATACAAGCGGCTGAAATGGGTTTTCTCCGTAGGGTGGCTGGGCTCTCCCTTAGAGATAGGGTGAGAAGCTCATTCATCCGGGAGGGACTCAGAGTAGAGCCGCTGCTTCTTCACATCGAGAGGAGCCAGTTGAGGTGGCTCGGGCATCTGGTCAGGATGCCTCCTGGACGCCTCCCTGGTGAGGTGTCCCGGACACGTCCCACCGTGAGGAGGCCCCGGGAAAACCCAGGACACGCTGGAGGGACTATGTCTCTCGGCTGGCCTGAGAACGCCTCGGGATTCCCCCGGCAGAGCTGGAAGAAGTGGCCGGGGAGAGGAAAGACTGGGCCTCCCTTCTGAAGCTGCTACCCCCGCGACCCGACCCCGGATAAGCGGAAGAAGATGGATGGATGGATGGATGGATAAAAATAATATATGACGGATTGTTTTTTATGTTGTAGGTCAAGATGACGGAGAACAAAAAAGTCTAGCGTGACCTCTGATATTTAGCAACATTCAGACAAAAAACAAAAACTGTATCTGCCAAAATCAGAATCAGGCTTTTTATTTTAAATACTAGGGATTGGTCAAAAAACTGCAATGGGTGCACTTCAAGTAGCAAAGATGGTATAGTTATAAGAAACATTTCCTAGTGAATTTCCCCCTGTGCTTTGTATGTGCGTGGAGTGATGGGTCGGTACAAGGAGAATTAAGGCAACACAAATAGCAATACTACAATTTCTACACAAAATAGGCTTTTTCAATAGCGTATAAAGAATACATTTTAGGGGAATAAACAATAGCATCATTGATCCTGTTCTACATACTCAGGTGGCACCATACTTCAAGTCTATTTCATGGTCAATCCCTGGCCACAAGGAAGAAGAACCAAACGTGAACGTAGTGTTGGACATGCAGCTTTTCCATCTCATTTTTGTTTGGTAATTAATTCAGAATCTGATTATCATTTTTTATTATCTGTTCTCAAGTTCAAAGTATTAGCTATTCAATGTAAAAGTGTGTTAATGTATGTGTATGCTGACCTGGCAAAGCAGATTGTGGAGACAGCTGACTTCCTTCTGCAGGTCTTTAGTTTGGACAACCAGCTGCCTGCAGACAGTCTGGGCTTCCTTCTTCGGGTCCAGAGAGATGACCAGCTGCTTGGAGGACCAAAAAAACGTCAATTTTACCAACACGTTAAGATTGCACCTTAGACAGACATTGACAGTGAGAAACATGAGACAGAATGATGTTGAACTGTCATGTCAAATATGTTCTCAATGCTCTTTTTTGGCTGGATCAAATTACTTCTATCTGGCTGGAGTATCTGATGTAACAGCAATGTGGTGTAAAAACTGCTGCAGTATGAAAAAATTTATCTACTGAATTTGAAGCTTTTTTTTTATTATTCCATTACCAAATAGCAATGTCAAACTTTTGCATTTCTAATGACTGCTTGACACAGTATCAATAATGATACATGAATTCATGTCATATATGTTTGCTTCGGTCACTTTCTGGTTCGGTACACACATAGCAAATAAATACAGCCTTGTTTTCTAGCTGAACACATAAAAAACGTCTATATAAAGAATCAAAGTGTAGAGTTCTACGTTCTGTCATGTAACTTTTAAAAGTGGCACCAAAGCAAATCAGAGTATAAGGGACCAGCTATCACTTAAATGTGCTGCTTGGCACCATTTCTGTTTCTTACTTAGTTAAAGTGTTGAGGGATTAATAACTGTGATCCAAAGCAAAGTTCTGGGTTGTAATGACTAAATAAAACCAGTCAGTTGTATAGTTTCTATTGCTGGAACACATTGATAAAAATGTAACTGTCAGAAGAAAGAACAAACAAACATGATACAGTTTTGTTTCTTTTGACTGAAACATTCTGAACACTTCATGATGTGGCTTTAAAATCAAACTAGGAAATGAACTGGGATTTCTGTGGAACCCCATGGCTCCAAATAAGGAAACCAGTACAGGTAAGGTGTACCTGAGAGGCCTGACGGGGGAAACGGCTGATGACATCCTGAAGCATCTCCGTCAGGTAGCAGCACTGATGACGCACACTTAGGAGGAAGTTTTGCAGATCTTCACACCTGCAAAACATGAAAAACTTAACAGGAATAATAAGCCTGCTGCAAAAAGCAATTAATCGCATGGTAATTTAAAATAAGCTCAATAAGGTCCATTCTGATGACTGATATTTTATGAAGGGTAGTTTTCTTCACAGATATTTCATAATCCATTTCATTTATCGTTTTTGGTTAATGGTGTTTTATTTTGGATATTTAAGATGTCTCCCAGTTCCAGTTTGGAGTGATCTGTACAAAATGTAAGTTTATAAGTCTTTGAGAGGCGAACTTGTTGTATTATGCTATTATAATTGTATTAGTAGGAAACGGTTTCAAAGTGACAATATTATCATTTATAGTAAACATTTCTAGGCCAATTTATCGTCCAATAAAATTTCTTAATGTTTGTAAGCAGAAAACATAATTTAGAAAAACAGACAGAAATTACTTAAAGATTGTACCAAGTTTTCATTTTATATTTAACAGTCTTTCAACACTTCTTAAGAAAAGCCAACACCATAGCTTAAACATCCCAAAACTGAGAATAAAATATTACAGCTGATATTAAAATAAAAAAATGTAAGCTTTACAAGTAAATTTTTAAACTTAAACTGTATTAAGTTGCATTTTATGTTTTTTATTACTGTAGATACAGTACATGCAAGTTGAAGATGAATTTAATAATTGATACATGCTATATTTGATAATATAGGATGTCAAATAACGCCATCCTATACGCTGACTGGTAAAAATCTAACTGAGAAAGAAAAGTTGCGGCTTCATTTTTATAAACAACCAGGATATAAAAGACATCCAGTCTCACATGCTTACCAGGGTAGATGAACAATTCTTTAAAAGGTTACCTTTTTTTAACGTGAACTTTAAAAATTACGTCTACATTAAGAAACAAAACATAGTGTGCAAAAGCTGCTCAGCTATGACAGTGCAGACAGATTGATAGTTTGGAGCAGCTCTGAGCTCACATTGTCCAAGTCATTTTCTGGAACTCCTCTTCAATAAACTCTACAGAAATCCGAGCAGGTGGCCAAACCTTTTCTACTCAATGTTCATCTATTTTGTCCTCCCTCCCTGAAAAGACCCACGCTAAATGATTCGCTTTTTTATATTTATCAACCTTCTGCGTGTCTCTTCCCATCACCTAGAACTGTGAAATGTAGATAGTTCTTATCTTAATGGTACATTTCCCTGGTTAAGGGCACAGAGCAGGCAGCCATCCCAGCCCTCCTAACACTCTGTCAGAGGGGCCAGTAAACAGTGTCAGCCAGCCTCTGCAGCACCCACACCTCCCTTTTTCCTGCTGTTAGTTTATCTAAGGACACAGAGTGATGATGGGCTGAAGGAGGCTTTTCCTCTAAACCAGCTCTGTTGCTTAACTGGTGCTAGAGCTGGGGACCTCAAATCCAGGCCTTCGGGGAGGCTTCCTCTTCATGGGGCTCAACATGGTGGAGAACTTGAGCTGGAGCGTTTAACAACTCTGGGTTGCAGAACTATGCAGTTATTTGTTTGTTTTTCTTTGTAAGTTATTTTTACATATTTCAAGACAAATACAAATATGGCCAAAACAAACTTGAAATGCCACAAAAGAAGATGCTTCCTTACTTATTTCAGCTACCCATCAGCCTTCACCTCACACATCATTAGAGTGCTGTTTAAACCATTAAAGCCTGGCTCTGTGTTAGGCTATGGACATGGGAGAGGGAGGTGCAGTGCCACCATGGTGAAATGCTCATTGGTGGGAATGGATGACCTCCAGTGGAGAACAGACAGGTAGCTTTGGGGAGACAGAGCCTAGATTAATGTGCAGGATGGTGTGAGGCAGGGATCTAAAACCTGCGGCTCAGGAGGCGCAACTGGCTCTTTGGACTTCCAACAATGGCTCCTAATAACTTTGACTAAAAGTTATGAAGAGCAAACAAATGTTTTAAATATAAAAATGTTAGCAGCTTTGTAGTTTTTTTCTTCAGTAATTTAAGTAAATTTCCTAGACAACATGACAAAAAAAGTAACAGTAGCACATTTTAAATCTTTTTCTCGTTGTTAGTTTAGAAACTCTGACAAAAAATCTCTTAAGCTGTGAAGCTGCATATAAGATAAATAAAAGTAGTACACAATTGCTTGCAGCCAACATGCAATAAAAATAAAAAACATAAAACATTTGATTATTTTATAAACATCACATTAAATTTGATTCAAGGCTTTAAGTAAAAAACTAATCTTCTTATAACAATTCTATAAATTCAGTATGCTCACCAGACTTCTTTAACTATGTAGTCATATTGTTGTATTACATGGAACTAAGTATTTTAGAATTTAGTGCAAGTATTCCAGAAGCAGAGAACAATTGTTCTGAAACTATAATAAACTTTTTAAACATTGCCCATATCCTACCCATTCTCTTCAGTTCCCAGTTGGATCTTGTCTAGGTCTACTTTGTCCAAGTGCATCTGCTGCACAGCACTCAACACCTTCTGCTGGTCCACTGGGTTGGTAATGCCAATCTGACAAACGGCAAAAAAACGTAAAGATGTCTTTTAGTGGATTCTGTGCACTTTAAACGCAACTAAAAGGTTTAAAATGTATTTTTTAAGTTTAAACTTGTGTACAAAATATTGTTCCTCATGTTGTCCGCTACCTTTTCAAAGTCCTCCTTCTCCATGGTCAACAGGTAGCTCCAGGTGATGTCGTTTTCCTGTGCTCATGTGTATCAGAAAAAAACAAATTTACCAAATCCAGCCTAACAGCTGTTTCTGCAGCAGATGTGTTTCATGCATTTTCCTCAAGCTGCAAAAAGCTACTTACACAAATTGAGGTCTAAAGTTTAATAAGTAAAAAACTATTTCTAAATTTTTGCTTGTACTGAAGCAGATATTTTGTTCGTCACACCGCAAGTTAAATCTCGTCCCAGTGTGTGGTACTTACAGTCATGATGTCATTGAGGTACCCCAGATTAAGGCCATGCAGGAGAAGTTCAAGTTCATCAAGCTTTGTTGCACTACATAGCACAGAAAACAGATCTTGGCTCATAAACAACTTTCTTACAAAATCAAAATATTTTGGAAATAATATTGAAAGTTGTGATTTGTTTTATTTAAAAGAACAGAACAAAAAATGGGGAGGGAAATATTGCAAACTTCATTAATTTGATTTTATTTTGGGTACAAGATCGTCCAAACACTCTTCAGAGTTTGAATCTTCAGAGTGGAAGAAGACTCAAAGTCAGACATTTTCAGCCTCAAGGTGTTCAAAAATTAAGTGAGATGACGCATAAAAGTTGGACAAAGATCAGAAACTTCAATTTATAATGAGGCTTTGAACTGCTGTGTTTTCAGGTTGCTGCAACAAGATAGAACAGTTTTGGTATGTCAAGTTCACCATAAAAAATGTAATCTACCACAGAAGTCAATGCATAAGCATCTTAGGCAGCATTCTGAATGACCAAGAAACAAAGTGACTTGTAGCAAACATCAGCAGGTGCCTGGAGGGCAGAAAAGCCGTTCACTGCTGGTCATGAAACATGCTGGATTTAGAAATGTTGGCAGCCAGAAATCTCAGTGTTAACACAAGTGTCTGGATTCTTTGATGAACACAGAGAGACTGATGTTCATACAGTTGAAACCAGATATTTACAAGGAATACAAAGACACAGACTTTTTTTATTTATCACACGCTGAAGTTAAATCAGACCAAACTTATCTTGTTTTAGGTCAGCTAAATGCCAGAAGACTTAAGAACATTTTAAGAGTTTTTTAAAAAACGTTTTAGAACTTTACATGCATTTGTCCAGTATCAGGGATAACTGACTTTTAAACTGTATGCCGTGGGTCAAACCTTTAGGGTGTTCTTCCACAAACGTGTCACAGTAGTTCGCTGTAGTTCTCGCTCATTCCTTCCAACGGAACTATAAATCTCAGGTTTGTAGGCCGCCTCACATGCAGATCAACTCATAACTTCTACATAGAACTGAGGTCAGGGCCTTGTGATTGTCAAACCAAAACACTGACTTTGTTGTGTTTAAGCCTCTTTGTAACCACTATGGCTGTATGCTTGGGTTGTTGTTCATTTGGAAGACCAACCTGTACCCAAGCTTTTACTTCCTGGCTGATGTCTTTAGATGTTGCTTCAATATTTCTACATGTTGTTCTTTCCTCATTATGAAGTGTGGCGCCTCCAAGCCTGAAGTCTGGTTCCCAAGGATGAACCAGATTTGTCCTACAATTCTCTACAATTCTCTTCCTCATATCTTGGCTGATCTACAGGTGTAACTCCAATTAACTCAAAATGTGTTAGTTGACCTATCTGATGTTTGTGGAAGGAAACCAAAAAGGTTTGACTCAAGTCATGCAGTTTTAACGATAGTTATCCCTAATGTTGACAAAATGTATGTAAACATCTGAATTCGAAGAAAGTATGAAAAAAAAATCTTTTAACTCGTCTTGCTAAGTTTCTTGTAATTTTTAGAAATAATGTTGGTAATTCTATTTGATCAGAGATATCAGATAAGTTTGCTATGATTTAACTCCAGTCAGTGAGAAACAAATGTCTACTTCAACTGAACACTAACTAAAAGACAGTTTAAAATGTGCGCTCAAAATCATTCTGTCCATCTAAAGTTGTAAAACCCTGTTTTCCAGCAATACCCTGTTGCTCAACATCTGCTCTTAATTTTAATAACAAATGGTTATTGGTGAAGGCTAGAAAGAACTATTTTCAGTAGAGCAAGTTAGTCAAGATTTGTCACTAATTGTACGTAAAATATCTCAGTTAAATTTAATGTCTTTTTATGTTTGTCCTCGACATGAGTGAAAGACTGAAGCTATAATGCTAACAAACAGGAATGCCACATGCCAAATATGGGTAAATATAATGCAGAGTTGCTGGCAGCAAAGTCTGAGTGGACTAAACAACCATGGAGGAGATTTATTACTGTTTATGTCTGGTGGTTACAGTGGCTCAACAACACCTGCCACACAGGCAGCGGCACACCGAAACTCCAACAGGAGGCGGTGTGGGGAGAGAGGAGTTTTACCCTGACAGCAGTTTGGAGAACTGATGTAGAGAAACGCTGTTTGAAATGTAAGACTGGGAACCAGGAAGAAGGAAGGAAGTTTGCCTGGATTTGTTGTGTTTTCTATGACATTATCCTGTATACTTAACTTTGTATAACCCAAACTCTACAGTAGTTTAGATTTAGCTAAATGAAAAAAAAAACCTCAAAAAAATAATGAATACCAAATTGTACAAGTAGCAACAGAAATGTGAGATATTCAGTGTAAAATATGTCTTAATAAATGCAACTGAGGTGGTCAGGTTCATGATGCAAGTTTAAGATGTGTCCCTATTCCAACACCTGCTTCAAATGATTTAATTATAAGAAAAAAATGGTTATTTTGATGATCATATTCAGAAAAGTTAAAGCTGCAGTAAAGGGCGTGCCGTGGTGGCGGAGGGGTTAGCGTGACCCACATTCAGAGGCAACGTGGCCTCGATGCGGCTGTCGCGGGTTCGACTCCCGGACTCGACGACGTTTACCGCACGTCTTCTCCCTCTTCTTCCCCCTTTCCTGTCAGCATACTTTGAAAAAGGGACACTAGAGCCCACAAAAAGACCCCTTGCGGGGTGATAAAAAAACAAATAGAAAAAAAAAAGCTGCAGTAAGTATCTTTTATATTAAAAAAAATATTTTACATATTTGTTTAAACTGTCATTATGTCCTGACTGTGGAAAAATTGAGATCCTCTGCCTTCTCTCTGGTTCTACTGCTATCTGCATAAATGCACTGCTCCCAGTCAGAAACAACCAATCAGAGCCAGGAGGAGGGTCTTAGTGGTATTAATCATGTCTGTGTACAGTAAGCTCAATGTATTCATGGCGCGCAAACAACTTAGAACAACATTTAATTTCTCTTTGGGATTAATAAATTATTTCTGAATTTGAATTACAGTTACAGAAATGCTAATTAGTTTGAGAATTCATGAAGTGATTGATAGCCCTAAGGTCCTCTTCCTCTGATTGGTTGTTTCTGACCAGGAGCAGTACAAGATCACAGGGAGGAAGCAGAAGAGCTTGATTTTTTTCACAGATTTGCTTCAAATTATACTGTCACCACACAGTGACAGTTTTAGCAAATACGTAAAATAATTTTATTTATAAAAGTGACATTAAGCTGCTTTAACCCACATTTTACAGGCTCCTTTCTTTATCACGGTATCTCCATAAGTCTGGAGGCTTTAAGCACCTGAGCCACAAAAAATACACATTCAGTGCATTGATAACATTAAAAGTCTATCCAAAAGGGAAAATACATTACATTACTCTACATTATCATGCATTCACAATTTTCAAGCATGATCTTGCATCCAAGCAGTCATTTTCAATTACCACAAGTCACACATTTATATTAAATGCTACACTAAATACTAATAATAAATGGCATGGCCTTCAGTCACAGATCTTACCTTTCCACAGAAGATAGAACATCAGAGTTTGTCGTAAAAAGCTTAGCTAGTGTCTCCTCCATAGAAGAAGAGCAGGCTGGGACAGCAGAGAGTTTGGAAGATGAAGCTAAAATCCGTGCTATCTGTGTAAAGATATATTAAACATCTAACAAAACATTGGCAAACAGTAGCCGTGAACATTTCAAATCCAAGATTTGAACAACTTAAACATACAGTACAAAATGTAAGAAGACATTACCTGAGTGTGTCTGTGCATCTCAGCTAGATTAGCAGGGCTTTTGCCAGTCTTTGTTCTTATGGTTTTGTCAGCTCCCAGCTGGAGGAGCTTTAACACTGCCTGTTCCTTGCCATATTGAACTGCTATGGACAAGGCCTTGCAGAACACACCAGCATCAATCAGAGTTAAATCACTTTGAGAACAGTTATACTACAATGTCCATATTAACTACAGGTTAAGCAATGCACAGGTTTTCAGTAGAAATCTGTCATAAAAGGGATAAAAGTAACATACTGTGTATCCTTTACTGTCCTGGACGTTGATTTCTGCCCCATGGGACACCAGTAGGTTTATCACCTTACAGAGGCCATCTCTGGCTGCCAACATCAGGCATGTCATTTGAGACCTTAAAAACAGGAAGCTAATTTAGTAGAAGACAAGGGTGAAAGAAGATAAAAAGTGTCATGTTATGTGAAAACCATTTTCATCTGTTAAAGACAAATGACGGTACTAACAGAACTTTAAAAGAAAAATGTTCAAAATGAAACCAGTGCAGGAAAACCACAAGAGGGCAGCATACACAACATAATGAAGAGCAATCAGGTCCAGCTGCTGCTGGTGTTAAAAAACTGCAATCTCTCGGAATATTTAGACAATTTTTCTGTAATGTTAATGTACAGTTTCACAGCTAAAAGTATTTTCAATAAAAACCAGCTGGACAAAACATTTACAATCACATGTTTCAGTTCACAAGTTACCGAGAAGCTCTTTAAAATGTTCAACGACAACTAGGCCTTAATTTTAAGAGTTTTTAAAAACTTGGTTCCAGGAATTACGAGCAGCAAATTTAAATGCAATTTTTTCCTAATTCTTTTCAGATGTTAGGTACAAACAAGAGGACATCCTGGGACCTTAGATCTGAACCATCAAAGTTTTTCTGAGGAATTTAAGTCCCAAGATATGAAGGTAGGTAACTGAAAATAACCTTAAAACCCACATCTTAAAACTTGTAAGGAATCTAAGCTATAAAGAGCTATATGCTTTGATTGGAAGCATCAAAGTAAATCATATCATCATAATTCATGACAGACAGGAATGTAACAGAAACAAGGTTTATTTTGGGCTCAAAACACAAACAGGTCACCATTCTAAAGAGAAAACTCAGTTTTTGTTGCAGCTTTTTTACACCAAAATTTAATCGTTAGTTGCAAAAGAAAGAGATCATTATCAAGAAAATTAAAATATTTGTACTGACAGACTAGGTGATCATTGGAAGGTCATGCAACTGACCCTTGAGGGACATTAGCCACAGTGAGTGAACTGGAAGTGAATCTGCCTGTACACGCTGTACACAGAGAAAGAGAATTATTAGTTGATTATATAAATTGTCCATGTCAGTAAACCATCCTACTGCATCAAATCTCAACTCCACAGAAATACCACCGACTCCCATTCTGACCAGAGCGAACACTAGCCACTGCTACTGGAGTGGCATCACAAAGGTAAATCTTTTTTTATTTGTTAAACAAAATTTCTGAGTTTTGTAACTTGTGGCAAACAGCAAATAATCATTTATCGGTCACAATCACAATTCTGGTGAGAGAACAGAGAAATTATCAGGACAAAGACATCTGGTGGTCAAAGTGGAAGTGGAAGAATAAAAGGACTATAATTAAACATAATTAAACACTGCAACTAATGTCATATTTTCAGTAAGGCTTGTCTCTGTTATTGGCATATTACCTTGTGGAATACATTTATTGTTTTTGGAACACGAACCAGAGCTTAGGCTGCCATTGAATCACAAATCTGAGCAGAGTATTAATTTTTAATCGACTTTGAAAACAATATCTTGGCCCATGCACAGAAATTTGCTCAACAATTAGACACCAACTATCAATCTAATTTTAGACAGGATGGTTAGATGCTTAATGTAGGCTTACTGCGCTCTAGCTTAAAGATAAGCTGTACGTAGGGATGCACCGATAAATCGGCCCTGATTTCCTGAATTTTGGGAGATTGGCAATTGGCCGATACTTACCGTATTTTCCGCACTATAAGGCGCACCACATTATAAGGCGCACCTTCAATGAATGGCCTATTTTAAAACTTTTTTCATATATAAGGCGCACCGCATTATAAGGCGCATAGAATAGACGCTACAGTAGAGGCTGGGGTTACATTATGCATCCATTAGATGGAACTGCGCTAAAGGGAATGTCAACAAAACAGTCATATAGGTCAGTCAAACTTTATTAATAGATTACAAACCAGCGTTCTGAAAACTCCGTTCATTCCCAAAATGAACAGCTGTTGCTTCCTCCACTTCCGCACCATTGATTCGTTCATGTTAAATTCTCTCGCTGCTGCTCTATTCCCGTGTTCTACTGCGTAACTGATCGCCTTGAGCTTAAACTCTGCGTCGTAAGCGTGTCTCTTAATAGGAGCCATTTTGGGATCTTTACACAAAACCCAGTGTCCACCGCTGGCTGCTTTCCCCCGTTTCTTCTTCTACGGGGGAAAATGAAGTCGGCGTCTGCTTTCCTCCGTTTCTTCTTCTACGGGGGAAAATGAAGTCGGCGTCTGCATACCGTAGTTGCGAGACCTGTTGTGGCTCAATATTGGTCCATATATAAGGCGAACCGGATTATATGGCGCACTGTCGGCTTTTGAGAAAATTGAAGGTTTTTAGGTGCGCCTTATAGTGCGGAAAATACGGTACATGAGAAAAAAATCTTACCTGCCTCCACAAAGGTGTGAAAATCAGCCACTGTCCCTCTTTGCTCTGCTGTGAGAGAAGTTTGACCGACAGGCATGGCCACCAGATCATATCTGCATGTGCGCGGTTAAGAACAATCTGCCACTGTTGCCAACTTATATATTTAGCAGCTTAGACAAAAGACCATAATCAGTATTGTACGCTTTTTAAACATTGGTGATCAGTCAGAAAACTGAAATTGGTGCACTCCTACTTCTACTAGATTTTTCAGATTAAAAGGTGGTGGGTGGTACAGCTCTGCTAAAGTTAAGGCCAACTTGTATATCACAAAGCTGTGTCCAGCTGCTGTTGTCATATTTCTCTACAGCTCTGTGTAGATGTAATGTTATCTATTCATAACTTCTAAAAGCTCATAACTCAGTAAGATGTTGCATGATCTGCTGTATAATTACAGGTACAAAGGTAGTGTACACTACTTTACCAAGTATGAGACGTTTTCATAATACGAGTTAATGACATGGGGGAATCATGTTGAAGTGATCCAGTGATACGTTTCAGACAATGATGTGCGATTCTGCTGTCACTGCAGATCCTTATCTATCATTATCTGCAAATGACAATTCATCAAAAATAGCAGAACTAGATTTACAGATAAGACTTCCAATAAATGATAAGCAGAGCAATGCTTAATGCTTTATGGCTTAAAGTTACCAAAAGTAATATGTCAGTTAAGCCAATTAAGTGGTTCCATATAAACATATTTACACGCTTTCTGGTATTTTACCTTCGTCTTTTTTTCACCAGAACAAAAGGCTGTATATGAATAACCTTTGCTACAATACACTTATCTTATCAGCTCAAACAACATGGTGGGAGAGAAAAAACATCAATCCTGAGAGGTGGGAAAGTTTGGGCCAATCCATCACTTCATGCCTACAGAGAGTTGTTTGTGTCTCTCAAAGGAAGTTGCCTAACTAAATGAAAAGGAATTTATATGGGCTGTTCATAATTTGCATGAATACAAACCATGACAGCTCAGATTCTTTGACTAACACTACAAGATTTCTCTTTCAATCTATTAAATTATGTTTTATGTAAAAGTAATAAAAATGGTTTTAAGTGAACAGAAAGTCACGTACACTTGGGGAAAACAGACCAAAAGGCTTTATTTGCCACATAGATCTAAACCTATGCTGTTTTGATCCAATATGTATACTTATATCTGAATTTCACCAATGAATGATATTTTAAATATATAGTTTCAAAGAAGTTTAAATTTCAGAATAACAGAACTTTTCATATTTGCATCAAGAGAAGATTTAGATATAAATAAATGGCTTTTCTGAGAGAAAAATAAGTTTTCTCTGCTCTAGGAAAGCTAAAAAGATGATTACTAATAAATACTGTTTGCTGTTTCTTCGAACCATGTAACTTTGTATAGGTATTTATGTAAAAATTTATATGTCAATCCTAGACTGCATTGAGGGCATAAAAGTGTTTTTATTTTACATTGCTTTCACCTTTATTAATTTCTTGTCATTATTACAGTTGCTGTTTTTAAAAACAGATGGTTGTTTCCAGAAAGTCGTTTTAGACATAGGTCATGTTTGGCAGACAGGTGTACATTTTAAGAGCGTCTGAGGGTCATTGAAGACATGACAGTAAAACAGAGTTAAGTCCTCCAATGACAGATTCCAAGAAATCAGTTAATGTTCTATGTGAACTAAAACAACTGCAACAACGCCGATGGCATGTATAACATTTTTATTAACATTGTTCTTTGCCAAACAGTCAGTCACTATCTCTTTGACCTCTGCGAACAAAACAAATGGTGTCATATTTCTTCGTCTGTGCTCTTTGGTACTGAATCACTCCAAGGCTGTCCACTTCTATCACTTTTATGTTTCAGCTTGTCCTTCAGGCTGTGAACTCTGTCAGGTTTCCAAACATTTAGCTAATCAATAGACTGACATTTCAGCATAAACACTGCTTATCCAATGCCGCTCATCCAATCAGGACATCATCAACTAAGATTTCCAGGAACATGACTCACTGTACCTGAAAAAAGGTTAGCCCTAAACTTTCACCAGGCCCATCAAAATGATGGATTATGCTGTAAAAATCTTGCTTATTATTTGGGATTTTAATAAAGTTATTTTTGTCAAAAGTACATGACTAATTCTAAAAGTAGTTCCAGTGAGAATTGTGATTAGCATGAAAAGATTTCTGAAAATAACTTATGAGAGTTCAGAAACACAGCCAACAGGTAGCCTATAAATTATAATAACACCATCATCCTTACAATTTTAATGTTTTATAGACTTTACTTTCTATGGCCCGTTGTATTGTATAAACCTGGACTTTGTTTTGTTGTTATTCTGCTATATCAACTGAATTTCTCTGCTGCAAAATACAAAGCATCCAGAATGTCTTCACAGCACTTCAATGTTGTCAAATGTTATGATACAGTCTTATTCCAAATTATATTAAATTAATCTTTTTTCCTCAAAATTCAACACACAAATACCCCATTATAATGGCGTGGAAAAAGATTTGAGTGTTCTGTAAATGTATTAAAAATATAAAACCAAAAAATCACATTACAAAATAATCTAATGGGATGTTTATCTTTATACCAGACTGTGAAATAAAGTCTGAAATTGAGAATGTTTCTACAACTTAAATGAGTCTAAATGAAGCAATATGGGGAGAAGGGTCTTAGTCAAGGAGATGACCAACAACCTGGTGGACACTGTGATGGAAAAAGTACAATAAGGTCACATCTGCTGATCATGTTATATGAAATGCCTGTGAACTCTCACCAAAAGAACTATTTGGGTTACATGTAGAAGGTTGGAAGTTGTTTTCCACAGCTGCATCAGAACCAGGCTGTCTCGCCTTTGTTGTTAATTCTTTATCCTTGGTATAAAACTCATGTGTTGTCTCTGCCTGGCAGAGCTTTTCATCCAGACCTTCTTCATTATTGATTGTCCTACAAGCTCTCTGTATTGTGTACAATATATGAATAAACTTGATTGAGTGATTTCACCTGAACAGTGCTTGGAAATAGTATTTTTTCCACAACAATTTGGTGCCATGATCCGGATCCCTCAACTGGACATCCGAGGACGTCGACGAACAGCGTTAAGCGCGCAACCTGGACTAAATTCCAGCCTCAAACCTTGTTTACGATTTGGAGAGGGGGGCTGTTGGCCGGCTCCATGGCTCCAGTGCTGGGATCAACGAACTCAAAACCACTGTTATCAGGTGGGATACTCAACTCATGCTAACAAATTAACTTTGCAAATTCTAAATTTTTAAATCTAAAATAGTAAAGGATCCACTAAACCTTTCACCCTGGGGAATAGAGATTGACGGTGTTAAAGTTGGGTTAAAGTCCCACAGGAAAATAATAAAAATAATATAAAAAAATATATAAAATAAACAAAAATAATAAAAAACATAAGTGGGAGGTGAATGTCCCCCCGACAGCCGATTTTAGGCCGAGGGGAAAAAAGGGAACCCCAGGTTTCTAGGTTAAAGTCCTAGTGAAAGTCCTTAACAGTGAATAAGGCAGGTATTTTCTTGAGTTTTGGTTTTCTAAATTAAGGGAACTAAACCTTTAGAGAGTCCTAAAGACCTTCATCAGAAATAAAGGCCCCTCTTAAAGGAGTAAGAGGCAGAGCGACCACAAAGCTGATTTGTTGGATTCTGCGAAGACGTTTGCAGTCTAAAGAAGAAATCCCACCCAATTCAAGAAGAATGGGTCTAAGTGGTTCCAGAACTCAATCTCCTCCTCAGGGTGAATTGTTTGATTATTTGATAATGAAATATTGAAAAGAAAAGCAGGGGAAACGAATAAAGAAAAAAAAATGCTGAACATAAATATTTTCTTACTAAATTACAGGCCTAAATAAGTTAAAACAAAATTTGTTTAATTTTTTTTTCTCTTTAAATAAACGAAATGATTTTATTTCTTAAAAGGATCAATCAATCAATTTTATTTATAAGGGACCTTTTCTTACTACAAGTAGCTCAAAGAGCTGTACAAACAATTTCCCTCAGGTTTCTCTGATGATCAAGCAAAAGGTTAAAATAAGATTCATAAATACATATGTATAGGAAAAAACAAGGAAAACTATGCTGGCAAGAGGAGGGGGAGAGGAACGAAAAGAGACGTTCAAGATAAGTGCCGCACACACACACACAGCTATAACACACACACTGCCACTGCAACGAAGACTGCTTGCTACTAACCCTGTACACATTTAGAATTTTTTTAGCGAGAAAAGAATGACTTCAATAGAGTTTTGTGTTCCTGTTATCTTTGAGTCCTGAACAGAAGAACCAATATTAAAGGTCCTTTAGGGGTCCATGAGCCATAGATTGAGAAACTGTGAAGGGAAACTGTAATAACTGTAGTTCTGTAACAAAATTATGCTATTGAAATATAACAAATAAGATGATGGAGAACACTTTAAGCAAAATTATGGTTCTGAAAGAAAAGTTAAAATGGATAAATAATTTAAAAGCTGAACTGTTGCAAACACAGACAGTAAATACAATGTTATCAATGAGACTTACAAAGCGGTCCTATATAAAATACCAGTGTCCCTCGACTCTAAACATTTTAAAGATTTTTTCCTTCCTTTTTTGAAAATCTATGCTGAGTTACATAAAATAATACAAAATAAATTAAATTATTATGTTTTTTATTGTTAAGAATTACAGATCCTTGCTACTGCAGTGTTTATAATATTTTGGTATACCATATAATATTTGGTTGCGTTTAAATTGATCAAAGGAAAGTTCCTATAAAATAAAGCTGTGATAAATTTGAACTTAGAGGTTAAAAGATCTTTTGTTGTCCTGGAACTACTAGTTATGAAAAAATTAAAAAATAAAAATAATTAATAAAGCGCTTCAGCAGAAACTCGATCCTAAATTATATTAAATTGCTATGATCCTAAATTATATTGAGATCTCTTTTGTATGTGTACACATACAAAAGAGCTTAAAACTTAAAACAGGATCCTGTACATTGGAGTTGAATTCAAACATTAATGTATGTTGCTGAAAGAAAATTTAAACTGTTTGAAGCTTCAGTAAATTTGGTAAATTTAATTTAAGAAAATATATACAAAATGAGGACTGACTGTAAATGTTTGATTGATGGACTTTTGACTGACTCCAAATTCTGATAGTAATGTTTGTTTGTGTCTGTTTTATGTTGGGGTGACTGTTGTTTGTATGTTTTGTGTTACCGAACATTGTTTACTAGACTGATTGATTGAGAAATTTAAGTTCTTAAAGAATTATTGCATGAGATGGTTTGAGATAGGCCTGTCGCGATAAACGGTAAATCAATTAATCATACGATAAATTAAAACTATCTCCGTCATTTTAATTATCGGCCTTTCGTCTCTTCCGGCCTTTTTCTCTTTCAGTTAATGACACTGAATGAAAAAGCGCTCAACTCCGGTGCTCTCCACTGACTCCCCCTTCCTCATTTCCTTAGTGTAAAGCCCAGCGCACACCAGTTGTTGGCCGATTGTCGGCCCATTTTCAAAACCTGACAGATCACACATTAGCCGACAGAAATCCTAGGTATAACGGTTCGATCGGGTTCGTTCCTGCCGTGTGGTGTCCAACAAGGGGGGCAAAATAATGGCTACATTATTCAGTATTTAGTCCAGTGAACTAATTTTAAAACCAGGCATTAATCAATGCTTTACTACAATCTACCTGCAATGCATGTGGCTAGTGTCAGCGTAAAGTCCTGACTGAATGAAAATCATTAGAACCTATTTACGTCACGTAACGAAGAACAGCTGAAAAGTTACCAGGTTTATCAACTGCGGTAGCAATTTGGCTCCAATTCCTCCCCTTGTCATTTCTATATTCTTTGCATGTTGAATAAACATTAATGTTGTTTCCACTTATCATCTCCGATGTCCGCTGGACTTCGGGTTGTGCCGTGTCAGCTGTTTGGGATTCCCCTCCGTAATTTCCCCTCAGAAAACACGGAGGAGAATCCGAGCTTTCTGATTGGCTATCTGTTACATTCAACAGGCTGAGTTAAAGCACCCAGTCGGGGAAAACCCCTGATTTTGACCGGAGCGGCAACGACGATCTACCATAACACACCACACAATCTTAGAAAGACCAACGTTCTAAGATTGTTGTAAGGGGAAAAATAGGAGCAAAAAATCATGTAGTGTGAACTATTGCATCAGGTAATCGATGTGCCCATTTTCTCTATTTAAATCTAATTATTACTGAAGGGCAACATAATATACAGACTTCATAATCTTTTGGTTGAATGCAGTATTTATTTCCACTTTGGCTTTATGTTTAGTTTTTATTCAAGTGAGTTTTTTGTTCATGGAGACTGAGAATCCATTTTATTTTTGTTGTTGGTTGTTTTGTTTATTTTGTTTATCAGTTCCAGTGTTTAGTGTTCTTCTGAAAATAAAGTGTATCTATCTTTGGCAGGAAATCGCATGCATTATTACGTCATTTCCATTAAATCAGTGTACAAAGGTCTTCAAACAATATTATCGTTTATCGCAATAATTTTTGAGACAATTAATTGTTGAGCAAAATTTGCTATCGTGACAGGCCTAGTTTGAGATCTTATTTTATTTTCGAGATGATGATTTGAATGAGGATTTGAATGAGTCTCCTGTTTTTCCTGTTTCTGGCAAAGAAGAGCTGCTTGCTGGCAGTAGCACACTTAACAAAAAGTATACATGTCCAGTAATACTGTATGTGCCCAGTAAATCTTGTAGGGCGAGATCTGATGTGCTGATTAGGGATTAATCTTATCTCAGCACTGGTGGGTGTAAAAGTTACGTCACATTCTAATTGGACTCACACAGCTGTGCAAATTGACACATCTGCTCTAAATTATGTATATGAATGGAAGCTTCCAAATTCAACTCTTCCACATCAACTTCTTGAAGAAGTGAAAACTTTAATCTCTCCTTTTTCCTAATCTCTCATTTTTCTGATGTTAAACAGCATGATGACTTAAGCTGCATTTTAAATGTTTACTAAAACTGATTATGAGTATGAGACGCGATGGTTCTGTGCTCCTTCTGAGAAACTGTCAACATCTGCTTTGTTTTGGAACACACACACAGCGGCTGGCTGTCTCTCTCTCAGCTGAGCAGAGATAATTTTTTGGGGGTTCCTGACTGTTACCCACACATTCCTTTGGCAAGTTTTCTGAACGAATGTCAGCATTCAAAAAGTCGTATCATTGCACTGTCTAAAAAACGGTGGGATTGATTACTACCACAGATCCAAATTTTGAAGCATGTTTTTCATCTCAAACAGATCTGTCTCCATTACCAAAAATCATTGGTTCCTGATGGTTCCAGGTTGCAACAAAACACACTACAAACCATCTTTACAGTGAAACACTTTTGTGTAACTGTTTTCTTTTCCCCATTCATCCATACTGCTTCCAGTGCCCCCCCTGCAATGGCACTGCGCTCCCTCTAGAGGCCGCGCCCCACACTTTGGGAACCACTGGGCTAACTACTGATTGGATGTAATATAATTTTCAGGTAATTTTCACTTGTAATGTTAATGTTGTGATTCTGAGAACAAATATATTATAATCTATTCCTCATTTTCTTCAAGAATCTAGGAAATTCAGCCTCTAACATTTAACCTTTAGACATAGATCTTTGCAGATAAAATTAATCATTTAATGAGTCTGATTTGAATTTAGATAAATACAATTAGTTGGTTAATGATTCACCATTTATGATCATCCAGATCATTTTACTACATCAGGAAATAAAAGGCCTCAGTCATAGCTGTAACTCAGAGAAAAATCAACATTGTTGTCTGAGGGCATTTCCACATAAAACAACAAACTTCTGACCAATCACACAACACTTCACACGGAGCTGTGTCTAAATGGTGTCGAGTTTGGCAGGCAGATGCTTCTCTGAGAACAAAATGACACAATTTTCATAAATTGCGTATATGTCAATGAGATCCGATTTTGGCACTTCAGATGAAGCTTGTGGAAGTCTTTGTGTGCTGCTTCCTGTCTGAATCAGAAAGATAACATTGAGTCATGTATAAGCCGTTAGGACGACTCTTTGTTGATATATTAGCTGATTTTTCTTTGTTGATCATCTCAAACAAACTGCTTGCCACTGGGTTTCTGAAAGGCCACATAATAGCATCTGTTATGTGACAGTAGGCCTGTCACAATAGCAAATTTTGCTGAGCGATTAATTGTCTCAAAAAATTATTGCGATAAACGATAATATTGTTTGAAGACCTTTTTACACTGATTTAATGGAAATGACGTAATAATGCATGTGATTTCCTGCCAAAGATAGATACACTTTATTTTCAAAAGAATATTTAACACTGGAGTTGATAAACAAAATAAACAAAACAACCAAAAATAAAATGGATTCTCAGTCTCCATGAACAAAAAACTCACTTGAATAAAAACTAAACAGCATAAAGCCAAAGTGGAAATAAATACTGCATTCAACCAAAAGAGTGCAGATTATGAAGTCTGTATATTATGTTGCCCTTCAGTAATAATTAGATTTAAATAGAGAAAATGGGCACATCGATTACCTGATGCAATAGTTCACACTACATGATTTTTTGCTCCTATTTTTCCCCTTATGACAATCTTAGAACGTTGGTCTTTCTAAGATCGTGTGGTGTGTTATGGTAGATCGTCGTTGCCGCTCCGGTCAAAATCAGGGGTTTTCCCCTACTGGGATCTTAACGCAGCCTGTTGAATGTGACAGGTAGCCAATCAGAAAGCGTGGATTCTCCTCCGCGCTTTCTGAGGGGAAATTACGGAGGGGAATCTCTAACAGCTGACACGGCGCAACCCGAAGTCCAGCTGACATGGAAACAACATTAAAGTTTATTCAACATGCAAAGAATATAGAAATGACAAGGGGAGGAGTTGGAGCCAAATTGCTACCGCAGTTGATAAACCTGGTAACTTTTCAGCTGTTCTTCGTTACGTGACGTAAATAGGTTCTAATGATTTTCATTCAGTCAGGACTTTACGCTGACACTAGCCACATGCATTGCAGGTAGATTGTAGTAAAGCATTGATTAATGCCTGGTTTTAAAATTAGTTCACTGGACTTGTAGCCATTATTTTGTGCCCATTGTTGGACACCACACGGCAGGACCAAACCCGATCGAACCGTTATACCTAGGATTTCTGTCGGCTAATGTGTGGTCTGTCAGGTTTTGAAAATGGGCCGACAATCGGCCGACAGCTCTAAGATCGTGTCGTGTGCACTGGGCATTAAACTAAGGAAATGAGGAAGGGAGGGTCAGTGGAGAGCACCGGAGTTGAGCCGTTTTTCATTCGGTGTCATCAACAGAAAGAGAAAAAGGCCGGAAGAGACGATAATGCCGATAATTGAAATGACGTCGATAGTTTTAATTTATCGTACGATTAATCGATTAATCGATTTATCGTTTATCGCGACAGGCCTATGTGACAGAAATTTCATATTGCACTTTGTGCTGTGATGGCTGGGTCTTTAAATTTATAAAGCTTAAGTTCACAATGCCTGTCTCACAAATGACTTCTTACAGGTGCTGATCATCTTTTGATCAGCTGATTGAGTTTAATAGAGGTTTTCAATACATTGTTTTTACACTTTTCCTTCAATCTTGTCCCTACTCACACCTGGTACTCATGTCCATGGAATGCTATATACTGTATAGGTGTGAACACATTCAAGATGCACAGAAGACAGTTTTCTTCAGAGGTGGATGAAAACACTTGTGTTTAACTTTTTAAACTCAATCCCTCTCAGAACAAATGATGAACCAGCCACTGACTGAAGGAATTCTGTAAGCCTAGCTGCTGTCACCTAATCTAAAAATAATTGAACAGCCAAGAATCGGTAAAAAAAATATGTTGGAAACAGTGGGGTCATTATTTTTAACTGCAGACCTGACATGTTGGGTGGGTCTGTCAGTCAGAGTTCTCTCACAGCAGAAGATAACAGGATTAGAGGACAGTGGACGACTTTTAAACATTTGCCAAGACAGATAAGATCGGTGGATAAGATTGACTTCACATGCAAGTACCGGCTGATCACCTATCTCTAAAATGAAGGAAACTGGGGTTGATTTATCAGTGCACCCCTCATTTTAAGTGACTTAAAGTTTCATCATTGTTACAGAAACATCAGCTAATGGCCCACTCTGACATGGCTACACTCTGCCAGGTGCAACAGGTTGTCCTGATGCTGCTCTGCTTACAAAGGAATCAACAACGACAGATGCTAATACCAGAGCTGAACAGAAAGCCCCACTCAAATATTTCTGAATAACCGTAATCACGTCTTTGCTTACACCAACAAGCCATACTCAGCCTGTAAAAAACAAATTCCGGTAAGACGGATAGGAAACCAAAAACAAAAAGGATGAAGACATGAATGCAATGGACCCCACATTGTGCGGCTGCATTTCTCAGCTTTGAAAAACAACAGTGTACTCGGGTTTACACTAAAGCAGGGGCATGAGCAGCTGGTGTTAATCACTACTTTGAAATTCAGACGTAAAAGGGGGCAAGGAGGAGGAAGGGGTCTGCGCGTCGTACCCACATAAACCTCATGCTATGCTTCATCTTGGGTTTGAGGGACTGCTAACCCCGACGCTCACCTCCTTCTCTCTTCTGCAACCTTCTGTGGCTCATTACTTTGCTTCAAATATTTTGTCTGGAAAGGAACTAATCAATTTCCTAATGCTAGGGGCGTCTATGTACGTCATCAGGGGGTTTCAGGTGGCGTGAGTCCTGGTTGCAATGCTGTGTTGGCAGTGACAGAATAACAGAGGATAAGGGAGAGCTAAACAAGAAAGCCACTGGGGGCTGCAGCAACACTTTGTGACAGAGCAAAAATTCACACATGGTACTATTAAAAGTGTTTTAAAAACAATCTGGGCTTATTTTCTCACACAAGATCTCTCTCTCTTTTTTAAGGCCCTTCTTGAAGCAGAAAAACAGATAATTCATTTAAGATTGATTAAATACCAAGTCCAACTTAAATATATTATTTAGTCATAGCAGAATAGAGAGGACAGTTTAGGACTAAGTTACATTAGTTCTGGAAGGCATGTCCTTCGTTGACCTGTCAGATATTCAAGGTATTGAGCCTCAGATGCACCAGAAAGAGAACAATTATAAAAATACTTTATAGTTTATCAATATTGATACAGGAGTTATGCATAAATTTGCCTTTGGTCGTTCACATACAGTAAAAGAATGTCGGCATAAATAAAAATTCTGCTGCTGCTTTTATCAGGAATTAACAGCCATTAATAAAACCCACTTGATTAATGAAGTGTGACTATCTTTAGAAAATGTTTTGGAATTTTCTGTATAGTTTATTTTATGTTTTGGTACAATGAAGAGGAGAGACATCAGCAACAATTTTAGAGAAGCAACTTTTGCAGCTCAATCTGGTTGAAGGCTTACAGGTAGGGATGCACTCATTAACATTGCTATCAGTCAATGTTAGTCATTTTTTAATATATCGCTATTGGTCCAATTTATTAAAAATCAATGTTTATTTTCAACTTCTTGTTCTTTGTGTTTCTTCAGGGGTTGGAGAGGAACGTTAGGTTCCTCAACCCAACGAATTATGGGTTGGGTTAAAAACCCCCTGAATTATAGGGTTTTTAACAGAAGCAATCAAGCAATATCAGTGATGTGTTTTTTTTTAAATGGTGTTAAAAGGGTAGGGAAATATGTATGATACAAATCAGGGTTTCCCCCAGAAAACTTCCTAAGCCCAGTGGTCGGGGCGTCGAGGCGGTCCACCATGTTTTTGTATTAAAAGATGTTAAGTTGACAGGAAATGTAAAAATATTACTGGATTATTATATGTTACAGGAAAACATTGCCAGTGAAACGATATTTAAACCCACAACTAGTCTAAAACAACAAATCAAAAAATACAATTAAATGAAAATTAATTATTTGCACTTCTGTTTAATCCAAATTAAGTCAGCGGCTCTATCAGGCCCCCAGGGCTTCAGGGGCCACATAATTGCTAATATTTTAACACAGACCACAGATACATCAATGTAACATTTGTTTATTGAGATGATCAATGCTGCTAAATTTGATTTAATGGTTTCAGCATACATAAATTAAAAGATATTAAATTGTTGGCAAGTTTACTTTGTAAAAGTTCAAAGAACAATATTCATAGTTAGATTGTTTTGTTTCCATAGCATCAATCTGATGCTGTGACTTTAATCTTTGAGTTTGAGCTTTGTTCACAAATACAAACTGCAATTACAACTGATTGCTTTTGAGGTTGGCCAATTAAACTACTCCCCCTCTCCCAGATTTCACTAAATCTAACACAGAAGCTGTTAGAGGTGCTATTGTTTTTAGCAACAAAAGGGGCCCTTAAGTCAGATTCTGCTCAAGGCTTCATATAGCCTTGGACCAGCCCTGCATGATGAGTTAAATTTGCTGCACTGAGCAGAGATGTGCAATAAACGGGAGATTTAATTCAATGCTGCTAACGTGGCTATAGTAGCTCTTCCATTTCGTGTCTGCTGAGTTTTTAATAAGCGTCACAGAAACTGTTCTGGTTGCTGGAGTTAATGGGACGAGATTTTCAGATCTCTGTGTGGCCGCACCCATCAACTCTGGCTGACTAATTACTGTAGACAACGCATTTGATACGGTTTGATGCATTGTGTAACCGGAAAAGTAATACTACAAGAATAATGTAACAGAAGTATTAATATCGGATAGAAAATTTTCATATCGGTGCATCCCCAATTAAACGGCAATTTCCAGACAACTTCAAATATCTACAATTAAAAAACACATTGATCATTTGAGAATAATGGTTGTTGAAGCACCTCTTGTAGGTTTCACCTAATATGGTAAATTCCAAAATTCATAATATTACAAGAAAATTACTAAACAAGTATGGCTGGTTTGGAAAGCCTCACTTCTCTAACAAATATAGCAATATGACTTTGTTTTGTCCTTTGAATGAGTAAAAACAAATGGATGTTTTTTTTTTTTCCAAAGTTTTGTCATGAGAACCTTATACCAACTGTCAAGATGTATTAAGTACAGCTTATTATAATAACCAATAGTACTTGCAATACACAGTATTAATTTGTGATATTGATAACTGTGCTATCATCGTTCACAATTATGATATTAAAGTTTCATACTGTTACAACCAGTAAAAGTGGTGTTAACATCAAAATAAAAAATATTCTGAGTGACAGCAAATAGTCTGACAGTCTTCTCTATGTCAGCTTATTCATTGTGGGCCAGTTGTGATTGACCGACCCAAAAACTGAAAACCTTTCAGAAATATTCCCCGGCCTAAACACTCGGCCTAGAAAAAACTTTTAGCCTTTTGCCTTCTCTCCATAACTTGTATGCTGTCACACATATATTGTATGGTCATGTATTTTGATTTTGTAATGACCTAGTTTCCTCAAATGAGCGAAAACATTTAAAGCCAGCTTGTAAAACGTTCCTGCCCACTCTTTACACTCTGAGTTTGTGTGTCTGTCTGGGACCCTCCTGTGCAAGCACATGCCATAACAGGACATTCCAAACAAAACACACTGATACAAACACACTGTATAGAGTAGAGTGGTGCATAATGCTACCACATGGCAGCTAACCATCACAAAAACCATCAAAGGAAATCTGATCCAGCACCTCTTTTTTTTCCTCTTGTATGAGGTCTGAAGTGGCTTTATTTAAACCAACTTCAAAAGGATTACAACTGTATGTACAGTGTTGAAATTTGCCAAATATTTTGACATTTAAACAAATTTTACCCCTCACCTGTCCACCATGTTGGGATCTGCAGACCTGGACAGCAGAAGCTCGATGCAATGTGCTATTTTGTCTTCACTGCTAGAGGCAGTACAACTGGCCATGAGTACGGTCCAACAATCTGTGGAGAAGAAAAGCATTTTCAATGAAATATATAAATTATAGATTTAATATATTGATTAAGAAAGAGAAACTATGTCAAAAGCAAACTAGTGGCAAAAAAAAGAAAATCCTGTCCATTGACATCATATTGGGCTTTAAATCAACTCTTTAATTTTATGCCTCTATGCTGTAATAAGATTTTGTTTTCAATGAGTTGAAATGCTAAGATAAACAAGTGTGACATAGAAACCAAATAGATAAATACAGTTCAGTTAAATGGTGAAGTCAGTTTTACATACACTTTTCGCAAAATATATTATGACAGGCCTAAGTGGATTTAAGTTTTAGCACTTCAAAGAGAAAATAGGATTCACTTGTACAGAACTCTGTCACAGAACCAATGCCAGCCAATTAAGCCCCGTTAAACAGATTAGTGGGTGGTAGTCCAGGAGTCAGACAAAATCTCACTGCAATAAAAGCCAACCGAGAAACAAAGGCCAAGTGTCCCAGCTTATTTTCAAATGCTCTAACTCTACAACTACATAAGTTCAAAATTAAAACGGTAAACAAACACTCAGCTCAGTCCACAAATGTATGTAGTTCTATTAATTTTCCAATCAGATCTTAAATGAGATCAAATTTTCTTTGTAAAATGCATTTTATTTAGAAAAAAGGAGATGAGGGAGGTTAACCGACTTTTGGGCAGTTCTTATTTTTCAATGATTTGTAACAAGTTTACCTTCAGTTTCTTCTATATGCTGCTTCTAAATGTGGACTAGACTCCAGCACGTGAGCCTACATCTGTGTGTAGATTCCTGTGTCTTTGCCGCTGTGTATGTTTGGCTCTTTATCTGTTTGTGAATGTATTTACATTTTGAGCGTGTTGGTGTAAACTAGTCTGCCTAGCTTGCGTCTGACAAGAGCTGGAGTAAATAAATCTGCGGCCTGACAACCGGTGAGAAGGTAGGACGGAGGCGTGGTGACCGCTATCAATCATGCCCGCATTCCTGTAGCCAGCCTCACAGCTTGGACAACGCCACGACGACGTCACCACGCGTCATTCTCTTGTTTAATCGTTTCCTTCACCTGTCTCAAAGGGCGAGATGCGAAGACCATGTGAAATCAGTCGCACAGTATAACTCTGTCTGTGTGACAGATTTTACTGGAGTGTGAACTCATTTATTTCAGCTATCAATATATCAGTGCACATTATTTGTTGAAGCTTATAACTTTACTCCGGAGGAAGTTGGCAGCTGTGTGAAGGTTCCCAGCTAAAACATCAGGGACACAAAGGGAGACACAGATTGGTGGAAATGGAGTTTCATATTTTTGCCATTATTCAGACTGACAAGCATCAAACATTCTGACATTGTAGATAGGCCAAATTTTTCTAGGTAATAAATTGTGATAAAAAGGTGACATTGTTGCTTTGAGACTAGCATTTCCTACTATTATCTATGAAGGGCGGCACGACCTCTTAAGAAGATCACGACATAAAGTAATTGTTGGTGTTCACAGTTAATGTTATTGATCTTTCTTAGCCTTTCTAACGTCGTGAGCTACTTCTGTCCCTACGTGGGCGCTTGTGTATGTGACGCATGCATTGAAATGAGTGTGAGGGTGTGCACACCAAGTCACACGGCTTACTCAGCTTGTACGAACTCAAGCAAATTCTCAAAAGTGTCAGCGTCAAAATTGACAAAAGCTGGACAAAAACACGTGGTTGTACTCTGTTACCGACATTCATATGCAGAGTCGGGTACACTCACATGCGGGTGCACAGGCGCTTCTGCCAGCAGTCACAGAGCGCACAAAAAAGAGGTTGCAACAATCTGCAAAGCAGGTAAGAATATCAGGAGGAGCGCGGCAAATGTCACTGTCGGAGACTGCAGGTTAGCGGAGTGTTGTCCCTTCAGTTTCAGAAACCACACTCAAAAAGAACTTTGTAAAAGCTCGCACTCCCCTGCCGGACTGTGAACAGAGTAGAAAAGTTGTGGGGTCCAAATGTCCGCATCTCGGTCTTATGAGACCGCATCTCAGTCTCGCAAAATTTTGCATGTTTTAATTTTGCCATTAAAAGGTGCAAAATTTTGTTTTAATGGCAGCAGCTTTCTGTCTTGCAAGAGACAGCACACAAGATTAACTGTTATTTCTGTTATTAAAAGAAAGTAGAGGTGCACCGACTGCAGTTTTCTGGCTGATCACTGATATTTAAGAAGCCTGACTGATTTTGGCCTACATACAGTAAAAAAGTTGCAAAGTTGACAACAGTAGGCTGACTATTGGGAAACATAGAGCTCTCTCAGAGCATGTGGTGGTAGAAAAGATTCTTGGATATAATCAGTTTCAGCATGTACCGTAAACAAAATTAAAGAAATAGGGACCGATCAACCTGCGCACCCCTTGAAATTACATCCCCTACCTAATAGCATGAAAATGGCACGATAATGCAAGTACACTGTGTCAAAGACCAATAAACTAATTTCTAATGAACATTTAACACTGGAACTGGAAGACATTTTAAATATCCAAAGTAAATACAAACAAACCAAAAACAAATAAAATTGATTGTGAGGTCTCCGTAAACAAACTTGCCCTACAAAATATGATTCATTAGCTTCTGACCAGAAGAATAGGCAAAACTAACAGTATTTATTTATCTATTAAGCAAAAGCTCTTAATGTGCACCATTTTGCTTTATAACAAATGAAAGGTGCCGGCTCCACAACTTAAGAGGTTTACCACGGTCATTCGGTTTGAATCGGCTTTGAAACAAATGTTTAAACATGCCATCGAACCAAAAATAACATTTGGCTTTCCAGTAGACCACCGCCTACTCATGGTGCTGCATTTACGGTTCAGTATTCACAGATTTTTCTGTGGAACGTGACTCCAAATTACTCACAGAAGATCTACATATCCTCGGATTTTGTCGTAAATTTTACTCCTCAGACATTTTCCAGCACGCAGCGGGTACCTGCACCTTTTCCCGACACTACTTTATTTTATATCTTTCTTTTTTCCGATGTTATTTTTCATGTCCATGTTTACGGCATGAGGCTTGAAGTTAATAAAAGTGGCTCCATGATGCTTTGAATTTCCCTCATATGGGTTTGATTTTGACCTGGCTTTGTTCTTTTGTTTTTAAATGTCTGTCCCATATTTGTATGATATTAAGGGGAGTACCAACATTTGTTTTTTTCCACTTAAAGCACTGGGCAGTTACAAGCATTTCTAGAGGAGGTGTTAAGAGATTTTTAGCTAATTGCATATATAGCAACATTATATAAATGGTAGGGATGAACATATGGATTTGTTTGTTTTTCTAATGCACATCTTGTACAAATTTATCAAAACGTACATGTGTTTTCATTTATCCCATCCTATTCATTTATATTTGTAGTAAAAACAAACCAAGTGGGAGAACACTTTAAGGATCTAGATCTGGGTTAGGCTACTCAAATGATTGGAAATTAATACAATGTCCCAATAAGATCTAAACATTGTGTGCTCAATAACTTCAAACTGAAGGCTTATCTTTCCCAGACTGACCACAATTCTGCACATGCCTTCAATTTTACCTTCTTAGAGATGAGAGTGCAATGTGCATCAACTAAAGACAACTCAGGGGATTAGCAGAGTGTTTCTCCAAATGTTCTCCTTTGGCGTCACAACCTTTAAGTAATGGCAGATGGGAGAAATGATACACTGGTCTGACTGGTTGTCTGGTGCTCGGCAATCGCAGTTGGGGTAGTTAAAAAAATCTGCCCAAAGCAGTGACAGCTGGACATCAATGCAACAGAGATCATCAGAAAGGTGAAGAGGTATGGCATTTATTAAAACTCAAATAGTACTTCCTTAATTTGATTTCGGATGATATCTTACCAGAATTGACTTTTCTTTTAAGATCTCTTCAGTACAAAAGTCAGTCAGCACACCTGTCAATTTATTGAAAGTGAAATAAATTGATATAAATTGGCTGCTATGATTAAACTGAGAGTAATATTCATAAAAAGATAAATATATTCTTTAAGGCCCCCAGTCTATAATTTGAAAAAAAAAAACAGTAAATGAAAAATTAAAGACCGAAATACCTACTTATGGATTGAACAAGGCCACTAAACTAACAAACAAGCCACCCTAAATTAACTGTTTAAACTTTAGCTGCAGTAAAAAGCAATAAATATGGCAGCTGCTTAGTTTCAGCTGATAACAAAGCGGAGTTACTTTGACTTGCTTAGACTAGTTGCATTTATTAACCAGAGACCGTCCCATACAAGATGGAAGTGAAGGCTCAATAGTTGAGGAAATAGTCTAAGTAAAATTTTTATACAGTTAAAGACACTGCAGCTCTATACACTTATATATAGGGCAAACTTTAAACTGTAATGCCAAGTTCAGGCATTCAGGTAGCCACATGGAAATCTGTTTAACTACTAATCAAACCTTTATGCTATTCATGAACTGCAATGAAAATCTCAAACTTGGGGCTACATGTGTCATTTAAAGACCAGCTGAAATAAATATATTGTCACATGACATTTTGATTCAACTGTAGTTTATCCCAGTTGACCCTCCATACCCTATTTTACCTGAACCTTACATGTTTAAAAGAAAGGTATATTTTAAAAATAGGCTGATACATACACCTAGACTCTCACCTAAGAGAAAGAGCAACTTGATGTTACGTCCGTTAGAATTTCTCCTAAATATGGCTCAGAAAACAGATTCAACAGCAAAATAGAATTTTTTTTCCGTTCACCTCCATTTTATAGGAACTGATTAAACTTACTGACATTGAGATAATTCTATCCCACTTCATGGTACCAATATTTTATTTTATCAAATTTTTTATTCGATTACTCAATCAATCGTCAGAATAATCACTAGAATACTCGATTACCAAAATAATCATTTACAACAGCCCTACTGCAAACATGCAGAAATTGACGTTTAACGGTTTTGATGTTCAGATCTTCAACTTTAAAGGAGCACTGTTACGTAAAATCTAAGTTTTTGAGCTTCGCATCATGTTATGTTATTCCCTTATCAAAAAAATACCTGGACTGTTGCCCTGATTCTTTCATGCAGGTTTGAGAAATCCTTCAATCTCCTATGGCACCCATTCAGCTGTACAAAACACCTGGATGGACCTACCGTCTTCTACTGTATATGCATCTCCTTCTCTGAGCTGCAGTTCCCAAGCTTCCAAGCATCCTCATTACAGAGCAGCCCTCCCTCAGCTCCTTCAGACTAGCCAGCACCAATTAGCAAACACCTGGTGAAACTACGAATCTGGTGAGCTCAGCAGATTAGAGTGCGACGCTGATAAAACGGTTAATAGAGGAGCCATGTTGTGATGACTTCCTGAAAGTGGCATTTCTAAAAGAGCAGAAGTTTTTAAAGAGGCAGAGGCCCAATTTTAAGGTGTTAAATCAAGAAATAAAAATTTGTTTAAAACATATTTCATACCTAGAGCATTTAATAACAACTGAAGTAACTATGTTACTTCATTACACTTTAAAATGTTTGCTATGTGCCTGGAAAACACATAATACTGCCCCTTTAAAGATGAGTAGTAGTTTAGTTTCAGGTTGTGCTTTCTGTGTAAGATAGAAAGCACAACAAGAACACTGTACTCCTGTTTCCTAGCACAGTGTAAGATAATTTACCTGCTTCTAAAACTTCTGTTATATTCTACAGAAAAGTCTTGTTAACACTGCAGTCTGACCTTTGCTGAAATTGGCACTGGCTCCTCTGTCCAACAGCAGCCTGGCCAGGTTGCAGTTCGCCACACTGACGGCATACATGAGAGGAGTCCATCCAAAGCCCAGCCTGGTTTCCACATCTAGTCCTTTACAAAACACCAACATTACAAAAAACAAAAACAAAGAGGAAGGATGTGACTCATTTGGGTTAGTCTTATCCTTAATACAATTTTATGTACCACAAAACAGCTATTTTTTAAATCACATTAGTGAAGCAAGTAGGTACCATTGTTCAACAGTTGTTTGACAGTATCTGTGTCTCCTTCACTGATGGCTTTTTTCAGCACAGAGACTTTGTCGCCTGAACCCACCTCAGCAGAGGCTAAGTCCTAAGAAAAACACAAAAACATCCCTGTTACTGTCCCAAGAATTGTTTTAGTTGAACAAGAAATGAACATTTCTATTGATGTTCAACAATCTCAAAGTGTAGGATGAAAACTTGGAGGGATCAGAGCATTTAGCAACAACGAGCACCAAAAAAGTGTTTAGGAGGAAAACCCAAAAGCAAGCCTGCTTTGTTATTACAATGCAATATTTGCTTGGCTAGTATATTACATGAACTATACATTCAGTTAGTGCTTACCAGTGATATATTACATCTTTAATGGCCTTCACTGTTTCCTATGCCCTCAACTGATACAGATCTAAGGCAGTGTTTCTCTGCCCTGCTTGTTTTAGTTGTGTCTCTTCTACAGCACACCTGCTTTTAATGTTAGCATTCGCTCCTGCATGCCGACAAATGCTGCAGAAGCCTGTTAATCACCCATTTATTCAGGCCAAAAGAAAATGACTGCAGAAAGAAAACGCCTAAAACATGCAGGATAGTGGTCCCTGAGAACTGGAATTGAGAAACACAGATCCAAGGCTAACTTCACACGGCAGGCAAATACAAACCATATTCAGCTTTTCCACGGCAGCCGGATCAGCTCAATTCCAATCTTTTCACCCAAATAAAAATAAAAGTAGGATCTGTGCCACTTCCTTATCTAGTACTAAATGGAATACGTATCCAATAGTTTTCAAAGCATCTGTAAGGAGAAACATTGTTGTGATGACGTGCTGAAGGCAGCGTCAAAAAGAGCAGAAGCTTCTTAAAGAGACAGAGGCCTGATTTCAATATGTCAAGTTGCAAAGTCACATTTCTCTTAAGTTGAACTTTGACTTAAGTTGAAGTCAGCTGAACATAACATAGTTACATAACTGTAAAACATGCTATTCGATGAACTCTAATTAATCAAAGCCGTTAATTAATTTGGTTAAATGTGTTAATGATTCACTTTAATTCGCAGATGACTCCGTGATTGCAATTTTCAACAAACTTATGGTTTAGTGACATTTCATTAAAAATTTAAATCAGAAGTTTTTGAGAGAGTTTAGTGCGCTTTCAACTGGACTCACTTCACACCTTTTCCTTCTTCCTGCCTAAGGAGAGCATTACCTTCAATTGAGCTGGAGGGGGGGACATCTACTTTTTAAATTTCACTATAGGAAAAAAATGTTTTCCACTTTGTGGCTAGTCATTATTACTTATAGTTTGAACCCTCCTGATGTTCAAAAATCCAAAAGTTATATATGAAGGTTTTCATTCATGTTACCTTGTTATGTGTGAACAGGATGGGAGTTTCTGCTTTAATGTATTAATTCCCATCATTTGTTTCTTTTAGCTACAGAAAACAACAAGAACACTGTACTCTTGTTTTCCTGCTTGAAAAAGATAAAAACCTCAAGATGAAGCTTTTCATCTTTTCCCCTGCCTGTTTTTATCCTTATTTTTCCTAAGAATAATCCGACTGTCAAGTTTTCATTGCTGACAGAATAGGATAGCAAAGTTTTGAACAGTAAAGAAATTAATAAGTGGATTAAATTATTAGTCTGGGGAACAGAGATGTTTTAAATCAGGGGTCTTCAACAACAGCCTCATGGGCCTATAGTGTGTTTAATTAGGTAAGTGTGTTGTGACATTTATTTTAAATAACCATAATCAAACTAAATAATGTTATATTGAACACATGAAGTAATCTGTATGCTAAAGCTGCATGTTTTCCTTTTACTGTTCAGCAGAAGGTAATAATAATAATAATAATAATAATAACAATTATAATAATAATAATAATAATAATCTACATCTGTCCTGGATAGATTACCTTTTTCCCCACATCTTTCCACATAAAGGCTCTTAATTTGTCAATTTTTACCGGACATTCATAAAACCTTCAAACTTAAACCTCTATAGAGACTGAAAATGTATTTGGTTAACATACCTACTACTGGCAGCTATTTTTTAAAATCAAAATTAAACAAATTAACTGCATGAAGGCATGGCAAGAAGTGCGAAGGTGCCCCAGCTGAGCTGTTGGAAACAGTCAGGAAAGCGCAGAATTTGGCGCAGTTTTCTCTATTCCTGATTTGCATATTTTGATACTTAAATCGTTTTAATGTAATTTATAATATTTTTAGATGGCGTTTGCTCGTTCGTAACGACCTTTTCGCTAAAGCATCTTACTGACATTAGAAAAAATACATTTAGAAAATAAAAAGGTTTGCTAAGCTAGCTTGAGTTACTTCCCCAAGCTGCCATCCGGGTTTAGCTTTAAAAAATAACATTAAAAAAACAATGGCAGAAGCAAAACTTAAACTTCTTCACAGTAACCTTTATGCCAGAAGTCTTGTTTTCCGAAAAGGAGCCAATGTCCCACTCGTCGTTGCTGGCGTCGCTTTCATCTCCAGCCGGGAAGGCGAACTCATTAACGCTTCCCATATTTCCAGCTAACAGCTAGTGGAGGCCAACACGAGTGAACAGAATTACGACGGAGAGGGAGGGAGTAGGCGGAGTAACTGATAAGTGACGACCTATCATATTAAATTAAAACAAATGATACTAATAAATTAATTAAACATGTTACAGCTGTATTGAGATGACAATACAGCATCTCAATACAATGTACTAATGTATTTTCTGCTGAGAAAATACATTAGTATCCGCTGTGGCTAAAATATAGCTTTAAGCCATATTTTTGCTATCTTAAATAAGGAGAAAATGTACCTTTCTTTCAGCCAGCTTACTGGCAGTGTTCAGTAACTGGTGCATTAACAGCGCTACATTACTCCATGCTTCATAAAACTCTGCTCTCTCCAGCAATTTCCCTATCTTCTCTTTAAAACTACTTTAAATTGGAAGAACAGTGTGGTGCACTATTTTCAGTACGTAAATAAGTTTTACACAAGAATAAAATTACATGCTAAACTATATGGCATGTAATTTAGCATATACACTTTTGACCCCAAAAGGGTAAACCTTTGGGGTCAAAAGTTTAAACTTTTTTGGAAAGAAAAAATAAAGAAAGGAAATAAATTTCTTGCTGTTGAGGTCAAAAGTTTGAACTTTGAATGTATGTTTTTGTTTTAAAACTGTTTGTGGATGGCCACACATCTTATTGTAATGATGCAGCATAACTTCAGCATAGTTTTACTCCAGGAAAAATGAAGAGTAACTGTACGAGAAATTGCTCAAGTAAGATTTAAAGAGCGTCCCGTAATAAGGCTATTCAAGTACAGAGTAACTGATTATAACATTTTATAACACTGTAAAATGTAATATTTTACAGTGTTATTGTCAGACAGACAAAAATGTTACGTGCAAAGCCTGGTATTTTGAAGACTAAAATGTAAAAAACTAAAATGAATAAATAACATAATTACAAAATAACACATCTTAGGCGGTAGAAGCCTGTTTCCATTTTTCTTCCCAGCTACTCATGAAACTAAGACGTATAGCAGGTAATTGCATCATGTTTCATAAATATGGAACCGAGTGGGAGCAACTAAAGTGAGAAAAAAAGAGGATCTGAAACTGAAGTGGTCAAATGAGTTTTTCAAATGTATTCCTGGGTGGTTGTTAGTATCACTGCTGAGCATCCTGCAGGTTTTTATGTTCTCTGATGATTTTCAAGAGTATAGGTCGCCTTTTAGAGTAGATGCAGAGATTAAAAATGGAGAGAGAAATAAAGCAAGGAAACTGAAAGCCTTATCTGGTTATTTGCTTGTGTCTCAAGCTGCATTTAATCCGTGTTAAAACAGACCAGGGCATTACCAAACAGCACAGACCAAACCAGACCTGGCAGCAGCCTGACACACCCCGTCCAGAAGGGGTCGCTCTTTCCTCTGGGCAAGGCATGCACACTGTTTCTGTTCAGCAAAAATGGTAAGTACCCCGTAGCAGAAGTCCATGTTTTTTCTTCTGTCTTAAACACAGAAAATTATTTTTTTTCTTTCAATGTAATCATGTTTACATGCACCTTTGAAAAAAACAAATAAGAGTCAAAACTCTGTAAATTTAGCAAGATAAGAGTGAAGTATAATATGAAATCTTTCTACTGAGCTCTCAGACCCAAATCATTTTTATCATGATTTGTGTTTATTTTACTTCAAGCAAAGTTTAAAGAGTTCTGTATTTCATGTGGACAAATTTTGCATAAATCTCTTTTTTTACTTCAATATGTCAGAATATATTATGATCACATTGACTAAAATGGTAGTTAAGCCTACAGTACTGTGGTCCTAACTGTAATCTGAAGCACGTTCTGCACTCTTAATCACAATGTTGCTTTTGATTTTAACTTTTACATATATATTATATGTCTGTCATTTAAAAAGACAGGACAGTACCTGCAGCTCTGTATAGTCCATCTGTTTTCCTTCAGATATGAAAAAGCAGAGAGAAACAAACCCCTGAGTCTGACAGTCGCTGACATGAGCTTCAAGGATTTTTTAAAAATTTATTTCAAAAAACAACCACCCAGCTAAAAAAAAAAAAAAAAAAAAAGTTCCTGAAAGCTATGATTGGGTACTATTATTATGCTGATAGGAGTTACACCAAAGGCTTGATGCATTTTATCTCTGTTCCCTTCAGGAATGCCTTGAGGTTATGATCCTCCCTCTCCTGATAAAAAGGAAAAAAGAAAAAGATTCAAATTTGTTTGAATGTCCCAGAACTGTTTCTGATGTCTTTTTTGTGAGTCATAGACAAGCAGCAAAGTGTACTGCAGTATAAAACCCCAGGTGGGTCAGCATTCATTAGCAGTCCAGTGCAGAAGTCATTTGATAAAGCTGTTATTGCAATTCGGTATTGAAAATAACAATAGGATGAGGCTTATATTCTGAGTTGTCAGTTCACATCAGCTGGTTTTACCACTTATTCTTCTTGTTGCCACAATATGCAACCCCGAGGCTCTGTGGCGTGGAAATGACGTCCCAACGCAAGTTCAGGCGAGTCAGCCAATAAAAGATGGACTGTCCCTGCATTGTCCCGCGGAGCCAACAGGAGAAAGGGACAGAGTTTAGGAAGCGGACAGAGCAGAGACACCTTCACAAGACTCACATCGCAGTCTGTTTAGGGACTGAGGAGGGAAATAACGCGGCTGCAGCACTACTCTAAGCCCCAGCACAGAGGGGAGGACAAAATCGCACACCCCTCCTGTCTGAATTTTCTGAGGAGCTGCGGGTGGGGGGACACACCAATGTGATCGAGGCTCAGGGACCCTCAGGTGCAGAGAAACCAAACTGGCGGAGCTCTTAGGATGGAGAAGTCACCGGTGGAAGATGCAAACTTCTTCTCTAGATTTGTCTTTTGGTAAGCGATGGCTCTGCTTCATTCTTCGGCTTGTTGCGGCGGCGACCAGCGGGATTCCTCACTTTCATTCACTTTAAATTCAGAAACGGCCTTGGCTTTGATGTGACTTTATCAAATGGGAAGCGGAATTATGTCAGCGAGTGCGCAAAGTATCTTTCTACAAATAGGATTTTCACTGCTGTTAAATGAAGTTGTGCGTAATTCGGGGTGCGCTCCGATGAGCGGGCAGGTGATTCTGGGCTGCATCTTTGGGAACGTAAACCTATAAAACCAGTTTCAGGTTGGTTGAGTCCAACCTGAAACTGGACTCAAAATGAAGACAAATTAGAGAAAGCCAGCCTCAGATAAAAGTAACAGCAAACAAACAAAAAGAAAACCCTTTAAAAACAAAAAGTTTGGGGAAGTCATTTTTTATTTCAGACCTGATGTGTTTTACACTTGACTATTGTGTTTGTGTTTTAGCAAGTTGTTTTCCCCCCCCTTTGGATCAAAAAAATTGACTATAGTTTGGCAATATGCGCTTCAGGAATAAGGTGTTAGAAATACGGAAGCAGAATTCAGCATTTGTCAATACCTCCAAATTAGTCCTTTCTTCAATCATTTCGCAGCAAGTCAAGCCAAACACCTGACACTGAACCTACCATCATTAGCAAAGGAAAAAGCCATTTTTATTACAATCAACCATAGTTTAAACATTCCTGTTTTTTTTTCTACCGGAGCTTCTAATAAAAGGCTAAATTCTAAAAGCTTTCAGCTTCTTGTGTCTTCTTGGACAATTTAAACACATATTTGTTTATGATTTTGCATACAGCTTTTTTGTGTGTGTTGAGCAATGTCTTTGAACTCCTTTTATAGCTTCAAACAACTGATAGCCAACTCTGTGGTTCCCCCCTCCCCAGGTGGATATCACCTCTACTGAGGAAAGGTTTCACTAAGAAGTTGGAGCTGACTGACGTCTACAAGGCTCCTTCATTTGATCTGGCAGACACCCTCTCCGAGAGACTCGAAAGGTCTGTGCATTGCAATATTTTAATTCACACTTACTTTTCTCATGTTGCCATAGAACGGCCATAAAATGTCATTTATTTTGGGAATTTTATGTGACAGGCCAATACAATGTAGCTGAACATTAGATGAAAGGAAAGAGTAGCAAAAAATCCAAAAGAAAAATTCCATCAGATCTCGGTTAGAGTGCCAGGTAAGAAACCTGAGAGGAAGATGCTCTGGACAACATGCTAAGTACTGTGTGAAGAAAAAGTAACATTGTACACAGCTCAAAAAAATAAAGGGAACACTTAAACAGGTGTTTAACACTTAAAGTGTTCCCTTTATTTTTTTGAGCAGTATACATCACCCTGCACACCACATATACAGCTCTGGAAAAAAGAAAGAGACTACTTAAAATGATCAGTTTCTCTGATTTTACTTTTTGTAGATATAAAAAGTAAAATGAAATGTTATTTTATTCTATGAACTACTGACAGCATGTATCTGAAATTCCAAGCAAAAATTTAGTATTTATTTGCAGAAAATGAGAAATGGTCAAAATAACAACAGGGGGAAAAAAGATGCAGTGCTTTCAGACCTCAAATAATGCAAAGAAAACAAGTGCCTATTAATTTAAACAACAATATTAATGTTTTAACTCAGGAAGAGTTCAGAAATCAATATTTGGTGAAATAACCAGGAGGGTTTTAATGAGGTTCAGTGCAGTGGACTCTTCATTTTTTCCAGCCTGTTCATTTTTTTGCTGTTGGGATGCTTTTCTTCAGATGAATGAAGCAAAATGCTCTATGATGCCAGTTTCTTGAAAGAAAACATATTAGAGGCTACAGAAGGCTTGAGATTAGTGGTTCAAGATGTGGGAAACTCCAGTCCTTAAAGGCCAATGTCCTGCAACTTTTAGATGTATCCCTGGTGCAAAAAAACTGAATCAAATGACTGACATACATCATCAGAATGTAGTCAAATTCTAGTGTTCTGCTAAAGACCTATGTGTGTAATTCAGGTATTTTGAAGCTGAGACGCGTCTAAAAGTGGCAGGATCCCGAACCCAGGGGACTGGAGTTTGACACCTGAGGTAGATCTAAGCATATTTGTGAAATAGAATAGTCCAGTCAAAGTCCAGACCCGACCTGAAAGTCTGTGGGAAGATTTATAAACTGCTGTTCACAGATACTTTCCATCCAATCTGTCTGAAGTTTTGCTGAAAAAAATGGCTAAAGATTCCAATCTTTAGATAAAGCTGGGGGTTTTTAACCCCAAAGACTTAACTCTTTAATTTATCAGTTGTAGAAGGTATTGATTCAGGATGGTTGATTACATCTGCACACCACATATTTAAAACTTTTATTTGTTCCAAAAAAACCCAAAATTTCATCTTATACCTTTTACTTTGAAATCATACACTACATTGTATTGGTTTATCATATAAAATCCCCAACAAATACACTAATGTTTGTAGTTGTAATGTTTTGAAAAGGGAAACTATTAATAATATTAATACTTTTCCAAGAAACATTATCCTCACAAGTTATCTTATAAGCTACACTTAACTAGATTCAGACAATTTCTGTTTTTGCCAGGTCTCCAAAACTTGTGACTGAAATTGGTCCAGAGTATAACATCGTCATGGAAACAGAAAACTACATATTAAATATTACTACATATTCTGAACATGTAAAAAATGGTTTTGGTGCGCTTTTACCAAGACAGCCTTAAAGCACAGGCACTCAGTTCAGAGTCAGAACAACACAAAGCATTACTTAATTTCCTGTTTTAACAAATTGAAGTAGAATACCACTTCAACAAGTTCACCAAACATCAAATAATCATGATAATTTCAGTAAATTTATATATATATATACAGTACAGACCAAAAGTTTAGACGCACCTTCTAATTCAATAGGTTTTCTTTATTTTCATGACCATTTATAAGGCAAGAAATCCCACTTATTAACCTGACAGGACACACCTATGAAGTGAAAACCATTTCAGGTGACGACCTCTTGAAGCTCATCAAGAAAATGCAGAGTGTGTGCAAAGCAGTAATCACAGCAAAAGGTTGCTACTTTGAAGAAACTAGAATATAAGGGCTATTATCAGTTGTTTTACACTTTTTTGTTTAGTGCATATTTCCACATGTGTTATTCATAGTTTTGATGCCTTCAGTGTGAATCTACAATGTCAATAGTCCTAAAAATAAAGGAAACTCTTTGAATTAAAAAGGTGTGTCCAAACTTTTGGTCTGTACTGTATATATATATATATATATATATATATATATATATATATATATATATATATATATATATATATATATATATATATATATATATATATATATATATATATATATATATATATATATTTATTAAGTTTTCAAAATACAGCATACATAAATCATACACAAGAGTATGAAGCATACATATATTTAACAAATTACTGTATAAGAAAAATATACTCTTACCAATACAACAATGAAAATAAAAACATACAATAATTAAAAATAAAATAAAATTAAAACAATTCAGGGAAATCATCTAAATAACTGGTTACTGCACTGATTACCATTTACACTTTAGGATGGTACTACCTATCTATAAAGGCACGGGTGGCATACTAAGAGGCTGAGCGAGCGTCGGGGTCAGATAATTTGAGTAATTTAAGCCAAATGTAACTTTGTAGTCCTCCTTTATGTTCTACTTTACTTGTCAACAGTAATATTGCTTGTTTGATATTAGAAATATTAAAGAGTGGCTGACTAAAAGTCCATCCATCAATTAAAAACACCCTCCTGCTTCAGTTCCACAATCTGATCTGACTTTAATTACTGTGTGGTTTGTTGTGTTGATGCGAGCAGCAACTGGATCTCCAAAACTGTTATCAGCATTTATTGCTCTGAATTTATTGCCCTGTGCTACAAGAATGGCTTGATAACATTGAATAAAAGCTCTGCAGGAATTTGTCAGAGTCTAGTTATTGCCCTCAACTGTCTAACATACATATGAACCAAAGACAAGAAGAGGAAACCCATGTCTGTGTGTTGTTGTTTGAAGACCAGCCATGTCTCTTAGACAGTATACACATATCTGCTGCAAGCTGAATGTAAAGAAGTGAGAGTTTTACTGAGGATGAGCTGTTATAGGGTTAGGGAAATCTTGAAATCTCTACATTTGTCTTGAAATTGTGCGTCTGACCTTTCCGTGTGTTTACAGTAGCTGGCCACATGCCATCCTTTCTTCTGAACACATATAAAATATGGGCTGGCATTTGAAACCAAGTTAAACACAAACCAAACCTGTGTATGCCAACAAACAGAAGTTTTATTGATCTCATACTCCTGTTCTTTTTCCTTCTCATTCACCATTTCTCTTTCTTTTTTCAGTTTTATTTTTTTCTTCCTTGCAAAATATCAGACGTTAATTTATATTATACCTCAATGACAGGTTTCACTTAGCGTCAGCTGTTGGAACTATTAGTGGACGAGGATTTTTTGACGTTTTACTTGCAAAAGGAACTGTCCTTTTGTCCAACGGTTCCAGATTGACCTCGTAGGATGACGACAAACTCTGCCCCCCCAAAAAAACATAATTTTGGAAGACTTTTTCTTCCCTTTTAGAGTTATCAGATTTAGTTTTCAGTGTGCCGCAGCGTCGCGCATCGACCTTGGAATTGCTGGTCTCCCAGGGGTGCTTATCACCTGAGTGATGCCAACAGACCAGTTAATACAGATGGGTGTTTAAAAAGTCAACCTTAACAAATGTCAGTGTGCCCATGGGGTGATAAATGAGCATTGGTTGCTTTGTTTTTTTCGTTTTTCTTTTTTTTTTGGTTTCAGTCTTCTCGATCGGCAAACATTGAGGACTCCTGAAATGTGTATTTACACTCTGTAAAAGTGTGCTTTTTACTATCAGCCACTCAATCATCCTTTGTTTCGCTCAAGTTTTCAAGCCTTGTTGGAATGATTTACCTGAACAGGAACTAGAATATAGTAAAAGAAATTAAATAGATCGGAGTGCAACACATGTAGTATTTTTATCTCTGGAATCTCACCCAGGGGGCCATATAGGAGGGAAAAGTTAGGACAATTCCAAGGGCCCTTGACCAACAGGGGCCCCCCCACCAAATAGTTTGGTTTTTTTTGTTCATAGAAATATAAAAAATTTGGGGCCCCGTCAATTACAAAATTAATCATATCACATTTTTACAATATTTGTTTTTTGAGTAACTGAGATTGTGTGAGATTGTCAACCATTTAGCATAGTTAGCTTAGCTACAGACTACTGTTTCCCTTCATTTCACTAGCATTTAATGAATGAAGGTAAAACAAAGTTACCAACCTATTCATATATTTAACTTGTCCCTGTACCTTTTACCACACTTAAGAACAGATGAGTCAGTCAGCAGCAGCTCTAACCCTCGATACCAGCATAACCTTTAACCCCTGTCCCAGTGAAAAAGGTGAGCAACACTGTGTCCAATGACAAGCTAGTTAGCATCATTCCAGGGAATCTATAGGGATTTCTCAGTGTCTTTGCTCTTTTTGCAATTACACAACAAAAACAATGTATATATTATTGACAGAAATTCAAACAATCTTTTTAAAATGACAATAAAAAACAGCTTTCTGTCTGGACTGGAAGCAGTCCAAACAGTTTTACGTTAGCATTTAAATTACAAATATATGTTGCCACATCCCTCTTGACTTGTCCTGTCCTAAGAGAAATTAAAGCTGCAGGATGTAACTTTTATAAAAATATATTTTTTTGAATATTTTTAAAACTGTCATTAAATTGTGAAAGTATGGCATGAGAGATAATCTGTGAAAAATGTATTTCTTCTGCCTTCTGCCACTGCTATCTAGAAACAACCAATCAGAGGCAGGAGGCGGGTTTAAGCGCTGTCAATCACAATCTTATGTGGCTGCTCATCTTCTCTGTCTCTCTCTCTCTGTGCTATGCTGCACCTAACATAGCCTGTTGTGAATGCTCTGCCTAGTTAGCATAGCTACCAATGATGGCAGATAAACGGTTTTCCTGTAACTATAAGTTTTTTCTCTGCCATTAACACTGCAGTGTGTGAGGTTGATTGACAGCACTAAGACTCTCCTCCTACTTCTGATTGGTTGTTTTGGTTGGAACATTGCATTACTTTAGCTAGCAAAAGTAGTTCAGGGAGGAAGTGGAGGAGATTGATTGTTTTCACAGATTATCTGTCTCATAACAAACTGTCAAGACATGGTGACAGCTTTAACAAATATGGAGAAACATATTTTTTATTAAAGTTATATACTGCAGCCTGAATGAAATGCAACGACATAGCATTTTTTGAGAAGTCTGGATTGCTTTATGTATATTTTGCATGTTGCCTATGACTGTTGCTCGTGAGGAGAGACATTTCAGTAATCTAAAACTAATTTTAAAAAATGTAAGCAGCCTATTTGCATACAGCATGCAAACTGCTGCGTGTAAAGTCCACTAGCGGTAAATATTGTGCTAGTATCAAAGAAAGCAAGGCAGTTGCAAACCTTTAAAATTTGGGTCAAATAGACTCAAGAAAGTGTAATACCAGGGGGGGCCCAATTAATTTTTTTGTCATGGGGCCAAAGATTTTTGGATTAATACTGTATACTTTGGTATTCAGAGAAGTTCATGGTTGCCTATGGCTTCAATAAGCCCAAACCACCGCTCTCACGTCATCATGCTTGGCAGCTGGTATGTTGTGTTATGCTTCAGTAATCATGGCGGTGTATTATGGCCTCTATGGTCTCATCTGTTCAAAACAAAAATAAATCTGAAGTTTGATGCTTTTCCAGATCCAGATTAGGATTACATCCACAATGTGTGGAACTAAATGTCATGGTCATGTATCCATGACCAGAATGACATTAGATTATGAAGGGCTAGAGAGTGTTTATGATCTGCCAATTCAGAGAGAGATTGTGATTTCATCTGTGGGAGACATTCTGTCTATTGTTGTCCTATCAACTTACACAGATTATACAGTTTTTTTTAACAATATTTGACATTCGCTTAGAAGGTTTTTGTGATCTAAATGCTTGTTTCCACTGAGTGAAATTGCAATAAAACCATGGTTCTATTTCATCCCTACTGACCGCCAGAGGGTGGTGCTGAAAGCACTGAATGTTCCCTCCGCGCATGCGCCGTTCGAGTAATAATATCAACAGTCACACCTTGACATATCGGGTGATCAATCAGAGGCTATATAACGTGACGTCACCCGAGGCTCTGTTCCTCTTTTCTTCTCGTGTGCGGTTCGCTTTGTATGGCATCGGCCTTTTGGATTTCTGGATCTTTCTCCGTCGTTGGACGCCCGACTGCCAGTTGGCCGGAGTGGCGGTGTATCGCCCTCCTAGCGCTGCGACAGATCTTCGTTCAAAGTACTGTTTGTTGGAGATGACAGCGTTTGCGCCTCCTCTCCCAATTCGCAGCTTATAACTACTGTGTTTGTACACATGTTGGAGCTTAGCTAACGGTGTTAGCCTTTCTAAGATTTGACATTTCGCTTTAATTGGTGACGGTAGCGTCTCGCCCCCTCTCCCAATTTAAGCCGACCTTATAAGCGGTTTGTTATTACTTTGAGTGGTGACGGGAACCGTTTTGACCCCCTCTCCCAGTTTTATTTGGATTTTCGTCCTGTCTGGACGTAGCTGACGGCGTCAGCCCTCTTTTTCTTCACCTGAAGCTCTTCGTTTGCTGCTTTAATTGGCGATGGCAGCGTTTTCGTTCCCCTCTCCCAATTTCAGCCGATCTTGTGATCTTAGTTTTGTGTTTGGCTCACCTGACTCTTGTTTTAATTGGTGACTGTAGCGTCTCGCCCCCCCTCCCAGTTTTAGCAAACCTCCTGTTCGGAGTTCTGGGTTGGGCTAGGTGTTGCCCCTCCGTGTTTAATTGGTGACGGCAGCGTTCTCCGCCCCCTCTCCCAATCGTAGTCTGCTCTGTCTGCCTGTGGTTGGACTCGCTTCAGTTTTGGACATGATTAGCTCCCACTGTTGTGCGGATTGCGGGGCTGTGCTTCAGGCAGATGATGGTCACGACCTGTGCCATGTCTGCCTTGGGCATGATCACCTGGTTGAGGTCCTTTCAGAAAATCCTTGCATGAACTGCAGCTAGTGAAAGTGGCTCGACTGGCCCAGTTGCACCTCGAGTGTGGAAATGACCTTCCACCTTCTGGGCAGGTGGCCACTCCTAGGCGCTCTAAGGGCAGGACTGAGGCCACAACCTCTGTGGCTCCTCCTAAGAAGAAGCGAGCTAAGTCTGGTCAGGGTTTTTCCACAAGGGCTGAGAGATTGTCTACAGAGTTGGCGGAGATGAAATCACTTCTTTGGGCACCTCAGGTGGATGCTCCCATGACTGGGTTCTCTTTCCCAACTGTGCTAGTGTTGGCTGTGGAGGACGATGTGCTGTCTTTGGCTGCCTCTGCCTCTCACATTGGGAATGAGGAGGAGGAGGCACAGACGTCTCTCGCTTCGGAGACTGGTTCACGCTCTTCGTCTCAGAGTGCGGCTAGTGGCTCAGGTGACAGTTCCATGCAGTACATCATGCATATGGCCTTGAGACTGCTGCAGCTGGATGTCCCGCAAGTGCTGGAGTCCGCTCCTGGCAGTGCCTTTTTCCAGGCGCGGACAAGCCCCTACTCCCTTTTCTGTCCCTCCATCAGAGGAGTACCTCAGGGAGTTGCATGCTTGTTGGCAGGATCCTAGAGCCTTTTCACGTCTCTCCACAGATGGTCGGGTGTTGGCAGCTATGCATGATTCGGTCAAGGCAGGCTTGGATCATATGCCTGCGGTTGAACCTGCTGTTGCCTCGCTCATTGTGTCCACAGATGAAGCCCTGCGTGATGATGTTCGGTGCCCATGGGCTCCATGTCGCATTACAGATTGCTTCCTCTGTATAATGCTGGAGCTCGTGCCGGCCACCTTGGCAATTCCTTGGCGCACCTCATGGTTGCCCTTTCTGCATCCCTTCAGAATACCAGTAGGGCAGATACAGCTATCGGCTTTAGCGACGCAGTGCTTCAGGCTTTTGCATTCATGACCAGAGAACCATCTTGGGCGTGTGATGTCCTTTCTAGTCCAGGCTCACTGACAGGTCTGGCTGGCTCAGTCCACATTGACTGAAACATGCCGCAGGACCCTCCACAGTGTTCCTGTGGTGCCAGGGGAGTTATTTGGTTCTGCTGCCTTGGAAGCGCTGCAACGAACTGTTCAGGTGCGACAGATTAGACAACAGCTTTCAGGCCTCAGCAGAGGTATGCCCCCTCCTCCTCATAATCTGGGGAGCCCATCAGCCGGCCCCAGCGTTCGACCGCCGCCTCGGGGTTGTGATCGGCCTGGTGGGTTTTACCCTCGCGAGGTACAGTAGGGACATTCGTGTGCCGGTCCGTCAACCAACCAGGCACACCCTGGCCACAGACTTTGGTCGCTGTCCCCCCAGAGCCCCTATGGGTCGTGGGGAGAGAAAGTGAGACTGCCATGCCAGCCGTCGGATATTTTTCTCATCAGCAGCTCAGTTACTGGGCTGCTCTCACTGCGGATCCATGGGTAGTTGCCACTCTGAACCAATGGTTACCGGTTACATTTCCAACGGCGGCCTCGCATCTCACACCGGGTCAGAGTGACCATCATCACCGACCCGGTGAAATCTCAAGCCCTGGAGTAGGAGCTTTCTGCCCTCCTGGCCAAGGGTGCAATCAAGGCAGTGGATCCTCTGCGGCAACCCAGAGGCTACTATTCAATGTATTTCCTCGTGCCAAAAAAGACAGGCGGATTTCGTCCCATTTTTGATCTCAGGGGACTCGATCAGTATTTAAAAGTCCTGCCATTTCACATGCTCGTGACGGCAGAGATTCTTTGGGCTGTGACAAAGGGAGAATGGTTTACATCAATTGACCTCACAGATGTGAGAGCGGAACATCGCCGCTTTCTCCGGTTTGCCTCGTGCCGGCCAATACGGAGCTGTGTCACGGGGTCTCATGGTGTCTTCTGGCCAGGAGGGATTTCCTGTCTCACTTGGGGGGTCGTATAGGGCGTCCCGATCCCCAACGCCTCCGGCTGTGGATGTGGCCACTGGGAGGCTTGACCAGCAGCTGACTGGGTGTTCAGATCCGGTCAGACACACTATTTTGAGTGCCAGGACATTCTCCATTTGTCAACAATATGAAAACAGATGGCGTCTGTTTTCCCGGTGGTGTTCTGCCCGTAATGATGATCCGGTCACCTATGCGGCACCCACTATTTTGGAGTTTCTTCAGGCTCTTCTTGATAAGGGCCGCTCTCCTTCGACACTTAAGGTATATGTAGCAGCTATATCATCTAGTCATGCTGACACTGATGGCTGTATAGTGGGGAGCCATAATCTGGTTTCTCTTTTTTTGCGTGGTGCTCGTAGACTGCACCTGCCAATTTTTCCGTGAGCACCAGTTTGGGACCTGTCCTTGGTCCTCAGTGCTCTGTGCCACCCTCCATTTGAACCTTTGGTTCAGGCGGACCTCAAATGACAACTCATGCAAGACTGCTTTTTTGTTGGCTATTGTCTCAGCTAAGAGGATCAGTGAGCTACATGCTCTTTCTGCCAGCCCATCATGTCTCAAATGGAGTTCAGATGGCTCTGGTGTTACCTTGTGACCAAACCCGGCGTTTGTCCCTAAAGTGTTTTCTCATTCTCGTTGTAACCAACCATTGAGATTGGTGCGTTTTCAGCCAACGTCAGGGAAACTGGTGATAGTTCTGAGTCACTGTGCCCAGTGAGGGCACTGAAAACATATATTGCAGCCACTGCTGCTATAAGACGCTTAGACCAGCTGTTGTGTTATGGGGGCCCTAGATTAAGTTGTCCTCTGTCCACACAGCGTCTCTCCCATTGGATTGTGGATGTCATCTGCCATGCCTACGCTGCAGGGCGCCGCCCCCAGCCAGTTGGCGTGAAGGCACACTCTACCAGGAGCGTTTCCACTTCCTGGTCAGCCTGGAGAGGAGTTTCACTGGAAGCTATATGTGCTGCTGCATCATGGGCTTCTCCGAGCACGTTCACTAGATTTTACAATGTGAATGTGGCCTCCTCCCATCCTCTGGACCAGGTCCTTTTACAAGGGTCCTCTGGGCCTTCTCAGTGAGGTATGTGCTCAGGATTCCTTGTGACATCGCTGGTATTAGTCATTCAGTGCTTTCAGCACCGCCCTCTGGCGGTCAGTAGGTACGAAATGGAACGAAAGTTATGTATGTAACTACGGTTCTATGAATCCCGGCTGACCGCCAGAGATTCTCTGTCACTCAGAATCCTTGCATTTCGCGAGAAGATTCTGTAGGAACAGAGCGGATGACGTCACGCTATATAGACTCTGGTTGATCTTCTGATATGTCACAGGTGTGACTCTGTTGACATTATTACTCGAACGGCGCATGAGCGAAGGGAACATTCAGTGCTTTCAGCACCGCCCTCTGGCGGTCAGTAGGGATTCATAGAACCGTAGTTACATACGTAACTTTCGTTTTATTATACTTCTAAAAGTTTGCAGTATTATGTTTTTACTATGGCCAGGAATTTGACTTAATGTATGTTAATTAATTGCATAGATTTTAAAATGTTAAAAGATTTAGAGCCATTAGTCACTTTTTCTTTCTTTTTTTTTCATACAAAAGTTCAGAGCGGAACCTTTGAATTAGTGTGTTTCTGGTACACTTGTAAATCTGAGGCGCAACAGTCACAAATAACAGCACTGGATGACAAAGCTTTTTTTTTTTCGTCCCAGAGGGTGTTCACTGTTGCTTAAAAAAAACAATCTAATTGCAAAAGACCGTCATTGTGTTAGTTAGCCCATCAGTGAAGCTATTCAAGCCTAAAATAGCATCTCAATGCTAAACATGTAGCAGCATCACAGACGTCCCCAATGCTAACGTCTTGTTTCTGAAGAAGTTCCATGAGTGATCAGGAGTTCCTGAATCACTGGAAAGCTGAATGGATAAAACAGCACTTTGCAACATTCTGACGGCTTAATAGCTTATAACATTAAAAACAATAAATATCTTTGCTGTTGACCTCTTACGACTTTTTATTCAATAATTTAGTAGCAAAAAGGGTTTTTGAAATCAAAACACTGCTTTTATGGTCAATATATAGTTTCCAATTAAAATGCAATTAATTAATTACAGAACCTGCAATTACCTCTATTAAACATTTTAATTGAATTCTACCACAAATTTTTTACCATATTGTCCACTTTTGTTTCTAAACAAATTTGCTTACCTGTGTTGCACTGGAAGGCCAATATCATCAAGCTACAACCAGTACATGTCAGTAGATCTTGTTGAACAGATTCCTAAAAAAAGTTTCTTTTTTTTTCTTCACAAAAGTAGTAGTAAACAAATAGCAACCAGAGACAAACTTTGCTGCCATTTGTCTGGTAGGCATATTGTTCTACTGCTGTTTAACTGTGCTGTAACTCTGCCCATCCTGCAGGGAATGGGACAAAGAGGTGGTGCTGGCCAAAGGCAGGCCCAAGCTGCTGAAAGCACTGGCGCGATGCTTCTTCCTCCCGTTCGCCTTCTTCGGTGTCCTCCTCTATTTTGGGGTGAGTTTTGTTTGCCTGTAGATGTTTCTTATCACCGATGTTAAATACTGTGCAAACTCCATTCCTTAAAAATGCTGCAAATTTAAAATGTGACACAAGTACCAGATCATCTAGCTTTTAGGTTTTATTGCACTTGAAAAAACATGTTTCAGAAAGTGTTTTGATGTTTATTGCCTCTTCCAGTTTCTAGAATTTATGGTTCAGTGAAGGGGTTTTTTTGCAGCGTGGTGTTTTTTTCTAACTGGGACGGGTATGTACACGCTTCCACTCTGATCTCATGGGGAGTGAACTGGATGGATTTACAACCCATTGTTTCAAAATGAACACACAGTGAAGGCTGGAGAAAACATTATATAGCATGCTAAGTTTTCAAGGAAATTATTTTTATATTAATGCTTTTTATATAATATATATTTAACCTTTGTCACCAAGCCACATTTTGTTTTGTGTCCCCAAAACATTAGTACATTAGTGGATTTCCCCAATGTTACTAAGCCCCAATGTTTCAAGAAAAGGCTAATTCATAGTAATTATTATATATTTTCTGGCTTTGCAGCAGCTTTAAGATATTTAAACTCTTGTGCAGTTGTTTATAGATCATTAGGAGTCATGTTGTTTTAAAGTTTGAATTATTATCCTTCTTTTGTTGAACTATCCGTGTGTGATTGTGTGTGCTCTTTTCTCTGTTGTTTGCTTCATAAGACCATCTTTAAATATCAGTTCATTCAAAAATATGATTAAGCCTATTTCAAATGTTTTTCAAGAACAATATTTATGTTTGTGGCGCTATGCCATCAGTCCTACAGTTACCTTAAAAAAAGTAATGAATAGGTCTTTTATCAGGATCATGAGCAATAGCACCTAAAATCAATAAAATTCTAAGTCCATATGACCCATTCCTAATATGCTATGTTGCCAACTTTCACTGCAAATAAAGCTTTGAGTTAATCTCTTGAGACTAAAATTCTTGCCCATTCTTCTTTGCATAATACCTGCTATGACAGTTTTTGCCATGATCTGTGTTTTTTCTGTGTTCATTTTGAGTTCTTTGTGTGCTTTCTGAGTCCTTTGGGTCTCTGTGCTGTCCTGTCCTCCTCTTGATTGTTTCCCAGGTGTGTCTCATTCCCCGATTACCTTCTGTGTATTTAGTGTCACCTGTGCCTCTGTGTCGTTGTCGGGTCCTCGTCTCACTTGGCGTCCTGTCCCTGTCGTCCGTGTGCCCAGTCTCTCTTCTCATCCTTTGTGTATCGGCTGCTACCAGCGTCGAGCCCAGGCTTCTGCTCGGCCGTGCTGCCGGATTTTGGATTTGGTGGACTGAGTAATGTTTGGACATTCTTCATTAAAAGCATTTATTTCTTCACATCCTGGGTCTCCCGCCTGTTGCCTTCACCACCTCACACCGTTTCATGACAGTTTTCAAGTGTAACCACAGGACCTTAGTTTAGGTCTGAACTTTGACTGGACCTGTGGCTCTGGATGTATATTTAGGGTCTTTGGCGTGCTGGAACGTGAACTTCCTCTCTCGTGCCACGGACAGATTTATTTCCATGATTTCCTGTACTTGGCTCCATCCAACTCCTCATTCATCATTCCATCAGCTGCCATATTTTTTTTATTTTCGGATTATGGACTACAGAGATGTGTTTGTGATAAGGTTGTTAAGACAAAATGTGTAAAAGCTCCAGGATATGAATGATTTTGTTGGTACAGCACATTTTATTTAGAGGGGCAGTATGCAACTTTTATAAAAAAGTATGTTTTTACATATTTCTTAAAACTGTCACCATGTCGTTACAGCATGCAATGAGACAGATAATCTGTGAAAAGATCAAGCTCCTCCTCCCTGAGCTGCTGTTGCCATCTGAAGAAATGCGCCGCTGTTAACCAAAAACAACCAATCAGAGCCAGAGGGAGGGTCTTAGCGCTGTCAATCAACCTCGTGTACTTGCTGCTACATGTTCTGATGGCGGAGAAGCCACTTAGCGTTACAGGAAAACCATTTATCTGCTGTGATCAGTGGCCGTGCTTACTACATTGACAGTTCTAAGCCCCGTCTCCTTGCTCTGATTGGTTGTTTCTAGATTGCTCTGGAGCACTTTGAGAAGGCAGAGCAGCTCATTGTTTAGACATATTATCTGTCTCATAACATAGTGTCAATGACTTTTCTTTGTTTTCTTTTTTAATGATAAAAGTTATATACTACAGCTTTAACTGCCAAGCAGTTAAAATATGCATATTTCCTCCAACTGCAGATTTTCAGTTGAATTAAAATGATCAAACTTGGTGTCACCCCACTGTGGCTCCACTACTGAGAACTTGTTTGTTTTGTGTCAAGCTTGTTGTAAGATATTTAAACTCTTGTGCAACTCTTGTGTATTGGTCTAGACAAGACCAATAACGCTACAGTGGAGCAACGTCTGAAGATGACAGGCATGTTGTACTGCAGTGTCATTGTCCCAGATATACGAGGGGGGCAGGGCATCAGCTACTGGGTGACTTTGTACAGTGGGAGCTGGTTGTCTGGACAACAGGAATGCTTGTTAGATTCACAGAGGACACTGTGGGAATACAAAGCTGTTCTGAAAGGAGTTGATTCAAGTTAACACATTTTTGCTCAGTTATCCTGTAGACAAATTAATTGTTGATCCTGGTGTCTGAGTGGATTATGAGTCATCTTTTTTTAACTGACATTTTTTAATGAATGAAGACAGTTTCAGTAATATCACAAAGAGAAAAGGGAGTTTTCTTATTTTGTACCTATAATTCTTTAAAAAGTTCCCTGTTCATACAGAAAAAATAATTCTTCATTTAAGTCCTTGCATATTTTATTGCAAATGGTATTGTACCTTAAGGCATTGCCAAATACAGTTGTCTCTTGTTAAAGGATTGTATTATTAAAAAGTTCATTTACACATTATATAGATTAATTACACAGAGACTGCTGTTTTCAAGCATTTATGTTAATTATGATGTTTTTTTGCTAACAGCTAATTAAAACAACCTTTAAAATTAGAATATTACATCAAACCAATAAAAACATTTTAATACGGAAATAAGGGCTTCATGAGCAACATGTTGAATAAAGGTTGCTGTTTTCAAAATGTGTTTTTAATCTGACAAACAAGCCTCATGTGAGTGCTTATGCTAATTTACTGAGATGTAGCTGTACTGTATGTATGCTAACTCTTCATGCATTGATTTGTGGCATTGACAAAAAAGTCAAGCAATTTTATTTGTGTTGCACATTTTCAACAGTGAGTCAATTCAAAACAGTGCTCCCCCCTCCCTCAAGTGCGTACAAAAACACAAGGGTGGGCAGAGGGGCGCTGGATGGGGGGCAGAGTCTTAAACAACAAAAAGCAACCCAACAGAGTGGGCGGAGGCACAGGAAGGGACAGGAGTCCAGAAACACACAAAAAAATCCTGCGTTTCCACCTGGAAACGCAGGAGGCGGAATCCACGGGGGAGGTTCTGCAGGCATCTGCGGCGCCGAAGGTGGGAACCCCTGTGGTTCCCGCCTTCGGTAGTGCTGAAGATGGCAACAAAGAGTCTTGGGAACCGCCCAGAGGTGGCAACGAGGAGTCTCGGGAGGAGCACTAAGAGGCGGGGTCTCGGAAGGAGCACTAAGAGGCGGGGTCTCGGGAGGAGCACTAAGAGGCGGGGTCTCGGGAGGAGCACTAGGGGGACACTCGGAGGGAACACAGGGATTACTAGGGAGCAACAAGGGAACATAGGGACCACTAGAGGGTGTCAAAGGAACACAAGGGAGCTCGGGGGAAACACTAGGAAGCTCAGAGGAACTAGGAACTGGTTTGTGAATAAAAACGTAAGTCTGATGCTGATGTTCGAAAAACTGTTTCTATTCATACTTTCATAATTGTCCTTGCAATAGAGAGACAAAACGCGCCTCGCCCCTAAGCACAGAAATGCTTCAGCTGCAGAGAAAACTTCTGACTTTAACTTCATCATTCTGCTAAAGGCCCGGTTCACTACAGGCAGCTTGAGTCGGTCCACTGACAGATTTATAGAATGTCTGTCTTTATCAGACACCCTGATATAAGACACGGTACCGACTGTCACCGTGAGTCGCAACGCAGCTCAAAGCCCCGATACCACCTGGTACCACCCGGTACCGGGTGGTTCAGATTAATTTCACAAAAAATAACAAAACAAAAAAAAACACTGTTTCCCTTTTTGTTCTTCCGGGCCTGAAAAGTTCTGCTTGGTCCGTTTCATTCCGACTCGGCTGAAGATTTGGACACAAAGAGTACCAGGTGCTTCTCCTTAACGTTTCTACCAGGCGGGTTAAAGCTGCTGCTGATGGGATCTGGGCTGGAGGTTCGCAGCTGTAAATAGAAGTTATTGCAGAACCTCAAGTGTTAAAGGAAGATTCGACCCAGAGCGTTTAGAGTTCACAAAATAAACATCAGAGAAAATATTGTAGCAATAATTAGAACCGCAGCAAAAAGCCAAACATGTCACAATGAAATGAATCAAAATATCTCCAAAGCATCGGAGGACTGACGGGGGCCACCGGGGGATTCCAGGTAGATTCCAGGTAGATTCCAGGTAGATTCCAGAGATGCGCATCGCAGCAGCTGTTCATGCAGGACCGGCCCAAGGTAATATGGGGCCTTAGACAGAACTCCCCTCCCTCCGGAACCCGTCCTACTAAGAACCTCAGCATCCCTAACATGTTTAAATATAGATAAGGTGAATCTGTGAGAGGGAGACCAGGTTTATTGGCCGAGTTTAAAATCAATCAGTGATTATTGGTTATTTGCTGTGATGTATTTGTGAACAAACCCAATTCAAACACAAAGATTACACCATATTGTAGCCATGGTAACACAACAATCAAACTATCAAGATGATTCTTTAAACTTTTACAAAGTAAACTTCCTAATTAAATCCTAAATGTACTATTTATTTTTCTCAGCTGAATGCATTAATAAAATGTAATAACATTGTTATTCTCTATAAATGATGCTACAGGTTTAGATCAATGGTCTGTGTTACAATTAAACCATTTCTAGGGGCCCCTGAGTGTCTGGAGGCCCCTGAATGTCTGGAGGCCCCTGAATGTCTGGAGGCCCCTGAATGGCCCCTACCAGCAGCTACTGAGTTTTCTTTGCCTTGATATTCCAGTCTTATAATTCTAGGTCTTGGAGGTGCTAACATCAAACTATTATATAGAGTTAAAAACCCCTTTGAGTTTTTTGATCTATAAATCAGTCTGCAGCCAGGTTGTTGTAGAGGTTAAATAGATATTATTAGGGCTTAATTAGTAAAATGGCAGCAATTTTGCTTATTTCATAACTTTATAACCAGAGACCTTCTCTCCTCTGGTCTGTTTAACAGCTACAGTCTCAGATCAGCTCAGCCCTCCAGGACTGTCAGCAGCAGAAACAGAAACTTTATACCTGTTGGCGAAAATATAGACTAGATTTGCTTTGCATTTCCCCGCATGATGGCAATGATACAGTAAGATCCAATTAAATTCTTGATTAATATGGATTGTTGTTATGTTGTTGTACTGTGTTTTTATTCAAGTTGCCCCTTTTTTAGATTTGAGCCCCTGCCCCTCCAAAGGTCTCTGCACGGCCCCGCTCTAGATATACCTGAAGTTATAGATGATGCTGAAACATCCACACATTTATCTGTTCTAAGCATCTGTTCAGTGCTGTGATGGATTCAAAGTCACCTGATGACATCGTAATGTAGAGCTGTGTATCATCTGCATAACTAATCTAATATTTTTTTATAGCCTCAAATATTGGGAGCATGTAGATATCAAATAGGAGGGGAACCATTATGGACCTTTGGGGTACCCCACATGTGATTTTTGTCCTACTGATACAAGGAAGTCCCTGTTCTTTAGGTAAGATTTGGACCAGTTAAGTTCTGTACCAGAGAGTCCAACCCAGCTCTCCAGTTTCTGATAATGTTCCACCAGCTTTTCACAGGTTTTTCACTCATATCTTCATCATAAATTTTGGGCACAGAGCTCCAAGTCTTTTAGGTTGAAAGGCCTTCTAGGCCTAATCTTTTGCTCTCTCTACAAATTCTCTATCATATTCATGTCAGGACTCTGACTGGATCACTCCAGACTGTTAATAAAAGCTGAGGTATGGAAAAACATGTTGGTAAAAGAAAAAAAAGAGTTGATTGTCAAATTAAACTGGTGGTTTTGAATGTAGGTTTCACTGCAGCCTCTAATACCCTAAATGAAAACACTGGAGATGACAGAAAATGTAAAACCCTGGACAATAGAATAGAATTACTTTATTCATCCCATCAGGGAAATTATTTCGCAGTTACAGCAACATAGAGACAAGACACACAACAACCACCACTGAGTAGCAATTGTAGACAAGATAAAATAAGAATAAAATATTCAATAGACAGACTTTGTGAGTTGAGTGTATCTTTGAACCTTGATATTAATCAATAATCAATCTCAATCATCAGATCAAGGATCTCTATTTCACACTGGTATGTTTGAGGCAAAATAAGCGACAGTAAACTGTTGATGTGTCGATGTGTCATCTTTCCTTTGCAGGAGGCATCCAAGACTGTGCAGCCTCAGCTTTCAGGTCGCATTATCGCTTCCTTTGACCCCTTCCATGCTCCGGAGCGAAGTCAGGGGTACTACCTGGCCCTGGGGCTCGGCCTCCTCTTCACCGCTCGCTTCATCCTGCTGCAGCCCGCAATCTACGGCCTGCATCACCTCGGCATGCAGATTCGCATTGCCCTCTTCAGCCTCATATACAAAAAGGCATGAGAAGGAGATTCCAGTAATCCTTCAGTATGACAAACCTTCCTTCCAAATTCACTTATGATCATTGAATTTCAACTAGCCCTCAATTTTTACTTTTTTCAGACACTCAAGCTGTCCAGTAGGGTGTTGGATAAGATCAGTACCGGGCAGCTCGTCAGTCTCATGTCTGCCCACCTCAACAAGCTGGATGAGGTAGGAGAAAAGAAGGCTGCACTTGAAATAGAAACCATTGAAAATCCACTCGTGTTAGAGTTTGGATCATTGCTTACTGTATTTAAATCCAGCCTAATGTAAAAGTTGACAAGAGGTCAACAGGTATCATCTTTATTATGACACCCAGCTGTTGTCTGTTTTCTGAGAATGAGAGGACACAACACCGAGTCAATCAAGTGTTGGTCCATAAACGCTGCGTCATGTAACCAACTTAACAGGTTGGAAAATAAATGCGAGGCTATGCTGAACAGCTGAAGGGTATGCACAAGTGTGTGTGCTGTCACCTGTGTTGTTGGGGTGTCACCTGGACGTTGAATGTAGAAACACTCTGCAATCTGCTTCAGGGCAATTATCACCTAGCTCACATGTGGCCAACCCAATACACAAAGGTGCTGAGTTACGGGGTGTGCGTGTGTGTGCGTGCGTGTGTGTGCGTGTGTGTGCATGCGTGCGGGTGTGTGTGTGTGTGGGTGTATGGTGGGGTGCCTGATTAATGAAAGGAGGAAACTTACAAGTAAATGGATAACAGGGCGCTCCATGAACTGAGAATTGGGTGCTTCACCTGTAATACAGGTGAGATTCAGCAGAAAGGAACTGATGAAAGTGGATTCTTGAAGTGTGAGAGTTGGCGCGCTTCACCGCGCTGCTTTTGTCGCTTTATTCATTGTGAATAGTCATGCATCACACATACAGTCCTGCAGGCACTTCTAAAATCATTGCATACATTTCAGCCTGGAATTCACTTTTTAAAATGGGAGGAGGGATTTCTTCCTTACATGTTTCACATAGGGGTATGGCTTATAAGCTTGACTGATACTGTCTCATGATCAGCTCTAATTTGTTGTCTTCTTCTGCTTTCCTGGTTGTCATTTTAGCTACTCTCTTTTTTCTCTCTCAAAGGGCTTAAAGGCAGAACATCGTTATTTGTAAGAATAGAAAAATATTCAGGAAGAAATGGTACCACTTGAAAGAGTGACTCCAGATAAATTCCTAAATAGTTAAATTCATCAGAGATAATCTGAATACAGTGCTGTAATTTGTTGCGTCTTTCCCCAACTCTTTTGGGTTGCATCTTTAATCCCTCTTGCCTCTGTTTCTTCTTTCTCCTTTGTCTGTATCTGAGGTTTTTTTTTTTAGAAGCACTTTGTTTCTATGGAGGACTGATGCTGCCAAAACAAACAGAAAGAAAAAAAGGCTTGATGAAATGACAAATCCAAAAAAATTAAAAATAAAAGTGTTCCCAACTTAGAGCTCAGATCTTGATGTTAAAATAAAATGAAATAGAAATAAATCTTCCTCCCACAGTTCAAAAACATGACTGTCAGGTAAATTGGTCTCTAAATTCTCCCTAGGTGTGAGTGTGTGTGCATGGTTGTTTGTCCTGTCTGTCTCTGCGACAGTCTGGCGACCTGTCCAGGGTGACCCCGCCTCTCGCCCAAAACGTTCGCTGGAGATGGGCACCAGCACCCCTCCTGACCCCACTGGGGACAAAGGTGTACAGAAAATGGATGGATGGATAGAAATAAATCTGACTTTGACTTCTCCTCCCCCTTTGTTTAAATCCTATTAAAAGCCAGAAGGAATGGACAAAACAGAACATGAGGAAAAGAAAAAAGTCAAGTTCATTATTTCTCAAAAATGACGAGCTGTTGTAAAAGTTTCTTTTGGCCAAGTTGTGGTTTCCAACTCAACCATCTTCACTGCATTAAACAAGTCTCACCAAAAATCTTACAGGCATAGAGAATCTGAATGAAATATTAGTTCATCTTTATTGAAGTCCATTCAGTTCTTTTCATTAAGTATAGTACATATACTCATATTGTTATATAGATAGATTTGCGCTGTATTGTGCTGCTTCACTTTTTGATTGGTGTAAATAAAATGAAAGCCCCAAAACCACCTATCAGTTTTCTACAGAAATATCTCTGTAGTAGTAGCCTTAAAAAAATAAAGCTGCCTTAAAATATATGCACACTGTGTGTTATTAAAATACATACTAATAAAAATAAGAGCAAATGAAATGATAAAAAAGTCTTGAAAACAAGTTCTGGCTGTAACAACTTATGGCCAAGTGTTGTTTTGTGACACATTTTTACATTAGTTGTTTTATGTTTCTGCACTGCATTGTGGAACAATTGAAACAATTTTCATGAGTTTTAAAGACTAGTATTAGTAATACTTTAAATGTATGCACATTTATGTTGTGAGTCTGTACTTTGCTGGTGCTCTTTAATTGCTTTCTTTCATTTTCTCTGAAATGGTGAAAATCTACTTCTAGGCCAAACCCTGCTGGTGAGCCGTTCTAATCTTAATGCTTGTTGTTAGTCACAGTTTGTGATTATTGTCAAAGCCACATGTTAGAGACAGAGGGGAGTTTTCTCACAGCATCCCCAAAATGTTGTAATCTGTTGAACTATTCTCCATCATGGCAGAAAATCATGGGCTTTCGATGTGGGTTGCGGGCTTTGAAACGTTGCATTTGGTGGACGTTTTAATCTCACCTGGTGTTAGTGAAAGTGTTTCTCAGTAGAACTGGGATAAAGTATTCCTGGTTCACACAAATTTTTCATGATATTGCTTTCCTATAATTCAGTTTGTGCTGTTCTTGAATAATATATATATATATATATATATATATATATATATATATATATATATATATATATATATATATATATATATATGTATATATATGTATATGTATATATATATATGTATACAGTACAGACCAAAGGTTTGGACACACTTTCTCATTGAATTCAATGAGAAGGTGTGTCCAAACTTTTGGTCTGTACTGTATATACTGTATATATCAATGCAAAAACATTTTAATGTTCACTTTATATGAAAGCTTTTTTATTTAAAAATAGATGTTTAGGTTGTTGATTTGATTGTTCAGTTTTTGTTTCAGTTATTTTGTTCAAAGATTCCTCCCTCACACGGGGTATAAAAGCAACAGCAATGTGCCTCTTTGCTCTCATTGAACATTACTCTGTGTGTGTGCATGTGTGTGTTTGCATTCCAGAGCTTGGGACTAGCACACTTTGTATGGATCACCCCTCTGCAGTGTATCCTGTGTACTGGTTTGATCTGGGAGCTGATCGAGGTGAACGGCTTCTGTGCCCTGGCAGCTCTCACTCTCCTGGGCATTCTCCAAGCGTGGCTGTCCCTGAAGATGGGACCTCCTAGGTGAAAACACGTCATCACACACACACATGTGCACACACCCCCACGCATGCACACACCCCCACGCATGCACACCCCCACGCACGCATGCACATGCACGCGTTAATATGCCTGCTGCATGCAGGGCGAAGCGTGCTGGACTGATAAACCGACGTCTGGCTCTTACTTCTGAGATTGTGGAGAACATTCACTCGGTGAAGGCTTATGGCTGGGAGGAAGTGATGGAAACCATCATCAAAAACATCAGACAGTAAGGCAACACTACTCTGTAGACACACAAAGAATGAAAGCAATTAAAACATGATTTTCCTTGATTTTTTTTTTTTTTTTAAATGTGCCATTGTATTCAGTCACTGCTCATGTCAGTTGTATTCTGTTATGCTTGCTGTAGTGGGGGGGGGGTGGTCTGTCATTCAATTTAACGGGAAAAAAATTAAGATATTAATTATGTTTAATAATATCTGATGCTTCTTGTTTAAAACCTTTTTAAAATTATGAAAAAATGTTTGGAAATATTGTTTTTACCCAAGCTTGAAAATCTAGTTTTTATTGTAGAAAACATTGATTTTGACCCTTCAGTATAACATTCTGATACAGAAGTTTTGGGTTGATTATGTAATTTTTATTGTGGAAAGGTCATGTACAGATACTGTGAAACGTCTATAAGGCTTTAGGGCTGATGTTCACACCAAGGATGAGTTCCACAGGGAACATACCAGTATTAAACATTATGTGGGTTAAATATATTTCTCTTACTTAATAAATCAGCTGATTTGCTGGTTTGTTAGTAATATGCTTCATTATGATAGAGACTCCTGGAACCAGTTATAAATCCTGTAAGTTTATTGGTTTTTAGAGTCAGTGTCAGAGTTGCTCAACATTGCCTGATGATATTTCCTACTTGTTTCATTTTGATACTCTTTCTTTAAAACAGTCTTCATATGTTTCACATTTGACAGACATTCAGATTTTTCATTTCCCTATTAGTAATCTAAATATTCAGTCCTCAGCAGTACAGTTGTAATATCACAATATAATATAAAAAGGCTCCAACAATGCCTACAGCAACAACTTTGCTACCTTAAATATCAAATATGAAAAAACTGATGTACATGCTATTGAATAAAGAAGGGGTCCTTCACTAAATCGGCCCTGATTTCCTTAATTTTGGGAGATCAGTGATTGGCTGATGCTGACATGTGAAACTGATATTATCAACTGATCTTATCTACCTCTGCCAAGATGAGAAAATCAGCTACTGCCCCCATTTGCCCTGCCATCATCCACCTGTTCCCAACTTCATCAGTTTGTAGCTATGTTTAGCAAAACCAAAAAAAAATTATATTAGCCGAAATCAGAATTTTCAGGTCAGGCTCCTTAACGATCGCTGATAGGCAAAAAACTGCAGTGTACTCCTAGTGTAAAGTAATAGTTGTATGATAATATATTTACCTAAAATGACAATTTTTCTTCTCCTTTCAGGGATGAAATGACTTTAACCAGAAAGATTGGCTCTTTGCGCTATTTCTACAGTGCTTCATATTTTTTCTCTGCCATACTGGTAATCATATCGGCCATCGTGCCATATGCACTCAGTAACGGCATCATACTGCGGCGGATTTTCACCACAGCGTCGTACTGCATCGTGCTACGTATGACGCTCACCCGCCAGCTGCCAGGCTCCATCCAGATGTGGTACGACACGCTGGCACTGGTCCAGAAGATCGAGGTAGGCAGAATCAGTTTTGTTTGTGTGTTTTTTTTTAAGCACACTGATCTATTTTTGAGAATTTATGTAACTTTTAGGGATACCTCTGTTTCAAATAATATAATTTGATATTCAGATATTAGTGTGTCTCACACAAGAAAGGGCTGTATTCCATCTGAATCTTGTGTCTAATAAAGCTGGTGGTAAATGGATGTGATTGTTGCTTTGATTTTTAAAATTGTATGTAAAATGTTAGTTTTGCATCATAATGTAGGAAACACTGATATTGTCCATGCTGAATGCATGTGCATGTGTCGGGGTGTGCGGGTGTGTGTGTTGGGTGTGTGTGTGTGTGTTTCGCTTCCAGGATTTTCTGCTTAAGGAAGAATACAAAGTAATGGATTACAGCTTGACCACGGTTGGATTGGAGCTGATCAATGTCTCTGCATCCTGGGATGAGGTCTGTTTGCATACTCAGTACACTTGGACAATCCTAGAGCGCGATAGACCTAATTCCACTGTAAAAGTTAAACTTTGTCCTCATTTAGGCATTAATCCATGTTAAACCCTGATCTGTAAGCAGATATTTAATTTAGGGTTCGATCACTTAAATCTGGCTGGTGTAAAAGCAGTCTAAGTTCATATGAATGAACCCATTTCATTCTTTTTGCAGTTGGGTTGTTACAATAATTCTGATTTGTAGAAAAAGAGTCAGTGTTTGGCTATTCTAAAGCTGAAAGTCTGAAATTTGAAAGGACAGTTTTAAATATGATGACACATTTAGACTACATTTTTGTTAAAATTTACAGTTTTGAACTGACAAAAAACCTTTTCATTATTTAATGAATGAATCCAGCTTTTAGACCAGAATGACTGCAATGTAACCTGTGTTGGGTACAGGCACTGCTGCTTCTTATCATGATACCTTGATATTCACAATTAGACACCTGAGAATCCAAATCTTAGTCCTGTTTAATAAGGCCTGCATACCTCTTCTTATTAACAACCCAGGCCTTCATAATTCATTCCCTCTTTTCAAGTTAAGCTCTAAACCCTGTAAAGGTAATGCAATGGTGCAGAACCTGCTTTTGCACAATAACCACATGTCAGTCACTTTCAAACATTTGTTAATCTTGTTCTTGTCAAATAAAGATGCCATATGTCTTTCATGAAGTGTCCATCTCTGCTAAAACTATGGATTTTATTCACAATCTGTTAAAAAGCAAAACAATACAATGATAAAAAATTAAAGCATATTTTTAAATAAGCTGTTGTCATTCTGATGCATTATATGTAAAATGTCATTTTAAATGAACCAGTCTTCAACAAACATTACTAAATTCAAAATACATGCTGCTGCAAGCTGTTTTCATTGATATGGATTGACAATACATCTCAACAGGCACAAACCAGAGGTTTAATCCTTCATTTATTAAACACATTGTATAATGTAAAATCTAAATATGAGTCACCTATGAACAAATAATAATTTTACCCACAGATGATGGCAGGTTTTTTCATCTGATTTTCATGTTAGTAATAATTGAGAAAAATCTATGAAATGTGTTGAGACAAAAAATTATACTGTCTAAGTTGCCGTATGTCAGCATGAAATCCTGCAATGGTGTGTTTAGCGGGAATATTTAGTTGTTCCTGTTTCACTATCATTATGCCAAGCTCCGGCAGTATGACGCTGAGGAAAGTCAACTCCTTAAACCACTATGAGTTACAGGTGTAAAAGTTCATTCCTCACTGTCACCAGGAGAGGATTGTAATTTCTTATCTATAGTCGAAGGCTGTAAACCTAGTCTAACAGGTGTGATTCATTGTCTACCCAATACCGTGAGAAAACAGACGCCCGGCAATCCCTCACTTTGCATAGTTAATTAACCAAGTGGTGTCACCACTTTGCTGGGAACACTCTAGTTCTCCCTCTGAGACTCGGTGTTCATTACCCAATTCCCAAATTCTGTTTTTACTCTCTTCCTGGAATGTGTGGATTCACATACAAATGCCAGGGGGGTGGTTGTTCTTTTTTTTTTTTCTTTACAGCTGACAGCGTGTACGTCAGCTCTTTAGAATGAGAATTTCATGTACAAACTACAACCAATACTGGCATTACTGGAGCTTAGCCCCATAAAACATCACGGGGGGTCAATGAATAACCTAGTCAGTCACACAGGGTTCCCCTTTTCTAGCATAGCTCTGCGTCATCCTTTAATCTGTTCAGAGGCAGTGACAGATGGGTTGAAAAAGGCTATTGTGGGCCTTTGTGAGTCTTCTCCTGTCCTTGTGCTTCTTTTCCTCAGACTCAGAGGAGTTTACTCTGGTGTCATTGTCTGAAAGAACAAGATGAGGCAGAAAAATCTGAAAACTATTCTGCTTACAGGCAAACAGCCTAAAACGTTTATGGACTTTTCTTTCAGCAATCCCATTTTTCCCTTAAACTCAATATTTGTGTAATACATGTCCTCCAATTTCAATTTTTATTTGCTTTGGAAACTCTTCAGTAATTATTTGTCTTCCACGCTTTTTCTTTGCTAGTCATTTCCTTCAGGTCAGTAGTAACCAGAGATTTGTCATTGGGGAATCAAATCACTGTTCTATTTGGCATGGCATTGTTGACCCAGTCATCTCCATGTGACTGGCAAAGAGCATCCCAGTCTGTTGCCTAAAAACAACCCCAAACAGACCTTCTTCAGCTTCCCCTGACCATCTTTGCAGAACTGCTTTATCATAGATTGCCTCTGAACAAGGAATTTATACAAAAAGTAAAGTAAAACAAGAGGCAAGGGGAGGTAGACCTCCTACATACAAGAGCAATGTGCCCTTGACATCCTTGACATTTGCATGATTTTCTCTGGTTGATCAGCTGATCTCAGCAAAACACATAATATTGCATTCCTGATAATGTTTATTTAGTGTGCCAGACATGTCATGGTGATGGTGAAATGGTCTAAACTTCCTACTTCTCTCTCTTTACTGGTCCTGCTCTGGAATTTTCACTTATCTAATTTAGATATTATTTGAACTTTTGAGGGATTGATACGGTACTCCTGCTCATCATAACAATTTTTGGTCAACAGTTTGATATTGGGGTATTGGAGTACAAAAATCATTGCAAATCATTCATCCTTCAGCTTCCACTTCAAATCCCAAAAGAATACATAAACATTGAGGGGGTGTAATATGGAAAAAGTGTGAAAAAGAGATATGAATAACTTTTCAAGGCAATATAAGAAAAAAGACAATAATTCAACCCAAACCTGTCAAGTTATGCTAATGTGTAGGTAGTACGATATGGTAAGCTCTTACAAGTCAAAGGTGGACATTTAATAACAGAATTTTCATGGACTGGCATCCTCATAGTATTATGGACTGTAAATACCTTTGTGTCTTTGTCACTTTACTCAAACTCTAAATTCTCTTGCAGGGTATTGTTGAGCTCTTTGAGAAGATCAAGAGGGAGAACAAAGCAAATGGACACATGACTGGTGACGATGGACTGTTCTTCACTAACTTATACATCACACCTGTCCTCAAAAACATCAACCTACGCTTAGAGGAAGGCATGATGCTTGGAGTGGCTGGATCTACTGGGTCTGGAAAGGTATTTCAAACAAATAGTTAAAGCAATGCTTATGCTCTTTATATTAAAAATATGTAATGTGAGTACTGTAAGTGAAATGCTTAGACTGTAAAATGCAGCGGGACGTGACCAAACCTTGTTTATCTTGAGCTTAAAATGTTGTAGAAGTCAGTGTTCCCTGTTTTTTTCAGAGTTCCCTCCTCATGATGATCCTGGGAGAGCTGGTGCCATCAGAGGGCAAAATTAGACACAGCGGTCGAGTTTCGTATTCACCGCAGACTTCTTGGGTAATGCCAGGGACCATTCGTGACAACATCCTTTTCGGCTTGACTTATGACGAATTTCGCTACACTTCCATCATTAAGGCCTGCCAGCTGGAAGAGGTATGCTCACTTCTACCTATAGCTCATTCGTTCTTTCTTCTTTCATGGATATGTAAAAAATAAAAAATACGAATTCACCCCATGAAGGATAACTTGTTTCATACCAAGAAACATGAGAAGCATGCCTTGCAATTGAAGAGATAATATATTTAAGAACAAGCAAAAGGCACAATGCTTATAATTTACTAAGAATGATGGAAAACAAGATATTTTATTGCTCTCAGTTTAGCTCAAATCTCAACTGCTATGTTTTCGCTAAATTGAAATGTCAACAGTTGCTCCTTTGGATCCATTGCAAGGCCATTAGTGATTCTGTTTTACTCCAGGTCTAACTGCTCCAGGTTTCTTTTGTCTACTTCTGCAACAGTTATGCAACGCACCAAAACAAACAGACATACACACGGTCATGTTTTCATGACTGGTGGGGACTTTACATTGACTTCCATTCATTTTCTGCAGCATAACCATTACCCTACCCCTAATCCTAACATCACAGACCTAACCCTAAACCTAAACCTAGCCATCACAGTCCTAACCACTAACCCAAAAACAACATTTTCCCTCATGGGGACCAAGGAAATGTCCCCACAACCCTACATTCTAGACAGAAATAGGTTCCCACAAGGATATAAAAACCTGGTTTATACACGCAAGCACATGAAGAATTGTCATGTTCGGTTCTAGTTCTCTTGCCCACATGCAGAACACCACAGGGAAACAGATAATCAGTAAAGGATGGTTTATTGAATATTCAGGAAACAAGCAGAGGTGCTACAGCTCCAGGAAAAACGGCTCTAGGGGAATGCGGCACACTATGGAGGCAACAGAGAGAAGGTGAGTTCAAGAGCGTCGGAAAAGGGAGTGAGAGAATGATAAACGGACTGATCTTACTTGCAGAGTTGATGGTGAAGGTCCGGGAGGATTTGACTGTTGGGTCGAGGTAGTTTAGTCCAAAGGGGTTTCTCAATGGGTCCGGGCTGTCTGAGAATCCAGCTTGGTCAAGCTGATCCGGAAGGAGCTGACGAGGCAGTGGTGGAAGGCGGACAGGTAAGTTCTGGCGGGCTGGAGACAGAGGAGTGTTCCGACTGTCGAACGGCGTTTCCAGGAGGGAGGTGCGGGAACTCGGGCAACCAGTGGGTAATTCTCCATGGCGTCACGAGGGGATAGGTTCCAGGAAAAAAATCCTTTCACAAAGGAACTCCGCGTCTCGAGAATGGCACCTGGAGGAGGAGAACAATGAGAGGAATTACTCGGGAAGTTTCACAAGAAAGCAACTAAGGTCTTACACTGGAGGGCTCTGACTACCATTGCTGGCAAACATTCAGGAGTCGAAGAACTGTCAGTCAGCTCCTTTTGAGCTCCAGAGATGATGAGGAGATGCCGAACAGGTGTGTTGGAGATCGGCACGCCCCGCCAGGAAAGCAGTCTCTGGTGCTATCTGGTGGAAGGATGGTGAATAGCCGAAAAAGGACCCAGAACGAAAACCCCAAAACCCCGGTACCCAACAGTACCCCTCGAACGGTCGCCATCTGGCGGCCAAGACGAACTAGAAGGGAGAGAGCCACGGTAATCATTAATAAGGGACAGGTCCAAAATGAATGAGCCGGGGACCCAGGAACGATCCTCCGGACCGTAGCCCTCCCAGTCGACGAGGTACTGCCAACCATGACCTCGCCGATGGGAGTCCACGATCTGGTGGACAGAATAGGCCGGATGGCCATCTATGTCTCGGGCGGGAGGAGGGGGCTCAGAAGGAGGGCACAGATTGCTGGCCTGTACGGGCTTAATCTGTGAAACGTGGAAGGTTTGACGTACGCGCATGGTAGAGGGGAGGCAGAGACGAACTGCAGCCAGACTGAATGCAGATGTGATCTCGAATGGGCCGATAAACCTGGGAGACAGTTTCTTGGACATGGATTTTAGTGGGATGTCACGTGAGGATAACCATACTTTCTGAAATTGAGTGTAGATGGGGGCTGGGATCCTTTTGCGATCTACTTGGCACTTGTTTTGTTCCGCTGTGTGGTTAAGGGCGTGGACCATACTTTTCCAAACCCTTTGGCAGCGACGGATGTGATGTTGCACAGAGGTCACCGAAATGTCCTTTTCCTCAGAGGAGAGCAGCGGTGGTTGGTATCCTATGGAAACTTCAAACGGGGAAAAACCTGTGGCAGCGGATATGTGACTGTTATGAGCATACTCTACCCATGGTAGGAATTGACTCCAGTCAGACGGGTTAGTACATGTGAAGCAGCAGAGGGTCGACTCTAATTCCTGGTTCATACGCTCTGTCTGGCCATTAGTCTGAGGGTGGAAACCTGAAGTTAGAGAGACTTTAGCATCAAGTCCAGAACAGAAACCTCTCCAAACCTGGGAGATGAACTGGGGCCCACTTTCAGACAGGATCTCCTGCGGGATACCATGCAAACAGAAAACGTGTTTCACGAGCAACTGGGTGGTCTGAAACGCATTGGGTAACCTCCTGAGAGGAACTAAGTGGCAGACGTTCGAAAAACGATCAATGATGGTGAGTATGGTTGTCATACCTTTGGAAGGAGGTAAGCCAGTGATGAAGTCTATGGAGATGTGGGACCAGGGACGGCTGGGAATATGTAGAGGTTGGAGGTAGCCCGAAGGAGGTCGATGGGACAGCTTGTTCCTTGAACAGATGGAGCAGGCTAAAATGTATTCTTTGACATCCTTGTGTATGGATGGCCACCAGAACCTGCGGTTAATAAGGGCAATGGTGTGGCTTATACCCGGGTGTGCAGAAAATTTGGAAGCGTGAATCCAATGAATAAACCGGGCTCTGATATTGGAGGGGACATAGGTCTTGTTAGACGGACATGACTCTGGGATAGGTTTGGATTGTCGGGCTTGTTTAATTAAATCCTCAATCTCCCAAGTCACAGTGCAACTGGGGGAAGAATAGATGGAGGAACCTTATCAGTGTCGTTTGGAGAGTGGACTCGGGACAAAGCTTCGGGTTCGATGTTGCGAGAACTGGAACGAAAGGAAATGGCTAGGTTGAATCTAGAGAAACAAAAGTGACCAGTGGGACTGACGTGGATTGAGCCTCTTAGCAGATTGGACATAGGATAAGTTTTTGTGATCAGTCCAAACTAGTACTGGATGTTCTGCCCCCTCCAACCAATGCTGCCACTCCTCCAAGGCCAGCTTTATGGCCAGCAATTCGCGGTCACCCACATCATAGTTGCGCTCCGGGGGGAACAGTCTATGGGAGAAAAAAGCACATGGGTGAGTCTTGTTGTCTGAAGCAAAAATTTGAGACAGCACCGCCCTTACCCCAGAATCAGAAGCATCAATCTCAACAATAAATTGCTTCGTGGGGTCTGGTTGGACTAGCACAGGTGCTCTGGAAAAAAGACTCTTGAGTTTCTTAAATGCTGCATCTGCTTCTGGGGTCCAACTGAAGTTGATCTTGGATGACATTAGAGCTGTTAACGGTAGGGCTGTTTGACTGTAATTACGGATAAATCTGCGTTAGAAATTAGCAAAGCCAAGAAACCTCTGAAGTTGCCTCCGCGTCTCGGGAATGGGCCAGTCCAAAATCGCCTTGATCTTCTCCTCCGTGGGCCTTACCTGTCCGCCTTCTAGAATGAACCCCAGGAAGGAGACGGATACTTTATGGAACTCACATTTTTCCGCTTTAACAAAAAGTTTTTTTTCCAGAAAGCGTCGGAGTACAAGCTGGACATGTTGTCCGTGTTCTGCGAGGTTCTTAGAATAAATGAGTATGTCATCCAAGTACACAAAAACAAAAACATTCGGAAAATCTCTCAGAACGTCGTTGACAAGAGCTTGAAAAAATGCTGGGGCGTTTGATAAACCGAAAGGCATGACTAGATATTCGAAGTGACCGATGGGTGTCTTGAACGGCGTTTTCCACTCATCCCCCTGACGAATACGGAGTAGGTGATAGGCATTTCTGAGATCTAGTTTAGAAAAAATGGTAGCACCATGGACCGGTTCAAAGGCGGAGGACAACAGTGGCAGGGGATACTTGTTTTTTACAGTGATCTGGTTCAACCCACGATAATCAATGCAAGGGCGGAGAGAGCCGTCCTTCTTGCCCACAAAAAAGAATCCCACCCCTAGTGGAGAGGAGGACAGGCGGATAATGCCGGCAGCTAACGAGTATTTAATGTACTTTTCCATTGTTTCGCGTTCTGGTCGGGAAATATTGTAAAGGCGGCTGGAAGGAAGAGGTGCCCTAGGAAGGAGGTCTATAGCGCAATTGTAGGGTCTGTGAGGAGGAAGGGAGAGAGCTTTGCTCTTGCTGAAAACTGGAGCTAAATCGTGATATTTGGGTGGAATTGTGGAAAGATCGGGAGGGTCCGCTTGCTCAGCCGGTGATGGACCTGGTGCAACTGCTGAACAGAGGCAGGATAAGTGACAGGACGTGGACCACGATTCGACATGACGGTTAGCCCAGTTAATGTGAGGATTATGTCGTTGAAGCCAATTGAAGCCGAGAATTATAGGGGAGTTAGCTGAGGGAAAACAAAGAAGGAAATTAATTCTTTATGGTTCCCGGAAATGACTAATTGTATTGGCTTGGTTTGGTGGGTGATCTGAGGGAGGGCCTGCCCGTCGATAGCGGTGACTCGAAGAGGAGCAGTGAGAGGGATGGTTTTGATGGCCAACTGCTGGACTAAAGTGGTGTCAATCAGGTCCTGCTCACAACCTGAATCTACTAATACGGACAACGGGAGAGACTGGTCTTCATGAATCAAGGTAGTAGGTAATAGCAAGCGAGGAGAGTCGTTATTCTGTTGATGGTCCGCCACCCTCCTCGCCCCTACTGGCGGACCTGAGGGTTTAACCGCTCAGGACAGTGAGTGATAAAATGACCGGTGAGCCCGCAATAAAGACATAAGCGGGAGGTCATTCTTTTATGTCGCTCCTGAGGGGTGAGGCAAGTTCAGCCGATTTGCATAGGCTCAGGTTCTGAGGAGCCGGGAGAAGAAGAATCGGATCTGGGAGGTAAGGGAGCGGCGGAAGCTCTTACGGTAGTGTCTTTACGATTTCTCTCTTTAGTTCTGGATCGTATTCTTGAGTCTAAGCGAATTGTTAGACTTATTAGCTCTTCTAGGGTCGTTGGTTCGTCGAGCGGGGCTAATTCGTCTTTGATAGATTCATTCAAAGCATGAAATTACACGCTTTTTAAGGAGGCAGCATTCCAGACGGAAGGTGCTGCTTTTATTCTGAATCGCGAATTCGGCAGCCGTTCCCTGTCCCTGTTTAATTTTCCATAATTCTCTGGAGTGAAAAGTTTTATCACGATTGTGGCTGAAAACCTGCTTAAACTCTCTTAAAAATTTCTCAAAGGTGCAACCATTATCAGTGGGCGAGGGGAACCTGGCCTCGGCCCAACTCAGTGCTTGGCCCGATAAGAGGGAGAGGACGTAGGAAATTTTGGCACTATCACGGACAAAGCTTTGCGGTGAGTGATTGAAAATTATGGAACATTGTAAAATAAAACCTTTACACTTGTCCAACTCCCCAGATAATCTTTCTGGCATCGGTGGGCGGATCTCTGAAAACGTGGAACGGGCTGGAGGATCTGGATCCGGAGCCGGGGTTGGTTCGGGAGCAGGAGACTGTGGAACAGAATTTTGCAAAAATGTCATTAATTTGTTCAACCATTGATTGGTCTTGATCTGACGGGTATTAAGTTCCTGGAGGGCTGATTCATGGGATTGTACTAGTGAGTGTTGTTCCGAAAGTATCTTCCTAATGGTGTCTGCTGGGCTTGGACTTTGGCCTGAGTGTTCTGTCATGTTCGGTTCTAGTTTTCTTGCCCACATGCAGAACACCACAGGGAAACAGATAATCAGTAAAGGATGGTTTATTGAATATTCAGGAAACAAGCAGAGGTGCTACAGCTCCAGGAAAAACGGCTCTAGGGGAATGCGGCACACTATGGAGGCAACAGAGAGAAGGTGAGTTCAAGAGCGTCGGAAAAGGGAGTGAGAGAATGATAAACGGACTGATCTTACTTGCAGAGTTGATGGTGAAGGTCCGGGAGGATTTGACTGTTGGGTCGAGGTAGTTTAGTCCAAAGGGGTTTCTCAATGGGTCCGGGCTGTCTGAGAATCCAGCTTGGTCAAGCTGATCCGGAAGGAGCTGACGAGGCAGTGGTGGAAGGCGGACAGGTAAGTTCTGGCGGGCTGGAGACAGAGGAGTGTTCCGACTGTCGAACGGCGTTTCCAGGAGGGAGGTGCGGGAACTCGGGCAACAAGTGGGTAATTCTCCACGCGTCAGGAGGGGATACGTTCCAGGAAACCAGGAAAAAAATCCTTTCACAAAGGAACTCCGCGTCTTGAGGATGGCACCTGGAGGAGGAGAACAATGAGAGGAATTACTCTGGAAGTTTCTCAAGAAAGTAACCAAGGTCTTACACTGGAGGGCTCTGACTACCATTGCTGGCAAACACTCAGGAGTCGAAGAACTGTCAGTCAGCTCCTCTTGAGCTCCAGAGATGATGAGGAGATGCCGAACAGGTGTGTTGGAGATCGGCACGCCCCGCCAGGAAAAGCAGTCTCTGGTGCTATCTGGAGGAAGGATGGTGAATAGCCGAAAAAGGACCCAGAACCAAAACCCCCAAACCCCGGTAGCCAACAAGAATAACAAATTTAATACGTTTCAGATTGTTTTTTAAAGGTTTGTCTCTAAAATTGATTCATGATTCATTAAATTTAAACTTGTACACTTAAAAGAATGGTGCTTTTTCTGTTTTGTTTGCTATCGGTCCTCTTTAATGACACCCTGACCAGAGTATTTCTGTTTCAGAACAATTTAATAAGCTACAGTTGAACAAATGCATGTATTTCTTGGTGTTGAATCTTCTAGCACAGTGGTGTCCAATACTAGTCCTCAGGCGGTTAGACTTCATAGGAAGCTAAATCAGACAGACATCTGCATAACAGTAAAAAAAGATGCCGTAGTTTCTCATAATTGACTCTAATACCAAAAGATACAATGAAAAATAGGAGAGGGGTGGAAATTGATACTTGAAGAACTCCACAGGACAGAGCTTCTGAAATTGACTTAAAGTTTGGTGTATGTACACAGAAACTTTTGTCCTGCAGGTATGAACAAAGGTAATAGGATGTTAGAATATTGTGGTCGACAGTGTCAAATGCTGTTGTTGGGCCTTAAAGTTCTAAAGTCTCCAAAATCCCATTCCTGTTTAAAAAGTCAATTAGTTGGATAAAAACAATTTCATCCAGTGTTTTTGAAAGAAATGGGAGTCTAAAATTTGAGTACACTAAGGGGTCAATGCTGGGATCTTTTCACTAGTGGGTTTACCACGGCATGCTTGAAAACATTGGGACCACTCCATAGTTCAAAGACCAAATCTACCTTCATATGCATTAATAGACACAGTGGAAACTGACTTGGCACTATTTCAGATGCTAACAGCTTCAGTTTTCCTTATCTCCACTCTTGATGGTAGAGCCAATCAGCACCAAGGAAAATGAATTACACTCCTGGACGGGCTGCTTTGCAAGCACCAACCAATACTGTCAAGTAGCATTTTACTTTAAATTTATGGTATGATCTGTAAGCAGGCAAATTTTCCATGAATAATTTGGAAAATACTTGAACAGCAGGGGTTCACTGTATAATAATTACTCCAACCCTATTTATACAAGTGGTTCAAATGAACCACGACACTAACTGCTAACTGTAATCTAATAAATGAAAACTGGAGTCAAATAACTTTCTCCAAAACCTATGTGATTCTGGAAAATACATGTTTGTATTTACAAACCGTGTTATGTTCATAGTTTCAGGTTAAGAAATGGAATGTGTTTAGCAACACTATTCTTCCAAAAAAATGGAAACCTGTACAATTTAAAATATTGTTTGATAATTTGACTGTGATGTCCAGATGCAACACAGGTCAACAGTTTGAGTTCAGGATCGTTTTTAAGTTTGACTGATTGTATTGGTCAATGCTAAGTGGCTTAGCAAAGACTCTGTAAAATGATTAAGCATGAGTTCATAAGCAGTCATTGTCCAAAAAATAGCTTAAAACCACTTTGAGACGATTAAAAAACCAAAGTAACTTAAATTTAGAAGGAGTTTCACTGAGTGACTTAGTTTTGTCTTGCTGTGCTGACTTATTGTACAAGGTGTTAACATATTAACTTCATCCCCTATGCTCCAATTGGGACAGTGGAAGCTGCTGTAAAGAAGGTAGGATGTTTCAATGGTATAAACTTCATCATGTCAGTTTGTCTCTTTGGTCTCCATTTATAGCTTGTCTCTATTTACCAAACCCATGTGCTTGTCCCACCTGTGGTTTGTGTTTTGATGTGGCTTGATGTGTCATTTTTAATAATTTGATAATAAGGTAAAGAAAGCCGATTAAGATGCTCTATTTGTGATCTGTTCATCTCTTGATACAAAATGACTCACATTTCTGCCTTCCTGCATGTTCCATGTCAGAAAGAGATCGAAAGATCAAAAGTGTAAAGCAAAACCACTTTGTTGTGTTCAACTTTCCTTTCATCTGCTGAAAGTTTCGCTCTCTCTTGCTGAATTATCTGCAGACATGTCTCCTTGTAACAGAAAACTGATTGTTGGTTTTCCCTCTGGATGAATAGAATAGAATAGAATAGAATAGAATAGAATAGAATAGAATAGAATAGAATAGAAGTACTTTATTCATCCCAGCAGGGAAATTACTTCGCAGTTACAGCATAGAGACAAGACACAATAACAACCACTGAGTAGTAGTTGTAGATAAAATAAAAAATAAAATATAAAATGCTATAAATTGTAAAAATATAAAATGCTGTTAATATAAAAAGCAACTTAAGAGCAGTCCTTGCAAAGATCCAAAAAATGTAGATATGTATATGTAAATATATGTACAGCAAGTGTGCCACAGTGCAGTTGTGCAAAATTGGACTGATTAGTACAGAACAATGATTTAGTTTTTATTGTACAGTGAGATGGCATGTGGCAGGAAGGATTTCCTGTATCTGTCCCTACGACAGCGGAGCTGGAGCAGCCTATGTGAGAAGGTGCTCCGCTGTCTGTCCACTATGTGGTGGAGAGGGTGCTGTTTATTGTCCATAATAGACAGAACCTTCTTCAGTGTCCTCCTCTCCACCACAGTTTCCAGGGACTCCAGCCTTAGTCCCAGTACAGAGCCAGCTTTCTTGAGGCAACGAAGAACAGGCTAGTTTTTACCAGGCTACTCCTAAATGGTATAAAGTTGTTTTTCATTTGCATCCAGTCAAACTTAAAATGGTCCGATTCCAATCATCACCATCTTGGCTCAAGTTTAATTCCTTCTTCTGCACTTTTTGTACTTCTGTCTTCATATGGTTAATATTCTGTATAAGATTTATTTGTCATTGTCATCAACAGATTACGAGATTGAGATTTAAAAGATGGCGCCGGTTTAGCTGGCTGCCGGCAGTTGCAGCTCCCGTCGTATGTGTGTTAATCTGTGTATATTTTAAATAATTTCCCTGCTGGGATGAATAAAGTAATTCTATTCTATTTTATTCTATTTGCTCGACTCGAGTTAAGATGCAGGTTATGTGTATATACATAATATACAAAGATAAAGAAATAAATAGTACAAAATGAGAAATAAATAGACATCAGAAGATGGTTGCAGCGCCTGGAGGTGTCGCAACAGAATTTACATTTTTAACAAAGTGGTGTCAAGAACAGAAGTTCTTATGCCTTTGAATTTAGTGCCATGATTGCCATCGGGTAAAAACTGTTTTTTAGGCGATTTGTCCTGGTTTTTATTGCTCTGTATCTCTTGCCTGATGGTAGCAGCTGGAAGAGACCATGGCCAGGGTGTGAAGAGTCATTTAAAATGTCCAAAACTTTCTTGTGGAGCCTGGAAGTGTAAATCTGTTCCATAGTGGGGAGGGGGCAGCCTATGGTTCTCTCTGCTGCCCTAACAACCCTCTGGAGCGCCTTCTTGTCCGCGGATGTGCTGCTGCCGTACCAGACACACAGACTGTACGTGAGCACACTCTCTATGGAGCAGTGATAGAAGGCCTGCAGCAGGTCTGAGGGGAGACGGTTCTTCTTGAGTATTCTCAGAAAGTACAGTCTCTGCTGTGCCTTCTTCAACAGCTCCTTGGTGTTGGTGCTCCAGGTTAGCTTGTCCTCCAACTCCATGCCCAGAAACCTGAACACTGGGACCCTCTCCACACAGGTCCCACTGATGGTGAGAGGCTGGATGTCCGTTTTCTTCTTCCTGAAGTCGATCACCAGCTCCTTTGTTTTGGAGGTGTTGAGGAGCAGGTTATTGACTTTGCACCACTCTGACAGCCGCTTCACCTCATCCCTGTACTCCAGCTCCCCCTTCCCACCTGAGATGAGACCAACAACAGTCATGTCATCTGCAAACTTGTTTGTCAAGTCAGTTCTTTTGTTCTGCCGTGTTGGTTTCCATTTGTGTAGACTGCAATTAATCCCATCTCAGTGGTCCCCATTCTTAAATTCCCATAATTCTTCATTTTGTTTGGGTTTAGTTCCTTGGAACCATTTAGTAGATGTTTGGCAGGACGGGGAAGCATATTGATGATATTCCAAGTTTACACATTCATTTTTTTATGTCAACTTTAACGAGGTGAATAAGGAAATAAGGCGTCATTTCTGTCGTTAGTAACAGCTCCTTTTCTATTCATTGTGTTTTATTGTTTTTCAAGCTGCATTTACTACACAGAAGTCTGACCCAGTGATCTCTTTGTTTATGTCTGAAGGATTTTGACTTGCTGCCTGAGAAAGATAAGACGCCCATTGCTGAGGGAGGGGTTACCCTTAGTGGAGGTCAAAGAGCAAGGATCTGCCTCGCCAGGTACTCACACACTAATTGGTCACCGTGGTTCATCACTCATAAAACACTGCAATGATCATATTAATTATTAAAGAACAACTGTGTGAGTCATAAATAAGTGTTATGAAGTAATAAACTGCAAAGTGGTCTGATGAAAAAAGTTGTTTCTCTGAAATTCAAGTTAAAGGGTAACAATGAATACCAAAGGTATATGCACCAGAACAGGGGGGGTTAAGGGGCCTTTGGCCCACCCACTTTATGGCCCTGCCCTGCCCATCTGCTGGTTCTGCCAGACATTTACACAGGCTGCTCACAACTCTGACAATTCATGGCTGACATCTCTCTGTGTTTGTATGCAGACAGAGGTAGAGATAAAACCTCCAGCACTGAGATTTGGACCAAATCTAAGGCTCCAGATCATAACAGTCACCCAAAGGTTTACACACATGCGGCAGCTTCGGGTTGGGTTGGGTCATGAACCGGTCTGACATTTGAAAAAAGGCTTGGACTCTGATCCGGTCCAGGTCTGAACCAATTCTGCCTAAAAATTAAATGAGATTTCTGTATTTGTCACCATTTATAGAACTGTGACAATGTTTTCTTTCTAATGACGTTGGGATGAAAAAAAAGACATAGGGCCCATGTCCATTTATGGGTCCAGATCAAATGCTCACTGTTACGGTCCGACCAGTTAGGCACAAGGACAAAGGCATATATGAAAAAATATTTTCTATTTATTTTTCAAAAAAAGACTTAACAAAAGCCTTTCAACAGCAAATCTAAAAAAATATAACAAAATGGGCCCAACAGAAACCAACTAAGGCATACCTAACTCAGGATAACAAACCAAAAACTGACCTCACATACTGAAAACACAGGGGAATTTATACACAAAGGCTAGCCTACACAAACGAGGAGGGGTGGGAAATGAGACAAAGACAGACAATGCATAAACATAAATAAGTAATTCAAACCAACACATTTTGACTACAAAACAACTATAAAAACAAAACAACCTAACACCAAAATTGTTTAAGGATTTATGATATTAATAGAGAGAGAGGCAGGTCCTTTAACATCAAGTCCCCTGTTTCCAGCAGCCTGATGGTTTGTTCCACTTCCTGGTTTGCCTTTCAACCAGTCCTCTCACTCAGCCAGTCCTTCAAACTCAGCAAAACAAAGTAGTTAATAATTCAAGTAAACAAAAGGAGTTTACTAAATGTGTGCACCCATAATAGTAAACAACCTAATGCAATAAACACAAAAAGAGTGAAATCATAAATGTATTGTGTGAAAACATTGAAATAAATACTAACACTGGGAAAACTAGGGAGGAACCTCCACACACTCCCCCTCTTCTGGAAACTCCATGGGCCAGCGTGACAGGTAGTCGGCAGTAGTGTTCAGCTTCCCAGGGATGTGATGGACGTCAAACTGAAATGGTTGCATCGCCAGGTACCAGCGGGTTATCCTGCTGTTTGAGTCTTTCATTCTTTCAAGCCATTTCAGAGCCTTGTGATCCATTTCTAGGATGAACCATGTCCCCAACAAGTAATATTTCAGTGAATCTAAGGCCCACTTCACAGCTAGGCACTCCTTTTCTATGGTGGAGTATCGAGTTTCTCTTGGGTAGAGCTTTTTGCTTATAAAAGCAATAGGATGACGTCCCTCTGGTGGTCCTTGAAGCAGCACTGCACGCAGCCCACGCCCAGATGCATCGGTTTGCAAAATAAATGGCTGGTCAAAGTCAGGGCAGTGTAATGTTGGAGGTCCACTCAAGGCACCTTGGATGTCCTTAAACGCTCTTTCTGCTTCCTCCGACCACTGAAGCTGATTGGGTCTCTTGGGACTGGTCATATCTGTAAGCACAGCAGCTCTGGCAGAAAAGTTAGGAATGAACTTATGGTACCAACCCGACATCCCAAGGAAGGATTTTAGCTGTGTCCTGGTCTGCAGCAGAGGACATGACTGAATTGCTTGAACCTTCTGGATTTGAGGTTTGATGACTCCATTGCCAATAATATGTCCGAGATATTGAACTTCCTTCTTGGCAAGGGTGCATTTAGCTGCATTAACAGTTAGACCTGCAGCATGAAGAGACTCAAAAACAGCCTTAAGATGTTGCAGATGGTCCTCCCAGCTGTTACTGTAGATGACAATATCATCTAAATAAGCAGATGCAAAATTTGAAAAACCATCCAGTACCTTATTCATAAGTCTCCGAAAGGTTGCAGGTGCTCCATGTAGCCCAAAAGGCATGACTGTGAACTGATGGAGGCCCCAAGGTGTCCGGAAAGCTGTCAGCTCACGAGACCTGGTGGTAAGGGGAACCTGCCAATAACCTTTAGAGAGATCAATGGTGGTAAGATATTTTGCCCTTCCAAGACAGCAAATCAAGTCATCAATACGGGGAGTTGGATATGAGTCAAACTTGGAAACAGAGTTCAAATAGCGGAAGTCTATACAGAACCTCATGGTGCCATCCTTTTTTGGTACAAGGACAATAGGATTACACCAGTCACTGTGAGAAGTCTCAGTGATGCCCAGAGAAAGCATTAATTCAATCTCCTCCTTTAAATGGCCAAGGAGACGCTCAGGGATCCTGTAGCTTTTTCATTTCACAACTGCATCTTCTTTCAGACTTATATCATGTTTAATATAATCAGTTCGTCCAGGATTATCATGAAACACATTGATGTTACACAGGGCTCTCACTTGCAACTGCTGCTGTGGGGAGAGATGATTCAGGTCAAGAGCAGAAGCTGATGGTAGAGGCAGGTATTCCTCCACCTCCTCATCTGATACACTCCTGATAAAAAATACATCTTGCTTCCCCTCCAACCTTGAGACCCACTCCTTTAGCAGGTTAATGTGAAGAACTCTTGTACTGCGTCTCTGATCTGGAGTACAGATCTTGTAGGTGGTGGGACCCAGTTTTTGAACAACCTCATATGGGCCTTGCCACTGAGCCAAAAACTTATTGTCATCAGTAGGTAGCAGTACCAATACCTTTTGACCTGGTTCAAAACTTCTCTCATGAGCACGTTGATCATACCAGGTTTTTTGCTTCTGTTGGGAGACACGCATATGTTCCTGAGCCAATGAGGTCATCTTTTCCAACTTTTCTCTCATCTGGAGGACATAAGAAATTGTATTAACAGGTTCTTTTGCAGGTTTCTCCCCCTCCCACCTTTCCTTCAAAAGGGCCAGTGGACCTTGCACCTCATGCCCAAAAAGCAACTCAAAGGGGGAAAACCCAGTAGAGGCTTGGGGTACCTCCCGATATGCAAACAAGAGGTAAGGGAGCCACTGATCCCAATCAGACCCAGCTTCATTGATGAACTTACGAAGCATGTTCTTAAGAGTCTGATTAAACCTCTCTGTGAGTCCATCAGTTTGCGGGTGATATGGGGTGGTTCTCAGTTCCCTAATGCCAATCAGTTTATACACATCCTTTAGTAATTTGGACATAAAATTTGTCCCTTGATCAGTCAGTATTTCTTTGGGGAACCCCACTCGTGAAAAAAACTGAACCAGGCAAAAAGCAACAGTTTTAGCCTTGACAGATTTCAGGGGGAACACTTCTGGATACTTGGTTGCATAATCAGTGATAGCCAACATAAATCGGTTACCTGATTTGCTCTTTTCCACTGGACCCACAACATCCATGCCCAAACGTTCAAATGGTGTATTTATAATAGGAAGAGGAGCTCTTGCTGCAAATCTGGTGGATGTTTTTTGACATTGAGGACAACTCCTGCAAAAACAGGCAACATCTTTTTGTAATCCAGGCCAGTAGAAACATCGTTGGATTTGGGCTATTGTTTTATGTTTCCCCAGGTGGCCAGCCCAGGGAATTGAATGGCCCAATGTTAATACTGGTTTTCTGGCTTTTCTGGGTAACACAAGCTGTTGTACTTTGCCATGTCTCCTATAGAGGGTGCCATTTTGCATGTGAAATTCCTCTGCAGTTCCACCTTCTTCAACTCTCTTAATAAGGTCAGCCAGACTTCTATCCTGGTGCTGCAGCTCACTAATATTATCAGGAATTTCAAAGTCTAGCTGTACCTCAGGTTCAGGTAACACAGGAGAGGCTGTGGTACGTTTGAATTTTTCTCGCTTGCGCTGTGCACGACACTTGCGTTCTTTAGTTTGACCCTCTACAATCTCAGCCCCATAAAATGGCAAGGCTCTTAGCTGGGCTCATCTTCCCCAGAGGTCTTTGCCTGGGACCGTGTCAGCACAACATTGCACATTTTAGAAGCATTTATTAGGTCAGTGAGAACTGGAAGATCATTTCCCAGGACAACAGGAAAAGGTAATTCATCCATAACACCCACATTTAACAGATAAACATGTCCTTGCACTCTCATATAAATGTCTGCTGTTGGATATTGTTTTTCATCCCCATGACTACAGCAGATAGGTATTGTTTCAGAGGTGCAAATACTAGGTGGTGGGACATACCTGCGGTGTACCAATGACTGGGTGCTTCCTGTGTCAATCAGGGCTTTGACCCTCTGCCCATCTATCTCCACGGTAGTCTCCATCAGTGGCTGATTTTGTCTGTTCAGTACTCTCTTTGTACAAAACACATCTGAGAGAGTTTTGCAGGATTTTGAGGACACATGGGCTTTGTGTGGCCCTCCTGCCCCCATAAATAGCAGATGAGTATTTTCAAAGATTTTGTTTGACTGGGGGAAAAACATTTTTCTTTTCCAGACTGCTTACTCACATTTCCAGCTTGACTGGCGTTACCTGGAATCGGGATAAACTCCCTTTTTCCAGCTCTAAAAGCCCACGGTTGGGTCTTCATACGGGCTGCCACAACGGCATCTGTCAAGGAAACTGCTTCTGCTGCATCTTTTGGGTTTCGTTCCTTAATCCAAACTTGGAGTTCTGGAGACAACATTCGGAAATACTGTTCAAGAATTATGACGTCATTTATCTCTTCAACAGTCTTACCTCGGGGCTGAACCCATTTTCCATACAGCTCTTTAAGTCTCACATAAAGCTCCTTGGGGGACTCATTTGGCTCCACATGAAGAGAGCGGAACCTCTGTCGATAAGTCTCGCTGTTAATTTCATATTTTCTGTAAAATCCATATCCATATGTACATATGCACTCCTGGCTTTACCAGTCAACAGTGGAATCAACTGAAATGCCCAGTCCCTTTTTGGCCATCTGCAAACACAGGCTATCCTCTCAAAAGTTATAAGGAAATGCTCAATGTCATCATCATCACTTAGCTTTTGCAGTTTTGGTTCTTTATAAAAATGTGTAAAAACTGAGTCACCTGGCTTAACAGCAGACAGTGCAGGTTCTGGTGGTGAACAATCCACGTCATCACGCCTCAAGCCTGCAAAGGAGGGGGTGTGGTCTTGCACAAAAGGCCTCAGGCCTGCAGAAGACTGGGCTTGAAACTCCTCTTGAATTAGACCAAACTGGTGTTGGAGAGCATTAAACCTGTGATCTTGACTTGCCATCTCTTTCTCCCACTATGCCTCTCGAGCTTTCTGCTGTCCAATGTGGGCCTGAAGGATCCCCGCCAAGTCAGATATGGTTGGCTCTCTCCCCTCGTCAACCTCTTCACCAGCTGCACCACACTCCTCATCCTCTGTTTGCGCTTCCTTATCTGATGGAGCTGACTTGCCTTTACCGCCTCTGGCTCCTCTCATAGTTTAGGGTTTTTCTTCTTTTGTTTTAAAAAAAAAACGGATTAATAAATATGCCTTTGTCCTTAACTGGAGGATCCCACTTCTGACACCAACTGTTACGGTCCGACCAGTTAGGCACAAGGACAAAGGCATATATGAAAAAATATTTTCTATTTATTTTTCAAAAAAAGACTTAACAAAAGCCTTTCAACAGCAAATCTAAAAAAATATAACAAAATGGGCCCAACAGAAACCAACTAAGGCATACCTAACTCAGGATAACAAACCAAAAACTGACCTCACATACTGAAAACACAGGGGAATTTATACACAAAGGCTAGCCTACACAAACGAGGAGGGGTGGGAAATGAGACAAAGACAGACAATGCATAAACATAAATAAGTAATTCAAACCAACACATTTTGACTACAAAACAACTATAAAAACAAAACAACCTAACACCAAAATTGTTTAAGGATTTATGATATTAATAGAGAGAGAGGCAGGTCCTTTAACATCAAGTCCCCTGTTTCCAGCAGCCTGATGGTTTGTTCCACTTCCTGGTTTGCCTTTCAACCAGTCCTCTCACTCAGCCAGTCCTTCAAACTCAGCAAAACAAAGTAGTTAATAATTCAAGTAAACAAAAGGAGTTTACTAAATGTGTGCACCCATAATAGTAAACAACCTAATGCAATAAACACAAAAAGAGTGAAATCATAAATGTATTGTGTGAAAACATTGATATAAATACTAACACTGGGAAAACTAGGGAGGAACCTCCACACTCACCTACACTTTGCCCAGAGCAGATCATTTTTGCTCAGGTAAAAAAATAATTGTATGAATTTGTTTTGTTTTTTTCCTCTTTGCTCTTCCAAAAGCCAATCATTCATCAGTAGCCAGAAATATCAATGGCTGCTGATCGTTTTCAGGTCTCTGTTGGCTGTTGAAATTCATTTTTGTCAGCTAAATAACAGGCACATTAAAGTTTACTCATGGTGTTTTTCATTTTGTTTTTAATGCAAAAATATTGTCAGCAGTCTGGCTGGTTATCTGTCCTACTCAGACATCTCTTTCCCGCACAATTTGTGGAACATGCAGCAAATATAATCTGTGCTGCCTTTTGATTTTAGACCCCCAACATCCAGATAGTGCTGCTGCGCCGTAACGTGATGATACACTGGAACCATTAGGTTGTCCTGCTGCTCTAAACTGGCATTGCTGGAGGATATTTGACATCTATTTTATTATTATTATTTTTTTAATGTTCCAAATATTTGACCAGATGTGATTTTTGTCATATCTATCTATCTATCCTGTGGCTGTATTGTGCATATTTTTATTGTCATAAGTAGCTGAGCATAGGGCGCCCGCAGCTGTACGCACTGTGTGTACCTTGAGATTTTCCTTTAAGTAAAACATTAAAGAATATATATATATTTTTAATTATCTAACCTATTTAGTAAAAAAAGATCTATTGTGTCAAAACATCTTGTTTGTAGCGAGTCTGTGTGAGTCCTGGAGGTCCGCACAAAGCCTAAATATTATTGGTCAGTATACTTTTGTAAATTTGGCGGCTTGGCGCTTTTTCTGTAAGCTAAAAATGAATGAGCGGAGTTTGAATCCTCCTATAGTTCTAAGATCAGTCATTTGGATCCTGCCAGAGCTTTTACCGTGTGCGCGGTTCTGGCGGGTCACCGGTTTATGAGCTTTTTGTGTGTGTGAGTGTGTGTGTGTGTGTGTGTGTGCGGGCGTGCGTGTGTGTGTTTTGGCAAACTGAAGAGCTAACGGGTCACCCGGTTGGACAACTGTTTAACCCGATACTGGTGCCTTCACACCAATGAGGTAATGATGACAAAACCTTCATACAAACATGGTGTTTTAATACCATCGATCTGTATTCAGCTGTTCTTAGGTTGGCTGCAGGCATTTATCCTCTTTTACATTTTTCCAGACTCCAGTTTGGAAAATGGAATGAAGTCCATTCCGCCATCTAAATGCACTGTGTAAAGCTGCCTTCTGCATGTTCCCCACTGACAACTTAACATTTTTTTCTGATTATTTCCCACCAAATCTCTATGACCACAGCACATTTAATAGCAAACAATCATCAAATCTAGCCAGACTGCAGCGCATGGTAGACCCAAAAACATTGTCCTCCAGGTAAGGGGTGTTTACTGTTTACATCGGGACCGATTGTGACTGAATTGATTGACAGGTGCCATCTTATCAATTGAACAAGTGCACGGGCCTGACATTCAGCGTAACAGAGGTGACGAAACACCCCATGGGCCCCCCTCCTAAATGAATCCAGCCAAAGGTATTCATTGGTATTCAACCAGAATGTGTTGCTTGTCCATTGAAATCTCCAGAAATGCCTCAAGATGACATTTCTATTGAACTGGTGCAACATAAAGAAACTGACCTGAACTCAACTGAATTCACTTCATCACAGTTCATTCATTTAATTAACAGTAGAGCCACATACTTATATCATGGTGATACTTGTACTGCAGTTTATGAACAATTTTAGATCAAAATCTGCCATCAACAGGATCAGTCAGGTTTACCGTTTTGTTATACTGTTGCCTGACAACCCAAGTCTACTTTTTATTCATGTTTATCATTTTTCAGAACTATTTAAGGACCTCAGTCACATTCCTACTGATGAAGCTTTATTGCCTGACTAAATCTCTATATAGGACACCAGAGTCACTCTAATATTCCAATGCATTATTTATGTGGTTATTGATTTGTGGTTACAGCTTGGATATTTATTTCTGCCATTCCTGAAAGTGTTTGCTTTTTTCAGTAGTGCTATAGAAACCCTGCTTCCTTTTAGCACTCTGTAGACAGGTGGCCTCTCCCCACACTACACCAGTTACCTTTTTCCACTCCTTTACAATGTTTACTTTCTGTAAAACTTTGTCTTCACACTGTGCAACAGTTTTTTGCTGTCTTTGTGCCCTCTGATTAGATATGAATATTGTTTGTTTGTTTTTTACCGTAGGGCTGTATATAAAGATGCAGACCTGTACCTGCTCGATGCACCTTTCACCCACCTGGACATTGCAACAGAGAAAGAGATCTTTGACAAGTAAGGATCCCAACAGAGAGTCTTTCATGTAGCAGTGGTGGGGGTTGGGAAAGCTGCAGAAAGTTCAAGGTCAAGGCTTTCCCTGTCTCAGATGCTTATTGACTGTGGGGAAAGTTTCTCTGGTAACATTGTAGTCTTCTGAGAAAGTGGAGCTTTTTTTCATCACGGAAAAAGAATTGGAACGGTTATGCCAAAATACCATCTATTGATTGTTATGTTATGGTGTGATGAACCATAACTGTGCCTGGTTCATCACAGTTAGATATAAAAATGCAATTAAGCATGAACGTTTTATCATTTTCTCTCAAAAATAGATAAAAACACATGGCAAAATTATATTTGATTTAAAAGAGCAGTATGATGTAAAATCACCTTTTTATAATGTTGTTCCCTTATCAAAAACATACCTGGAGTGTTGCTTTGATTCTTTCATGCATGTTTGAATCTCCAGTTTGTAAAACACTTGGGGGAACCAAGTTCCCCCTTCCATGCACAGCTCCTTCTAGGAGCTGCAGTTTCCAAATCAAGTTTCTGAATGACAGAGCATTCCTACCTCACTCAGCTCCTTCAAACTAGCAGCAGCAGCAACAATTAGCAAACACATGGTGTAATTGCACTTCGGTTGAGATCATTATAGAAGATACTTCTCAGTGCAATGCTGCTGAAAATGTTGTTAAAGGGCTAATGGAGAAGCGGTATTCCTTGAAGCAACACTGAAGGCGGAGTGTTGAAAAGAGCAAAAACCAAATCTAAAGAGACAGAAGCCCAGATTTAAAGGCATTAAATTGCAAAGTCAAATTTCTTTTCAGTGATGTTTGATACATTGAGCATTTTTTTTAACAATTAAAGTTATCATAATTATTTATTTTATTTTATTATGCTGTAAAATGATACTGTCTGGCTGGAAAACGTACTGCCCCTTTAACAACTACACATTATAAACAACTTTGATCGAAAATTTAAAAGTGACTTTTATAAAATGGCACACCATTATTTCAGTGTGCAAGAAAAACTCCTTTACAAACAAAAATATTACTTTTCTTCCACCTTCTTTCTTTTTTTTCTAACAGTTTTAATTATCTGAGGACTTTGCTAAATTTTAACCATATTCTTCTTCAGTAATCATTCATCGTTCTCATACAGCAGCTGACCGTTTGGCTTTAGCGTTCTCGTGTTTGCTGCTGTTCTTCCATTTCTTTCATTGTGCATTCCTATTATTGGAACATTGTTTCTCTTCATCAGTTCTGACACTTTGAAGACCAAAACATTCCTATCTTGTTAGTATATGCTCCACAGTTTAGAGCAGGCCAACTGGGAATAACCAGCATCACTGTGCTGATTTACCTCCTTCAAGGAGTCTTAGAATCTCTTCCATTGTTTCAGCAGACAGCTCTCTCCTGTTGGGGTTTTCTTTGTGCAACTGATTGCAAAGTTCTGCAAAGACCTCTTATTTATTATTTGAATGAATTCCCTTATATTTTGGAATTATGTGTGCAATTATAATCTACAGATGTGTCTGTAAACTGATGGCCTCCAAGACTCGTGTTGTGGTCACCAGCAAGTTGGAGCACCTGAAGCGGGCAGATCGAATCCTTCTGTTGCACAATGGAGACTGCTACTTTTACGGAACCTTCTCAGAGCTTCAAGCGCAGCGGCCAGACTTCAGCTCCCTGCTGCTTGGTCTCGAAGCTTACGACAGCATCAACGCGGAGCGGCGTGGCTCCATTCTCACGGAAACTCTTCGCAGAGTTTCTGTGGATGAAACGGCAAATTTCCGAGGCCCAGACCCTAATCATCAGTCCTTCCGCCAAGCACCGTCTCACAGCCACGCCATGGGCGATGGTTATCCCGAAAAACGCAAGCCTTCACTCATCCTCAACCCTCTCGCAGCTGCCCGCAAGTTTTCATTCATCGGGAACTCCCAGCAGACGAATAATTTCCAGTCCACATCCATGGACGATGGGGCGCATGAACTTTCAGAGAGAAGATTCTCTGTGGTGCCTGAGGACGATCAGGTAGAGGAGGTACTTCCGCGGAGCAACCTGTATCACCACGGGCTGCAGCACCTCAATGGCAGGCGCCAGTCTGTTCTGGCGTTCATCACCAACGCTCAGGGTCAGGAGCGGAGAGAGCAGATGCAATCATCCTTCAGAAAAAAGTTGTCCATCACCCCACAGTGCAACCTGGCATCCGAGCTGGACATCTATGCCCGGCGCCTGTCCAAAGACAGCGTGTTTGACATAAGTGAGGAAGTGGATGAAGAAGACATGGAGGTAAGATTTGGCAACATGTTTGCTTCTTTTCACAACAGGAAAATCTGTTTTTTATGATCACACTATGAAATAGCTGTGCCTGGTTCATCACAGTTACAACATTTAGATATAAAAATGCAATTAAGCATGAACGTTTTATCTTATTAATTTGGCTCTACATCACATGTCAAACTCGAGGCCCGTGGGCCAAATCTGCCCCACCAGAAGATTTTATGTGGCCCTCTGGAAATAGAATCTGTCATGATGTGGGGTGAAGTGGAGGTGAGGCAGACGCTAGAATACCCAGGTAAGATGAATAATGAAGGTTTTAATGAAGAATAAGCCAAAGGAAACTGAACACAACGAAGATACACAAGTCCAAATCCCTGGCAGCACTGCTGAGCGGAAACTAAGGCTCAACACAGGTAGCAACAGAGAGTACGACTGGACTGAACGAGACTCACGGCAGAACAGACACAAAATAAGACGACTAACGACAAGGACCCGACAGAGACGCTGAGACACAGGTGACATTAAATACACAGGAGGTAATCAGGGAACAAGACACACCTGGGAATAATCATGGGGAGACAGGACAACACGGAGACTCAGAGAGAAAACTCGAAATAAATACACAGAAAAACACAGATTGTGACAGAATCTTTAAAATAACAGTTGTGTTTTTTTACATATTATTTTATCAATCAGCAGTTTTATTTGTATTGTGCCAAATTACATAAAGGTGAAAACATGTTTAACATTACTTAATTTCAAGACGTTCTCATCAAATGCAGAATCAGCTGTTTATGAAAAAGGTAGTTTTATCAACATATTCTGTCACAAACGGCCCTTTAAAGATATTCTTGATCGTGATGTGGCCCAAAATGAAAACGAGCTTGACACAGCTGTCCTACATCATAAACATTTGGTTTATTAGCCTATTATTGAACCATTCTGTGTGAACTCACATGCTAAAGCTATGCTGCTTGTTGCTGCCAGTGTCACCTATCTGTGCTAAGGGTGGGGTATTTTTGTTTATATTTTTATTTTATGACTGACTGCCATTTGCGCTGTAGGAATGAAAATGGTACATTTCTGTGCTCTTTCAGCTCCTTCAACTCTCCTAGTTGTTTGGAAGATATTCTGACTCATTAATGGCTAACATTAGTGTAGAAAACAGCAACACACCTTAACACACTCTTTGTACAATTATTAGACTACTAAAATCTGCTCATTTTTTATTTCATTTAAAAGATTCAAAATTTCTCTTTCATATATTAAAGATAGTTTCACATTTCCCTTCAAACATGTCCCTTTTTGGCTGTGCTGTGGTGGCGCAGGGGTTAAGCACAGCCCACAAATGGAGGCCTTAGTCCCCGATGCGGCTGTCGCAGGTTTGATTCCCGGCCTGGTGACCTTTGCCGCATGTCTTCTCCCCACTTTCCTGTCAATTCACTATCAAATAAAGGCCAATAAAACATAAGAAAAACATGTCCCCCCGCCCTTTTTTTTTACAAAGTTTAAAATCGAACTGTTTAATAAAGTCATTAGGTTCTGAATCCTCCTTCATACCCGTTTTCTTTGCTTTATCGTCTTTTTTTCGCAACAAAAAATACATTCATATTTGGCATTTATGCAAAAATGATGGATTTACTTTTTCACAGGAATGCTTTGCAGATGAACGTGAGAAGATATTCGAAACTACGTCATGGAGTACTTATCTACGCTACATTTCCACCAATAGGAGTTTAATCTATGTCCTAATCTTCATTGTGATTGTCTTTGTCATTGAGGTAAAATTTAGTTTATTTTTTTATTTAAAACTGTTTTTGAACTTTGCCATTTTAATTAACAGTAAATTCCTCTCTTTTTCCATTCATCAGGTTGCTGCTTGTGTCACTGGCATTTTTCTCATTACTGAGTGAGTGTTGTGTTACGTTCCTGTACATCCAAACTCACCATGAGTTAAGTTCATGTGGCAAAATGAAATAATTTTTTAAAAATATGTCTGTTATTTTGTACATAAACATAATTAAGGGCTAAATAGTCAGAAGAGATTTCCAATCTGCGATGGAGCTTTAATGAAAGGTGAATCCATGTTTTAATCTCCGTCTTTTGCTTCATTCAACCAGTGAGATATGGAGGGATGGTGCCAACCCAAATTCACCAAACTACATCGATGAGCAGCACCCTAATGCGTCATCAACTCCTGTCCACCTCGCCATCATAGTCACACCAACCAGCGCCTACTACATCATCTACATATTCTTTGTTCACTCAGACAGCATACTGGCCCTTGGAGTTTTCAGGGGTCTTCCTTTAGTCCACACGTTGCTCACCGTGTCTAAAAGACTTCACGAACAGATGCTTAGCTCTGTGCTACGGGCCCCCATGTCTGTGCTTAACACCATGAAAACAGGTACTCTGCTTTTTGGTACCGCTTCTCTTCTTGGCTTAAAAGTTAGTAGTGAAAGTGTGGTGGTAACACTGCGCAGTAGATTTATTTCCCTTTTTTTTCTTTTTCATTTTTCTCTTTCTAGGCCGGATAATGAACAGATTCACCAAGGACATGGCTGTCATTGATGACATGCTACCTCTAGTGCTGTTTGACCTCATACAGGTATTTAACGACACAACAAATAAAGTTGATGTTGTTGCAGACAGAATGTTACCTTTGTTGTACCGACACATATTCCCTTGATTCACATTGTTGATACCTCTGTCATATCAAATGTTGTTTTGTTTGTCATGTAAACATTCTATTTTTTGCATTGTAATTTTTCCAGATACAACTATATTTATTGAAAAACAAAAACAAACAAACAATCCCAATCTGTTGCCATCTAAAAAAAAGACTCCATCTTCTTTGCATTTTCCTTTTTTTTGGTTGTTGGGGGGATGGGAGGGGGATTTTAAAAGTTTACTTAAAATTTGCATGACCATTGGATGGAAACATAGCTACTGTTGTATATCCAGATACACTCACCGCTCACCTTCAGGTTCTAGATGATTTCAGAAACTTCTGTCTCGTTCTTTGTATGAGAAACCATTTTGGTACTGAACTAAAACGGCCATATTACTTTATTGGGAGGTAACTACTGGTAACACAGGAAGATAATGATTTCAGGCAGTCTTTAAACTCCTCCAGTGCGACTGCATTGAAACACAAAGTAATGTGTATACTTGGTGGCAGTAGTTGCCAAGGAGGTTGGCACATGGTGTAAAAAGCACTAGGAAGCTGTTACATTTTCACTACTTTGTTTCAAATAGCTTTTAAAATGAAATCATTTGCTTTTTTGTATTATTTATGTAATCTTTGATATTAAAAGTCCTTTGATTATGTTAAACATTTATGTCTGACAAAGGGGGAAAATACTTGTTCTTAACACTGGACATGTTAAGAGAGGTAAGAGAGAGAACAAACCTGAGAGGTTCTCAACCTCTCAGGTTTGTTAGTACTAAATCATTCTCTGCGTTTTTATCAACCTAACCATTCCTGCTGCATTCTGTATACAACCTCCATACCCACCTATTTAAATATTCATGGTTTCACAATACAAAAATGTTACTTTATAAGGGATCACTGATATCTGGAGCTGGAAGGTCTGCAAAACATTTGGTAATAACTGGCTGTGAGGATACAGTGAAATGATCTCTGCTTATTCACATTATAAAATAAAAGTGTTTGTGTTGTATTACATATTGTGTTGCTACAGTTGTTCAATTGATTAAAACTTTATTCGTGTTCTTGAGGTATGTAATTTGAAAGCATCTGTCACATTTTTATTTATGGTAAATATAGTGTTAGAAGAACTTTAACAGTTGCTTCATTGCAAATGAACTCTTTGGAACAAACAACAATAAAAATAATTACTTCATTATTTCCTTTTTATCCTCTCACTTTTCCTCACACTAGTTAACTTTACTTGTCATTGGGTGCATCTTCACGGTGTCCATCATGAGACCATACATCTTTATATCCGCAATCCCTCTGGCTGTTATCTTTGTGGTCATCAGGAAGTACTTCTTGCGAACAGGACAACAACTCAAACAGCTAGAGGCTGAAGGTAAGAAAAGAAGACTTAATTCTGGTTATAGTTGCAGGTGGAGCCCTAAGGAGATGTCTTGAAATTCCAAAAACATGTTGTATTAGCCTTAGAACGAAGGACAGCACATCAGCCAACATGTTTTCTGACTCCTCCTTATAGCAGATTTTGAGGATGTACTCCAGTTTTCTTTTCTGAAAAAAAAGACATCTGGGTTTCAGTCTCAGCGTTCTAGGTTACAGACTCAAGCCAGGGAGTAGAATTCAAGATGATCAATGCCTTCTTTATATTCCTGTAGGACAGCTCATACAACTGGTTTATGATCAATGTCCAGCTTAAATCATGGCTTGAAATCTGGGTTGAAATCAACAGAGGAACAAAGTAATTTCTTAAGATTCTCAGAAGGTTGTTGACATTTTTCAGACCAAGGACCAGTGAAAGAATCAGGGGAGATGACCCAAGTTCTTTCTTGTTCAAGGAGCCTAAAAGTCAAGAATGATATTTGCATCCATAGGACACACTTCCCCCGATCAATGTTTTGCCCAAGAAAATTGACTACATTTGAATTTTTTAAGATTAGGTTTCAGTGAGTGAAAAAAGTGCTTGAAAACCTCTTGCCAAGTATCAAGATAGGTAACTCAATCACTGGAGTACTCAAGGTCTTCTAGATATACCCTGCTGTTTGGCATTTCTCAAGACTGTTTACAAAAGATGTAGATGGAGAACCTGGGTCACGGACTACACCCAGGTACAAGGTATCAAGCTCGTTTTTAACAAAATACTCATTTCAAGTGAGTATTTTTTATGACCTTTGTTGGGCCAACATGATATGTACGCTGGTTAATAGGTGTGGGATTGGTGAAAACAATGTCTGGAGACTTCACATCTTGGTTGGGATCAAAGAGAAAGTGGAAGTCAAATATGAGTTTCAGAAAATCATCAGCCGTGTCCCCCTGACAGGTGAGACAAACAGTTGGGCACATTAGACAAAATCTCACTGTTGTTGCACCATGACTCTATTTTTGCATATGAGCAGATTTCTTGATTACTGCATGAAGTAGCAGAATCAAAAGGTGTGTTAGCTGCCAGGAAGACAGGCTCCTCACTTGTCTAAAGTGGATAATTTTCATTCTGACTAGAGTAGTAACATTTCATCATATTAGTATGACACACTCTAGTCTTGTACCAATGAGATTGAGGGGTCTCAACAACATAAACTAAAAAAATTCTGAAGAAATTTAAACAGGGCCTGCCAAAGTGTACCCGTCGATTGGAACCCAGTGTTCTGATGCTAAAAATTAGCATCAATGCTAATGTAAGCTACAATGTACTTAATCTCATGTGGAGAGTCACAAGCATGTTGAGTAACATGGACTTACTCCATTCGGTGTGTTAAAATTAGTGTATAAGCTACAATTAGCCAAAATGCTAAAATATTAGCATAAATGCTTCCAGTGACATGTGGGGCATCACTAGCATATTATCTTAGATTGACTTCCTCCATTCAGTGTGTTAAACATGGCTAATAAATAAAAAAATAGCTTAAAAGCTTATTTTAGGGAAAATAAGCTTTTGCACTGTTCCCCCACTAGTGCACTGCTAATGTTTGTGCTAATATTAATGCTCTGCCTTCTGATTTTTACTTTTGCAAACGTAAAAATCCGATGTTTACTTTGCTACGGAAAACGCACTCATCTCTTAGCAACAGATTAACCACAAATATTGTTATTCTTCAAACAAAATAAGATTTCTTCTGCTCTTTTGAAATGTTATTTATCTTACGTTACTTACTATTTAACAAGATTGTGCAGTTAGTGAATTTGGCAGAAAAGTGAAAATGTTTTTCTTTTTTTGTCATTGGTGGTAAATATGTCATAAAGCAGATATTCAACACAAAAGTAAAAATCTGATTTATGCAGGCTGTTACCAGAAAAAAAATGCTAATCTCTTAACACCAAATTAATTATTGTTTATAAAACATAAACTCTTGTGAAATACTACTTATCTTCTGCTACTTAACAAGAATTGTGCTGTTGGTGAATTTTGCAGAAAAGTGAAAATGTTTTCTATGTTTGTTTTTTTTGTCATTGGTGGTAAATATATTATTAAAAAAACATTCAACACAAAAGAAAAATTCAGATTTATGCTTTGTGGCAGTTCACCAGAAAAAAAAAAGCTCATCTCTTAACACCAAATGTCAGGATCTGTGTTTTTCTCTGTGTTTATTTTGAGTTTTTTGTGTCCCTGAGTCTCTGTGCTGTCCTGTCTCCCCTTGATCATTCCCAGGTGTGTCTCGTTTCTGTGATTACCCTCTGTGTATTTAATGCCACCTGTGTGTCTGTGTCCTGGTCGGGTCCTAGTCGTTTGTGCGTGCTGTCTCTGTCTTCATGTCCATTCGTATAGCTAGTGCTACCTGTGTTGAGCCCTGGTCTCCGCTCTGCAGTGCTGCCTGGTTTTGGACTTTGTGTTGGCTTTTTCTTCATTAAACCACCATTATTCATCTAACCCGGTTCCATCGCGTCTGCCTCACCACTCATCCACACCGCACCTCATGACACCAAATTAATAACAAGTAATATTATTGTTTATACAGCATAAGTTCTTTTGAAATACAGCTTATCTGCATAGACACAAAAAATTTACAGTTGGTAAATTTTGCAAAAGTAAAAATCTGATATCTGCTTCATGGCACTTGGTTACCAGAAAACATACTCATCTCTTAGCAACAAATTAACAACAAATATTGTTATTGTTCAAAAAACTGCTCTTTGGTGTTATTGGGTTTTTTTTTATCTTTAACTGGAGGGTCTGTGAGAACACAAAATTGAACAGGTAGTGACTCTTCAAAACTGATCCCTTCATCCCAATCCACGTGTTCCACATGGCCTTTGGGCCATGGCCATGATTTCACTACAGATTTCACTGTAGTAAAATCTGTTTGGTGAGCCTGACTTTCATCTTGATGTGATATACTCTATGGGCAATGCTCTTAGTCTCTGGGGAAAGGCCCTAAACCCAGATTTGATTTTAATTAGTCCTACTCCATCAAAGAAGACCCTTCAAGTTGTTCAGCTAAAACTGGAATCGCCGATATAGGAGCAGGAGGAATGATCAGATTTGGTTTGCCAGAAACTTGACAAACATGCCAGCTACAATGGTAATGTGCAAGATCAGATTTGAGTTCTTTCCAGAATAAGTGTTTGAAGATTGTTATAATTTTTTTTCTTGTGCCCAAGTGCCTGAACAGTGGGTAATCATGTGCTAAAACTAGCACATACAAGCAAAAATCTTTGCCACAACAACCCAATAAATTGCTCTATAGTCTTCCTCTGACTTATCAGTCAGCAACAGCAATATGACCTCAACAATATGCTGCTTTTTTGATCCTTTTGCTTCTTTATGGGTAAGAACATTTCCAGTATCCAATAATTAGGCTGTTTACGCTGATAGGTTTATGAAGGAGATTGGAATGAAGGAGATTGGAAAAAACAACAGTTTTTTAGGTTTGCCCTTAATGTCAAACCCGGATCTAGCAGTTTCCAGACAATGTTCTGTGGCAGTGAATGAGTCAGACAATTGACGACGGTACTGCTTTGATTAGGGTCCAAGCAGGGAAACTATCAGATGACAATTGTTTTGTTCAGACACAGAATTGTGTGGGTTTGTCCAGTCCTATGGCCCTGTCAACACCTTTCTGCTGGCTGTCATGCCCAGGAATAAAATCAACACTTTTATGGGCAAAGTAGTATTTCATCGACAAGAGAAGGCTGGATATTAAGACATTGTGCAAAAGCGCAGGCACTACAGTCACTACAGTCACTACTGCATACGCTTTCAATTGATTTGAAAAAGTGATAAATTTCTGACTTAGCCAAAAAAATGGTATCCCTTTATGCACTACACAGTTCATAGTGGATCTCTAAAAAAAAAATTTTATGTAAATGTTTGGGTTAGAAAGACCAAATTATATTGTAAAAAACTGTTAGAGACAAACTTATGTACATGAGACATCTAAGTAAGTTTTTGCTGTTGGATGCTCAAGGATGAGAAAACAGGTCACTGGACCACTGCAGATGCCACTGTGTTTGTTGGATGTCCCTGCTATGTGCTTGGTTCTGTCATGTTGTGCGTGCTTTAGTGGTGACGGCAAGGTCTTTCCAAAGAGCACTGGGGTCACAGAGATGAGCCGAGCTGGGATTTCCTCCAGCTATATCCTGGTGTTGTTTTTTCTCCTGCTTTATGCAACATATCAGACAAAAATGCAGTGGAAACATAAAGTATTAGTCAGCTTCAATGAACTACGTTCCTCGGTTTTTACCCATAGCTTAGGGATAGTGTAGTTTTTTCCTATTGTTTCCAATGGTGCTTTGGTGTCTGTCAAGATCTCCCCTGAAAAACAGACAGAGACAGAGAGAAGTTCCACACTGTGCAGAAATCAGGCTGCTGGGGCTTAGGGACATTCTGAATGAAGTCTGAGTTTCAGGAGCCTAAAGTGGATTAGAATCCAAACATCTGAACTACTACTTACTTCTACACAGATAATTAATAAATAACTATATTTTATTAATATTGCACAATCCATTACAGATGTTAAAGATGTACAGATGTACCAACAGGAATTTTGGAACCAATTTCAGATCTATAGTTTTTTTCCAAGCCTTGGGTTTGGGATATCAGTCAATTATTATGACCATATTGTTTTGGCTAATTCGCCCATCACGTTGGGATGTTGTCTCTTTAAGGACAATGATTCACCGCCTCTAGATAAGGGCATCCCATTGGATCATTTCTGCATGATGGTTATGTTTCAACTGGTCACCAGTTATCTAATCCTTACTGATGCAGTTAGTAATTTTTCATTTCTTAAGCAATTGTTTTGGGAGTCCTGATCTGTGGTCATGATAAAGATGTTAGTCTGTTTAAGAAGGGTCAAATTATGAATCAAGCCAAGAAAACAGTTGAGATTGCTAAAATAACTACAAGTGGGCTAGAAGCATCCAACGGAGCTGGAAGGAGAGTCAGAAAGCCTCACTTGTGTAGAAGAAATGTCTTTGGCAAAAAAAATTTAATCGATTGCAATTTGCTTTCTCTAAAACATTTGGTGAAATGAAAGGATTAAAAAAACAACACAACTCCTTATCTTCAGTCGTGAAATTAAGAGCACATTTACACTTGCAATGCAAAAGGAATTTAAGGGCTGAGGAGTAAAAAAAAATATGGAGGACCAAAAATTATAAATTTCTGCTTTTATTTTTAATCATGTCAGTCTTGGTCCTCCATAATAAAATGTTTACCCTACCTACCCATATAAGCAAACCACTAATCAGGGAGGCTAAATTAAAACAAATCATTAATTTGCTGAGCAGCATGAATATTGGACCCTAGAGAATTCATGTGGAGAGGCAGTGAGGAAGATATAAGAACAGGATTACAAATATTTAATTCCACCATCAAACATTCTTATTAGCAGCAGCAGTGTGAGTGTGTGAGAGCTGTTGCTATAAAACATTTTTCTAACATTTTAAATATTAGCATTGCACTGTTTAAGTATCTTTCTAAAAAAAAGGACTAAATTATTAGAGTTGAGCTATTAAATTATCCCTTATTTTTGTCATGGTCAACCAAAATCCAAATAACCGCATTGTCTTTATGTCTCTGTGCTGTCTCTGATTTCATTTTTAAATACTGCAGCCATTTCTGGTAAAGAGCCCGTTTCTTTTAGTATTTCTAATTAATTAAGTGTGCCTTTAAATGGAAAACCAACTCATCAGACTGAAAATGTTGTATCTGTATGATTCGTATTTATGCCTTTAAAAATATGTTTTCTCTTCCCTGCAGCTCGTAGTCCCATTTTCTCTCACCTCATCATTTCACTGAAGGGCTTATGGACAATTCGAGCTTTTGGACGTCAGACTTACTTCGAGACACTCTTCCACAAAGCTCTGAACACCCACACAGCCACCTGGTTCCACTACCTGTCCTCGCTGAGATGGTTCCTGTTCCGCTGTGATGTGATCTTTGTGTTGTTCTTCACCGTCGCTGCCTTCATCGCCGTAGGAACCAACCGTGAGTAATAGAAAGACTAAGTCCTTCAAGATTTTCAAGTGTAAATTAAGAATAAACTTCAAGAGTCTCATTTCACATACGATCTTACAGCTGGTTCTAGTGTCCTATATTGAAACCAACATTACTCCTAAATTTCTGTAAATTGTTACTTAGTAAAGCATCTCTGATATTTAATTCATAAGGGCAGGGGTCGGCAACCCGCGGCTCCAGAGCTGCATGCGGCTCTTTAGCGCTGTCCTAGTAGCTCTCTGGAGCTTTTTCAAAAATGTTTGAAAATGGAAAAAGATGGGGGTGGGAAATATATATTTTTGTTTTAATATGGTTTCTGTAGGAGGACAAACATGACAGTCATGCTTAACGTTTTCCAATGCTATAAAAATGTGTAGAATAAATATTAAATTTCAACATTTCTGTCAACGAATATTTGCGTCATAGCCTGTGACACGTTTCTCTCAGCTGGGCGGGGTGCGAGGCAGGTGGTTGCTGTAAACAAACATACGGGTGTGTGTTGGGCCATGGATAGCAAAGGGGAAAAGAGAAAAATAACTGAGAGATTCTACAATTCTTGGACCGAATCATTTGCATTCATTGCCAATGCAGAAGGATTACCTGAATGTTTCCTCTGTAGCGAGAAGTTGTCAAATAACAAAAAGAGTACTGTACTTTCTGGACTATAGAGCGCACCTTACTATAAACCTCACCTACAATTTTTTTCTTAAAATAACTCATAAGTCGCACCGGGCTATAAGCCGCATGGTTCAAAGCGTGGGGACAAAGTAGCGGCTTATAGTCTGAAAAATACGGTAATGTGGAAAGACATTTTCAAGGAAGACGCTACATTAGCTGCCGCGTCAAGATTAAAGTTGCATCTTACAAACCGTAATGTTATGCATATAACTACTGTTCCCTGAAGGAGAGGAACGAGGTACAACACATAGAGTATGGTATATCATGCCCCCGCGTGGCCTAACTGAAGACACCTTTAATCACGCCGTTAGGCAAATGACGTGTGATGACGGGTGGCAGGCCCCGCCTGCATATAAATACACCCCCATCACAGTCATTATTCAGTTCGATGGCCGCTCTTCACCGAGCCAAGCTGACTAGCGGGGCAAAAAAAGGTGTTGTACCTCGTTCCTCTCCTTCAGGGAACAGTAGTTATATGCATAACATTATGTTCCCTTTCAGTCGATTCACTCGGTACAACATATAGAGTATGGGACATGTATACACGCCCCGCGGAGCAGCCATCAAACCTATGACAAATGCACTGAGTTAGTTTGAAACCTCCAACCCAGCAGAAAGAACAGAATGAGCCACAGAAGGGGCTGTCACATCCAGACGATAAAACCGAACAAAAGTGTGCGGCGAAGACCAGCTGGCTGCAGCACAGATGTCACTCACAGGGACCCCTCTGAAAAGGGCCCAGGATGCTGGTACACCACTGGTTGAATGTGCTCTCACACCATGAGGTAAAGGGAGGACCTTGCTGTTGTAAGCCAGAGAAATAGCCTCCACCACCCAATGATAGAGTCTCTGTCTGGACAGAGCCTTGCCTCTAGCTGGATTGGCAAAACACACAAACAGCTGATCACACAGTTGCACATTCTGAGTACGATTGATGTAAAGACTCAGTGCACGTACTGGGCACAGAAAATGCAGCCTTCCTTGCTCTTCAGAAGCAAAAGGAGGGGGATAAAAACTAGAAAGCTCAATGGTCATTGTACTGTAATTCAAAGGAATCAACTTAGGGAGATATGCAGCATTTGGTCTTAAGGTGACCTTTAAACCATCAGCTGAAAACTGAACACAAGAGGGGTGCACCGAAAGTGCATGCAGGTCCCCAACTCGTTTTGTAGTTGCCAAAGCAAGAAGCAGAGCTGTCTTATATGATAGAAATTTCAAATCAACCAACTCAAGGGGCTCAAATGGAGTGCTACAAAGAGCATCCAAGACCACAGTGAGATTCCAGGAAGGAACACTAGATTTTATCCCTGGTCTCAGTCTACCTTTCAAGAAACGCACAGCCAGGGTTTGAGCACCTGGTGTTCCTCCATCAAGGCCAACATGACAAGCAGAGATGGAAGCCAAGTAAACTTTAATTGTGGAGAAAGACAGACCTTTATCCACTAGCTCCTGTAAGAACGTCAAAACATTCACAATGGAGCACTGGAAGGGGGAAATGCTTTTGCTGTGACACCACTGTTCAAAAACACACCATTTATAGGCATATAAACCCCCTAGTGGAAGCTGCTCTGGAGCTCTGAATGGTTGCAACCACATCTAAAGGAAGGCCTCTAGCTAACAAGCTGGACCTCTCAGCAGGTAGGCATGCAGCATCCACAATTCTGGGTGTGGATGAAATACTTCCCCCCCTGCCTGGAAGAGGAGATCCCAGCGGGTGGGGAGTTTCCAAGGCTTCTCTACCAGCAAGCTGATTATTTCTGCATACTATGACTTTGCTGGCCAGCAAGGGGCTACCAGAATCAAGGACAGGCCCCATCCGCGTACTCTCTCCAGCACTGGCAGAATCATTTCCACTGGGGGAAATGCATACAGAAGCACATTGGGCCATGGGTGAGCCCGGGCATCCACTCCCAGTGGAGCGCTGTGATCCGTTATGGAAAAGAATAGGGGACAGTGGGTGTTGGCTTTGGTGGCAAAGAGATCCACTGAAGCTTTGCTGAACCGTTGCCAAATCTGTACAACCACGGATGGATGCAGTCTCCACTCCCTCACCAGTGGGCTTCCCCTGGACAGCAGATCCGCCCCCAAATTCAGGTGCCCTGCAATATGAGTTTCTTTGACGGACAGAAAATGAACGCTGCACCACTGCAACAGTTTGTGAGACAATTTCAGCAAGGGTAGTGAATGAGTGCCCCCTTGTCTGTTTATGTACTACACCACAGTGGAGTTGTCTGTCCTTATCAGAACATGCTGGTTCATCAGAGCCCTGCAAAAATGCCTCAGAGCTAGCAGGACCACTTGCAACTCCAGGTAGTTTATGTGGAGCTTGGATTGGGTTAATGTCCAGACCCCCCTCACCGCTACGCCATCGCATATTGCTCTCCACCCCTTCAGAGAGGCATCTGTGGACAACACTTTGCGAAAGGACACCCTGCCGATTGGAGACCCACAGTACAGTAGACTGGGCTCTCTCCATGGGCGAAGGGCTGACATGCAAGAGGCAGTTATAGTCAGCCTTCTGTGCAGGTGACATGCACAGCTGGTGAGAGCGTGTCCAGCGCTGCATCGGATGCATTTTCAATAGTCCGAGTGGCACCACTGCGATCATGGAGGCCATCATTCCCATCAGCTGTAAGACAGTCTGGAAGCGCAATTTGCACCCCAACTGAAACTGAGCTAGGCACCGATGAAACTTGGTCACACAATGCTCTGAGAGACGAGCTCGAGCTGACAGGGAGCATATTTCCAGCCCCAGGAATGACAACTGTTGACTCGGGTTCAGTGAACTTTTCTGAAAGCTTACCGAGAAACCCAGGGCTTGAATGTGGGACAGCACCTGCGGCAGCTGTTCTGCCACCTGCTCTCTCGAACTGGCTATTAAAGCCCAGTCGTCCAGATAAGCTAGAATGCGAATTCCCTTTTCTCTGAGAGGGGTTAGCGCTGTCTTCACAATTTTCGTAAATGTGCGAGGGGCGAGCAACAGACCGAAGGGTAAGACCAGGTACTCGTACGCTATTCCCTCGAAAGTAAACCTCAGAAAACGCATGTGTTCTGGGTGTATTGCTACGTGAAAGTAAACATCCGTCAGATCGACTGTTGCAAACCAATCACCTGGGCCGACAGCGTTCAAAAGTTGTCTCAGCGTCAACATTTTGAATTTGTACTTGCGAAGGTGCTTGTTTAACACTCTTAAATCCAGGATGGGACGTAGCCCACCTCCCTTCTTCAGAACAACAAAATATCGGCTGTACCAACCTCTGTTTGCTTCCGAAGTGGGAACCACATGCACTGCTCCTTTTGCCAACAACGTGTTTATTTCGTCTCTCAGAACTTTCGCTGCTTCGGTCCCCACAGTTGTGTTTATAACTGATTGGAACCGGGGCGGTCTTATCCGGAACTGCAACCAGTAACCCGTAGCAACGGTCCTTTCTAACCATGGGGAAAGTGCGCATGCGCGCCAAAGAGGTACGTGTGCAGGCAGACAGCTGACCTGACACACTGTTGGTAAGGAGGTGCTGCCCTCTGCTGAAACGGAGAGGGGCAGCTCCGTTTGACAGTTGCGCACGTTGTGGCACACAGTGTTTTGATTTAGATTTTTTGGCAAAGGAATTGCACTGTTTATTGAAACATGTGGAACAGTTACACAAACAGTCCGAACATTTTCTCTTGTTTCTTGAGAAACATTTAGCCCACTCAAACCCGGGGCTGAAAGTGCAAACCGTATGTGCGTTGGACTGTTGTGCTTGGGAGACTGTGTTAGGAAAACGCAGTGCCTCTTGGGGCTGGAACCCTGAACAGAACAAACAAGATGCCTTTTGCGCATTAACGAATTGAGTGGCGGCAATCGGGTCTCCCTGCTTCTGATGCCTCTCTTTTGTCACGCCGTCTCACATCGTTAGGATGACTGAGGCTTCTTCTTTCGAGACGTCAGATCTCGTTGAAAACCCGGAGGAGGGCCTTTGCTCCAAGCCGACTGGCAGGGAGTATGCTTTTTTGACGGCTGTGAAATTGTAGTGTTGAGAGCTGCGGGTGGTACTGCTCTCTTAGGAGGTGCCGGTGTCATCACCGGCTTGCGTGCACTCATGGTGGGTCTGGACCTAGCGTCACGTCTGGGAATGATGCAACGAAGAGCTTCAGTTTGCTTTTTCTTAAGCTCGAACTTCACTTGAATTGCATCAAGGGACTGTCCAAAAAGCCCATCCGTTGACACCGGCTCATCCAGGTATATGGCCCTGTTCCTATCGGGAACGTCAGAAAGCATTAGCCATAGGTGTCTCTGAGCAACCACTGTGGAAGCCATCCCCCTCCCTAGTGAGAGCGCCGCACAGCGGGATGTTCGAAGAATATAATCAGCAGTGATTCTGATCTCATTTAAGAGGGGAATCAGATGGCTTTCAGGAGGCCTCTTAGCTCCTAGCTCGGACAAGCACATAGCTTGATAAGTTTGAAGCATGGTGGCCGAGCTCAGGGAGCGAGCAGTGGTTGCTTGAGCGCGATAGGTCTTCTCCATCTGGGATGCGGAAAACCTGCATTGTTTTGAAGGCAGGGTGGCAGAGCCGCCCACACCATGGTTGTATGATGGTGCCAGGTAAGCTTCCAAGGACGCCTCTATCTGTGGTAAATTAACCAGACCCGCTTTGTCGGCACCCTCCAGGTCCATGTACTGCCTGTAGCCAGGCAGTGTAACACGCGTGGACAACGGTTTGTTCCAGGACGACGTCAGCTCCGAGACAAAATCTGGGAACATGGGCAGGCAGTTTTTAACCGCAGCCGGCTCTGTCGGAAGGTAGAATCCAGTGAACTGGGACACCAGGAGGTGGGCCACTCGACGTCTAACCTATCAGCTGCACGACGGCAAAGGGAAAGGAACGATGTGTCGTCCTGACCCACCTGAGATGTGGCGGCAGCAGATGGACACTGGCCCACGGAAAAGTCGTCGTCATCATCTTCCGAAAGACTGTGACTTTCCACGCCGATGTCTAGCACATCATTGTCACCCTGAGCCTCGTGGTGATAGTGAGATGGCGCTGCGTCCTGTGCCATTTCGGCTAACCTGTCCACATACTCCATATGGTCTGCCCAGCTGGAAGCGGGGGCTACCCAGCTGGAAGTGGAAGCTTTGGCCCCTTCGTCCTCGTCAGATTCGGACGAAACCGGATTCCTAGACTTGGACAGCAAGGGGTCTTGTTGTGACACGGTAGCCTCTCCCAGCACTTTCTGCACAAACTTGACCCGCCGTTCAAGCGTGGAGCGCCGAAGCTGGCTATAAAAAGCACATGCGGTCGGCTCCAACAACGCCCTTCTGGTGTGGACAATTCCAAGGCAGACAGGACATGCTTCGTGCTGGTCTCTTTCGTGAAGCGTGAAACCACACTCCTGAGGACAGGGGCGAATGGAAGACTTCTGCTTCGCCATTTTTTGCTTCGTGCTCATCCCGAACCACGAAACCAAAAAGATAAAAATAGACAAATGGGAAATGCAACTAGTGGTCAGCGGGCAGACACGCTATCTAGCAGGCAGCAGTAGCTAACACCAACAGGAGCGGTTAAGCTAGTTTTGGAAAAGAAAACAAGAGTGATGCTACCTAGCAGCAGCTAGAAAGCACGGGTTGGAAATTAGGTGTTCTCAGCGAGGTGAAGAGCGTAAGAACTGAATAATGACTGTGATGGGGGTGTATTTATATGCAGGTGGGGCCTGCCACCCGTCATCACACGTCATTTGCCTACCGGCGTGATTAAAGGTGTCTTCAGTAAAGCCACGCGGGGGCGTGATATCCCATATTCTATGTGTTGTACCGAGTGAATCGACTGAAAGGGAACCGATGTTGAGAAGCTGTCCAGTGATGTCCATAAACAGAAGTTACATTAAACACGTAAGAACACAATCCTGCCATGGGCAAATATATTTAGTAACAAAGTTGTTGTTTTTATAAATTGATTAATGATTTTTGTCAGTATATATTTAGAATGACACTTAGCGATATTGTGTTTTGTTGCTCAATTCCAAGGATGGCTGCATGTCAAAAGAGAAGAGGATGCTGCTATGTCTTACCATTGCACTGACTTGCTTGGCATTTGCACAGAAATCAAACTTAAACTTTATTAATTTAATTTTATATACTTTACCTTTTCAAAAGGCTGCTATCTTATTTATAACTGCAGGTTGCGTTTTATTGCGTTTGTTGCCCAGATAAGGGGCACGTTATGTACGTTCCGTTTAGTTGTTTTTTTCGGTTACACACTTTACGGTGATTATTTACAAAGAGCGATCGTCGTTATACAAACTGCATTTTGGAGCAGATTTTCCGAGTTCCAAAAGGAAAAAAATGACCCTTTCCCTGTCGATCTTCATAATAAAAATGACATCAAAAATCAGATTTCTTTATTGCATTTCTTTAATTTTATCAATGCAACGAAACACAATACTGTATTGTACAATATTGTAACGGAAGGTAAACTTAAAGCACCATTGTACAACAGAGTCACGTGGTGCATCATTCCATCCAGGATGCACAGCAGGGAAAATAAACATTTAATCATGAATGCTAATTATATACACACTTAGTCATTTTGATAATAGGCTAATATAGCTAATATAAACACTTGTTTATATTAACAGCTTGTTTTGCCTTCATTATAAACCTTATATAAGACTTTTAATTTTTTGCGGCTCCAGACAGATTTGCTTTTTTGATCCAAAATGGCTCTTTCAACTTGTTGGGTTGCCGACCCCTGCATAAGGGAATACAAAGATAAATTCAGCACCAGTTTAAAGCAACTAAAAAGTATTTAATTCAGATTTCAATCCAGCTACACACAATTGGGAATAGTGTAATTGCATCCGCTTCTGTATAGTTTAATTCAGTCTGATAATGATTGAATTGCATCAAATGTGCTCAATTTCATGCTGCAGTACCCAGTTGTGTTGTCAACAAACTGCATCAATCTCCTTTGATTCAGTCCACCACCCTCGGTACTCAATTGCAGTCAGATGGTTCCAAATTGATGACATCTGGTTGAACTCCATGAGAGAGTTGCAAACTATTGTTGGTCACATGTCACCATGAATCTACAAAATAAATACTAGGGCTAGTTTGCAATGACTGAGAAGTAATGCTAAGTGTTTCACTCCTTTGACATTTTGCACTTTTGGCCTTTTCATACCTGACTTTACTAGGTACAAACAGAAGCTGTCTGACACTGGAAGTTTCATACCAATCATGCATTAGCCAATGTAGCATCCCTGCTATACTAGCTGATATAGCAGAGATGGAAATATAGCATCTCTGTTATATCAACTAATATAGCATTTTGCTATATTAGCTGATGTCTGATGTAGCATCAGAGCTATGACTCGGCTTTGATAAATAGAGAAAGTAATATATTGGCTAATATAGCATCTTGTTAGGTACACTAGCTAACATAGAAGACATGTAGAGTAACAACTCTCCTTTGATATTTGAACTGAAGCAGTTTTCTGTGTTAGTCTAATGCAAAAAAAAAGTTCTTGGATTCTGACTGAATCATACCAGTTATTTTGGTTCAAATTTGCGATTGTAACATCGTGTTAAACCTCATTTCCTTCAGTAGTGTAGATTGGGTTTGTTATATGGTACATCTACATCCAGTCCTAACAAGAGACTTTAATGGGCTGAGCGTAACAAATAAAAATATAGGATCTGAACAGAACAGTTTGTCAGATGAAAACTGCTGGAATGCAAAAGGGAGCACATGTTTGATTAAATGAAAGGGAAACACAAACACACAATAAAAAACATGCTGCTGCGTCACTGCTTGTGTTTATGTTAAGTGCAGGTTTAAGGCTAATTTCACAGCTCATTAGCTTCCAATGGAGCCAGTGGGAGTGCTGCAATACATGAGTTCAGCTCTGACATCAGAGAGGTGAGCTTTTATTGGACGGTGCTGATGACATTGTGCGCGTGTGTGTGCGTGTGTCTGTGTGTGAATTTGCATGCACTTTACAGAGGACAGACCTGGAGAGATTGGCATTATTGTGGCTCTGGCCATGCTCATCCTGGGTACTTTCCAATGGGCTATCATCACCAGTATCAATGTGGACGGCCTGGTAAGCAGTTTTATCTATCAAGACAGAACAAGAAGCCATCCAGTCTGAGGAACATACAACACAAGTCCATGTAACACTGGATGCTACTGGAACATTGTTTGTGTTCAGAAACATTTATCTGATTACGGTTTTAATCAACTTATTCCTTCAACACTTCAAGGTCAAATGTGTGAGAAGATTTAGTTAAACATACTTAAGTTTTATTTTATTTTTGATCCAACAACACTATAAAAACCTAGTGGTGGAACTCTATTGCAATTTGGTGCAAAGTGCTACTATACCGATTCAGCTTTCCAGTGTTTCAGGAAGCTCTGATCATTCAAGGAACTTCTGTAGAAATGTGGACTGTGGGGTGTTAGCTTTAGCATTAGGGATGTCCGCTGCAACATGTTTAGCATTGAGATGCTATTTTAGGCTTAGATACCTTCACTGCTAGGCTAACTCCTTTTAACATAACTTCAACACACTGACAGTCTTGTCCAGCATCCCATCAGATCGGTTTTTGAAGCAGAAATGAGCCTCCTGTTGACCAAGAAAAGCAGCTTCAGTGTCCGTGACTGTTGTTAGTGGTTGGTGCTTGTGCATCAGAATTACACGCATACTGAAAGATGTGAATACAAAGGTTCCGGTTGGAGAATTTTGTATGTAAAAAAAAGTGGAATTATAATTATTGGTTTTGCCACCCAGCAACTTTCACGAAACCTTTGTGATAACTGGAGCTCTTTTTACATCACTGTAAAGGATTTTTGACCAACTCCTCTTTGTGGCTGAGTTGTTTTAATTTGGAAACATTGGAAAGATTTTGTACATAAATGGACTGTTTAAGGCAATCTCAATCAGATTGGAGTCAAAACTTTGATTAGGACTTCCTAAAAACTTGATGTTCCTTTCAGAGGTGGACTTAATGGAGCTCTTTGGACCAATGTCCTGTTGAACTGAGGTTCTCTGGAGTTATTTTGGTAATCATAGCAATGAATGTAATGGAGTAAAAAAATATCTACAAAAATATCTGGTTTGTTAACATGGGTGACTTTAATCATTTAAAAACAACTCAAATGTCAAAATGTGCATTTCTGCTACTACTACTACTATTATTATTACTATTATAAATAATAGTAGTAGTTGTAGAAGTAAAATCAAACAAAATGTTTTACTCCTGTCTTTCTCTCTTCCCAGATGCGTTCAGTGGATCGAGTGTTCAAATTCATCGACTTGGCATCAGAAGAGAACTTCCAAGGAAAACCTGGAGGAAAAGGAGGTTCTGATCTTGTCATCAACAACCCAAGCGCGTACAGCTACTGGCCTAACCGCGGCCAGCTGAATGTCCAGGGTCTCACCGTCAAATACACAGAAGCTGGGCGGGCCGTGCTCAACGACATCTCCTTCACTGTGGAGGGGGGTCAGAGTGTAAGTCCTGAGTGGTGACTGGAAGTCCAGATGTCCAAGGAACACCTTTACATTTTAATCAGTCAATCAATCAATAAGGTTTATTTGTGTAACACATTTCAGCAACAAGGTGGTTCAAAGTGCTTTACATCATAAAAACACAAAACTACAAAGTGATAAAAGTCATCATACAGTCACCAACTAAGAAAACCAGTAAACATTACATTTTGATTAATGTCATCACCACAATCATCGTTACACATTATATATGTTGGTCAGTTATATATTTGTTATGGTTCAGGAACAACTCTGAACAGGTGGGGTATAGTCTAAATTTAAAGAAACTCAGTGTTTTGAATGTTTTGCATCCGAAACACTGGAAGTTATTAAGTGATATTAGTTTTCTAGTTGCTGCTTTGGAGACCTGAACTTTCCCCAAAACGAGGATCGCTTCGTTCTATAGGGCTTTGAAAGTTGGCACACATAACAAACTCAGAGTTGGGCAAAAAAACTTTTCTAAGAAGCATGCCCTAAACCTAACATGAAGTCAAGGATTTTGGTTCAAGGTCTTCATTTTGATGTTTTACACATGTTAGATTTACTCTGAAGTAACAGCTTTAGAACTGGAGAAATAAGGTTTCATGAAAGGGTGTGGATGTAACTCATCCTCAAACTTTAATTTGTTGCCATGGAACATGAAGCTGGTCTTCCAGTCTTGAGCACCTCTGAACCTCCTGTGTGTCGTCACATTCAACACATCCGCCTGGTAAACATCTGACAATGCTCAAGCTGAACCCTCTGATGACGGAAAGTTGAGTGTTTTACTTGTTTTTTCAATTTTGACCCTGGCAATTAGCATCTATGTTATTATGGAGTGGATTATTTTGGATTGTAGTCTTCACCAAAACTTTGCCACTAAACTAGACGTTGGTGAAATTCTCACATTAACATTTTTGCCCAACTTCATGTTGCTGCATAGCAGATCTTAACTGAATATGACTTAATCTCCACCAACATGGTGACCCTGCAGTAAGCACAGTATGGCGGTGGTGACACAGATCAGAATCCCGGCAAGAAACGAGGGACAGTCATATGGAAGCACATTTCTGTCTTTAATGGAAAAGCAAGACCTTAACCGAAAGTTGTAATTATGAGTTTTAAAATAATAACTACGAGAATAAAATTACTTATTTTTTCCAAATGCATTCATTTGACCTATTGGATCTATTGCACCGTCTGCAAAGGTGGCGTCTGAGTAGGTAGAGAAGGACTTTAGAGATGATTTTACAATAAAAAAACCAACTTAATTTGCATAACAATTCACCTGGATTTAAGGAGAATAAATACACTATTGAATAAATTCTATGTAAAACTGACAATTACAACTCCTTGTTGGGCTTTTATTTTCTCTTTCATGGCAGAAATGGGCTTCCATATATTTAAGACTGCAGCTTTTACTTTGTACTAAAACTTTATTATTTTTATTCTCTTTTGACTCTACAAAGCATCTGTAGAGGGTGTAGAGCACAGCTGAGTCAGTTCAGCAGGAGTCCTGACCGGTCCGACTGTTTCTGATGGATTAGCTGATTGTCACAAGGAGAAAAGTTCAGCTTGGTTGCATTTGTCTTTAAAGAGAATCCAGTTTACACAGTATTGAACTCTAGGCATTCGTCAGTATTAAAGTGGTCCTAACTTTGCTTTTAGAACCTATGGGGACAGAAGACATCCATTCAGTCTATTTTCCCTCAGCATGTTTTTTAAACACTTTTTTCTGTTGGTTAGAATAATAATTATATCAACTCTTTTAGATCAGTACAAGTTATTGATTCTCAATTCTAATTTCAAATGAAAAAATAAGATTTTTTTTCCTTTCCACCTTAATGCTACTGCATCTTGCCAAGCAAGATGTTGACTTGTGTAGAAATAGATGATAAAAAAAATATTATTAGAATTAAAATAGGTGAACTGGTAGTGTCTAGAGATAAGTTGAAAGGTTCGTTCCAGTTCTTCTCTTTGAATGTAAATCATTTATTAGCAAAGAAAAAATAGAGGGTCTGTACTTTGGCCCCATTGGTTCATAAATTATGTTCTTCTGGGAATAATTCGAATAATCAAGAGCTACTCAGAATCAAGCCTGGTGAGCATTAGCCCTTCAGTTTAACCCTGATGCCCTTTGACAGGATGTGGAGGAAAACAAACTTTGTTTCTGCTCCCGTGTAATATGTCGCGAGGTAGAACTTTTTAGCCCAATGTGTAAAAAAACAGTTTCTGAACAGAATTCTTTTAATGTGATGAAACGAATACTAATTTCCTCTGTTCTGTGTGCAGGTGGGTCTGCTGGGTCGGACCGGTTCTGGGAAGAGTACCCTGCTGTCCGCTCTGCTGCGCCTCACCTACACTGAAGGGGAAATGTACATCGACGGAGTTCCTTCCAGCTCCATGCCCGTGCAAACATGGAGGAAGGCCTTTGGAGTGTTGCCACAGGTACACATGTTCAAATTCAGACAGATAAGCTTAGGCTGCTGGTAACTGAGGTAAATGAATGTTTAAAAAAGACAAAAATTATATTAAAAATGGAAAAAAAAAAATATATTTTTTAAATTTGACTTTGCTTCATTTGTCTTGTTTTATTTTGGTAAGTTTCAAATGCAGTTTTTATGCATGTGTTATACACTTAAGTTTTGAATGAATGGATGGAAATATTTTTGACCTTTCAAAAAATAAGTCTGAGATTCAGGCTTTAACATCGTTAATGAAAGGCGGGGTAAATGGTAGTGGTGTGGGGCGGGGTGACATCATGTTGTAAGTCAATTTATTTCCATTTTGTTTCTCTTACTTTGATCTAAAAGAAAGTCTTTATTCTGACTGGAACCTTCCGGATGAACCTGGACCCGTACGGCCGTTACAGTGACGATGAGCTGTGGCGGGTGGCTGAGGAGGTGAGGCTGTTTCCAATCTGTTATGTTATTATATTTATTTAGTTATCGTTATAAAATAGCATTTTATAGTGAAACATCTGTTAAATGCCAGATGTTAAAAATACAAAGAACGCAAGAGGGATATAAAGTGTTTGTATTGTAGAAGTCAGCCATGTTCCACCAGCAGCCTCCTCCCTGTGCAGTAAAGTAAGCTGTGTGTGATTCCTGCAGGTTGGGTTGAAGTCGGTCATCGAACAGTTCCCCGATAAGCTGGACTTTGAGCTGAAGGACGGCGGCAGCGTTCTGAGCAACGGCCACAAACAGCTGGTGTGTCTGGCCCGATCCATCCTCAGCAAGGCCCGCATCCTGCTGCTGGACGAGCCGTCCTCCTACCTGGACCCCATGTCAGTACCAGCACCAGTCACCAACACTCTGTGGGCTGCTTTTATCGTAGTTATAACAATTATGATTAATCAATTTTACACTGAGTTGTTTATTTTTAAAAAAGTCCAAATTTAGTGTGCTTTTAAATTCTCTGTTATGAATTATGAGTTTTCCTACAGATATAAAGACTGGTTGAGGTATTTTATTTGTTGCAGTATTTTGTTTATGTCTCACAAGCTGCAGCACAAACTGGACTCAGTGTGGATGATCTAAACATATCCAGTCATGCTGCAGTTCAAAGTTAATTGTTTCAGTTCTAACAAATATTTGATTCATCTGAACTAATAGAAGCTAAGCTGCTTCTAAGCTAACATCACCGAGGCTAAACCTGATGCTGACATTTAGGAGTGTGTGACTGGTATGTTTTGCCACATCTGGGTCAGGCACATTCAGAGTTGGGTAGTAACTAGTTACATTTACTCAGTTATGTTTACTTACTTGAATAACTGTTTTGGAAAAAATGTACTTTAGGAGTAATTTTACTACGCTGTACTTTTAACTTTTACTTGAGTAATTTTATTATGAAGTATTTCTACTCTTACTTGAGTAAAATTTCTGGACTCTCTACTCACTGAATGAAAACAAACATGCTTAACCAAAAACTCACCAGACTCAGAAACACCTGAGGTTTTGGTTAAAGTTTCAGAAGTTTTATATTGAAAGAAACTGATTTGGAAAAAAATATATTTTGCCTGATTTTGTTATTTTTTGTTATTTGTCATTTTTGTCCTTAAAATGTCAACATTTCCACTTAAGTTTATATTTTGGTCCATCTGTAAATATTAAATGATTGATAATTTTATCAGTTATTCTGTACTTTTTACCAAATACTTTTTTACTTGAGTAATTTTTTGAACAGCTACTTTTTACTTTTACTTGAGTGTTGACGTAGTGCTACTGCTACTTGAGTACAATTTTTGGTTAATCTCCTCTGGTCACATTAAATGTATGATTATTCAAGACAAACTTCAAAATATGGCCAGACAAACTGCTGAGGTGATGGTTAATAACGGCCACTTTTTATCCATCTTTTTGGCTTTTATTATTTTCCTAAGGATTTGAAGCAAAATGTTTGACCAAACTTACATTTAGGGAGACACTGCTCAAAAAAATAAAGGGAACACTCAAATAACACATCCTAGATCTGAATGAAAGAAATATTCTCATTGAATACTTTGTTCTGTACAAAGTTGAATGTGCTGACAACAAAATCACACAAAAATTATCAATGGAAATCAAATGTATTAACCAATGGAGGCCTGGATTTGGAGCCACACACAAAATTAAAGTGAAATAACACTACACGCTGATCCAACTTTAATGTAATGTCCTTAAAACAAGTCAAAATGAGGCTCAGTATTGTGTGTGGCCTCCACGTGCCTGTATGACCTCCCTACAACACCTGGGCATGCTCCTGATGAAGTGGCGGATGGTCTCCTGAGGGATCTCCTCCCAGACCTGGACTAAAGCATCCGCCAACTCCTGGACAGTCTGTGGTGCAACGTGACGTTGGTGGATGGAGCGAGACATGATGTCCCAGATGTGCTCAATGGGATTCAGGTCTGGGGAACGGGCTGGTCAGTCCATAGCTTCAAAGCCTTCATCCTGCAGGAACTGCTGACACACTCCAGCCACATGAGGTCTAGCATTGTCCTGCATTAGGAGGAACCCAGGGCCAACCGCACCAGCATATGGTCTCACAAGGGGTCTGAGGATCTCATCTCGGTACCTAATGGCAGTCAGGCTACCTCTGGTGAGCACATGGAGGGCTGTGCGGCCCTCCAAAGAAATGCCACCCCACACCATTACTGACCCACCGCCAAACCGGTCATGCTGAAGGATGTTGCAGGCAGCAGACCGCTCTCCACGGCGTCTCCAGACTCTGTCACGTCTGTCACATGTGCTCAGTGTGAACCTGCTTTCATCTGTGAAGAGCACAAGGCGCCAGTGGCGAATTTGCCAATCCTGGTGTTCTCTGGCAAATGCCAAGCATCCTGCACGGTGTTGGGCTGTGAGCACAACCCCCATCTGTGGACGTCGGGCCCTCATACCATCCTCATGGAGTCGGTTTCTAACCGTTTGTGCAGACACATGCACATTTGTGGCCTGCTGGAGGTCATTTTGCAGGGCTCTGGCAGTGCTCCTCCTGTTCCTTCTTGCACAAAGGCAGAGGTAGCGGTCCTGCTGCTGGGTTGTTGCCCTCCTACGGCCTCCTCCACGTCTCCTGGTGTACTGGCCTGTCTCCTGGTAGCGCCTCCAGCCTCTGGACACTACGCTGACAGACACAGCAAACCTTCTTGCCACAGCTCGCATTGATGTGCCATCCTGGATGAGCTGCACTACCTGAGCCACTTGTGTGGGTTGTGGAGTCCGTCTCATGCTACCATGAGTGTGAAAGCACCACCAACATTCAAAACTGACCAAAACATCAGCCAGACAGCATAGGTACTGAGAAGTGGTCTGTGGTCCCAACTGCAGAACCACTCCTTTATTGAGTGTGTCTTGCTATTTGCCAATAATTTCCACCTGTTGTCTATTCCATTTGCACAACAGCAGGTGAAATTGATTGTCAATCAGTGTTGCTTCCTAAGTGGACAGTTTGATTTCACAGAGGTTTGATTTACTTGGAGTTATATTGTGTTGTTTAAGTGTTCCCTTTATTTTTTTGAGCAGTGTATTTTGCAGCCAATTTTCCTTTTTTTCCCTAAAACTTCAACAGCCAATTCTTATTTCTCCAGCTGTAATTAACAAGTTCAAAAATCTGCCTTCCACTAGGTTTTTAAATTAGGAGCAGAGCTGATGTCTCTGTAGCTGCGTTTCCATTACAAATGTGCACAAAACGTAGTCAATATTCCACTAATAGCAACCCCCCCCCCCCCAATTTTGCAATTGTTGTTTCCATTAAACAAGAAACACAATTAAAATCACACATGAATAAGTTTGTTCATGGAATAAGCCATTAAAAAACAAAAACAAACCATCCTCCTTCTACCACTTCATGTCGTCTTCATCATCATTTTGCCAGTAGTAACATCCGGCTGTTTTTTTTGGGGGGGGGGAAACAACACTTCAGTCTTGCACAGAAACACTTAAAAGTTTTTTTGAAACCTGTTGTGTTTCCATTAAGCAAATTTGTTTTCGGAATTTCAATTTGTGCAGTTTTACGTTTGATGGAAACTGTTGAATGGTAGCTAACTTTGAGTCTTCCTGTCATGTGACCTTGCTTTTCTTGGGTAAAAGTTCATTTGTCAGACATTGACAGGGTTTTCCATTTTCTGATCGAACCCAGCTTCTCCTCCACCGTTCCTGCTGCACGTTCAGCGTCCCGCTGCGCGTTCAGACGTTTGATCACTTCCAGGAAGCGATTAAAAGTTTGTATATTTCTTTGTGCTTGTGGCGTCCTGCAGGATGAGGTCACAGTGCAGAGCAGACCATGCACGTCCTGTCACTGCATATGGTGACAATCTGCTGTGCTTACAGTAATGTTGCGCCCTGTGTGTGTGGTTGGTGTAAGCATGGACGCAAAACATGATCATGGAGGGAAATGAAGCTTGAAATGAGCGATCCAACTCCATGCTGGCTTGTCTACAGGTTAAACTTTGATGGTGCTGCTGGTGATAATGATGACGATGGCGGTGTGTGTTTTTGTGTGTGAGCAGAACGCTGCAGGTCCTGAGAAAGACGCTGAAGCAGTCGTTTTCCGCCTGCACCGTCATCCTGTCGGAACACAAAGTGGAGCCGCTGCTGGAGTGCCAGTCGTTCCTGGTGAGTTTCTAGCAGCTTCAGCCTCACAAAGTCAAAGTCTCTTAATTAACGTTGTGAGTTTAGACATGTGTTTGTTGGCATGTCAGTGATGGGGCTTGGTGGCTGAACAAGGTGATGGTGTGAAGGGAATATCTGACAAGGAGGTTTTGTTACATAAGAGCGCAGCAATGAAATCATTTTTAATGTCTTAATTTTATCCTTCTAGCTCAGGGGACTACAACCTGCTATATATACGGTATACTGTATATACACACACACAAATATATTTTTAATTTAAAAATAAAAAGACTTGCATTTTTTCTCTCACTGTTTGAAGTTGAATCAGACCAAACTTTTCCTCTTTTAGCTTCGTTAGAATTTTGCTAAATGCCAGAAAGCTTGGCATTTAAATTTTTTAGAATTTTTTTGTAACTTTTGTCAAATTCAAAAGTTTGCATACATTTGGTCAGTATCAGAGATGACTGTCTTTTAATCTGTGTGGTAACAATTTAACTTCAGACAGAAAAAATTAGTTTGTGTATTCTAATTTGGTGTATGTAAATATGTGGTCTCAACTGCATTATATAATGCAGATTTTTTGTATTAATTTCCTCTTTTGTCATGAATTAGTTACACAGATGTTTCAGAACAGAAGAAGTATTTCAAATCTATTTTTTACTTGTTTTTAGGTTGGAAATGCTAAATGTATCTATCCTATTTTTATTTTACAAGGTTAAATGTTTTTCTTTATTTCAAAACCTAAAAATAGAAGAAAAAAAACAGCAATTCTTCAAAAATGACAACAAAATTCTATATGATAAACTGGTACATTTACCAAACCTCTAATAGTTGATGTTTATATTTTTTCCCAAAAGGTCACAGAACGTTTGTGGCTCTAAACGAGTTTTAAAAAAAACTTTTTATTGGACTGAGGATGAAAATGATTCTGTGTTTTGTAATGTTTGCTGAACCCTGTTCTAGCTGAACCTGTAACTCTACAGCTACAACGATTAATCGGATTAATCATGAGCGAAATGATTATTGAAATAATTGTCAACGTAATTTAGTAATACATTATTACTAATTGTTAGCTGGAGTATACAGACTCAAAAAAGGTTAATTGGTGAAAGGACAACACACTAAGAGCAGTAAATGAAAAACGTACAAAAATACATTTTGCATCCGAGGTAAAAAAAAACAAAAAACAGTAAGACTTCACTTGACAGGCTGCATAAACATGACATGACATTGTTATAAACATGACATAACACCTGTTATGAACATGAAGGAATCTTCATGTTGTCATGAAGTATCATTTGGTAAATAATGACACATTTCATGCAAAGGTACATTAAAACCTGCATTAAAAGTCCATTAAATGTGTCATGACAAACGTCATTATTTACCAAATGATACTTCATGACAACAGTCATAAACATTCATGAATTCTACTTCATCATCATAACAGGTGCTATGTCACGTTTGACAGTGTCATGTCAGACTTATGCACACCCCTTCAAATAAAGTGTTACCAAAATGGCTTAAATGAAAAATCTGCAGAATGTGCTAAGTTGTTTTCCGATTAATTGATTAGTCGATTAATCGTCAAAATAAACGATAGGTTAATAGATAACTAAAGTCATGGTTAGCTGCAGCCGTAGTTACAACCGCTTCTCACCTCATCCACAGATGATCGAGAAGAGCTCTGTGAAAAGCTACGACACCATTCAGAAACTCATGAACGAAATGAGTCACCTGAAGCAGGCCATCAGCCCCGCCGACAGGCTCCGCCTCTTCCCCACGCCTCACCGCCTCAACTCAGTCAAGAGACCGCCGCCTCAGACCACCAAGATCTCGTCGCTACCAGAGGAAGCTGAGGACGAAATCCAGGACACGCGGCTTTAAGCAGCCAGCCTCGCGCCGACGCAGACACACGAACACAACCCAGAGTCTGATCCAGCCTGTACACAGCAGCCAGTCAGAACCACCTGACTGGTTTCAAACAGAATCACAAACAGAGGGATTCGGCCATAGAATCAGTTTTAATTTAAAAGAGCAAAGGAAACAAAACAGAAATATTGATTTTTAATTTTTTTAAATAAAGCTGCATATTTAAATAGTATATTTTTAATAATTATAAACATGTTTTTTTATTTTAGGTTTTTTACAGATGACACTGGCACAACGCATGTGGCTGAGACAGTTTTACTGAAAGAAGCACAATTTGATCACTGTAAGACACAACAACCAATGTCTGAATTATTATGACATTCAGATTGATGTCAGAATTTCCTAATATTTATAAATTACCCTTGTAAATTTAAAATACACTGCATTTTAAACTCTAATGGGATGCACCGATAAATCGGTCCTGATTTCTTTTGTTTTGGGAGATCGGTGATCGGCCGATACTGATATGTGAAGCTGATTTTATCTACTTTGGCAGAGGTAGATTTTTCTTCTTTTTTTGCTGTTGTCAACAAAAAATCAGCCACTGTCCTCTTCTGCTCTACAGTGAGACGTCTGACTGCCAGACCAACCCACCAGTTCATAGTTAACAATAGTCACCCCACTGTTACCAATCCTGTGACCTTCCTGCTAACTTTACCAACAATTCAGACAAAAAAATGGTACCAGCCAAGATCAGAATCAGCAGGTCAGACTTTTTAAACTACAATCAGTGCACTCCTAATTTCTAACATTCATCAACTTTGCTTGGCTTTGATGATTTTATATATATTTTTTTTAATCAAAGTATAAAACAGAAATTACTGGATGTATGGCGTTACTCTACTGACAACTCAGAGCAGCTGTCTGAATCATTTGTCTGCATATGTTTGCATATCCAGGCTCAATGTGATCTTTTAGATTATATGCAGAGTAAATGTGACGGAAAGATGAAGTAACACCCAGCTTGGTATGAAACACCTGCAAGAAAGGTTTAGAAAATCTGACTGAAACGTGAAAGAGGATTTGTGTGAAGCAGTGAGTGGAGGAGCAGCAGGGAAGGAAAGAATCCTCCTTGTGACGGAGCGGACGAAGTCCATGTGGAAATGCTTCATACTCTGGAATTCTTTGTTGTTCCTTCAAGTAATTGGCAAGTTTCAAACACACAACTAGATTATGACTTCTCCAACCATTCCACTAAAAACAAACACGGTTCAGTCTTTTAGTTTTTTAGTTTTGGTTGCTTGGTAGTAAAGCCGCGCCTCCCACAGACACTGACTCCGCCTCCGTTCTTCCGGCTGTTTTATGGCGCCCTTTCGTCATCGTTCCCACTGGCAGCCTTTCAAGTTCAGTGTCCACCAATCGGCCATAACATTATGACCACAGAAATGTAACTAGTACTCAGGATTTGCATTGGTGGATCAGGGGATTTAGTTCCAGACGCACCTAATTATAAAATCACATTTATCTGGTTGATTTATGTTCTGTTAAAGTTTTCAATCATCATTTAATCTTGGCTACCTTTTGTCTTTTACAATAAGCCATATGACATGTCAACTACAACTCATTGATGTAGTTCAGACTGCAGAAGCGTGGAGTCATTGGTTTATACGATGTAGAGCCAGGGTTTCCAAGCTGCGGCACGGGGCCAATCAGACTCAGTAAAATCTGTTGTCACTATCCAGTGACTTTTACTCAAGAGCTGACTTTTACTGCACCCAAATTTGCTTGTATTGACTTTACTAAACCTTGTTAAATACAACAAGCGTTTTGAAACGAGTTGCCAAAATATTCTTCTGCTCAGAGACATTTTGGTTTTTTTCCAGATGATACCCAGAATCAAAGTGAACCTGTAAAACCTTTAACAGCATCCCTTTCCAAAAGCAAATCTGACATTTAATTAAAGTATTTTATGCTTGGATTATTGAATGATTGTTGAATGTGTGTAAGAACTCTCAAGTACTTCTGATTTAGATGTTGGCCCATGTGTCATTAAGTTTGAAGACCCCCTGACACGGAGAGCAAGCATCTAGTGGCCATTAGAGGGACTGCACCTACCAATGCCTTGATATCCAGTTATTAACAAATAGCTGGATATCAAGGCATTGATAACTTGCCTTGATAACTTAACTTTCCTCCTGCTTGTCATCCAAACCCAGAGCTTTTCTGCTCGTGGACCAAGCAGCAGGTATTTGCTTCTGATTTGGACTTGGTTCTGCTAAATGATTAATAAAATCCAGAAATGTGTCAGAGTTTAACCTTTGAACTCAGCTCATGTGTTTTACATGGAACTGCTTTCTGATGATGTACGTCAGAACCTTCAATTAGTCTTCCTGACCCGAGAAGAAGCCTCGCTGGTGTCTGCACACACACACACGCACACACACACTCGCCATCATAGCATGACGTTGTTGACTGATGCAAGTATTGAGTGATGACTCAAACCCCCCTATTTTTCTATTTGTATGCACTTTTCAGGCTCCCTGAGGTACTCTCATCAGCTCTCTCAGATCATTTTTTAATCCAATCATTGAAATAAACCAACATTAAAGTTTGAACTCTTGTCACTAGCTAATGCGTTGTGCAGATTTTTTTTCATTAGAAAACAATCATTTCTTTTGAAAGTTGGAAAGTCATTTTGATTCTTTAAACATGATCGTTTCTTCTTTTTGTTGAGGAAAGCGCTTTTGAAACTGAATATTTCTGAAGGTACCGTGGAGAGGAGTCTTGTGACAAGTTTGTTTTTATAAATATATATATATACATATATATATCAAGTAAAAAAAATACTAAAACTTTTTATCACTCATAGGAAAGGGACACAAATGTCCAAAGAACTGAAAATGTTTTTGTTCAGTCATATGTATTTGGAGTAAAACTAGATTTGGAGAATTTGACTGTGTGGCTGCGTCTTCCTTTTGTCACAACATCGACATTATTGCTGACGTTTTTGGATTTTGGTTGTGTATTATGTTGCTAAAAGCTGTTTGGTTCCACAAGACAAACTATTAAACACCAGCTGAGTCAGTCTGGCTAACAGCAGCTGTCAAGGTTTAGTGTCAGCTGACAATATTTTAGCCATATAGTGTTTATGCACAAATCCTGCACATTTTGAGTTAATTATATGCAAATGCAAATTGTACTAAGTATATTTTCTGGATATTTAAGGGCATTAAAACACACTAAACATCTCAATCTTTGTCTCTTCGGACTATGAAACTCGTCTTTTCTTGGTTTAGAAGTGTCTTGACTCAGAGCTGGTCTCCGGTTTGTGACCAGATTTTGGAGTATAATAACTCATTACCTTTAATCTCAGGATTAGTTTGGGTTTTCCTCTTAACTTTTTTTGTATTGGTAAATCGTAAGACAGAACTTCTCTCTTCAAATTTCCCAGAGTTCCTTGGTTTTTCCCATTTGTCTGAGTGTTCATCGCCCAACGTCTGGGTAAATCACAATCAGGAAGTCATGTTAAATGATAATCTATGATAACCTTCAGCAACATTAATTAAAGTGTCTGTGTTTGATCCTGTATGAGTTAGAAAAAAATCTAGACAATTTAAATCTGATTCTATGGAGACCTGCACACGCCAAGAATAAGTAAAGAAAATTTCAAAAAATTAGAACAATTTTATTTGGATTTTTGTGCATCAAATAATTCTTTAGTGTGCAATCACAATATTGAAAATAATGGAATGGAACTTTTTGACCACAAGTGAAAAAAAACACGGGCGCCCCTGGAGATAAAATGTATTTTTCTTTTTTATTGCAGTATGATCATTACTAAGGTTAGAAGACCTTGTTAAATAAAGGTGCATTAGCCTTTATTTAGGTTATGTAGTTAAAATGTGATATCTATTCAGGCCTAACAACAAATAAGCATTAAAACATTTTCTTTTAACATTTGTTTATACATTTTCTTTATACATTGGGTTATAAACTTATGTCTTGATTGAAGATGACTGAACAAACCAAAACTCTCCAGACTGAAACACTGGTTTATTATTATTACTAATGTATAACAGGCTGGAAATAAATGAACACGAGTCTGGTGGAAACATTGGGCATTTAAAATATTTATTATGGCTTACAACTGACAGAGGACATCCTGTGTTTATGCACTTCTATTACTTATTGCCACATCCCATTCACTTTGAAACAAGTGGAGGGTTTAAAACCAAACTTATTCTACAAACACTTATGTACAAGGTTTAGTGTTCTTTTTGTACTTTTCTAAGTTTCCTCAGCAGGTTTTCATCACTGTACAAGAGTAATACCACGTACACCAACCTGTAGAGCATTTAAACGTACTCTTATTTACAAATATATTTGGTAAAACCCTGATTAATTTCAACAGTATTTAAACCAACCTTGCAACTATCTGGAGATAAAACACTTGAATGTCTCAAAATACTTAATAGCAAAAAACAAGAAAGAAGAACAAAAAGCCTGATAGTGTGTGTTTTATTTCTGGTGTGACCTTATTCCTACAGGAGAAGAAGACGATTTCACTGTAAGTACACTGAAGGGCTGAGCCGTTCCAGATCTGAACGCTGTCCCATGATGCAATGGGCTAAAACACTTGAATTAAGGCAACAGAACAAAAACAACCTGCTGCTTTACTTAGTTTTTTTTTTTATGTTACAGTGTTTTCACTCCTACATGAGCGCGTCATTCAAATACTGTAGTAGAATCCACTATGGTCCCCAAATATACAACTGCAGTACAGAGTAGCAAGTACAGAGAAGTACAAATCCAAGGTCATCAGGTACCAAATCTTTACATTGAGAATGGTTGGAGGTGGTGGGGGTGGGGGTGGGGGCTACTGGTTGCTATGGTGCAGGTCTCTGTGGAGGATCCAGATGTCGTCTTGTGAGCTGCTGCGCTCGTTCATACTGTTGCGGTAGAAGTTGCTGTTGGGGGGGTTCCGCTTCGTTCTGCTGTTGGCTGGAGCTTTCCTGAGGCTGGGGGGGGTCTGGGTCTGGTTGTTATTGCTGATGTTGCAGACGCTGGACGCCCGCGTCTGCTGCCCCCTGCTGTTCGGGATGGGAAGCTGCGACTTGACCCGGGGGCCGGAGCGGCGGCTGCTGCTCTGACAGGCCGGCTGGACAGAGCTGCGGCCCGGCCCGCCGGGACAGACAGCCTGCTGGGACAGATGGACCGATATCATCATACAGGAAACAGAACCTGGGGTTTTGTCAAAGTACCAGCAAAACTATACAGGGGGTCTATTAGCACTGGAAGTACTAGAGAAATGCCAAATGGCCTTTCTACCTATGCAGTCTAGAGATGGGCCAACTGACCTGAAGGATTTTATCTAGCAGGTGCTTTTGTTCTGTAAATAAGGCCATTACCTTATAAGTACCCTGGTAATGGCCTCAACGCATCTCACAGTTGCACAATTGTTCCTTAGACTTAGTCTTAGACTGACTTTGTTGTCATTTTGCATGCACAGGGTGTATACAGAACGAAATTTCGTTGCATACGGCTCAGGACAATGTTTGAGGTTCCAATGTTGTGAGTAAAATAAAATACAGTATAAAATATGAATATAAATCTAAATATAAAATATAAAGCGCAGGACTGACAGTAAAATAGAAGTTATTTAGCTATGTACATGTGCAAGGTATAAAGTGGAGACCAGTTTTTGAGTGCAGTCCAGTTAAGAGTTCAGCAGTCTGATGGCAAGTGGGGAAAAAGCTGTTTCGGAACCAGGTGGACCTGCACCGGATGCTGCAGAACCTCTTTCCAGAGGGCAGCAGGGAGAACAGTCCATGGTGGGGGTGTGAGGGGTCACTGACGATGTTTCGGCCTCAGGACACGCATCCTGCATCGATGGTTGACCTGACACTTCGCCCTTTTGCCTGAGCTGGGTGTGGAAGGTTGTTGCCGAAGCAGTTTCTCCTTGTGTGCCTTCTTCTCACTCACATGAGAGTTACCGAACTCTTTTGCAAGCTCAACCAGGAATTCCACCCGTCTCTCCTGCACCCCAATGCATTCCTGATAAGGCACATGTGCATTCAGTGCTGCCATGTCAATCATGTTTGCCAGGTTTGCTGACCAGCTGTCACATAGTGATGGAACCTTGGTCACCCCCCGCAAGATAATGACTGAAATAAATGCCATTAGTTCTTGTGAACTAAATAGGTGAAGCAGTCACCTATTTATCCTCCACAGCACAAAAGGCTGAATGCAAATTTGCATGTGCAAAGTCTCCCAGATCTCTTTTGCTTACACTTTTTGCATGATTTTTTGAGGTGGATCAACACAATTAATTTGGTTAGTTTATTCCTAAACTGTCATTTTAAACCCACTTAGCTTTATTTAAAAGAAAAACATTACTAATTTCTTTTAGAAAACCCTTTGCATATTTCTTGAAACAGATTGTATGTTTTGCAAACTCTATGTACATTTGGCAAAATGACCTGGATAATGCAGCACAACATCATGGATCAGCTGCAAAAGGTCACATCTCTCCAAAAACACTTCATGTATGCTTCAAAACTAAACTGACGAGTTGTAGGTATCATAGATACCCACCCCCAACATGGACTATTCACACTCCTACCTTCTGGCCTGACGGTCAACGACCACATTTACAATTGAAGAAGGGATGCTAATTTGAGCCATCAGAGTCGTCAGTTTGGACTCAGGGCCTTTTGGCTCTGTTTCAGTAAGTCTGGGGAGAGGTCGAAAACCCCAGTACTCCTAGTTGACTCTACTCAGAAGGGGTTTCATTCTGATGGTTTGTGCATTTGTGAACACATTGTGACATGCAGCAGCTGTGTTTCCATTAACCGTAAAGTTACGCAAATTGAAATTAGGTAAATAAGTTCACTTAATGGAAACATGCCAATTTCAATGTTTTAATGAGAAGTTTTAGTGTTACGATAAGTTGGTTTTTGGGTCTCATCAAATCACATCACATGAGTCACATGGTCAAGCCTGATGTTACTACTGGCGAAAATGCAGAAGAAGTTGTTGGAGAATGATGAAATTGTTTTTGTTTTTTCTCGCAGCATCACAGTTCATAAAAAGTTGTGTCATTTCAAATGTTGACTCCATAACTCTTCTGTAAAATCACAGACTACAATTTTCCCCAAACGCCTTATACGTAGCCACTTCCAAGTAGGCGGGGCTTGTTGCTCCAACGCCTGAAGAAGATTCTGACGTCTCCCCTGATTGGCTGATAGATGATGAGCGCTAGCACCATGACTGAATTGTGGTGCTAGTCCATCACTGCCATGATTTTTTAATTACTTTTTCAGGTGTAATTTCAATTTCATTTCTTTTTTAATAGAGACACTGCAGTTGTGAAATTGTGTTTTTTCGCCATCAGCAGAATACAGACTAAGATTTGTGTACATTTGTATTGGAGGCACAGCTGGTGCTGGAGAATTCAAATACTTTGAACTTTACATTTTATCAAGTCACAACCACAAACATTTATTTTGAAGAGATTTAAAGTGACAGCCCAGCACAAAGTGGTACAAATTATACATGATTCTGAAGCTTCTCTACAAAGATGAAACTGCCTTTTACCCTGACACCTTAAAATAACTGCCATTAGCAAAGCTGGAACATTTACACAAAGTTGATTGATAGCGTTAAGACCCTCCTCCTGGCTCTGATTGGTTGTTTCTGCTAAGCGGTGCATTTCATTACTGCAGATGGCAGTAGAACCACAGGGAGGAGCCAGAGAGGTTTGGTTATCTGTCAGGCCATGATGACAGTTTGAACAAACATATTTATTAAACTTACATACTGCACATTTAAAGGAGTTTTAAAACAATTTCCTAAGCTTTGAACATATTTTCAACTGGCAAGCCAGGAAAGAGTTTCAGAAAACAATCAAAAGCTCCACAGTGACTCTGGAGGAACTGCAGAGAGCTGCGGCTCAGTTTGGACAATCTGATGACAACCATTAGTTAACTCTGGCCTTTATGGCATTTGCAACAATTTCAGTCTCTAGATGCCTTACATCAGTAAACGCAGCAAAAAGATTTAAATGATCTGAATACCAACTGCACAGCACTCTTCAGATTTTTCTTCTTTCTGTTTAGTAATTATCCAATAGTTTGAGTTGGGATATCACACAAATCCCAACATTTGTGATGGTCATTTTAGAGAGGATAATGCAATAAAAAAAGTGTAAATATTTGCATATATGAAACTTCTCATTACCGCTGACTGCTGCTGGACAGCTGCTTCCTGGTTAGACTTGTGGCCAGGCTGTTCCTTACTGGGAGTGCTGGGAAACATGATCAAGCTGTCTTTGACCTGGGAGATCTGTGGGACCCAAGAAGAAACATCTGAAAAAACTGGGTAAGAATACCTGAGGATCAGCAACGAAAGCTCTGATAAATACAGCAGGTCCACAACATGACATGGCCTTCCTGTGGTCTGTGCAGAATTAGCATGCTCAGCTTTGATGATCTATTTTTGAATGTGAAATGTAGTGTCGTCTCCCACATCAAGTACCAGTTACCAGAACAGGAGCTCATTAAACATCAACGCCAGCACCAGACACACAGTTAGAATGACTGTCAGCTATGAGTCAAACGATTAGCATAATGCTTCCTGTCTTATCAGTAATATTAATTATGTTTTATAAATAAATAAGTGACTTAGCACAAACATGACAATTAGCCAACCTTAAAATGTGGATCTGTACATAACTCTATACTGCCTGGTATCTGTGGCTAAATCAATTCATTTCTAACATTTTATCTAGGTACTATATAATGCTAAAAAAACACATATTATAACTGCAGTAAATGGTGAATGTTTCTTGTTCTAAATGGTTTATTTAAAAATTAGCAACAGGAAGGAAAATAGGTTATCTTATCTTAATTAAGAAGGTTTAATTCTGGGAACTACTATCTTTGGAGTCGACTAATTATCAATTGCTCTGGTTTTAAAAAGTCATGGAGTCATGCTAGCTAGCTACCAAACTTTAAAAATATTAAAAGATTTTTATCAATTTGACTTCATTAAGATCATTTTCTTTTTAAAAAGAAGTTGTTTATTTAAAATCTAGAGCAGTATCTTTGTTTAGCACATTACATACTAATCATGCTAGCTGTTAAGTGCCTTGAGACACATTTGTTGTGAATTAGCGCTGGTTGAATAAGCTGAATTAAATTGAACCAATAGCCTAGCAGCTAAATAGCTTGATAATATTAGTTTTCAGAGTTAATCAAATAAAGGCCAGAGCTACAAGATGCAATAATATGACTTGCAAAATATAAAACAACCTACTGCTTAAGATTAGCTTGCATTTTATCTCACTATTTGAGACTGAAGAACACCATTATTTTGTATTTTTCTAAATATTTTTAGGTATAAAAAAACTCAGTTGTGATGTGCTCAAATTAGAACGTGAAATAGCTGAATGCTATAACTCTTAACTGTGTTCTCAACAACAATAAAATATTAACAAATTTATTAAATTAGTAAGAATCGTGTTATTAAAGAGCAGCAATGTAATATTTGATTTATTTTAAGTAGAAACAATTAGATCATGCTACATGCTAAATGTTTTAAGTTAGAAACATTGATACAATAAAAAATATTCTAAGTCAAGTTTATCATACCATGAGTATCTCATACTGGCCAATACACAGTACAGCTGGTCTGACTGAAAACACTGAGGCAACAAAGGTTACGTCAATAAAGATAATAAAAGTAATAAAGGTTATGTTTCCCTCACTTCAAACTAAATTTAAGTGCTTGGAACATCACACAACAATTCAAACATTTTCAAGGATTTCCACCTGTATCAGCCATGCTTATTATAAATGTAGCAACACCAAACTAAACAATGGTAGACATTCATCACCAAGTAACATTGTTAAAACAAAACAAAAATCACCCAAACTCAAATTTCCTTACTTTTTGAGCATATTTTTAAATAGCTGAAGAATTTTGTGGAAACTAACAACTATAAATTGAGGACATATATAATCAATTACAAGGTTTGGAAATGCCAGACTTAATTTTTTTCATTTATGTTAAAACTAGTCTGACATGAGGTAATGACAAAGACCCTCAGACAGACTGACCTCCTCAATTCCTCTGCTGGCTCAGAGTGAAACTAAAGACTGAACAGCTTACCAGAGACATGCTGATGTGTGTCTACCTGACTGGTGTGTGTGTGTCTACCTGACTGGTGTGTGTGTGTCTACCTGACTGATGTCCGGCTCCGACCTGCTGGAGCACATGGTCTGCAGCTCTCTGATCAGATCCGTCTCATCATCGAAGAACACCGGCAGGCCAGCTGGCTGCCTGCAAACCCAGACAATAATGTCACTGTAAGGTGAATTACGAAACACACACACATACACACACACATTCAGACTCCACAGCCCTGCGGCAGTGGTTACAGTCCATGTACTGGGTGTCAGTAACAGCCAGAACACCGACCTGTGACCATTGGACATGAACCGGACATCAGAGCTGGACACCGAACCTGAAATCACATTCAGGAGAAATTCTATTAACAAACAACATTAAGCTCCTGCTGAACTCAACAACATTCTTTGTCATTTTGATTTCCTTTCTGAGATTTTGCATCGTTATCATCACAACTGAAGGACATTTCTGTTAAATAAATAAGGTCTCCACACTGGGAACCTCTGGGTCCTTTGATTTAATGAGTTTGAAACCTATTATGCCTATCAAACAGCGCCCCCTTGTGGACACTCTCAATTCAAATTCCAAAATACTTTATTAAATCCCAAAGGGAAAATAAATGTTGTTGTAACTCATATTAACTGAAAATTCTTCAGTTATAGTAGACAGTGATGGCTGTGGGCAACAAGAATCTCCTGTAGCAGTCTGTGTTACAGCAAATTTCAAGAAGCCTGTATTCATCATAGAAAAAGAGACACTTTTTTTATGAAGGTCTCTTGAATGGGATGGTACTAATATGATATGCAAATATGAACACAAGACTTTTCCATCAACGTCTAGCTTCAACTATGATTAACAATAAAACGTATCTGTAGCTGCTTCCATTACAAATGCGCACAAAACTTTGTCAATATATATCATGTCGAAAAAAATACAATTTCGCAATTAAACAAGAAATGCAATTAAAATCACATGTGAATAAGCTTGTTCACACAGGAAGTAATAAAACCTTCTGTGACATCATCCTTCTACCACTTCCTGTTGTCTTTTTTGTCATTTCATCCAGTAGTAACACCTGCTTCACACAATGTGAAAAAAAGTATTTCTTATCAAGGTTTTGTGAAATACTTTGGTACAGTTGAAAAACCACCTCATCCTAGCACAAAGTTTTTTCAACATGACCATGTTTCTATTAAGCAAATTCATTTTTGTAATTCCAATTTGCATAACTATATGGTGAGTGGACACCTAGCTAGAGTTTGATGTGAGCGTTGGGCCCAGATGCTGCTTCCTGTACTGACCCTCTCTGAAGGAGCCCCCAGAGCTCCAGGTTACCGAGGGGCTTCCCTTCTTCCTGGGGCTGGTGTTGGATCGTCTCAGCTTGCTGCCATCTCGGCCCCGTCTCCCCCCTCCTGCTCCCTCCCTGCATGAGCTGAGGGCCGGCAGAGGAGACGAGCCTCCCTGAAACTCCAGCAGGTACCGGTCCATTTCTGAAGGATTGAGCAAAAACTGTTTCTTTACCTCAAACCTGATGTTTTCTGATGACTCATCATCTGGGTTGTTGGGGACGACGCCAACTCACCGTGGCGAGGCAGGGGGCAACCCGGCATCACGGCTTTGTTGACCAGGATGCTGAGGGCGGCTTTCACCACGGCCTGCTGTCCGGTGCTCAGCCCGCAGTTGCTAGGAGATAGTCGTTGCGAGGGAGAGGAGGTGGAGCGCTTGGTCGTCACGCGGGAGATGACAGCCCCCTCGACCCGCGGCACCACCACGGCGTTCCAGAGGCGGGCCAGCCACCTGTTGGAAAACAACCCCGTCACATCTGCTCCACAGTCGGACTCTGCCTTCTTAGGGGAATGATGGGTCATTTATGGGTAAGATGCTGTTATCCAGCAGATGGTCACCTGATGATGGGCTGAGCGTTGCTGGGAACGACGGGGCAGGACAGGAAGAGTTGAGGGCCCAGCAGCGCCTCGTGGGTCCCCAGACGGGACAGACAGGCATTGAGCTGCTGCCACACCTGACTCACCCACAGCACAGAGCGCTCCATGAGGCCATCTGCTGACCAGGCCGCACTCCCCACCTGCAATAGGAGCAGCTGCTTTTATTCTACACAGACCTAAACATTGCAGAGTGTTTCCACAGGTTATAGGTGAATCACCGGCAGAAGAAAAAGGTGACATGTGTTTTCCAGGCACATAGTGCCATTTTATAGCACAATCAAGTAACTATGTTATCTTTAGATGTTATAAAATGCAATATACATTTCAAATATGACTTAAAAAGAAATTTGACTTTGTAATTTTGAAATTGGGACTCTGTTTCTTGAAAAAGACCTGCTCTTTCTGAAACTCCGCCTTCAGGAATCATCACAACAAGGCTCCTCCTTTGACAATGTTTTCACCAGCTGATGCTCTGTTCCACCAGGTGTTTGCTAATTGCTGCTGACTAGTCTGAAAGAGCTGTAGAGGAGGGCTGCTCTGTGAGGCAGATGCTTGGAAACTGCAGTTCTGAGGAGGAGCGTCATCTTGAAGGCGAGGCTAGGTCCACACAGGTGTTTTGCACAGCTTTAATCCGTGGGAGATTAAAGGATTTCTCAAACATGAAAGAATCAAAGCAACAGTCCAGATATGTTTTGATGAGGAAATAACATTATAATATGATGTAAAGCTGAAAAAAGTTGATTTTATATAACTCTGCCCCTTTCAGGCTTATTTAGAACTGATTTTACTGTCTCCTATCAGGAGGATGTAAAGCAGGAAAGTAAATCCAAGGGAGCGGCTGCAGCCAGACCTTTGACCTACCTTGTGGAGCACCTTCCTGCGCAGGTGCCTTCCCAGCAGGCCATGCAGTGGCTCCTGGTCCCAGCGCAGCATCACCCAACGGAAATGCTGCTGAAGGCGGAGCTCTGATCCCTGGAGGCGGGGCTTGGACAATGTGCCAATCAGGAAGCTGTTCTCCCTGACGTGGTGTAAACCTGCGTGAGTACAGTGAGGTACATGTGACCAGTCCTGGAGGTCAGTGGGTTTCAACCCTGGTTCTCCAGACACACTGCATGATGTGTTTTAGGTGTTTCCCTCTTGCAGCACACCTGGTTACAGCTGACAGTTGATTAACAAGATTTTGTTAAGTGCAATGATCCAATGCAATGTGTAACCAGGGAAACATCTAGAACATGCAAGGTGGCGCTTTGAACCAGTTGATACCCTGTGACTGCTCCTGAGACTGAGACTCGTCAAGAGTACCACAACACTAGACATTCATCCATTTGCTATCTATTCCTGCTTGACCTTGCAGAGGTCGCAGGGCATGGGGAACACAAATACATTCAGGCGTTGGAGCTGCTTATGCAAAGTATTGGGGAAACTGCAGCCAGTGATTTTACAGGAGTAATAACATCCTGCTGTTGATCACGAAAAAGTGTTTCAATTGCTCTTTTGTGGAATACAGTTATTTCCATATGACTGACAAACCATCCTTATCCCAGCGCAAAGGTTTTTATTGAAAACGTTTTTTTTTTTCAAAATTGGCATATTACACCAAGCAAATTTATTTTCATACTTTCAACTTGCACATTTTTATGGTTAATGGAAACGCAGCTACAGACACACACTCACACTGGGGCAACATGGAGGGACAAGTATAGTCATGTTTTCAGACTGTGGGAGGAACCCTGAGTCCCCAGAGAGCAACTACGCAGAACATGCTAACATCCATGCAGAAACACCATTGGACTGGATTGGAACCCAGGACCTTTTTGTCGCAAGGCAGCAGAGCAAATAATATAATATGATTATTTTATACCACCAGTTTACTAACAGTGCATGTGTCTGAAGTAAATGTTGAACTTAAGCCTGTATCAATTAAGCAATATATCAATTAATCACATGATAAAATAAAATGAGTGATCATTTACATTTGTATGCTTGTTTGTTTATCACTTTAATCTTTAAAGTGATACTTTAATATTATTGAAAAGCCAGCATTTTGAAAAATACTGCAAACATTTCACACAATACAAAGTAGTTAATTTGAACTTTTATTTTTTATTTTCCAAAAGTTCTTACTGGGAGTTTTGCTGAGACTTCACAATACATTTTATTTATTGTTGTTTCTCTTGTTCGGTTTATGTATTTTAGATATTTAAAATGTCTTCCACTTACAGTGTTAGATGTTTTCGGAAATTAAAGTTTATTGATCTTTTAGAGACTGTAGTCGCATTATTATGCCTACATTGTTCTATTAGTTGAAAAAGATCTCAAAATGACAATATTGCCATTTATCACAATCATTTCTGGGACAATTTATGATCCAGGAAAACTTGTTATCCTGACAGGCCTAGAGCTGAACATGGATCCAAGTCGCTGCTCAGTCTGGTGTTAGTCGTACCTGTGCTCAGAATCAGAGGGGAGGCGGAGCCTCTGTTGTCCAGGCTGAGGCAAAGGTCTCCAAGCAGGCCTGTTAGAGATGAAGCCTTCTCCACTCCCTCCAGCAGAACCACCACACACTGATCAGAGTATCCACACACCTCTCCGAACCCTGAGCCTGCTGCTGGCACCAGGAAGCCTAGAAGAAAACCAGGACCGGGGAAAAGTGTGCCACATGAATGGACACATTCCACAGATCCTCAGTCAGGATAACAATAAAGAGCACTTGATTTATCAATCAATCAATCAATCAATCAATCAATCAATCAATCAATCAATCAATCAATCAATATTGATTGTGCTATTTTATAGCACAGAAGTAGCTCCTATAATGAGCTTAGAAGATTCGTAGTTCCACCAGGTGTTTGCTAATTGCTGCTGGCTAGTCTGAAGGAGCTGAGTGGGGAAGTCACAGAGGGAGGGCTGCTCTGTGAGACACCAGCTTGGAAGTTTGGAAACTGCAGCTGAGAGGAGGAGATGTGGCTCGAAGGTGGAGCTAGGCCCACCCAGGCATTTTGCAAAGCTGAATGGTTACCATAGAGATGAAAGGGTTATGTATTAATTGTTTTTATCTTGTAACCAGGTTGCTATGTATCGCAAATTCTTTGCTCAGGTCCCTCTTGAAAATGAGATCTAGATTTCAATGGGGTTTACCTGATTAAATAAAGGAATATATAAAGGATTCATCAATCATGCATGATGAAAGAATCAAGGCAACATTCCAGGTACGTTTGTGATGAGAGAATAACATAACATGATGTAAAGCTAAAAGAAACTTGATTTTACATGATACTGTCTTTTAAATACAGGTTTATTTGTTAGAGGTATAGATTATACATGTAATACATAAGATTATGTAAGTGGATGAGGAGTGGGAATATTCAATCACGTTTATTTGTACAAACAATGAATAGAACTTGGATGTAAAATTTAAATGTTATTTTTTGGGGAGGTAAAAATAGGTTCCGTGAATTATTAGCCCCTCAAACAGAACAGAGAGGTGTGAGGAGTCCCGTCTGGTTTCAGGACATGCCTGTTAACGGAGCAGACACCATCCCTCCCTCCAGGTGTGTCAGTGTGAACATTTCTCACCACAGGTGATGAAGGTCTCCAGCAGCTGCTCCCTGGTCAGGCTCTCCTCCACCTCCACCCTCACCACGCCACAGCCCGTCCCCTCCGCCTCCTGTTTCGACTACAGACACACATGGGAGGCAGGGCTGAGCGAGGAGCCACAATGAGGCAAGAGGCACGTTGCCATGGAAACATAAGAAATGTACTACTACGTGCTGCGAGAAACAGAGCAGAGGGGCAGGAGAGGAGGATGTGAATGAACACAAAGGGATTTTCTTGGCACATCGCTGCCATAAGAGAGAGAATGTTTGTTTCACAATGTTACACAGAATATCCACTGCTGGAGCTTGGTGGCTAAGGAGCGTTAGCATCTCAGATAAGATATGTCTACAAAGCCTTTCAGGTGATTATATTTAAAGTTTAGTGTCTTAAACAGTTTTTAGTCTTTTAATGACTCCGACAGCCGCCAGAGTTACTGACAGACTAGCAAAATCTTTCCACTGTTCTCTCCCCGCCCCATCGACTGGCTGTGGTAGTTCTTGATTCCAGCAGTGTCATTACATTGCATTGCTGTTTGCACACAATTTCTGTTTCATTGCATCATTCCAAAGCAACAAGGAAAGATTTCCTTTGTGTTTGTGGTGAAACCAGCAGCCAGATGGCCGCACCTTGATGCAGTGAGCCACCAGGTTAGCGATGTACTCCTGGCAGCTGCCTTCCAGGCCATGAAAGAAGAGGTTCCCGTACTGCTCCACCTGAACATCAAACAGGAAACAGATCACGTTTGAACCCAGAGAAACTCTTTATTCTATCCACCAAGCTTACAGTCCTATTCAGTAAATTAGAGTACGCATTGTGATGAGGCTTATTTGATGGATTAAAAGTAACTTTTTAAGACTGGCAACCTTAAAGCAGGGATTAAGCAGAGTTTTCCTGCTCCTGATAGCACTTGTTTGTGTTTTTTTAGATGCAGTCTGACAGTTCAGCAAGTTAAATCACTGGTGAAACAAAATATAATTTTGGAGTTTAAATTAATAAAATTGTGCAAATCTCTAAGAATTTGCAGTAAAACCAACATTTTCAGGGATTGACTCACACACTTCAGTGGTGTTCTTCAATTTTTGACCTTTTGGTGGCGCTGTGATTTGAGATATAATTTCCAGCTACCTGCCTGTTGTCAGTGTTTTATTGTATCTGTTCATTATTAAGCTATCAAACCGCAATAAAGACAGAATATTAAGTACTTTAAATGAAGCCCACATTTATATGATAAAATATTTTTCTGTTGGTCTGATGTATTTTCATTTTAAATGTCATGTTTTCATTAAGTGTAAACAGAAAATCATCATAATGAACAGAAATAAAGGCTTTCAAACCTTCATCTGTGTAATGTCCTTCACTTTGTGATAAAGTTCCTGAAATAAATGAACTTTTCAGTAATATTCTAATTTTTTGAATGGGTCTGTCTGTTTCACTTCAGGCATTTCACAATAAACCAGACCAACAGGATTTAAGCTGTCTTACATAAATTACTAGTTTGACACAAATTCTGATTTCTGACTGCAATAATATGAATATATTTGGTCTTCAATAACATCTTTGTGGTTTATCTGTTTTTGAGGTTGCATCATTCACCATTCACCAGAGCCAACAGAGGGCGCTGCAGCAGCTAGGAAAGGTTCAGAACACTTCAAACCCTTCTCTTTCTCTTCATCTTCCCATCCGTCTCTTCATAACAAATGTTTCCGATCTCATTCTCTCAGCATTTCCACCCCTCGTCTCCTTGTGTTTGCTCTAAAGAGGCGCAGTGTGTTTCCTCACCAGGCGGACGCAGTTGTGCAGCAGCGGCAGAGGGAAGAGGGATTCCAGGGCTAACTCATCCAGACCCGACTCAGACAGACCTGTCAGAACCAAGTAAAGAGATGCATCCTTACATCTGCTCCAGTTTATGTGCTCAACCAATCAGACAACACAGAAAAACATGGAAAACTGTCTCTAGTGTGTATTTCTATACAGCAGAGGGAAACAACAACCATTATGTATAAGATGACCACATTTCAGTCTTGATTATGTGCATGAAAATAAAATATATATTGCTGACAATTTTATGCATAATATTGTGCAATGTTAGGTAATGTGAATGTGACTTTGATGTCAAGACATTAAAGTCAGAATTCTAAGATGAAAGTCAAAACTGAGAAAAAGTTTTAATTTTGAGCTTAAAGTCAGAATTCTCAGAAAAAAGTGAGAATTCTAAGATTAAAGCCAAAATTCTGAGAAATAAGACAGAAATCTGAATATTAAAGTCAGAACATAAACATTTATTTCATTTTTTTCTCAGTGGCCTTACTCCTCTTCTGTAGAGAATTAGAGAAAATGAACTATTACTATTTAAACTTGTGGAGCCAGTTATGGTTTTTAATCATATTATGCTGTATGATCTGGACACCCTCAAAAAGAACAGTTCAAAGAAATCCTTCAAACAACCAATATGAGCAAATATAAACATCTGACCGCTGAATTTCATATATCAATTTTCCATTTGTCCAACTGTCGATCGATTGCATAAATGAAGACAACTCAAGCACAACAAACCAGATTAATCTATAAAATGTTTTCAAACATGTTGGCTCTGTGCTGAGGGCCTTTAATGCAATAACAGTAATCTAAAGAGGAAATGTTGCACATGTGCTTAATTAAATAGCTCTTCAATAGCTGCAATGAGTGAAACATGAGATATTTCTGGATGTATGCATGGGTTTAAAAAGATCTGCCGTCCTAAAATGTCCTGGTAGATTGTTGACGTTAAAAAAAAAAAACATTTCCACTCTTCAGAACTTTCTCACATGACTGATTTAATTTGAACTTTGATTCAATGAAGACTAAGCTTCAACCAATCATAGTGCTTCTTTGGCCAACATGTCCAGGCTCAATTGTCTTTTATGTGCTGTTGCTCGGGGAGACGAGTCTGCTACATCGGTTCAAATGCATCCAAAAAACAAAAACAAACAAAAAAACACCCAGATCCTTTAATCCACCAAATGGCTTCAGTGAGCAGTGATCACAGCTCTGATGCCATGTTGGCTGAGTGATGCTGGATGGGCAGGCTGAGGCTGCCAGGCTTGTACCTTTGAGACGGATGGTGATATACTGGCTGAGGGGCTTTCTGACCAGATCCCAGGGAGATAAAGGCAGTTCCTGACCAGGTAACCACTCGGTGTCTCCTGGAAGATACAAAAAGGACATGGGGATGGAAGGAAGGACGCAGGAAGTACATGACTTCAAGGACTGCTCACAAATACTGTCATAAAAAGTTGGGCAAAGCAACCAATGGGGATAAAATAATGGCAAACATGCAGCCAAATAAGCACCATTATATTTAGTAAATTACATTATGCATTTTGGTGCTGAATAAAAGCACCTTTTGAGAATAACAACCTCTAAAGCTGCTGAAGGTCATTTTTATTATCATTATTCATTAAAGCTATCCCCTCAGGATGGAAGCACATTGGAGTAGCTCTGTACTTTCATTATTTCATTTCCCTTTGGGATCAATAAAGTTTTTTTTTATTTGAATTTTATTTAAAATTTTTTTTGTTTTTTTACTTATTTGGCAAAACTATGTCCCAATGAGAGTAAAATATGAGTCAGACAATCTGTGAAAAAAATCAAGCTACTCTAACTTCTCCCTGTTGATCTACTGCCATCTGCAGAAATGCACCAGCCCCAGTCAGAAACAACCAATCAGAGCCAGGAGGAGGGGCTTAGTGCTGCCAATCAAACTTGTGTACGAGCTCCTCATAACCTCCCCCTCAAAGATGGCACTAGGTCCAAACAGGTGTCTTGCACAACTGAATGGTTGTCGTGGAGACTAGAAGGTTTATCAAACATGCATGAAAGAATCAAGGCAGCACTCCTTGATGAGGGAACAACATTACAACAAGACCTAAAGCTCCAAAAAGGTTTTTTTTTTTACATAGTAATACAAAATAACAGTATTTCATATGGAACCACATCTCAGCAGCAAGGTGTGTGAAGGATCTGTTGCATTCAGGTGTAAAGAGCAGTTCTTTAACATTTGGTCTCTGAAGACATTGCTATGGGGAAATAAAAAGGCCAGTAATCTGCAGACGTGTTGGCAGGTCAGCCAGAGACCAAGTACTCTGACCAGCTCTTTGCTTTGTCCTGAGGTTGTAAATCCTGCTCAGGGTTTTGGAAGGCTGATGTTCACGCACTGGATTAGTCTCATTTTCAGATGAAAGCTTATTAAACTACTGCTGCAGTTTTCTAACACCCACAGCAGAAACAGCCTATACTTGTCTTCTTTTCTGTGGAAAGTGCAGCTTGAGTGGGCTGCCACAAGCACTGCTGCCAGATCGGCAGGTAACAAACTGGGCGACTGCTTCTTCATCTTCTATTCAACCTAAGCTCGTGATCAAGTGTGACTTTATTCAGGACAAAATGATCACAAACTGGAATAAACCGACAAATCACAGCAACCTTCTGGAGTTTATAGTTGGATGTTTCTTGTTTTCCAAAACCTAAAACCAGCAATTTAACCCCTTAACCCGCACCGGAACTCCCGCATGTCGTTTTTCCATTGTATTTTCCGTGAGATTTAAGGGTTTAAACTCAGCCGGTGTCCATTATGACACTTTTATTGGGCAGCCTAGAGGCCCTGCTTTTGATTGACACTGCATTCGACCAATAATGTTATGAAATGGCTTTTCCTGAGCCAATAATATCCAGAGAGTGACTTGAGCTCGTTTTGACATGCCTGTATTCTCTCTGGAATATTTCTGACTGGTTAACTCAGAGACTAAATCTAACGCTCTGTGCACCCTCATGCATAACGGTGTTTACAGGACTTTTTCTCACCAACGGCTCTGAGGGCCACGGAGAGACACATTGTCAGAACATGTCAAAACTGGATGTATTTCTTCAGCAGAACTTCACAACTCACGGGAGTGGATGATTATGGCCATAAGAGTACTGACACGTTTCGGATTTGAGAATACCGGAAACTTTTAGTCGTCAGCTGCTGCAGTCAGAGCGAGGGGGGTAGAGCGTACCGAAGAGCGAGAATGGGGGGCCGAGGGAATGGTGATGCGGGAGGAATGGGGCTTAGGGGTTCGAAGAAGAAGGAGGGGGGCCCGGGTGGGGTAGGGGGTCAAAGGAGAGATGGTGGGGGGCGGGGCTAGCGTACCGTTGAGTGCTGGGGGAGCGGCGGGCAGACGGATGGACAGAGTATTGCAAGAAGAGGAAGGAGGTCTGACTGTACGCTAACCCCCCTACCCCCCAATTACGTTATTTTATTTTTGATTATTTATTTATACTTAATTATAACTAATTTCCACTATCAGTAATGTTGTGTCTACCAGAGGATTCCTCTGGGCATTATCTTTCATTAGAGCCTCATGACTGTATGTTGAAGCACTGAGGAGATACAGTCATTTGAAGTTAGTATGTCAGGTGTTGGAGACTCCAAATGGAGACTCCAAATGGCAGCCATTTTTGGTGATTTAGGTGGTGAAGGTTAAGGGGTTATAATTTTAAGTTGATATGTATATCAAATTAAGTTGAAGGATGAAGAAGAAAGTTGTGAGAAAAAGAAGAAATGTTTGTAGAGCGGGTACCGATCAGGATGGAGGAGATGCTGGCAGGAGTGAGGCCCAGCAGGGAGCGCTGTGCGTCCTCTCCACAGAGGATCTGGAGGTGAGAAATGAACATGCTGCTGAGGGCAGTACTCAGTTGGGCCCAACACGTGCCACGGTCCACCGTCAGTCTGCCCAGCGCCGTCTGGCTGGAGGAGAGAACCTTGGCCTCCTCCTCGTCCTCCACAGCCCCCATAGGACACATGGGGCCGATTTCTACAGCCGAACACTGCAGCAGCACCAGTACCCGGTACGAATCTTTGGAGGGGTGGAAGAGAGAGCAGTGAGCTGTAGCATAAAGGGATGATAAGCTGAATGTCTGCTAAATTTTTTCACATGTTGTCATGTTAAACACCACGGTTAAATGAAGAGGTGCACCGATTGCAGTTTCCCAGCTGATCTTTAAAAACCGCCAGTTTCGATTTATTTTTCCAACCTTACAGTAGCTGCGTTTCCATTACAAACCTATGCAAAACTTAGTCAATATTCTGCTAATGTGGGGGGAAAACAGTTTCGAAATTGTGGTATTTCCATTAAATAAGAAGCACAATTAAAATCACATGTGAATAAGTTTGTTCATGTGATAAGTCATTAAAAAGCATCCTGTGCCATCATCCTCTTCCCACTTCCTGCTGTCTTTTTTGGGGAGTTTCCATTGCAGTTTTGCAAAATAAATTTTGAAATGACAAGAAAAATAGCCAAAACGTTTTATCAAAAAAATACAAAATTCTTGTGTTGGAAACACAGCTCATGTCAAGTGTTATCAGGTTACGATGCACCTTCAATGTTCCAATTTTAGATCAGTGGATAAATTCGGTTTCTCATGCAAGTATTGGCTGATCACCCAAAATAAAGGAAATCAGGGCTGATCGATCAGCCGGCAGACTGATCGGTGCACTCCTAGTTCAATGCATTTTATTGGGATTGTATGTGATAGACCAACACAATGTAAAGGATAATGGTGAAGTGGAAGGCAAGGAAATAGTCTTAACAAATGTGCAGTGAAGTTTCTTGATCCATTTGTCACGCAAAAAAGAAAAAAAAAGTTAACAGCAAGACACAGCCACCAAAGAGCCTGAGCGGCCATGACAACGCTCTGCTGGAAATATGGAGATTCACAGCTCAGGTGGGACAATCTGTTGACAAGATAATTACTTGTTTTCTTGTCAACACATATCCCTGATTTGTGGGGTATTATTTGTGAATACCCCACAAACTAGGTATTTATTGAAAATACCCAACCGCCATTGATGTGAAGATTGGTAATGCTAAATATAAGGCAATGCTAGAAGAAAACCTGTTAAAGGTTGCATAGGTTCACCAGACGTGGAGGTTCATTTTTTCAGCAGGACAACAACCTGGACTTTCAGAAAGACCTCCAGCTCAATAGTAAGATCAAACCAGTGACCCAGTCAAACTCCACTCTGCTCACTGGGAAGACTCTCATTTAAAGGTCTGAAGAGTATCAAAGACTTGGCAGTTGATGTTCAACAAAATCAATAAGCATAGATTATTTTTCTTAACATCAGTATCAAGTTTTTAGGAAGGTGGAAGAAGACCAAGCATTGCATCTGGAAGTGCTTTACGGTTTCCCTTGTTACTAGTCGTTAAATGGAGTAATTTTTTTTATTCAGAAAGCTTAGAAACACCTCAAAGACAAATCACCAACACAACATCCCCACAGTCCACTCTACCTTTTTCCACTGCAGCCAATAACGTCATGGTGTGTATGTTTCCTGCACAGGGAGAGACGTTACAGGACGATTGGCTATGCAAATGATAAACCTCTCATGGATCAGCTGCTGATCACAGCATGTCTCATAGTTTACTTATATTTATTGCAATAAAATATCCCTACTGCAATAGGAGATATTTTTTGCTGATTGGTAAGAAAGCCACATGGTTGTATTGATAGTTGATCGAGTGAAAATCAGAGAAAATCTCAGCAGTGAATGTAAAGAAATGAAATGCAAAGAAAAGTTGTGTGCATGTATGCAGACTCGGGCTATGTTCACAGTGCAGCTCTTGACGCTTCACTCCCATTTTTTGCCAATATCTTTTTTTTTGAGCAGTCATTTATACTACTACATAAATCCGGCCGCAATGAGATTTCTGTGTGAATGGATTAGCACCCCAAAGCAATCCGTAAGAGCAGAGGAAAAACGTAGACGTCTCGCAGCGGCGTCTCTGTACAGCGGTTATACACAAGCCGTCAACACATACCCCTGATTTTTATTATGTACGGATGTGGCAAAAATTAAATTTTTGGGGAGGCAGTGGTGAAGTGATTGGAATTGGGTTGTTTAGTGAAAAAAATGCATTTGGGCAAAATAATACAAATTGTGTCACATTTACCAGCTGTGTGAATGCAGCCTTAGGTTTGTCTGAAAATTAAAGAGTTTATTTTTTTTTTACTAAAGAACGTATTCAGTACAGCGATATTAGAAACCTTCACATCACAGTCATGAACTCATTCTGCTTTTTACTACACATATTTTAATTTGCTTTTTTAGCTTAATTTTGAATAATCTATGGATGTGGCCCTCAATAAGTTTTTAAGTGCTCATTAAGCTGTGCAGCCTCCTCACCTCCCTCCTTGATATGAAGGCCCAATTCATTTAAAATTGAACAGTTTTCAAAGATTTCAAATGACAAAAAGAAAGTTATAGTAGCAATAGTTCTAAATAGCTGATATAACTTCATGCTCTACACACCTTGTGAAAGAAAGAACATTTTAACTTCCTACAGTGTTCCTGCTCTCAGCAGCAGGTTTAAAATAATAAAATGTCCGATAAAACATGTTCTCAGGACTTAATCAAGTTTGACTATACAAACTTGACATGGCATGAAGAAAAATAAAATAATTATGAACACAATGGCCCTATTAAAGCACAAGTAAGAAAAGAAATACTCACCGAGGTTTTCCAACAGATCCTTGCAGTCGTCTGTTGCCACATCATGAATAGTGCGATTACACTTATCCCTCCGCTCAATGTCCTGCTCAATGTGGCTGCACAACACCTCCAGACACTCCTGCACGTATACACACACACACACACACACACACACACAGACACCGATAAATTATGAGTGCAAGACAAAAGCTGTCTCTCTTTCAAGTAACCGTAATTTGAATAAGATTAAGTGTGCAGACTGATTCTTAATTCATATTCCATGCAGTCTGGTGAATGTTGTCCTCTAAGGACAGAAACTCCACTAGCTGCTGGTGTGGAGATGGAGCAGGTGAATGATTCTCAGTGGATTTACTCAGGAGAAGAAGAAAAGGTTTATGGACCGGATTAAAATAAAATAAGTATGGACAGATTTATCACATATAATATGGACTGAGAATACTGAACATGGTGGTATAAATAGTATGTGAACATGTATTACTGTCGTAAAGCTGCTGTCACTCTGTTCATAATCGTACCACATGTTCTGGAGAATCTAAAAACATGTTAATGAGAGGTTCTAAATGAACAAGAAATGAAATGAATTTTGTGAGATATTATGTCTGTTTTATCTACAGATAATGTATTAGGATGAAAGGTATGAAGTTTGAGCTAGGGATGCAGCAATATGCTTTTTTCACCTCCAATACTGATATCTGAGGACAGAAAAACAGCTGAATTGACTTAAAATGTTGCTTTTTTTTAAAAACACAGACATGTACTGAATTACAAATTTATTTGATATCTGCACCCGTACAGACACTTAAATACACCAACAGTTTCACTTGTAGAAACAACACAACTTTAATTTGTTCAGTCAGCCACTTATGGAGTAGAACACCCAACAAAAAATAGAAATAATAAAGAAAGTGAAAATGACAAAAACAAAAGGTTGACTACTTTGGTCAAACATGCAAAAATAAACTGCAACAAATCGTTCAAACTGTTCAGAAAGTGCAATTAGTAATTATAAATGTCAAGTTTCTGCTAGGTTTAATTTACTGTGCAATCCCCACTTGAAAAGGATAGTTTCTACTGTGGAACATAACTGGATTTCACCCAAGGAGTCTTCATTTTAGTTAGTCCATCTTTATTTTTACGTGATGGTCTCATAATTTTTAGTCTTCCAACCACATAGGTGAAAAACCTCAAAACAAACAGAAACACATCTATTACAATCTGAAATTAACAAGATAAATTTCTACCCCTTTAAACCATTTAATCCCAAAGTATAATAAATAGCAAATATTTTATACTAAAATTCAACACCAATAAATAAATTAGCCTATTTATCAACATTTACTTTCATAGTCAAACATTCTGACCAACAATTAAAAAAAAAAAATCTTTTTTCACTTTCCGATCGGCGATCGGCCGGAAAACGGAACTTTTTCTGAAATCGGTGCAGCCTTTGTTGCTGGGTGTGGGTCTAGTCGTTGTAGCTGAGTGAATCCCGTTTTACCTTGAGGCCCAGGGCGGCAGCCATGTGTGCTGGGGTCCAGCCGTCACTGTTGGCCTGGTTCAGGAGGGCGGCGGACAGGGCCGATCCGTCCAGTGTGTCAGGGGGGTCGCCGTGGTGCAGCAGGAGACGGAGGGCGTCCACGTTTCCGGAGCGGACAGCAGCATGCAGCGTTGTGCAGCCGTCCTGTGCAGAGGTCGTGTTTGAGTTAAATGAGATGTAGCGTATTAACATAATGACCATATAGCTGTCTGTCTACCGTGTCAATTTGTCTCATATATTATCACTTTTGATCAAATAATCTATCTGGTTATTAATCTGAAGTGATTTCTTTCGTTATGGACTAATCTATTTTTCAGCTCTGAGTTTATTTTCAACTAGGGCTGTTGTAAATGAATATTTTAGTAATCCAGTAATCTATCGATTATTCTTATGATTAATCGAGTAATTGGATAAAAACAAGATAAAATAAAACATTGGTAAAATATCTATACCCCAGCGTTTGGTTTCTGTATTCATATTTAGTGAGTTTAATAGATGAACTCTCACCTTGCCCAGACATATATAGCTTTTGTGTTCATGTTAGCGACGGGATTTGACACCTTTGTTCGTCACACTCAGAAACTCATCTACCAGCTATGTACTGTCACGATGCGCTCCAGACCGCCACCCATTTGTTCAGATCGGAATGATATGAAATACATTTTCCGGTTCGTCTGTAAGACTACACTTACGTTAATCATCTAATGCTCAGCCACCTGCAGTGTTCAGTCTATCAGCTCACCTGTATAAATACACCTTCATCGCTCGCAGTTTGCTCTGAACCGCCACCAGGCAGCAGCTCTGGGAGGAGAAAAGCTGCCGTACTCCAGGCATCGCGCCAGTCATTTTAAGGATGCTTATTGGTCCCCCAAAAACGATGAAGACCCAGACATTATCATGAATTAATAAAATCCTCCCAGGCTGAACTTGAAAACTGGACATTGTGCTGCTAACACTTAGCTTTCGTCAATAACTCAGGCGGAAGTGAGAGCGCTGTGCAACGCAAGTGATAACCCGGCCGGAACTCAGTACAGTAAATAATAAAATATAACTTAATAAAGCTTCGAGGCAGATAATTTTCCTCGAGGAATTTTAATAATCGAGGTACTCGAATCACTCAAGGAATCGTTTCAGTCCTATTTTCAACCAGAGATAAGAATCCTTCATCAGATACAACAAACAAAATCCCAATGAGTTACCAACTGTTCTAAATTTATTATCAATAAGATGTATATATAGATTTAAAAATCATAAATTAAATTACAATCACATTTCCTGATCAGAAATATGAGCAATATATAAAACTGATGTAATAAAATATTTCTACTGAGACTACTCAGCATTGATTAAGCTAAAAAAACTGGGGAAAAAAAGCTCAGAGTCTTTTATTAAATTCTACAGAATTTTCCTGAAATCTCTTTTGAAACTATCTCCACTTTACTCTGATATCTAACCTGGTTCCTATCCAAAATAAAAAAAGCAGAGTGCCGTAGAAAATTCTTCACGGAAACATTACGTTTTTGATGAAATGTCATGTGAACGTGTCATGTTCCGTGTTTTTCTGTGTATTTATTTCGAGTTTTCTGTGCCTCTGTGTTGTCCTGTTCTCCCCTCGATTACTCCCAGGTGTTTCTCGTTCCCTAATTACCTCCTTTGTATTTAGTGTCACCTGTGTGTCTGTGTCTTCGTTGGGTCCTTGTCTAATGTGCGTTCTGTCTTTCGTGTTGTCCAGTCGTGTTTGCTACCGGCGTCGAGCCCTGGCTTCCGCTCGGCCGTGCTGCCCGTTGCTGGACTGTGTTTTTTCTTGATTAAAATCAATCATTCATCTTACCTGGGTCTGCTGCATCTGCCTCACCACCTCTCACCACCAAATCGTGACAGAACAGGTATTCTGAGAACGTTCAGAATGTGACATTTACTATTTGCCCTGACTTTGTTTCAATGTAACTTCTCACTTGAAAGAGTTAAGTTTCTGCTAGTTTTTTCAGAGATCAGCTTCTTGTTTTTAGCACCCCCTACTATTTACTTGGCACCGGTGCTCCGCTCCCTAACCTGCTAACTGGTTTAAATTTCCTCTAAAACATTTACATGTGGAGTAATAAACACACTGAGTCCATAGCGCATTGCAAAAGTTTTTACAACCCATTAACACATTATCCAATTAAACGTGAGTAAATTCATTTTTGTCCATGTTTTTGCATAATTGTGCTTCTGTACAACAACAACGAAGCATTCTGATCCTGATTCTGTAAGAAGTGTCAGTCCATCATAAAAAAAATCCCAATAAATTACATTGAAGTTTGTGGCTGAACAGCTTTAAAATGTGGAAGCAGTCAACAGGGTGAAAATAATTTAGCCAGTAGAATTTGCTGTGCTTTAAGGATGACGTGTTGATTAAAACAGTCAGGTGGAGTCAAGGTTTCCATTTGGAACTTCGTTTGGGACGCATAATTTTGATGTAGCAGGAGAAAAACAAGGGGATAAACATTAAAACACACATAGCTTTCCACACTTAGCCTCTTGTCTCAGCATCAGTAGCACTCTGTCAGAACAACTGCCTTCAATCACAGTTTCTAGCTTTTTAGAACATTTCAGACTGTAGTGATTACTATTTGAATGTTAAAGTATTGTTTTTAAACAAAAAATAAAAAATCGGCCAACATATTTGTTTAGGCTTAAAATATGTTTGTGCTTTGGAGGTCGAATATGTTACAGAGCACAGCAGGAACAGCATAAATATAGAACAAAGAAAGTAACTAAATATAGGGGCTCATCGCATGCTGCCACAGCAACTCACAGAGCTCTTATGGTTACCATGGAGACACAGAAAGCCTGTACATCAATGGGCTAACGCGATTCAGACGACCGAACCCTGGAGACTACTTAAAATCCTTTGTGTGGAGCGAGTGAGTATGAAACAAAGAGTGTTACTACGTAGCAACAAGCAGTCAGGAGAGAGGATGGGTAATCTGAACCCCCCTAAAAAGAGAAACTAAACAAAAAAATGAGAATACAATATAATAATAATATTAATAATATCAAATGATAACACTTTGATGGGTTGTGAATAAGACTGTCATGACACCGTAATAAACATGACATAACACCTGTCATGAACATGAGTAAGACTTCATGAATATTTATGACTGTTGTCATAAAGTGTCATTGGGTAAATCATGACACTTTTAATATAAAGTGGACATTATTCAAAAATGTCTTTCTTATGACAACTTGAGATTAACCAAGAAATCAATTTGTTATAAAAGTATTACTGATTAAACTTTAAAAATTCTGTAGCTTTATGTTATTAAAGCTAAAGTTTAATCAGTAATATTTTTATTTAAAAAATGTATGGCTTACTTACTTCATGAATATGTAAGTCTTCATGAAGTCTTCATGACTGTTATGACGGTGTCATGACAATCTTATTCACAACCCGTCAAATAAAGTGTTACCTATCAAATTTTGTTATTCAGAGGAAAGTTTTTTCAGTTGTACTAGAAACCACATAATGAACCTCGCAAGTCACAACAGAATGGCAAAGAAAGCCTTACTGTGGTGGGGAGTGAGCGATTGGCCCCTGCGGTCAGTAGAGCCTGAGCGCAGTCCAGGTTTCCTGCCTCGCAGGCCAGAAACAGGGGAGTTTGGCCCTGGGCCGCCACCGGGTCCACAGCGGCTCTGGACGCCAGCAGAACCTCCACGCAGCTGCAGGGACAACAGCCACGTTAACAAAGCTCCTCACGTCACGTTTTAAGATATTATAATTAATAACAGGTATCAAGTTTCTGGAGAATATCGTTGGCTGGCTCAGTCACAGTTCTATGGATTTAAACCCTGATCCGTAGGGCTCATTTATCCCAACAGGTTTCTACTTTTTAGAAGATTTAAGTCAACATGTAAAAAATAATCAATTGTGAATTATTTTGAAAATGCATGAGATATCATTAAGATATAACTATGTATTTATGTTTTTAAAAAACTCTGCTATTACCTCTAGCAACATAGCACGTTTTTGTGATGTAAAACATAAAAACATGGTGAATATTTTTTGAGATTTTCCCATCTTTGATGTTACCTATCACCTGTATGACTTCACTCAAAAACTAACTGAAATTATGTTTGGGGAAAATAAAAAAAATACACAACTCTGGAAAAAAATAGGAGACCACTTAAAATGTTCAGCTTCTCTGATTTTACTTTTTATAGGTATATGTTTGAGTAAAATGAATGTTGCTCTAGTCTCACCAGAAAAAACCTTCACAGAATTTACGAGATTAAGTTGTCCCACCATGACAAAATTTAAAACTGGTGATACATTTGTTTTAAAGCCAACCTACAAAATGAATTAAGACTTTTGTAAGACATGGAAACCCTGTTAAAATACGTCCAGATCACTATGATGCTTCAACAACCATAACCAGGTTGCTCTAAATCATTAATAATCATAATGTTGATGAGTCAAACCCGCTCTTTGACAGGAGAATAAACTAATCTCAGGTATGTGGTATGAGTTTTGCTTGGTAGTGCCACAAAATAAAAAGAGTGGAACGTGGACAGTTCTTTCACCAACAACAAACACTGTTACCATGAGAACCAGACATTTGTACAGAGTGTGCAACATTAATAATTTGCAGGCTTAGAATGGGGAACTGTTCATGAGACTCCTGGACTATGAGTCTAAATCAAATGTCAAGTATTTGTATTTCTGACGAACGTGTGACTCAAATCCAAGTTACAGACTTGAGTCCCTCACTCCACTGACACACAGGTCCTTGCCAAAAGAAAACTTAGATGACGATACCATTTCTGGTAATCATTTGAGATATCTGTTCTAGTTTATTTTCCGTATTTAAACTTAATCAAACAGAGAAGAGTACACAGTTCAGCCTTTCAGTAGTAGTAGAGAAAAATGCCTGAGAAAAACAAGCTGCTCTGTTCACAGTGCCACTTAGTGATAACTACAGTATAACTAGTGAGCATTACTGAGTAAAGTGTTAGAGTGTGTGGGTGTGCGGGCGTGTGCGCGTGTGTGTGTGTGACCAGGACTTGAGAAGGGGAGGTGGTGTTGAACATCCCTCCTCTATAAATACTATGGTGATCGGATGTTACAGCGCTGCACAAACCCGAGCCCAGCCGGCCTCGAGTCTTGGCGGCTGACGGAGCTTGGTTGAAACTTGAAAGGCGTTTTTAACAAACCTTTAAACACCACTGCATCATGTGTGTGTTTATGTGGGCAACCAGAAGCAACAATATTTGCACTGTAATTACATACATCTCACCAGAAACACAAACATTTAGGTCAGCACCGAACATCAGAGACACGTCTAATAACAACTGATGATATCAGATCTTCATTTACTTAAATAAACGACTGAGGCAGCATTGAAATATGGGTCAAACTAAAAATGGAAAACCTCTTCCTGCATGCAGAGATTTCCATTTCTATAAACCTTTTATAGAAGGTTCATGTCATAAGAGGTTTCTGGGTGCACTGAAAAGGAGGGTTGGTAATAATTCAAAGAGCAGAACGGAACGAAAGGAAAGTAGAAGCAGGAAAAGAACAAATAAAGAAGCAAACAGAGAGAAAGACATTGGAAAGCAAGATGGGGAGAAACCTTTGGAAGAGTTTTGAGGGAGTCAAAACAATTCTTACCAGATAAGGGGGGACAAGACAGGAGAAGAAACCTTACATGTGTGTAACACTATTTTCGCCATTTTTGTTGCTGTTGGCAACACCTTAATTTTTTCAAGAGCCATACTTAGTGAACAGTAACTGATCGATAATCTTGATCTTCTAGAGACTTCGTGCTTTTTAAGTGATACACTTTTTGACTCTGACCTTTATGAGATATAATAAATTCACATTAACTTTGTGAGATTCCATGTGCCAAGTGGTGATAGCTCTTTTTGTTAAGAATCTAACCCATCTAATTTCTTCAACCTATCCAGTCTTCAACGTCATAGTTAGGGATGAACCGATCCATTTTTCCACTTCTGATACCGATATTGATATCAATATCAGAGTTTTGGTATCGATTGATAACGATCCAAAGCGGAATGACTTAAAACGTTTTGGTGACATAAATATATTGAATTGTAAATTAATTTGATAACTCTGCACAAATACAGCACACTTAGATACACCAATAGCTTTACAAGCTTGGTCAAACATAAAAACAAATTGAATTTGTTCAGTCAGTGAAGTTAGGAGTATAACAGCCAATGTAACTTATCCTTGGTCAAAAACGTACACATAAACTGTAACAAACCCTTCAAATTGTTCAGAAAGTTAAAATACAAATTCTAAATACAATGTAATAAACCATGATGTTGCTCAGAGCACAAAGCATAGAGTTAGACAGAATAGATCTGCCCTTATGGATCAGGCACATTGTTACAATACCAAATCTAGAATTTTTTTCAATATTGGAACAAATACAGATATCAGCATCTCATCATAGACAACTATTTTAAAGACATCAGCTAGGAATTAAATCAGTCATTTTGATTTTGATTAACTAATTGTTATCAAATGATTCATAATAAGTACACAGAATGACAGATATGGGTCTGTCCTTTGCAGAAGCGTTTATATGAGTCCCACCTGGCGTGGCCGTGGGCGGCAGCCAAGTGTAAGGGTGTGAATCCATTTTCATCCAAAATGTCAGCAGGCAGCCCTGCAGACAGCAGCAGCTTCACACACTCTGAACGGGAGAAGAGCAGAGGTGGAGGAGAGGTGATGTAGCAACTGGCTCGAAACCAGTAGAGGCACCCACACTTACACAAAAAAACACAAGCCAGAAGACATAAAGTTATTACATGTATAAATATTTTATGCAATTCATTATGCACATAAAAGTCAAAATGTGAAATGAACTTTGCTTTGTAAATAGACTTACACATAAGTGTTGTCACATAAGTTAATATGAAATACTAAAGATGAATCGATGGATTTAAAGTTTGATAGGTTTGGAAAAAATGTGGTTGTGAATTCCAAAGAGAGGAGTGGCAGAACAGCCTGGGAGCCTCAGAGGAAACTCCCTGGGGGCCACAATGCCTGGGGGCCACGGCTCAGATCAGGACAAACCAGAGCAAAGAGCTGCTGGGCCAAAGCTGTGCTGGTTCCATGAAAGTAAGGAAGATCTGACCCAACAGGAAGTGTTCATCGTCCTGTCCCATTTCCTGGCATCAGAACAGGCCTGACCACAGAAAAGCTTCCTGTTTGAATTCTTGTTCTGAATTCTTCCCGAATTTTAAAATACTTTACACATTTTGTTGTACAGACATTTAAATACACCAATAGCTTCACCATCTTGGTCAAACATGGAAAAACAACTTTAATTTGTTCAGTCAGTGCAGTTAGGAGTAGAACAGCCAATGTAACATAAATAATAAAGAAACTGAAAGTGGCAAAAACAATGGGGTGACTATCTTACAAAAGTTCCTTCAAATGGTTCAGAAAGTGCAATAAGGAATTCTAAATATACTATAAAATAAATAATAAAGCATGATGTCACTCAGAGAACATAGCATAAAATTACACTGAATAGATCTGATCTTATGGATGGGGCATATTGTCTCTGATACCCAATCTAGACTAGTTTTCCATATTGGGGTACAGATATCAATATTGGACTGAGGCATCTATAAGCAAAAACATCTATTTTAAAGAATATTAATGCAAGACAGAATGAGGTTTGTCTGATTTCTTTGTCCCTCAGGTTCTAGACACATTCATGAATCAATGATGACCAAACATGTCTGCCTAGAAACCAGCAGCAAAGAGGACACAAAGATCTTCAAAGGAGTGCATCTCTCGGTTCTTGTAGTTTGTGTTTGTCAGATGAATGAGCGTGTAATGTTTGCTGATGTTACATCTCCTACATGACAGCCCTGCATTCTCCTTTACAATCTAACAGCAGCAGACATAATGGGATCAGCCACAGCTCATGCAGTTACCAGCGTCACATCAGTCCACCTCTGTCTGATCTCTGCATGTAAACGTAGCGGCCGTACAGGTCCACCTCCGGCTGGACCGTTCATCTCTTCTATCAGTTATTTCTATAATATCAGCCCATCAATTTAAATCACCAATAAATAAATTAAAATGTTACATTTTATATACCCAAAAGGGTTTATATTAAACATTTTACACAGTGATATAGTTGTTACAACTTTTGCTTAATGTAAAAGTTACATTAACTTTGTTAATGCAAGAACTACAGTATGTTCTTGCTTTGTTTTCCAATCAAGATGAAGAAATCTATGGTGTAATTATTATGTGTATATTAGGTGTATTATTATTTGTCTCCTCTTTTTGGTGTGCTCTACTTTAACTCCAAGCAAACTGAATGAGCAAACTTCCAAAATCACCAGCTTTCAACAAAAGATTACGAGATTTACTTACCCGTTTGTCCATTCTGAGCAGCAGCAAACAAGGCAGAAGTTTGGTTGTAACTGAGGTGGAAGTTTGGGTCAAGAAGATTGGGCAAAGTTTCCAAAGTAGTGGTAGAGGCGATGTCAATGAGTGAGGTGATAGGAGTGATACTTATGGTGGTTCCGTTCGAGTCTGGTTGGTTAAGCAGCATTGACAATAAAGTGACATTTCCCTGGGAAGCAGCTTGGAGGAGCAGGAGGGGCCTACTGTCCAGGGCAGCAGGCCCACCGCTACTTAGAGAGGAGACTACGGAGGGACACCAGCCTGCAGGGTGGAGGGAGGAGGAGGAGGAGGACAGGTTAAACTAGGACGAGGAAGACCAGGAGTGAGACTAGAAGTGCTGAGCAAGGGAGAGCAAGGGCATGAGAAGGTGGAAGGGAAGGAGAAAATGTTCAGTTTTCACACACACTTTACAGAGCAAGCTCCTACGTAAACATTTCAGGGCAAAACCAGAAGCATCACATTCATCAGTCTAACATGTGGGCAGGCAAACATTGTTCAAACCAACTATTGAACAGTCAAACAAGTTCAATAACAACAAAAAGGCAACTTGGAAAAATGCAAAGCATAGTAACAAAAACATAAAATTAACAATATTTCATGCGCATGGAACTGCATGTCCTAGTGATGAAGGATCAGACACCAAGATAAAATTCCATAATCCAAAACTTGATCCTAGATTTGATTGTAATTTTATCAAGGTAATTAATTTTAATGTTAGAAACAGATATGGTTCAACTTTTGCAGGTAAAGTTAAGGTTCCCCTGATGAAATCATACAAAACACTAAATATCAATAAAATACACAAATCAAACTTAGTGGAGATTATGTCTTTGTCTTTTGGGGACAGTAAAAGTATAAAAAGTTTCTGTAGAACTATTACGTTTTGTGTGATGTCATCAGAAAGGCTAATAACTCTGACCAATAGAGAAACTTTAAAGACTAATAAACTCTCCTGTTTTTGTTGTTCAGTCAACAGGTGATTTTCAACAAGTGCTTGAAAATCTATATTGAAACGCTTAGGATTTATTCACTAAAAATCTTTGCATTGTAAAAAATTATATAACTTTTTCCTGATTACACTTACATACAGCCAATGCAAACCATTTTTTAGTGCTAGCAGATGAGAACGGTCTGTATAAGCTGTGGTACATCTAATAAAAGACAATGTGACAGCAGCAAAATACAAAGACAAAGACAAAATACAAACAGCATACAAATTTCAGGAATATGTTAATCACTTAGCAACATTGATAAAAATCACAAAATTCCTGAAAAACATAATCGTAACTTGTTAGGGGAAAATGACACATTTTATGTAAAATTATTTCAACAACACAGACAGAAAAATGTTAGAAAATACTTTTGCTGTTTAGCGAATAGACACTTTTACAATAGTGTTAAAAACAACAACTAATACTGCTACTTCATTCAAAACTGAGTTAGAAACATATCGACTAAATCTATTATGATTAAGTCCGCTTATTCCAAAGATTTTGTAGTGTTTTTTCCCACTGTTTAATGTATGTGTTATCAGTGAGCTTGTATCTGGTTGGTGAGCTTAAGAAGAAGCTACTTGTTTGATTGTCACACAACTTAAGATCTGTTGCGCAAATCCAATTAATGCTGATTCAGAACTTATTTGAAGATTTAATTTTACATTTTGCTCAAAGCAACCAAATCTGGCAAAGTCAAAGTAAATAAAGTATCTTGCAAAAGAAATCATACATCTTTAAATTGTTCAGTTTTTTCTGCTACAAACTCACTTTTGTGCATATATTTACAAATTTATATCACCAATCAACAAAAAGTAGCAGATAGATGCTAAGTGGAAGGAACATTTCACATGGTTTTCACAGGTTTTTGTTATAAATAAAAACCTTAAAAATGTCATATTTCGCTCCTGAGTCAATTCTTGGACTCATTAACCCTGACTGGCTGTGTTAGCCCTGCTGGAGAAAGGTATCCACCAGCATAAGGTGCAGGGCAATCAGATAATTTCTTCTTGTTAGGATGGGCTGCCTAATGTAAAAACTGCTCCTTAAAATGTTTAAAACTTTGGGATACAGTGAACCCTCGTTTTTCGCGGGGTTGCATTCTGAAAAGAACCCGTGATAGGCAAAATCCGTGAAGTAGTTACCTTTATTTTTTACAATTATTATACAACATAATTAAATACTCTACATTGAAACCAAAGAACAAAACCTGTTTTCAGGCCCAAGCATTTTTTAAACAAATATAACGCTTTCTTACAGTAAAATAATCATTTTAATCATCAATACGAAGTACAGTAGGACAAATTGTGACTCACGTATTTCACTGTTCCTCTGACTGTGACGCTGCGGCCTGACTCCGCTCTCTAGTGTCTTTTTCTTCTGAAGCCTGTGGTGCAGGTGTGTTTTTTCGTAAGAACATAGTTATCGGTAGTTGTTGTCACTATTTTTTTTTCTTCTGGGCAAAAACATTTACCAAAATTTGCCAAGCTGTATTACGTATATTTAAATACCATAACATTATTGGCACACAGGTAGAGAAGAAGCGTGGAGACTGTTTAGCCAAATCAGGATGCAGAACACAACGCACAGTGAAAAAAAACTGCACAAAAAACTCAGCGAAGAAGCGAGGCCGTGAAAGGTGAACCGCGTTATAGTGAGGGTTCACTGTACTCCTTTACAAGCCAATCCTACTTTAAACAGAGTTTAAACCACAACTTTATGAATAACTTGGTTTTCTGATAAAGCCAGGACAAATATTACTAATATTTGCTTGGGGCAAATTGATTGACTTTATTGAGAGGCATCAGTGTAAAGAGGGCTGGATGGCACACCCTTCAACAGATTTGTATTTGTTAAAAAAATTTAAAACTGTATATTATTCTTGTTTCCTTTCACAATTACAAATTACTTGTTTCTATTCTATTAAAATCTTAATAAAACAAATTAAAGCTTGTGGTTGTATTGTGAGTAATTCTAAGAAACTTCAAGATCTATAATTAATTTAGCAAGGTGCTGTAGATAACCGTTATATTATTATACAAGTCTGTCACCCACAGTAATAATGGAGTGAATAAGACTGTTACATACATTATCTCATTGAATATTGATGAAATTATGAATCGTTTTAACCAAATGAATAAATTAGACGAACAGATAAGTGAAAAAAACAATGATAATAGATGATAGCATCTTGCAAACAGAATCAAAGAGATTATATAAGAGTAATAAAGTCGGAGTGGGGAAGCATGCTGCGTGTGATGTTGAAAAGCAAGAATTCAACAGGGGGATGAATAACAATGAAAATTTACAGACAGTTCAGTTCTGTAATTAATGGCTTGATATATATATATATATATATATATATATATATATATATATATATATAGATAGATATATAGATAGATAGATAGATAGATAGATAGATAGATAGATAGATAGATAGATAGATAGATAGATAGATAGATAGATAGATAGATAGATAGATAGATAGATAGATAGATAGATATTTGGGAAAAATTAACCCCAAATATTCCACTAAATCTTGATTTCTGAACTCTTCCTGAGTTAAAACATTAGTATTGTTGTTTATAAATGAATTATGAACTAGTTTCCTTTGCATTATTTGAGGTCTGAAAACTGAAAGAACTGCATCTTTTTTGTTATTTTGGCCATTTTCTGCAAATAAATACTACGTATTCACTTAGAATTTCAGAGGCATGTTGTCAGTGATTCATGAACAATGTTCATTTAATTCAAACATAAACCTATAAAGAGTAAAATCAGAGGAACAATTATATATATATATATATATATATATATATATATATATATATATATATATATATATATATATATATATATATATATATATATAATATATAAATATAATTTAAAACAGGGCATGAATGTACATTAATTAATTCAAAATGCATACTTTGTAACATTCCACAGGAAAGTTTTAGAATATATTTAATAACGACTGTGTTGTTAGAGCTTTCATTGTCATTTCTTTCAGATTTAAAGCAAAGCGAAAAAGTTAAGATAATATGCATACCACTTGATTAGGGTTTTAGTAAAATGAGTAAAATTTTTGAAAAAACAAAAAAGGGTCATTATTTTTAATCATAGCAAGTGAAAATATACGACAACAGCAAAAATGAGATTGCTGAAGCGTTTAACAACAATTGGTTAGTGGTTCACATTCATGAAAGATGAGACAGGAAAAACAGTGTTCAAAGTTAACTGATGATGGCATGCTATAAGAACTGGAGGTAGGGAAGGAAAAAGCAGCCTCTGGCATCAGCTTCAGAGAGGACAGGGGTTACTTATAGAAAGGCCAAACCAATCAGAATACACAGGAGAACCAAGGACCTCTGGCTGCCTCAGCTCAACACTATATTCAGTTTCCCCTAAAGTTGTCAGAGTGTGATGCTGACATGGCTGAGGTGGCCAACATGTGATAAAAGAGCTGCCCAGAGACCAGGACTTATTAGAGGAAGAGAGATGAGTGAAGGGAGAGTGCAGTGAGCAACATCAGACTTGGCCTATGAGGTATTCTGCCTTGCACAAGTGTGACTTAATCACTATGCTCTGCTATCCTGGACAAGTGCAAAGGTCACTTTGAAAGACTCTTAAGGAAAATAAAAAGGCAGCAGTAGGAGCTGGAGGGAGAGAGAGCTTGTAGGAGCCCCCGTTACCTGATGCTGTTGCCAGGGGGCTGCCTGCTGAGGCACGGGAACTATAGGAAGATGGAGCACTAATGGATGTGGAGGGAGGGTGTATGGAGGAGGGGCTACTGACAGTAGTGGCAGGACTGATGTCTTGGAGGGACTCTGCACATGCTGTTGCTGCCTGCCGCTGAGGTCCCCGACCGGGCCCTGGCGAGCGGGAGCAGGCACCCACCTGAGAGGCAGTCAGGGCTGGGACCAGGTCCAGGGCAGGTTTTGGTGGCAGCTGGGGTGTGGCCGGCTTCAGGCCGGCCCCAGGGGAGCGACTGCTTTCCCCCACTACCTTGATGGATGGATGTGGAGGTGAGGGGGTCTGGGAAAGCCCTGGTTTTTTAGGAGGTATAGGAGGAGGGTTCCCCCGGTCGATCCTGGTCACTGTGGGCGACTTGAGGCCGATGGGATGGCTCAGGCGGCCGGGGAAGGGTCCGCCCTCCGAGGCGGAGTGGGGCAGGGCCGGACGGAGGGGTCCGGCTCCTCCTGCGGGGGGGCTGGTGAAGCGCGACAGGACCTGCGTCACAGTATGACGCGCTTGCTGTTTGGCTGCAAAGTTGTCGCGGTTGGTTGGGGAAAGGTCACGGGCCGGCGGGCTCTGAGATGCCGTTCCATTTTGGTCCTGTTCCTGAAACTTGTAGCGGGCTGCCTGTACGCGAGGGCTCACTCCGGTGGGTAGGCCGTGGGAAGTTTGGCCCTCGGAGCCATTTTCCGTTTGTGCCAATCCTCCTGAGCTGCTGTGGACAATCCCCCTTCCAGTTGTCTTTGGCAAACTAAGGCCCACATAGTTGGCAGGGGCTGGTTTGGCAGGTATAGAGAGGGGAGTCTTCTTAGGACCCTCAGCCTCAGTAGGGGGCACATCCGTTTGACAAGATGCTGCTTGACAGCTTATGGACTCTGTGGCTATGGATACAGATATCATAGCTTTGGGTTTGGGTGGTGTACTGGTGGCAGCAGCAGGTGAAGCAGCAGCAGCGTCATCTTTCTCATCACCCCGTTCAGTTCTGAGCTGCTCCACCTGCTGCCGCAAGCCCTGACTCTCTGCCTCCACTCGTCCCAGCCTGGCGCGCAGCTGCTCGCATTCTGTGTCAAATTCCGACAGCTGCTTCTCCATCTTGGCCTCCATCTGTTGGCTACGCTGGCGCTCACCACCCAGCTCCTCCTGCAATCGGCCAGAGGTGTGACTCTCCTCATCCAGGCGAGCTTGAAGCTCGTCAAAGCGCTGTGACTCCTCCACCACCCGAGTGGCAAGCTGCTTGCACTCGCGCACCAGCATCATGACAATGTGCTTATTCTTCTCACGTTCGTCCTTTAGCTGTGCTGTTAGCTTGCGGTGCTCCTGCTCCAGACTCTGGAGCTGAAGCTTCTCCATCTCCAGCTAGAAAAAGAACAACGCAACTTTAGTGATCAATAGCGTCCATTGTCACGTTTGATATTCAAGCATCTGGTTATGAGGTTTGGCTAATCTAGAGGGCACCTAAATCAAGCTTTTAATGAAGACTAAAATTTAAAAAAAAATTTAATTCTCTGATTTCTATTCTTAATTCCACAATCCACATAATGTTTAAATCATTAACAATTTTTCAAATTAATCAAATGAGCCTTGAAATTAAACCCACCTTAGCAAGTATATTTTGTCAGTCCTCAAGTCGGCTTAAATTCAGCTTGTGTACCAAGACAGATTGAGTGAAGTGTAACTCTGGGTGTCCTACATGTTTTAGATGTTCCCAGTTTCAAAAAGTCCAGATCCAACAGATGGGTTCAGTATCGAGCCTCAACACAGCCATTATTTCAGCTGTGTTGTCGGAGGTACATCTAAAACGTACAGGACCTTGCCTGAACGTGTGTATGGTTGACTCTTGATGCCTTGTCTTTGCCCTGCCTTCTATATCTGGACCATCTGCTATTCTAAGCCCAGCGCTGGCTTCATAGAGAGTCACGATTTAACAGGAGGATCCGCACCTGATTCTAATGCCTCCAGTGCTTTAACAAGTCTCAAACAATACAGCTGATGTCCAGCATTCTCTGTCATTATGTTGACCCCTCCCACTCTTGACCAGCCCATTCATTCACCTACTATGTCCAAAACGATCACAGATTACGTCTCGCTGTCTTAACAGGAAAGGGGAAGGGGTGAGTCAGTGGAGGCTGCTGAAGGAAGTTGGAGGTGCTACAACAAGCTGCTATTTAGTTGAGGATTAATACTTGTGAATGTCACCTACAGAGAGAATTTAGGGATGCTGTGAAGTTTAATGGCACCAAAACCGGGTGGGATATTTGAATCTTTATAATAGATGTTTGTGCAGATTTAAAAATTATTTAGATTATCCATCTTATGTATCTCAAAACATATCACTGTACATGTTTCCTGGTTGGCTGATGGTTTCAACCCTCTATACCATCTGGTCTTGTTAAAGTTTCAGTCATTTGGAGGTACTTCTTAGATATGCTTTAGATTACCAGAGTAGTTTTCAGAGCACCCGCCTCTTTTTATTGAAAAACATATATTGTTGAATCATTTTTCTTGTTTCGTAAGAGGTAACATGTATAGTATGTAACATTAAATACTGCATGTTTTGCCTAGACTTGTGTGGAGACACAAAACAGCCTCTTATCCCATGCCATTGAACACTCTTTAAACACAGATGACTGCTTTTATTACCTAAAACTTTTCATGACACAAAACCATTGTTTGAATGCCAGTTAAAAGCAGGGGTGCACTGATGAGGGGGGTCAGTCAGTCAGTCAGCTTTTTGCTGAGGTAGATAAGACTGCTGATCTCCTAAAATTACAAAAATTGAGGGCAATTTTATGGCTGGCCAATTTATTGGTGCACCCCTAGTTCAAAGTCTAATTAGAAAAGATTAGATTATAGAAAAACTAATCAAAATGGTCTTACTTATTTATTATTAATTTTTTTTTTGAAAACTTCTTAAACAATCCATAACAAATTCATAATTTGTCCCAATTGTAAATATTTGGAAGATGAATTAAATTATCTATATTTTTATATGTTTAATAAGTTACATGTTTCAAAATACTGACAATGTGAACAGCTTCAGCGAGACAGCAGACGGCCTACTTTCTGCTGCCTGTGACCTTCTAGATAATTCAACAGCTTCAACAGGCAGACAGAAAGAAATAAAAAGGATGGGGGATATAAAGATAGAATGGACAATGCTGCAGAAATTCGCTCTAGCCAGCAACCAGAGTCCCTCTGAGAAAGCCAATCCTGGCTCTTTTAGCAGCTTTGATTGGTTGCTGGTGTCACTGGTCAGTTCAAAGGTCTCAGGAAGGAATATACATCCCAGTTTAGTGACACTAAGATCGGCTTGAAGATTTTTTTCCTGACTGTTTCTACATTTACACACTTTGACAAAAATTTAAAAATCTGCCTTATTGCTCTGTAGACATTATTTCTAGGGTTTTTATAAGAGTATACGGACATTTTGTGGTTTTAATAATAAAAAGCTTCAATGTTTCTTGTCCAAAGAAACATTGAAGCAGTTAGCAGCTTGAGTTCCCCGTGTGAAGAACGTCAGCTATGACGACCCCCGGATACAAAGGTCAGTGCTAAAATTTGAATTATTTACAAACTGAATTCATTAGTTCTTGTCTTAAATCCTAGTCATGCCAGGTTATCAAATCGTTGAACTGTCCAGCACATTTCTCCAGCTTCCTGCACATAAACTACCTAGAATAATACAAGTCATCAGCTGTTTTATTGCAGATTTTATTTCAAGAGCCTTGAAAAGTCTCACATTAGGATATTTATTCTCTATCACCTCTCACATTATTACGCTAAGATGCATAGGCAACAGCATAGAGTAAATTGCTGAAGTAAGTTCACAGAAATGGAACTTTGATGAATGTTAGCGTTGCTTATGTTCGAGTAATAATGTAGTTCAAGTTCGTCTGGGTTTATCAGAAGCATCAGCAGACCAGTTGGCTGTTCACGTGACAGTCCACTATGATGTGACAAACTGTGATGTAATCGCTCAGGATTTTAATGCTAAGAGTGAACAGTTTCATTTGGCTGGTTTACTAATATCCTGATAAGCAAGGATGCATCTTAATACATGAAAATAACAAGACCTAAGTCTGACTTTTAGTTTTAGTTTGAGCCTTGAATACTGCTCATTGGGCTGGATAACAATATGTTAAATAGTTTGCTATCAGGATTGATAAAAAGATTTTGAATTTTATCTTTCAGTTCAAAAGCAAAACTCCAAAATAGAGGATACATCTACTGGACAGTGACTCTTTAAAACACAGTTGGATATTCATGACTCCTGTAATATATAATTTGAAACACAAAATATGAGCCTTTTCAGTCTTTGGGTTTTTTGGCGTCTCGGCAGGTTTAGAATTAGACTTCCATTGTGACCTTTATAAAAAAAAATATATGGACTCACGTCTGAACTGGAATATACTAGACTGATTACAAACTTTTGATACATACTGTAGTTTGTGTTTAAAACATACCGGTAAAATCAGGACTTGTTCTTGTGAAGCAAATATCATGCATTGAGTAGACGCAGGATTCATTACACCTCTGATTTTTACTGACCAGTACTTTAATATGTTGAAGTGTAAAAATGTTTCATTCAAAAATTCCTACATTTTCCATTACATTTTTCTGACGGTTTAAAGAGAATCCAACTGAGTGACCCAGAGAACAGCAAGAGTGAGAGACAGAACAACAGAGGGAGCTGAGGGAAATAGGGCAGAGCCTCTCCGGACATCTGGCTGCCCAGTTAATCAGGGCTGCATTCTGTAATCCAGCACAGGCCCATAACAAATACACTCTGGCTTATGTGGACACGGCCGACAAAATCGGAACTGAAATGAAGTTTGTAGGAAAATCTACAACAATATTCCAGCATTTGCCAAATATATACAATCAGACAGGCATTTATACAGTTGTCCTCCTCTTGAAAACGCATTTAAATCATGAAAATATAAATGTAAGTTGTTGTCATAGATAACTCAACTGTCTTCCACTTGTGTTAGCGTTAAATCTTACATTTATTTACCTTTATTTAAAATGGCAGCAGATTCACTCTGGTTAAATGAAAGGCATACAAACAGCTCATAATGTATTAACTCTTTTTTTCCTATGGCTGCAGCAGAGAAATGGTTTGTTGTGATGGTCAAACACAAAGAAAAGAAATTAAGGTTATCACTTACAATCAAATTCAGGGATATTTGCCAGCCAGATGAGGCGGCTGGATTTGTTTTCTGGCACTACTGCTCAGATTAAAGGCTACCTGAAGCAAGGAAGCATCCATTTGTTCCAGCCTCAGCACCATTAGGGATCACAAACTGAAAAACATGAATAGTGACTACCCAAAACTACTTGTATGTAAATAATTCAAATTTTAGCACTGACCTTTGTATCCGGGGGTCATCATAGCTGACGTTCTTCACACGGTGAACTCAAGCTTTATATATACTCAAGATATATAAATACATACATATATCAGAACTTGAATACTACTTTTGTTATCTGAAAAGTCACTAAATACAGCAACAAAATTGCTAAATTTTCAACTGTGGGGCAACTGAGTTTCAGACCTTTACAGAGGTCTAGAAATCAATGGATAAGATTGGTTTCTGATGTGAGCTACAATTTACCAGTACATCCTAATATGCTACTATTTTACGATGGCGTCGCTCGACTCGGCTGGAGCTGCAATGGCTCCTGAAACATGTTGGACATTTATTGGTAAATAAGAAAAATCAAACCGGCTAACTTAACAATACATGTTCAGTGTAATAATGATGGACCAACATACGATCTGCAGTTCATTTTAAAACTGTGCGGATCTAGCATATTAACAATAGTGGACGTTACAATTCTGCAGACTCTGAACAGACTCCACCCGGTGTAGCCAGAACTGACAATAAAGTCTAAGGGTTTACAGATGAGATGATAACAGTTCAATTCGTCTTGCTTTGCTGTTTTCTAGACATTAGATCAGAGTTAGCTGGACTGATCAAGTGAGGGAAGGCCAATAATGAATGAGAGATGATTAGAGCATGCAGGTTGGGCACCGACTCAGTTTGGAACCGTTGAAATATGAGGGTAACTGAAATGTTACCGTCTGATCAATAGATTTCTTACCCTCTTCTGGCGGCTCTCAGCAGCAGCCAGCTGGGCTGACATGCGCTCCTGCATTCTCCTGCAGTGGGCCATGACAGCCTCCAGGATGGAGATGGGGCTGGATCCCAACGGCCGCCGTTCTTTGTCCCCCCCAGGGACTCTGCAGTCAAAGTCTCTCTGAAGAGCCAGGAAGGGGTCAGTCAGGGTATAGTGGCCGTATCGGTCTTGGAGGAACGCCTCCTTCCTCTGAGCCTGAGAAAGACAAAAAGCAAAATGGTTGTTTTATACTCTCGTGTTGTGTATGAGAAAGTCACATGGATTCTGTTCTGATCCTAATTATAGAATTACAGTTCACACCTTTTTAACTATGAAAACAAGAGAGGCTTTAAGAAATTGACTGAAAACCATAATTACTAAGTTTGTAACATCATCCACTTTTTTCACTTCCGATACCCACACTGATATCTGAGGTCTAGTAAAGGCCGATGTCAATCCGATTCAGAAAAACAGTGATGAATTTAATTAAAACATGTCTGTTTTAAAACAGACATAAATGTACTGAGTTACAAGTATATTTGATAAAGCTTGTTGTAAAAACAACTATTTTAATTTCTTCAGTCAGCGCAATTAGGAGTAAAACAGTCAATATAAAATATAAATAATAAAGAAACTGAAAGTGACAAAAACAATAGATTAGCTATGTTGGTCAAACATGAAAAAATAAACAGACTTTCTTTCAAATGGTTCAGAAAGTGCAGTTAGGAATTTTAAATATATTGTAAAATAAATAACATGATGTTGCCTTAATCTGAAAGCATAGAAATAGACTGAATAGAACTGCCCTTATGGATCAGGCACATTTTCACCGATGCCCGATGTGTAACATTTTTTCAATATCAGAACCGATACAGATATTAATATCGGATTGGTGCACCTCTACCAGTGACTGACTGGTTTGGAAACTTCAAAATTAAAGATTGACCAGTAAAAATGTCCAACTTTGCTCTAGCATCATTCATGGACTGGATGTAGAACTTTACCCACCAATCAGTTCATATTTATATAAGTTTCACTGCAGATATTTAAGGTCACACCCCAAATTGTTTTTGAACATAGAGTAAAATATTCCACATTGTATACAGTGTTAGCCAATATGTCAATCAGGTCTTAAATCCATGTGTTTTTCCACATGCAATGACTAAAATGACCATATTGTTACCACTGAGTATAATTTTCATCCCCACCTGCATGTAGTTACCCAGGAGCTCAGTTTCTCTTAGTGCTCCTGAACTCATCACCCACATCTTGCCCCAGCACTGTGGAAAATCTGAGTAACATGGTAAGAACCGTAAAGAGGACCAAAAAAAAGGCTACAAAGGTTGCAGTGTTAAATGTTAAATTATTTGACAATTTTTTGTAGAGGTGTTGGTGTTGGTTCAGAACCAACTATTTTAATTTCCAAAGTTTGTCGTGGGCAAAGATGTACTTAAAGATGTACAGACTAATACTGCACACAATACAGTGGAAACACTAATACAACCCGGTCAAGGTGAAAGTTGTTAAAGCTTTCTGCATCAACAAAGACATTTTAAAGGAAACCATTTGTTTAAAAACGTTCCTTTTTAAGTCAGTTTTTCTATTTTCTATATGCCAAAATAATGAGAAAGAAAAATTTTTAAGGCAATTTTTATTACTTTCTTCAAAATCAAAACATTAAATGCACAAAGATTACTATACTATTTAATCAATTTAAGACATTTTATATAGTGTATTTAAACTTCTGTTTTGAACTGTAGGCTGTTCATCTGTTTTGTGTTAAAGACAAAAAGAAACCAATATTACTGTTACAGCAAAGATCATAGCTGTACAAATTTAGAGACCAATATTTAATTGGTATATCTCTAATAAAATCCTCATGATGTGTTTCAGAATGTTGTTCAGCATAGAAAATAAGCAATAAAGGCAGAGTGACGGTACAAATTGTCTGGCATACTTCTATTTAACCACTTTAGGTCCTAATTCCATCATCCCCATTAGAACCAGATCCAGACTTCCCATCAGCCCTATGTCAGAGCTCCTTTGGTCCCAAACGCTGTGCTGTGGCGTCAGAACCACCCAGGACTGCTGGGAGCCCGTTTGCCCTCCTGACCCCAGCAGCAATCTGCACCACACAGAACACATCCGCTCTCAGGTTACAGAAACACACAGAAGCCGGCTGGGGGAAAAACAAGCAGGGTTCTGAGCTAACCAGCTACATTTAACAAGGATCTGGTGAAATTACAAAGTAAGATTAGTCAAAGTTTCTGGGCACATGTGTTCATGAAAGTTACGGCTCAAAATGTTTGACAATAACTTTATTAGATGGAAAACCATAAACATGACAGTGCTTTGGTTGTTATTGCAGTTTTTCTATCTGCATTATTAAGGATTAACAAAACAATAAACCGAGGCTAAATATTAAACTGATGTAAGTTGGGCTGCAACAAGTGACTGTCTTAGTTATCAATTAATCGGACATAAAATTGCACATTCTGCAAATTTTTCACTTAAGCCTTTTTTATATATAGAAAATTAGAAGCACACTTAAAAATGCTAGTAAACAAAAGAATTCAACTATTTCAATAAGGTCAATTCCCTTTTTTAAAGAAATAGACATTATATTGCAGAAAATATAATAACAGCATTCCTGTAATGAATGCTTGGTCATTTGTAGCAAAGGATGGATCTGCAGCTAGAAAACATAGGTCTAATCCTAACACATCGACATGTTCAGTCCTCAGCTCAGACCTTTCTGCTGGACTTAACATCAACACAGTGTACGGCTGATCTGTTGATTATTTTTTGTATTAACCCATTAATAACTGAACAGCAAAAGATGTCTAATACAAGCATTTTTTATTATTATTTGGAATCGGGTAAAGTTAAACTATTCCACTCAAGAACTTCTAGGTAGAACATATTTACAACTGTTGTGAAAACAGGCATAAAGTGCTGAGATCTTTCCAGGTTAATGTTGCAGGGTATGATGCTATTAGATCTAATTGTTTGATTATCTGCATCTGCAGTTGTTTACCGATCGTGTCTCGATTGGTTTTGTCTGTTTTGATTATCTACATCTGCAGTCTGTTCACCGATCGTGTCTCGATTGGTTTTGTCTGAATCGATGTAGTGGACCACGTTGCTTCTGCTCCTCCATAATAACACTGGAAGCGAAAGGAGTAATGTCGTGTCCGTGTCGTGTCTGCTTTCATTATTCCCCTTTGCAGGAAAAATTCTGACTCATCACTGTCAAGTTTAAATACAGGTTTAAAGCTGTATTTAGGTTCATTACATTTGTTGAATGAGCAGGGAGTGTTTGTGGTCTCTGCGATAATTTGAGTTTTTTTAAGAGCTATATTCACGTTAGCTTTCTGGCTAGCTGCGTCCTATGCTACATTTCTTATTACTATGTGGATATAACCACAATGTTTGTGTACAATGTTCAGCACTCAGTATGTGACAATGTAATGTTTAAAACTGCTCTTGAAATAACATAACAACACTGGAAGCGAAAGGAGTAATGTCGTGTCCTTTCGTTTTTCCCCTTTACAGGGCTATCATTAACTCAGAAAACAGATCATAAAAGCCTGAAAGATAGGCCTGTCACGATAGCAAATTTTGCTGAACGATTAATTGTATCAAAAATTATTGCGATAAACGATAATATTGTTTGAAGACCTTTTTACACTGAAAATGACGTAATAATGCATGCGATTTCCTGCCAAAGATAGATACACTTTATTTTCAGACGAACACTTAACACTGGAACTGATAAACAAAATAAGCAAAACAACCAAAAACAAAAATAAAATGGATTCTCAGTCTCCATGAACAAAAAATGTACTGGGAAAAAAAGACTAAACAACATAAAACCAAAGTGGAAAGAAATACTGCATTCAACCAAAAGAGTGCAGATTATGAAGTCTGTATATTATGTTGCCCTTCAGTAATAATTAGATTTAAATAGAGAAGATGGGCACATCCGACTACTACACGATTTTTTGCTCCTAATTTTTCCCTTCCGACAATCTTAGAACGTTGGTCTTTCTAAGATTGTGTGGTGTGTTATGGTAGATCGTCGTTGCCGCTCCGATCTAAATCAGGGGTTTTCCCCAACTGGGAACTTAACGCAGCCTGTTGAATGTGACAGGCAGCCAATCAGAAAGCTCGATGTGTTTTCTGAGGGGAAATTACGTTGGGGAATCCCAAACAGCTGACACGGCACAACCTGAAGTCCAGCGGACATTGGAGATGATATGTGGAAACAACATTAATGTTTATTCAACATGCAAAGAATATAGAAATGACAAGGGGAGGAATTGGAGCCAAATTGCTACCGCAGTTGATAAACCTGGTAACTTTTCAGCTGTTCTTCGTTACGTGACGTAAATAGGTTCTAATGATTTTCATTCAGTCAGGACTTTACGCTGACACTAGCCACATGCATTGCAGGTAGATTGTAGTAAAGCATTGATTAATGCCTGGTTTTAAAATTAGTTCACTGAACTTGTAGCCATTATTTTGCCCCCCTTGTTGGACACCACACGGCAGGAACGAACCCGATCGAACCGTTATACCTAGGATTTCTGTCGGCTAATGTGTGATCTGTCAGGTTTTGAAAATGGGCCGACAATCAGCCGACAGCTCTAAGATCGTGTCATGTGCGCTGGGCATTACACTGAGGAAATGAGGAAGGGAGGAGTCAATGGAGAGCACCGGAGTTGAGCCTTTTTTCATTCAGTGTCATTAGGTGAAAGAGAAAAAGGTCAGAAGAGACGATAATGCCGATAATTAAAATGACGTCGACAGTTTGAATTTATCATACAATTAATTGATTTATTATTTATCACGACAGGCCTACTGAAAGACATAAGTAATCTTGTATTTTGATTTATTGATGATTATACAAAGAGTTTGGTGTAATTAAAAGCTGATCAAGAAATGAATAACATGATGAATAAAATGGTGAATAGAATTAAACTCAGATGATTATCAAAAGAAGTTATGTTTGAAGAATTAAATTAAAAAGATGATTGTGTTTAATGATTTATGATGATCATACAGCATATATAGAATTGTAACTGAACTAATCATACATTATGTGAAGCATAGTGACATGTGATTCTCATACTGTGTTATAATTAGAGCAGAGGTCAGGGCCAGTAAAGGGTCTGAGCTGAGCGGTAAGGCAGGGGAACTAAAAAGAGGAACTAGAAAGTTTTCTCCAAACCAGATAAAGGAAGTGAAACCAGATGGTCAGTGGACAAACAATAAAAAAGGAGAAGTAAACAAGGCGTTGACTGATGTGGAAAGGTTTATTACTTTATGTGAAGCCATCGAACATTCTAGAAGACACGTAAGCCATACACAACTATAGGGTGAGAAAGTATAAAAACCAATGAAAAGAGGAACAAGTGTTCTTAGTATCCGGTACTGAAGTCAAGCCAACAAGAAGATGCAGACAGAAGATCAGCGGAGGACCGCAACCTGGAACCACGGGGAGGTGAAGACTCTGCACTGCTAGAAAGGGATAAGACCCACCAACCCTCAACCCTGGGTCCTGATTCGACTGCCGCTCTGCGCTCAACCAAAGATCTCAATGCTGCTGCAACAGACTTGGTGAATGGGCAAAGGTGACAGAGTGATGAAGATCAGAGTGTTTGCAAGACAACAGCCAGTTCTGCTTTGCTTCCATTCAGAAGAGTATTTTGCAGTACAAAGACAAGACTCTAACCAAGGACATTGTAGCCTTCTGTTGCTGAGATCATCCATCATCTGGGTATGAGTTGATCTGCACCCCAAAGCCTCGCTCAGTAAATTAGTGACACAGTGTACTGAAAGAGGTTAGGAAAGGATGAAGGTGATTTTAATCATTTTTATTTTTTATTCTTAATTTGTAATCATTGATAATTAACCTGTCTGTCACTTACCCCTGCTAAAAGCTTGCTTTATAAAGATGCATTAAAGTTCTAATGAGATTTGTGGACATTGAAATTAATTGAGTCATCTATTGTTGTTGGTTCTTCTAATTAGTGTAAAACCTATGAACATGTTTCTAGAAATGTGGTGGCTTCAGACGTTCCTTTAGTGTTGGTAAAATAATGACCTTGGGGCTGATGTTGAGCTACTAACAATAGTCTACTCTGTAACAAGTGCTTGTTGTTGATAGGGAGAGAGCTACCGTTAACAAGAGTGGTTACTGAAGTTATGCAGTTGTGAGGGCTACTCAGCCGATTGCTTCTTAACTGAAAAAGGTCATAACTTTTGAAATGTAGGTAGTTAAAGGCCAGATGAGTCTCTCTCAACACCAGCTTAGACAGATTATCTCTCCTACACCTGTCTCAGGGTAAGACTCGATGGTTTTAGAGATTTTCTGGACCCGCTAGACGGAGAGCTGGCCAGTACTCAGTCCATGGGAGTTGTGAGGTTTAGGGTGGGGCTGGCTATTGCGCAATAACACAACCAATTATTTTTTTAAATCTTAAATGTAAAATGTAAATACATTTTGTACAGATTTGGCTTATATCCTGCATTGAGTGTTTTGTTTCTTTCACCTAATGGCCTGTTTTGGAGAGTCTGTCTCCAAAAACAGTTTTTGGAGACAAAAACAGTTTTTACCCGATGGCAATCATGGCACTAAATTCAAAGGCATAAGAACTTCTGTTCTTGACACCACTTTGTTAAAAATGTAAATTCTGTTGCGACACCTCCAGGCGCTGCAACCATCTTCTGATGTCTATTTATTTCTCATTTTGTACTATTTATTTCTTTATCTTTGTATATTATGTATATACACATAAACTGCATCTTAACTCGAGTTGAGCAAATCTCAATCTCGTTGTAATCTGTTGATGACAATAAATCTTATCTTATCTTATCTCTAGTTAACAATTAAATGGTAATTAAATTAGTTGACGATTATTTAAATAATCGATTCATCACCACTATTCATTTCAGCCATAAAAATAAGATTAAGGAACCACATTCTATTTCACATTATTTATAACTTCTAATTTCAGCTTCAGCTGGTCTCAACTCAACTTTATTCCCTGTAATTTGACGGTCAAATAATACGTGATCATAAGAGAAACCCTGTGTGGCTGGAGTGGAGCAGCTGCACAGAGACCAAACCCATTACCCTAAATGGTCTCAAGGAGTTTAATGACTCGGAAAACACACAGCCCCCGTCCAAGCTGGGTAAAGAAAATACCTCCATCAACAAAATGACTGTTCAAATTCCTTTTATTTTGTAGTTCAACGCAGAAGAATAAAACTTTTCACCCCAAAGTTTGTATTCTTGTTTTTGCAGCCTCTGACAGGTGAGGAAAGTAAGATTTTCCAACTGAATGAATATGAGATGGGATGTTAATGAGAGAAAGACAAAGAGCCAGACGTTTCTAAGCCAGGTTGAGATGCCTGGCCAAACAAGGAGATCTAGGTTGGAGAGTTGAATACTAACCCATAAACGAGCACATGAACATAGAGTGAAGTGTGAAGATTAATAGTGAAAGCTTACACAGTTGTTGACACTGAGGGCCGAGTGTGGGCCAGGCAATGTAAACACAGCCATGGAGGATTTGGGAACATGGAGGACAGGGAGGAAAAATACAGAGACTTGTTGGAAACTTTGAGGAAGAGATGTAAGACCTAAATTAAAATTTGCTGTAATTCAAACAATATATGTCAAACGATCACCTTGAACTCCACTTTCTCAGAAGTATTTGAAATAGACAGAAACATCAACTTCAGTGAAGAATTTAAGTCTTTAAATTTCATCATCAACCATTTTCTGAGCAATTTCACTCTAGTAAATAAGGACTAAGAAAGTACTTGTACACATTTCGTCACATAACAACTACAAACTTTAAGGTATTCTATTGAAATCAAGACTAAAGGTTGACTATGTTGGTCAAACATGTCAAAATAAACTGCAACAAACCTTTCAAATGGTTCAGAAAGTGTAATTAGGAATTATATATTTAATGTGAACTGAACAATAAAGCATGACGTCGCTTTGAGCACAAACCATAGAATTAAACTGAATAGATGTACCTTTATGGATCGGGCACATTGACACTGAAAAATTCTGATACCCGATCTAGAATTTTATCAATATCAGGACCGATACAGACTGTTGCATCTCTAATTACAGTAGGCACAGAAGAAAAGCTTTCCAGTTCTTTATTCAAACAGAAAAATCTAGTTCAATGGGGTAAAATTTTGTAATACAGATTCTAGTCCTCCATGTTCCCAGTCTCTTAAATCCTCCTTTAGAGTTAAATTACCTTGAAATATCAGTGGAACACTAAATTCTTATAGTAGTCTCTGTTTTTCATTCTCAACAAAAATATTTACCTACCAGGTGGGAGGGAGTGCTGGGGTGATTACATGCTTGTAACTTTACAGTATTTACAAGTGCAACAGCGGAGTCTGAGTGAGACGTCATTATTATTAGCATCAACCTTTACAAGCATGCTGAACCTGGAAGGTGACAGGGTTCACTGGACCCAGACGGACGGGAGACACTATCAGGAATTGGACTAGCCAATGAGACTCACTGGAGGGAAGTGCCGTAGCAACACATGATGAGAGAAAAAAATGGAGAATACAATGGTGCAGAGAAAAACTCAAACAACTTGGGGAAAACAAAAGGGGGAAAAAAGGAAGGTCAAATCAGGGGAGCTGTTACTTTGCCAATAAGCTGATCAATATTAGATAGCAGGAACCTTAATGAACTTAAAGAAGAATGGACCAGAATTCCTTCACAGTTAGACTGAGAACAAGCACTTCAGTTTCCAGCTGTGAAAGGTTTTCTATTAGATTAGAAATCATGGATTTCATGGTTATGAGAAATATTGTGCTGTTTTATTATGGTTTGATTCTGTGCCACAGGGTCTCGTTACGTCCCTTTCAATGCAGACACAGCATTTCCCTCCACTAGAGCGATCAATGTGTGCAAACAGATTTGATTAGACAGCCCGAACGAGACAATTTGAAGGACAGCAGAGGCTTTGGACAGCTGAGCTATGGGGAAGGAATGGCATAAATTAATTTAGGACAAAAGGAAGGAACAGATGCAGAGAGGGAGAAAGGGGTAAAACTATGCTTTGACACATAGAAAGTGAAGAAGATGGGTAGAGCCAAAAATAGATAGAAAAGGAGGATGAAGCAGAGACAAAATTGACTGAGAGTAAAACCAGTGTCGTTCACACAGAGACATAAGCTCCCACAGTTATGCAACATGTTAATGGTTCATATTGCTATGGAGGCTGAAAAGCATCAAGAAGTTCTCTAGAAACTGTGCAGTCATTCTCATCTCGGATGGAAATTTTTTTTTATCATGTTATATAATATAAAATGGTTCCATAACCCTAAGTCTGTTGCAATGGGGTACTAATCAGTTATATGCATAATACACAATTAATTTATTATGGGATCAATAATTATTTTTTGAAGGTCAATTTTGTTTACAGAGACTTCATAGTCTCATTTTTAATCACGTTCACGTCAATCATCAGTGGTGTATGGCTTTTATTTCTTTTTTTATTTGTTGTTTTTGGTTGTTGAGTTTTATTTTTTATATTTAAAGGGGCAGTATTGTGTAAAATTGACTGTTTTGTGCTTTACACCATATTATACTGTTATTCCCTCATCAAAAACACATCTGGAGTCCCTACTTCTCAGTGCAACGCTGGTAAAAAAAAAAACGTTGTTAAAGGGTTAATAGGGGAGCCATGTTTTGTTCACTTCCTGAAGGCGGAGTTTCAAAATTAGTAGTTTTTAAAGAGACAGAAGTCCAATTTCAAGGGGTTAAATTACAAAGTAAAAATTATTTTAAGTCATGTTTGATATACTCGGCATTTTTTTAACCACTTAAGTTAACATAGTTACTTCACTGTGCTATAAAATGGCACTATGTGCCAGGAAAATACAGAATACTGCCCCTTATGTCTTAAAGTTTGGAGTGTTCTTTACAAAATTAAAGTTTATTGGTCTTTGAGAGGGCAAACTTCTTTATTATGTCTTTACCTTTATGTTAGTGAAAAAACAAAACAACAATTTTATCATTTATTGCAGTAATTTCTGGAACAATTAATTGTCCTGCAAAATTTGTTATCATGACAGACCAGTGTATCACATGAATACTGCTTGTCTTTGTAATCCAGTTGGAAAGCAATATTGATGTCTCCAGACTATTTATACTTTATACAGTGGCATCAAGTCTGAATCTGCTTTCTCTGTTCATCCAGAGATGTTTCAGAGTGGGAGGAGGTGGCGGTGGGTCATGAAGGCTCGCCGCCCCCAGGCGTCAAGCTGACAGCAGTGAGAAACCAGGCCAAAGTTATATAAGCATCCCAGCAGAGGAGAGCACAGGCTGACAATGATTGGCTAGAGGGTTTTCATCACTCTAGTTGAAGTGAGATTGAGCTTCAGAGGTCAGCTGAACATTTGGGTCATGAAGGTTGTGCATTTGAACAATCAGATTTAGCAGAATCAGACGTTCCTTTATGTACGTCCTGCATTACTAGGCAGACCCTTGATGAAACCCTAAACTGTGACTTCTTCCATGGAGAGGCAGCTTTTCCACAAATGTTTTATGAGCTCATCTGACAAACATATATGAAAGTTTGATTAGGCTTCAGATGCTCTCTCACAGACATCTACAGAAACACCTCTCACACATACACACACACACGCACACACACACACACACACACACACACACACACACACACACACACACACACACACACACACACACACACACACGCTAACACTCACACGCATGTAACCCGAGTGTCATTTTAACCTTTATTTCCTCATTCTCCGATTTTCCACTCTTTAGCATTTTATATCTCAAATCTCGCGATGCTTTTAATAGAATGAATAGCGATTCTTGCGAGACTATTATATAGCCAATTGCAGTTGGGGGGTCACATGTCCGGCCCAGTTTACCTGCTAGGTATATTAGCTGTAGTTGGAAGGAGGACACGTTGGAAGGAGCAGAGCTGCAGGTCAGTTAAAGCGTGGTGTCATTCATTTTCCATAAATCTGTACGATGCTCACTTAATGTGCTGAACTATAGGAGCCAACTATTGTGAGCCAGAAGGGAGATGAAAAAGACCCGGTAGTGTGAGATAAAAACTGCGGAACTCGTGAGTGTTTTCGTGCGTGACTTAGCGTTAGCTTATAATCACTGCTGTTGGGTAGCCGCTAAATTATTGACTGTATACTCCTTTTGATAAACAAAAAGGTGGCTTAAATATTAAGCACTGGTTTAAATTAGAATTTTACATTTCATGTTGTTGAGACGTTTACTCCAGACACGCACCATACATGCACGCACACACAAACTACAGACACAAAGATTCTACACAAAAGCCTTTTGTTTCATATGGAAACTTTCTGTAGAAACGAAACTTAACTTTAGTTAATTTAGAGCAGTGGTTCTCAAACTTTTTTCAGTGATGTACCCCCTTAAAAATATATTTTTAGTCAAGTACCCCCTGACACGGGCAAAACATTTTTGGAATTAAAAAGAGGTACAGTGCTGTAAAATCACTGTCTGATTTATTAAAGCCAAACAACTTATATCAGTGAACCTGACAAATGCATCCATATTGCAAACATTGCATGGTTAAACAAAAAAGAAAAACAGAAGACGGTGACCACCAGGAAGGTATAAAATCAGTCAAACCGTTTTATTTTAAAGGATATTGAAACTAAATACTGAATATAAAATTCAGTGCATGAACACACATTTATATTTTTTCGAACTTTTTACAAAATAATTTTTCCCAAGACTTATTATGAGGAGCCTACTGATTTTTTAAAGATATTTTGAACAGCTTCACGTACCCCCTGCAGTACCTCCACATACCCCCAGGGGTACACGTACCCCCATTTTGAGAACCACTGATTTAGAGTATGGATGACCACTGGGAGGACCTTTAGTGACGGGACACATCAGCAGACCAGGAGGCGGAACTTAGGATATAAGCAATGTGTCTTCCGTGTTTGAGCAGATGCTGTATAATTTCGGTTATATTCACTCCACAACAAATTAGCCTGTGAGGGTAAGCGTCTCTCTTTTCTAGCGCTAAAAAAGAATAAAATAAGTAAAGTCTGATTATTTGTGTCGGCTGATTTCCTGCATGTGTGGTCACATGGTTCCGGTCCATCAGTAAACTCATATGATAACAATGTCAATTGATTATATGGTGTATATTTATTGAATGTTTCATGAATGTAATTTATATTGAATTTTAGATTTATTGAAATTGCAATTGACTAAACATGATTGTTTAGAATTATTTATAGTACAAAGAGATCCACTTATTGAATTGTGTATACACTAGGAATGTTTAGATTTTATATATATATATATATATATATATATATATATATATATATATATATATATATATATATATATATAGAGAGAGAGAGAGAGAGAGAGAGAGAGAGAGAGAGAGAGAGAGAGGAAATTGTCCTGTTTTGTTATTCAGGCCAGGTTGATGGTGAGCTAAAAGACCAGGCCTAGAGCCAAGGACAGATTTCACTTTTGGGTGATTGAAGACTTCTGCTTTTCTACCAGGCTGGTAGGAGAATTCTTGCAGCCAACGAATGATTCTGTTCCTACTTTGATCTGACTTTTGTTCACCCAGGACTTGAACCAAGCACTGTATAACTATATTGTTTGAGAGCCCTAATTAATCCCAATTTGGGGTGGATGGACTAACAGGTGTGGGCTTATTAATTGTGGAACTTTGGGAACGATTGATTAATTTAGTTTATTTGTTGTTCTTTTTATTTTTTCCCCCCATGTTTTGTTAATGGTCATTTGGATGTTCCCAATGCAGTTGTAAATATGTATATATATTATTCACATTGCAAATATAAAACACTCGCAACTGCAACTTCTAGCCTACCTGCTCCTTTTTGAGTCGTACCTATCTCCTGAGGAACAAAACCAGCCATTTATCTTATTGGTCAAAATCCATTTATATTGAATAACAATATAATATATTGTTATTTTTACAAATATGCTACACACACATATATAAATATGCAAACAATTTGAAGCAATAGAAACACTGGTTTATATTTTATTAATGCAACTTGTCTACTATTTGTTACTATCAACCCTGATTGAATAAAATCAATCAAACAATTAAGATTTCATCTCCAGATATCCTTTTTGTAGTCTAACACTGCCCTGAAACATGTAGGCAACCAGCTTCTCCATATGATATGCCTGAACAGCTTTGATAGAAAAATAAATGTAGAAACTCTTAATATTGATTAATCCAGTGCTACATTTCCTGTTACTTTAAGGGTGTTTCCACATCTGATTGTCCAGTAGACTCAGTTTGATAGGAAAATTACAACATTTGTTCCATTTTCAGCTGCTGCAGTTCTCTTACATGCTGCAAGGTGTCAAACGTAGCAAACTCTCCGAGAAACCTGTTTCCCTCGCCTGTGATGGTGCTGTACCAAGAACCAGTGAAGGAAATAACACAAAAACCTCTGAAGAAGATACTGAGCACAACTTCCTTCCTCATAAATTGTAGGAAGGAAGTCCATAAAAATGGAGTGGTGTCAGATTTTAGGGTTTGTAGGATTTCTCTTTTTTCTTTGGCAAAAGGCCACAATCCATTTCTCCCACTAGCGCTAGACTCACATTTGTTTTACCCAGAATGCCCTGCACTATAGTCCACTTCCTGTTTTTTATAGCGGTCTCTGGTCCACTTGAGGTTCACGTGCATTTAAGTTCACTTCAACCAAACCGAGACCTAGGTTTTAGGTGGGCCACAGTGTGCTATTTTGGTCCGCATCAGAGCTTGATTACATGTTCACACCTCCCCAAACAAACCAGACTTTCAGGCAAAGGAACTACAGTTCAATTAAAGTGGACTAAACAAGGCTGGTGTGAATACACCCTTATTTTCTTGCATGTTGAGAAGAAAATATTCTTTGTTCTTTGTAATTTTCTTTGTCATTGTCTCTTTTCCACAGAAAAAAGCCTTAAAATGGAATTGTTAAAAATTGGGAGATAATTTCTGTTCGTTTGTCCAAGGACAGTGGAGGGTTACTTTTTTTTTCAAAATAAATAAACTAACAATTAAGGATAAGCAGTCCCTCATCCTGTTACAATGGAAACATTGATTTGTTGACTGCATAATACTTCATAGTAGCTAGATTTGCAAAAGCATAAATATCAGGAATGTCCTGCCCAACCCCTGTCATGACACTATAACCCCCTGGGTGACCATCCCACAATTTCAGAATCCCTGCTCCTCCTTCCCCATGCCATCCCACAAAGTGGATCAAGTTGGTGAGTAGATAGGAGTAGATTCCCTGCATAAATTACAAACTGAAACTCGGTTGGTTGGGAACAGAACAACAAAAGGCATAAGTCACAGAAACCAAAAACACTCCCTGTATACAGCAAGTAGTTATACTAGTTGGAATCTCCTTTTGGAGTATATAGCTCCAGTTTTCAGTCTTACCACTACAGCTAAAAACAGTTCATGTTTGTTAAATGTTTAGTTTAAGCGGTGACATTTTGTTTTGTCTGCCTGGTTCTCTGGCTTGCACCAAACTTGCCTTCTCTAGGGGAAACTGAGTGTTTTAAAGTTGGACACGGCTCTGCTCTGGTGTTTGCAGGTATTGCTTTGCTCTGTTTGTTCAGTTGTTCAAACTTGGTGAGTTCTGTGATTTTTAAGTGAAGTGTGTGATATGAGAGATTATAGGCCTGTCAAAAAACGGTAAATCAATTAATCGTATGATATATTAAAACTACCGACGTCATTTTAATTATCGGCATTATCGTCTCTTCCGGCATTTTTCTCTTTCAGCTAATGACACTGAATGAAAAAAGGCTCAACTCCGGTGCTATCCATTGACTCCTCCCTTCCTCATTTCCTCAGTGTAATGCCCAGCGCACATGACACGATCTTAGAACTGTCGGCCCATTTTCAAAACCTGACAGACCACACATTAGCCGACAGAAATCCTAGGTATAACGGTTCGATCGGGTTCGTTCCTGCCGTGTGGTGTCCAACAATGGGTACAAAATAATGGCTACAAGTCCAGTGAACTCATTTTAAAACCAGGCATTAATCAATGCTTTACTACAATCTACCTGCAATGCATGTGGCTAGTGTCAGCGTAAAGTCCTGACTGAATGAAAATCATTAGAACCTATTTACGTCACGTTAACGAAGAACAGCTGAAGAACAGCTGAAGAACATCTTCAATTTCCTGAGGGAGTCTTCCCAAGGGATCAATAAAGTACAAGTCTAAGTCTAGTCTAAGTCTAAGTCTGAAAAGTTACCAGGTTTATCAACTGCGGTAGCAATTTCGCTCCAACTCCTCCCCTTGTCATTTCTATATTCTTTGCATGTTGACTAAACATTAATGTTGTTTCCAAGTATCATCTCCGATGTCCGCTGGACTTCAGGTTGCTGTTAGAGATTCCCCGACGTAATTTCCCCTCAGAAAGCAAGGAGGGAATCTGCCTGTTACATTCAACAGGCTGAGTTAAAGCACCCAGTCGGGGAAAACCCCTGATTTGGATCGGAGCGGCAACGACGATCTACCATAACACACCACACAATCTTAGAAAGACCAACGTTCTAAGATTGTCATAAGGGGAAATATAGCAGCAAAAAATCATGTAGCGTGAACTATTGCATCAGGTAGTCGATGTGCCCATCTTCTCTATTTAAATCTAATTATTACTGAAGGGCAACATAATATACAGACTTCATAATCTTTTGGTTGAATGCAGTATTTATTTCCACTTTGGCTTTATGTTGTTTAGTTTTTTTTTTCCAAGTGAGTTTTTTGTTAATGGAGACTGAGAATCCATTTTATTTTTGTTTTTGGTTGTTTGGTTTATTTTGTTTATCAGTTCCAGTGTTAAGTGTTCGTCTGAAAATAAAGTGTATCTATCTTTGGCAGGAAATCACATGCATTATTACGTCATTTCCATTAAATCAGTGTAAAAAGGTCTTCAAACAATATTATCGTTTATAACAATAATTTTTGAGACAATTAATCGTTGAGCAAAATTTGCTATCGTGACAGGCCTATGAGAGAAGCTCTTGGACACAAGCCCTAGGTTTTACTGGGCCTTTTTCCTTTCATCTCTGCTGATTAAAGCTGAAGGCAACACACACTGAGAATTCAGTGTGTTTTGAGTCCTTACAAGTGCTGATGATAAGTGTGTGTAGTTTTTCTTTGCAATTATTTGAGAACTGTGTTATTCATACATGGTTGAAGCTTGAAATTGTTCTCTATACAATTGTAGGTTCTCCAGCATTGGGTTAAATTGGATATAAACAGCTGACATCAGAGACTTTGACATGTAAGGACATGAGTGCTCTGTAAATTGTCACACACATTGTAACTAATGAGCACTATCATCTCTGTCAAAGGGTCATTCTGTGCTTTTGCCCAAAGAGACTGTGGGGGTTTAATTGTCCAGCAAGCCTGATGAAATAAAAAGTTGTTTCATTCTAACTTGTTGAATCCATAGTTCTTCTGTTAAATCGCAGACTACAATTTTCTCAAAACACTGCATAAGTAGCCACTCCCAAGTAGGCGGGGCTTGTTGTTCCAACGCCTGAATAAAACGCTGATGACTGATAGACATGAGCGCTAGCGCCATGGCTGAATTGTGAAAATATCTCCTGTATCTGTTTACATTCGTTGCTGCCATGACTTTTAATGACTTATTGCGTGAACAAGGTTATTTGCATGAGATTTTGATTTAATTTCTTACTTACCAGAAAAATGCAGTTGCGGAATTTTTATTTTTTCAACATTAGCAAAATATAGACAAAAGTTTTTGCACACATGTAATGGAAACACAGCTAATGATGAAAATTTCTGACCCGATCTTCCCCTTCCAACAATCTTAAGGACCCCTTTAACCCCTTAATCCGCACCAGAACGCCTGCATGCCATTTTTCCATTGTATTTTTCGACGGTGAGATTTAAGGGTTCAAACTCTGCCGATGTCCATTATGACACTTCCCCCCCCCCTTCAGGGGGTCTTTTGTGGGCTCTAGTGTCCCTTATACAACAGTAGGCTGACAGGAAACGGGGAAGGAGAGGGGGGAAGACATGCGGCAAATATCGTCGGGTCCGGGAGTCGAACCCGCGACGGCCGCGTCGAGGACTTAAGACCTCCAAATATGGGTCACGCTAACCACTACGCCACCACGGCACGCCCCCCATTATGACACTTTTATTGGGCAGCCTAGAGGCCCCCCTTTTGATTGACACTGCATTCGACCAATAATGTTTTGAAATGGCTTTTCCTGAGCCAATAATATCCAGAGACCTACTTGAACTCGTTTTGACATGCCTGTATTCTTTCTATCTGGAACGTGACATTTAGTCTCTGACTGGTCAACTCAGAGACTAAATCTAAAGCCACAGATGCATAGCCAACACGTGTCCTGTCATAAGGATATAAGAAATTTTGGGGTTTGTTTTGACGTGAATCCACCAGCTGCGTGCATAAACACGCGTAATGTGTGAGTCTTTGCTGCGTCAAAGTCAGGCTCTGTGCGCCCTCATGCACCCTCATGCTTAACGGTGTATACAGGACTTTTTCTCACCAACGGAGAGCCACATTATCAGAATGTGTCAAAACTGGATGTAATTCTTCAGCAGAACTTCACAACTCACGGGAGTGGATGATTATCGCCGTAAGAGTGCTGGCACGTTTCGGATTTGAGAATACCGGAAACTTTTAGTCGTCAGCTGCTGCAGTCAGAGTGTGGGGGGTAGAGCGTACCGAAGAGTGAGAATGGGGGGCCGAGGGAATGGTGGTGGGGGCTCGAAGAAGAAGGAGCGAAGGTGGGGGGACTGACTGGAGGGGCTAGCGTATTGTTAGACTGAGGGGGGAGAACTGAGGGGTTAGCGTGCCCTTAGAAGGCCGGGGGGCGAAGAAGGAGAGATGGTGGGGGGGCCGGGGTGGGGTGCTAGCATACCATTGAGTGCTGGGGGGGGCGGCGGGCGGAAGGACGGATGGGGGAGGATTTCAAGAAGGGGGAGGAGGTCTGACTATTTATTTATTTATTTATACTGAATTATAAGTAATTTCCACTATCAGTAATGTTGTGTCTACCAGAGGATTCCTCTGGTCGTTATCTTTCATTAGAGCCTCATTGATGACTGTATGTTGAAGCACTGAGGAAATGCAGTCATTTGAAGTTAGTATGTCAGGTCAGCCCCGGCTCCAGACAAGTTTAACAGGGGGGGCATCGACTTATTTTGGGGGGCAAAATGCTACTTGTTAACAAGCTTAAGGTGCTGTATTGTTATTAGCTAGTCATCTTTTAACTAACATTACCTGCATCCAACCACAATACTCAACTCTGTCGGTCAGTTTTGGGGGGAAAACTGTACCAAGTTCTTTGCGTTTTGCAGGGTTGCTGCATGATTCTAACACACCTGACTAGCTCTGCACAGCAGCTGGTCTCCTTCGCTGCCGCACAGGTGTAAACCCAGTGCGAGCATTGTAGCGCTCATGTTGTGTTTAAAGGCGGCTCGGAAAAACAGGTTATGACGTGTTAACAATGGATTAAACAGTTTTAACTGCTGAAAACAGTGACAGAGGACACAGATATGGCAAGTGCGGAAGCCCCTACTGTTTCAAATTGATATAGGAATAACAGAGAGTTGGCCATTTTAAGGTAAAAACAACAAACAGCTTCCAGTCCAGGGGGGGCCAGGCTGACTCCGTGGGTGGGCAACGCCCCCCAATGCCCGCCCATGCCGCCGGGCCTGTATCAAGTGTAGTCCAAGTGTGTCTCCCTTTGGAGACTCCAAACGGAGACTCTGAATGGCACACTTGGACAACACCTGTACATCCTCATAAATAAACATGTCCAAAATGACATTTCTTTTTTGTGCTATTTTGATCAGTATTGAAATCCACGAGCAGAATACTTTATTCTACAGATTTATTATATTTTCCAGTCCATACATTCAACACTTAATGTGCATTTAGAGGAAATAAAAATGAAAAATCTGGGTGAAGCAAAATTAAAAAAATATTTTTGTTACAAACATAATAGCTACAAACTACCTACAGCTAAAGTATTTTTGACTGCAAAAATAGAACATTTAGCTTGTCATCATCATAAAGAGACCAAGCTTTTGCATGTACTCCAAATTGTTCAAGAACAGCAGCTGATTTAAATTGGGTATACCTTTTTAGCAATTTTTGGTGATTTAGGGGGTGAGGCTTAAGGGGTAAAGATCTTTGGTGTGAAGGCGCTAAAGATGGTTTTCTGAGATATTCCTGCTGGTAAGTTAAGAGTGATCTGGTCTGCTGATAAGGACTCCGGGAACTCAAACTGAGGATATTCAACATGTTGGATTGTCTTGGCCCGATATTGCACTACTTCTGCTGCGGTGTTCCTAGTCGGACAGTATTCTTGCTTTACCCTTTTTAAATAGAGCAGAGGAGCAGGGGTAGCAGGGTAGAAATCATAGAGTCCTATCAATATTCCCCTTTGTTGTGATTAAAGAGTTTCTGGTCAAATTAGGTTAGTTGGGTTCATTGGTATTTTTTTAGCTAACCTATGAATGAAGCAATCCTAAAGATTCACAGTTGACCTACAAATATGACATTTGACAGAGCATGACAGTTGTTCTAGTTCTACTCAATCAGTGGCCTGTTGGAAATACAAAAGCTTCTTCATATTTAGTAGAGTCACATGACAGTATTATTTTTCTGAGGGGAAATTACGTCGGGGAATCCCAAACAGCTGACACGGCACAACCCGAAGTCCAGCGGACATCAGAGATAATATGTGGAAACAACATTAATGTTTATTCAACATGCAAAGAATATAGAAATGACAAGGGGAGGAGTTGGAGCCAAATTGCTACCGCAGTTGATAAACCTGGTAACGTTTCAGCTGTTCTTCGTTACGTGACATAAATAGGTTATAATGATTTTCATTCAGTCAGGACTTTACGCTGACACTAGCCACATGCATTGCAGGTAGATTGTAGTAAAGCATTGATTAACGCCTGGTTTTAAAATGAGTTCACTGGACTTGCAGCCATTATTTTGTGCCCATTGTTGGACACCACACGGCAGGATCGAACCCGATCGAACCGTTATACCTAGGATTTCTGTCGGCTAATGTGTGGTCTGTCAGGTTTTGAAAATGGGCCGACAGTTCTAAGATCGTGTCTTGTGCGCTGGGTAGTACACTGAGAAAATGGGGAAGGGGGCATCAGTGGAGAGCACCGGAGTTGAACCTTTTTTTCATTCAGTGGCATTAACAGAAAGAGAAAAAGGCCGGAAGAGACGATAATGCCGATAATTAAAATGACGTTGAATTTATCGTACGATTAATTGATTTATCGTTTATCGCGACAGGCCTATACATGAACATCCAAGAGAGTGAATACTTTATAGGCCATGTAGCTGGATCAATAATACAGTGCTGCCAATCACATTTGGAACCAGGGTTTCACAAAATTAGAATTGACAACATGCTCCTGATATTAAGGTGGGCGCCTGAAATAGAAGCAAAAACATGGGCTTGACCCATTAAACCAGTTTACTGGTAATATATTGGGGGTTTTTTTGTCCACCTTTTCACCAAATGTGAGCCTAAATGTGTCTAGTTTTATCAAAATCAGAGCATTTCAGTTCCCATTACCCGCAGTAGAGTTTCACACACATGACTCCACTGCCAGGCCTTGGCTGCAGCTGGGCCCAGGCCTTCCACTTAGCTGGCTGGCGAGGTGAGAGCCAGGCCTAGTGTGAAACAGAGGGTCACTTTCACACTGGCTCGCCCAAAGCAGCAGGTATGCTCTCTAAACTGTCTCTGTTCCACAGAAATTAGCTGGCACTTTTGAAAAACACTTCTATCCAAATCAGCATCACTAAGCCAGAGAAATCTGCAATTTTCCACCCCCCCAAAAAAAAACAAGCACAAGGGCTAATTTCACTAATCCTCACAGTGGGAAGAGAAATTCTTTGTGGTATGATATGGAAGGGAAAAAAAGAAATAAGCGAACCATCAGCCCTTAAAGATAAAAAGATAGAAAATACTGACTTGTAGTTGTAATTCTCACAAATTTTCATAATACATCAAAGATCATTTTTGTTTTCATAAAGGGTACATTTTAACTAAACTCTACAGAACAGAATTGTGTTCTCCACTAGACTCTTAAGAATCATATTATAATTTGATGCTATACGCTCAGAATGACCCTGAAATGTAAGGTGTGGTCCATGGAAAAATTGACAGATTTTACTATACATTGTCTTCAGAAAATCCCTCAGAAAAAAAAGTCTTCATTTACAGGAAAATAACAAGAACTTCTCAAAGTACTGTAGCATATATGCTATATCACTGCGTGACACTTTAACAATGCCACAAAAACAGACCAAAAAGAGCTGAAGAGACATGAAGCTTGCAATGTAAGGTTATGACATCATTTTTAATAGATTTTTTTTTCTCTCCCACAGGGACTCAAGAGTGATGTTCCAACATTTTACTACTTTTTGCACGGCAGCTAAAACACATCTGGGTATTTTCTACATAAGATCTCATGATATCAAACGACAAAGCATTCTCCTCTAACTGAGGTCTGCATCAAGAAGCATTGCTGTTAACATTTGATGTATGAGATATATCTAAATGACAGTTATTTTGCTCAAATCGTAAAGGTGATTGCTTAAGTTTGACACCCTATACCTATGTTTGAAACTCTTGTCAAGAAGAATGAACAGAAGAAAGGCTCCTGTAGTTTGATTGGCGACTGCTTGTTGGCTAGCTAGCCACATTTGGTAGCATGTTTGGTAATCAGCAAAGACATAGAAGATATGAGCTTTTGTAAGCATCAAAATGTGAGATTACTATGGCTTGCTAACCATTAGCCACTAATGATGCTAAAATTAGCAACTCTTAGCCAACATAGTTGCATTTTCTCCTGGTGCAAAGCTCAGGAGCACATGTCATGGTCAGACTGCAGGGATGCAGGGAAGGTGTGCTGGGTCCCGTCAGACCATCAGTTCCCAAAATCACACACACAAAAACTCAACCCTGCTGGACCACTTAAGACCCCAGGATATTTATAAGAAGGCAAATCATCTGCAGTTAAAGAACTGCTCATTTACAATAAAACCAAATATATTGCAGCATGTTGAAGTAGTTTTTCACGTGGCATAGGATGATGGCTGTTCTCAGTGAAAAATAACACAGTCACTTTCAGCAGTGACATTTTTCATAATCGTCTCTATGTTGTTCTCCTGTGGAGACGGAAAAATCCCGATATTTTACTGATAATTTTGCCTCGTGAGACATGCTAATAATAAAGGCATCATTAGAATAATGAAGATGTTATATGACTAAACTTTCCCAGGTTTGCTAATAGCTGGAGATGGGAGGACCCAAACCCACAGGAGTTCATTATCCACACAGAGCGCTTCCTTTTCTGTTGATTTAACCAGAAATTTATGCTGGCTAAGAACAGAGCTGCCAGTGTTACTCAGGAAATCAGCGTTAAGACAAAGCAGTAGCTGTGCTGAAGCACAACTCAAGCCCCTACCCCTCAACTGCAGCTTCCTCTCCCACATCAGTCCCAACCTGCAGCGCCCTCCCAGAAAGTGGGACACTCACTAAGCACAAAACGGCTCAAAGATCGAAATCAAGAGAAGAGAGGGTTCAGTGTTTGCAAAAGTCATTGCTGTGGAGAGCGACGGCGGGTTTTAGAGGCATCAAAGCATGCAATGAGTCCTTTGGTAGCTGCTGAATGGGAGTAAAATGTAATTGTCTTTGCAACAAAATGCATTACCACAAAGCCAACAGGGAGACAGTAAGTTGTGCTGGAGGGGAGCACGATCGATTAATGGCTAAAACGCAAAAGCAGGTTGAGACCCTGCATTGAAGCTGATGCTTTATCTTAGTCTGTGCACTTTGAGAATGACATTACCCTAGCAACAAGGATGGTTGCTCTCCTTTAGCTTCCATGCCATACTTTCCAAAGGGCAGACCATGAACAGGAACTGGCAGTGCACCGAAAACTGTGCTTTAACAGGACGAAGTCTAAAGTTGTTCTATTGGGAGAGTGACCTTAAAAGCACTTCTGTGATAATCTGGTGCTATGTAGAAAAAAAAAACATTATATTATGGGGCTAGCACAGCAGCCCCATAATATAACAGTAGCGAAAATACAACACTGGAGGTTTGCTGGTATGTGGACCCCGTAAAAGCACCAACAACAGTTTGGTTCAACTTTCCCTTTCAAGCATCTTCATGATGATGACGATCACTCCCATTGTCATACCTACGTTCTGATACTGATTTCAGTTAGTTACAAATACAAACCAGGTACTCTTTTATAGTTTAATTACTCATTAAAGATAATAAACTCAATGCAATGCTTGAAAACTCTGTAATGTTAAGGCAGAGTAAGTTAATTCAGCTCATAGACACCGCAGCCTGAAGACGGCTCCAAAAGCAAGAAGTGGCCCATAATGCAGGGCACTCTGTGTAAATACAACCAAAACAAATGCATGTGTCTAGCTCTAGAAATTCCTTGTAGTCTTTTGTAATCGATAAATGAAAGTTCCAACAACCGCTAAAATCTGACGCCACTCTGTTCACATATGATGACGAAATGTGTCTTCTTCAGAGGTTTTTATGTTGTCTCCTTAAGGGGTTCTTGGTGCAGCGCCACCACAGGCAAAGGGGTAAACTAGTTAATCAAAGGGTTTGGTTCACAGGTGAGGAGCAGTGTAATTTTGGTCCCCAATCGAACAAATCTTTCAGAACTATCAAGTCTGAAAACATCCTTTAAAGCAGCTCTTTGTTTTTGAACATCATCCAGCTGAATGACTGATATTCTCAGCTGCTCTTTGACTGTGGCGTAATGTTGCAAAGATGGAAGAACACTACAACCTCTCCCTTACTGTGAAAGTCTTTCCCAAAGGAAAAAAGACTTGCAAACTCAAATAGCTAGCAATGCACACAAAAACTGTCAGCACCAATTGAGGCCACTTGGCTCACTGAGGGTGCAGCTGACATAGTCATAGACAGTAGAACAATCATTACCAGTCAATAGCTGGGACTTCCCTACTGTAATCACTCTCCCATATTTCATCCAAAGCGTAGAGCAGCTCTCATTGACGAAACTTGCATCACTTTGTTCAAAGAGAAAAGTTGTTCTCCCCTTCACGACACAAGACCTACAGATTCTCAAACAGCAAAAAAAGCTCCTTGGAAACTGCAAAGGCCTTGTCAACAGAAGAGGCTGTCTGCAGAAAAGGGCGCCGCTCGCTCTGTGACCATTTTGTTTATCTATATGCTCAGGACGTGGCATATAGTGAAACATGAGGTGCTTTGGGTGGCCTACGGTGTGTGTGAAAGGTGTGTGCAGAACCACGTCACCATGATGCCTGTTCGGCTTTGGATGAAGGAAGGGAGGAAAGGGAATAAGTCATGAAACAAATAGGTCCTTATTTTCCTTTCTTGCCTCGGTAAAATAAAATAAAAAATTTTTAAAAAGCCGTAAGATGCTCACAAGTAACTACTACAGGCGCTGACTGGTTCTCTAAACCTAGTGGAATCCTGCCACAAACAGGTTAGAAAACAAAGAATTTTTCTTTATTCTCAATTTAACTATGGAGAGGATCTGATAAAAACAGCAATCTCAGTACTATTAAGAACAACGAGTTGAAAAGTGCTTAACTAATTACTAAGATTCACAAACTAGGAGATCTAAAAGGATGTTTAGGAGAACTCTTTGAAATAAGCTGGCAAAGGCAGTAATGACTGCATTTAATTAGACGCCCACATTAGCAGGCATTTTTTATTTTCAGCCTATTAAGAACTGATGTGGATGGGAAAGAAGCACTTTCTGTACATTTAACCTACATCAGCTTGACACAAAGCAACACAATACAATTTCCATACTCCTTCATGACATCAGGCTAAGTGCATGTTTTTACATTTCCTCCATTTTATTTGTCTATTTCCTTTTTTTGCTGTGTTCTTGTTGAGTTTTTGTTCCTGCAGCTACAGCTGGAAAACTCCCACGCTAGGTCCTTGCTGCCTCTGGCTCCGTCAGCAGCAGCATCAGCAGTAAAAAAAAAAAAAAAAGTAGGTTAACCAGCTCGACAAAATAATGTATGCTGCTTTATATGCACAGGTGAGGAGAAGGAGGAGATAAAGCTGACAAGATAAAGAAACAAAACCCTCATATTTCTCTGTGATTCATCTGTGGGTCTCTTTCTTTCTCTCTCTCTCTCTCTCTCTCACTTGCTTTTCGGTAACCTGAAGTTGGCCTCTCACAGCTGCTGCTCTCATTCTCCTCCAACGAAACACCCACACTCATTTCAGTGCTGCACAGGACACACACAAGCATGCACGCACACACCGATACACACCAGGGAAGCACAGAATGCGTGTATAAGCGTGTGGATGGTGTAAATCAAAGAGAGATAGTGAAAAAGCTTAAGAGAGAGAATGAACATTTACTGTAGCAATAGGAGTCATGTATGTGAGGTATATTCCTATGCCATGCGTTTTCTGTAGCTCAGGTTACTCCATAACTGCCCCTCTTGTGAATACAGCAACAGCTGAGTGGGGCTAAACAAAATGACAGTTAACTGAAATAGCACTTGCTTCTCTGGAGTAATTTGAGAATATTTAGCATGAGATTTATCAACCAGCAGCAGCTTTACCTTAGACAAGTACAACCAAAGGCTTTCTCTTTCATTCCTGATGATTTCCTGTTGTGCTCTGCTTAAACAACTGGAATCTGAGTAAATGTGCTTGGGAAGATTGTTGTGCCATACGCATATGTTTAATAACATAAAATTACAATTTTGGGGGAGAGGGTGGGCCTTGAGGTTGCCATTATTCAAAACCCAGACAACAAACTCCAAGTGTTTGAGGCTTGATGATTGTTTATATTATGAAAACGCATGTTGCTATTTGTTTTATTCTATCTTTCTGCAGGTGTAGAAGCAGACTTCTAGGGTGTTATCTTGAATTCTCTTTATACTTTTTTTTAATCTATCTTTGGACCTATGTATATATATATATATATATATATATGTATATATATATATATATATATATATATATATATATATATATATATATATATATATATATATATATATATATATATATATATATATATATGACTCAATGACTCAATGCCGCATACTTGGATCATTGAATGCTTAGAGATGTATAACATCAACAGGACTCTTCATTGCAAACTCAATGAAGCTGTGGAAAACCACCCTTGAAGCCAACTGCAAACCACTTGCACAAGTGTCCATCAAATGTGGAATATACCAAGGAGATGCTCTGTCCCCGCTACTGTTCTGCATAGGCCTGAACCCCCTCAGCCAAATTATCAACAAGACTGGCTACGGATACCGACTCAAAAATGGGGCCAACATCAGTCACCTTCTCTACATGGATGACATCAAGCTGTATGCCAAGAGTGAGCAAGACATCGACTCACTGATTCACACCACCAGGATCTACAGCACGGACATTGGGATGTCATTCGGACTAGAGAAGTGTGGTCGGCTGATCACAAAGAGGGGGAAGGTCATCCGCACAGAAGGGGTCTCACTCCCAGAAGGAACAATAGCAGACATAGAGGACAGTTACAAGTACCTAGGTATACCACAAGCAAATGGCAACCTCGATGAGGTCACAAGGAAAGGAGCCACAGCTAAATACCTCCAACGAATAAGGCAAGTCCTGAGAAGCCAGCTCAATGGCAAGAACAAAATCCATGCAATAAACAGCTTTGCCCTGCCAGTAATCAGATACCCTGCTGGAATAATTAGCTGGCCAAAGGAGGAGATAAAAGCCACGGATATTAAGACTAGAAAACTACTAACAATGCATGGAGGGTTCCATCCCAAATCCAGCACCCTGAGACTGTACACGAGCCGCAAGGTAGTAGGCAGAGGACTAGTGAGTGTGAGAACCACAGTCCAGGACGAAACAACTAAGATCCATAAATACATCAGGGACAAAGCCTCAACAGACAATGTGCTCAGTGAATGTCTCAGACAACAGGGAACAGAGGTTGAGGTGCCAGAGATGCCATCATGGGAGGACAAGCCCCTACATGGAATGTACCACCAGCAAATAACCCAAGTGGCTGATATCAGTAAATCCTACCAATGGCTGGAAAAAGCTGGACTCAAGGACAGCACAGAGGCCCTCATCCTGGCCGCCCAGGAACAGGCCCTAAACACCAGAGCAATAGAGGCCCAGATATACCACACCAGACAAGACCCAAGGTGTAGGTTGTGCAAGGAGGCCCCTGAGACAGTCCAGCACATAACAGCAGGGTGCAAGATACTGGCAGGGAAAGCGTACATGGAACGACATAACCAAGTTGCAGGCATAGTGTACAGAAACATCTGTGCAGAATATGGACTGGAAACCCCGAGATCAAAGTGGGAAACACCCCCAAAGGTGGCGGAGAACGCCAGAGCTAAGATCCTGTGGGACTTCCAGGGACTTCCAGACAAAATGGTAATGGCGAACCAACCAGACATTGTGGTGGTGGATAAACAACAGAGGAAAGCCGTTGTGGTAGATGTAGCAATACCAAGCGACTGCAACATCAGGAAAAAGGAGCACGAGAAACTAGAGAAATACCAGGGCCTCAGGGAGGAACTGGAGAGGGCCTGGAAGGTGAAGACCACAGTGGTGCCTGTGGTCATCGGGGCCCTCGGGGCAGTCACCCCCAAACTGGACCAATGGCTACAACAGATCCCAGGAACAACATCAGACATCTCAGCCCAAAAATGTGCAGTCCATGGCACAGCCAAGATACTGCGCAGAACCCTCAAGCTCCCAGGCCTCTGGTAGAGGACCCGAGCTCAGAGGATAAGAACCACCCGCGGTGGGTGAGAAGGGAATTTTATATATATATATATATATATATATATATATATATATATATATATATATATATATATATATATATATATATATATATATATATGTCTCTTGTTTTGTTGGACTGAAGCTTTCTAAGGGTTTTCCTCAGCCCTTCACACCATAACCTAAATATAGCAACACCAAAGAACAGTACGGATTTAATTAATCAGATGCTTAGCATTGGACATTGGACTTAGTACTGAAATGCGATAAAGACAGTTTGATATAAATTGGATTCTTCTTTTTCTTTCCATGATCTTTCCATGTTTTCTTCATTTTCTAAGTATCTACTGTTCAACGACTAATGTTATTATTTTGCATAGAAGTGCACATGGATGATGCGGACACAAAACAATGTGGGCTACTCTCACACTTCCACAACTGGATGGATGGAAACATGACTGGTGCCTCATCAGACATGAATTTCTTTGCAGATCACTGAGACTAGGAAGTATAAATCAAGTTTTGAGCCTAAAACCTCTTAGCCTGTCCTAACAGATAAAATTTGACAATAGTATGACAAGTCATACTCTTTTTGTCTACAAATCAACATTTTCAGTCATTATAAGGTGCTGTAATTTAAAAGATGGTATTAAATTAAAGTGTAGCATCGTCCAGTCCGTGTTGCACCAGTCACCAGACTGTCTGTATCTCTCGGAAGGAAACCCAACGCCCGAATCACTGTCCACACCTGCCTCAGTTGGTCGGCCATTGCTGCAGTGGTGAAGAAGAGATTTTAAATATTGTCGTATATATTGTGTACTCCATTAATTTCAGGCCATATCGCTCTGCCTACAACTACAGTATTATAGAGGCAGATGAAAAATCTAAGTGAACAAGAAAGGGAAACATTTGCTCAGCTTGACTCAAACATAAAGTATCACAGGAACTATTGAGCTAATCATTAGAGCTGCACAATATTCCGTGATATGGCATCATTAACAGTGGGAGTAATATTATTTTAACACTATTTGGAATGCAAAAATTGTTGGCTTGTATGTTCCAAAAACATCAAGTAAAACACCAAGCTTCCCCAAGGATTCCCACTCCAACCACGTTTGCTGTAAGTGCAAATATTTGCATAGCTATTAAGTAATTTACGAACAGTGTTCTAAGTAATTATGCACCCGGTGCAGAAAAATGCATAGTTCTGTCATCGTTGGTAATTGGAAATGTAGACCAAAGTGCAAATAAAAAAAGGAAAGGAGGAGGGGAGTTGGAGAGAGGATTAAGAGTGAGGAGAGTTAGAATGATAGATGCTGTGACCTACTTCCTCAGCTCCCTGCCTACTGCTTTGACTCACAATGACAGTTTTCACAGGACACAGAAAGGCAAAAGTGCCAAGAGCCGACCAAGATCATGAGATTTCTTCTAACAATGTCAGACAATTCCATGCTGATCTGTCCCTCTTCTTGGTGTTCAGCAACAGGTAGTTTTCTTCAAAGATAAATTACAGATGATAGTTGATGTGGTTTGGAAGACCTCGAATACCTGTCTGTGTTGTAGAGGATCTTCACTGAAGACGCTCTGTTGTTGCACCATCAGCTCTAGAGGCTCCAGAGAGAGAGAGAGAGAGCTGGTCGGCCCCTTCAGAGTCCAAGAAGGTGTGAAAATGACCTCAACAAAGTATATGGGCTTTCTGACTGATCATTTTCTTTCATGGTTCAAAAAGAAGAGCCGTACCTTCTGTAGCAAAATCATCTTCATGCATGACAATGCACCATCTCATGCTGCAAGGAATACCCCTGTGTCATTGGCTGCTATGGGCATAAAAGGGGAGAAACTCATGGTGTGGTCACCATCCTCCTCTGACCTCTGACCTCAACCCTATTGAGAACCTTTGGAGTTTCCTCCAGCAGAAGATCTGAGGGTGGAATGCAGTTCATATCAAAACAGCAGCTCTGGGAAGGTTTTCTGACATCCTGCAAAGAAATTCAAGCAGAAACTTTCCACAAACTCCCAAGTTCAATGGATCAAGAATTGTGCTGTGATATCAAAGAAGGGGTCCTATGTTAACATGTAACTCGGTCTGTTAAGATGTTTTTGATTAAAATAGCTTTTGATTTTAGTACATGTGACCACTTAATGCTGCACATTCAAAGAATGCAGTTCTTTATAATCCATAAAATGTTTAGAAAATTTGCTGTGCATAATAATTTGGAACAGTGCATTTTAGTTTTTTATTTTTGAAAAAAATACTGTTCTCATGGGGAGCTTTGTTCAGTAAAATTTGATTTATACTGTAATAGTTCACGACTTGAAAATTATTCTGACCATCATTTCCATCGACCGTTTAGGAAAATCAGAGAAAATATCACTTGCATAATAATTTGGAACATGGTGTATGTACAACAAGCCAAGAGGAGGAAAAGCTCAATATTCTATGTAGCTGTGTTTAAATCAATGTTTGTTTCTGATGCCAATTATGGCATCAGGAAAGGTTGATTGTTCAGTAAAATTTGATTTATACTGTAATAGTTTATTACTTGAAAATTATACTGACCATCATTTGCACTGAGCATTTAAGAAAATCGGAGAAAATATCACTTGCATAATAATTTGGAACATGGTATAGTTAAAAGTTTGGTGCTTAAAGGGGGCAGTATTATGTACAAAACGCCTTGGTGGAATTAGCTCTGCCTTCAAGGCGCAGCTCTTCCTCGCAGTTAGTGTTTCCAAGCTGCTGAGCAACTCCCCCGCCCAGATCCTTCAGACTAGCAAACAGCATTCAGCAAACGCTTAAAGTGGAACAAGCTTCTCAGTGCAATGCTGGTAAAAACATTACTAAAGGGTTACATTATAAAGTCAAATTTCCACTGGCATTTGAAATGCTAATTGTTACCTTCAATTATATAACAATTGAAGATAACAAATTACTTGACTGCGCCATAAAATGGCACTGTTTGGCTGGAAAATACATAATACTGCCCCCTTTAAAAACGAGAAAAACTGTGTTGGCAGAGAATAACATGCTATTTAAATTGAAAACAGAAAAATTTAGGGGAATTTATAACTTAAGTAACAGAATCCCAACCTTTGTTTTTGTTTTGTTAGATAGCATTCGTTAAGCGATTCAGACAAAAAGAATACAATAATGATTTGAATAATCCTCAGTTGCTGCCCCAGATACATTATCCACACACTCAGACATGCTCTTTGATTTCTCTGATAACTTTGTCCCCCACATCCATCTTCTTAACTGACTGTGCGTGCACACGCTCTCACACACAGAGGAAGAAGCAGAACTGACTCAACTATTGGACTGTACCACTTCACCATAACAGGGGCATGGTTGTGGCGAGTCTTTTCAGCCTCCTTTCTGTGCTGAATGTCAAGTGGGTGGCTGGCTGTGAAACATGAGCCTGGGAGCTTATGAGGAAGGGTCTGGGCTGGGGAGCTGAGGTGGGGGTGAAGGGTTCTGGTTGCTAGGCAGCCAGCCGATCGGAGCAGGATGCTCATTGGCTCGTGGTGAGCAGGGAAGAGCGGGTAGAACAGACGGGACTCTGTCACAAGCCAACGTTAACGGCTTGTTTTGTCAAACCGAACACAGAATCGCTTCCATTACAGTGACAGCAGGATGTGTTACAGATCATCATAATCATCAAGTGTTTCATTTGTGAAGCAAAGCTCATACATAAACTTGGTCACAAAGATGGTGGGGAAAACAAAACATTTTATTTTCCGAAAATCTTTAAAAAGAGTGGATATAAGGATGATGTACTTTCTTGAATTTTTGCCTGCCTTAAAAAAAGACTCTAAACTTCAGCGCTCAGCAAATGACTGAATCTGCTGGTAATTACAAGGAAAGAGAAGAAAAGCACTGAGTGACACAAAGAGGTAGAATCTCCCAAACACAAAGACTTAAAAGAACAAACGGGAGATGAACCAGGGCAAAAAAATAATGAAAAAACATCACTGTCACTGTCTGAACAGAAAGAGAGAAGCTGGAAAAGCCCAGCAACAAGGCATGCCTTAAATAGCTAGACGGTAGGAAATAACATGACGCTGGAGAAAGCCTAATAGCTCTGAGCATGTGTTGCGTTGCACTAAGCATGCATAGCCACAGTGCTGACAGCCACTTTTAGTCATATGTTATAGCGCATGACCTACAGAAGAAGCCTGACTGTGAGGGGCCGGATGGTGGCTGGCAGACATACCAGCAGCATGTCTTAACTTCCAAAAGCTTCTGTCTGTGGAGAAAGGTAAAGGTTAAACCAAACAGAAAAAGGAACTCCTGTCTGGGTTCAGGACTTGTGTGTGTGAGAGATTCAGCTTAACATTAAAAAGAATTGTGAAGGGTAAGAAGAAGCACAAAGCCAGCTGAGTAAAGAGCAGTCCCAGTTAAGGCCAAAAATATCAATAAGCCTGGCAAATTTAAAAGAATCTTTTATAGATTAAGTAATCAGGACACACTGCTCTGAAAATCTGGGCCAATATCAGTATCTGATATTAATATTGCTGCTATGGCCAATAACTGATATTGTATGCATCTATATTACACATATACTGTATATCCCTACATTTTCAACACTTTTAAAAAAACACTTCACCTCTGATTCTCTGTTTCAGTCAAACTCCCCACAATCCTGCGCTGAGTCACCATTACTGTCACATGACCAAACACAACATGGCCAACGTCCTCCATTCCCCCCTCCAGTACTAGTCAAGGTGGCGCCGGCGCAGCTGGCTGCCTGCAGACGCAGCTCCCGTCTTGTGTGTTTGTCTGTGTATATTTGCTGTAACCGATTAAGGATCCGTGCTTGAAGAACCCATGGATCATCAGTTGGGCTTTCCACAATGGCTGGATGTGGTTCTGTCGATGTTCTCCGTGTTCTTCTGCTACTTTTTATACTCTTGGTTGCAGAGAACCTCGCCGAGCGGAGTAGCGGCATTGTTTGCTCGCGTGAACGGCTGATTGCGCTGTGTGGGCCTCTGCTGCTGCCCGGAGACGGGGCAGCAGCAGAGGAGGAGTTACGTGGTCCCGGAGGAGTTACGGAGGAGACGACGGGGCTGCAGGTCTGGAGTTAAACAGAGGGAGAAGAGGAGACGGCACAAACCAGCGGTAACGGCGATTATTGTGGGTAACGTGAGGTCTTTGGGGAATAGGACAGACGAACTCACGGCGCTGGTTAGGACCCAGAAGGAGTACTGGGAGTGCAGTATCTTCTGCTTCATGGAAACCTGGCTGCACTCGCTTATTCCGGAATACAGCGTGGAGGTTCCTGGATTTTCCTTGGTGTGCGGGGACAGGGACTTTTCCAAGAGTCGGAAGAAGAGGGGTGGCGGGATTGCACTTTATGTGAGTGAGAGGTGGTGTAATCCCGGTCATGTTAACGTGAAGGAACAGATTTGTAGCCCGGACATTGAACTTCTGGCTGTGGGAATGCGGCCGTATTCTTTACCGAGGGAGTTTACGTCCGCCATTTTGATCGCTGTTTACATTCCCCCATCAGCTGATGCAGCGGTGGCCTGTGACGTCATCAGCTCTGCCACAGCCAACTCCAGACTCAACACCCGGACGTTGTTATTGTGTCTTGTCTATTGTCTTGTCTCTATGCTGTAACTGCGAAGTAATTTCCCTGCTGGGATGAATAAAGTACTTCTATTCTATTCTATTCTATTGTATTCTAGAAACAAACAGCAGAAAGATGGAAATAAGTGTCGGTTGTAAATATCGATCCAGTTTTATTTATCAGACCAATATCGATGTGTTTAGAAAATTATATCGGACAAAAGCGATGTTAGTGCCGATAGATCATAAATAATATTCATGTACTTAGAACCAAACTTGATTCTGATAGAGAATTTGTGGAAGAGGTTAAAATTAGGGTGATGGTAAGAAGGTATTTCAACTGCAAAGCACTGGAGTTTGCTAAAGATAAATTGTCAAAACACTACTGTCTTCATTGCTCTAAAATGTCCCCAGTGATCACTGAGAAATATTATTGAGAAATACTGTACATTTTTAAAATGTAATAAAAAAACATATTTTTTCATCACCACTCTGTTATATTCTTTTAGAGTCTTGAAATATATTCTTTTATGATCCAATGAAAATAATTTAAAATATGAATCTATTTGTCATTTTGAGATTATCTTTAAATCATTACAGTACATGACATCTGTATTGTCCATCATGGCTAGCATACCTCATATAAGTAGCAGGTTGTAATGGCGATTTGAAGCTCAGCGAGTGTTAAACTGCTCTCTTCTTTTAGCTGCTACCATTCTGAAAGCATTGATAAAACTGTGACTTGCTCATGCTAGCAACAACACTTCCAGGAAGCCTGGCTCAGCTTCGGAGAGAAACTTCCCATCAGAGTGCTACCCTAGCTGAGAGTGTGTGCCGACATCATCCCGCTGCAGTAAAGAGATTTGAGAAAGAAAGAACAAGTTCTTCTCTGATGGCACTTTTTAAATTTCGTTGTTCTTGTGATAATGACAATAAAGATCTATCTATCTATCTATCTATCTATCTATCTATCTATCTATCTATCTATCTATCTATCTATCTATCTATCTATCTATCTATCTATCTATCTATCTATCTATCTATCTATCTATCTATCTATCTATCTATCTATCTATCTATCTATCTATCTATCTATCTATCTATCTGATAAGTAATGATAGACTTAAAACAGTGGCATGTTTCATTGCTACATTTATGTAGCTTGTTGCCTTGATAAAGAACGCACTGCTTCAGATACTAGAGCTGCACTAGAACCGACACCGAGCCAAGCTGTTAAAAACAACTTACAGCATCCTCCTCGCTAATAGGGAAACTGGGAAAAAAAATCTTTTTATTACAGCAGCACAACTTCACACTGAAAATGTTAATCCAGGTACCCACCAGTATGCTATGGAGATGGTTTTGCCTCCCTTATCATCCTTCTCAGTGTGAACATAAACTTTCATCTATAATTTTTATTTATTAACTATTTAATAACAGCTACAATATTTCTGTGCATGCTTGTTATGGCTGGTCATAAAGGTTTGTTGCTAAGATACTTATCTTCCCCGTCTTTTCATTTGTCACTCCTTGTCAGCAAAATCACCCCATAAGGTCATTTTCACATGGATCAAATAACGAAAGCTGTGTCTGTATAATTCAACTCTCCCACAGAGAGGAGGAACATAACAGTTCCAATGAGCCTGACAATCTGACCCACTGCAAAGGCTGTGCTGAGGTGCAGCATGTCTGATTTTTGTTTTGTTTTTTCAGTATGAAATTAACTAGTTCAGTGTGATAAATGTTTGAATGAGGGAAAATGCTAACATAACGATGTTTAAGTTTGCTACGTATGCTGGCATATATAGATATGAAAGCTGTGTGGTTTTAAACGTGAGGAAATATAGAAGATTTTGTGAAACATCAAAATTCACACAAAAGTGTATGTGTCACTTTTGATACACTCCCATATCAGTGACTGTGTGTTGGGGGAAATTCACAGTGTTCTGCTGCATCACAATGAACTTCATTAATTTTGCCTTGATGTCATTTCCTTGTTTTATGTACTTTCTTTCTCAATTGCTGCATCCAAGTGGTCAGATAACTATTAACCAAAATAAACAGAAAACATTTCACTTAAAGTTTCATGCACACAAATGCTTGAAACTTTGTGTTTCAAGCACTTCAAGTGTGTGTCAGCACATGCTGATAAAGTGTGTGCTTTATCAGGCACACAGCACAGCATACTGTGAAATCAAAGAGTGTTTCTAATAGACTTAGACTTAGACTTGTACTTTATTGATCCTTTGGGAAGACTCCCTCAGGAAATTGAAGATGAGTCATTGCTGCAATTTTTATATACAGACAAGTGCAGTGTACATGTCTGTCCAAGACAAATCCATCACATCCAAGTTTAGCTGGTGACCAAACAAAGTGTGCTACAGTATTAAATGCATATTAAGGCAAAGGTGGAAGGTTACTTTCCATTAGCATCTTGTCTTCCTATGCCAGGGAAAAATATCAAACACTGTTGATCTGTCACTGTTCTTTTGCTCTTTTCATTATTTTCGGACTTCTCCGGCAGTGAGGCACTCAAAATTGTTGGTGAGACCCAAGAGATTTACTGTCACATGCGGAGCAATACAGCTTTCGCTACGATGCTGTAATTGAAATCTATATAAACTTCAATGGAAATTGTTTTGGTTCATTTCAAGTGTAATGGACATGGAGATGGAAAGAAAGGAGAAAAGAAGGAAAGAGTAGGGAAAAGACATAAAAGTAGAGGAGAGAAAGATCTAGAGAATACATGTAACCGTTCTAGAAGTCTGCTTCTATGTCTACAGAAAGAGAATAAAAACTGTTTCTTTTTTCCCACCAAGTATTTATTAGTTGTTTTCATTAACACCATCCATCCATCTATTTTCTAACACCCTTGTCCCCTAGTGGGATCGGGAAGGCTGCTGGTGCCTATCTCCAGCGAACGTTCTGGGCGAGAGGCGGGGTCACCCTGGACAGGTCGCCAGTCTGTCGCAGGGCCTTCATCAACACAACAATGCAAATTACTATTTCCTTTAGAGATTCAAAATTAGAGTCTTAAACATATTTACAACTATGTGTCAAGTTCAAAGCATCATATTCAGAGCCCATCGGAGTCTCTTCATTACCTCCACCAGACAGTCACATGCTGACAGTAGTGCTTCACAAGACTGGTTCACTTCAAAGTGAACTATTGTGGAGTTGCAATATCAGAAGATCTTGTTTCATATCTACTTCTCAGCCCACCATCTAGGATTTAGCTAAAATGAGTTTCCTTTTGTCTCAGTTTTGTCACCTGCAGCACCGATAAAAAGAGCAAAAGTATTTATTAACACCTCATCCACCAACACTTTTACACCTAATGGTTAATTATCTCTGCTGCATTTATCTTTACTTCTTACCACAATGAAAATATAAACTGAAATGTCAAATACATTAAAAGGCTTTGAATCAGTTTCTCAGATTTGGAGGTGAGTTTAAAATTTGTGCAAATTGTTAATTTTGGCCAGCAGAAAGGCACCACTATCCACCTGCGTTAGACCTAACATTGGGCTTTGGCTCATGTGTTCGTCCTTTGTGGTGCAAATGGCTAATCTGCCAAAAATAAAAAAATATTGATAGTAATGTCAAAGCAGCCTCATTATTTCTGGAAATACCCATTAAGTTGTTAGCTTGCAATCACAAAGAAAGTTTGCTTTTCATTCTCACAGCCTTAAAATGTCTTGGCACAGAAGAATGGAGGACTTGTAGAGGCCCGTCATGGTTACCATGTGACGCCTCGGTCTTTTTTGGCTGATCTCCTTACAGTCTTCTTTCTTTCATCTCTAGGACGAAACCTGATACGGTATCTCAGCCCCATTTGACCAGATGGTAATTAATCTGCAGTGAAAGAGCTTTTTAAAAACACCCTAGCACCACGAGGAATTGTTGTGAACCTGCCATGAGTTGTCAAGAAAATCCGAGCTCATCCCACTTCCCCATGCTGGAGATTTTAGTTTAACAGTAATAATAAATAAAGTTATCTTTAAAATGAATCACTCAAGTGACATCTAGGCCCAACAGTAGACTTAAGTGTCAATAAAATAAATCTGGTTGTGTGTGTTGTTTTTGTCTCATGCAAACTTTGCTTTAATTCTACTTTTTTCTATCTAATCATAATAAATCATATTCAGACAGAGAGAGTCATTAAACAGGAAAAGCAGGTTTCCTGGAAAAAGAGGAAGTAAGTTTCCAGCCTGCAGATTTATAAAAATAGCTGAGACTATTCCTTATTTAAAAGGTAAAGTTTTAAAGAATGAAATCTAAACATTTTGAGTAATTGGATAAGATTCAAAGTAAAATACTTATATTAATATTGGTTTACTTGTAATAATACTTACACTTACATTTGTGGGAACACTTACAAGAAAAACAAGTAACTGTAACTTTAGTATTAAATAATTAGAATCATGTATTATTCTTGGTTTCATTTTAGAAAACATCTGTAATAACTCACATTAGGATTATAATAAGAGTAATTAATAAGTTATAAAATTATAAATGAATGATAAATCAGAGAAGCTAAAGAAAATAAATGTGATAAATGTGATTTTGACATTGAACTTGAAATGGTGTAAAAGGTGTAACTGCAATTAAACATCACTGATATGTTGGAGGTAGATGGTAGGTGAAAGGTGAAAGGAAGGGAAAAAGGGGAACTAACAGGAGAGCAGAGATGATCAACGCCTTATTTAGAGAAAAGGTCGTGCAGGCAATGGACACAGGAGGTTGAGCAACCCTGAGACATTAGCACAGACATTAGGACATAATGTCTGTAAGACAGTGATGGATATGAGATCATCTGTCTGAGCAGTCAGCCAATGAAAACGCACCAAAAGGTGGATAAACCCTATAAAAGGTGGGTGCAAAAGAGGAACCTTTGGTTGGATCCTCCGGGCAGCTTCGAGCCAAGATCGAGATGGACAAAGAACTCTGCAGCTGAAGAAGAGCCGGGGCCACAGAGCTGAAGACTGTCCTGCTCATGGAGACCAACCCGTCAGCCCCGCAACCTGTGGCTTCGAATCGCACTTCTCTCATCGGCTGGGTTCAGACCCCAAAGACAAAGATGAAGACAAAGACAAAGGCAAAGACAAAGAAGAAGAACTGGTGCCTTTTTTCCTGCCAGCACCAAGTCCTGTGTGACCTCACCATCCATGCGGAGAAGAAGCTCATCAGACCTACAGAGATCCCTGCCTTCGCCGATCAACATCTTCCTCCTGCTGCAACACCTTCTTCATCATCAGGCCAGGTCTGGGGTTCGAAACGTCAAACTCCGTCCGTCTCTCTCAAAGGTTCCCTTTTTTAGTTCTCAGTGACAGCAGTAGGGAAAGATAGACTAGATGATTGATTTTACTTATTTGATTATTTCTGCTACTGAATTAAGCTGTACTGACCCTTGCAAAAATGCCTTACTAATAAAATATTTAGCATAAAGAAAATCTAAAAGATGTTCTGGACATTCAGTTAATGAGTCACCTTAAAGTTCTTTGATGGTTGTAAAATAGCTCTGATGTTTGATTCTGGAGAGGAAGAAGTGGAAAATGTTTTTAGGTTGCTGGTAGCCCAAATGTAAAACATCATCCTGGGGACTCGCCCAGTCACTAAAACCTACCTGGTTCAATAACAAATGCAAGTTGTAAAATAGAGAACGAGCGACCGTTAACAGGTGAGCTCTGTGAAACTAGTTGGCTGTAGGCTGCTCAGTCTGGCTAATTCACAGGGGGAAGAAGGGTGGGACACCTGGATGTAGGCCGTCGGAAATCAGGCGAATCGTTTCTCGAAACCAGCTTAAACAGAGTTTACTTCAGTTCTGGACAAGGTAAATCCCAGCAGATTTAGGAAACTCAATTAACCCGTTAGAAGGAGAGCTGGTGGCACATCTCCCCTCTCAGAAGAGGAAGTACGAGAGTGAGAGAGTAGAGAAAGGAGGGGGGGGGGGTGTTGCGCAACAACAGAGTGCAACACTGTGGGAACAGGAGAAAAGGGAAATAGAACATGTAATATCACTGCCAGTCTGTAGAGGTTGAGCATAGGTCACCGTTCGTCAACTGCAGAAGTGTGACATGCTTTAGAGATGCTGTACAATAAGGCTGTTTGGCTGCTTCTGTGGTTACATTAGCTACCCATAAAAGAATATTCAATACCACTGATAGCCTAGCAGCTGGTGGCCAGATGATACTTTTCTTCTGGCTATCAAGGGGCATTGGGAGAAAGCTGAAGCATGAAGGGGATGGGGGGGAGTGGTTTTAATCCCCTCTGTCACAGTGCACTGCTTTGTCTGAGACATCAACCTTCCATTTCTACCATCTTCCTTTTTGTCTCGGCAGCCCAACGTCGGCTAAACTGGAACTGACAGCTCAGGATTCAAACTTCTTTGAATCCATCTCCCAGCTAATTTGTGGGCGGACTGGATTGCAGTTTACTGATTACTGTAGGCGGCGCGTTGCAGACGCAGTGGCCTCTCGCTCTCCCAATATACGGTGAATTGTTCGTCTTTGTTGAAAAGTTCTAAATGTTTGTCTCGCCAAACTATGTCGGAATACAAGTACAACCGACGGGATCTCCTTAACATCCGAAAAAACAACTTCTGCAATGTTTTGGAGTACTTCACCACAGAGACAATAAAGGAACTCGGACTACTGCGATGGCCCCCAACAACACCGGACTCGCCGAGGCGGTGCCCCCTAGAGAGGAAACGCCGAAAGCGGTGTTCGAGGAAAACTAAAAGGGGTAAGCGAGGTGGTATCTGGGCTAGGCTAGCGGCTAACCCAACACGCCCAGCTATACCATCATCCTACTGGCAAACGTATGGTCGCTGGACAACAAAATGGATCATATCAGACTGCTAATGTCGGCGAACCGAACAGTGAGAAACTGCTGTGTGCTTGTTTTCACCGAAACTTGCCTTAATGACGGCATCCCTGACTCTGCCGTACAACTGGAGGAGCTAACATGCTACCGAGCCGACCGGGCACTTGTGAACAGAGAAAACGGTGGACGCAGGCGGGGAGGAGGTGTGTCTGTTAATGTCAGGAACTCGTGGTGTCGGGATGCTGTAGTGGTATGTAAACACTGCTCACCAATGGCAGAGGTTATGATCATAAAGTGCCGTCCCTATTACCTGCCAAGGGAGTTTACCGCTATCTTGCTGGCTGCTGTTTACATCCCTCTGACCAGCAACAACAGTGAGAGGAATGCAGCGCTAAATGAACTGTACCAAGCCATCAGTGAACAACAGACTGCACACCCAGACGGTTTTCTCATTTTGGTCAGAGATTTTAACCATGCCGACCTCAAGTCTGTCCTTCCAAAACTCTACCAACACGTGGATTTCCCAACAAGAGGGAACAACATCTTGGACCTGGCCTACACAACACAAAAAGGAGCATATAAAGCAACCCCATTACCGCACATTGGACTCTCTGATCACCTTACTGTTATGCTAATGCCAGCATACAGGCAAAGTGTGAAAGCCATCAGAACTGTTAAAAGGGACATCAGGGTGTGGCCAGAGGGGGCTACAGCTGCTCTCCAAGACTGTTTTGGAAAAACGGACTGGAAGATGTTCAAACAGGTAGCTACCCACAATGGCCACACAGACATTGAGGAGTACACAGACACTGTGACCTCCTTCATCACAAAATGCATTGACGATGTGACTGACACAAAAACCATCATCACCCGGGCAAACTGCAAACCATGGCTAACAGGTAATGTCCACAAGCTGCTGAGAGCCAGGAATAAAGCCTTCAGAGCTGAGGATGAACAGGGCTTAAAAACAGCCAGAGCCAACCTGTCCCGTGGCATCAAGAAGGCAAAACAAGAGTACGCAAATAAGATAAGTACACACTTTAAGGACAGCAGAGATGCACAGAGCCTATGGCGAGGTTTTCAGGCCATCATGGACTATAAGCCTTCCCCACAGAGCTGTGACAGCAACATCTCTCTGCTGAACAATCTGAACAGCTTCTTCGCACACTTTGAAGCACAAAACAACACATGCCCAGAGAAGAACCCCCACCCCCATGACCAGATCCTTCGCCTCTCAGCCGACATGGTGAAGAGGACACTGGCCAGAATCAACCCCCGGAAAGCAGCGGGACCAGACAACATCCCAGGTCGTGTGTTGAAAGACTGTGCAGAGGAGCTAAAAGATGTCTTCACCGATGTCTTTAACATCTCCCTGGAACAAGCCATTGTTCCATCACTTTTCAAAACCGCAACCATTATACCAGTGCCAAAGAAATCCTCTCCATCCTGCTTCAATGACTACCATCCAGTGGCACTGACAACCATTATCATGAAGTGGTTTGAACGGCTAGTCATGGCCCACGTCAAGTGCAACCTTCCCATTACCCTGGACCCTTTTCAGTTTGCATACAGAGCAAAACGATCCACAGAGGATGCAATTTGCTCTGCCCTCCACCCTGCCCTCACCCACCTGGACAAAAAGGACTCTTATGTGAGAATGCTGTTCATTGACTTCAGTTCAGCATTCAATACCATAATACCACAACAACTTATCTGCAAACTGGACAAGCTGGGGATTAGCACCTCCCTCTGCAACTGGCTGCTAGATTTCCTCACTCAGAGGCCTCAAGCAGTACGGGTTGGCAACTTAACCTCAAGCAGTATTACCCTGAACACAGGCGCCCCCCAGGGCTGTGTGCTCAGTCCTCTGCTCTTCACCCTGCTGACACATGACTGCACAACAACCCACACCTCCAACCATATAGTAAAGTTTGCAGACGACACAACTCTTGTGGGCCTCATCACCAAGGGCGATGAAACCCACTACAGGGAGGAGGTCCATCTTTTGACCAAGTGGTGCAGCAACAACAACCTCTTGCTAAATATCAGCAAAACCAAGGAGATTGTTATGGACTTCAGGAAGGGCCATATCGAACACCCACCACTGACCATAGATGGCGCTGCAGTAGAGAGAGTAGGCAGCACAAAATTCCTTGAGGTGCACATCTGTGAAGACCTCTCCTGGACCACCAACACCACATCACTTGTGAAGAAGGCCCAACAACGCCTCTACTTCCTGCGCAAGCTCAAGAAGGCAAATGCTTCACCACCCATCTTGACCACTTTCTACAGAGGCACCATAGAAAGCACCCTGACTAGCTGCATCACAGTGTGGGGCAGAAGCTGCACAGAACAGAACAGAAAAGCCCTGCAGAGCATTGTGAAAAGAGCCTCAAAGATCATTGGTGCCCCACTCCCCGCCCTACAAGACCTGTACACCACCCGACTCACCCAGAAAGCCGTCACGATTGTGGGAGATGTAAATCATCCTGCCCACAAACTGTTCAGTGTCCTGCCCTCCGGGAAATGATATAGAAGCCTCTGCTCCCGCACCACCAGACTCTCCAACAGTTTCATCCATCAGGCTGTGAGGATGCTGAATTCCCTCCCCTCAGCATCAAAGCGGCCAAGAAGATGAAGAAGAAACCCAGAACCTTGCACAACTGCCCTTCCTCCTAACATAGAGGGCAAATTCGGCATTTAAACTCTGCACTTCTGCCACTTTTTTAATCTGTATATCTCCATATACCTATATATAAACATATACATTCTCAGTTGTAAAACTTTTTACGCTATATGTCTAGTTATTGTACATCTATTTATTAATTGTTTAGGATAATTTTAGTTAGACTGTCTTTTATTGTGACTCAATGTTAGTAACACCCTGTCTTGTATCACTGTGGGATAGTGAGAAACGTCATTTCGATTCCCTTGTATGTCTGGACATGTAAGAGGAATTGACAATAAAGCTGATTGATTGATTGATTGATTGATTGATTGATTGATTGATTGATTGATTGATTGATTTAAAGCGCTTACTTTTTAAATGAAAGATATTCCTCTGTTTTTTTTTCATGTTATTCTCAGATACTCTCGTTTGTGACACAATAAATAGATTCATTGTGCCGGAGTTGCAGAGAGAGAGAGATAATATCCATCTCCCAAAAAAAGACGAGGAAAAACTTTAATGTCCGCAGAAAGCATATGAGAATGGCTGGTGAAAGAGGAACAACCAAAACAAACATAATTAGAGTGGAAGAGATGGCAGACCCAGAAAGACTGTCAGAGGAAAGGAAATTCAGGAAATATGCAAACTACCCCATGGAGCAGATGCCGCTGTGTGGGGAGGCAAGAGGTCCAGTTCAATATCAGTGAGGCTGTGGATGGCATAAGAAAATAAGCTCAGTATGAGCAGAACTGACCATTCCTGTCAGTTCTGCTCATTCAGACCACTCAGTCTTGCAAGGGTTTGGGGCCGTTCTAGAATGAATGATCCACTACCTGGTGGGCATGTAAACGATATACGTACATTTTTTACAAGTGTTCAAAGCATTTTTTTTTCTACAGAAATTCTTTGTGTTACACACAAAAAAAAGCTGGAGGACAAGCCTGAAGTGGAGCACTGGCAAGCTGAGATGACCTAAATCCAGGAGTGCAGAGAGAGAAGGTCCTGCAAGGGTTTGTTCAGAAAGAAATCAACTCTTTCTCAGTCTCCTGGAGAACAACAAGACCTCAAGTTCAGTATTTAGTAACCACAGATCAATACATCATCCATTAAAAGTCCTGCTGCCCTCAGCTCCCCGCTGGTGAAGTCATTGAGGACAGTGAAGTTTTAGAGTCTGGAACAGATTCTGAAACATAATGCTTTGGTGGCACCAACTTCAGGCTATTAATCTTTTGTAGCACAGACACTTAAGCATAGGAGTGATAAATTAGTCCCGATTTCCTTCATTTAAGAAGATCAATGAGCGGCTGATACTTACATGTAAGATAAACCTTACACACTTCCACAAATCAGCCATTGCCACCTTTTGCTCTGCATGACTGAGGTCTGACTGATAGACCCACCCACTAGGTTACGTTACATGTTATTGTGTTGCAAGTTAGCAATAGTCACCCTACCGTTGAGACTTCATCGCTATGTTGCATGTTCATTGTTTTCATCCAGACATTTTGCACATGTGCACCATGCTTGAGTGCCAAAAGACAATTCTTTAACTTGACATTTTTTCCATTTTTGCCTTTTTCCTCGCTGCGCCTCACTGATTTTGCAAATCCATAGATCTTGTTATCTTGTAGTCGTAGTGTTCACAATTAATACACAGGATCTTGCATTTGTGATGTCAACTAGCAGCGTGTCTATATTTAGGCAAAAATATTGGTATTGGCCAAAACTGTAATCGGTGCACCACTATTTAAGCAATCTTTAGTTATTTTTGGCAACACTCATCGCTGTCATTTTAATCATACAGAAATAGGAATCTTAAAGTGTCTCCTTACTTTTGGTCATTACAATTTACGGCAACAAGATATTCAATCATCTGTTCAGAACTATGCTTAACATATGGGCAGTGACAGACAGAGATGCTCTGAGAGATTGGCTGGTTACCAGATTTTATGTTTGAAACTATAAGTCAGATCTTTTTCAATTCAGTAAATGCACCATAGATGAGCACAACAATAACACTCTTCGGTGTGCAAATACATGGAGAGAAGACTTCCCTAATGACAGTATCAGTAAGTTGCTCAAAACAACATATATACACACGTAGGTTGATTATTCAGGCTGACACTTAAATTAGATTACAGGAAGCTCGCTGTATTACAACAGTTTGTCTGTTATATCTGACTGAAGAGTTCAGCAAATCACAGAAACAGACTGGATTTGAAAAAGTCAATAATCTGGGAATGTCACATTTAAGGTAAAACTCTGCTCTCCTTTTCCAGGAACCAGGGCAGTTTTTCTCCTTGCTGCTTCTTTCACCCCATGCACCAGAGTCACATCATACACAGCAGATATCTACCAAAAAACTGCTAATCTTCATGGAATTACTTGGAGAATAGAGCAACGCCCCAGAGAACGTATTAAAAGTAAAGTTAGAATATTTTAATGCAAGTTCAAATAACAAAATGAAAACAATAAGACCTGCCCAGGACTGTGGATCATTAACCTGTTTTAGGTTTAAAAGGAGCAGGTACTCTGTTGTGTGCCTCATTTAAATCCTTTTAAAGTTTGCACATTAAGATCTGTTCCAATTACATACTTTCACAAAGACTAGAATTAAATAGCTCTTTTTTAGACCATAATTATTATACAACAATCTATTATTAATTCCACTTAAGTCTGATTTCATTGGTTTTACAGCGTTGGGTCTCTAATGATGTGGTGAACGGAGATCTGTGATCGTCTGTTTGCAGCAGCACTCTTGCAGTAGGAAGATAATCTACATAAACAGCCTGGTATTTGACCCCACAGGACACACACACACACGCACACAGCAGCCTAGGCAGTGGAAGAGATTCTGGGAAATGAAGTTCTGGAGAACAAAACATTTAGCCAAAACTCTTCAGATAATGCATGAAGAGGCTGCATTCACTAATGCTAACCACGCTAACCACAATAATCACTAATGCCAAGTGCTAAATGCCAATTGTAATCATTTTAGTCTTAGTTTTAAAATATTAACTGCTCAACAATTTAACACTGACTTCTCTCTCAACCCTTTTGGTGTGACACCTCCAGCCCGGATATAAAAAATGACTGATTGATCATGATAGAACGACTGCTATGTAGCTACAGTAACAACATGAATGATTTAACAATCCAAATTAGAGTTGTTTTCCTCCCAAATGTTAGGGTGACACCAATTCTATTGATATTGAGATGATCTTGACATATTTACAGTATATGTTGTAAATATAATAAAAATGTAAATAACGATTCTAGTGTGCTATAATTTGCCTTGAGGAGTAAAAGAACCATGGTGTCATTATTTTTAGTTTATTTTCAGATACCAAACATGTAGGAATTTAGCCTTTATCTACCTCTGACACTTTGGGCTTTTTTACAGAAATTCATTCAGTGTATTATCAGCCTGGCAGGCTGCTACTAGGCTGATAATACACCACCAGGCTAAGCATTGTTTAAAAATAAATTGAAATTGGTTAGAGCCGCCTACAAAATCTCCAGTTAGAGAAACCTTCTTTCCATGTAGTTTTCAGAGAGTGGAAAAAGCTGCAAGAATACTTTCTGTTGGTGGTTCCACAAGCATTCTGTGTCAGAGGTAGACCTACCAACCTTTCAAGTCTCTTCATGATAATTGATACTAACACATTTCTAGGGTCATAAATCTAATCATGCAATCTCCACAGATATAACACTTTGTTCTATTGCAGTGTCTGTCATTGGGACTCACCCTCAGTGCTTCGATAACCAGGTCACGGGCTTCAAGCTCCCCTTCCATGATACTGAGGAGCGTGAGAAGCTCTGGCTTGCTCAAGTTATCCATATTGAACTCACATTTCTGCAAGACAAGCCAGAGAAAACACACCTTTAGTAAAAGAGATTATTACAGTTAATGCAGCTGAGCAAAAGAAGAGGTTACGTATCAGACCAAAAGTTAAAGCTGTTAAAGTGGGGTAGAGCTATAATGAGAGCAGTTGAAACAATGGTTCACAGAAAACAGCTATTGGAAAACTATTGCTTTCAGTGGACCATCATCTTGAACTGCACTGAAATACGCTATGACTCAAATTATTAAGAGTCATAACCACACAGATAGTAAACCACAAACTGATCTGTATAAAACCCTTTTCAGTAACACCATACAATACTAGGTTTGTCAAAAAAATCCAATTTTTGAGCTTATTTGCCCAAGATGGAACACGACTTTGCACAGCAGAGCTACAGATGTGCACAGACACACACTTAGCCCTTTTTCTTCTTTGCAGAAGTTCATCTGACCAAGCATGTCTGGTAATTAAGATAGATTGTTTAAAAATGCTGCCACTATCTAACCCACAGTAAGTCATTCTTTGCAATGCTCTTTAATCAAAAGGCAAAAGTTCAAGTGTTGGTTAGAGGTATTTGATGCTAACAGATAAAGATTTCAGATTGTTCTATGACAAAGGATCTTAAAGACCGAAGCTCTGATATAGAGGGATTATGCCAGATGACATATGCTAACGTTGGTGACTTAAATGTAAGTCACTCTGGCCAGATTTGTTTCTCACTGCACTGATGAAGAACTACAAATTACAAATTAAAAGAGCCTGCCTACCAATGAACAGCACAATGGATCCAGGGTTCATTCTTCCATAAAGGATATTAACACTTCTAAGTGTTATCCAGTCTGGTGGTTTGCTATACAGTATAACAAGCCTGTTACTATCTTTTCTAAATGGCTTCTGAATTGCCTAGTACTTATTGGTGTTGTTCTAAATAAGGCAAAGAAAAAGTTACCTTGTAATTACCTATATATTTCTTAAGAGTGAATCCTGGGCCTTAAGAAAAGATCCCTGGAATCAAATTTGAAACTGAGCATTTTCATCACTATCAACATAAAATTAGAAATTTTGGTATAATGAAAACCGTCCAGTGTCCATCCATTGATCAAATGCCTATATCCGTTTGTTCTTGTCAATCTCCAGTGATCATCAGGCAAAAGGGGCTGTACTCCGGACAGGTAAACAATCCATCACACAGGACAGACACCATGACCTCACATCCGACACTTCAGAGAGACAAAATAACCTAATAAACATGATTTTGGACTGTGGGAAAACACCAGAGTACCCAAAGGGAATCCAACACATTCATAAGTATAACATGCGAGTGACAAGCACAAAGATGCCACATTACAAACGTAGGATATAGTCAGTAATATATTTAGTGATGGTTGTTGTTCAACACAGCATAAAATACATGCTGCTTCACTGCCAAATGTTGAAAGGTGCAACCTTTATAAACCTAGGTAGTTGATTATCTAGGTTTTATGTTTGAAAGAACCCGAAGTGGAAAGACATTAACTCTATGTAGGATTATTATCACAAGATATATTATTATATCTTGATATTCTGTCAGGCAAAATGAACACAGTTTGTTATCTTACTGCAGCTTAAAGTTCCTAAGTATTATGTCTCTTTTACTTAAATATTGGACTGGGACTTATCAGCAAATACTTAATCTTCAGTGACTCAAGTTGGTAATGAAAAACTATCTTAATGGGGAAATCCTTTGTTGGGGCGACGGTGCTAGGGGTTCATCCTATGACCGGTGGGTTGACCCTGTCCTGCATGTTTTATATGTTAAATAGTTCAACACACCTGACTCAAATAAATGATTATAAGGATAGTAGAACCTTATGACATGCTGTGAAGTTAAGTCATTTGAATTAGCTGTGTAAATTAGAGCAAGGAGCCATCTGCAATATACTGTAATACTGTAGAAGGCTCCCCACTTTTCCACAATCACCAAAAAGACAAATTTGAATCTTATTAATGTTGTTTTGAAACATTAATAAGGCAGCAGGGTGGTGACGTGAGCCAGCAGCTTAACTAATTACCAAGCTAATATCAGTGTGTCCCAAGCATTGGTCTGCAAAGAGCAAAACTAAAATGGGTTTAGTCTTCTGTGCAATGAGCACATTTAGCTAAAATCTACATTTAAATACTGCAGTTGTTTATTTTATTGAGTTTCTCATTAACTTCTCCCATCTCTCAAAGTCCTACATTATTTTAACTGTAGTAATCAGAACCTTACATAGTATTAGCAACAATAGGAAACAGACTTCGAGAGAGCTATTAGAGATGTTATTGTTCTTGGTGTCAAATGAAAGAAATTAGATCACCTTATAAATTTGTTACAAATTTATGTCTAAATACAGAGAAACATTGTATTTGTGGTTAACATAACATAACATACACTACGGTAGACCAAAACTTTAATGTCAAAGGCTGTAATCCTTCAAATCAAACTAAGTCATTCTAGGAGAATCTTTGCATTATGAAAGTAATACTTCAGTAATGTCCTTACAGGAAGCTTTGAGCCAATAGTCAGAGAAAATGCATTTATGTGACGAGTCGGTAAGTATGTGACAGAACCTTGGTCATTTTTATGGTAAGATGTTAAATTCATAAAAAGTTTTTTTTTTTTCTTTCCCCAAATATCACAGTGCCAGGTTACATCCCGGAACCACACAACATGGTCCAGTCAGGTGACATTCCTGAGCAGAGTGTCAAATTGTTTCTTGAAGAAACCCTGAAAGGTGTTGTAATCACTGAAACCAAAAGCTAAGTGAGGGATGGGTAAGGCAAAAAGACCTACGGGTGATGAAACTTATTTTGACCTGCATAAGGGCTGGTCAGTCAGTATGAAAAGTCGTTGTCCTGCATGCTGAATGCTGTGTGTCTGATTCTAGCTTCTTTACTTTACACATGTCAATGTTTTCATGAGCAAGACACCCTCATATTGGGTAAGGATCTGTGGATTGGTGTATGAATGTGTTTATATCTGTGTGTGTCTGGGTGAATGAGGCTCTGGTTTCAAAGAGCTTTGAGTGATTGGTATGACTAGAATAGCACTCTATTAGTTTACCATTTAAAGGTTGGTGAAAGCAGAATTTGTAGTTTTGGTGTGAACAGACAACTGAGAAAGCCACATCAAGCTGCATTCCTAATCTCTAGAAGCATTTTTTATAACGTCACTTGTCTATAAAGCCTTGATAAATCAGCTAAATGTAATCACACGTAGGAACACCACAGTCTTGCACAACGGGCAGATTGGTACCTGTTACCTCTAAAGGCAGGCTAGTCACTGAAACCAGATTTACAATCTTCCATCAAGATTTGAGCCAACAACATCTCTTACAGCAGAGTGATGGACAGAGTGACGGAAGCCTGATTGTGCTGTTGGTTAACAGCATTCAAAGCTGTTAACTAACTGTTAACCCTAGCACCGTCGCCCCAACAAAGGATTTCCCCATTAAGATAGTTTTTCATTACCAACTTGAGTCACTGAAGATTAAGTATTTGCTGATAAGTCCCAATCCAATATTTCAGTAAAAGAGACATAATACTTAGGAACTTTAAGCTGCAGTAAGATAACAAACTGTGTTCATTTTGCCTGACAGAATATCAAGATATAATAATATATCTTGTGATAATAATCCTACATAGAGTTAATGTCTTTCCACTTCGGGTTCTTTCAAACATAAAACCTAGATAATCAACTACCTAGGTTTATAAAGGTTGCACCTTTATAATTCAAAGCTGTTAATCAACAGCTTTGAATGCCAGTCTAAAAAAAAGTACCATGTTTAAGCCAGGAGATCTCAGACAGCGTATTACCCAAACAATATTACCTCCTGTAGCGTCACAGATGCTCAAAGAGCTGACTTTTTAGAGATATGTGCTTAAACAGACACACTAGTCTGCAAAGTGGCTTCTTGACATAAATTGAGCTAAGCTTATTTTCACTGCACTAAAGACACAATGCTTATGAATCTGTAATGTGTTATGAACTGCTTATTTAGATGCATGTCAAATCATGCTCTTTGAACTAATAATCTTTCTCTGCTAAGATAGTTTAAACCTTAGCAACATGTCAGATCATGTCTGAAGACCTTTAGTGAGATCTTTATGACATTCTACCTGCACCTGACATGTAAACTAGGTTTTGAAAATGATTCTTTTTTATTTCCTTAGAAGATAACACATGCTAGTAGACTACCCCAGGACATCAAGATGTCAGCTCAAAATGGGGCTTATCCACCAAAGAGGTTCCAGTTCTGAACCACAGCTGGTGCTAGAATCAGTTCTTAACGGTTTCTGTATAGAATCGGTTTGCTTGACAAGCACCCAAGAGCCATGTCATTAAGTTGTTAGAACCATCTAATTCATTTATAGTTTGATTCGCCCCAATTTATTGTGAAGGATTGTAGTGCATGGTGACAATTTAATCGCACAAGTAAAATTACTATAGGGATGCAATTTTGAAGCCTGACAGGGCAGATGTTGTGCCAAAAGTTCCCCCTGCACTGAGCTGACGAACAGCACATTCAGAACCATGGTACCCAGTCCATCATTGAGGTGTCACAATAAGACCTAGGCCAAGAGTAAGTTGTCATTCACTAGTTAGTGTAAGACTGTACACTGGTAACAGAATCTGCTGGACCTCAGATGTCTTCCTCTGTTTGAATTCTCCTACAGTATTTTTCTCTTCCAAAAGTTCCTTTGCAGGTAAAACAGGTCAGAAGAATCTAAGTTATCCCCAAATACCTTGAGTTTGCCTTGTAGAGATGAAGAAAGATGATAAATTTATATCTTTAATCAGCTAATGATACTCTAAACATTCATTTTGAATAAATGTAGTAAATAAGTGTTATCAGTTGACATAATTAGTAATCCATTATCTTTGACACAATACCAGCTCTTTACGGTGTTGGAGGATATAAGAAAGGAAGAAGCGACACCACGTAACTAAATTATCCAAAGTGATCTCATTATCCAATTCCTAACTCCCGCTTCTTCCAGGAAGCGCTTTCGCCTCTCTGGATGTCTCCTGGAGCTTTCATTGACATCCAACCCTCAGCAGCATCAGGTAGCGGTTGAGCTAAGCGATAAAGTGCAAAGTGCTCCTTCTATCTGACATTTTTGCACAATGGACAGATGAGCAAACCACACTTTGTACCATGAGCCATGCACCAAGGGTCCTGCTAGCAAGGTTGGCTGCTAGCCATGGTCCGCTTGAGTCATCCATACCACAAGGGGAAGAACATTCTTATGGTGTGCAAAATCCTTTCATATATCCTGCTGGCAAAGGAAATGCAAGTCTTCCACAAAGTAATGTGCAGTTCATGCAAAAGGAACCCAATGTACATTACAACAGACTGTCCAGGAAACATGAAAATAACTCATTTACCAAATGAATATGCCAATTAGGGCAGTTTTTACTTGTCTAGACTATTAATATTTATCATTTATATTCCCCATGATATTTTAATAGCTGTTGCATTGTTCCAGCGCATAGTAATAGTGGACGGTGATCAGACGGTGGTAATCTTGTAACGCCTTCATTTTCGGTTGGATTAACAGCTACCACCTCTGTCAAAGAAAAGGCAGAACATTTTTATTCTTCTATGGTGAGCTTGTTATATTTCATTGTTGAATTAAAATTAGATCAGAAAAATTGTTCAACCCATCACCTTCAACAATTACTAGAAAAAAAGATCAATTTTGTTAAGAGTTCTAACATCCAATATTTTCAATGTCTCCTAAAGGAGTTGCAAAGTTCTAATGTTGTGAATCTCTGCAGACTGGCTGCTTATTGTTGAGCTGTACACAGAAATGTCTTTGTTTTGAAATAACAGTGAAAGTCTGTTTTACAGCAACTGCTCTCCTACGCACAAAATGCTTAGATGCTTCATACATCATAATAAACTAAATAATTAATAAGTGTTTTATTTATAAGTGTGTATTAATAAGGACAGGAGAGAGATAAAACTGATCAGCTTCTTACCAAATTGTGAGTCAAAGCTGTTTACATATTTCATGGAATGTTTCTAAATCAAACATTTCAGACTGAATTATTACCATGTAAGTACAATGAGCATTTGTAACCATAATTCTTTAGTATATAATATAGCACTTTATCATTCCAATATAAACTTCCACAACTATTAAATGGAGCTATAAAATAAAGTTGTGAAGCTACTTACTACAAGGCAGTGACTTGTGACTAGTCAGATTTGTCCCTTTCTCACTCTTAAGTAATGTATGATAAGCCCATTAATAATTGTCAAAGTGTTTACAGATTAATTAACAACCCATTTATCAACTATGTATTAAACATTTGTAAGGGGAGTGTTATTGTAAAGTGGTACTGCTGTTTATTGTTTATGTTTTTCTACAGTATAGTTCCGAAAGAAAGGTTGTATCAGAAAGTCCAACCTTAAATATTGGTGGTCAAAAATTGGCAACAAGACTCTGACCTGTGCATCTCTGATCTGATCTCTGTTGCCTGTTGCAACAAAAAGTTAAAACCCGCAGCTCCAAGTCTTTCAAGGAGAGAAAAATAATTCAACACAATTGACCACACACTACCATGCAAAAAAAAAAAGAAGTTTTTGCAAACGAATAGAGGCGACCTCTGACCCTTCAGCACGGGTACTTCAGAGTCCTCAGTCAGGAAACTTCCCCCACCTTAAGCTGACAAGAGACAGTTTGACAGGGGTGAGCAAAGAGCACAGAGCTTTATTTAACTACAGCAGGCATGGTGCTTGGTGGTGGTGGTGGCGGAGGGGTGGAGGTAGTCTGCTGAAGCGGTGAGGAGGTGGGGGGTGTACTCCGTTGAGGCGGAATCCCCCTTTTGTCGGCTGAAACCTGGAGAAAGCCCAGAGGCAAACGGCCCTTCTCCCTAACTCTGAACACCTGTTCACCTCCAGGCACTGGCTTCCAGGTTCTTGTGAGGGCGCTCAGTGGGTGTTAGAGGAGAAGCTAGGGTGGACGGCTGGGTGACACAGAACTCTTAACTATGTCCGCTGAGTCACTGAAATTATACCAATTTAGAAAGGTGTCTGGTGGACATGTCCTCCTCCACCCCCTTCTCCTGCACTTACCCCCACAGCTCTTCTCAGCTCACCAGTCTAACCCACAGCTCCCCTCCCTCCTCGTCCCTCCAACCGGCCTCTGGGACCAGAAAGGTTCTGTTAAAGCCCATTTCCACCTGCCGAGCTCCTCTGAGGAACTTCCAGAGAGGAGCTACTCTGCCACTAAAGTCCAGCCAATGTTTACTAAAAGAAAGCAAGCGGCAAAGAAGTCACTGAGAGTGCACTGATTTAGCCGTACATGGCTGAAGAAGTGACAGACTCTTCGGCCCTGAACAAAGATGCTCCTGGTTGGAACATCTTTGCTCCAAGGAGGAGCAAAGATGCTCTGCAGAGCGGGAGCTGAGCCGCTGCCAGAGAACAGCTGCAACCTGCTGTGAGAAATCACAACTAGGTGCCAGCAAACATGTGAAACCGAACCCTTTAGAGAGAAAACAAAGCTTTTCTTATAATTACTGTGCACGCATTTTTGTTATTGACAAGTGTGATTGAAAAAAAAATAAAATACAGCTCAGGTTTTCTTAAAAATGTAAAGTTTTTGAAAACTGAACTAAAAGGCAACACATTCCACTTTGTGTGTATTTTGTCTATGGTTTCACAGGAATTGGAAAAATCATGTTGATCAGCTGAAGTTTCTAAAGACGATGGTGAACAAGCGACTTTTAACAGATTTCAGGATGGACTGCGATGGGGTTGAACCTCAGTACATGCCAGAGTTTGGCCCCACTATGGACTCACACGACTTTCAGTTTCCCAAATAACTTCTCCCTGACTTCACTCTTTTCTTGTTTCTTCCCTTAAATATCCTCTTAAAAATGAATCAACCAAATCTCGTTACAAATGAAGGCGTTACAAATGTTGATCAGCTGGAATTTCTCCACTTATCATAAAAGACCTTTAACAATAAAATCTAGACAGTCCAGTCATATTCAAAAACTTCTCCCTTACTTTTTATAGAAGTCTAATTTTCCTGAAGTCACATAAATACCCTTTGTTTGTGGCAATCATGCACAGCACAAGTTAACCCCTTTAAATAGGAGGATGACAAAAATCATACAGATAAACTGAGAAATTTACATCCGAATTAGAAGTTAACTTTTAAAAAACTTTCATCAGTTGTCTTCAGGTTCTTTTTACCTACATCTATATGAAATTCTGTCATGGCATTGCCATTACTTTGGCTTTTATGCATCAGATACAGCCAGTCGCCTTTCCCTGAAGCTCTTTTTAAACAGTAGACATTGCTGCAGGGAGGAAGCCTGATTGTTTTCAACACGTGGAAGCACAACAACAGTCTACACATGGCTTTTACTACAAAATTTAACTCCATATTAATGTTACTTTAGATCAGTGGTTCTTAACCTGGGTTCGATCGAACCCCAGGGGTTCGATGAGTCGGTCTCAGGGGTTCGGCGGAGCCTCTGCCACGGAGGTAAAGACATGCTTGTGTAAAGTCGTGATGACCCGCCCCGCTTGGCCATCACTTGCTGCAGAGGATCATGTTACATTGGTCGGCCAATCAGTGCTGCGGGGAATTTAGTGCGCGAAGTATCAGCAGCTGTCGTAGTTGTACGTCGCGTGGTTTCTTTCTTAATATTTTAATCCATACTAAATATGTTGAGAAAAAAGAAGAAAATGAACAAACTTTGCTCTGAAGATGCACTTGCCAAGGTGAAGCCACGCCTCTCTGAACTGGTCTCCCAAAAACAACAGCAGAAGTCACACTGATTTACAGGTATGTCATTTGTGCAATACTTTATTCTGGCCCCAAAAAAGTATTTTGTGGATTCAAAATGACAAAAACAAATTAAATTTAAAATTTAAAAAATTAAGTTATTAAAAAATTTTTAATTCTTTGAAAAAAATCCAAATTTATTTTTAATTAGTAAAATAGTAAAAAAATATTTTGGGGGCTGAAATTCTTTCATGGGGCCGAAATATTTTTGGGGGCCATAATAAAGTAATACTGTAACTTGCTGTGAGTTCATGGTTTTGTTCTTTGAGCAAAGTGACGTTCATGCACGGCTCATTTTGTGCACCAGCAAAAAAACATATACCTATGTCTTGAATTTGGAAAAAACATATATTTTATTTATCACTAAAGAAGGGTTCAGTGAATACGCATATGAAGCTGATGGGTTCGGTACCTCAAAAAAGGTTAAGAACCACTGCTTTAGATGTTTGCACAGGTATGTATAATGTTTTGCAGTAAATATTCCTTCGCTGGTCATATTCATCTGTGCATATGCTTGTAAAAATTATTCCTCTACCAAGGAGCTCTTCCTGTTTGGCTGCTTGAAATTAGGAAAAATGCAGATGACAGAACACACACCCTCCATTGTCATTTCTGCAGCCAGACTCCACTTGGGAGATTAAAAATGGCAGATTTAACATAAAGCAGATCTTGTTTCAAAAATGAAATATGGGAAAGATGTCAGATGAGAGTTGATATTTAATCTAATTGTTTTGGTGCTAACTTACTGACTACTAACAGCATTGTAAGCTGTTGATGTATTTCTATGCATTTCATGTGTTTAATCAACAGCGTAAAAAACAGAGCTTCTGATTTACTGTAATACAAGCCATCAGAAGGGATAATACACTTACAAAAGTGTCCAATATGGCTGCACATACTGTATAGAAGTGAAAGCTGCTGGTATAAGTTATAGGCAAAGGATTTCTGACGGAACATACCAATTTTTGTGTAAAAATATTCCTTTTTTGTCTGAACGGATAAAATACGCAGAAACTGTTACTGTTATCAGCTTGTATTGGTAGTAGCAATTAGCAAAGTAGCAAATCCCACCCTCTTGTTACAACCAGAGCGCTCTCAACTGGGGCGTGACGTCACTGCCAGCTCAGACGTCCGAGGCGAATCAAACGCAGCAGAAACCTGAGGCTGCTCTAGGTGCGCTCTGAGTTTCCCAGTCGGAATTCCGACTTCGGGGGGAAGGTTGGTGTTTTTCCGACTGGTAACTCAGAAAATCAAAGAGCACTCAAAGAGAGCACAGCATAAATTCCCTTCTGGGGATATAACGACTTACAACTCACTCTCTCTCTCTCTCTCTCTCTCTCTCTCTCTCTCTCTCTCTCTCTCTCTCTCTCTCTCTCTCTCTCTCTCTCTCTCTCTATATATATATATATATATATATATATATATATATAGATATATATTCACAGTAACCACGACGTTAAGTTTTATAGATGATAATAAATTATGCCAAAAACGAATCTGATTTGGGCATCTCTAGTTAAACATTCACACAAAACACCTAACTTCATTGATGTGAAATAAACAGAAATAAACAGGACGCCTGACTTTGGACAAAAATTAATGGTCAAACCAAAATTTTACGTTTTGTGCACCAAATAGAGGAAACTAATCTCGTAGTAGGAATGGAGTCGCAGTGTATGCCCTGGTTACTGTGTAGCTACTATAGAATGAGTCACGACCTGTACAACCAGCGCCACTTTTCCTTTCATCGGGAGCTGGAAAACACGGGATATCATAATAACTACGAGATGATCGCCGAGAGAGGCCGTGATAGATGAACAAAACAACTGATTAGTGCAACAAAAGGCAATAGATGGCATTACTGAGATCTGCCAAGAACAAATTAGGCTAATATTGCGGCTCAAACGGAGTCGAGGCTCGTTTTCTCCAGACAGCCGAGTGCCTCGCGCTGCCCACCGCTGTTGCTTCCAGAGCCTTTTAGAGAAATAGATGCGCAGCGCGTTTCTCCGTCTTTTCCTCATGACAGCCACGGCTCCACACTGAAATAAATATTTAAAAAATAAGAAGCAGCGTCTATGGTTAGCTTGCCTCCATACACGCGTCTTACCGTGTCGATACCTCCCGGCGCGGCAGCGACCAGTGTTTGTACCGGAGGAGGCTGCTCTCCGCTGGCTCCCTCCGACGCCATCTTCGTACTGTAGCGGTCTGCTGGAGTGAGGGTGCATCCGGCACACACATTAACTATTGCGCTGCTGAGTGCGAAGCACGCCCAGGACGGTCATTGAAAGGAAAGAGAGACGGAATCTGACCAACTGAAAAGAAAGCGACAGTTCTCCCAACATTCAGGACAACACAACCCGAGTGTTTGGGCTACTGCAGCTGAGAGGAGGCGGGCGAGGGAGCAGTCCTGTAGGCGGGGGCCGACAGACGCGTGAATTCCAGATGCGGGGACCTGGTGTGCTACCGACATGAAGAAAAGGGGACCTCCTGGCCGCCTCATTTACAGCTGCAGCTGAAATTCTTGATCACAAAATGATAGACAGGTCATTACAATATTCCTTTAATTGTAAAAAAATTCAGAAAAGCATGTTTCCTAAGAAACAATTGAAAGGTTTTTTCCTACCAAAACCCAAATGAACAGGAAGAATCATGAAACATAGGCCCAGAAATAGATTATATATATATATATATATATATATATATATATATATATATATATATATATATATATATATATATATATATATATATATACTGCTCAAAAAAATAAAGGGAACACTTTAAGTGTTAAACACCTGTTTAAGTGTTCCCTTTATTTTTTTGAGTAGTGTGTGTGTGTGTGTGTATGTATGTATGTATGTATGTATGTATATATATATATATATATATATATATATATATATATATATATATATATATATATATATATACTAGTTTATCACTTTATCATTTTAAATTAACATAGACACTGTAGCAGCCCTAGTCTATTACCTGGATTTTTAAACAAATGTGAATAAATTAAATAATGTAGAAAATACTTATACATTGTTGGCTAATATATATATATATATATATATATATATATATATATATATATATATATATATATATATATATATATATATATATATACAGCTGGCTGGATAGCTCATTAGATAAGGCATCGGTATATCACCCGAGAGGGCGGGGTTCGAATCTTAGGCAAGACCCTTCAAGCTACTGTCTACCTCATACCATGAGAGACACAAAAATGCATAACATGCCGGCTCAGACGTCAATCAGAGAGGTTACATGCAAAGACTGGTGAAGGAATGGTTACTTCGACATCCCCAGTCAACACTAAGCGCTAAACAGAGCTGAACGAGACGGCTGCTGACCTGAGAGAGAAAATCATGACCCGAATGACAACCAGACCAATTACAACGGCTGAGTGAAGTACCATCAGAGATTGAGAATGTGAATGCAGCATTGAGAACCTACCAACACCATAACAGAAACCAATGAGCTGATCTACAACTCAGCATCAGTGATCCTTGAGACACTTGGCTATAAGAGCAGCCATGAGACCCAATACCCACCATGGAAAAGACGGTTAGAGGTAACAAGGAGGGAAGTGAATGAAATACAATGAAAAGACCAGTACCCAGAAAGTACAGGCAGATGCCCATACCTGAAGCACTCGAAAGTGCCAAACAGAGGCTCCAAGCCTTGGCCAGCCGCCTAAAGAGATACACAAGGGAGAATGAATCCAGAAGGATTAACCGGCTCTTCTCCACTCAACCAGCTAAGGTGTACTCTCAATGGCAGGGTAATAACAACAGAGTAGACCCACCAAGGCTGGAGACTGAACAATACTGGAAAGGCATATGGGAAAGGGAGGCGTCCCACATTGGTAACCATCACTGTGACAGATGTCCAAGAAAGAGTCTCAGGTATGAAAAACTGGACAGCACCAGGGCCTGACATGATCCATGCCTACTGGCTAAAGAAACCCTCCATGAGCAACTGGCAGGCCAAATGAACCAGCTGCTACAAAGTGGGACTCACCCTGAATGGTTAACTGAAGGGCGGACAATCCTAATCCAGAAGGATCCATCAAGGGTCCAGTCCCACCCAACTACCGACCAATAACCTGCCTCTCCACAACATGGAAGCTCATGTCAGGCATCATAGCGGCCAAGATAAGCAAACACATGGATAAACACATGAGCACGGCACAGAAAGGTATCGGTGTAAATAGCAGAGGAGCCAAACACCAACTCCTCGTAGACCGCACAGTTGCCCGAGACTGCAAAACCCGACACACCAACCTGTGCATGGCTTGGATTGATTACAAGAAAGCCTATGACTCAATGCCACATACTTGGATCATTGAATGCTTAGAGATGTATAACATCAACAGGACTCTGAGAGCCTTCATTGCAAACTCAATGAGGCTGTGGAAAACCACCCTTGAAGCCAACTGCAAACCACTTGCACAAGTGTCCATCAAATGTGGCATATACCAAGGAGATGCTCTGTCCCCGCTACTGTTCTGCATAGGCCTGAACCCCCTCAGCCAAATTATCAACAAAACTGGCTACGGATACCGACTCAAAAATGGGGCCAACATCAGTCACCTTCTCTACATGGATGACATCAAGCTGTATGCCAAGAGTGAGCGAGACATCGACTCACTGATCCACACCACCAGGATCTACAGCACGGACATTGGGATGTCATTCGGACTAGAGAAGTGTGGTCGGCTGATCACAAAGAGGGGGAAGGTCATCCGCACAGAAGGGGTCTCACTCCCAGAAGGAACAATAGCAGACATAGAGGACAGTTACAAGTACCTAGGTATACCACAAGCAAATGGCAACCTCGATGAGGTCACAAGGAAAGGAGCCACAGCTAAATACCTCCAACGAATAAGGCAAGTCCTGAGAAGCCAGCTCAATGGCAAGAACAAAATCCGTGCGATAAACAGCTATGCCCTGCCAGTAATCAGATACCCTGCTGGAATAATTAGCTGGCCAAAGGAGGAGGCATCATACATGGAACGACATAACCAAGTTGCAGGCATAGTGTACAGAAACATCTGTGCAGAATATGGACTGGAAACCCCGAGATCAAAGTGGGAAACACCCCCAAAGGTGGCGGAGAACGCCAGAGCTAAGATCCTGTGGGACTTCCAGATCCAGACAGACAAAATGGTAATGGCGAACCAACCAGACATTGTCGTAGTGGATAAACAACAGAGGAAAGCCGTTGTGGTAGATGTAGCAAAACCAAGCGACTGCAACATCAGGAAAAAGGAGCATGAGAAACTAGAGAAATACCAGGGCCTCAGGGAGGAACTGGAGAGGACCTGGAAGGTGAAGACCACAGTGGTGCCTGTGGTCATCAGGGCCCTCAGGGCAGTAACCCCCAAACTGGACCAATGGCTACAACAGATCCCAGGAACAACATCAGACATCTCAGTCCAGAAATGTGCAGTCCTTGGCACAGCCAAGATACTGCGCAGAACCCTCAAGCTCCCAGGCCTCTGGTAGAGGACCCGAGCTCAGAGGATAAGAACCACCCACGGTGGGTGAGAAGGGAATTTTTTTTTATACAGGTATATACAGTACAGACCAAAAGTTTGGACACACCTTCTAATTCAATGGTTTTTTTTTATTTTCATGACTATTTATAAGGCAAGAAATCCCACTTATTAACCTGACAGGACACACCTATGAAGTGAAAACCATTTCAGGTGACGACCTCTTGAAGCTCATCAAGAAAATGCAGAGTGTGTGCAAAGGAGTAATCACAGCAAAAGGTTGCTACTTTGAAGAAACTAGAATATAAGGGCTATTTTCAGTTGTTTTACACTTTTTTGTTTAGTGCATATTTCCACATGTGTTATTCATAGTTTTGATGCCTTCAGTGTGAATCTACAATGTCAATAGTCATGAAAATAAAGGAAACTCTCTGAACTAAAAGGTGTGTCCAAACTTTTGGTCTGTACTATATATACACTGCTCAAAAAAATAAAGGGAACACTTAAACAGGTGTTTCACACTTAAAGTGTTCCCTTTATTTTTTGAGCAGTATATATATATATATATAGGGACGTCCGTCTTTCCATGACATGAAGGGCTGAATGTGTGGGAAAAATTAAAACACTTTTTTGCATCACATGATCAACAACCGGATGTTGCCGCTGGCGCAAATCATGAAGAAGAAGACAACAGGAAGTAATTGGAGGATCATGGCATGTCATGTTTTTAAATGATCAAACTTATTCATGTGGGATTTTTTAAATTTCATTTCTTGATTAATGGAAACACCACAATTGTATTGTTGGGTTTTTTCGATATTAGCAAGAATATTGACAAAAATTTGCCCTCATTTGTCATGGAAACGCAGCTAGTGAAGACTATATTTCACCTCGTTACATTTTGTCTCTATGGATTTCTTTAGCTCTGCTATCTATAAATTTTCACCTGTGGGGTTGGACAAGCCAACAGCCTCAGAGTCTTTCTGACCTACAATGTACGTCCAGACAGTGCAGTGACTGAATAAGTGCGTTTTTTGCAGCTGGTTGAACTGAAATGATCACCCCAACTGGAGGAGCTGGTGAAAATGATGTAACTGTAAACGAATGGACTGAAACTGATGGACGTAGCTAAGGCACTCCATCAGGGACCCTTCTTTCAGCTGGACCCAGAGGCAAGATTCTGTTAATCTTGTGGGAGTACTTGGCTCATATTAGCTCCCTCACTGTTGGCGCAAACACCCAACACAATGACTCTCTTTCTGTGAACAAGGATGAAGTAGTTTGAGAAGGCAGCTGGGCCGACCAATCACTCATGCCTTGTGTGCTGGTTCTCTTTAGCTCTGCTCAACCAGCAGGCTGACAGGAAAGGAAGCATAAAGAGTGAGGCAAAGAGCCCTGGATCCTGGCTCCAGCTTCAAACATGAGGACAATGGACGCTTAGATAGTGACAGAGAGAGGGGAAGTCGAAGGAAAACGGAGGAGGGAAAACGGGATGTGGGCAATATCTCTGATTGGTCTTCAGGGGACGCCAGAGCCGTATTCAGCTCTGTTCTGTGCAGATCCCAAGTCAGTGTTCTGTCTCTGTCGCCTTAGCTCTCCCTGCTCTTCTCCTCAGTTGGTCCTAAAGTTCCTGCCTCACACGGTTCCTCTGTTGAGCCACTGGCCCGTGACTCAGAGACGAATGAAGCAGGTGCTTAAGCTAAATAGTGAAAGGTTCTGGTTCTCTTTAGCTCTGCTCTATACTAAGGCTGAAGGACTCATTCCAGAAACAATCCAAGGGAAGAGAATTAGAAGAAGTGTCATAAAGGTTTATGTAGCAGAGCCAAAAAGTCAAGATGTGCAGCAGCAACCTTAAGATCTATTTCTAATAAATAACCTATTATCAGCTGAATCTTATAGTCCTGCATGAAGAAATGAACAATAAGTGCCTCTACTTCTTTTATGAGAAATATTGTATCCAACAGTGTCAACTTGAACAAGCGTGAAGGTTGTTGCACTGGATCCAAGAGGAGAAACACTGAACCAACAGGATCAGTACAATACAGAGAAATAAAATTAAGACCTTTTAGGCTTTAAATCAATATAATTCTAGCAAATCATTCTGATTATGATTAGGATGAGAGAGACACACTGGAGGGACTATGTTTCTTGGCTGGCCTGGGAACGCCCTCGGATTCCCCTGGAGGAGCTGGAATAAGTGGCTGGGGAGGGGGAAGGGTTAGACTCCCTACTTAGACTGCTACCCCCCAGACCCGACCCCGGATAAGCGGAAGAAGATGGATGGGTGGATGGATGGATGGATGGATGGATGGATGGATGGATGGATGGATGGATGGATGGATGGATGGATGGATGGATGATTAGGATGAAACTACTATAAGCTCAATGGTCATTTTATTACCTGTTCAATTACTTCTTAACAGAAATAGTAAATCATCATGGCAGGAGCGCAATGTACTGAGAAATTAATACTTGATGAAGGTGATTTAAAAGATTTGAACAGGGAAAAAATGGGATTTAAGTGACTTTGAACAATCTTTTGTTCAAAGCTGTTGGTGTTAGATTTGATGTTATACTGACCACTCAAAGCATTTTACACTGCAGGAGCCACATTTGGCAAATGGTAAATGCCTTGTATTTGTACAGCACCTTATCAAATCCAGAGAACCCCAAAGCACTTCACACTACATTCAATCATTCACACACACACTGATGGTGGCATGCTACTGGATAGCTGCCACAGCTGCCCTGGGGCAGGCTGACAGAGAGGCAGCCATTCACCAGCCCTCTGACCACCAAGAGGTAAGGCAGGGTGAAGTGTGGTGAACTCCACCATCGTCCATATCCATTCACACTAACACATGCCTTGCCCAGTGGCACATTGACAGATGAAAGGAGGAAGCTGGAACCAATACCTACAACTTTTGTGCTCTGTGATTGCAAGAGTACTCTCTCCACTTCCAACTCTTTGATCCTACTTGGAACCCCAAACTGTCACTGACTGTGAAAGCTTCACACCAGGCTTCAAGCAATGTTGACTCTCTACCTCTCCACTGTCTGGGAGCTTGATTTCCACATTATACACAAACCTTACTTTCATTTGAAAAGAAGACTTTGGACCATTGACCAGCAGAACAGTTCTTTCTCTCTTTTGCCCAAGACACTTCTGATGATGTCTCTGGTTCAAGAGTTTGTAGTCCCTGTCTTGGCATTCCTGTCAAGTTTTGGACTTGAGAACACAGGAAATATTTATCTGCTGCTGCCATTAGAGCTGGGGGCAAAGGGTGATGGAGACTACCGTCAGAACGAAGGGGTGTGGGGTGTGTAATGATGTGGAGTGGAATGATGTGCCACGTATTTACTATAATATGGGAAATTTTCGGCAAAATACTAATATGGGAGCATAGAGGGAAAGAGGAGTAAAATACTGTAATTTCCTGGCCAAAATGAGAGACTTGACAGGTATGATTCTTGGTGACTCCAGCCTCAATCCACCTCTTGTGGAGACTCTGACTCCTTTTAGGCATTTTACAATCAAATGGCAAAATAAAGTAAGATTAACCACATGTTGCATCTTACATCGTTCCACTGGATGAAGAAAAATGAAAGGTTTATTATTAATAATTACTAAATTAAACCAAACCAGCTTGTTATAACGAATATTAGTTAAGAATTGCTGAAATGGATTTTCAGGTTGCTTAGGAAGTAATAATAGTGTGAGAATGTCGCCTCCTAATGTACAAAAATCTTAACTGTAAATGTGTTTGCACTCAATTCCCTGAATAAGGTTGGGAGTTTTATCTAGAATAAAATACAGTTCAGTGTAAATGTTTGCTCTCAAAATAGTAACTAAACCAGAAGTTAAAATCCAGTGAACATAAAGACACATGCTTTGGATCAACCCCAAGTCATACAGTCAGGTGTGTGGGGGCTATTAAAAATGTCAGGGTTTGCAAAGAAAACCTGATAGGGAAGCATGTTATCTTGTTCTTCACAGAGTCTGTTTCCATGAGACATACTCACTGCTACACCAACCTTTCTTTCTGGAATAGACAATCAAAAATTTCCTCAAATTCAGGGTTAGAATACTCTGTTAGGCTTCGTCTTAAACCAGTGTCTGATCAGGGCTCTCAAATTCCAGTGAGTTCTACAGAACCCTGCTGACAATCTGGTAATTATTATTAAAATGTGTGGACAGTGAACCTGGATGATTGCAGTTTGAGGTTCCTTGTAATATTCCAAGAATGATTTTTCTGTCATGAATAGCTTTAATGACAAGTGCAGTTTTGCACTTGCCTTTTAACTTATACTTTGTTTAAAAAACATAATGTCAGGCAATTGATTCTTTATGTGTGTTAGAAATATATTTAGAAATGCGCAAAGATCAGACTTGGTGCATATTAAAGTTTATTAGAGGCTTTAAGAAAATATCTTGACAAATCAAACTGATGAGACATGGAAGACGATGGACGGTTCCAGCAGTTATCATCTCTTGGGGAAACCAGCAGATAAAACACTGCAGCACAAAAAAATGTCAACATTTAGTTCAACTACTCATATTAACAGATTTCTACAAACTGCTTTTACTGTGTGAACCCATATAGATGACTTTGTTTTATTACATATGCTTTTTTCTTACTGTCTAACAGTTGTACAGTCTGTTCAGTCTGGTGATGTCATTCATGCTCATCTCAGTAGCCGTTCCAAAAGAAACGCTTGAATCGGGAATGGGAACCATAGTGGGCTGGTTGTTTGCAGAGAACGCATACCTGGAACAAACAGAAAGGTTCATCCAAACAGAAATTAAACAGAAAATCATAAACCGTTTTACTGAATAAGGTTTGTGAAAAAGCTCAATAAAGGACAGAGTGCAATAAGTTTAGCTGCTTACACAAACCACACTGTTTGTGTATGATGTTAAATTCCTCGTTTTATATTAACTGGAAATTCTAACAAATATTAATAATACAACTCTTCCAAAGGCTATCTGAAACAATGTTAAATTGCAAATATAGAAGGAAGTTTCTCCAAACCTGTGGTACTGCATGACAGAGTTGTAGTCATAGGGGGTATTTAAGTTTAAAGTGTCAAGCTTATCAAAGGCGTACGCCAAACCTGGGAGGAAAAAAAGAAACAATTATTAGATGAGTTCATAAGGCTGGAGACTGGTGACTGGCAGACTGTCATTTTAGCAGGATAGCTTCTGTATAAATCCTAGACTAAAAGTTATCTGCAGCTCTTCTTACTGGAACAGTATCTTGGAATTGTGACATGTGGGTTAGTAGCTCAGGCTCTGACCAGATTGGATGTTCTCCCACAGGATTCTGATGTACTGGTCCCTGTCGGAGCGGCACTGCTCATGGTTGAAGCCGAGGGCATGAAGCAGCTCGTGCTGGACGGTGCTGTGGTAGATGCAGCCTGCCTGGTCCAGAGACAACGTCTGGCTGTAGCCAAGCCGGCCAACGTACGAGTAACAGCTGCACACACAAATGATACAGTTGTGTGCATTTTACTGGGATTTTAGGTGAGAAAGCAGCAAAGTGTACATCTGGACAATTATTGAAAATTTTGAGAAACAACAAAACTATAACCAGATACCCACAGCATACTTCTCCCACCACGTTTCACAGTGGGGATGATTTGTGTAGAATGATTTGTAGTGCCAGGTTTGCCAAAAACTGTATTTTGCATGAAAGCCATGCAAAATGTTGTCAGTTCTTTTCCATTATCACACGCAATATATTTGCACATAACTACTCTATTTGCCTTCCACTTCATCATCAACCAAAATGAAATTCTAAAAGTGTTTTATTTCATTGTAATAAAGTCAGGGGTATGTTTCTGAAAACTCGTGTGATGCAAAAGAAAGTGTTTCCATTGCAGTTGTGCGAAACATATCTATTTCCATATGGCTGGAAAAAGAACCCACATCCAACAATGCAAAAACATTTTATCAAAAAATGTGATTTTTTTTCCCCCAAAATAGGTGTTTCCATTAAGCAAATTTGTTTCTTATAATTTCAATTAGTGCAATTTTATGGTTAATGGAAACACTGCAGGTATAAATTTCACCCCAGCAGGTTTTTTTGAACTTTTTATTTTAAGTTTAAGTAATTGGACATTGAAAATTCTTCAGATTCATTGAATACATAAATGATGTACTTAAAATTGTGAAAACTTAAAAAAAAACAACTCACAGAACTAACAGAGAAAAAATGGTCCCTCGGACACACATCAAGCTAAATACTTTGTCATTATTTCTGATGTTTTTTCCAGTGTTAGTTTATTTTTTTAAAATTGATGTATTTTCTTCCACTATGCAGATGTTTGGTTCTGGATGTGCATATTGTAATTTTTCACTCAGGATGTGTAGTTTGCAGAGTGTTACCCGTTGTGCGACTGGATGCTCAGATAATCTCTCTCGCTGCTCCGCCTGGTGAAACGGATGCAAGAAACATCACTGAAGGACTGCAGGCCTCGCTCAATGACGGAGAGCTCCCGGGAAGCTGCAGAAAGACGAAAACCAGAATAAAGTCCTTCCTGCAAAAACCTTTTTTCTCCATGTCAGTGTGGAAACAGTTTAAAACGCCCGTTTTAAAAATGAGAAATGATACCAACGTAAAATTCTTACAGAGATCACACAATGATGTGTTGTAAAAAAAATAATAATTTGTTTGTCGTATCAGTACAATCTGTTTGAATCAAATAAAAACATGATGTGTTTTCTCCTGGGTCGTACTGTAGTGATTGGCGATCATGTAGGGGATGTAAACTTTTCCGTCTGCAGATTTGGGCCACAGGCAGCCGCGCGAGGTGCACTGATCTGCGTTCCTCTCATTCTCATTCTTGTAGGCGATATCATCTATTACAAGGGGCTCATCCTCCGTGTGCACTGGTAGAGAATAAGTAAGGTTAGTTCACTTACATGAATATTATGTTAATATAGAAATATACAAATACATTGTGGAAATTTGCAGAGTTTTGTAGGATTTTGGTCATGCCTGCAAAAATCCCCTGACTTATCTATAATTACTAAGGACTGTTACTCAAATGTTTGTGTTTATGGATGACAGAAATAACACTTCAAAAAATGTATTCAAAAGCCTAAAATGAACAGATTTATGCCCATGAAGAGTCTGTGTAAACTTCTCTTCAGCACTGTCTGAAGAAGTAAATCAACGTTTCTGTAAACTGGAAGACTACAATGAAAAACAATTTAAAATAGATTAAAGGAAAACACCCAGATGGTAAAAAGATGTTACGGGGAAAAAGGACTCATTTATTTATGGAACTTGGATTAAAGTTAGGCTCTTAATTTAAGTCAAGTCTGGATTTTCAAAAAGACAAACATTTATTGTTAATTGTCTTCTGACCAAACACACAGAATATAATTTTCTACTAATAGAGAGATGCTCTAAGGCTACCTTATCTGAAGATAGATGATCACGAACATAAAGTGAGGGAAAGAAACCAAACCAGAGCTAGAACACTGCCTTTTAGTTTCAAAAGAGGAGAAAAACAATCCAGACCGTCTGATCTTTTCTAACCACATATACAGACTGACTGTTTTCAGATTCTCACCAACATCCTTGTTGGCTCTCCATAGGAGCTCAGAGACGGACAGTTCCTGGTCAGAGAGCAGAAGGGAAAAAAACAAAAGTAAAACACAAAAATTAGAAAAACAGACTACAGTACTTAGTTTTAATTCATAAAAAGGTGTGCCGTTGCCAGACAAACAGTTCTAACTTATTTCTAGACATACGAAAATTATTACAATTCAGTAAAATTCAACTACAGAGATTATAAAACAGTCAGATTAATTAATTTTGAATAAGTCTATGTGGGTTCTTTTAACTACTGGAAGATCACTTAAAAACATTCAAACTGGATTTTCAGGTTCATACAAACCCATCAAAGTTTTGACAATCTACAACTACCACATTGTCTCCCTGTTTTATTCATTTTCAACTCATCACATCATTTAAGGCAGGGGTGCCCAAACCTTTTGAGACCAAGATCTACTTTTTCTCTCACCAGCCAGCTGAGATCTACCTCACGACACAAAGATATAAAAATTGTAAATTAAACTCTATTGACTTATTTTATATGCAAATATCCATCAGTTATAGCAGAAATATTAAAGTGATAGAAAGTCTAATACAGTTTCTTCCTCAGAGAGATTCTGACACTAGGAGGAGGTTACGGGTTTCAGAAGCTGGTTGCAAACCTGAGGCCAGCAGGTGTCAGTCAGTTATGGTAGACCTGAACTTTGGTTTGATGACTGAAATATGAGAAGCTACAGACTGATAGGAGGAACCAAAGAGCTCTGTTAAGATAAAAGCACAACATATGAAGTTGGGATATTTTTCCTCCAACAGGATCCAGAGGATTCACCTCAACCCAGATGTTGGACTGGAATTTATTTCAATGTCATTTAATGTCAGCTCCTCATTTTCAACAGTGAACCTATAAATGTTGAAAAAGGTTATTATGTTGGAGAAAGTTTCATGAACATCAATATTTCCACTAAATAAGAGACAAAAATAAATAGCATGTTTGAAAGAGGAAAAGCCTTTCAGACTCTGAGCTCAAAACAAGATGCCAGAGAACACCATTCAAAACCACTCGTACCTTTTTAGTCTCTCTTTGTCGTTTTAGCACACCCGTTGCCGTGGCAACTGCCTGCGCCCCACAAGCCGAGCAGAGATTAAGTTAAAAACATAACATCCAGTCCGTTTCGATATAAGGTTTTCAGGCTTGATATTTATTTTGCGATTATTAATAAGTCTCTCATGAACACAGCGATGGTTGATTAGTTAATTTAAACTGCTGCTCTGCTCGTCAGAGTCGATCTTTGAGTCCCTTTTTTTGTTAATTGAACCGAAACGCACTGAATTGCGCAACACCTTGTTGAAACAATAATTACTGAGATCGTTAATTTGAACAATTTTTGTTGATTTATTTTTATTCTTTAATAAAATTACAAACGTTTTGGATCTTTGAATATTTTCATAAGCGCGTCAGAAGAGGACGTGCTGGTTTCAGCCTCTTGGCGGCGTTCAGTTTATCACCTACCGCTGAGATCGACTCCAAACCTTCAGCGTATTGAGCAGCCCTGATTTAAGGTGTTCTACAAGACAAATCAGGACTGTACATACTGTAATAATGGTAAAATAATTATATTAAATTAGAAAAGCATCTTATTACTGAATACTGTCATTTAAATGTTACACTGACGGCTCCTCACCTTCTGCTCTTCTGCCAAGCAGGAAATGAAGCCCACCACCAGGACCACGATGACTTTTAACACCACCACCATGTTGCCAACCTGTAAAGTACAGCATTAACACCTGCATCCCCCTGAAACTCCTACTTATACACCATCGTATGTTTACACACTTGTGAACATACATTTGTGTAGTTGGTGATAACAGGCATTGCCTTGAAAACAGGCTGCCTGTTCCCACGATGAGTACACCAAGAGGAAAGTGCCTGAATGAGCAAAAAACACGGTACATCTAGGTGGTGTTTTTTGAGGCCATTTTTTTGGGGGGGGAGGTGCATTTCTTTTGAAATTGTTACTTCCAAGTTTCCTTTGAGGTCTTCTCTGCTGGTTCTCAAGACAAAGTACCTCAAAAGAACATGAAGTTGGCAAGGAGAAGGATTAGTCTTTCTAACCTCTGTCTTCCTCTTATCCAGGACAGGGTTGCAGTAGGAAGGCCCAGGCTTCCCTCTCCCCTGCCACTTGTTCCAGCTCCTGCGGTGGAATCAATAGACGTTCCCATACTGCCTCCAGCGTGTCCTGGGTCTTCCTCTGGGTCTCATCACGGTGGGACGTACCCAGAACACCTCACGCCTTGACACGGAAGGAACTCAACCCTTCTCTGGCTCAATACCAGGACCACTGATCTTTATCCCAGCTGTGAATTGTTCCAGCGAAAACTGTAGATCACTGGATGAGATGTGATCCTGAGGCCACCAAACTGGATCCCCTCAACACCTTGGCTACACCTAGATATTCTGTTCAACATGTCACCCAGATTTGATAACTAGTTTATAGCTATGACTAATTTAAGGTTTTTTGTAACTCTAGATTCATTTGTTTTGAGTGTTCAAACAGGAAAATGGGTTGTGAAAGAGAGGGAAGACATGTGGCAAAAAGTCATCAGACCAGGACTCTAACTTGTGGGTTGTGCATTTTACCTCGGCCTTATAGTTTCTTTATAGTTATTTTCTAGTTATAAAGAACCTGTGGTGTTCAAAAAGTCATTCCTCAAGGGCCGATATGATAACCTGCATGTTTTAGTTCTGCTAAACAAGCCATTTGATCCAGGTGTGTTGAACCAGGAAGAAAACTAAAACATGCAGGATGCCCTTGAGGACTGACTAAACTAAACCTTTGTGCTGACCCGTTTCTCTTACTGAAGTTTAATTTCTGTTCAGTTTAAGAAAATTATGGCACATCCAAGTTTTGATTTGTTCCAGGCATTTGTTCAGTGCTTGATTGGGTTCATAGTCAGCTTGTGACACTGATGTAGATCTGTGTATTATCTGCATAGCTATGGTGACCAATCTTACTATTCCTTATAATGAGGAATTATGAGCTGGTGGGAGTATGTCGATATTAAATAAGACCTGCTCCAAGATGGAAACCAGCAAATGATTTTTATCCTTTCCAATGAAAACTTCTTTAAGACTCAAACCAGACAAGTGCTGCACGGGTGTATCATTGTCTTCAATAATGTGTTGAGGTCAGCTTTGTCCAGTCCAAGAGTACCAGCACTGTTTCTTCAACAGTCCATATTTAACATAAAGTCCTGTACTTCTCCAGCTAGTCGTGTGTTTGGGCATTTAGTGATACAGTTGGCTGTACATTTATACGGAGGATTTTGATAAGAGTAAAGGGAAATGTTAAAAAACAGACTCAGCAGCACACGAGCAGAAACGTGACAGGTCGACAGTATTGACCAACATTTATTCAGAAAATAAAAGCAGCAAGGAGGAGACATATAAAAGTACAATCAGTTGAAATTAATAACAGCATTCTCACAAATATTTTTAATCATTTCAAACATAATCCTGTGGCTTACTGAAGACATCACTGACACTGATTTGACTGAGCCCTGGCTCTCAGTTGATTCAAGTTATTGATGGGAGATGTTTGGAGGATCAGAAGGACAGGTTGATGAGCAGAGCACTGTTCTCTTTTTTATCCTCTGGACTCCACTTGATAAGAGGAGAGCTCAGATCAATTAGCTGGAAAAACAAAAGATTCAAATATTGTTAGCACATCTTCTAATCAAACAGTGAGTCGGCTGAATTTACAAGTACAAATAAGACAGCTTATTTAGACTTACTTTCTTTCAAAGCCAAGCTGACAGGTAAGTTACTTGATACTATTTTTAGCTTTCAAAACTAAAAACAGCATTAGGCACTGAACCTTATGCCTTTGAGGAAACATATGAATGTTTTCATGCCAAACATGTTGTATTAGTTAGACACTAACTGAGGCTCTGTAACTAGATGAACCAAAAACACAGAAAGTTCAAAGCATACCTGATACTTGAAACCAGAACCACTCCAAAGTAGTATGGGTTATACATAATGAAGTACTAAGGCTATGTTCATACAGCAGGTATTGATGTTCAATTCCAATTTTTTTTGCATGTTCCATTATACTACAAATTTACCACAATCAGATTTCTGTATGAACTGTTTATGACCCCAAAGCATCCCGCAAGAGCAGAAGAACATCACACAACACCACACCATAATAATGGATGGAGGCATTCATATATTGATTTTAAAGTTTATTCAGCAATAGGAGTCGACAAGATCTGAACACGAAAGAAGCTAATAAAAGTAGCACCAGCATTTTGTGGAGTACTGACTGCAACTTCTGTAGAGATGTTTGTTTAGATGTGGAGTCAGACATCAATGAAATTCAACACCAGAAAACAGTAAATATAGGAGATGTTTAGGGGATCCTGCTGTATAACAAACAAGAAACAATCAGATGCAAATCTGATTGAGTTCCACATATGGAAGCAGCAGAAATCGAACTGTTGAAGGGCGTGAAATGGGGTGGATTGGAATTTCAGCCTGTCATAAAAAAGTCAGATATGGGTCGCATTGAAGCGGGGGCGAGAAACACCCCCGAAAAAACAAGTTTGAGTTGCATTTGCCTATGGTGTTAGCTACCCTTCACTTTATAAATGAGATCTTTGAAATGCTGGTTGAATTCCATTTATAAAGAAATCCCAATTCACTCCTTGGAAATGTGCATTCCATGTTTTTTTATGGATTCAGGGTAGACTATTAGATCACTCATAATTATGAATCATAAAATTTTAACATAAATATAAAATTTTATATATATATATATATACACTGCCTGGCCAAAAAAAAAAGTCCCCACCAAAAAATGGTCACACTCTCTAATATTTTGTTGGACCGCCTTTAGCTTTGATTACAGCCCGCATTCGCTGTGGCATTGTTTCAATAAGCTTCTGCAGTGTCACAAGATTTATTTCCATCCAGTGTTGCATTAATCTTTCACCAAGATCTTGTATTGATGATGGGAGAGTCTGACCACTGCGCAAAGCCTTCTCCAGCATATCCCAAAGATTCTCAATGTGGTTAAGGTCTGGACTCTGTGGTGGCCAATCCATGTGTGAAAAAGATGTCTCATGCTCCCTGAACCACTCTTTCACAATGTGAGACCCATGAATCCTGGCATTGTCATCTTGGAATATGCCCGTTCCATTTGGGAAGACAAAATCCATTGATGGAATAACCTGGTCATTCAGTATATTCAGGTATTCAGCTGACCTCATTCTTTAGGCACACAATGTTGCTGAACCTAGACCTGACCAACTGCAGCAACCCCAGATCATAGCACTGCCCCCACAGGCTTGTACAGTAGGCACTAGGCATGATGGGTGCATCACTTCACCTGCCTCTCTTCTTACCCTGATGCGCCCATCACTCTGGAACAGGGTAAATCTGGACTCATCAGACCACATGACCCTCTTCCATTCCTCCAGAGTCCAATCTTTATGCTCCCTGGCAAACTGAAGCCTTTTTTTCTGGGTAGCCTTACTGATTAGAGGTTTTCTTATGGCTACACAGCTGTTCAATCCCAACCCCTTGAGTTCCCTTCGCATTGTGCGTGTGGAAATGCTTTTGCGTTCACAATTAAACATACTCCTGAGTTCTGCTGTTGTTTTTCTTCGATTTGATTTGACCAAACGTTTAAGTAATCGCCGATCACGATCATTCAGGATTTTTTTCCGACCACATTTCTTCCTGGAAGACGATGGTTCCCCACCATCCTTCCAGGTTTTAATGATGCGTTGGACAGTTCTTAACCCAATTCTAGTAGTTTCTGCAATCTCCTTAGATGTTTTCTCTGCTTGATGCATGTCAATGATTTGACCCTTCTTAAACAGACTAACGTCTTTTCCACGACCACAGGATGTGTCTTTTGCCATGGTTGTTTAAGAAATGAGGAGTTACTCATTGCATCAGCTGGGGTTAAATAACTTGTTGCCAGCTGAAAGATAATCGCCTATGCAGTACTTATCCAATAGGAGGCTTGTACCTATTTGCTTAGTTAAATCCAGGTGGCAACTTTTTTTTGGCCAGGCAGTGTATTTCCTTAACGACTGAACATTCTTTTACAGAGCTGTCATAGAAGATGCAGATTACTAAAATCCATTCCATCAGGACAGGAAAGAGACGGAGAATTTTACACAATGAAGACATAATGTTCAATTTACAAGTACTTACCATTATTAGTGTTTATTATACACTTTACAGAATCCAAGTTTGTAACATTTCATTAATAACACTCTGTTAGAAAACTTTTTTCTCCTAAAACCCTTTTTGGATGAGAAATATTAACAGAAATGAACTGATAATGTCACAAAAATGTCATCAATTTAGTCAGAAGATCAGATTTCTCTAAATAAAATTAGAATAAAAACCTGACCTGATTGGGAAAAATGGATGTCACTTTTGGATTCAACGGTGCAAAATAATCCTGTTGAAAAAACATGGACAACTTCCAATAATTATTTTTTGTAACCCGGTGTTATTGAGATAATTATTGTTGAAGTAAAATATTGTGACTAATGACATCGAGCGCTGCAGAAAGATTAAAGAAAATACCCTGCACATTTTCATCATTACCATTTCAGTTCATTATATTAACCAACTGAGGCAACTATTTGCCATTAGCTTCTTCCAACTTCAAATTTCATGAAGGATTCAGTTGATGCACATTGAATTAACTCATGCATGACTGGTGCTGTACAAATCTAGTTGACCTAAAGGTGGACAATCAGAATCACTGAAGCTCAGTGAACCAAATGGTCAGACTGAACTGGGTTACCTGGGTGGTGGTGCAGCTCTTGCTGCTGGTGCAGATCAGGTCAGGGGTATTGGCCAGATCGATGAGGAGCTTCTCTTGGGGCTGAAGGCTCGGAGGAGGCAGATCCAGCAGAAGAACCTGAGGCGTTAAAACTCTCATGAGGTTTATTTACAAGGAGTAGATGGAGGACTGGAGCTCCATCCAGCCTTAGTGGAGGATTTTCAATCTTAAATGCTTTGAAAGGATTTCCAATGTTTCCAATCTTTTAAAACTCATTTATTAAAATAAGTAAAAATAACTGGTCTGTTAAACAAGGACAGTGGTGACTGGGGTAACGATTCTCATTTTAACAGCAGACGCCATCATGGGCTTAAGGAAAGTCTTCAAGAGATCACATTTTTAACACTTCTTACAGTTCTTATAATTTCTGGAGCTAAACTCGTCGACACCGTCATGACAGAATTCCTGAAATCTAAAGGTAGAGGGCCTCTGTTTCCCTCTGAAATATTGAATTGTGTGTTTGATTCTGTTACAACAGCTCATCAGTTCTGTTTCCCAAACGTTTTAACCCAAGTTGTTTGTCGCCATAATTTCTGGAAAATTTGCCATTGTGACATGCCTAGAGAACAGTAATTTCACACAGGCTGTATATTAGAAATCATTTTGGAATATATATGAATAGGCCTGTTGCGATAAACAATAAATCAATTAATCGTACAATAAATTAAACCTGTCGACGTCATTTTAATTATCGGCATTATTGTCTCTTCCGGCCTTTTTCTCTTTCTGTTAATGACACTGAATGAAAAAGGCTAAACTCCGGTGCTCTCCACTGACCGCCCCCCTTCCTCATTTCCTTAGTGTAAAGCCCAGCGCACACCAGTTGTCGGCCGATTGTCGGCCCATTTTCAAAACCTGACAGATCACACATTAGCCGACAGAAATCCTAGGTATAACGGTTCGATCGGGTTCGTTCCTGCCGTGTGGTGTCCAACAATGGGCACAAAATAATGGCTACAAGTCCAGTGAACTAATTTTAAAACCAGGTATTAATCAATGCTTTACTACAATCTACCTGCAATGGATCTTACCATAGGGACTGCTTTTCATTGGCTGATGCTAATTCTACGTGGTCACGTGTGTCGCCGTCTCACAAACAGACACTTCCCGTTAGCTAAGCACAGCATAATGGCAGAACTGATACAACTTCTACACCTTGAAGCCTGTCTGCTACACAGTCTTACGTTAAACAGATCAATATCCAATGTGTCTGTATCTGACATACACTAAAGATTTTATTTGAGCAGAAAAGGCTTTGGACTGTTAGCCACTCTAGCACTAAGTACAGCTAGTCAATCAACCATCGCTGTGTTCAGGGAAGCGCTGATTAATAACCGAGAAATAAATATCAAGCCTGGAAACTTGATATCGTAACGAACTGAATGTTATGTTTTTAACGTAATCTTTGCCCGTCTTTCGGGGCGCAGGCGGTTGCCACGGTAACAGGTGTGCTTAAACTACAAAGAGAGAGCGAGAGTAAAAAGTTACGAGTGGATTTGAGTTGATCACCTGTTTGGGTTATTTTACCTTTGTTTCCCTTTGCTGTGGCTCATTACAGCCACTGTAGTTTCTAAACGTTGGACTAATTACCTCGTTCGTTTGTGAGTTTACGTCATTCACAACAAACATCAAATAGAACAAATATATTTCATAAAATTTTAACAAACAAATGGCTTCTACCGTGGTAATTATGTGAAATTAAATTAATTATATCCCAACTTCAGAAGATCTGCCTTTACCTTTACAGAGCTCTTTGGTTCCTCCTATCAGTCTGTAGCTTCTCATATTTCAGTCATCAAACCAAATTTCAGATCTACCATAACTGACTGACCTGCTGGCCTCAGGTTTGCAACCAGCTTGTGACTGAGAAACCAGTAACCTGCTCCCAGATGATGACATGAACTTGTTAGTTCCTCTGTCCATTCTAGTAGCTGATATATTGTGAAAATCCGGTAGAAATGATGCACTAATCCAGTCATGTTTACATAGAAACAACGAGGCTTTGTTTGTGAGACTTGCGGTCACGTGGGTCAGTTGTGGGAGGAGCTTGGTAAGGTCCATGCATGTGGCTAGTGTCAGTGTAAAGTCCTGACTGAATGAAAATCATTAGAACCTATTTACCTCATGTTAACGAAGAACAGCTGAAAAGTTACCAGGTTTATCAACTGCGGTAGCAATTTAGCTCCAATTCCTCCCCTTGTCATTTCTATATTCTTTGCATGTTGAATAAACATTAATGTTGTTTCCACATATAATCTCTGATGTCCGCTGGACTTCGGGTTGCGCCGTGTCAGCTGTTTGGGATTCCCCTCTGTAATTTCCCCTCAGAAAGCACGGAGGAGAATCCGTGCTTTCTTATTGGCTACCTGTCACATTCAACAGGAGCAGCGTGGAGTTGCTCACGCTTCGGCTTAAGGAGGAGTTCATTTTGCCTGGGTGGACACAGAACGGATCCACAGCAAATTCAGTTTTCCCAGTCGGGAAAAACCCCTGATTTAGATCAGAGCGGCAACGACAATCTACCATAACACACCACACAATCTTAGAAAGACCAACGTTCTAAGATTGTCGGAAGGGAAAAATAGGAGCAAAAAATCATGTAGTGTGAATTATTGCATCAGGTAGTCGATGTGCCCATTTTCTCTATTTAAATCTAATTATTACTGAAGGGCAACATAATATACAGACTTCATAATCTGCACTCTTTTGGTTGAATGCAGTATTTATTTCCACTTTGGCTTTATGCTGTTTAGTTTTTATTCAAGTGAGTTTTTTGTTCATGGAGACTGAGAATCCATTTTATTTTTGTTTTTGGTTGTTTTGTTTATTTTGTTTATCAGCTCCAGTGTTTAGTGTTCTTTCGCATGCATTATTACATCATTTCCATTAAATCAGTGTGAAAAGGTCTTCAAACAATATTATCGTTTATCGCAATAATTTTTGAGACAATTAATCGTTCAGCAAAATTTGTTATCGTGACAGGCCTAGATATGAATCATAACTAGGGAAGTTGAGGAGAAACAGGAGCCTGTGACTTCGGGTTATAAACGAACCTCTTGGGTTGTGGCTGCGCTCTCCTCCGTCTCCTCCAGTTCCACCGGATTGGGAAGCGTTTCGCTCACCGTTGACGCTCCAAGATCCGTGTTTTGTGTTTGCTTGGTCTCTGGACTGATGGAAGGAAGGATGACGGGAGGCTCCTCCTCTTCCAGACAGAAAGCCTGGATGTCAGGGCAATGAACAGGCTCTTCCTCTTGTTTGTGTTTTGGAACCAGGCTACAGAAAAATACCACACAAACAGTACAGTGATTGTTTTTGGAGGACGGATTTTTTGGAGGATGAGGTAGCCATCTCCCCTCTCACATATTTCCAGCATCTCACCTACACCTCTGTTGTTTCTCTGCTGAACTCGGAGTGCGAGGGATGCTGGAGTCTGACCTAAATGGCGTCCTGAGTGTCCTGTTCGGATTGGAGGGGGGCTGGAAGGTGGAGGGCCTGCGCTTAACCGGGGTGGGTAGGGCAGAAGGGTGACGTGCAGCCACCTGCTGAAGCTTACTGCTGCCAACAGAGGGCATCAGAGAGCCAGCTGACAGCTTCTGAGGACGACTGTGAGAGAAAAACTATTACATATTAACTGAATAATAATCAGACCAAAACCTGCACTCATATGTACATAACAGTCGGGGCTGATAGAAAAACTGCAGCAGGTAGCAAACTCCTATTTTTCATTCAGAAAATCTGATCACTCCAAGCAACTAGAGTAATTTAGTTCTTCAAGAAAAGCAAAAAGAATTAGAATCAATAACTTTAAAAGGACGCATAGTATATAAAATAAACTTTTGTGAGCTTTGCATCATGTTATAATGTTATTTCCTCATAACAAACATATCTGGAGCATTGCCTTGATTCCTTCATGTATGTTTGAGAAATCCTTTAATCTCCATGGCAACCACTCAGGGTGGCTTAATACATGGCCTCAAAAGCTCCACCTCCCGCTTCACAGAGTCCTGCCCCTCCCCACTCAGCTGCTCCAGACTAGCAGCAGCAGCCATTAGCAAACACCTGTTGGAACTGTGAGCCTGCTGCACTTGTCATGTGGATGTCCTGATACGACTTTTTCATTTCCAATACAGAAATTATAGACAGATATTGTAACTTTCTCAGTTACTTAATACAACATCAGCAGAAATCGTTCTTGCTTACTTTAAGTAGTTTTGTATGCTGCTGAATTATGTACAGCATTTTTATAACAACATGAGGTAACATAGTTACATGATTGACACTATATTCTTGGAAAATACACCATACTGCCCCTTTGCAATCGTTAAATATGTAGAATCATTTCCAGTGTTTTCAGGCTTGGGTGGAATGTGAATTGTTTACTTGTAGTAGGCTTAGAAGTTGTACCTTTTCTCAAATTTTCTTGTTTATTTCATAACGATCAGGCCCCCAAAACTAAAGCAGCACACATTAATGAATGATGTCAGATTGATTTTTGTTTACAAGCCAGGCATGAAAATATCAGGACTCCCAAGAGTCATAATGGTGATTTAAAACATGGATGTGGTGTACCTGTCTGTGCTGCTGGTTGACAGCCGTTTTGGCTTCATCACCTTGGATACACCTGAGGAGGAAATTCCAGATTAATAAATTAATAATTACCTCACAATTTCCATAATCTGCCACATTTGTATATGAACGGAATATTTTAGCAGAAGATATAAAATCAGATTTCATAACTGATAAAACATCAGCCTGAAAGCCCAGCGTATGTTCTCACCTTCTGCATTGTCGGCCATGTTGGAGGTTGGATGAACCAATCCTCTGGGTTTAGATCTGGTCTTCACTCCGCTCTGCAGCCGGACTGAGCAAGTGGCGCCGACAGATCCGGTTCTCTTTGGGGGAGTTGGTTGGACTGGTGTGGACTCGGCTCTCTTTAACGGTGTGGACCTGGCAGCTTTAGCTTGTTCCGCATCAGGAGGCTTTTTGGCCTGAGTGGGCTGGGAGCGAAAGCCGGTTCTGGAAGAAAGCGGCTCTGCCGAGGCAGAGAGAGTGGACCGGCGAGGTCTGCTCAGACCCGGCTCCCTGCGGACGCTGCTGGGGGCGGGGCCAGAGGGGGCGTGCAGCGTGGAGTTGCTCACGCTTAAGGAGGAGTTCATTTTGCCTGGGTGGACACAGAACGGATCCACAGCAAATTCAGTTTTCATTAAAAAGTTTTGATTAAACTAACAGATTTTATCACTGCTGATGGGAGAGATGAGGCACTTTTTTTTCTTTAACCCATTAAAACCCATTCAGGTTAAAAACTTAGTTTTCAAAAGGAGCTTTGGCCAAAAGGCGGAAACAAAAACACAAAAAAATACACAGTTAAAAGATGGACTTTTAACTGTGTAAGCTATAAAAAAACAGAATCGACCTCAAGATTCTGTGAGATTAAAGCTTCTTTAAAGCTTTAACCTACCAAATCCAATTTCTCCCCCAGAACTAGAATAAAAATATACCAGTTTTCCTTCTACTTTTGGAATTATTTTAATTTTACCCATCTTAAAACATGCTTACTGTAAAATAAAACAGAAAAAAATAAAAATAGAAACAGGTCCAGAAGAGTTCTAAAATTTCTTCCTGTTGTAAGAAAGAAGAAACAAAACTTCAAAAAGAATTCTTACATCCACTTCATTACAAAGTATTCAAGATATTTAGTTCTATGGTGAAAACAAAACCATTAACAATAGTTGTTAATTGTTAAAGTCTATAGATCAGACTTTTAATTTCTGGTTTTCGATCAGGTACAGAGTCAGAATGAAACCAGGCAGCAGCTACATTTCCTGGTGCTTTTCTTCAAACATCCAGTGAGAGCTTAGCGTACCTGTATTTAGCGTACCTGTAGCCGGGGACTGAGATATGCTAGAGTTAAAGCTGGACAATGAGGATGAGGATGAAGAGGTTTTCCTCCTGTCTGTGACCTTCCAGCCCTGAACAGGTGGAGCTTTAACGCCTGAGAGCTTTCTCAGTCTAGCATTCTGTCAGAAGAGAAACAAAAAAATGGTATTTACACAAAAGATCAATGTAGATGGAAAAGACAATGAAAAAAACAAACAAACAAAGGCGTTGTAATCTTAAATGCAAAGTGTACATATTTATGAAAGGTTTTAGTTTTGGTTGATCTGACTCTTTTTTTCAGCGCCTGGCCTTTTTTGAGTCTGTGTACTAAAGTTAACAATTAATCAATTACTAAATTAGTTGACAATTATTTTAATAACCAATTCTTCGCAATTAATCATTTCAGCCTTAATTTCATTTCAGCATGTGCATTGATACAGTTTTTCTGACTAACAGAAACAACAATGGGAACAACAGTATTATGTTGGAATTATAATTACATCTTATCAAGCTGCAGCATTTTTTTTTTACTAATTGGGATTAAAAAAAATGCATAAAACGCTTATCTGACAAGAAATTGGAGGCTTCTTCAATAAGTTGTAATACAGACTGCAACAGGAGATCCTTCCAGCCCACTGCCGTCACCATCTGCAATAAGTCTTTAATTAAATGAGTTTCAACAACATTTAATATCCAGTTGGGTGCAATAAAGTATTTTTGAATTTGAATAGGCAGCTCCTTTAAGCTTCATTAGTCTTAGCGCCACACTGAGGAAATGTCAGTCGCAAGTGGGGAAGCGGGGAGGTTTTCATGCAAGACTGTCACTTTTCATGCAAGACTGTCACTGACAAAAAACACGAGGTCAGTGTGACTGTAGCTGAGTTAATTTTATTTATTTATTTATTTTTCTTATGTACCTTCTCAAAACACATTTTTGTTGAATTGACATCATGTCTGTTGTCACTTTTGCACTGCGGCAGGCTATTTCTGTTTTATACTGCTTTTATTTTTGGTTTCTTCTGTAAATATTGTTCTGGGAGGATGGTTATTAGTGTTGCACAAAGCAAGGTTCTGTGACGTAACTGCAGCAGCCAGGCAGAAGCTGCCTACCTGAGATGCTGGTAAGATGTGTGCTAATGGACCTTACCAAGCTCCTCCCACAACCGACCCACGTGACCGCAAGTCTCACAAACAAAGCCTCGTTGTTTCTATGTAAACATGACTGGATTAGTGCATCATTTCTACCGGATTTTCACAATATATCAGCTACTAGAATGGACAGAGGAACTAACAAGTTCATGTCATCATCTGGGAGCAGGTTACTGGTTTCTCAGTCACAAGCTGGTTGCAAACCTGAGGCCAGCAGGTCAGTCAGTTATGGTAGATCTGAAATTTGGTTTGATGACTGAAATATGAGAAGCTACAGACTGATAGGAGGAACCAAAGAGCTCTGTAAAGGTAAAGGCAAATCTTCTGAAGTTGGGATATAATTAATTTAATTTCACATAATTACCACGGTAGAAGCCATTTGTTTGTTAAAATTTTATGAAATATATTTGTTCTATTTGATGTTTGTTGTGAATGACGTAAACTCACAAACGAACGAGGTAATTAGTCCAACGTTTAGAAACTACAGTGGCTGTAATGAGCCACAGCAAAGGGAAACAAAGGTAAAATAACCCAAACAGGTGATCAACTCAAATCCACTCGTAACTTTTTACTCTCGCTCTCTCTTTGTAGTTTAAGCACACCTGTTACCGTGGCAACCGCCTGCGCCCCGAAAGACGAGCAAAGATTACGTTAAAAACATAACATTCAGTTCGTTACGATATCAAGTTTCCAGGCTTGATATTTATTTCTCGGTTATTAATCAGCGCTTCCCTGAACACAGCGATGGTTGATTGACTAGCTGTACTTAGTGCTAGAGTGGCTAACAGTCCAAAGCCTTTTCTGCTCAAATAAAATCTTTAGTGTATGTCAGATACAGACACATTGGATATTGATCTGTTTAACTAACGTAAGACTGTGTAGCAGACAGGCTTCAAGGTGTAAAAGTTGTATCAGTTCTGCCATTATGCTGTACTTAGCTAACGGGAAGCTAAGTGTGTTTGTGAGACGGCCACACATGTTGTAGCCGCGCTACTACGTAGAATGGGCATCAGCCAATGAAAAGCGACCCCTGTGGTAAGGTCCATGCTACCTCTTACTCTCAATAATGTTTATAACATTAAAAATAGTTCTCACAGTTTTGGTGCTGCATAAAAATATAATGTTAACTACTGTCTAAGTGTTTTAAAAACTTTGAGTTTGGTTAAAATTAAACTGTTACTCTTATAAAGTTTGTCTGAAGTTTTCCCTCCATAATGTGTTTGGGCCAGGGATCTGACTGACTGTGTGTACCATACCAGATGGTTGAGTGTGTTCCACACTGTGTCTTATATGAATACACAGTTTTCTGTTGTAGTTTTATATCTTATAATTTAATTACTTTATTACAGAATAGTAATAAAGACATTATGCATTCTTTTATATAAAGTAAGAAATTCAAGTTTTGTAATATATTTTTGATTTTTATTTATATTTTGCATTATGAATTAACATATTTCACTGATGCTGATTTGTACACAATTTTATTTTTCTTTATTCCATTTGTTGTTAATATAAAAAGGGAGAAGCTGCCTAACTGAGCTCCTGGGATCTGACTGACTGTGTACCATACCCAATGGTTGAGTGTGTCCCACACTGTGTCTTATAGGAATAAACAGACGCTGATCCTGATTCCAGTGTTGATCCTTTTTACAACTGTTACACGACCCCGCCGGATCGTAAAAAACTTGTGGGATGCAAAGAAAGCAGGAGTGTTGGGTCATGTGTTACCTTAGAGGGTGGGACCAGTGAGCATTTCCGCAGCAGACTGGAGTTGAAGGAGCAGTCGCTGGTATCAGACGCCATGCTCACTGAGTCAGACAGCAGATCTTCTGATGACTCTGCCTTGTTTCTGAGACGATAGGATGGGCTCCGCTTCAAAGATCCTGCAGTCTAAAAATAAAAAAAAATAAAAGCATAAAATTCTCACATGTCAACATCGTTCTTTTTTTGATCACTCTTAAACTGCTGCAAGACTAATAGAAAAGCCACTCACTCTGCTTGGTGGCTGGAGTCTGGTTTTCTCTGCTTCGCTGCTGCTGGCTGAACGGGAACCTGCCGGGGCCACTGGTTTACTTGGCAGTGCTGTGGTGGCCCCCAGCGCCGTCTTTCCTAGCAGAGCTGGTCTCGCCTGAAGTCTGGCTCCGACCATGGGGCTAGAAGTAACGAGTCTGGCAGCAGGGCGGCTGGAGCTGCTCCCTCTCAGCAGGTGGTGCTGGACGGCCGGTGGCAGCTGCTGCAGGGGACTGTCCTGTACGCAGAACGTCTGACGTTTGATGGGGCTGAGGCTGCTGGCAGTGTGATCCAGCAGTCCTAGTTTCACTTCAGTGTCCTGAATGAATTCCTCCGTCGTCGCCATGCTGTTCATGTCAACATCAGAGGCTGTGTGGGTTGTGTTGGTTTTCTGGACGTGTGGTTCTCTGCACTGCAGCTGGCTGGCGAGTCTGTGGGCTTCCTCACACACAGCTTCCAGCTGATCAGCAGTCAGTGGGGTCCAGACCGCCTGCACGTCTCCGCCACCTTCCTCAGGCTGGGAGGATACGTCAGTGGAAACACACTGCTCTGTGTGGCCCACAAACACCTCATCATCATCTTCTTCTTCTCCTTTGGAGCTGTCAACGACAAATATTTCACAAACACAGCTGTGATGAAGTGAAGCATGATGACAAAATTACACATGAATGTACTATTTAATCAACTAACACACAAAATAAAGGGAGCCGAACAGTTTTCTTTTACAAATGTGTTATTTACAAGGGATCAATAGCATAACCTGAAGGGGGTTTAAAGTTGTAGCATTAACTTTTACAAAATATGTTTTTTACACATTTGTTAAAATTGTTGTCATGTTGTGACAGCATAATGTTAGGTTAAACTTTATTAATCCCATAGGAAAATTGAGGTTATCTATTGCTCACACATTAATTCACATCCACACAGCATTAAAATCATACAGCTGGAGACATCCATAAAAGGTACAAGAATATAATAAATAAATACATTACCACTAAAAAGAGGTCTAGTAAAAGTGCCTAAATATGTTAAAATACTAGTTACCCCGTCTCCTTCCCTTTCCCTCCCACAGATAGCAGCATTATAAAGCCTAATGGCCTGTGGGACAAAGGAGTTTTTAATCCTCTCAGTTGAACAACCCAGTGAGAGGAACCTGTCACTGAAGGAGCTCCTCTGGTTGGAGAAAACAGTGTACAGAGGATGGCTGGTGTTCTCCAGGACTAGACTGAGTTTAGACAGTGTCCTCTGTTCCACCACCATCTCCACAGACTCCAGGCTCACACCGACCACAGAGCCAGCTCTGCAGATGAGGCGGTTCAGTCTCTGTGTCTCTCTTCCTTGCATTGCCCCCCAACAAACGATTGCATAGAATAACACAGTAGACACAATGGACTTATAAAACATGTACAGGAGCTTAGAGCACACATTGAAGGTGGCCAATCTCCTCAAAAAGTACATTCTACTCTGTGCTTTCTTGTACACATTATCTATATTGGAGAACTAGTTCAGCTTATTGTCTAGTTGTAGGCCCAAGTATTTGTATGTGCTGACCACGTCCACCTCTATACCATCGATGGTAGTAGGCTGAGGAAAGAGGGGCACCCTATGGAAGTCAAGAACCATCTCTTTTGTTTTAGAAATGTTCAGTTCAAGTTTATTCCTGTGGCACCAGGCCCCAAAATCCTTCACCAGGCTCCTGTACCCCCCCTCTCCACCCTCCTTTATACACGCCACAATGGCAGTATCGCCCGAAAATTTTTGCATGTGGCATGTAACTGAGTTGTATTTAAAGTCGGAGGTATAGAGGGTGAAAAGGAGGGGCGAAAGAACCGTGTCTTGTGGAGCACCTGTGTTGCTGGTCAGAGTGGTGGGCCTACAGCTCGCCATCCTGACAAACTGTGATGTGAAACAGATAATCTGTGAAAAGATCAATCTCCTCCACCTCCTCCCTGAGTCACTCCTGACCAAAAACAACCAATCAGAGCCAAGGGGAGGTTCTTTGTGCTGTCAATCAATCTCATGTACTTGCTGCTAAATGTGCTAATGGCAGAAATACCATGTACTGTTCCAGGAAAAACACTTGCTAACTAGCCTTAGCATTCACTACAGGCTAGCTGCAGAGTAGTAGAAAGAAAATCTCACATGACATTGTGACTGACAGCGCAAAGACCCGCCTTCTTTATGTGATTGGTTGTTTGTAATTAGCACTGGGAGAAGGCAGAGCCATACTGTCATGATATAGTGACATTTTTAACAAATGAGTAAAAAAAATAAATAAATAAATTCTATAAAAGTTGCATCTTTAAAAGAAGTTTTTACCCAAATATTAACAGAGTTATGCATTTGAGGATTTGTGGTTAGTTTTCATCCTGGGTGAATGCAATCAAAATTCAAAATAAATTCAAACCTTTGACTTTTACTAAAGACCAGCGGAGCTATATATTGATAGTAATAAATAGTTACATTATGTTTGAAAGTGCCTTTTAGGCATCTCAAGTTTAAAACAAACTGGAATAAAAGTACAATAAGGATGATTAAAAAATGCACATCAGTGAAAGCTAAGAAAAATAGACTAGGCTAAAACGGTGTTTTCAGAGTAGATTAAAACAGAACATCCAACAGAGGTTGGAGGGTGGAGTTGGGTTTGGTGGACAGGTAGAGCTGGGTGTCATCTGCGTAGCAACAGAAGTGGACACCAAATGTACCAAGTTTGTGACCCAGAGGTAGACAATAAAACATAGTGAATACCAAGACTCAGTGAATGGCTGGGAGTGAAAAGACTGAAATTGAATGAACCGAGTGCAGCCAGAAAAGTAAGATTTGACCCAGTCTAAAGGAGTATCTGTTGTCATTTTTATCAGAGCAGTTTTGGTGCTGCGATGGAGGCAGAAACCAGATTAAAACTCTTTATATAAGCTAGAATTTGCTTAGTGTAAATGCAATTGACTGACAAGAACTTTATTTTTTTCTAAACCAAGGTGAAAGTATATACTGAATAATAAATCCACTTTGAAAAAAGAACAACTGACAAGAGACATCCTAAGCCTATAATAATGATAGTCATGCCAATGATGAGTGCATGACAATTTCTTACTGGAACTTCACATTATTAGTCCACATCTGTTTAGCTATGCACAGCATTTCAAAAGAAATGATGAATACTAAGACTATTTATCATATGAAAATTACTGCAAAAACGATTACCCAATTTATCAAACAAACCAAACTACACTGCCTGGCCAAAAAAAAAGTCCCCACCAAAAAATGGTCACACTCTCTAATATTTTGTTGGACCGCCTTTAGCTTTGATTACAGCCCGCATTCGCTGTGGCATTGTTTCAATAAGCTTCTGCAGTGTCACAAGATTTATTTCCATCCAGTGTTGCATTAATCTTTCACCAAGATCTTGTATTGATGATGGGAGAGTCTGACCACTGCGCAAAGCCTTCTCCAGCACATCCCAAAGATTCTCAATGTGGTTAAGGTCTGGACTCTGTGGTGGCCAATCCATGTGTGAAAAAGATGTCTCATGCTCCCTGAACCACTCTTTCACAATGTGAGACCCATGAATCCTGGCATTGTCATCTTGGAATATGCCCGTTCCATTTGGGAAGACAAAATCCATTGATGGAATAACCTGGTCATTCAGTATATTCAGGTATTCAGCTGACCTCATTCTTTGGGCACACAATGTTGCTGAACCTAGACCTGACCAACTGCAGCAACCCCAGATCATAGCACTGCCCCCACAGGCTTGTACAGTAGGCACTAGGCATGATGGGTGCATCACTTCACCTGCCTCTCTTCTTACCCTGATGCGCCCATCACTCTGGAACAGGGTAAATCTGGACTCATCAGACCACATGACCCTCTTCCATTCCTCCAGAGTCCAATCTTTATGCTCCCTAGCAAACTGAAGCCTTTTTTTCTGGGTAGCCTTACTGATTAGAGGTTTTCTTATGGCTACACAGCTGTTCAATCCCAACCCCTTGAGTTCCCTTCGCATTGTGCGTGTGGAAATGCTTTTGCGTTCACAATTAAACATACTCCTGAGTTCTGCTGTTGTTTTTCTTCGATTTGATTTGACCAAACGTTTAAGTAATCGCCGATCACGATCATTCAGGATTTTTTTCCGACCACATTTCTTCCTGGAAGACGATGGTTCCCCACCATCCTTCCAGGTTTTAATGATGCGTTGGACAGTTCTTAACCCAATTCTAGTAGTTTCTGCAATCTCCTTAGATGTTTTCTCTGCTTGATGCATGTCAATGATTTGACCCTTCTTAAACAGACTAACGTCTTTTCCACGACCACAGGATGTGTCTTTTGCCATGGTTGTTTAAGAAATGAGGAGTTACTCATTGCATCAGCTGGGGTTAAATAACTTGTTGCCAGCTGAAAGATAATCGCCTATGCAGTACTTATCCAATAGGAGGCTTGTACCTATTTGCTTAGTTAAATCCAGGTGGCGACTTTTTTTTGGCCAGGCAGTGTATTTCCTTAACGACTGAACATTCTTTTACAGAGCTGTCATAGAAGATGCAGATTACTAAAATCTATAACCAGGAAAGTGAATGAGAGAATTTATTATTATCAAATAAATAAATGTACTTTATACTGAGGAGCTGTTGAGAACTACTGGGAACTGATTTGTTGCAAAGTCAAATTCAACCTGAGAAATACAACTTCTGCTAATGAAAGATTTGAGGGTTTAGAAATAAAAGCTCTCACCTGACAGGCGACAGGGACACGTTGAAGTCAAACTTTTCATCTTGCAAAAAGCACAGATCTGTTCAGAGGGGACAGCATGGTGAAAACAGCGAAGGAAAACGCATCAAGAGCAAAAAGCAGCAGCTGACTTACTGTGAGCTCCGCGGTTCATCTCGTGTGCTGCGGATTGACCCAGTTCAGATCTGCAGTGTTACACGGAACTGTGATATTAGACTGACATGACAAAACTTAAAAAGAACACTAACGGGTAGTTTAAACACGAATACTAAACACAGTTATTACATTAATGACACCAAGTGTTTTGTTTTCCTTTACCTCCAAGCGAATTGTACGTTAGCGTGCTAGCTCGTTTCCAGACATTATCAAGTAGTAACCGATATAAACAGTAACACGGACCTTTTCACGTCATTTTAGTCAACCGCAACACCCCATGGAAATGACATAACACCCGTTTGTTATCAACGTAAATCATACAAACCGTAAATTCCTCTTAAATGGTTTCTGTCCTGATTTAAACTTCCACTCAACACACCGAACAAATAATTCAAATCTCTTTCACTCTGTTCATGTGACAAAGAACGCTTCTGCTATTGGCTGAAAAGTTATGTGACGAAGAACTGAGCGGAATTGTGGGTTTGTAGTCCTGTTATTTAACCACAGACGAACTACAAGCCTAATAATATATAACTAGGTTCGAAACAGCAGGGATTTGTCTCCCTTCTGTTTAGACTGTATTAATTATGTTAACACAACTTGACGTCGTGAATTAATTCTTAATTTTTACTCTGTTGTATGTATTGTACTGCCCTCTCCCCTCACTGGAGGACCTGCACAGCGACCGCTGTCTAAGAAAAGCACAACACATCACAAAGGACTAGTGATGTGTCGGTCGCGAACGATCCGGCTCTAAGAGCCGGCTCTTTGAAGTGAACGATTGGAACCGGCCCACAATGGGAGCCGTTTTAGGATCCTATTTGGGAGCCGTTTTTTTTTTCTACAGTATATCGCTGTCTCTCCGCCTCCCTGTCGTTGTGCTTGTGCTCTGCAAGTGCCAGAGACGATAGTTTTTCCCCACATCGTTTTTTTTTTGTCCTGCGGTACCTCGCTGTCTCTCCCCCCCTTCTCCCTCTCCTTGCGGGTTTTGCTCTTCTGTCAGTGCTAGAGCGGAGAGTTTTTTTTCCCTCGGTCGGTCCACTGCCCTCATGTCAAGCGTGTGCTCCACACATCTGACCAATCACACATAGTTTCAATTAATAATGTGGCGTGAAAACACTAAAAAAAAAGTTTATCTCCACTTTTTTTGTGGAAACGGCAGGCAATTGGCCAAGCTGTATAGCGTTCGTTGGCAGGTGTTTATGTACAGACACTCACTCAGCGGTCAAGAAGCACAGAAAGAAGGGGAGTCAGTGTGAGAACTGAATAGGTGAAAATAAATGAGTGACAGAAAACGGAGCAAGATTTGGACTCATTTTAATGCTACATCAACTCCAGGGCAGAGTGCAGACTGTGCAAAGTCAGCATTTCCTATCGTGCAGGCTCGACAAACAACATGCACAGGCACATGAGGACATCACACGCATCGGTATTGCTATAGCATTATTATGCGGCATTTTTACTCATCATAAGTGCTTAACAATGTCAATAATGAAACAAAATATTATAAAATTAGGTTTAAGCTATTAATTAATTAATAATGTCAAAAATATATATGGGGAGCCGTTTGGGAGCCGAAAGAGCCGGCTCTCCACAGTAAGAAGAGCCATTAGAGCCGCATCTCGAAAAGGAGCCGAAAATCCCATCACTACAAAGGACACTTCTCACCCCGGACATTCTCTGTTCACACTGCTGCCTTCAGGCAGAAGATACAGAGCAACCAGAACAAGAACCAACCGTCTCAGAGACAGTTTCTACCCGATAGCAATAACAAAACTAAATGCAATCAAAAACAACCATTAATCATCATGAATTATGTATGTGAGAATGTGGCTGTTCTTACTTTTCTTTTTTGTGCCAGTTGTTTGTTGATTCTTGCGTTGTGTGTGAATTGTGAGACAGTTATTTTTTGTTTTTGGGCATGTGCACCGACTGATGGCACCCTTTGAATTTCGTTGGCCTTGTGACAATGACGATAAAGATTTATCTTATCTTATCTTATCTTATCTTATCTTATCTTATCTTATCTTATCTTATCTTATCTTATCTTGTAGGGTTAATAAAAACGCACCACGGATATCACCATATGGCAGCATAGTTTAAAATGTAGCAAAATTATTCTCAGCTAAAAGGAACCTTAAAAGTCAAACCACTCAGAATCACAGAAACAGGTGATGTTTCTATACATAACATCATGTCTTAGCTTCCAGGATGGCGATATATACAGTATCAGTAACCAGCTGTGTCATGTTAAACCCTTTATAGTAAAAAAAATTTAAACCTTCAAGAGTATTAATAATGTTTTCAGCTTTTCCTTCTAAGTAAACTTTTATTTCTTTTTCTTTTAAATAAAAATAAATGTCTTGCGCATATTATAAAAAATATACATCAGCAACTTTTTTATATAGTTTAGTGATGAATAGGTTACTATTATTATACTATCATCATTATTATTACTTTTATCATAAAGACTAACTGGAGACAATGGAATTACAACTAGTTGAAAAAGAGACCCTCAAAGCACAGCTTTTTGGGCGTGCCGTGGTGGCGTAGCGGTTAGCGCGACCCACATTTGGAGGCCTTGAGTCCTTGAAGCGGCCGTCGCAGGTTCGACTCCCGGACCATGTCTTCCCCCCTCTCCTTCCCCGTTTCCTGTCAGCCTACTATCATATAAGGGACACTGAAGCCCACAAAAGACCCCTTGGAGGGGTAAAAAAAAAAGTAAAGCTTTTTACCTTCCAACTTATCTGCTATCTCAATTATGTTTCAGAAAATAACATTGTTTATTATCCACCCATTTTCTTCCGCTTTATCCAGGGTCGGGTCGCTGGGGTAGCAGCTTCAGAAGGGAGGCCCAGACTTCCCTCCCCAGCCACTTGTTCCAGCTCCTACAGGGGAATCCTAAGGCGTTCCCAGGCCAGCCGAGAAACATAGTCCCGCTAGCGTGTCCTGGGTCTTCCTCTGGGCCTCCTCCTGGTGGGACTTGCCCTGAACGCCTCACCAGGGAGGCGTCCAGGAGGCATCCTGACCAGATGCCCGAGCCACCTCTACTGGCTCCTCTCGATGTGAAGGAGCAGCGGCTCTACTCTGAGTCCCTCCCGGATAACTGAGCTTCTCTCCCCATCTCTAAGGGAGAGCCCAGCCACCCTACGAAGAAAACCCATTTCGGCTGCTTGTATCCGCTTGTTTATTACTTTCTTATTATTAACTGACAATTGAATGAAATAGCAAACATTATCTCCTGCCCCCATTTCCATATTCTGAAGGAAATAATTAGCAAATCAAAATATTGTATTTTGATTTGCAGATGAAGCATACTTTGCATCACTGCTCTGCTTATGGTGATGTAACGCTTGGATACAGCTGCCTATTGCATATGTAAATCAAATGCCTGCATTTGAAATGACCGTGGGAATTTCTTCCATGAAGCTCTTTATTAGCTAATTTTGAACTGATCTGAAATTGGCTTGTAGCAACTGACTCTGCAGACCATGTGACTGGGCATCTATTGAACAGGCGCTGTGATTTTTCATGCCATTAGTTTTCATGGCTGAGTTGCTGTTGTTCCCCATGTCTTCATCTTGTTATGACACCACTAACTGTTCAGGTGACTGTGAGATATTTAGCTGGCTGTAAATGACGTGACAGGACTTATTGAAGAGGTGGCATTCTGCCACAGTGTCATGCTGGTATTCATTGAGCTCCTAAAAGGAAGCCTGTCTTTCACAAATAGAAACATTCTGAATGCCTATAGGTGCTTGGTTTTATACAAGTACATATGGATTTAACCATTCAGAAAGGTGGCTCAAATTGGCAAAATGGGGTTTGTCCAGTTAAGTAAAAAAAAAACAAAAAAAAACTTTTTTTTTGTTCTGGCTCATACCACTGATCCTACTGCCTGAGTGTCTGCTTAATTTTACATATGATTCTGTGACCCCAGTGTCTCTTTGTTAGTGTCCGTCAAAATAAAGACATTTCCTCTGGCTGATTCTCAGAGGTGATCAGAGTGACTGAAGGTTTAGTTCTTCTCGTTGGCTTGAAAACCCTGTTTCTAAAACATCCCAGTAATTGATCATTCCATTTTCTGACCGGGGACTTGTTTAGTAAAGTAACCCAGACTAAAATATTTCAAAAGAATAATCTAGGAAGTCCAGCCATTTTTCACAAACCCTCTCATCCAGTCAGTTTTTGATCTTTTAATGACAATATTCCTCCAACCTAAGACATGAAAAACACAACATTAAAAAGAAACAGACATTTACTCCAAACCTGTCTGACTACCGGATGAAACAAATAAAACACAACAGATTTTTAGTCACTTACTCTTGTGGTTACAAGTTAACACAGAAACAATCTGAACATGTTCCTACCAGATAACTTAGCTTGACAGAAATAATCTTTATTAAATAAACTCTGGCTATATATTTACATATAAAACTGAATTTGAATTTACATGAATCACCTCACAAACACTCTTCTAAATTACATATGCAGAGTTCGGATCTATTAATAAAAAAAATGCAGTCTGTGTGAACATGGGTTCAGTCTGAATAGAACCACAAACACTTGTGGAAATATTACTGTCCCTTGGAAGTCCTGAACCAATCAGAGGAGTCTGTTTTGAAAATTTTCGAAACGACAACAGGAAGCAGCTGCTTCAGAGGGAGGTCTCCAGACTGTGCAGGGGGCTTCCTGGACAGGGAGGCAGTCCTGCCGAGTTAGGCGGGATTAGGCCGGACCGGGAGCCGTCTCTGTGCAGCGGAATGATGCGCTCCAACGCGTTGTTGTTTTGGTTGGGCGAGGACGGCAGAGGCTGCAGGTTGGACAGTCCGGTCAGCGTCAGTGGAGGCGGAATGACGGAGTTCCGCTTGGTGGGCGGGTCGTCCTCGTCCTCGTTCTCGTCAATAAGCGGGATCTGGGTTTCTAAGTCCTCGATGCGGAACTCGGGGTGACTCATGAAGTTGTGGATGGAGCTGCGTGACTCCGGCGTCTCCAGGCCCTCGTAAGGAGACACACTGTCTCTGAACGCATTCACAACACGAATCTACGAGACAAGGAGGAGTGGAAGGTGATTAAAGGAGCATTTCAGAAAATGAAATCTTCATTATTCTATTAAAGTTTCTGTGTGTAATTTTTATTAATATATATATATATCTATATATATAGATATACATATCTATATATATATATAGATATGTATATCTATATCTATATATATATATATATATATATATATAGATATATATATATATATATATATATCTATATATATATATATATATATATATATATAGATATGTATATCTATATATATAAATAATGATAATATTTGTTAAAATTATCATTATGTCCTGTCAAACTAAAAAAGCCCTACTAGATAGTTTTTAGATAATTAATATTATTAAATCTAGCAGCTGTTTGTATAATATGCAGTATATTTACAGCTGTATGTCCAGACAGGAGTATGATTATTCTCAAAGGTGAGTAGTAACTAGTTACATTTACTCAATTACATTTATTTGAGTAACATTTATGAAAAAAAATACTTTTAGGACTATTTTTACTACAATGTACGTTTTACTTTTACTTGAGTAATTCTCTACTCTTACTTAATTTCTGTATTCTCTACCCTATAGGAGTGACTTCAGTGAATGAAGAACAAATATGTTAGAACCAAATTCTAACATATTCAGACACACACCTGCAGTTTTGTTTAAGTTTTATGAGTTTTTTATTGAAAGAAACTGATGTGAAAAAAATTATTTTGTCTGATTTTAGTTTTTGATATTTTTATAAATTATTGTCATTTTGCTCCTTAAAACACCAAAATTTGAAACTAATTTTAAATTTTAGTCTCATGTCATTTTTAAATATTGAATGATTGATCATTTGATCAGTTGCTCAATGCTTGAGTAGACAGTTTACCAAATACTTTTTTACTCTTACTTGAGTAATTTCTTGGATAGCTACTTTTTACTTCTACTTGAGTAAAAATGTGTTGAAGTAGTGCTAGCCTTACTTGAATACAATTTTAGGGGGCTCTGTACCTAATTAAATGCAACCTCAATCTGTTTCTTTTTTAGTAGTTATATTTTTTAGAAATCAAATCTTGCTAAATCTGTAGAGTTTGTGAACACAGATTATATTTCTTGATCAGATAAATGAATCCGTGGCCTTGTTGAAACCTTTTGTCAATGTTAAACGAGTAACGGCAATAAAACCACATTCTGAAAAATCTTTTCCTGCATATCCACAACCCAGAGATAAGGAGCTAAAAGTTTCAGCAACAAAACAAACCTTGTCATTATAGCAAAACAACAGAAGTTTTCTTGAGCTGTGGCGCTCTACCTGCGTCTGGATCCGGTTGAGGCTGCGGCACCACAGCGCCTGACCCCTCCTCAGCTCCATCTCAGCATGGTCGATCTCGTCTTTGTCTTGCAGCTCCTCCAGCTCCTCCTCAGGGATCTCCTCCTGCTGGGTGCCATGACCGGCTGTTTTCAGGAACCGCAGCCAGCTGGTGGGAACGCTGGACACCAGCTGGGAGAGGAACAAGATTACAAACCAGTCAGAGACACAAAAACAAACACCTCTCTGAGGTCAGCTGGGGAGACCAGATGACCTGCTTTGTTAAGATGATTTATCCGACAAGTTAAGATGGTTTCCTGCATTCTAGTTGACGGCCAAAATTCTACAAAATAAACGCTTAAATTTAAAGTAGGCACAGAAAATACTTAATTATTCTGTTATGTTTTTGCTCACATGTGAGTCGGATGTCAGAACTATTTATTTCCTCCTTATATGGACAGTGACATCACAACAACGTCACCGTTTTGTTTTTTTGTTTTTAAGCATATGCACTGACTGATGGCACCTTTTAAATTTTGTTGTCCTTGTGACAATGACAATAAAGATTTATCTCTATCTCTATCTCAATGTTACACCAGACAACCACAGCAGATGCTGTCATAATACAATCGGCTCCAGAAACGACAAAAAGTACATATTGTCTTCTGTAATCCTCAGATCAATAAAATCCTGATTTATGACGTAATGTCATTTTTGACTCAAGAGAACTTCAAGACATTTCAAGAACTAGAGCAGAACTACAGCTAGATCATGTCCTCATGCAGATGGTTCATTGTTTCATTTCCCCAACAGTTGAGTTTAAATTTCAAAATGCAGTAAATGCTGCACAGAATGCACATTTCAAATACAAAACATTTTCTAACAGTTCTAACAGTTTAAATGAGCTTTTTCTTTGATATTTCCCTGTTAATTCTGCCAGTTATTGATGCAATAGAAGTATCTATTGGTGTATAATGGTGTTATCCATGCTTTGTGTGGAGTTTTTCTTTTGAGTTTGTTTTAGCTGATTTAACATTAGTGGGAATAAAAAAGACTTTTGATTCACATTTGAGGATCTCTGATCTTTTGAGCCCAGGGTTGCCATGTGCTACTTAGCAAAAAAACAAAAACTGTAAGTGAGCTGTAAGGCCTTGCAAACTTCATCTTTGAGAACCTTTGCATTGCTTCAGGTTCAACAATCTTCTTATTAGTTTTATCTATCAAAAACAAAAGCAAAGCTGTGCACTAACAGTTCAAGAGTTGTGAGAATTGCATTCTAAGACCAAAAGTACCAAATATATCGCTGGTTTGCACAAAGCAAATGAAAAGAAATGTACTTTAAACTCATCATAATCTTGTCCAAGCATGAAAGAAAACATAATTTTATGGACCCACTCGCTGTAATTGCCATGAGTTCTGTTTTCGATCTCATATTTACAATTAAAATAATATTGGCCAAGTAAGAGATTATCCTACCTGCCCCCAAATGAGACTACCAAGACCCAGGAAGACGCACCAGAGCCACTGTTCTACGGTCAGAGGCACACAGCTGAAAGCTTTACCACCAAAGTGCACAATAACCACCTAGAGGAGACGAAAAACAAGGTTTGATCCCCTCAGTGTCGATTCACCCAATGGTACAAAGTCCTTGCCAGTGAAGGATTACCTGCACAATAAGGGTTCCCAGGATAATGGAGCAGAAGATGGGGTTGTTGAAAACGCCCTCGAAGACGTTCCGTTCTCCATGGATCTTGCGAGCGTTGAATTCGTTGAAGATCTGCATGAGGACGAATGTGTTGAACACAATGGTGTAGTGTTCAGAGGGTGGAGCGTGAAGCGGGGCATTCCTGCCAGAGTCGATGTCAAACATCTTCTCACCTACAAAAGAACAGGATGAAGATCAATGTCCTATGAGAATTTTACCAATCACCCAAAATAAATGAATAAAAAACACACCAAATGCTGATCAGTCTCTTAATAGGTAAAAATCTATCATTCTCTATAATGTCTAGTTTACTAAAGGGGCACTATTATGTATTTTCTAAGAACATTGTGCCATTTTATAGCACTATCAAGTAACTGTGTTATTTTCAGTTGTCATAAAAATTCTATTTCTATAAAGTATGATTTAAAAGAAATGTTTTGACTTTGTAATTTAATGCTTTGAAATTGGGTCTTTGTTTCTTTAAAAACTCCTGCTCTTCCTGAAACTCCGCCTTCACTAAGTCATCACAACATGGCTCCTCTATTAACTCTTTAATAAAAATTTTTACCAGCGTTTCACTGAGAAGTAGCTCCTATAATGAGCTCAACTGATGCTCAGTTCCAACAGGTGTTTGCTAATTGCTGCTGGCTAGTCTGAAGGAGCTGAGTGAGGGAGTCATGGGGAGGGAAGCGCTTCTCCAAAGAGGTCCAACCAGGTGTTTAGCACAGCTGAATGGCTGCCACTGTAGATTAAAGGTTCTCTCAAAGGTGCATGAAAAAATCAAGGCAACACTCCTGGTATGTTTCTGACAAAGGAGCAATATTATAACATGATGGAAAGCTCAAAAAAGTTGAATTCACATAATACTGATCCTTTAGGGGCGTGCCGTGGTGGCGTAGGGCGTAGGGCGACCCGTATTTGGAGGCCTTGAGTCCTTGACGCGGCCGTCACGGGTTCGACTCCCGGACCCGTCAATATTTGCCGCATGTCTTCCCCCCTCTCCTTCCCTGTTTCCTGTCAGCCTACTGTCATATAAGGGACACTAGAGCCCACAAAAGACCCCCTGGAGGGGTAAAAAATAAATAAATACTGATCCTTTAAATCCCTCTGCACTCAAACATCCAAGGATCTGTGTTTTGACTGACCGACAAAGAGCAGCGTGAAGATCAGTGTCAGCTGGTAGACGGCGTGGCCCAGGATGTTCTTCATCATGGTGCGTGAGATGAGCGGCTTGTTGCGCCCGTACGGGTTCCTGAGCAGCAACGCCTCGGTCGGCGGCTCCGTGGCGAGGGCCAATGAGGCGAAGGTGTCCATGATGAGGTTGACCCATAACATCTGCACAGCTTTCAGAGGAGAATCCTGGGAATAGATTAACTGTTTAGGTTTTATTCTGTGTATATTTTTTGAGAGAATGACACGAGGCCGGGTTAAATCAAGTGAGGACATGTAATTTTCATAGCACCTTAGACATATTTTACAGAATCCTCGAGTAACCAAAGGGAAAACTGAAAGATTATTAAAATGCATTATTGTGATGACATAAAAATGGAAATATTTACGTATATGTAATAATTTTAAGAAAAGTTTTTACAGCTAGATCTAGTATAGTAAGTAGTAGATACTGTATAACATCTGTGAAATGTGTCTATTTTAATTTAGATTTAGCCATAAATTCCCTAATGAAAAGACTCTATGTTAATACATGTCAATATTCTAAAAGTGTGTTATGTTGTGTATGTCTGACCTGGGTAATGCAGGCTCCGGTGATGGCCACGGTGACAGCAACCACGTTGACCGTGAGTTGGAATTGCAGGAACTTGGAAATGCTGTCGTACACGTTTCGGCCCCACATGACGGCCTTGACGATGCTGGAGAAGTTGTCGTCTGTCAGGATGATGTCGGATGCCTCCTTTGCTACGTCGGTCCCTGCGATGCCCTGTGGATCGGCAGCTGAGCATTATGGCAGGACGCTTTTGAAGTGTTTCATGAATATTCTCCCAGGAATGCTAACAGTGCATATTGTTCAGGAATGTAAAACACTGTACCATAGCAAAGCCAACATCTGCTTTCTTGAGAGCGGGGCCATCGTTTGTGCCATCTCCTGTTACCGCGACAACCTGCCTCTGCTCCAGGACGGTGCTGTCTATAATACCTTTAAAACAAAAATAGAGATCGCACAGGGGAAGGAACAATAAAAGTATTGAGTCGTTTCCAGCCCACTTTTTGTCAATTTTACTCTCATCTTTACGGAATTGTTCTAATCCAGCCACACTACAGGGTTTTCCGGCAGCACGAACAGCCTTTTTACGTCATCATTTTGTTCTTCTTCAGCCATGTAAAGAAGGATTTGTGTTTTAGATCTTTGTTTTACTGCAGAACCCAAGTTTACTTCAGCTTAAGGTCCTAAACAGATGGCCGGTCGTTCTCCTTCAGGACGTTTTGGTTGACAGAATTCATGGTTCCATTTATCTCCTCCAGACCATCACACTTCCACCACCATGTTTTACTGTTGGTATGATGTTTGTTTGACCTGAAGATTTGTTTGACCTGAAGAATCAAGAAAATGACTACATGAAACCTTTCTGAGAACATGAAGTAGGCTAAAGTAAAAAACCGCTGCCGACCAAAATAAAAAGTGAAAAAAAAATAATACAGAGAGCCCATCTCACATTTACTAAAGTAACATCTTGATAGACCTTGAGGAATTCTGAAAAGTAGTACTTATTGATAGAAGAACCAAAAACTTCAAGTAGAAGTTTTTGGAAGGTCCCATCAACAACCTGCTCAAACTGATAAAGCCAGAAATTCTGCTCTTTACCCGAAAATTGTGAAGGAGAATGTCTGGCCATCACTACAGTGCAATACCTCTCAGGACACCAGAGTGCAACTCTGAGTGACTCAAAAAGAACAAAATGAAGGTTAAAATCTGATTTAGAGCCCCTGGGCAGGCAGCCCATGCTCTGAACTCTCCTATGTGGCTGAATTAGAACAAGGTTGCTTTGGAGAGCGGGTCAAAATTCCTCCACAGGAATATAAACAACATCCTTGCTAGTTACTGTAAACCCAAGTAACTAGCAAGGATGTTACCCAAGTACAGTACATCCTAGCTGTATGTTCTTTTCTTGTTGAAAGCAACAAGAAAAGCAACAAGAAAAGTTGTTGCTTTTGTTGTTACTTTCAAAAAAAAATCTTGAAAGCAGTTGTTGCAGCCAAGTGTGGTGGAATATCTTTCACAGCACTGTATAAGTGAGTAAACCTGCCACCCCATTACTTCTGGACTGATTTATACTTCACTGACCTTTGACCAGAGTGTGTTTGTCCATTGGGGATGACCGGGCAAGGACTCTCAATTTGGGCCAAATCTTATCGATACGCTCCTGTTCGATCTGACAAGACGAAGGAGAGAAAAATATTTGATCTGATTTGCTAGCAGTCACCATAGAAAACGACACACAGGCAGGAGCAGAATTAGATTTTCACACTTCTTTGATTCAAGCCTTTTCCGTTGTCATTTGTCTGACCTCGCCTGATTCGTTGCGGATTCGCTGGTTAAACTCTTTTCCCTCTATGCACAGGAAGTCGTCTCCGGGTTGCAAAATGCCACATTTGGTGGCGATGGCTCTAGCAGTGTTAATGTTGTCTCCAGTCACCATGCGGACAGTGATCCCAGCCCTCTGGCACTTTCTGATAGCTTCTGGTACCTTAGGGGAACAATGAAGAACAGATACACAGAGGGTCAACCCGGAGGTGAGTCCACCCCATCCAGACAGACACCAGCCGTTAAACTCCTCCACCATGAAATTACAGTAGTTTCATAGTTGTGTCCTCAACATTTATTTCAACAATGTCAACCAAAATGATTTTATTCAGTCCCAAATGTTCTACCAGTTCCCCCGATATGCTCCACTCTGACCCCTCATGTGAAAGTCTGTTGTCCCCAACAGACCACGTTAATACCTTTCTAGACATGATGTGCAATCAGTCTTCCATGCTTTTAAAACCTCCCAGTTGGATCATTGCAGTTCTCTTTTAACTGCCACGCCTTGTACTAGTCCAAAATGTGAAAGCACAACTTTGCTTGAAAAATTTCCCACTTCCCAGAACAACTCAGGCTATGTAAACAAAGCAAGTCTTGATGCACAATTCCATTTTTTTTTACTAAAATCAGATATTTTTAATTTTTTTTGGTTGTTCAGACTACTGTACAAATTACAGAGCCCCTTAGGGAACATGGGGAAAATTTTTCTTTTGCGTTACCTCGCAATAATGTACTGATCAGTTCATGCAGCATAATTTAATACTGAAGATCTTTCGGCCACTGTACTTTCTGCTTTAACATAAGGTTTTCATGAGGTTTTTCCATGTATGTTAATGTCTCGTTTGTGAGATATCTGAAGTTTTATATCCTTTTCTTGAAGATAGAAATGCACCACAAACCTATGTGCAAAATGCAAAAGCAGAACAGGTCAAACACAGACTTTCCATCTCCCTTCTAAGATATAAACAAACTTTTCATAAGAATGAAAGAAAGAAAAAATGCATCCAAAACTATTTGGACTATTTCTGAGTTATTTTCATGGGGTAATAAAGTCATCTGATGGTTTTGATGGTGTCTTTTTGTGTTGGTAGTATGAATGGTTAGTAAAGGGCCGTTTTCATGTGCAGTTTTATCTCTACGATTGCAGTAAGCAATATTTGTTAATTGCAAGGGAACGCAAAACATACTCCAAGGTAATGCAAAAGTTTTGCAATAGGGTTAGGCTTACCCTAACCCTAACCTTATCCCAAAAAAAAAAAAATTCCATTGTCCCCTAAAAAACTCTGTGCCTATTTAAATGCAATCTCAATTTTACAGGCCCCATTCCAATCGCAAATGCAGAAGGGAGAATGTTGACGTCACACAGCAGCACTCTGTTTACGGAAGTCATAATGGATGGAGTTGTTTATAGATAGTTTTAGAGTTTATTCAGCAATGGGAGCTATTAGTATCGACACAAGATCGTAGTAAGATGGAGGAAGCTAATAAAAAATAAATAAAAGCACATCTAATAGCAATGCTATTTTGTGGAGCATTCAAAGCAGTGTCTGTGTAGAAGTCTGTTTGGATGTGCAATCAGAATGAAGAGTGATGTGATTGTGATGTGATGTCCTTCACTGACACAGACATCTTTCATAAGTTCATAATCATAATTTTCAGCCATTTTTTACATCTGGATTTATCGAGTCTGGCTTAAGGTGGTGAAGAATGATGACACATGTCTCACATCAGTGACGTAGAAGTCGGATAAAATGCGGCATGAGCCTTCTGACTGCAAACGCTTTGAAAACAGTCAGATATGTATCAGATGTTGGACTATATATGGGAGAGGCTCAAAGCAGATTTTTTTAGGGAGAAAGATTGGAAACGGGCCATTCTGACTGTTATGAAAAAGTCGGATACAGTTTGCATATGGGCATGAAAAGCTACTTTGGGTCTCGTTTGCCCACTTTGTGAATTAGAAAGCTCTTGGAAGTTGTAGCTATTTACCAAGGAAGATGACAAACCTCAGGTCGTACAGGGTCTTCAATGCCAACCACAGCGATGCATGTCAGTCTAGTGAGGATCTCAGCCTCGTTGTCCCAATCGGGCTCTCCATCAGCAATGGAGAAGTCTCTGTAGGCAAGACAGATCGTCCTCAGCCCCTCAGATGCCATGGACTCAATCACATTTTTCACTAGTTGGTCTCGATCCTTAGGTTTGAAGATCTTGGCCTCTCCACTGGCCGTCAAGATTTTACTGCACCTGAAACCAGACGCAGTACACGTGATCAGAGTATGACTATGCGTGCAGAACTGTGTAGGCAGAGGCAGCAGACCTACTTCTTAAGCAAGATCTCAGCGGCTCCTTTACTGAACATTCGGTAGCTGCCATCAAAGGTCTTCAACACGGTGCTCATGGATTTCCTCACGGAGTTAAAGGTGTAAACCTTGAACAGCTTCTCCTCTGGGATTTCATTTCGAACATTCTGGTAGTCTCGGTTCAAGTCCAGACTGAGTCCCAGTAAGGCACATTCGGTCTTGTTTCCTACTTGGCGAGGCAGCCCACCCTCTCTCTCTGGAGGCTGTGGGAAGGAAGAAGAATATTTAGCTACACAGTATGATTAGTAGTAGCGTAAAACGGCACAACTTCAAACAGTGCTGAATAGTTTTCTTTTTTTTTTTTCCAATGGCCTCTATAAAGAAGTGATGGTATCTTTGGTAGAAAATTTTATCCTTATTCGTGATATAACCATGGACTTAAAACATATACTGGTCAACAGGCAAAAACTTGTCTGGGGTTTTTCAACCGTTTTAGGGTCGTTTTGATGAGCTGAATCCAAAAATCACATTGGTTTTGCTCAATCAGGTCAACTTTCTGAGCTATGGAGCAACATGAGCATCAAATGCATGACTTGTTCTCTCATCTGGATCGGTTTCCTGAGAATCTGATCAATGAATGATGAGCAGGAGGAGAAATTCCATCAGGACAGGAAAGTGACGGAAAATTTTACACAATGAAGACGTAATGTTCAATTCACATGTACTTACCCTTATCAGTGTTTATTATACAATTTACAGAAGTCCAGGTTTGTAACATTTCTAAAACCTTTTTCGAATGACAAATACGAATGGAAATGAACTGATGTCACAAAAATGTCATCAATTTAGTCAGAAGATCAGATTTCTCTAAATCAAATTACAATAAAAACCTGATTGAGAAAAATGGATGTCATTTTTGGATTCAGTAGTGCACAAAATGACATATCAGCAACCCATATAGTAGCAAGACTATATTTACCAATTAGATATAAGTCAACAACGGAACCAAGATGCTTAGTCAGAAAATGCACAATTGTTGGGTTTGGGCAACATGAACTTCTCTGTATACCAAAGCATTCTAAAACTAAATATGAGGACACTTGTTCAACAACTTTTAAAGACAACATCATTAACAAGCCAATGATCCTAAACAAAGCTACAAACCAATAAGAGAAGGATTAGAAAGGCAATGGCAATGTAATAGTCTCATCAAGGTACAGACCTCATCCCAATGTCTTCGGACCTTAGGAGATCTGTGACGAGAGAGATGTCTCCAAACCTAACGATGATGTCACCATAATGATAAGATAGCATGATAAAGCCATGCAGAAAATGACTGTTTAAGTTATTTGAGCTGGTAATTATGGGGTATGCTAAGGTTTTAATACACAGCATTTGCATCTTGAATTCAATTTTTTTAAAAATAAAAATCAGTCATGTAAATTTTGTTGATTGTTTTTAAAACTTTAGATCTAAATTACTCTACAAACTGGTAAAGACCTGTTTGTTTTAGGTTCTGATCTGTAAAACTGTCTGTGTTGACACAAAGGCTGTGGGGTGAGAAGGTAATAGAAAAATTGGCATATCAGAGATTCCAAGTAGTATGTAAAGGTAGTATAGAAAAGGTATGAAAACAATGTACTTTTGAGCTCTGCTAGAAAAGTCAAATGAAACTAAAGAAAAGAAAAGCAACATTCTGTAACAGTCAAGCAGAAATCTGCTGATCAGAAAAGAAACTTGTCATTGCTTCATAAACTCCTAGCTACAACCAAACCCGCTTCCTGCAGAATGTGATCTCATGAGTCCTCAGCTTACTGTGGCAGTGTGCTAAATAGTTAACCCACACAGCTTCCTGAATGAGCAGCTATTCTTAAAGCTTACCATAATCTTGGTGGTGTAGGCGCAGTTGACCCCGATGCCTAGGATGAGCAGGTCCAGTATCTTGGTTGGGATGAGGTCCGGCTCTGGGACTTTTTTATAGTGTCTCCCTGCGATGTAGGCCTGCACCACCGTCATACGGTTCATGGTCAGCGTCCCTGTCTTGTCTGAGCAGATGGCTGTGGCGTTCCCCATTGTCTCACAGGCATCGAGGTGGCGGACCAAGTTATTGTCTTTCATCATTTTCTGACACACAAATAACAGAGAGAGCAGTGATACTGAATTCAGATTCCTCAATCCATACTTCACTATCTCCAGAAGTCACAATTTAAAAATCTTGCTGTGTGAATAAGGCATTAGGTATGAAGCAAAAATGTATTATAACATGTTCTGGTCAGATAAGAACAAAATTGCACTTTTTGGTCTACAAGCAAAGGACGACACATGGTACGTTTGTAACAATGTCTATCACCCTAAGCTGACCATCCTCATGGCAAAACATGGCAGTGGCAGCATCATGCTTTTTTTTAGCAGTTGGTGGGAAGAAACCCCGTTAAGAGGTTGCAAAGACTTGGACCTGGAGGAGCTAATAACACCTGAGTCCACCTGAGGATAAAAAAACGTTTGAAAATCCCAATCCAATACATTAAGGTTTATGGTTGTAAAATGACAAAATTAGAAACTGAGTTATACATTTTTTTTGCAAGCTCCTGCAAAAATACACAAATCATATTCAGGTCAGTCATGACATTGGTATCTGTTTGCATGCAGACAGACGTGAAACTGACAGACTTTGCAAAACTGACCTTGACCGAATACGCTAGGGAAATGGTGACTGCCAGGGGGAGACCCTCAGGCACAGCCACCACCAGCACCGTCACGCCGATGATGAAGAACTTGACCAAGAACTGCACATAGATGGAAACGCACTCTTGCAACCAGGGAAGACCCTGAATCCAGAAGGTATCGATCAGGAAGCGAGTGATTAGGATGATGACGGTGAGGGCCGACATCAACAGACCTGAGAACAAGAGAGGAAAAGAACAAGAAAAGCAAAAACAAATGGATTGCAATTAGTGATGGTTAAAACGCCTTAAAGATCTTTGGTTGAGACTTTGTAGATGAGTTATGCATCTCACTTCAGCATAACTTCCAACAGAACTATGGAAGCCTTGAAACACAAGGCTTTTGACACATTTTTAAAGTTTGACTAAATGTTCTTTTTCTCTCGACTTCAAAAATGACACGAAAGTAAAAAAGAAAAAAAAATCTAAATTAAATATTGTGAAGCTTTTGTGGGATTTTTCTCATATATTTTTTTCTCTTGAAGGGGAGCATAGAAAAATTGTGATGTTCAAAATTTGATCAATTGTGTTTTTATATCAAGTATTTCTCATAATAACAGTATAGTTCCTTAATTAGTTCCTTTATTAATTTCCTTAATAAACAAGAAAAAAAACATTTTTTTAGCCTTGCTTTTTTCTGTCTCGTTTAAATCCTAAAAAGTAAAAAAAAAAAAAAAAAAGAAATTATTGCGTGTAAGTCTTTTTAAAGTCTCATCTAACAAACAGAAAAAGTATTGAGGTTTTTTTTCTCACTTACGACTTGAAGGGCAAGTGGGAAAAAAAACCTCTTCTCTCCCAACAAAGAGAAAAAGAAAAAGATGACTTGTTTGGATGAGAAGAAAAAAAATTACAAATATGGAATGACAGATTCTTTTTCCCTCTTGCCATCCAGGACTTAAACAAGCAAAACAAAACAACGAAAATATTTTCATTTGGTCAGACTTGGAAAGTGAATCTTCAAAAGAAGTTTTTCCCCTTGGCTGTCAGGGTTTCTATACATAACCGATCCACAAGGATCCATATGAATCCAAACATTCCAACATTTTAAAACGTGTTGATTTTAAATTTAACTTAAATATAATTTCTTTCCATCACGTAAGATCCCAGATCATTGTGACTTTTAGTGGTATAAAAATCCCAGCCACAAACTGAATACCAGTCCCCTGTTTGTACCTGCTCTGCCGATCTGTACGGCCAGTTTGGTCAGCTTCCCCTGAAGGACAGATTTCTCCTTCTTTGGAAGAACCTTCTTCTTCTTCTCTGGTTCTCCATCTTCGTTGAGTGGTTGCATCTCAACAGTAGCTCCATCCTTATTTTTCTCTATATGGGACAACGGAAGAAGTGAGTAAAGCATCCAAAATGAAGAACTGGTTCAGCTTTAAAGACACTCTTTAAAAATGTAGTGAAATCCCAATAATTTCTAGTTTTACTAAAACAAGAAACACAACTCAAAACATAAAAATACCGAACAATTTCAAGAGATGCATCTTTGAAAAGAAAACTTAAAATGCCAACATCTGTCTTGACTTCAAAAGCAACTACAATCAGACTTAAGATCTTGAGACAACAGCTGTGAGTTGATTTCAAACAAACCCAGTATTTTTTTTTGTTAGAGGGGTTATGAGAAAAAGCCCTAGTGCTTGAGTGTTAATATATTGTGTCAACTAGATATATACATTGTCTTACAAAAGCATTAATATCTGTGGAAGCTTTCACAAACCATTGTGCATGCTGCAGCTCCTCTGATTAAGCCTCCCCTTGTACATGTGGCGAGTAAAGAGTGTCAAATTAAAATAAATAAATAACTACTATAAATAACCTATTTAAATGTGTTTTGAATTAAATGTGAATTTGAAGTTTAAATAAATACAGAAATTATTAATTAAATATATAATTAATTATATGTGCCTCAATTAAACGTACTGACTTCATTAAAAAAAAATTGATAGAATTATTTCATGATTTAATAAACGACTTCCTGTGAATGAATTCATTAAACACTGAGCTTCAGTGGGCGGGATCAGCTTCAGCTTCTGACTTCCGATTGGCTGCTTCAAACAGGAGGTCAAGACGACTTCTTCCAAGTTTGCTGTATCTGTTCTCTAACAATAAATACTTTTGGGGCGACACCATGTAGACATTAGCTGTCCAGAGTGCAGGTTATCATAGTAACGTGTAATAGTAATCCCAGTGTTAGCTTGTTGTGATGCGTTAAGTCACAGCAGATCTTCAACCTGACTTGTAACCACACTAAGTCCCGAACCACAAGACATCGTTTCCAGTTCCTAACTCAAGCAGAAACACCAGCAGAATTAACCAGTACTGCTGGTAGGGGTATCTGCTGGGGTGTTTGTGTCTGTGCATGTGTGGGGGAGTGTGCAGGGGTGGGTGTGGGTGTGTGTGTGTGAGCAAGCTGATCCCATTTTTGTAATGAGGTTATTAGTAGACAAGAAGGCACCAGCAGCAGGTAGGAGAAGAAAGCAGCTGCTGAGCTTAATGCCGATAATCTTCTTGCTCCTAATCACCATCAACAGAGTCAGGAGCACCTGCTGCTGCTGCTGAGACCACAGTGGCATACTATGGAAGAAATGCCACATGGGATCAAACGGAGCCTGGAGAGTCTTCCCTGGTCCGGCAGTGGAGGCAGGACTTTCCATGGAAGCACCACCAAACATCTCTGTTTCTTTTGTGATTGACCTCAGTTGAATCCAGCTCATACTTCCTCACGCGACACTTAACAACAAAATAATGGCTGGTCAACAAACACAGCATAAAGTCGAACAGCCAGGAGCAGGGGTTTATAGGAAGTATTCCAGTTGTGAGACAGCAAGAGGCAGGGGAAACCATGGAGAGATCTGCCTAAAATAATGTGCATTAATAATGCTCATCTTTTGCCAAAAAGGAATGTAGGGACGTTGGTAAAAAATTACTTATTTTAGGAATTGCTGATATATCATCACAAATCTTGAACATTGTTCATGTTTTTTATTAACCCTGTAACAGAATGCATATTGTTAGACAATATGAGTAAGTCTAAATACACTGTGTTCCAAATTATTATGCAAATTGGATTTAAGTGTCATAAAGATTAAATTTTTTGTTGTGCTATTTAGGGAATAGGGAATCTACGTAAGAAGGATGTTCCACGTTATTAAGCAGGCCACAGGTTTCAAGCAATATAGGAAAGAGAAAGGATCTCTGCTGACAAAAATCATCAGATAGTGTAGTGCCGTATGACAAGGTATGAAAACATTAGATATTTAACAAAAACTGAAGCATTATTGTACTGTGAAGAGATTTGTGGCTGATTCAGAACAAAGATGGGTTTGTACAGATAAAGACATAATGAGGAAGGTTTCTGTTAGACAAATTCATCGGATTAAGAGAGCAGCTATTAAAATGTCCTTACAAAGCAGCAAACAGTTATTTGAAGCTGCTGGTGCCTCTGGAACCTCAAGGTGGAGGATCCTCCAGAGGCTTGCGGTTCATGAACCTACTATTGGGCCCCTAACCAGAGCTCACAAGCAGAACCGGTCTCAGTGGGCCCAGCCGTACATGAAGATTAATTTTCAAACAGACTTGTTCACTGATGACTGCTGGGCAACCCTGGATGGTCCAGATGGACGCAGTAGTGGATTGGTGGTGGATGGCCACCATGTCCCAACACAGCTGTGATGTCAGCAAGGAGGTGGTGGAGTCATATTTTGGGCCAAAATCTTGGGGGCGGGGGGGAGAGAGAGAGAGAGAGAGAGAGAGAGAGAGAGAGAGAGACAGAGAGAGAGAGAGAGAGAGAGAGAGAGAGAGAGAGAGAGAGCTGGTCGGCCCCTTCAGAGTCCAAGAAGGTGTGAAAATGACCTCAACAAAGTATCTGGACTGTCTGACTGATCACTTTCTTTCATGGTTCAAAAAGAAGAGCCGTACCTTCTGTAGCAAAATCATCTTCATGCATGACAATGCACCATCTCATGCTGCAAGGAATACCACTGTGTCATTGGCTGCTATGGGCATAAAAGGGGAGAAACTCATGGTGTGGTCACCATCCTCCTCTGACCTCTGACCTCAACCCTATTGAGAACCTTTGGAGTTTCCTCCAGCAGAAGATCTGAGGGTGGAATGCAGTTCATATCAAAACAGCAGCTCTGGGAAGGTTTTCTGACATCCTGCAAAGAAATTCAAGCAGAAACTTTCCACAAACTCCCAAGTTCAATGGATCAAGAATTGTGCTGTGATATCAAAGAAGGGGTCCTATGTTAACATGTAACTCGGTCTGTTAAGATGTTTTTGATTGAAATAGCTTTTGATTTTAGTACATGTGACCACTTAATGCTGCACATTCAAAGAATGCAGTTCTTTATAATCCATAAAATGTTTAGAAAATTTGCTGTGCATAATAATTTGGAACAGTGCATTTTGAGTTTTTTATTTTTGAAAAAAATACTGTTCTCATGGGGAGCTTTGTTCAGTAAAATTTGATTTATACTGTAATAGTTCACGACTTGAAAATTATTCTGACCATCATTTCCATCGACCATTTAGAAAAATCAGAGAAAATATCACTTGCATAATAATTTGGAACATGGTGTATGTACAACAAGCCAAGAGGAGGAAAAACTCAATATTCTATGTAGCTGTGTTTAAATCAATGTTTGTTTCTGATGCCAATTATGGCATCAGGAAAGGTTGATGGAAAAGGAAAAATTCTAAATAACTTACTCAAATTTACATAAAAACGGTTTTTATACTTGCTTGAGGTGGTTTTTGGCTTTTCTGAAAAAGACTCAAAGTGCTAAAGAGGAGACATACATTAATAGGTTCTAATGTTGTGAGAGGTCCCGTCCCATTCACTAGCGGGTCTGTGCCTTCCAAGAGGTGTGAAATGGAAAAAATTATAAGTCTAAATCTCCAGCTCAGAGGGGAGAACTGTCAGCCTGGAGTGTCTGGTGAGAGGCGTTCACAGAGATGTGTGCTCCATGCTAGTTTGCAACCTCTACATCTTGTTTATTACAGCTATGCTTAGCATCAACATCTTACAAAATCACACTTTGCCTAGGTTGATTAATTGGAAACATGCCCAATTCACATTTTCTGCTCTGCAACATTTTATAAACTTACTCAAAATTCACATGACAATTGGATTCCAAACTGTTCTCTGAGCCACCACCACATTAATGCCCTTGTTCTGCATTAATGTGGTAACTAGTGAAGCTGCTTGGTCTCAAACACACAACTTCACAGACGTTGCTCTCTGTTCATCCAATAACCTGGAGATTTACGAGATTTTCTAAAAATGTTCAGTACTTTAAATACTGTCAACTTTACACTTCAAGCAGAATACCTCAAATAAGTACACTAGAGTAAGAAGACATGTGTCGCCTGAATGGATGGCACAGCAAACTGTTGCCACTGACTAATCCCTTTAGTCTGAATTCCCACTGTGAAATAGTTTTTTTTTCCAAGCATAAAAACCTTTCAACCGTTAGGATTTTATCTCTTCCTAAAGTATTTATTTTCCTCAAACTTTTTCACATTTTGAAATGTTTCAACCCCAAACTTTAATGTATTTAATGGGATTATATGTGACAGACAAAGTAGTGCAAAACTGCAAATGGGAAGGAAAAGGATAAAATAAAAATCTAAAAAGAGTGACATCTATTTATATTCAACATTCCGATTACAGTTTCAAGTAATGAGTGGAGTAAATGATTACAACTGCAAAATAAGTAATTTGATTGTTTCTTCCCTAAAAGCAGAAAGTGTTACTGTGAATTTGCTTGTGAGAGTGTTTCGTGATAATCAGGTATGTATGAGCATGCAACGTCACTGGTAACAGCGTAAATCAAGAGGAGGTTCTAGAGAGCGCATGTTAATGGATGGACGTTTGAGTGACAAAAACATTGACATCCACTGACCACTGTGCATGGAAAGAAAACTTTCATCTATGGTGAAAAATTCCATCTCTAGTCCAAGTGAGTGACATGCAACTCCTCTGATAGTCATTGAGAAACCCTCTAATGACATGACCGCTGCAGCTTACAAATCCAATTCCACCTTGAAAACCTCAGACTTTGCCTCTCTTGTTAAACAGGTGAAAATAGACTTTCTTTCTAACTATGTTATTGCTGTACTTTACTTTCACACACACACACAATTTTATATGTTGAAATATGAAAAAATATAGGTTAATAGAAGAAAGACTTGATTTTCTTTAGGTATGGAGGAATGTACAGAAAACCGGTTAAAATGTTCAAGTCAGAGCTGCTTCATTTTATTACATTTTCGTATCATTTTATATCATCAGATCTGTGGTGTAATGGTAAATACCCTGTACTTATGTAAAGCTTTATCAAGTCTACAAGACTCCAAAGGGCTTTATACAATATTCAGTTATTCACACATTCACACACTAATGGTGGTGAGCTACATTGTAGCAACAGCTGCCCTGGAGCAGTCATACAGAAGCGAGGCTACTGTACAGCCGACGCCACCAGGCCCTGTGACCACCGACAGGGTACTGAAGAAGAGAGAGGAAGAGCTGCTAACTGATCACCCCCTAGTGGCGGACTGGATTGTCGGCAGAAAAGGATGCCAAGCAGACTCGGTAAACCCAAATTAGGGTTGAGGATGAATGGAGAACCACTGTCAGAAGTGGGGTTCACACATTCACGGGAGGGTTTCTCATGAGGAGGATGTGGTCATGATCAGGACCTCTTTTGGAGCCTGTCATAGTGGTTATTGAGGGATTGTTTGATGAACACCAGCCTTGTTGGACACTCAAGAAAAATTCCTTTAGGGCTTGGCTTGGTTGTAACTCCTGACAGACATGTGCCAGGTGGCTAAAGAACTGTGGCTTTTGTGGTGGCAGAGGCGAAAACCTTGGCCATGAGACACAATGGAGAAAGATTTTCAACTGACCTTGAGGAGGTCCAAGCAAACTTTTTAACAGCTTAGAAAGAGAAAGCAGGGTCCATCCAGAATGTGACTTTGGTTAACTAGGAAAACTGGAGATGGGTTCAACGGTATCATTGGGCAGTGGAAGGACTAAATCCATTACTGTGGCAGAAGTCGCTGAGCTGGATCATAAGCTGCCTTGTGGCAGAACGAAAGTGGTGGAAAGGATTCATCCAGAGATGCAGAAGACTCTGTACATTGTAAAGTGGTCATTGTTGACTATTTATATAAATGTACTTCTGCAGTCTTACAAACTGTACAATCATCTTTTGACCTGCATAAAATACACTGTAAAACCCAGACAAAGTTAGCTGCAGCATCAGTTTCCAGAGTCACGTGATTACGTCTGTCAAACAGACAAACCTTACTTATTCATGCTTAACCGATATCACTCAATGTATTACCATTACATGAGTGACTGAGTGAGGTCTCATCAGAAAAACATCAAGCCACAAATGAGGTGAAAATGGATTTATCTACAACTACTACTGCCCCTATTAATATTAATATTTCATCCAGTAGTCAGTGAGCAGCAACAATGTAGTGTCCTCCACAAATATCTAAATTCGCAGGACAAGTGATGCGAATTAGCTGTTGCTATTGCACTATGACATAAACATGGGACTGCTGTTTTGTTCAGTTTGTCTATGTCACTGTATGTCTGTCCCTACCAAATAAACCAAATAAAATAAATTTGAACCTTTACCTTTGAGCACATTAACTAAATGTGGGAAAAAATAATCCTACATCAGAAACAATTGTTTCTAAGCAAACACTGCTGCCACATTTATTACCCCCCTTAACTACTTCCATAAAATAATTATTATCATTGAAACATGACTTCCCGTTTTACATGATGTAATAACAGAAACACACACAAACACATTTCTTGTAGCCACCGGTCACCAGGCTTGACAAGGATCCGTATTCATCTTGCCACCACTTACGCTGAGGAGGATGGCAGAAGAGGTCAAAAATCTCAAAAGCTCACTGTTAGAGAATTGGGCATCTTGGGTTACCACGTCTCCATGGCAACTATTAAATTAATGCCAACTAGTTGTTTGGTACAAAAGCTCACTGTTAGAGAATTGGGCATCTTGGGTTTCCACGTCTCCATGGCAACTATTAAATTAATGCCAACTAGTTGTTTGGTACAAAACCTCACTGTTAGAGAATTGGGCATCTTGGGTTACCACGTCTCCATGGCAACTATTAAATTAATGCCAACTAGTTGTTTGGTACTGATGCACTACCATAACCAGCATAAGCTTTTGAAGTTTGTAGAAACTCTAACTGTAATTGAAACTTTCTGATTTGGATAATTTTGATTACAGAGGCTTCAGTAATCATTTTATTTGTTGTTTCTGTTGTTTTGTTGATTTATTTTGCATATTTAAAATGTCTTCTGGTTCCTGTGCTAAATGTTAGTTAGAAATTAAAAATCATTGATTCTTGAACTTGATGCCATTAATTCCATTACTCTTATATTAGTTGAAACTGGTTTCAAATCAACAATATTATGGTTTGTTGCAATAACTTCTGAGACAATTTATCGTCCAGCAAAATGTGTTATTGTGACAGGCCTAGTCAAAGATCATTTTCACAACATGTTCCAACCTTGTGAAATGTTGCAGAATAAGATTGAGGTTGTCATATTTTCAAATGTGGAATCTGCATATTATTAAGTGTTATGATATCCTTACTAACTTAATACACTTATCAAAATTAAAGGTTGGATTTTCTACAGTTAATAGTTTCTTAAATTAAATAATCTTCAATAATAGATTATTAATGCTAAGGCTTTTAATATGTCTTTACCAGGAATACTTACAAAGAATGCAGTAAACCATCTGTTATTAAGAAAAACATGAACAAGCGATCTGCAAACAATCATCCAAAACCAACATGGAATCACACAGGGCTTCTTTCCCCAAGTGACTAAAAACAACTTCATTTCCTCACAGGCATTAATACACACTCCATCTGGTGGAAATTAAACTCTGATGTGATGCCTACCTTTCTTGTTTTTGACTTCCTTTTTACCTGTAAAAACACAAAAAAATCAATCAAACAAATGCAACAAATCAACAGATATTTCTACACTCTAAAATATATATTTTAGCCCTTAGGTTTTTATCTGTGCGACATTAACTTTAGTTGGTGAGTTGCAGACTTAAAAGCAAACTACTAGATCAATTTAATTCTCTCAAAATGGTTTGCTAATTTTGATATATATATATATATATATATATATATATATATATATATATATATATATATATATATATATATATATGCTTTTAAAAACAGCTGAGTGGGATTTTTATTTTTACAATTGTACAGTTTCAAATAACTTGATATCAAATACTCTAAATTGTAAGAAGTTGCATTAAATCAGCAAAAAAGCATACTGTATCATCTACAGTAAATATTAACAAAATATCAATGTCTAAATCTGGGTTATGTAACATTGAGACATTGATTCATGTCTCAATGTTGAAATTATGCATCTCTGTAAAAATACCTCATGATCCAGAGTCTGGAAGTCACCTCTTGAAAGAAAGAAATAGGAAACAATCTTGCAAAGACCTTTGACTGGACCTGAGGGATGCACTACACTTTGATTTAGCTGATCTGTGCCACAGGGAGGGTGTGAGGAGACACTGTTGGACGCCACACTATGTTTCTTCTGAGATGATGACTCGTGTATTTGGCTGCTGTTAAACTTACTCTTCTTATCCTTTTTGTCTTTGTTTTTCTTTTCCTCATTTTTCTTCTCTTTTTTGTCATCGCTGCTGCCTTCGCTGTCTTCACTGGCACCGAGCAATTTGAAAATAATTCCCGTCTGAGAATTCACACCTACGGCGGTGACTAGCATCTTTCCAGAGCCCTCCATTACATGTGTGCCTGCAGAGACGCATGGAAAGAAAAAGTTACAATCTTCCTCTGTGAATCCCGTCAAAATTAGCCTAAGCAGAAACTCTGAAAGCTGTGCTTGTTAAGCCCACTTTTTAAAGTCAAACTTTCTTTAGTCATTTTGATTCCTTTCAAAGTTAGCCTTTAAGAAGACATTCTCAATGAGTTTGTGTTGGTATACGTCAAGGCAAGCATGTCAAAATTATTGAAATGATGTCCTTATATTATCTCATGATTTCCCAGAGTATTGTCCTATTCTAGTCCTTGGTTGTTTTAGTAATTTTCCATTGAATTACTAAGGCAAATTCAAAGGCTGAACTGGCTTAGTAATTTCAGTTGGTGGTGTCAAACTGAAATTGAACACCACTGTTTGGCTGTCTTGCTTTTAAATTTCTATTTTTAAAACTTCTCCATTTAATTTTTTTGTTTTGTTTTTTCTGTACTAACATTCTAGAGATAAAATAAATGTGTGCTTTGTTATTAGAGAGACAGTAATTTTATCAGGCACATGTCTCATCTCCAGATATCATGTTAATGTTTCAAGTAAGGCAACTGTTTTTCCTTTTGAGTAACATCAATCAGCTTTTCCATATAGATGCCAAGGTCTTTGAGAAAATATTATAAGTCAGTTTTATGTAAACACTTTCTTATAAATATGATGGCTTTTCCCTTTCTGCAGCATTCTCACACTTTTTACAGTCAAATTCATCCCCTTCTTCTCATGTATTTTCAGTTTCACGTTTTTAGGATTTACCAGGACATAATCATTTAAATGGCAGGTAAGCACATGTGGTGTTCTGAGAAAATGTTTGCCTCCTGTTGAGAATAAATAATTCTGTGTTTTCCTTCTATCTCTTTTAGATAGTTGCAAAACTAAAGCTAAAGGAAATGACATGTTAGGAAATGCCCTCAAAGCTAGGGTTAAAGGGCATGACACACTAGGGAATGCCCTCTTTAGGTTGTAGTTTAGATAGAGGCTAACAAAAAGAATGGAAAACTTTTGTTTGATGCCATTTTGTTTTGCTAACTCCTAAAGGTAGCATGAGAAATGGACCTGCTGTATTTTGGTATTAATAAATGGAATTCATAAATTCAACTCACTGACTCTTCTTCAACCTCAAACAACAAGAACGTAGCATAGAGAAGGATAAATTCTCCATACTCCTTACAGAATTTGTCTGTTTCATTTGCTGCACTGAAATGTTTCAGATCATTAGAAAAATTATAAAATACAAAACCAGTTTTCAAATGCTGACTTCATATAAATCAGGGGTCTCCAAAGTCAGTCCTGGAGGGCCGGCATCCTGCGTGTTTTAGTTCTCTCCCTGATTTAACACACCTGGATCAAATGATGGCTCATTAGCGGCCTAAGAAAAACACTGACATGCTGAAAAGGTTGTTACTACCACCAGGGAGAGAAATAAAACATGCAGGATGCCGGACCACCAGGACTGACTTTGGGCACCCTTGATATAAATAATAAACCTTCTAAAACGAATGTGTCACCTTTAGCAGCAACACGTATCAAGAGTACGATAACTGGCAAAAAATCTTTAACATCACCGCTGAGGACTGCTGGCCCACTCTGCTTTGTTTTAAATGTTTTTAATTTTTTAAGCCATATTGGAGGGACTACCATACTAGTGTTTATGAGTAGGATGTAAGTCAAGACTTTAGATAGGCCACTCCAAAATTTCCTTTTTCTTTAAAAGTCATTCATAGATTCATAGGTGAGCTGTGCTTTGGATACTTACCCTGCTGTGTTTTCAAAGTGTGAGTGGGCTTCAGGTTCTGTACATAGACAGAAAACAGCTTCTTTTCAAACATTTTACTTTGAGGGAATATGAAGTTTTTTTAAGCTTCTAGTTTTCTTTCTTTTTTTAAAATCTGCTACATTTTTGTTTAGAAGGACAAACAGTCCCATGATAATAAACCTTTAGTTACCTAAAAGTTAGCATGTTAAGGCATTTTAGTAGAAGTAAAGCGTGGAGCCTTTAAATAGCATTATGTTGCTGTTAACATCTGCATGCTGTGATGTGATAATAAAAGCCTTGTAAAATGGATTTTTTAATATTGTTTTCTTTACTGTTTTAATTGTGACTGTAACTCGGATTCTGTCAGCACCTTCACAGGTTTAGGCTAAAAAAAAGCTTTAACTTCTAGTCTGTCAAGGTGAAAACCAGAGAAATGACCCGATGTACTTTAGAAGAAAATGTGCTTGGTAGGAGTTGATAATGACAGTTCAGGTCAGGGTGAGCTTAGCTGAAAATCTGCAGTAGAGAAATGCACCTGAGAGCAACATGGGGTCTTTGTCAATGGTCTTCTTGACATGATCTGACTCTCCGGTCAGAGAGCTCTCATCGATCTTCAGATCGTTACCCTGAATTAAGATGCCGTCGGCTGGGAGGAGGTCACCTGCAACAGCAACACAGAGGCCATAACTGTTGGTTAAAAGTTACATCACAGTTATATCACCAATCACCTGTAAGCAAAGGAGAAACATGAAAAGAAAATTCTGAAGTATGTGTGTTTTTTGCAGATTAATATAGTGTACCTGTGTGCTTCTTCAAACAAAATTTGATGTATGTTTCTTTAATTGTTTGTGCTAGTTTTATGGATTTATTGTAATTTGAAGTATTATTCTGTCTTTGTTGTACTGCAGCCTTGTCCCCTTTTCTAAGACAAATTTCTTCCACGGGAGACAAATAAATGATCTTATCCAATATTAGTGAGACATAAAACAGTCCTTTTCATTTTAAAGAAAGAGAGAATATTGCTAAATTGCTTTTTCTGGACACTGCAGCTTTCTTTCTATATTCAGGAACATTTTAGACATCAGTGGCCAAAATTGGAATTGGTAGGTCAAGCATTCTAAAGATCTGTAATGGGTGACTGGCCAGAAAATTGGAATTGGGGAACCCCTACTGCAAACCCTTGGTAATGAAGCCTAGGCGCAAGTTCAAGCTGGAAGACTTCCGCTCCACCCATTCCATCTAATTACTGCGTCATCTTCATCACTGGACCTTGACCCGCCTTCTCCAATCTTCAATCAAGCTCTGTTAAAAGGCTCCACACCCACGCCGCCAGTTGCTTTCCAGCTTTGCTCAACCCACCTCCTCCCCTTCTCCACCAGCATTTCAAGTCGTCATCTTTCCCAACCTCCACCACCAGTGTCGGGCCCCGGGGGAGTATCCCTATTCAGCATTGATGGGCTCATCTGAATTCGCCGGAATTCACTGCTCAAATCTCCAGCCGGGGCCCGAGCGCCAAAGAATTGTTATTCATTTTTTGTCAATAAATTTCCTAATCGTTTATTCTTTTCTGTCTGAGTCTCTCCAGATTGAAATGTCGGCACACCAGTGTGTTTACTCACCATACTTGACTTGTGCGATGTCTCCGACCACGATCTCCGACACTTTGATCTGGATCACCTGCCCCGCTCGGACAATGGTGAACTTTTGCTCTTGTTCGATGCGACTCTGCAGACCGCGGAACTGCTTCTCTTTGCTCCAGTCGTTAAAAGCCGTCACCAGCACCACGCATACCACAGACAGTAGAATGGCAGCGCCTTCGATCCATCCGGTCTCCGCATCCCCCTCTTCTTCCACACCACCAGCTGCTTTTCCACAGTCTGAACAGAGATTTTAAAATCGTCTGACAATTTATTCTCTAATCCTTTTTGCCTATGTTGAACTGGAGACAAGTTTTTTTTTACTATAACTAGATAATTCATATTAGATAATTGAGTTTATTATGTCTAGTATTTTTTTTAACAGTAATATACTTTCCATAGAGATAGTAAATGACATACATTCTGATAATACAGTCAGACTGAAGAATTATGTGGACTCTTTTTCTCAAGTCTTGTGTCAGACCACGTTTCTGTTAAACATTATTAATAAATACAAAATATGTATGACAAGATATATATAGATTTAACTAGAGAATTGACAGAAACTAGGAAAATTAGCTTAACATATTAGAGCACAAAAGTTTACCATGAAACCATAAAAATATGTTGAAACAGAAACCTTCAAAAATGTTTCTAATTCTAATAATCTGGTCCTAATTTGCTGCATTGATATGGCTGGCTTTTAACTTGAGTATTTATGTAGCTACGGAGGTCAATAACTGGGATAAAAAGCATTTAATAGCAAAAGATTTGTACTGTTGATATGGTTGTGCTACCAGACATCTCTACCACAGTGCTCAAAATATCCAAATAATATCCAAGTACAGCGGAGAAAATACTCACTTTGTCTTTCTGCATCTGGTGGACTGTAGAAAGAAAGGCTTAGAGAAATGACTGCTGCCACCTCCAAGATGATAAGCGTGACGTCCTGCAGGGCCTCCCACACTAACTGCAAAAAGGTTTTAGGCTTTTTTGGAGGGATGACATTCAGTCCAAACTCTTCTTTCCTCTTGTTTATGTCCTCTGGTTTTCCTTCAAGACCTGCAAAGGCATTTAAAAAATGACAGCAGATTGAAAGGTAGGCTTAAACTAGTTTTTTCCACAGTGCTCTAAGTCCAGACTAAGTAAATTAAAACTTTAAAACTTGTGTAGACTTGGCTGTTTTTAGCATGTTGGTCTAAATGTAGGGTGAAGTAAGCTAATTTGGTCTACATTTAAAATACACAAAAGCAACTAAAAGCCGGGTTTAGTTGGAATGTTTCAGTGTGGTTCAAACTCAAAAAAGAATATAATGTAGTTTGTATTTCTCAAAGAATTTAATGTGGTATAAAATTCATCAAAATTTTATACCACATTTCACCATAATTCAAAAAATCAGAGGATTAATCTGTACATCCACTATAAAGTCAGTACCAATGCTGTGCCCAAACAAAACAAATACAGGTAAAATGACCCAATTTCAACTACTTAAAAACCCTACAGGAAATTATAAGTCAACTAAGCTCCAGTTCCTGCTGTCTGGATGTTTTACCCACACATTTCTTTAAGAAAGTCCTGCCTGTTATTGCTACTGACCTGATCCAAATAGTAAACTCATCGCTCTCATCAGGCGTTTTGCCCCAGGCTCTGAAAACAGCAGTAATCAAACCACTTATAAAAAAGAACAATCTGGACAAATTACTACTGCAGAATTACAGGCCGATCTCCGACCTCCCATTCATCAGCAAAGTTATTGAAAAAGCTGTGTGTAAACAATTAACTAGCTTCCTAACAATAACCAACCGCTTTGACTCCTTCCAGTCTGGTTTTCGTGCTCACCACAGCACAGAGACCGCCCTCGTAAAAGTGTTCTACGATATTCATATAAATAGTACAGGTTCTAGACCTCAGTGCAGCTTTTGACACTGTTGACCATGACATATTACTGAATTGACTGGAGAGTTGGGTCGAACTCTCCGGTCCAGAACTCAACTGGTTTGAATCTTACATAAAGAACAGGGATTTCTTTGTTTCAATTGGAAACTTCTCATCAAAGAGGTCAAAGGTCACATGTTGGATACCCCAAGGTTCAATCTTAGGACCCCTCTGATTTAATATTTATATGCTCCCACTAGCTCAGGTTATAACAGGAAATAATATTAGCTACCATAACTATGCAGATGACACACAGCTCTACATTACAATGTCACCAGGGGACTCTGAACCCATCCAATCACTGAACAGATGCTTAGATCAGATAAATGTGTGGATGTGCCAAAACCTTCTCCAGATGAACAGAAACAAAACTGAAGTTATTATTTTTGGACCTAAAGAGGAACGATCTAGAGTTATAGATCTAGAGTCAGTGCACAGTTTCAGTTATTACAACTAAAAACCAGTGATCAGGCCCGAAACCTGGGAGTAGTGATGGACTCTGACCTGAACCTCCAGAGCCACATAAAGACAGTTACAAAGTCGGCCTTCAATCACCTGAAGAACATTTCCAGGATTAAAGGACTAATGTCTCAGCAAGATCTAGAGAAACTCATCCATGCGTTCAGCCATATCTTCAGTCGCATTGATTATTGCAACAGCGTCTTCACAGGTCTGTCCAACAAATCAATCAAACAGCTGCAGCTGGTCCAGAATGCTACTGCTGGCGTTCTCACTAAAACCAGCAAGATAGAGCACATAACACCAGTTTTAAAGTCCCTACACTGGCTCCCTGTAGCTCAAAGAATAGACTTTAAAATACTGCTGTTAGTTTACAAATCACTGAACGGCTTAGCACCACAATACATTAAAGATCTGCTGTTGTTGTATCAACCCTCCAGATCTCTCAGGTCTTCCGGTTCTGGTCCGCTCTGCATCCCCAGAACCAGAACCAAACGAGGAGAAGCAGCTTTCAGCATCTATGCACCACAAATTTGGAACAAACTTCCAGAAAACTGTAAAACAGCTGAAACACTGACTTACTTTAAATCTTGATGATAGGTTTTTATGTTAATTACAAATATAAATACTTAGGACTGTGAGAATCGGTGCCTGCTCTTGGAGTGTGTGTGCCTTTAGCAGAAGGAAGAGTGCCGAGTTGGAAAACAGATGGCCTGAAGCCAGAGTAAGAGCTGACACCTAACAGGAGAGGACATCAAAGACTAATGGTCAAAGTTTTATGACGTAGAGGGACACAAGAACTGAAGTTTATGACCGAGAGGGGGTCGAAAGCTGACCCAGAGAATCTCGGGAACTGGAAATGCAGGATGGCACCATTGTTTAAGTAGAGACTTGTGTTTTGGCAGCTGTGTTTCTGTTTGCACCGCCCCTATTTAAACAAGCTGACAATCACTGTAACCTAGGAACCAATCACTGTAACCTAGGAACCAATCACTGTAAGCTAGGAACCGCCCCAATGAGAATAAAAGAACTGCAGGAAGTAGCGTACTTCAGAGGTGGTTCAGAGATAGACAAAGAGATGCCTTGGGCCACGTCCTCCGCTCTTCTGAGTGTATGGGAATTTCAACTGTTTCTCTGTTGTTTTTATAAATGTCTAGAGAGAATGTTTAGGTATTAAACCTGACACTTGACTAAAAACCCACTTGTTTAGGATGGTATATGAAACGTAATCAATTACAAATTTAATGATGGAATTTTACTTAATGTCATGTTTTGATTGTTGATTCTATGTTGCATTGTGTTTCTGTGTTTGATATGATGTAAAGCACTTTGAAATGCCTTGCTGCTGAAATGTGCTTTACAAATAAAATTTGATTTGATTTTTGATTTTGATAATGAAAGACAGGCCTAGCTAGTCTTTTGACCTGGTCCAAATTTAGTCTAAATGCTAACATTGAAAGTCACACTTTATAACAGTTTGATGTCATTAAACTTTACCTTTAATAACAACAATTAACATCTTCGAGTAAACATCTACTGAAATTAAGATGTAATACTACTTTAATAAAAGTTATTTTCGGTGTATCGTTTCAAGCTAATTTTGTTCGCAGGGTAGCCTATGGTTGCGAAAAACCTGTTGCTGAAAATGTACTAATCAAAGGAATGATGTGCTACGCTAAAGACGTTTGAAGATGCATGTTCTCTGGAGATGAGATTTCACTTAACTGAATGGCTTTTCAATTACATTTTAGAAAACTTGAGATTTGCTGACTGCTGACCTCAGTAACCAGGCTAAGGGCTAGCAACAGAAGCTAGCACTTAACAGCACTTCCCTGCATTTCTTTGCACACTAAATTAAGGTAATCATCTAGCAACAGTTAAAACAAGATGATTATTAGTATTTATTACAAAGAATTCTGCGTAATGATTCCTGAGAAACAGAAGGATCTCCCTGCATCCTTAATTGTGTGATGAAGCGCTATTGAATGGAATAAGAATAAACATGTATCCTTCACATAACCATGTCGAAGACAATCTAACTGTATAGTTAGATTGATAATATGGTCATTAATGCTGTAGTTTACAAGAGTTATGCTGTATAGGCTTATGTTCAAATTTGGTTTGGCATTAGTTATTAATGTTAAACTGACACGCAACCATCTGAACTCAATTTTCTTAGTTGGAAGCACTGTTTATCCTGCCTGGTGTTTGTGCCTCAGCGGTAGTCTGATGCTGTGTGTGAGAAAAGAGCAGACTTGTTTCCCCCCAGTGGGACAAAGCGACATGTTAAGACAAACTCAAACCCCCTCTGCAAATTGAGACTCTGCAACTGCTCTTCATCTGCTCCGACGCACCCGGTGTGAGCCGGTTTGTAGCCCAACACTTCTCTTTGTATTGTCTGTGCACACTCTGGATTTTCAGGTGAGAGGAATTATCCTAAAAGTTTTGTGTCTGTCCCCAGATGTCCCTGCGGTGATATGCAGAGTAGATCTTCTTGTGGTTTCAAGCTGCTGCTGACCTTTGCTTCTTTCTGTCAGCAGGAGTTTAATCGTTGCCAGTGTTTACCGATCGAGTGGAAGATGGACAAACTTTATAAATTAATAAGGAGGTGAAAATGTCAAAGGGCAAATAAATGTTGCAAAGTCCACTACACATATTGAAAATAATGTCTAAGGATCTGTGTGAGACATAATCCAGAGTTATAAAAGCACAGACAAGATTCAAACAAATAGATTAACTCTGGCAAAGTAAAGCTGAATGTGAGGTAGAACTGGCAACACGTGAGCTGTTCAAGACATCCTTTGACAAATTTATTATTTTATTTAAATAGCGCACCTTTCGCACTTTCATAAAAATACACAACTCAGGTGTAGATGTAGAGTTGAACGTGATGCTCACGTCCTGTCTAATCTGCTGTGAAACAAAACCTATGCAACTCATTTACTGATGCTCACAGGCTATACACTAAACATTTTGTTTTATTATTGTGGGTTGAACTAGCCCCTTGTTCTACACTTTGCTTTCTACTGAAGGTCTGAATCCCAGGATACAGAGTAAAGACTGCTTGCTGGAGGCGCAGATTGGATCTGATTTTACCCAATCACTAACATTTGGCCTTGACGTATGTAATGTGCCAGCTGGATGAAGTTTACCAGCTCGCAAGGTTTACCATAACCAACCTTGCGAGGAGTAGGTTCACAAAATCTGTCTGCAATAAAATGTCTTAAACATTCCTCTTCCTCCAACTTTAATTGCTCAATATTTAAAAGGGTGGCCAAGACAAACCGAATGGCTACGTTCACTTCCTCTGCTGCCATTGCCAAACCACAGCCCTATATATCCAGACTACAATTCTAAAACAGAAACTTGATGCCATCGTTTACAACTCTTCCTTCTGTTTGCTGACTGGTCCGGTTGAAATTCCACTGGAGAAAGCCCAGACGGAGCAGTGAAGGGAGATGCTATAACGATCAAAAACTTATGGCCAAATCAAAGCTCCTATAAACCTTCCTCCATGACAGTCCCTTGTCCTAAATCCAACTGAAAGCCTGTGGGTTGAACTGAAGAGCAGAGAGCATATGGGAAGACCCAGGACTCTTCATGTAGAAAGATTTTGTGGATTTTTGTGGATTTTCTCTGTATACTCCAACCTTGCCACACTGACAAAATGCTCTAAAATGCTTGCACAGATTTTGCTGCTGGAAAACATTGTTTAGTCTCAATGGTTTTTAGTTTATGCAGATTCGTGAGGAGTATCAATAAATCACTAACTGATTTCAAAAAACAGAAATCATAGATAGAGTGACAGTGATTGACAGAAAGGATGCTATTGTGAAATATGAGAGAGGTGGTTTCTGTTAGCCAATCAGACGCTGATGAGGCCCATCTGCATCCTATAAAAGGCCCTGCAGACATTCCTCCAGTGGGGTAGTTTTTAGGAAGAGGTTTTGACCCCTGCTTTGTTTGCTTGTTAGCCTTTCAAGGACTGTTTTTGGGCAGCTTTGAAGTATTTTGTTCTGCTTAGCAGTTTGACTATGCTCTTTAAAGACTCCAATCAATCTAGATAGAAGATTGTGCTTTTGAGGTTCCATGCTCCTTTAGTGTTTAGTAACAAATAATGAGCTGTTTCCTTTGAGGTTATTAAAATCTTTTGCAAATTAGCAACAATGCCGCAAAGAGCCAAAGCTACACTGTAAAAAAAAAACTCTGTAAATTTAAGGTAAAAAATGGTGAAATACCAACAGTTACTGACCGTAATATCCAAAACATGTTAATACCGTAGAAAATTAACGGTACTAATCGACCAAAATTACTAATTTTGCAGATGTTTTTATCTACAATGTAAAACCGTAAACCAGACTGCAAAAGTAATTTTTACGAAGAATAGAATGCTGGTGTGATATTTTGGTTTCGTTTTTAATAATGCCTTTAATACAACAAACTGAACTCTCAAAGGTAGACCAGGAATCGATTTGGCAATCCACCAATTGCAAGGTAAACTCCTACAGCCGACGTCACCATCATTTATAAGAGACTTTTACTAAATTATGCATTTGTGATTATTTAATTTTATGCCAACCATATTCATACATTAAGAGAACTGTATGTTAGGCCCTGCTGCTTGGATGAGGCTGAAGTTGGTTTCCAATTGCAGCTTCCAATTCAGGAAATGGCTATAAAGGGCGATTCCACCTAATTTGTCACTCCCGTCAGCATCTTTAATTTACTCTAGGTAAAAAACTACATCACCTAGACCTAGACTCTTCAAACCTGGACTAGATTATTCTCAACTAATAGCAGACTATTTAAAACCAAGTGTGGGAATTGTGAAACCTTTATCTGATTTGTGAAACTTCAATAAAGAGCAGTCCTAGTTTGATCCAGATGCATAAAAATGGTGAAGTCACCTTTTTTTGAAGTTTCACAAATCCCACACTTGGTTTTAAATATTTAAATATTGTTTAAATACAGTTAATGCAGTTACTGTTATTTGTCATGTAAACACAAAGTTCTCTAGTTTGTATTTCTGCTTGATCCAGCAGCATCAGCAGCTAGATTCTTTTAACTCTGATCCGGCAGTTGAGAGGTGGCTCTGGGCGTCCTGAACTCACCACAGTACTAACAGTCCCAGTGCACTAGCTAAAGCTGCTAACTAGCAGGTGCTAGCTCATGGTGCTGAGAGCCCTATAGGCCTGGTCCTTATCAGGATGCGGCTACTGTCTTTGAAATCAAGTTTCTACTATTTTTGCGCGTTCAGAAGGCGAAGGAGAAGGACAACACATTTCTGCATCACAGGTGAGCTTCTTTCACAGTTTTAACTGAAGTTAGCTAACTTTAACCAACTGATAAAGAAATGTGTAATTTCTGAGCCACGCTGTTTATGTACATGCACTGCAGCTAGACATTGTGGGGCGGGAGCTCAGCAGGGGACTGCTGCTCCAAGACGAAGCTTTGTATAAATGGACGGCACATTGCATGAGGAAGCATTGAAGCACTACCGAATGGTTGCCATGGAGATCCGAGGATGTCGCAAACATGTTTTCATAAGGAAATGACTCATGAACATGGAATTATAACAAGATAGAAAAGCTTAAATCTAAATAATTGATGGTGATGTACACACCAAAGGGCTGTTCACTTTTTAAATGATCAACCCTTTGTTTTTGAATTTTTGGGAATTGTTCTGCTTAACTTTCTGCATTGAGTTTATCTTGTGTCATCTATTCTGAATTACTGGTCAAAAAGTAAAAAATTGTAAAGAGAAACATGTTTCTTCCAAAAGGAAGGATGGAAGGATGAAGATAGAAAATTCCCTGAATTAACAGGTCTTCATCTGATGTTTTTTTGTTTGTTTTTTGTCTGGTTGCAGAGAGGATCACACCTGTCGCCAACAAACAAAGGTTTAAGAACTTCTGAATTTTCAGTCAGAAGTTCTGACTGAAGTACCAGTAACACTACCTGGTTGAAGTACCAGTCTCCATATGCAAGTCAACAAAGGTGAAACAAACATTTAAGCAAATGCTGAGTTTATATGATGTTCATGTAGTACATCATTCTAACTTTTGCTTTGTTTCTGTTTTCCAGCAGAGAGAAAGCATCTGATTGACAATGTATGAGTCTCAAGCTCAACCTGTGACTGGAACTGTGATGGTGTGCATCTGCACACCATCCTGAGCAAAGTCTGAACTCAGTGACTTATTACTCTCAACCCAGAGTAAGAATCGTTTTTTCTTCTAGAATAGGTTATCCCTTATATGAACACATGCTGTTTTCTTTTCCGATCTCAGTAATACCGTGAGGAAACTGGACAGGAAACTGAATCGGTTCTTTTTTTAACTGAATTTTTAAATAGAAATTGTTTCTTTAAGTGGATTACTAGTAATCTATATTTTTGTTTAATTTGGACTTATTTTCTTTATAATTTTCCATATTGAAATGCTGACAAATTACACTTCCTTGTGTGTTGTACTGTAATTTTTATGGTAAAATTCTGGTAACAACAGCTACTGGTAATCTACCATAAAGTTTTTTTTTTTATTATTTTTTTTTTTTTTTACAATAAAATGTCAATATATCATCCAGTCCTGCCGTGTTTTTCACTTACGTAGACTAATCTTTGCGGAATATGTGTTGTTTTTATAGTAAGTTGCATAGAAAAGTTTACAGTTCTAAACTTCTAAAGTTACGGTAAAATATTGGCAGTTTTGTATTGCCAGTATTTTACCATAAATTAGAGCCGTTTTTTTTTTTTTTTACTGTGTAGGAGGATAAACCAACACAAAAATGACTGAAGGACTATTACTATGCATCGTTATGGTAAAACAAGTCTGATGCAATGGAAAATAAATCCTCTTTTCCTCACTATCACCTCTCTGGCTGAATGTCTCTTTATTAAAAAGTCGTCATAGGCTGAACAGTTTCCCAAATTATCCAGAAGCTGCCATGGAGCAGACCAGCATCAACATGGATGTGGGTCACCGTTGACTTTGGCCGTCACGTGCTTAGCAGTCCCTTAAGCCAAACTAAAGAACGGACTTAACCTAACATGTCCTCTGTTGGTTTAATGATGTTGATGCCAGAAGGGAGAGGTCGGTGAGTCACTGGACCAGTGGTCTACAGCAAAGTCACGTACAGTCAATGACACTGTTGGACATAGAAAGCTATCATTATTTGCTCTAGGTTATTTGTTACACGTTCAATTCATAGAATGGAATCCCAGCACCAAAAAGCATTAAGAAAATACTTGCTAAAAAGGTTAATTAGGTTGCAAACATCACCACTTTGAGTAGAAATAGAAACTGCCAATTTTCAGTTTCAGTAGCTGACTTCAAGATGTGTAAGTATGACACTTGTTCATATTATTATGGAGCCTTTCCAAACTCCTCATATGGTGCCTACAAGCATTTTTAAAATGTACTTAGATCAAATTCTATCTAGAAGAATTGTAGTCATAAACATAATCTTCTGCCAATCTTTGCTCCAAACATTGAGTATCTACATACATGTGAAATGGACCAGACTCTTTGCTCTTATTACAAGATATTAAAATTTGACTGGTCTGGGTAAGTTTTACTATAATCCAGTTTGGGGCGTCACTGTGTTACTCCCCTTCCTTATAATCTCAGAGAAGACAGGTTTGAGAGTCATCAAAACCAGCCATAATTTCCAAACCTTCCCATCTGCTGGGCTTTCTCCCATTGACTTGGATTCCTCTGGTAGATTTTCTACTGGGCCAATCATTGAATAGAAGGAGAAGTTGTGACCAGTGATGTAAATTTTCTGCACTGATTTAGAATTGTGACCTATTTGTAGTTTTAGCAATGGAAGTGGTGGAAGTGAACGAAGCTGTTCAGTCCGTGTTCCAGTCTAACATCAGTTAGGTTCAGTTTTAGATTATCAGCCCTGCAAATATAAACAAGTCTGCTTGATGTTAAGCTGCAGCTCTCCTTTGCAGAAATGCTTCAGATCTTGCTTCATGAAAATGGTTTGTAAATAAAACAAAAAGGAGAAAAAGAAGCACATATTTACCTTCAACAGGTGATGTCCTTAGTCTGGTACACAGTCCGTTAACATCTCCGTAGCAGTTCTGAATCCTGGTGATTGCATCAGCTCCTCTGAGCTCCATAAGTGATTGCAGCTCCTGCAGACAGCAGCTGAACTCTGGCTCATGGTTGGCCTCTGCATTGCGTCCTCGTTTGGACCCGCGGAAAGAGTTGGTGGCCATCTCTCCTTTGTCCAGAGCTTGGTGGGTGTCTTATTGAAAAATGCAACTCAGCGGCAAGCCTGAGGTGCAGATCCAGCCTGACAAGGGCTCAGTGACTGTTGGGGGGTGGAGGGAAATAGATCAGAGTTTAGAAAGATCCCACATTTAGTTTTTCTTCATTGGCTTTCTGCAAAATTAACACGAGAATTAATATTCCTTTTTTGACACATTTTGTCCTGGATAGCCAAGAACAATCACAGCCGGAAGGACAGTCTCTACAGTGTCAATCCTACTTGTGTACACGCTGCTCACACCCTTCATCCGCACAGTGTGTACTGTCAAACTCAAGATTTTCACTGTGCTGAAGCTGCACTAATGGAGGAGAAACAACCTAATGTGACAAAGGAATCATAATTTTCTCAGGTTCTCAGTAGGCTCTGTCATAGTGCAGTAGTGAGCAAGGGTGAGGGACCTGTAAGGTGTCCTTGTTTAAATTTTCCACACTTTTCTCAAAACTCCCTGCCTGGATTTGGTTTCACAAAAGCAGTAACACAGTTACCATGGCGATTTATCCTGTAGCTAGTGTTGAGACGTTTACTCCAGACACGCACCATACATGCACGCACACACAAACTACAGACACAAAGATTCTACACAAAAGCCTTTTGTTTTACATGGAAACTTTCTGTAGAAACGAAACTTAACTTTAGTTAATTTAGAGCAGTGGTTCTCAAACTTTTTTCAGTGATGTACCCCCTTAAAAATATAATTTTAGTCAAGTACCCCCTGACACGGGCAAAACATTTTTGGAATTAAAAAGAGGTACAGTGCTGTAAAATCACTGTCTGATTTATTAAAGCCAAACAACTTATATCAGTGAACCTGACAAATACATCCATATTGCAAACATTGCATGGTTAAACAAAAAAGAAAAACAGAAGACGGTGACCACCAGGAAGGTATAAAATCAGTCAAACCGTTTTATTTTAAAGGATATTGAAACTAAATACTGAATATAAAATTCAGTGCATGAACACACATTTATATTTTATCGAACTTTTTACAAAATAATTTTTCCCAAGACTTATTATGAGGAGCCTACTGATTTTTTAAAGATATTTTGAACAGCTTCACGTACCCCCTGCAGTACCTCCACGTACCCCCAGGGGTACACGTACCCCCATTTGAGAACCACTGATTTAGAGTATGGATGACCACTGGGAGGACCTTTAGTGACGGGACACATCAGCAGACCAGGAGGCGGAACTTAGGATATAAGCAATGTGTCTTCCGTGTTTGAGCAGATGCTGTATAATTTCGGATATATTCACTCCACAACAAATTAGCCTGTGAGGGTAAGCGTCTCTCTTTTCTAGCGCTAAAAAAGAATAAAATAAGTAAAGTCTGATTATTTGTGTCGGCTGATTTCCTGCATGTGTGGTCACATGGTTCCGGTCCATCAGTAAACTCATAGGATAATACTAGCTTACTCCAGTCCATGAGCAGACTAGCAAGCTAACAGTTAGGAGTAGTTAATCCTGGAGCCTTATCTTCAGTCAGCGCCCACGCCGATCAGAAACCGATGTATTTTGCCCGTGATTCCGTTTTCTTATCTGTCTTTGTTGGTCCCTTTTTTTAATCAGCCTGCATTATATCACAGATTAATTTTGGCATTCAGCCGAGCACTATTTATTTTAACATTATGATAGTAGAAAATGCCATCAATTTGTAATCGATGTGGATCCTGTTACTGTTCGATAGTATTGTAGTATTCGAGACCGGTCTCGAGAGCACTTTTTTGATGGTCTTGGTCTCGGTCTCCGTCTCGGTCTCGGACATTTAGGACTCGGGATTTTATTTCAAGACCACAACTGTAAAAATATTACTAAATTGTCAGCATATTGTCCAGTTTATTTGTCAACATCTTTGTTTTCACTGGATGCAAAACATACCGATTCTAATCCAAGCAATAATGCGACTTACTTGTTTTGCTACCGCTGTCAGCCATCGCTTCCCCCTTTAACTCGCACGCGGCACTCCGAGACAGCGGGAGAAGATGTCTGTCTAATCGTCGGTAATAAATTTACCTACAAAAATCATAAGAAAGCATATGACGACATGTGAATTCAGCAGCGCTTCGCTTTCATTGACGGTGGGGACTATGTCTTAACTTTTAGCGTCACTTTGAAAGAAAGCTTCCTTTCATAGGTAAGCTATGTGGAAATGATGTTAGCAAAGCTAGCTGTACACGTCGTGTACAAATATGTTGTATTTGCCTGCGATGAAAAAACCTGTCACGTACTGCGCTTATGATACATGTGCGACTACACTGTGACCAAAAATCTGCAATATTGTGATAAAAAAATTCAAGAACGAGCCGATTTTTCTGAACGGCTGTTTACTATGAACGACAGAACTGGAGAATCACAGAACCGTTCTTTGTTTTTGTAGTGCTCTGCGCACACCGCAGTAGCTATTTGTTGTGTATAATACACTAGGTCAAATAAAATAATGTTCAAGCAGATAAAAGAAGAGTTTGATTTGACAATTATAATTTATTTCAGCTCTAAGCATTTAATATCTAGGTGTTTTTACGAGAATGTGGATCTTTCAGATCAATTGGAGAAGCAATTTTGATCATATTTGACATTTTATTGTGTCGTAGTGCGGGGCGCTGGTCTTGGTCTTGACTTGGTCTCAACTTCCCTTGGTCATGGTCTCGACTTGGTCTAGGGTTAGGTGGTCTTGACTACGCCACTGCTGTTCATTATGTTTCTGAAGATCACTGTTGTCCAAAGTTTAACAGAAAACCAAGGGAATTAGAGAAAATGGCTGATAAAGAAGCAAAAAGTGTTATCAAGTCGGGCCATAGAAGTTGTAGCATTCTCCCTCTAATGAAGGATGACACTTTACTGATATATATTTTTTGTTTAAACTGCAATAAACCCTCTTAACTTAAAATAATGTTTGCAACTTAAAATAACTTTAGTTTTTACATCTAATTAAGCAAATGCATAGTTTAATTTACACAATATTTTTTTTTAAATTACTTATTTTGTCATGTTCCGGGGTCTTTTAGCTCCTTTGTGGAGTTTTTGTGCATGCACTCGTTTTTCTCCACCACTAGATGGCGCCTTTACCATTCCGTCGGAGGGCGTGGATGACGTCATCCCACACCTGATGCCAGTTTGGCTCATCAGCGAGATGTTCAAGAGGAGCTGACTGCCAGTCCTTCGGTGCCTGAGTGTTAGCCAGTCACGGTACCTCTGAGCCCCTAGAAGCTTGCTTCTGGTTTGCCTTGTTGATCTGCTCCTAGTGAAAGTTTTCCTTGTTGCTTCTCCTGCCTCCAGGTGTTTCCTCCTGGCTCCTCTACATCCGCTGATCCTGAGCCTACCTGTCTGCCCTCCGACGTACTCCCTTTGCCTCCTGGTAGTGATGGTGAGATGAAGCCTCATGAGGCATTGAACCACTTGAGCCAAATGGTTCGAGAAAGGGTTCATTTCTTGAGGCTTCATGTGCACACGAAACCACCTACTGGCCAGGTGTATAATCACAGCCAGCTGTATCTTAACACGTGTGATGCATTGAATTTTTGTCTATTATGGCTCTTGGGAATGACTTCACAAAAGGTGTAGGACGAAATCATTTGTCTACATAAATTATGTATACACATATGTGTATAATAAAATATTGTTTGAATGTATCCTCTGTGTGTAATTATTCCCAAAATAGTAGTGTCATGTGATATGTCATGTTGTGTAATAAAGTTTTTCTGTGACTCTAGAAAAATGGCATGGACTTAATCAGGCAGAGGACAGTGAAAGTGCCTGTGGAACTAGGGAGGGGGTAGTGAATAGGCTAATGCTTGTGTAACTTGGATGATTTCATGCATTTTTATTAAGAAACAACAATTTCTCCACAGTTTTTGGTTTCAAACGATTTCTCTTTTTTGACACTACATGGATGAGGTGTTATTATTGTACCCCAACTCCTTGGAGCACAATAAACACCTCACCTTTACAGAACATAAGATATCAATTCGAAATCGAAAGAGGAGGGGAAATCCTCCTCTTTCTCGCCGGCTCCATCCTTCTCCTATCCTGTCCTCGTGCTCCTAAATCTCCTATCTATCTATCTATCTATCTATCTATCTATCTATCTATCTATCTATCTATCTATCTATCTATCTATCTATCTATCTCCTAAACTCTCCAAACACCAAACTAACTGTATCAAACTAAATAACCACTATCCAAACTCTGCTATCCAAACTATCAAAACTCTATCCACTCTCTCAACTGACCCAACTCGCCTACAACAGCCCACATATTGAATGGAGCCTGTGTGGTTTCTAAAGCTGTCAAACCCCGCGCCAAACTCTGAGCCACTTCCCGAAGCAGTCACGTGGTACAGCCAGGCAGCGCGGCTTCGGACGTCATCGTTTTCGGCTCCTCCCCTAAATGAAGCAAGCCTCGATACGCGCTTTACGGAAACGCCCCCTCCATTACTCGACACACGCCTCGAAGCCTCGGCACATCACGTAACATCACTACCTCCTGGATCCCCGCTGTCAGACAAGACGACCACCTGGAACCTCTGAGAACTAAACCCCGGACGCTGCAGTTACCCTCCCACTTCTCTAACCTGCCGATCACAAGTAAGATCTGCCCCTTCACTCTCTACATTGTCATTTCCTACAAACCTGAACTCATCACCTCCCTCTGCCTCTCTAGTGAACTGTTTGATTCCCTGAACCAGCCTCTCTCCCTGGACCCGATCCGAGCCAACTATTCCAGCCAGCAGTGTTATCAATAAATGCATGTGGGCTTGAAAAACGCACCCATCATGACATATTTACATCCTAAACATACCTTATGCATCTATAAAAGGGCTGCTGTTAACAAAATACATTTTATAAGGTCCTTTACAAATTATCTTCTCTTTTGACTGCCGTTAAACTGCATTTACACATCAGTTAAACAGAAAATGGTCCCTTCAAAACTTAAGCATTACAGCTCAAACAGGAAGTTAGCCCTAGTTAAAATTCAGGGCCATAGGCGGATACAGTCATTTGTACATCGCCTTATGACAGCATAATATGAGACAGATAATCTGTGAAAAGACCTAGCTCCTCAACCTCCTCCCTGAGATACTGCTGTCATCTGAAGTAATGCATCCCCACCAAAAACACTCCTCCTCCCACAGTGAGGGGGAGTGTCTTAGTGCTGCCAGTCAAACTGGTGTACGTGTTGCTGAATGTGACAGTTTCAACAAATATGTAAAAAAATATTCTTTTGAGAAGCTACATACTGTAACTTTAGGGCTGGTATTTACCCTGAACGATACTTTTAATGAAGTACTTTTTATCAACTAAAGACAGTCTGAAAAAGCTTGTACACCACTGATAATAAATCAACCTTCAGCTGCTTAGCATTCAGACAATTACAGTTCTAACAGCTTCTCTAGAATTGTTTTCTTCTAAACCCAAATTCTTTGTCATTTCTGATAGTCTAACCAGCTCCCAAAGGATGGGGGAAGAAGGAAAAAAGGAGGTGAAACCAATCTATCTAACCTTATCCGTGATGTTGAATCTCACAGTGGTCAGAGATCAGAATAAACTCAGTGATGCAAAACAGGGATCTGGGTGGGAGAGGGCTTTGGTCTCTCTCATCTAGAGGTCACTCACTGACAGTGTGCACTCGTATCAAAGCACCGTCTGTCAAGGCTGGGAGGTGTTTGCACATGTTCCCTGAGCCAGCTTGGGCTGATATGGCACAGGAGAAATTTCCTTCACGTTATAATAGAAACGTGACGTGCCTCCTGGATGGCAGGAATAAACCCAAATGGGATACATTTTTAACCAGTTCTGGGGAACCATTGATCAGATGTCTTACAGATGACACTTGATAGTCTACGAGGCGATGGTGGCGACGGTGGTAGGAGTTTACCCACAATCGGCCGGTTGCTGGTTCAATCCCCACTAAACCCACCTCTGTCCTTGGTCAAGACAAAGATAATTATTGTGCACAGTTGGAAGATATGGAGGAAGGTAAAGGCAGCAAGGAAGACTAAAAGAAATGGTTTGCTTAATTTGCCTTTTCTCAGATTAAGCAGACCATTTCTTTGCCTTTTCTCAGATTTAAAGTGTCTCTAAGCAATAAAAACCTTCACACTGAATCCAACCAGATTCACCTTTTTTTCAATTGCAAAAAAAGGTGGTGGTCAGAGGGTCCAGTCTATCCTTTCTTCTGTCAGACTGCCACTATCACTGTGTGAGTGTGCACATGAATGGGTGAATGACTGTAGTGTGTGTGTGTAATGGACTTTGGTTCCATACAAATACTACACCATACAAGTACTAAGGTTCCATACAATTACTAAGGCATTTCCCAAAGCCATTTATGTTCAATTCAGTTTAAATTCAGTTCAAATAGTTCTTAGCTTCAAGTCTCTGACTGAGTGTCTTTATGTTTGTTTCCCTCAGGTTGTGACCTCGGCGCCTTCAACTGTAAGCTGCTGTGTCAATCAGTCAGCCGGGCTTAATCTGAACGAAGCAGAGGCAGCCTGTTCAAAGCTGAAGGAGAGAGGAACAACTGAGCCACAGTGAGCACAAGTCATGGCTGTCAAATTAGTGGAGGAATCTAATGGTCACCATCTATGGTTTTATCAAACAACAATTCCAGAACAAAACATATCAGGATTCCTAAATCATCTCACTTCAGGAACTGCAATTTATTTTTTACTACATTGTCTGCTAATCAGTTAAAGTACATAAAATCACATTAATGTATTTCTTTTGAGGATTTACAAACAGCTAACTGTCTGTTGTAAGCAACAAAAAAGCAATGTCTTCTTTCTTTACAAGCCTGAGAAGAAGAAAGGCTTTACTCACACAAACTTCCCCCATCGCCTCCGGTTAGCAGCAGCAGCAGGTATTAGTGGGAGTCCGATTACTATGAGCAGCGTGACAATCACAGCTCCAGAACCAGCCCATAACCCATCAGTCTGCAGACCACAGCTTCACTCATCAAACTGAAGAGAAATTCATTCTGACCTTCAGCGAGCTGACAGGCACAAGCAGCGCTCCATCGCAGGAAAACAGGAGGACAAAAAAGAGCTCACAAAACAGAACAGAGCTGGCTAAATGATTATCTGTGGAAAGCCTTGCCTAATCTAATTAGACAATCTGTGGCTTCAGAGAGCTCCAGAGAGGCTGTGGCTGCTCCTGCAGCTCCTCCTGCTGAAAGGGATGCACAGGTGTCTGCGCACACAGCATGTAAACCTGTTGGAGCTTCCACCTTAGCAATGCATGTACTCATATCAGCATCAATATGTCTACTGCAAGCAGTGGAAGTTTCCTACAGCTGGGATGAGCATGGAAAACACCAGAGCAGTTTCAGAGAAAAATTTAAGAATTCAAGTGCCAAGCAGGCAGTAGACAGAGCAATCTACCACTGGTGCTCCAAACTCATAGAAACACTCTGACCCAGGCCGAGTTAAAATACTGCCTGTTCTATTCCCAACGCTCTGACTGCACCAGCACTTCTTCTTCTTTACAGTGGCTTCTGTTTGTTACACACAAACCTCACATCCCCCTCCATCCAATACCTACCCAGAGGAGCAAGCTCATGTCAGGTGGCACAACACACACAGGTGGATTATAGCACATAGTGATACAGGGGGATTAACTGAACACACAGGGACACACGCATGCACAGACACACACATACACAGGGATATCATTCTTTCACTTCACATGTTTTAGTTTTCTTCTGCTTTTACATCCTACAAGGCTGTCTAAAGTTTTCCTTCCACATTAGATGATGACCTCCATACCAGGAGTTACTGTCTGCGTCAGCTGGAGGATTGCTCATTGTAGTAGCAGATGCGCTGATTGGACTGAAGTCTGTTTGATTCACTCTGAATATGAATATGAATGCATATGTTTCGAGTTGAAATTCAGCATGGCTGGTGGGTCATATGCCCACTGCACGTGTATATGTGCTGCCTCCCTGTGGTCAGATATCGTCAGTGCACAACACTTCATAATAATGAGTAGAGTCCTGAGTAGAGTCCCTCTACTCATTATTGCACTCACTCATTGCAGAGTCTGTAATTAAATATAAATAAATTTATATTAATTTTTATCTAATTAATTTTGAAATATTAAAAGATCGATAATTGCATCAGTTGCAAAGTACCTATGTAGATTTTTTTTTTTTTTTACAAAATACTGAAGAAGGTTCTGTCTATTATGGACAATAAACAGCACCCTCTCCACCACATAGTGGACAGACAGCGGAGCACCTTCTCACATAGGCTGCTACAGCTCCGCTGTCGTAGGGACAGATACAGGAAATCCTTCCTGCCACAATGCTGGAAGGATTGTGGCAGGATAAAAGCTAAATCATTGTTCTGCACTAATCAGTCCAATTTTGCACAATTGCACTGTGGCACACTTGCTGTACTTATATTTACATATACATACTGTATCTGCATTTTTTTGAATCTTTGCAAGGACTGCTCTAAGCTGCTTTTTATATTGACAGCATGTTATATTTTATTTTTATTTTTATTTTGTCTACAATTGCTACTCAGTGGTGGATGTTGTGTGTCTTGTCTCTATGCTGCTGTAACTGCGAAATAATTTCCCTGCTGGGATGAATAAAGTAATTCTATTCTATTCTATACTATACTTCTTTTACTCTTACTTGAGTAATTTCTTGGATGACTACTTTTTACTTTTATTTGAGTAAAAAATACGATGCAGTAACAGTGCCACTCTTACTGGAGTACCATTTTTGGGTACTCTGTCCACCTCTGCTTGTTCTAAACTTATATTAGTTATTCACTGGTTTAATGTGAACTGATATTAACCATGTACCACCAGAGGCACACGCATGTACACTAGGTGGCGATGTTTGCCAGCCGTCAATGAGAGGATGATGAAGAAAACGTTGCGTAAATAACCTTATTTTTCTGCCACTCACAATATGGCGGACGTCTGTAATTGACGAAAAAAGGTGGTCACGTGCATCTGAACAGCTGATCGTGACGTCAGGAAGCAACATGGCGGACTGGAACAGAGGTACAGTTTGTTTTTAGACACGTATTCACTTTCTGAGATTAAGCTGTTTGTTATGTTTATCAATCATATAACTCTCTTATTGCCTAAATGAAACGTCGTGGTGGTGGCTTAGTTCGAACTCCACCGTACGGGATGACAACTGCGATTAATTCATCTAAACTAGCCTTAAACTTGCGAAGCTAGTAACTTTACAAGTTTCTAACAAAGAGGAGTAGACTGAACGTGTCTATACTGAGCTATATATATATATATATATATATATATATATATATCAATAACGTGACGCCCATTTTTTTGTCCGGTGTCATAGATTAACTGGTTGCCAAATTAACTGGTTGCAGATGTTTCTAAATTGTAGGTGGCTGTGTTGATGCCAGTTGAAAAATGCTACTTGTGTGACAAAGCCGTTAGCAAAACTATACTATAAATCCCATTTGAAGCAAATATGTTTAATGTTGCATGTAAAAATTATATTTCAAAGCAAGTTTCTACAGAGCAGCGTTGAGTTCGCTTCGAAAACACTGCAATTGAGCAAAACCAGATCAATGAGTAACACGACAATTCCATTCACATTCAGGTTCACCAGAATAAATGAATTTCATCTCATGAAATCAACATGAGACAGCCACAATGTAAACCTAAGTGGAAGATTTCTGCTTTTTGTAACCAGCACTGATCAGAAAAACATGGTAATTAATTCTCTACTGCGTGTAATGTGAGTTGCTTAACACTTCTAGCCTAGTGTGTGTTTTTGGCTCAGATCCTGCAATGCAGCCGCACTGTTTCTGAACGTTCTTCATTTTGTTAGCGACATTACCAACAGTAAGTGTCGCTAAACAATGAGGTTGGTGTCATCATATTTAATAAAATTTAAGTCACATCTGCGTCTCCCAGATGCCTCCACCAGTTAATTCAGCCACCAGTTAATCTATAACACCAGCTCTACTTTTTACAGTTAAAAAAATGGTTTAAGCTCATAAAAAGAAACCACAAATATGCAATATATCTTCCACATACACACCTTCTTTTATCTTTCAAAAGCTGTTTTTCTTGGCCATTTTTTTGGTCTTTAAAAGGTCAAAATGTCATGCTGTGCGACTGTCCGAACTCAATTACTGCTTTAAAATTTCTTAAAAATTACATTAAATCTGTTCAAATATTTTTTTTTTCCTGTTTGGCATGATTTTCAAAGTCTTTTCTTCATCCTGTGCAAACTTTGAAAGCATTTTTAGTTATAATTCCATTGTAACATTTAAACAAACTTTTCCGAAAATGTCCATTTAACAAAATATCGTGGTGCGACCATCAAGAAATTCCCATTTTTGAACTTATATTTTGAAATCCAGTTAAAAACAAGATGTTACATCATCCAACAGTCTGCCAACAGTCCTTGGATACATCAAAGAAGTTTGTTAATTTTTCTGAAATTTCATAAAAAGTGCCACTTTTAGCAGTAGGTATGTACTGTAGTTGCTATATTTGGGTATCAGGTGGTATGAACTAAAAAAAACTATTAATATTTAAATATTCCTACAATTTTCTGTTTTGATTATGAATTTCATATTTGCCTTGTGTGGGAAGTTAGCTTGTTTTTTTTAAGGAGGTAAATTATTTACGTGTTACTAATTACTGAACATGAAAATATCATTTGGTGGGACCATTGTAATGATACATTTATGTTCTTGAAGGGTAGTATATGTGCTTTTAGTGCTTTTATTTTTGAATTCAAGACTCAAATGCAAAAACAGTACTTAGTATTATTATTTCCAGAATAGATTTTTGCACAATTTTTGTATTTTTTTGAACAATATTATGATAAAAATACAATTGAACATGTAACATTAGGGGAGTAGGTACAGCATGTATTTTGTCATTTATTGTTTTGATCTATCTAGCTAGATGCCACTGTCATCAAGCTGTGAGCTATGATGAAGTACCATGTGTGGGCCAGGTACTTCAGGATGTGGGAGAAAAAGTCCAAGTCAGCACCATGCGACAGTCTGACAAGAACTTGTTCACATGATCACATGCTCATCAGATCCGGAACCAGCAGCAACCTCATTCAGTTCCAAGTTGAACAGCCAAGACTGGGCAAAGTTCACGAATACCTGGTTCTAAAAACTGCTTGAAAATAAGCATTTCCGTTTGTGAACAAAGGGATATAAGTACTTTAATGGACATTAAAGTACCCAGGAGTAGTTGTGTGCCGATCGATCGGCCACCAATCATAATTAGCTGATTTATTTATGTATTATTACATTTTTGTTAATTTATTTACATTTGGGAGATTGAAAATGTCTGTCTTTATTCATTTTCTAAAATAAAATTAGAAAATTAAAGTAATCTCCTGTACTTTCAGATTTTATTAAGGATATGATTGAAATACCTATTATGAAGTTGATTACTGCATTAATTTTTATGCAAATTAAATGGTGTTTTATTTGTGGTGTTTTTAGTAATGTACTGTTCCTGCTTGTAATTTTATTTTTATGTTTTAAAAGGATTTTGACCTGTTTCCTGGCCTACATTTTTGTATAAATAATTTGGTGCGACCATAAATCATGTGGTGCGACCAATTAAAAAAGTAAATGTATTGAATTCAAAATAGAATATACAGTATCTGGAGCATAAATATTAATCACTAATACAGTATCTTCAAGTGATTGAAGATTTATTTATTTTTTATCACAGTTTGATGAAATGGTGAAGAAAAACAGTGATCAAGTCAATTATAAATGGAATTTCACAGTTCTTTGGGAGAAAAAAGTGTCATAATTGCCGGAAAAATACAAAGAAATGTAAAAACTCTGTTTTTAAACACCTTAAATAAATGGAAATTTATAAAACAAATGTTTAATACATCATGGAAAATACCTTATTTTACGACAAATTATTTTACGGTCGCACCACATGACATTTTTTAATACCACAGTCAAATTATATTGATAATAAACCTCTGAAAAGGTCTAATTTTAATGTTAAATTATGATTTCTGTGTGCAGAACATTTCACATGTTCTAGTAATTACAATGGATATACATATTTTAAATTTTTTTAATTTAGCCTGATGGAAATCCTTATATGTCAATGACCCATATATACTGTATATATAATATATATAAAGTACAGACCAAAAGTTTGGACACACCTTTTAATTCAATGAGTTTCCTTTATTTTTAGGACTATTGACATTGTAGATTCACACTGAAGGCATCAAAACTATGAATAACACATATGCACTAAACAAAAAAGTGTAAAACAACTGAAAATAGCCCTTATATTCTAGTTTCTTCAAAGTAGCAATCTTTTGCTGTGATTACTGCTTTGCACACACTCTGCATTTTCTTGATGAGCTTCAAGAGGTCGTCACCTGAAATGGTTTTCACTTCATAGGTGTGTCCTGTCAGGTTAATAAGTGGGATTTCTTGCCTTATAAATAGTCATGAAAATAAAGAAAACCTATTGAATTAGAAGGTGTGTCCAAACTTTTGTTCTTTACTGTGTATATATATATATATATATATGTGTATAAGCTGGGTTATGTAAAAAGTAAAATTCTTAGATTTAATATTGTCAGTTTTAGGCCTTAGCAAGACTTAGATGAGCCCAGATTTCAGATCCAAAGTCTTAGTCCTTCAGTTAGACCGTAAGTTTGTACATTTGTTCTTTTATCATTTCCTCAATGCGCTTTTTTGTCATTTTTTCATTCCTCGTGTCGTAGTTCTTGTAGGCATTTCTACAAAGGCTTTGATGTTTTGCAGTAAACAACCCTGTAGAAATGAATTTAAAGCCAAAAATCGTCCCGTTATAGTTTTGCGATGGATCTAAAATAAAAACGTTCATTCTAGTTTTTATGCTACCTCCTTTGTCAAGAAAGGAAGTGTATCTTTAACAGGAATTTCAGTAGTTGACTGAAATCAGTCAAGACTAGCTGTAAGGAAGCTTTCTGTATAGTGTGTTTGAAGTGAAGCTGGGTAACCTGGACAGTGGGTGTAAAAGCACCAGAGGCACAAGAGAGACCTTAAAAAATAAATCACTGGATAAAGTTTTATTTCACTTGCTTAAAAGAAGTTCTGTTAAGTCCTACCATTTTCTTCATATAATGAGAATGAAATATAAAGTCTTAAATTAATGTTTGTTTCTTTAAAAAAAAAACTGCCATGTTTAACAATAACATGAATGTAATTTGACTGTAATTTGAATCTACTAGATTTACAGGAGAAATGCAATTGTTACTCAGTAGACATAATGGATCGTCAGTCCATCATGTCTCCAAACTTACAGGTATAGGATTTTTTTTAAAGTCCTTAAACTGTCAAAAATAAAAACATACTGTGGGTGGGGAGGTGCTTAACAAAAATCTTGATTTTAAATTCCAACTTGTAAACATTTAACACTGGCCTGGTCGTTTGTGTCTGTGTGTCTTCAGGTCATGGCTCTGTCGACAGCATGCTGGATGCTGAAAACAAACGACTGACTGATAACTTGGCCAGCAAAGTCTCCCGACTGAAATCGGTATGTAACCTTACATACCGATCTGTATGTAAGAAGCTTATTTCTACCGGTCTGATTATCAGTGATGGTAGTCGGTTGTCTGCCTACCTGCTTGTTATTTTGAGATTCTAGCCACAGGTGCTACTTCCTTCTTCCATTTGTATTAAAGGGGCAGTATTATGTAAAGTTGACTTTTTTGAGCTTTACATCATGTTATAATGTTTACCCTCATCAAAAACATATCTGGAATGTTGCCTTGATTCTTTCATGCATGTTTGAGAAATCCTTTAATCCTTAAATTTTTTATAGCATCTGAAGGGTAACATGGTTACTTGATCATGTTATAAAATAATACTATGTGCCTGGAAAATGCATAACGCTATCCTTTTAAGTACATTTTTTCTCCAAACTTAGAGGTTTAGAATTTTTTTTCCAATTAAGAAAGCTTTGTGACTTTTATGGACATACAGTTTGATATAAGGAGCAGTTCCAAACTTTGTCATACTAATTGAATCTTTCTCTGACAGCTGGCTTATGACATCGACAGAGAGGTGGACGATCAGAATGACTACTTAGACAACATGGTGAGTCTGTCTTGCCTCTGATGTAAGCGGTTCTTGCGGGCCTCTAGGTCTTATTGCAGATGTGTGTTGAAAGAAACTAAATCTGTAATTGTCTTCTCCCTCTTTGTCTTTCAGGACTCAAACTTCATGAGTGCAACGGGCCTGTTGAGCGGCAGTGTAAAGCGGTTTTCCACGATGGTCCGATCTGGCAAAGACAATCGACGTCTCCTCTGCTACGTCTCCGGAGGGCTGGTTCTGGCCTTCTTTCTTCTCTATTACCTGGTTTCCAGGATCCAGACCTGATTTCAGGAGAACATCGTCAACCTGTGTTGATGTGAAACTCAGACTGACAAACCTTAGCTGATAGGCTTGAGTAGCCTCTAAGGTCCTCATGCTAAGAAAACACCTTTTTGATAAAAAGAAATCGGATGTATATATGTGTATGTTTAGCTGAACTGATGTACAGCAGCTGGTATTTGCTGTCTCATTTGGGGAAACTATAGTGAGTGTTGTTATGCTAAAGAGCAGGGAACATGTCAACATGCCGATGCTTCCAGGAGGTGAGTGATTCCAAAGTGGAGCAGAAGGAAAGTTTCATTCAAACACATCAAGGAGGAACAACTAACTGTTACCTCCAGCCCTGCTAGGTCATGCTTTCAGTCCAGGTTCTATATGATGTTTACGCCTTGTGATTGTTTGAGAAGCTTCTAAACAGAATGGTTGACCCAATGCCATCATGCTTCTGGTTTACCTCAGATTTAAGTAAGCAGACTGAATTTACAAAGTGCTAGTCATGGAGCCAAAACAGCCAGTAGGATGGGTGTAACAATAAGGTTGGGTTACCGAACATGTGATCACAGCTACAGCACACTAGGATGGGATGCAACCAGAGCAGTAAAACCTTTATGATCATACGGTCAGGTGTCTGTTAGTTTGCTGATTCACTTTTTTTTTAATCCCAAGTTATAGAAATAATAATCAGGGATGTTTTTGGTCTTTATATTGCTTTGAAAAAATGAACAGATGAATTGATTGAATAACTTCCTGGCAATATGAAAACTTGATTCCTTTCCTAACAAATTTATCTTCAGTAAACACCATTTAATGCTGGTCACAAAAATTCCTGTTTTCTCGTGAAAAGGTCATTTCTTTTTTGGGGAAAAAAAAAGGTTTGTGAGCTCATAAAGTAATAGCGGCTTAAAAAACAGTATTTTGTTTGATTTGATTTATGTATTTCAAACTGGTTTTTAAAAACAAGGAAAAAAGCAATGCATTCTGTTCAGTTTAATCCTTTTATGAGTGTGTCAGGCTGATTAGTACTTGTTAGTGGAGTCACAAGAGAACTAGGCTGGTGTGTTTAAGAGCCATTGATAAACTAAATAGCTCTACAAATTAATTTATCATTCCTATCAGAAAAAATACTCACAAGATACTACAGATACAGTCTAATAGGAAACTCTTGATGTGTAATGCTTAATTTAATATGGATGAAATTCAAACGGATTTTTCTCAATATGTCTAATGCACTGTGTAACATACTGTCTGCTTTCAATTCCTTCCTGCTATCAGATTACCTAAATGAATTACTCTACCAGTAAATAAATGTTTCTCACTAATAACTTGATTGTTTCTTCAGGGATATAATGTTAACTTTTCAGATGTTTTACAATGCTCAAATGCATTATAGCAAAATTAATTACTGTGGTTCATTTAGATATTGAGCATAAAATGTTCAAGATGTTCTAAGTTGTTTTCAGGAAAAGTGCTTTGGTATTTTGTTTCATTGGTTGTTTTGGTGGCATAACTGAAGCACATAGAACACATTAAGGAGCAAAGCAATAAAATACCTATTTAATATTAATTACAAATAACTCTTATGAAGTTAAAAATACTCTGTGAGAGTTCATATTAAGATCTAACACTGAATTTGTGTTAGTAAATATTAAATGATTAACTCCAGCAGATTTGATATTTGACACTTAATTAGAGTTAAGGTACCAACTCTCCAAAAATAATTAAATTAACACTTCCTGGTGTGGACCCATATAGACACTTTAAAATTGTTGAAATCATATCTGACAGTTAATTTGGGTCTGCTGGATTTGCTGTGTATTCAGTGAAAGGGCTCAGGGTTAGGGCTGACAAAGTTCATATTGTGTTCTATTCTGGTAAATTTGTTGCAGCCAACATAGTTTTTTTTATTTTATGAATGATTTTGTAATTCAGTATGAATAGTGTTCCACCACAGGCAGCCCTGTGGAAGTGCAAACAAGGAGTCTGCTCTGAAACACCATGAAACTGAAACATAAAAATTAATAATAGTAAAAAACACAGATTTTTTGACAATTATCAATGAGTTGGAGAACAAAGCATGGGTATTTTCAACATCGCTTAAGTATGAAATACGCGTGCAAAATTGCTATTTTTGGCCGGATTCTCATCGGGTCAATTCGTACCCGTTCGGCATTTTCCGGTTTATCGCTTGCCGTAGGTTTGAAATAAAAAGAAATTACGATTGCCCTTTAATTTTCCGGGTCAGCTCGAATTTTGTAAGAGTTTTCCTGAGTTTCTGGTAAATACAGTTATAGTTTATTTCAGAAAATTTAACTTACGAGTTCCGTTATTTGTGCGTCGCTTTGTTCGAGGCTCCGGGAACCTCGGATCTGTTTCTTTGTTCCGCGGCCGCTCGGCCCTATTCGGTTCTTGTCGTTCCGCGGAAGAATGGACGAGGCAGCCTCGGCCACGAAGGCACTCGGGCTGGATGAACCGCCCATCGGTGGGTCGGTGGAGGGAGTGGGCTCGGATACGGAGTCGGAGGCCGAAGTCGCTCCGATGTCTGTGATAGCGGAACCGCGAAACATTGACATGAGAGCCGAGCACCTCCCGAACTCAGACGAGGCCGAAGCGGCATTCGCAGGTAGGCAGCGGCAGGAGGCCATGGCTGTTCAGGAGGGTTAACAGAGGGTTAGAGATAGTTAGCATAACAAGCCCAACGAACGTATTACTTTTTATTGGCATATCTCACATAAAATCACAGGAGTATTCTGCATTTTTAAACAACCACCGAAACTTTGTGGTTGATATTTGGACCCAATTTCATTCAAGTATGTTCCTGAAGTAATTTTAAGAGTCTCAGTGATTTATCCAATGTTCTTTCATTTTCCTGTAAGAAATATTTATTAATAAAAATAATGATACAAAATACAGATATTACTCAAAAATGTAACCCCGAAGCTATAAGTAAAAAATGTCAATATTGAAAATATATTGTGGAGGCTGCCTCAGTTGTAGTGTGGGCCCCCACCCACCAAAAATATTGCATTTAATCTACAATGACTTACAAAAGAAGACGTCAGACTAATTTAATTTATTTCTATCTTGCAATACACAATGAAATAATCAAAGAACTTGAAATAAATGGATACTGACTTATTAGTTTTAGTAACTTTGGTTGCTAAAAATGTTCATTTTAATTGTTTAAGAAATCATGGAAGTTTTTAATTGTGTCATCAATTCACTCAAAAAAGAGTGTACCCATTGTGAGGTCACGATAAACCTTCAGTGTTCCCATCTTACTTTATTGAAAAACATTGAACAATACCCAACAATACAGACTTATTTTAGGTGCACATGAGATAGTGCTCTCACATATAAATATAAAGTTTAGGCAACAGAAGGCCAATTGTGTCTAACTTTCCGGAGGCAGATAAGATCGGTGGATATGGTCGGTTTCCCATGCAAGTATTGGCTGATCGTCCAAAATTAAGGAAATTGGTTGGTTCACTCCAAGTTTGCAATCTTAAGTTCATCAACATAGAGGAATTTAAATACAAGCTTTTATTGTGTGCCATACTTTCAGCTGTGAAACTGGTCTGACTTCATTTCACAGTCCTGTCTTATTCACAGAAATAATTTGTTGTAGTTTTTCTTGGACCTCAGTGATTTTTATCTTTTGGGGCTGATCAGAGGTGGCTGCAGTGACCGTGGCGGATGTTCAGGCTGCAGAAGACAATGTTTTCACCACCACAGTAGCTACGTCAGCAAGCCTTCCTGAGCACGTTCTGGTAAATAACACCTCACTGCTCAAATTTCTCCATGGACTCATGTCTGATTTGTAAGGTGACTTTATGGAGGAAAAAAAGTGAAAGTTCACTTTCATATAATTTATTTTGACATCATATATATTGTTGTGGGACAAAAATGCACCAATCCAACATTATCTGTATTGAAAGAAATTCTATATCGGTGACAATGTGCCCGACCTATAAGGGTGGATCTATTCATTCTAATTCTATGCTTTGTGCTCTGCTTTATTATTTATTCTACACTATATTTATAATTCCTAATTGCACTTTCTGAACCATTTGAAAGATTTGTTGCAGTTTATTTTTTACGTGTTTGACCAAAGTAGTCAACCTATTGTTTTTGTCACTTTCAGTTTCTTTATTATTTATTTTACATTGGCTCTTCTACTCCTAATTGATTGACAGAACAAATGAAAGTTGTGTTGTTTTTTCATGTTTGACCAAGCTTGTGAATCCTTTGGTGCATTTAAGAGTACTGTACTAGTGCAGAGTTATCAAATATGTTTGTAGTCCAGTACATTTATATCTGTTAAAAAAACAACAAACATTTTAAATCAGTTCAGTACTTTTTTTTCTGTATCGGTTCACCATCGGCCGATGCTAAACCTCAGATATCTGTATTGTATGGGAAATTAATATCATTTACAGCATGTTATTGTTTCCGTATTTGACTGTTTGTGTGTGCTTACAGAGTGGCAGGACCACTTTGCAGCTGGGCGAAGGGCTCAGTAGCCAGAAGGCCACCCTGATTGTTGTTCACACTGATGGCAGCATCGTGGAAGCAACGGGCCTCAAATCTGCCGCCACCATCACATCCGGTGTGCTGTACTGTCCTGGCAGGACGATGCTTTTTATCAGCAAGTGAAAAATGATCACAAATGATTTATATCCCTCTGTGTGTGTCTGTCAGGCCCTCAGACTCCACCCACTCCTCTGACTCCGCTGCAGGACAAAGACTCTTGCTCCAAATACAACTGGGACCCATCGGTGTACAACAACGAGCTGCCAGTCCGCTGCAGGAATACGAGTGGAGTCCTGTACAAGAACCGGCTGGGATCAGGTGACATCTTGTGAAAATTCTGTCTTCTGTCTTGTGGTATCAGCACAAATCTATTGCGTCTACCTGCCTCTATGTATAACTAGGGCTCAACTTTCTGAATTTAATATTAAAAACAAGTTACTTTTTTAATGAAATACTGGCATCTTTTTCATTTTCCAATATCTGATTCCATATTCTGTCAGTATTAATATCGGATATTGATATTGGCCCAAATCTTCATATCAGTGCATCCCTACCAAGTTCAATATGTTTTAGTCCTGGGTTTAGTCCATTGTGCTTAAGTAACCATTGTGGTTAAGCACAATGGTTACTTAACCATTGTGCTCCATTGTGTAATTGGTGATTAAAAGCTGCTGAAGCCTGTGGCACCAACTGTAATTCTCTATTGAAATAACAATCTGAGTCTGTTTCCATGTTCCATGTTTCTCTGTGTTTATTCACTATTTATTCATATAATTCATTGCTAAATTTCCAATTGGTTTTAACTTGCCTATTTTCCTCAAAGGATCTATAATATAAAGTTTAGGCAACTGAATATTTTTTTGTATTTTTGTATTTTTTCCCCACGCTCTTTGGTCATGTTAGTTTAAACAGCAGACTTTTATATATCGATAGTTTGCTCAATATTCATTAACAGCAAACAGTCTTGTTTGCGTTATTCCTGACATTTTCTATGCTAAAATAGTTGTGCATCGTTTAGGGGGCAAAGGTCGTTGTATCAAACACAACCAGCAGTGGTTTGCGCCGACTGAGTTTGAAGCTTTGGCAGGAAGAGCGAGCAGCAAAGACTGGAAGAGGAGCATCAGATACGCTGGCCGACCTCTGCTCTGCCTCATACAGGTACTGAACTGTGCAACAGCTACACTGTAGGACTGCAACTGTACTGAACACTTTCATGGTTTCATGGTGTGTGTTTTACTATTTCATACAGATTCTAAACAGAAAGCTGGAGTACATCTTTCCCTCCTCAGTATTTAAACTTGTTTCTTTGTGTGTGTGTGTGTGGGGTGTGTGTGTGTGTGTGTGTGTGTTTTAGGAGCATATTCTGAACCCTCATGCTGCTTCCTGTACCTGTGCCGCCTGCTGTGATGACCTGACACATGTGAGTGTCTGTAGGATTCAACACATGCCAGTTCAACAAAAAACAACAAAAAATCTGCACCCCTGTATCTTTGTTTGAGGCTTTTATTGTGAAGTAAACCATCTTAAAAAGGACCATATAACCGTTCCACAGACATTAGCAGTGAAACTGTGCAATACAGAATCTCTTGGTTGTGGTTTTGATGGAGTAAAATAAACCCAAAGATTTTATTTTGTCTTGGAGCTCTCTCCCCCCACCCCCCAAAAAAGTGTTAAGTAGTTAAGATTAAAACCTAAACTTAACTCTAATTACACCTGACTGACTCAAATAAACCCATGTTTTTCATTTTGTCTTATAGAAGTGTATTCTTGACCCAAACACAATGAAAAACAATTCAGATTAGCTGATTAGTTTAATCAATTAATCATATGATAAATAAACTTGGTAGTTCTTTGAAAGTCAATTTTGTTTACAAACTTCACAATTAATTTTTTATGGTTTCAGTTGTAAGTAGATTTTATTTCATTTTTTATTTATTGTTTTAGGTTAATGTGTTTTATTTGGATAATATTTAACATATCTTCCAGTTCCAGTGAGAAGTGTTCGTTCGTTATTAAAGTTTACTCATCCTTGAGAGGGTGTACTTGCATTGTTATGCAATTCTCTATATATTTCTTCAAAATGGTCTCAAGATAGCAATATTATCATTTATCACAATAATTTCTGGGGCAATTTATCATCAAGTAAAGTTTGTTATCGTGACAGGCCAATGCACATAAAGTTTATTGAAAAAAAAAAAAAAAACCCCAAACAAAGAATGAAATGTTTGACAATGTAGCATCTAGAGGGCAGATTGTACCTCTCAACATGACCCCACTCTTCTAATGTATTGATTAACATAGGAATTAAATTATGAACTCATTATTTATCCAAAGATCCAGCATAAAGTTGGGTGAGCTGAACTGTTGTATCACATGTTCAAGTGGCAGAATTAAGATTTTCTCATATTTATGCATTTATTGATATGCATTGCTTCTTTTCCAGTCACCAAAGGATGGGGACTCTGTTACACCAGAAAATATCACCATGGTAAGTGTTTATTGTTTATTTTTTGCATGTTTAGCATGTGTATTTAACCTGTTGTCCATTTCTGGGTGAATTCCTTTCAGTAGCTCTTAAAAGAGCTCACATCAGTATTAAAATCTTACGTTTTCTGACATAGAAATGATTTCATTTGCAGGGATATTAATAATGAATAAATTAATAATAATAATTTTAATTTGAAACAGCTTTACATCTCATTTATCCTGTAAATGAGAACCAATATCCTGTACAGCTCAGCTAAAAAACAAATAACCCTCCACATTCCCTCTGTGATTATCAGGGAAAAGAACTTTCTACAAATACAGAATCTACGTTTTTGTCACTATTTATTATACGTTTGAAAGTAATTCATTTTAAAATGCCCTGCAGGTCATACCTAATCATAATTGTAAAAAAATCTTCAGCATATGTTTACAGGAAATAATACTTGAATTGCTAGAAAACTCAGTTTTGATCCTAATTGGAGGTAACCCCTCCTCTGACCTCAGAAGGAATAAAACATGGAAGGATGTGTCTGAAAAATCACTTGAAGTTTGTTCCAGCTGAATATTTCTGTGGAGTTTATGATTATAAGTTTCAACATGTGATTGCTGTGACAGAGTCCTGATTTACAGATTTATCCCCTGCTGCCAAGCCTTGTAATTCTACTCTGGAAGCCCCTGCCTTCTAATGTTTTTACTTTTCTATATTTTCCACTTACTTATTTGTGTGTGTTTTTGTTAGTTTAGGGCTCAAATCTACCACAAGTCACAGTTTAACAGTGCAGTATTGCAAGAAGTAAGATAATCTAAAGTGGTAGTTGTCTCAAAAATCTCATCGGCACTCATTTAATCCACAGCTGCTTGTTTTTTTCAATTTTTTTTTCCAGACCGGCCCTGTCCGTCTCTTTGTTCCTTACAAAAGACGGAAGAAGGACAACGAGCTCCCAGTTGTTCCAGTAAAGAAGGATCTCAGCCCCCTGAAGAATATCCAGCTGACTCCAGGAACCACGTGTATGCCACAGAAATCAGCTTCCTTGTGACTCAGAAAAAATGAACTTTGAACTGGTTCATGCTAATGTTTAGGCACTGCTATAATGGCAGCTCATTAGGATTATCATATTTATGTCTAGCTTTAGACCAGTTTTAGGTCAGACCACATACCTCTGATGTCTTAAGCTTCTGGTTGTGCTCAAAATGTATTTAGTCAGACCATTCCACAATGTTAGCCTGCTTTTCCACTCCAAAACCAGGCTATGTGTAGGATCAATATCCTGTTCAAGTTTTAACTATCTGACCCAAACTGTCACTGTCAGAGGAAAAACAATTGGTTCCAATATTCAGGAATAATTCAGCATCCATCATAACCTGAAAGATGCTTGATCAGCAGTTCCACTGTCCACCATGAAGCGAGTTTCACAACAACATGGCATCATACTACGGAAAGTCTAAACATACTCCACCAGAACAGAAAAATAATGTTCTCTCGACCAGCGCTACAAGAAAATAAAAAGATCGTGTTCCTGAGGCCTCAGTCTGGTCTTCACATTCAGGATAGACCTTTTATTTTTTTACGTGGTTACCAAAAACTATCGTATGATTGGCCAATCCTGCTATTTTCTCTCTCTGACAGTCACGGTGTCCCCGTCGGGGCAGTTTGCTACCTCCAACACGTTGACCTTTGACCGTACGCCAACAAGCGACGCCGCCTCGGCCGCCATCATCTCAGATGGGTCAGCACAGAGCGACGTGTTTGCCAGCACCACAGGTACGCTCTGTCAGTGAGACACTAACTTCACCTGGTTTGTTCTTTTCCAGATGAAGGCAATAAGCATCAGGTGTTTTTTAATCAAAATGGGACCATGTTATTTTCAGAGTACTATGAGAATAACTAGTTGTCACTTTTTTGCTGTTTGAGAATTTATACAATACAAGAAATGAGCATGCTAATACAGAGTATAATCCTGTTTTTTAAACAAGCTGGTCTAGTTAAAGTACAGCTTTCCCTGAGATGTCAGTCTGCCTGCGTCTTTCTTCCAGTGCTAACAGCACTGCCAGCTCTGGCTGTTGCTCCTCAGCCCATCCAAGCCAAAGTAGCAGTGGGCTCCGCGGCATCATCACCGTCGGCAACGCTGGTGGCGGGGCTGGAAGTGGCGCCTGTAGGGGACGCATGTTCGGCCGTGAATGAAGGAGAGAAGAACACCTGGGTATACCTGGAGGAACTGGCGAACACGCTGATGAGCAACGTGCAGCAGCTGAAGGCCCTGATAGAACAGGCCAAAAACGGTGCTGGGGAGCCAGCAGGGGTCAAAGGTCAGGGGAGCAGGAAGGAGGTGAGGCCAACTCAACCAGAAACTCTAAGAATCAGATAGAAAAGCTCAAACTACTTAGACCGTATCACATAACTGTGAAGGAGAAGGAAAATGATTCATTGTTTTAATTTAAATAAATATAGTCATATAGTCCCTTTGATTTGGCTTAGTAACCCAATAGCCTTCAGAAGTCACCTGGTAAGTAAACAGAGACTTCCTAAATAAGAACAGATTGTACATGAGTTAGAAAGTAATCAATGTTCAGACCTACTTCTAATTTAAGAATTTTTGCTTTTTATTTATTAAAAGTCATAAGCCATTGATTATTTTCAACTCACTTTACAAAAACTTGTAGAGCTGAAACAATTAATAAGATTAATCATGATTAATCACTTATTGAAATAACTGTCTACTTAATTGTGCAATCAATTTATTGTTAAATGAAGTATACAAACTCCAAAGCATCCAGCTTGCTGAAAGAACGGCAGTAATTAAGCCAAAAATGGACAAAATATATATACATTTTGCATTTAAGTTAAAAAAAATCCTCTTTGTCTGTAAATATAATCTATTCACAACTCCTCAAGTAGCAGTTTTAGCTTCACCTGATCAATTTATTCATTTTCTAACACTCTTGTGGGGTCAGGAGCGATGCTGGTGCCTATCTCCAGCTAACGTTCCAGGCGAGAGGCAGGGTACACCCTGGACAGGTCGCCAGTCTGTCGCAGTTCACCTGGTTCAAATTCTGTAAAAAAAATCTTTTATTAGGAACCTTGTTTATGCAGTTATTAACTGCTTATCCTAAAAAATAAACACTAGAGCAGCCCTTCACCGTATTGACGTGAAGTCAATGAACAGAAAGGTCATGTAGATGTGTTTTTTAGCAGCAGATGCTTCCTTTAGCATGCAGTAAAGGAATTATGTGTTATTTCATTTTAAAATGTTTATTTTATTGCCTACATTTTTTTTACTTTATTTGTTTATTTGCATTTTCATATGTATTCCTAATACTGCAGAAAAATAATCTGAAGTGGTTAAATGACAAAATCTGCAGAATATGCCAATTTTTTATTTTTACTTTAGCTATTATTTACTAAAATAATCAGTAGCTGCAGCCCTTGAAATTTGCACTACTTTGTGTTATTACAGAAAATCACAATTAAAAAATTTTAATTTTGTGGTTTTAATGTGACATAAGATTCAATTTTTTCGATTTCATAATTGGAAAAACTTTGTGGCGGAAAACACAAACATGGTTTGTGTTCGGTTTGCAGTAAGTTTGAATGCTTGTGCACCAAAATAAAACTTGGGCAAAAGTTGTAGGCTTATTAAAGTGATCGCAACACTCTCGGTTACACTCTCGGATACACGTAAGGCACCGGATAGCATTTAGAAAAGCGTGGATAATGAAGCCTGAACGTGTGTGTTTTGGTGTGCAGTGTGGGTTGGGTCAGCCATTCCAGAACCAGATCTCGTTTCAACAGCCAGATGACTCTGAGGCCAAAAGGAGCTCTGACATCACAGAGATCATCATCAACGTATGACAAACCAGCTTCCGCAATTTCAGTGGCGCTCGCTCGGCGGTTCCCTCAGTAGCCTAAAGTGATGTGTTCTGCTTCTGCAGGAGATGTGTGTGAACTGTGGCCGGATGGCGATGAACGAGTGTACTGGATGTCACAAAGTCAATTACTGCTCCACATTCTGCCAGAGGAAGGTGGGTCTCCACACTTCCTACAGAGCCGCAAAGACGGATACTCCCTTTCGTAGATTAGATGTTTTTTGCTTTTTTCACAAAAATATTTCAGATCAACATGCTAATTTTAGCTTTAGACAAAGATAATCAAATAATTTCATTTATCAAAGGCAAAACAATTTAAAGCAACCTGGCTAATGGGAAAAAGTACAGTTATGTCCAAATTATTCATATCCCTGGCAACAGAGTTGGGAGTTAGGAGTATTTTTACTTTTACTTAAGTAATTTTATTATGAAGTATCACTACTCTTACTTGAGTAAAATTACTGTATTATCTACCCATATCTGACACACACACACATGCAGTTTTTGTTAAAGTTTCGATAAGTTTTATATTGGAAGAAACTGATTTGGAAAAATGTGGGGTTTTTTGGCCTGATTTTGTTATTTTGTAATTATGTTATTTGTATGAATAACTTTGATCTTTAAAATACAAATATTCCCACATAACTTTATTTTTTAAATATTAAATGATTGATAATTTGATGAGTTATTCAGTACTAGAGCCACCTTTTTACCAAATACTTTTTTACTTTTACTTGAGTAATTTTTGGACGGCTACTTTTTACTTGAGTAAAAATATGTTGAAGTAGTAGTCAAGGAGTCAAACCGAAGACTAAAATGGTGGCCGTGTTGGTTACTGTGGTGTGGCACTAATAACTATTATAAGCACTGTGTTCTATAGAAACCTTCTGTTTCTTGGTCTATGCAGGACTGGAAGGATCACCAGCATTTATGCTGTCAGTCATCAGGGGGCGTCGCTGTTCCGGAGGAGGAGCCAATCACAGCCATCGACATGGACAAAGTGAAATAAAGGTGGAGCTAGCTGCACTGCTGCTCCTCCTCTCCTCTTCAGCTGCTCCGGGTTTAACAATAACAACAGTTACTCCGATCACTTTATCACATTATCACAGCGGCAACTAGTGCTTATGAGAGGAACTGCATCTGAGCAAACTGAACAATAGTTAAAGTTCAGTAGATAACTGAAATATTGGAGCTCAGTACTTGGTATACCATGCTGTGTGGTAAAATTGTCAAATCAAACTCTGAATATTACTAGATGTCTATTTTTTTATGACCTAGTTTGTTGGACTTTTATTCAATATCACAATGCTTTTATTTAGGGCCTTTCCTGAGACAGTGTTCACTCTGCTAACTTGTTGCCATTTTGACTCTTCATGAAGATATTTGCCTCTCTACCACCAGGCCTGCTAAAATGAGAATGAGACACATCAAAGATAAACGTTCTCTCACGTATGTTACAGTGGCCATGTGCTGAAAACTGAAAATAGAATAATCTTAAATGAGGACAAAAAAGTCTTTGTCACAGGTGTGCTTTTTTCTCTGTTCTTTCTCCTAAAATATTTTTATATCATTAAGTCAAGTTTGTTTGCAAAGCACATTTCAGTAACGAGGCGGTTCAAAATGCTTTTACATGAAAGTGATAAAGAAAAAACACAAAGAATCAACACATAATACATTGCAGCGGCAAAATGAAGAGAATTAGTAAAAAGTTGCAATCTAGACAAGAATTGATCTATGTTCATGGTTTTATTATCCATACTGTATTTTAATTGGGTTTTGATATATATAGCTTTGATTTGTAATCATCTGTGTATGCTGCCAGCCTTGGTCAGGTCGCCCTTGAAAAAGAGATTTTTAATCCTAATAAGACATACCTGGTTAAATACATACTTATTACTAATCAAACGCAAATCACTCACTGTTTCAGCAGGTGTGCAGTTTTCTAGAAGACCAATTTTGTAAATGTATTTATGTGGCTCTGGAGGTCCAAGTCAGAGTTCATCTTTACACCAAGTTTTAAACTTATCTCTGGTTTCCAGCTGTAATAACTGAAGTTGTGCATTAACTCTACATCGTTCCTCTTTAGATCCAAAGATAATAACTTCAGTTTTGTTTCTGTTCAGCTGAAATAAGTTATGGCACATCTATGCATTGATTTGTTCTAAGAATCTGCTAAACTTTGAATTGTTTCATAGTCTTTGAATTGGTTACATTGTAACGTAGAGAAGTGTGTCATCTGCTTACTTAAGGTAAGTGATCTTACTACATAATATAATCTGAGCCAGTGGAGGGCATGTAGATTTTAAATATGAGGGGCCCTAGAATAGAACCTTGGGGCACCCCACTTGTGACTTTTGCCTGCTCTGATGAAAAGTCATGTCAGCGGTAAGTCATTGTTAAGAATTATTTTGGTCCTATTTTCTGTCATTATTCCCACAAACCCTTATAAATTTAAAGTGAACCATTGATAGAGAATAATAAACAAGCAGTAAGAGTTTTATCTAGAGTTTATTCAATGTCCTAACAAGAAACATCTTCATTTTAAACAATGGAAAACAGACAAAATACAACAACAATAATTATGTAATAAGCCCAAAATCGTTACACAGTGTTGGTAGATTTTGATTTAAAATGACAGAGAATCTGTTAAAGGTCATTTTTCAAAGACAAAGTTGATGAAATACGAGTAAAAATACGAAAGGTTGGTCAGCGGTTGTAAGAATTGTTTGATGCTGTAATGCTAATGAAGAACAAAATTCTACTGATTATGGGGAGGAGGCAAATATTTTTGACATTCAATTTTAATTACATGTAAATAAAAACGTAATTTTTTAAAAGTTTTTTTTTTTTTTTTTACATGGTTTTATTGTCTTTTGAGAGAAGCCTGTTTCACTTGCTATCAGAAGTCCACTTCTTGGTAAAGTGGAAATCTACATCTGCAAGGGGCATGAATAAATTTGGGATCAACTGTATCTGACTGAAATAACTGACATATAATCAGACCATTTACTTTAAAGTACTTCAAATCAAAAAATATCTTGTCAAACAGCCAACAGGAAAAAGTTACATTTAGCCATAATCTTTAGCCACTGAGATTTTGTACAAAGAACATTTTACTGCTTTAGTAGAATGTTTTGTTTAGGCTTTGATTAGTTCATCTTTTCCACAATAAACTCTTATAGTCTAGTTTACAGTTTTCTTTTACCTTGCTTTGGCTAAGAGCAGTATTCATTTTAATATCTCAAAGAAAGTTAGTGTTTACACTGGTTTCCAGTGCAAATATTTTAGTATACTTGAAGTAAGACAAAACTAACTTACAAATAACATTACAGCAAGATTATTGCTTTATGTCAAGATTTCATTAAAAATGATGAAAAAGTACTAGTTACATTAGCAGATTATTTCACTTACAACAAGACATTTTCCCATATTATAAGTAAAATAATCTGCAAATGGAACTAATACTTCTCCACAAATGTTAGTTATTGACTTAAAAGAAGCTCCTATTTCTTTCAGAAAAGTTACTTTAAGTTAGTTTTGTCTTATTTCAAGATATTTTTACAATATCTTGAATTTTTGTCTGATTTTTGCAGACATTTACATACAATAAAACTTTGCTAGTCTATTTTTTCATTTTGTTCTGTCGGTCGAGAAACTTTTGCCGTCTCTCAACAGGAATCTCATCGAGGCTTATGCCGTGATTACTGGCCCTGGAAAGAACAAAGAAACAGGTCAGATGGTCAACCACAATTATTTGGATTTTTACATTTGTTTTCATTAAAATTGTTATAATTACCAGTAGCATTCTTAATAATATTGCCTAGTAACTAATTATAATAAGTATAAGTCGGAAAGAGTCAATGTGATTTAAAAAATTATGTTCATGACTAAGATTAGAAATGGATCTATCAGTTTTTTTTATTTTTTTTTATTTTCAATTCAGCAGATATACTTCAAGTTATGGTTCGTATGTGGTGTTCTTACCCTCCAGCAAGATCAGGGGGAAGAGGAAGAGGTTTGTTGAAACCCTCTCGACCCATCAGCCAGTATGTGTCCTCTGTCCCCTTTACCTTAAAAAACACAGGAGCGTACAAGGAAATCACTGCATTGCTGGGCAAACAGCAGACTCCTTCAAAAGAATTCATTAAATCCAACTTTTGTCAAAGCAAATATCTAAGCAGGCCGGTATACCTGTGCCTTTCTGGTGTCGATGAGATATCCCACTTTCAGACTGGTCAGAACCTTGACAGTACTAAGGCTGATGTGGATCCTGTAAGCTGAAAAAAAACCCCACAAGTATTAAGCAAGTTGTGTTAAGCGTTGTTTCAGATAAAATTAAGTGATAGAGCTTGGTATGCTGGATTTTGCCACAAATGGCAGGCTTAGTATTCAGAAACTGCCTCTGGCAGCAAAACAGGACAGGCAATCCAACAGAAACATTATGACCTCGACAATTATAGCCAAGACTAAACTGTTCCATATCAATGAGAAGGATAACAAGTGGTGGAGGTTTTCACAGAGTGGTGTAGCAACAAAAATCTGCTTCTGAATATGGACCAGTCTAAGCAACTGGTGATCGCCTTCATTAGGAAACAATCACGTTCAACACACTCTACGTCAGCAAGTAGAGGGGCATCCAGCACAGGATATTCCTGGTAATTCATGTGATGAAGAGATCCTTCATCACATGAATTACCAGGAATATCCTGGTCTACAAAAAATCTACAAAAATGGAACTAGGTAAATATTACACAACAACCTTTTTTCCTCTTTTTTTTTATTCCAGCTTTCAGTCAAACCTCTACACACAACCAAAATTCTTGGTTTTAATTGCTAGCAGGAGTTTTTGTTTAAGGATCTGTTTAGAAGAATATAGTGGCACGTAGAGACGTGAGATGCAGGTGTTGGTTGTGGGGAGGTGCTGGTCGTCTGGAGGCCAGATGGTAATGGAGGGCATTGGCTGGAAGCCTTCCTCGCTGGCTGGCAGAGAGGGGCTGGACGTCCAGATATTACCAGGATATTCCTGGTAATTCATGTGATGAAGAGATCCTTCATCACATGAATTACCAGGAATATCCTGTGCTAGACAAGATATAAGAGGAGACTGAGAAGGTTCCATCTGAAGCTGCGTTTTCATTACAATGTGAGCAAATCTTTGTCCATGTTCTGCTAATGTCGAAAAAACACAATTTTGCAATGGTGGCATTTCCATTAAACAAGAAATGAAATTAAAATCACATATGAATGAGCCAGTTCAAGCAATAAATCATTAAGAAACAGCAGCGATGGATGGAAACAGTTATATTCATAATTCAAAAGAGCTATGGATTTAGTACTTTGGAATGACACACAACCTTTTCTGAACTGTGTGAAGCAGTGAGAGCTCTGGTGGAGCCAGCTGCTCGAAAAAACAAAAACAAACCATCGTCCTCCTAACACTTCCTGTCGTCTTCTTCATCGTTTTTGTCAGTAGTAACGTCTAGCTGTTGATCATGTAACTCGTGTGATGTGAGAAAGTGTTTCCATTGCAGTTCTGCAAAATACATCTATTCTGATACAGCCAAAAAACACCTTAATCTAGTGCAAAAACATTTTAGCACAAAATGGGAGTTTTTTTGTTTTGTTTTTTTAAATTGGTGTTTCCATTAAGCAGATTTATTTTCGTAATTTCAATTTGCTCAGTTTTACGGCTAATGGAAACGCAGCTTGAGAGCAGACTGAAATGCAGGTCAAAGAGGTTTTCTGGAAGTTTCTTTCCAACCACCACAATATAGAAATAGATTTATTAATTAAACTGCACTGACATTACTTTAAATATTTTTTTTGTGAGCTGAGCGACTGAATTTTAGGTCTGCATTGTGATTTTGAGGTAGTGCTAAATCTCAAATCTGAATTAGGACAATCTGTAGAAATTTTGGTTAGAAATTAATATTTCTGTCTGTCAAGAAACGCATGTAGGAGAGACTGTAGCATCCACAACGTCATTAATGAGTGAGTGGAGAACTGATCATATATAATGTTTCATTTTGCTGTAATGTAAAAACTATATAAAAAATATAGTCTACTGAGAATAGATCAATAAGATACAGTTAATAATTGATGCGTGTGCAGGAATTCATTCAGTTTGTCATATTGAAGAAATCTGTAAATCATCCATCCATCCATTTTCTGTTCACCCTTGTCCCTAATGGGGTCGGGAGGGTTGCTGGTGCCCATCTCCAGCTACGTTCCAGGCGAGAGGCGGGGTACACCCTGGACAGGTCGCCAGTCTGTCGCAGGGCAACACAGAGACATACAGGACAAACAACCATGCACACACACACACCTAGGGAGAATTTAGAGAAACCAATTAACCTGACAGTCATGTTTTTTGGACTGTGGGAGGAAGCCGGAGTACCCGGAGAGAACCCACGCATGCACAGGGAGAACATGCAAACTGTAAATCTGTAATCTGTAAATCAACCAAAACAAAATCTGTATCTTTATTTCCTTGTTTGGGAAATATTAACAACAAAGTTTTATTGTATTCTAAATGATCAGGAAAGGAAAGATAATATAATTATAAAATCTTTTCGATTGTTGTTGTTCCATGTTTTTGTTCATACTTACGCAGGCCGCTGGCCTCCATGTGGGAGGCTGTGGTCACCGTGTCTCCAAACAGACAGTACCTGGGCATGGTCAGTCCCACCACACCTGCAACCACTGGTCCTGAACACATCCAACATGAGAGAGGCTGCTTGACAAATACTTCATTCTTGTTTTTCATTATGGTCTCTCACATAAAGTACGTTATAGCATGAAGGTAAAGTTTGAGAATTTAAAGCTTACTTATACAGGGTGGCTTTAAAGGGACAGTATAATGTCCTTTTCAGGCACTTGGTGCCATTTTATAGCACAGTCAAATAACCATGTAAATTTCAGTTGTTAATAAAAATGTGTATATATCAAGTACGACTTAAAATAAATTTGACTTTGCAATTTAATGCCTTGAAATTGGGCTTTCTGTCTCTTTAAAAACTCCTGCTCTTTTCGAAAGATCGCCTTCAGGAAATGATCACAACATGGCTCCTCTGTTAACCCTCTAACAATGTTTTTACCAGGGTTACTTTGAGAAGTAGCTAATATAATGAACTCAGCTGATGACCAGGTGTTTGCTAATTGCTGCTGCTAGTCTGAAGGAGCTGAGTGGGGAGTAGTGAGGGAAGGCCTGCTCTGTGAGGGGGAGTTTGGAAACTGCAGCTTAGGGGAAGAGCTTTGTCCTCAAAGGCGGCGTTAGACTAAATGGTTGCCATGGAGATTAAAGGATTTCTCAAACATGCATCAAAGAATCAAAGTAACACTCCAGGTATGTTTTTGAGGAGGCAATAACTTTATAATATGATGTAAAGCTCAAAAAAGTCAACTTTAAATAACACTGCCCCTTTAAATAAAAGCGGTTGGAACAGATTATTAAGTTTAAAAGGTGATACTGTACCGGAGTGCAGTCCAATGCGTATTTTCACTTTGATTTCAGGCATATGTTTGATCTTAAATGCTCCTATTGAATGAAGGATGTCAAGCGACATGTTTGACACTTCAGCTGCGTGCCGATTCCCATTTCTATTAGGAACACCTGAAGCCACCATGTAAGCGTCCCCAATAGTCTCCACCTGAACATAAACACATCATCACATTTAGTTAGTTATTTAGGTTAACAATCCTCTTGGTCTTTTCAAAGGGAGATTTACTCTGCCAAATCCTGTCTGGTGTGATGAGTGAATAGAATTAGATGCTTACTTTGTAGACATCATGAGTAGCAATGATGGCATCAAACATGGTGTAAAGGTCATTAAGCAAGTCGACCACCTACAAAAACACAATTTCAGTATTAAACAGTCAAAATTGTCAAAACTAGCTGTTACTTCAGCCGTTTTCACCTCAATGGGTTCACTTAGAGCTGAGATGGTTGTAAATCCGACGATGTCGCTGAAGTAAAGTGTGCAGTCTGAGTAGTGTTCAGGCTGGACAGGCTTCCCCTTCTTCAAGGCCTGAGCCACAGATCTGAAAAATCCAGTGATACACGGGTTAACATGTCAACATATGCTTACGACAGGAACAGACTCTACAAAGAAATCTACTTTCATTGGAGTGGCATATGGAAAGAGTAATATGAATGAAATATTGTAATTTCATTTCACAAGCGTAAAGGATAAAGAGTATAAATCCAGATGACATCTGACTAAAAAAAAAAGGTTTAGCTCATTTGCTAAACATCCTACTGATGTTTAGTTGGTTGACCTATTGACCTTTCAACTTTCCTTAATATCTTCAAAGCAAAAGCAGCACAAATGAAAAGACTTGCAGGACAAACATAGTCAGGTTTTGTCTTATCTGAAGATGAGGGAGTCGGGGGGCTGCTGGTTGACCTTTTATGACCTCTGGAAACATTTATTAATTTTTTTAAAAATTATTTTTAATCATCCAGCAAAAACAGATTATTGATTACAGGAATAACAGCAAATGTGGTCTTTTTCACCCCCTCTCCATTCATCCCCACATTGCTGAAAAAAAAGTAATAATAAAATATAATACAATAAAAACAATAATAATAATACAGCTGAAATATTATAAGCATGAATTTATTAATATCTTTAAAATGATATCGGCACCATTTGACATCAGTTTTGGTGGGAAGGCAAACGTCACTCAGGCCTGTCATATTCATTGTTCCAAAAGTCAGCATGTTCTACATGTGTGTGTTAATATTTCTCATGAACCCAGTCTTACTTTGGTAAAAGCTGTCCAATTAACTTATCCGTTTTGGTCCTCTCAACCTCCAGCTCATCTGTTCGCTCCCTGATCAGATCCTCCAGGTTGGAGCTGTACTGCTCCAGCATCCGCAGCATGGAGTCAATGATATTAGCCTTCTTCCCTCTGCTGATGCCCCGGAACTAAAAACAAACAACCATTGACACATAGAAGGTTGCATACTGTCCCAGCTGTACATTTTTAAGGAGCCTTTTTAATTGGGATTTGGGGTTATTTAAAGATGTATCTTGTCCATAAAATTTTTCTAAATGCTATTTATATAAGTATTTTAGGAAATTATTTAATGGTTACTTCAGCTACAAAGGTTTTAAGAAACAAATAAGTGAAGACAAACGTTGAACATTGTTAAAGGGTTAAAAGAGGAGCCATGTTGGGATGACTTCCTGAAGGCGGAGTTACAGAAAGAGCAGTAGTTTTTAAAGAGACAGAGGCCCAATTTCAAGGCATTAAGCAAAGTACAAAGTAAAATTTATTTTAAGTCATATCTGGTATGGGTAGCACTTTTATAACATCTGAAGTAAACATAGTTGGACATAGTTACAAGTGAACATAGTTACTTGACTGAGCTATAAAATGGCACTATGTGGTTGTGAAAACACATAACACTGCCCCTTTAAAATAAATCTAGAGCAGGGGTGGGCACTCCTGGTCCTCGAGGGCCGGTGTCCTGCAACTTTTAGATGCATCTCTACTTCAACACACCTGAGTCAAATAATGAGGTCGTTAACAGGACTCTGGAGAACTTGACTGCACTTAGGAGGAGATTCAGCTGTTGGATTCAGGTGTGTTGGACCAGGGAGACATCTACGAGTTGCAGGACACCGGCCCTCGAGGACCAGGAGTGCCCACCCCTGATCTAGAGACTATGAGGATTTTAGATACAATAAATTGAACTGAATGAAGGTGAAGATGTACTGAGATCGTAAGCTCCCCAAACAAGGATCATCTCACCTGCTTAAAAATTTCGTCAAAGTTGGGTCGCTTGCTCGGATCTTCGTTCCAACATTCATTCATCAGATTGAGACACTCAGCAGGAGCTTCATCCACTGAAACAAGAGGCCTACAAAGAGGAGGGGGCTTCTTCAGACGCTCCACAATCTCTGACAGTTCCACAGGCAGAGAGAGAGAAGATGGGATAATTAGACACACAAACATTTGCTGGGACTGGGGTTTGTCAGATCAACAGGTGTGTAGACAGGAAGAGCATTCTTACCCTGAGCAGGCATGTCCATCATGGCGTAGGGAAGTGTCCGTGAGATCACTTCCTGTATGATGATGGAAAAACTAAAGACATCTCCGGCAAAAGAACCGGCTTGTTCTGAATTCCTCAGAAGTTCAGGAGCTGTCCACAGAAGATCTAAGAAGAAATGTACTATATATATACACTGCTCAAAAAAATAAAGGGAACACTTAAACAGGTGTTTAACACTTAAAGTGTTCCCTTTATTTTTTTGAGCAGTATATATATATAAAATAAAAAGCTTGGCTAATGTCATATTTACACACTTTGCTGTGAACAGCAGTAAGAGTTTAGACTGGCAATCAGTTTCTTAAACCACTTCTCAAAAACTAAGAAAATTATGAATATATAAACAAAGGGGCAACTACATGATGAGGAAGCCAGATGTTCTCATCCTCTCTTCCTGTCAGTCAATCCAGTGGCTTTGTCAGCGACTGAGCAATGAGCGGACGCAACTTGCCATGAAGTAAACGACCCTTACTTGGAGGAACTGAACTTCCAACAGAAATTAAAGAAGAAAAGTCAGTGAACTCTGTGCTAATCTGCTAACTAATCCACTTCTGGTCCCAGCTGAAAGTCTGAAGGTAGTCTTAAAACTCTTCTATTTTCTTGACTACAACATGTTTTACTGGTCTGGTTTGATTACCAGACTATAGATGACCCTAAAATTAATTCAAACTTTTTTCAGAATTATTTTTCTATTATTCATTTTTCCACCATTGTGTGTAATTTAGTTTAATCTTAGTACGAGTCAGCTAATTTGTATTAGTTTGTATTAAAGAGCTGTTAATCAAAATAAAAAAAACAAATAATTTCTTTAGTTCAGTTTCTTCTCTTCAACTCACTGTAATCCAAATGAACTCATACGGCTGATAGTCAGTGCAAGATTATAAATAATAATAGCAAAAATAAATCCAATAAGTCCACAAAGAATTTTTTTTACCAGAATTTCACATTTTTCTCTTTAATCAACTATTTAACACATTCCCCAAACTCTTAACACCACTAGTTAATTAATCCGGTGCTCATAAACATGGCCCCCACAGACAAGTTTAACATTCATGATGCTTCATCATCACATTCATAACATAACATCTGCCACGTCACTGTTGGTTCATGTCATGTTCTGTGTTTTCTGTGTGTTTATTTAGAGTTTTCTGTGTCTCTGTGTCGCCGTGTTGTCCTGTTCTCCCCTCGATTACTCCCAGGTGTTTCTCGTTCCTTGATTACCCCCTGTGTATTTAACTCCACCTGTGTGTCTGTTCTTTGTTGGGTCCTTGTCGTTACTTGCCGCCCTTGGCGTTTGTCGTTCCGTTCCTGTGTGCCCAGTCTATTTTTCGTCCCTCGTTTACCGGTTGCTACCGGCGTCGAGCCCTGGCTTCAGCTCGGCCGTGCTGCCCGGCTTTGGGACTGTTTTGGACTGTGTTGTTTCTGGATTTACTTTATTAAAACACCATTTCTCATCATATCCTGAGTCTGCTGCGTTTGCCTCACCACCTCACACTGCCAATTCATGACAGTTCAGACCTAAAAACAGCCAGAAAGACCTGACAAAAGAACAGCTTCCAAACTGACAGCATGCAAAACATTAACACACTGACTCTCCAGAAAACACAAATAAAGCAGCAATATAATAAAAAAAAACACTTTGTCCTTGTATCCATTATAACTACATTCATGTTCATATTTGATGAGATTGTGGAATTTCAACTTTTACTTTGGTACTTTTGCAGCTCTTTCACTAGAAATATTTTGCTTTTGTTTGAATAATGGCTGCAAATCTACAGTCAGTATTACAGCAGCATGATTGCTAGATTATATTCCACTTTCTGAGCTGTGAGTGTGTGTGCAAGGTTTGTAAACTGACCTTTGTGTGTATCTCAACCACTTATAAGAACCATATTAAAAAAATCCTCCAAATGGAAGTACTGTTTCATGATCATTTATATATATATAAATGATCATATATACGATCATTTATATGCAGGTCATTCACTATCATTTATATATATATAAATGATCGTGAAAAACAAGTACATTACTCCCATTTCATTTATGCATAGTTAAGTAACTGGTCCAATTGTCAAATATTTAGGAGGTAAAGTGTAATTCTGGTAATTCTATTTTACCTTGTGGATCGTCAGACAGACTGACACCTTGAGACTGAAGGATCATGGGTAGACCGTAGTCTGTGATTTTCAACACAAATCGGCCGTCCACTAAGCAATTTGTGGACTTGAGGCGACCGTGAGTCAACCCTCGCAGATGAAGATACTTCATTCCCTGGAACATGAAGACAGCAGCCTGGTCACACAGAGCAAGATAATCTGTCGGTTTCAGAGTATGAATGAAAAATAGTTGACTTGCTTAAAAAGTGATTGAAATCAATAACTAAACAAACAAGAAGTTTGTTTCTTAGTTTGGGTAGGGAGAGCGAGAGATACAAATTCTATTTATTCTATTCTATTTATTTATTTATTCTATTTATGCACAGTTAAGAAGTTTACATACACTGAATAAAAAGGAATTATTTATATTTGCTAAATGCCACAATAATGAGAGAAACAATATGTCAAACATTTATTTATTAATGTCTTCAGAATCCTTATTTTCTCAGGATTTGGCAGCATTACCAATGAACTGAAGGGATGAAGCAGGAGACTGATGTTATGGACTTTGGTTGTCACTTTCCCAGATTTTACCTTACAAGATTCTTGCTTGTTTGGTTTCTTTATTTTTAGCTTTCATTTGCGCCTTTTGACTTAGGTTCCTTAGATTACTGTTTTTTTTCTTCCTGTATACTCTTGGTTAATTTCAGGAATTGCATTGGAAAACATTTCCAGAATTAAATATTGTTAGGTAAATTGTATTATTAGTAATTATCAAATATTTGTTGTATCATGTAGCCTTGTAGTTACATTTAGATAATGTTTCTGTATGTTAATTAATTCTGATTCCTTCCTAATCCCTCCTTGGAAGAGAGAGGTGACAGCTACTCTCAGCAGCTGTCACCTGTTGCCCTGCAGGACTTCCTATGAGAAATGGAGGTGTTAATTGCTCCCAGCAGAGTTTTACAAGCCTGACAATAAACTCTGCTCTGTGCTTCTTTGTGCTACAAAGCCGTTGCTTTGAAGCTATACAACGTGTCCGATTCAACGCCGTGCTTGGAGCAAAAGGGATCTAGAGTATAGATAACATGTGTCTAGATTAGTGAATGTCATTAGCGCTGCAACTATGTGCCCTTCCACCCTTTTAGAGTTGCAGCGCCCCGTGTGGCAGGGTTCCTAAAGAGCAATAAAAAGAGAGGAACAGACAGATGTGTTTCAGAGCAGGTTGGAGATTTGTAACTGAAAGCACATCTCTGTCTGCTCTCCTCGCGAGAAACAAAGAATCTAACTCTCTTGTCTTTCCTGTGTTTGTTTAATAGGTATTTAGACCTGACAAATATATTGAAAACACGTTCAAGCCATTTACCTATTCTGTTCACTAATGAAATGTCGGACTGTCCTTGTCTGTGTTTCCACTGACCATTAAATTGCGCAATTTGACATGTTGACAATAAATTTATTTGCTTAATGTAAACAGCATTAAGCTAAGAGTTTGTTGAATAAAAAGTTTTGATGCTGGGATGATGTTAAAATTGGTTGATCTCGCGAAACTGCAATGGAAACACTTTGAACACAGCTGGTCACATGAATACTTGCTTTTGAGGAGCAGGACAAGTATTTTGAGCAAGTGACTCCAAGACCAGGTTTAACACTTTGCCCTCATTGTTTTGAGAAAATCATTGCCTGTTGTGCAAATACAACAGGCAATGATATGAGAAATGAATCAAAGCGCCTGAACAACTTCTAATTCGACTCAGTGGGAAGTTGTGTCAGAACATTCAAGGTGTATTGAAGTGATCTAAGGAGAACCTTAATGAGGTCCATGAGCAGCGATGACTTGAACATCCAGTCCAGCCTGACGTCGCTGTCAGCCAGCAGGTCTGCCAGGCTGCCGCGGGGACAGTGCTCCACCACCAGGGCTAGGATCCCTGAATCCACAAACAAACCCAGGTACAGATTCAGGTTCTCATGGCGCATCTCCCGCAGCTGGAAACAAACGCAGAAAAATTCATGCTGAAACAGCTATCATACTTTTAATAACTGAAATACAATTAAATGAAATAAGTTGATGAGTACTTCACTGAGAACAACAACTATTTTTGACTTGTCTGCTTATCGGAGAGTCCAGCTGCCTCATATCAGTGACTCTCTGTTGAGACTCTCAGCTCCATTAGCTGACAAAGTTGGTCCTCTGATTGTGTTTAAACTGCTTATACCTGACTGATACATTTCAATTAGGCACTTACAGTATATGTTAAGCTTTTTATTTTCTCTGTGTTAAAGTAGACAGGTCATGTCAGTAGGAACTCAGCTGTGGATGATCTTTAGCCATTTGGATTGTGTATATGTGCATGTGTGTGTGCGCGAGTGCGGGTGTGTATGTGTGTAGGTTTGTTTATTAGCTGTTTGTCAGTCTTATCCATCTACTGTGTGATCAGTGTGATGTTTTATGTGATGTTACCTGACTGAACAGATTCTGGGTACTCTGGTTGACAGGTGTTGCTGTCTTTCCAACAGGAATCTTCTTCAGCCAAACCCAGTCTCCCTGGAAACAAACCAACCATTTAAAGGAAAATTAGTATGACAGCTAACACAAACACCCACTCCATATATAAGTGCAGCTTTTTAAAATCATATTTTGAGTGAGGATTTACCCTTATTTAGTTATTTATTTCTATACAAAGCCTATAGGTAAAGGTAATAATTTGTAATAAATGCAAATAACTAAAGTATTCTTTTCAATTTATATATATATATATATATATATATGTATATATATATACACAGTATATATGCAGTATATTTGACTGCCAGCACCTCGTCGCCTGAGTGTTTGCCAGTAATGGTACTCTGAGCCCTCTGAGTTAGCTCTCTGTAGTTTCCTTAGAAGACCTTCTAGTAATCAATTCTTGTTGCCTCCCTCTCTCTCTCTCTCTGGTGATTCCTCGTGAAGCCTCGGAAGTTTTCCTGTGAAAACCCTTGACCTGGCTTTTGGATTTTCCCTCCTCGTGACGCCGTGGATAGATACCCACTGGTTGCCCGAGTCCCTTCTTCATCTCTGCAGATTAACCATAAACCGTTCCTGGATTTCCCAGCTGGCAGTTGGCTCACTCCTTTGTTCTCCTCCACGCCTGAACTTACCTGTCCGACCTCCACCGCAGCCTCCACATCATTGACCCAGAACTTACTCAGTCAAGACCTCACTCTGGAACCTGAATCACCTTAAGGACACTCACAAAGATACTGAAACCACGAACCAACACTTCCCCCTCTTCTGGGTGGAAGTAACCTGCAAATCAAGTAAGACCAGTCTAATTTCTCTTGAAGTTCCAGTTTTCTGATTACCTCAAACTAACTATCTTCCTTGCTGCTCTTCAGTGTGCTAGGACCTTGTGTGCCTTCCCCAAGGACCAGACCCTTTCACCAACATTTTCATATTGTTCAAATAAACTTTATTTATCTGATTACCTATTCTCCTGGTGGTGTTCTGCATGTGGGTTAAGAAACTGGAACCCATCATGACGTATATATAAACTGTCATCATGACAGTAGAATACGAGACAGATGTGATACTGCAGCTTTCAGGGTTTTTACACACCGACACCATTGAGCATACACATGCAAACGGGTACCTCCAATATCCCAATGTTAGAACTCTCCGGTGACGTCAGGATGTAACTTCTGGCTATCGAGCGGAGGGGAGTTTTTATTTCCAAAAGACTCCTCATGATGGATTCATCATTTAATTTCTGGAAGGGAGAAAAAAAAAAGTAAACTTGCTTGTAAAGATCAAACAAAGAAAGTTTATTAATCAGTCCATTCTGGAACACAATCAAAAAGGTGCACTGGTCGTTTTAACATGCTGTCCTGACTGAAGATTCTGGAATATGTAATGCTTCTTTCATGTGTTCCTGAAAAGAACAGGTAAGAACACCCTAAGCTATTCCCATTTTATCTTTACAGAACACAGCACTCCGGTAATAGACAATTCTTGTAATAAACATATTGACAGACAATTTGGGAACATAAAGTTATAGGAAAGTTTGTAATATTTAGGCAATTTCATTCAAACTTTTAGTAAAAAAAAAGCAAAGATACGCAGTCAACGACTTTCCAACAATGTTCCAACCAGAACAGATTAAACGTTTCTCACCTTCTTACTAACTTGAGTGTCAATAAACACAATGTCGTCCAGGGTCAGGATTAATTTGGTGACGTTTGGTGTTCTCCTGTACTTCCTGTTTCACACAAAGAATTAAAAGCATTATTGTTTTTGATCAGATTTGCTATTTTTTATATTCTCTTTAAAGAGCTAATTCATAATACACTGCCTGGCCCAAAAAAAAGTCGCCACCTGGATTTAACTAAGCAAATAGGTACAAGCCTCCTATTGGATAAGTACTGCATAGGCGATTATCTTTCAGCTGGCAACAAGTTATTTAACCCCAGCTGATGCAATGAGTAACTCCTCATTTCTTAAACAACCATGGCAAAAGACACATCCTGTGGTCGTGGAAAAGACGTTAGTCTGTTTAAGAAGGGTCAAATCATTGACATGCATCAAGCAGAGAAAACATCTAAGGAGATTGCAGAAACTACTAGAATTGGGTTAAGAACTGTCCAACACATCATTAAAAACTGGAAGGATGGTGGGGAACCATCGTCTTCCAGGAAGAAATGTGGTCGGAAAAAAATCCTGAATGATCGTGATCGGCGATTACTTAAACGTTTGGTCAAATCAAATCGAAGAAAAACAACAGCAGAACTCAGGAGTATGTTTAATTGTGAACGCAAAAGCATTTCCACACGCACAATGCGAAGGGAACTCAAGGGGTTGGGATTGAACAGCTGTGTAGCCATAAGAAAACCTCTAATCAGTAAGGCTACCCAGAAAAAAAGGCTTCAGTTTGCTAGGGAGCATAAAGATTGGACTCTGGAGGAATGGAAGAGGGTCATGTGGTCTGATGAGTCCAGATTTACCCTGTTCCAGAGTGATGGGCACATCAGGGTAAGAAGAGAGGCAGGTGAAGTGATGCACCCATCATGCCTAGTGCCTACTGTACAAGCCTGTGGGGGCAGTGCTATGATCTGGGGTTGCTGCAGTTGGTCAGGTCTAGGTTCAGCAACATTGTGTGCCCAAAGAATGAGGTCAGCTGAATACCTGAATATACTGAATGACCAGGTTATTCCATCAATGGATTTTGTCTTCCCAAATGGAACGTTTATATTCCAAGATGACAATGCCAGGATTCATGGGTCTCACATTGTGAAAGAGTGGTTCAGGGAGCATGAGACATCTTTTTCACACATGGATTGGCCACCACAGAGTCCAGACCTTAACCCCATTGAGAATCTTTGGGATGTGCGGGAGGAGGCTTTGCGCAGTGGTCAGACTCTCCCATCATCAATACAAGATCTTGGTGAAAGATTAATGCAACACTGGATGGAAATAAATCTTGTGACACTGCAGAAGCTTATTGAAACAATGCCACAGCGAATGCGGGCTGTAATCAAAGCTAAAGGCGGTCCAACAAAATATTAGAGAGTGTGACCATTTTTTGGTGGCGACTTTTTTTTTTGGCCAGGCAGTGTATGTTTTCTAATGACAATATGGGAAAGAAAAGATTTTGAGATTTTTGTAGATTAGTGTTGATTTTTCCCTTTCATTTCATGTTTAATGTTTGCGTCCTTAGCTGCACTGCCAGCGGTGGGACCATGTACAGACCGGAATGTGCTTTTCCATAACCAACTCCAATGAACTCACTTTACCACAGGCAGACTCTAGTTTAGCTGGAGAAGCATTATGGTCAGTGGACACAGCTCAGTTTTGAGCTTCAATGGCAAAGGCTGTGAATACTTCTGAAAATATGTTTCTTGGTTTTCTATTTTTAATAAATCTGCAAAAAACATATACGTATATTAATGTAGTGGGGTAAATGTGTGTGGAATTTTGAAGAAGGAAATTTAGATAGGTAGTAGGTAGGTAGGTACCTCAACCAAAAGAAAGCAGCTGAAGTGAGACCACAAAGCAGCAGGAAGAGGAAGAACATTGTCACTGCATCCACACCTGAAATGTAGGAAACATCTTCTGATCAACAAAAGACACCAAAGTCTGACATTTGCTTACATCACAGATAGTAGAGAGGGCGCTTTACAACTAATACCTCACAGTGACTTCATTAGCTCCACAAGAAGCAAAGATTTTATACAGTAATCCTTTGGAACCAACAAAAAACATTCTCAATGTTCTGTTTCCCTCCCTTTGTCATTAGCCCTACCTCCGTTGCAAGTTTCCTCTGGACTGAACCAACAAAAACTGGCTTTGGGAGGTTTTCCTCCTGGGAAGTAGAAGGACCGGCTCAGAGGTCTCAGACCACCGACCGTTCCGTCGATGTGTGTCGGTCCAAGTGAATGTGTCGGCACAAGGTGGTCGCCATCGCTGTCCAGCACCACATACTTGGCCCGAAGACCAGACCCGCCTCTACCACCGTATAACACCTGTTAAAGAAGAAGACGTCAGTGGTGAAGACAACAGAACATGGGGTTATAGAGGTTTGTCAAAGACAAATAAACAGATGATTCTTTAACAGAATAATTTGTCTATTTAAGAAACAAAACATGAACATGGTTAAACAGAACTGAAGTAGATTTATGTTCTTAGTGAAGACTCTGAACAGTTTGAAGACATAAATTCAAATTCGCATATTCAAAATGAAAGTCCATCCATCCATTTTCTTACACCCTTGACTCTAAGTGGGGTCAGGAGGGGTGCTGGTGCCTATCTCCAGCTCCAATATTAAAGTGTTAATATTGGAATTCTGAGAATAAAATGTTCATATGTTGTTCTTCTCACTGCTTTCATGAAGTGAAGAATTTACGCTCCCTAGGACAGAAAGTTCTTCCTTCAGCCATCAATATAAAAAATTATGTATTATATTTAATGAGACATGATATAGTTTATATTGATGCACTGTGTCCAAGCTTCAGTGAAAACATTCACTACAACAAGTCACTTCTTTGTGTTTCTGACCTGGTTGAAGCCCTGGAAATCAAACCCTCCATCTGAGCTGAAGAGCTGATTTCCTGTCACCCAGTGTCCACCACCCGCCTGGCGACGCTCTTCCACGGCTTTAGCAACAAAGTAGACCATATTAAAGATGGTCCCAAACAGTGGAGACACCTTTGAAGAAAATCAGGAAAAAAGGGATTAAAATGTCAAAAAAAGACATGATTACATACACACTTCTATGGAGAGTGATTATAAAGGGTTCTACTGAAACAGCGTCACAACAAGAGTGCAACTGTTAAATGGAGTAGCACTTATACCAGGGGTGTCCAAACTTTTAGCGTCCCTAAGATAAATGTCCCCAAAACTGAAGTTAAAAAAACATCCACAGCATCTTTGTCATGAAAAATGTCTTGCTTACTCCCATGTCTTTTTGAAATGATTGTGCTCATCATCACTTCATCTTCTTTCTAATATTTTTGTTGCACTTTATTATTCCTTCACCTCTGTGGCAGAGATAGCGGAGCGGATCTCTCTGGAGATCTGAGCCTGGCGAAAGGTCTCATAGAAACTCTCATCAGAAGCCATGGTAACGGTCAGCACGGCGCTGTAGGCATGCTGCAGCTTGGTGTTGTTGGTCAGCAGAGGGAATGTTGTGTCCTGATGGAATAAGTAAGAGATATTATTTATCAAAACTTTGAATCAAAAAGATTTTCACAAATTATCTAAAGGTTAAACAGGTTTATTTTAAAGTTGCTATAGTCTTTTTTTAATTTAGTAGCTTAATTCAACAGCAGTTTATTTTGAAAATAAACATTAACATTTATTGTGACTGTTTTTATGGCATTTTATTTGTGTAACTACTTGTAACCATTATAACCTCTGCTGCCTGTTGGCCAGGACTACTTTGAAGAATAGATTTTGAATCTCAATTGGACTTTCGTGGTTAAATAATAATAATAATAATAATAATCATTATCATCATCATCATCATAAATCATCTAGGTTTATTAGTGTTGGATTAAACAGATGTTTCTGTTATGATTCTGGCCCATCTGTCTGCTCTGTTTCCATCCTCAGCTCTCACTGGTGCAATCAGGCTCATGCCATCCACCTGTTCACTAGCAGTTACTGTATATGCAGCACTCAGGCATGCAGACGGTGCCAGATTTTTGAAAACCTTGTGTGAGTAAATATCCAGTATTCTTCTCTCTGCCTGACCACGATCTCGACCACGTTTTGCCTCTTGGATACCCCTGCCTTGCCTAACCCACATCAGACACTCTACTGGTTTCTGTTTCCTGGACACGGCCCTGCTTCTGCCTTTCGACTTCTGCCTCGTCCTTGGATTTGTCTAAGATTGCCTTCACGTGCCTCACCTAGTTCTGTGCCCGGTCCTCGGATTCCAGCCTGACCCCCAGATAAATGTATGTGTCTCTCTGGTTCTGACCCTGCCCTGGCCTGTCGACATCAGAGTTTTGTTTTTCACCTGAGTTTTTCCCCTGCTACCAATGCCCCTGGAGACAGTTTCCCTGAAGAACCAAGGCCTTACCTCGGCTTCATATGACTTTCTGAGAAGGTTGGTGGCTTTCCCTTTTTGAGCATCTGACACCGCACTTAGTAGCCACTAACCTGTTTCTCATCCTCAGTGGTTCCCGGTCCTGTTGCTGGCCGTCCCCTGTTCCAGACCCCCATTCTCAATAAGCCATTTATTGCTTTTTTTTTTTTTTTGTCTGGCTGAAATTTTGGGTCCTCTTTTGTTCTGAGCATTACAGTTTCACCTGGTAAGGCATGGCGTACAGCAAGGTGTCGTATGGAATGAAGACGTAACCATCAGCGATCATCCCCATTTCTAGAGCCTCCAGCAGGAGTTCCCTCTGGTGCTCTCCACCAATCAGGATGGAACTCATACACATGATGATCACTTAAGAGGAAATAAACTTCATTAGATGACTGGACTCCACATCAAGGCAAATGCATCTATTGACAGCTGAAAACAAACTATTTGTTGGTCAAATCTTTTCATGAAAATTTTGCGTTTTAAAATCTGGGAGACAAAATCTTGTCTCACTCAGAAGAGGAGATTACTTGAATTGGATTGGAATTCAACAGTTGAGCAAAGTTATATTTTTAAATAAGATCTGAAGTTAATTTACCAATACTAGGATCAGATTTGAGTCTTGGAGCTGACCTTTGACTTTGTCGGACTGCCTGATTTCGTTCAGCGCCTCCCGAGCCCCGCCTTTGTTTGTTTCCATAGAAACCACAGGAGCAATTGGCAAGCCCACAGCCCGGAGTGCAGAGGCTACTTCTTCTCCAGTGCTGTCCCAGAGATCAGTTGGGGCTGAGAATGGGGGGAGAAAGCTCTTAATTTTAATGTTCAGTGTCCTCATTTTCAAGTAAGAGGGTGTTAAAATATATATACGTATATATATATATATATATATATATATATATATATATATATATATATATATATATATATATATATATAGTCCACCAAAAAATGTAAAAGAATTAAACATATAACAATTATCTGAATAAAAATTCCAGCCCAGTTAGAGGCCAGATAATGTGAACTTTTGAGGGGTAAATACAGAATTGTATGAAGGTAGTAAAGATATAGTTGAACTTGTGAATTCTGGGAGTTGTAAGCCACGCCCCTTTTGACCTGAAATCTCTGCTGCATGCTGTGAAAACACATAGGGCGCATAATAGGCACAGATCAATCCAAACGTAATAATTTGATCCATAAGGGGAATATGATATGTTTGTGTGCTTTTTGGGGCACTGTGAACTACAGTATACTTCAATTTGCAAAGTCCATTTTAATGACTTCAGACCTATGTGGTATCAAATGACTTCCTCACCTGAAATGACTGCAACGTGAGCCCAGCGGAAGAATCTTAGGACAGTTTTGAGGACCTTAATAGGAGGCGTTACGGGGGGCAGGTTCAGCCAGTCATCATCCAGACAACCTGGAGAAGAAAGCCCTGCCTCCCAGTGCTGGGTGAACAAGGACGCTGCGTGGCAGAGGGTCGGGTTGAAAGGTCCGATGTAAGCGTGACCATAACCCTCCATTTCCCCCAACTCAGCCAACGCTGAAAGGAGGCAAGTTTCACAGGTTTTGTTAAAATATGATGGAGTTAAAAACATCACAAGATTAACTGAATTATAAAAACAAAGCAACACTAAGTCATTCTTTTTTTGTATAACTTGCCATTTTCACATTGGTTAGAAAAGTCAAGTCATTTTCAGTTTTGCACTGTTCTTAATTTCATCCTTAAAAAGTTACTTTTACAGTGTGCGGCACCGTTCATTCAGTATCTCACCGTAGGAACGGTGTGTGATACCATCTATACGGTATAGATGGTATCACACACTGAATGTACTAAGACAAGAAAAAAAAAAAGTAAATTTCCGCCAAATAACTCAGAAATTTGTAGATTAATCTCAGAAATGTTCTTAAACAAACACATGGAAATTTCTGAGTTTGAAAAGTTGAAATTAACTATAAAAAATCTGAACTTTTTTTCTCTCGAAAATTTCACAGATTAATCTATTTTTTTCTAGCAAATTTTTGACTTTGAAGACTTTTTAAAAAAAAAACATTTCTGAGATATTTTGGTGGAAATTTACTCCACTTTTTATGATGTCCTTAATACGCCATTGCACATTTCCATGTAGTTGCAAATAAAACATTTATGCGGTATTTGGTTGCCACACCTTTGGACACAGAGCAGTCCTCGTTGAGCAGCTTCACATCGTACCAGTATCCTCTGCTCATGTAGCTGTCACTTCTTAGCCGTGATAATGCTAGGTTAGCCGCAGCTACTGGCATTGCTCTGGAGAACAGAGGGTCACAGGACCAAGGGCCAACCAGGGCCAGTTTAAAAGTCGCTGCCCCCACATCGCTGATATAAAACAACCAGAGAAACAGTCCAAGCAAGGAGACAAGCTGCATCTTGGTGACCTGCAAAACATACATGCAAATATGTTGGTTTTACTTTAATTAAACTGATAAGAGATTGATTAATATGTCAGCTGGCTTAGTCTTAAGGCTAGACTTTTTTTTTTAACTGAGTGTAATCTTTTCCTCTTTAACTGATTTTATTTCCACTTTTAAATGCCATAATTTTAAAACAGATAACTCGTCACGTATTATACAGGTTTTTCCTCTTTCAAATTCAGAGCTTTAGTTACATTTCTTGCCATTTAAATTGTATATTATATCTCAGGGAATTTTTCCACAGTTTTGTACCCTTTGTCCTGATAGAACCGCAGACGTTTTGCTGAAATATCGGTAGAAAATCCCTTTGCTAGAAACAGAAATTAAGTAGTGGAATAAGTCAAGCAAGCAGTAAAGTCCGTTAAATGTTGAATGATTCACTTTGAAGAAAGGTTTTTCTGTTTTTAATGCATGCTTTTGGGAAAATTTGGCCCCTTGGTTCATGACTGGATATGTATTCTCTGTAATATTAACCCCTTTTGAGTATATTATTAAACTAGAAGCAGCATTTGGATAACTGTGTGAAATTAGGACGGGGGTAAACCAAATATGGCAGCCCAAGCTAACGAAGTTTATAGGAGTTTCCAGGACTAGGAAGGGCTCACTGTCTTTTTCAACCCTGGAATATTCTGGCGTTTGGTTTTTTTTTTTACATTAAGTGGGAAGGAAGTGAACTTTCATGTGTGATACATTAATTTTATTAATGGGAATTAACTGTGCAGTTAAAGACATTAAAGCAGAGGTCTCAAACTCCAGTCCTCGAGGGCCGCAGTCCTGCAACTTTTAGATGTGCCTCTGCTGCACCACACCTGAATAGAATAATTAGGTCATTAGCAAGGTTGGGAGAACTGATCTACAAAAGGAGGAGGTAATTAAGTCATTTCATTCCAGCGTTTTTTGTACCTGTGGCACATCTAAAAACTGCAGGACAGCGGCCCTTGAGGACTGGAGTTTGAGACCCCTGCACTAAAGTTATCTGAAATCAAAGCCAAATATTTTGCAAAAGGCAGTCTGTTGAATCGCTACTTATATACTTATTAGTTAATATCAAGGAAATATTAACTTATATTAACGATATTTGTGACTGATTTTTGCGTAAACAAGATGAATGTAGTTTTTATGACTACATTGACCCAATTCCAACTACTTAATTATAAAACCCTACAGGAAATTATAAGTCAACTAAGCTCCAGTTCCTGCTGTCTGGATGTTTTACCCACACATTTCTTTAACAAAATCCTGCCTGTTATTGCTACTGACCTGATCCAAATAGTAAACTCATCGCTCTCATCAGGCGTTTTGCACCAGGCTTTGAAAACAGCAGTAATCAAACCACTTATAAAAAAGAACAATCTGGACAAATTACTACTGCAGAATTACAGGCCGATCTCCGACCTCCCATTCATCAGCAAAGTTAAGCTGTGTGTAAACAATTAACTAGCTTCCTAACGATAACCAACCGCTTTGACGCTGTCCAGTCTGGTTTTCGTGCTCACCACAGCACAGAGACCGCCCTCGTAAAAGTGTTCAATGACATCCATATAAATACAGACTGTGGGAGAACCACAGTGCTGGTTCTGTTGGACCTCAGTGCAGCTTTTGACACTGTTGACCATGACATATTACTGAATTGACTGGAGAGTTGGGTCGGACTCTCCGGTCCAGAACTCAACTGGTTTGAATCCTACATAAAAAACAGGGATTTCTTTGTTTCAATTGAAAACTTTTCATCAAAGATGTCAAAGGTCATATGTTGGATACCCCAAGGTTCAATCCTAGGACCCCTCTTATTCAATATTTACATGCTCCCACTAGCTCAGGTTATAACAGGAAATAATATAAGCAGATCTATGCAGATGACACACAGCTCTACATTACAATGTCACCAGGGGACTCTGAACCCATCCAATCACTGAACAGATGCTTAGAACAGATAAATGTGTGGATGTGCCAAAACTTTCTCCAGCTGAACAGAAACAAAACTGAAGTTATTATTTTTGGACCTAAAGAGGAACGATCTAGAGTTATAGATCTAGAGTCAATGCACAGTTTCAGTTATTACAACTGGGGACACTAGTGAGCAATGGAGAAGTAGGCAGCGTTTCTCTAGAGCTCCTGCAAATTTAGAAATATTTTTGGTACCAAGTTGACATTTGGACAATTCTACAATAGGTTGGGAAAAAGGAAAGTCTAGACTTCATTTAACTGCACCAGGACATGATGAAAGCAAATTTGAGAATGCATAACTCCAACAAGGACAAGAAAGCGAAAGAACCGGGCCCAGCCGCCTCGGACTCGCCTGAAGGTAGCTATCCGATGGCTAATGCCACCATCCTAGATGCTATAAACTCTCTCCGCACAGAACTACAAGCCACCAAGTTCGAAATTTGTCAGACAATAGACCAGTGGTCCCCAAACTACGGCCCGCGGGCCAGATGCGGCCCGCCTCCACATTTGGTCCGGCCCCCTGAACAATACTAGAGTATCTTCATATATGTGCATTTTTATTTGATAAGTTGGACTTTTGCAATAAAATAAATGTTCCTTAGTAATGAACTTTATTTATTATTAACTACTAGTTAGTAACTATTTTATACATGCATATAATTGACCCTAACCCCTTTTTTTATGTGGAGAACCCAGTGTTATTTGGTTATTATTTATTTCATAAATAGTGTTATTTCCTGACTTTTGTTCTCTGAAAAATCCAGAAAAGGTTATTTGATTGTGCTTTCTGAAAAACAATACATTTTTATGTTTAGCACTCTTACAATCGTCACACTTTTTCTGTTACAAACTGACCCCGGCCCCCCATCAGAGAAGGGACAAGTTATGTGGCCCTCACAGGAGAAAGTTTGGGGACCCCTGCAATAGACACTCGAAGAGGTGTCCGCCACGATCAGAGAACTCCTCGCCCTCAAAACCGAGACTCAAAATACTATTCATGTCCTGAAAACGACCAACATGGCGCATCCATTGCTGAACTAGAACGAGCGGCTAACAGTCAGCAGACGCCATAGCCGCGCTAGAGTCGGAGATAAAACGTCTACGCACAGAAACGAATCAGCTAACAGAAAAATACATGGATCTTGAAGGAAGGTCCAGACGACAAAATATACGGATTGCAATGTTAAGAGAAGGGGCAGAGAAAGGCGCAGGATTGAACGGATTCGTCTTGCAGCTCCTGAAAGACGTGCTGACTCTGGATGACTTACCGCTGGTGGACCGCGCTCACAGAGCTCTATGAAGGCGTCCAGAAGACACAGGACCTCCTCGGGCGTTGGTGGCGAGACTCCATTATTACCGCGACGTTACAATGATCCTCCGGAAGGCCATGACTCAGAGGGACCTCGCCTACCGCGGGCAGAAGATCCACATCTTTCCCGACTTCACCCCCGAGATCGCGAAACGCCTGCGACAGACTGGCGACCTGTCCAGGGTGTACCCCGCCTCCTGCCCGGAACGTAGCTGGAGATAGGCACCAGCAACCCTCCCGACCCCATTAGGGACGAAGGGTGACCAGAAAATGGATGGATGGATGGATGGATGGATCGCGAAACGCAGAGCTGCATTCAACGGTGTCAGAGCACTTCTTCGGGACAAGCCGGGAGTTCGGTATGGACTTTTATATCCTGCAAAGCTGAAAGTGACTTTCAGAGGAACAGAAACAATGTTTACAGACGCGAAGGAAGCCCAGAAGTTCGCGGAGCTCCATTTTGGTATGGGTGGAGGCGACGCAGGCGACCCCGTGGCGGACACCTGATGTGGAGTGGCTGGATTCTGGTAGTACTCAATGTTGGACTGTCCTGTGATGTTTATATAATGTTTAGAATCTTCGTCTTGGTTACATAATTAGCTGCCTTAAGTTTCGTTGACAATTTGAAGTGGGCTGATATTTATAAATAGGCAGCTTACATAACCTGACATGTTTATCAGATCATTTCTTTTCAGCCGCTCAGATGTTAGTTTGGTGCTTGAATTTTATATTTTTGCAGAGCTTTTTTCAACTTCTAATTAGAAGCTAGTAGTAAGGGAAGCTATTAGTTGAGTAGGTTAATGTGTCTTTGTTGTGTGAGTGTTACTCTTAATTCATTTTTTCTGTTTATCCTTTTCTTTATAACTTCCTTAAGGGGTCGCGCCTTACTTTGCAGGTTCTTCTTAGTATAGGCAAGACAGTAAGCATTTTGTTTGGGGTGGGATGGGACTTATATATGATGTATAATCATCTCTTTCACACTTATGAGGACTTCTATATTCTTTTTCATTCTAATCTGAGTTATGCAGGTTAATACAACACAAACAAAGAAGGGCGGACAAGTTACCTTGGTCACATGGAATGTTAAAGGTTTGAATAATCCTGTTAAGAGGGGTAAGATATTAGCACCCCTAAAGACATTGTCCAGTGATGTAATTTTCCTTCAGGAAACCCACTTTAATAAGAATGAGCACATAAAACTGAGATGCAGGTGGACAGAACAAGCTTATCATTCTACTTGTGCAGTGAGAGCTCGAGGCGTGGCAATATTATTCAAAAAAGGTACACCTTTTACCCATAAATCAACCATATCCAACAGGGAAGGCACATATTTAATATTAGTTGGAGAATTGTACTCTGTTCCTGTAACTCTGGTTAATATATATGGCCCCAACATAAACTCTCCACTTTTTTACAAACATGTTTTAGCCCAAATACCTGACATTTCGCAGACTAATCTAATCATTGGTGGGGACCTAAATCTTGTTTTAGATCCATACTTAGACCGCTCGTCAACACGTACAGCACCGACCTCTAATGCTAGTATTTTCCTTAAGGAATACCTAAATAACTCTAATTTATTTGATAGCTGGAGGATTTTTAACCCACAGGGGAGAGCCTATTCATTTCACTCAAATGTTCACAATGTGTACACACAGATTGATTATTTAATGATGGATGCAAAATTATTGCCCTATACTAGTGAAGTAAAATATCATAATATAGCAATTTCAGATCACGCCCCCCTTTCTCTAGATTTACATTTAGATCATTTGAACCAAACTGAAAGTGTCATGTTGGGTTTGAATGTTAGCCCAAATGCAGAACACAACCACAGGAGAAGTGAAATCAGTTTTAAATGATTTATTAAAGATCACACAATAATCAAAGAGAGAGAGTCGGGGTGGTCTGGTCCAGGGGAATAAACAGTAATGGTAGCAACAGTTCACTGGGAGGAAAAAAAGGCAGGGTGGTTAGTTCAGGGGTCGTGGGAGAATGGAAAACTCTCGGGGGGAAAAAACGGGTAGATCTTACTTGTGGTTGTTGGCGCAGAGTTGTGGAGAGAAACTGGGTTTGTCCGGGGTCTCGGTCCCTAATGGATCCAGGGACAGCGGAGGAGTGCGGCGGGGAGCGGACAGGTAGGCTCGGGTGAAACGGAGACACGGAGGAGTGGAACGGCCGCCAGCCGTGGAGTCCAGAGGAGATTTGCAAACAGCAGAGAGGTGAGTCTGGGAACTCGGGCAACCGTGACTGGCACAACACTCAGGCGACGTTGGACTGACGGCCCACTCCTATGACTGCTCCGCTGATGAAGGTGATCGGGAACAGCTGGGGAAAATAATGACGTCACCGCGCTCCATCCGAAACCTGTCGCCTTCTGGTGGTAATATGTAGAACGGCGCGCAGGCAACCCCACCAATAGGACAGAGAGCCCCGGAACACAACAGTACCCCCCCCCTCAATGGTCGCCACCTGGCGGCCTAGAAGAGGTAGATGGCAATGAGGAGCGATAGTCTGAAATGAGGGACGGATCTAAGACAGATGAACCAGATATCCACGAACGTTCCTCCGGACCGTAGCCCTCCCAGTCGACGAGGTACTGCCAGCCGCGACCTCGCCGACGGGAGTCCACGATCCGGTGGACAGTGTAGGCCGGATGGCCATCAATAACACGGGGGGGGTGGAGGGGGTTCGGCTGGAGGGCAGAGCGTGCTGGTCTGGACGGGCTTAATCTGGGACACGTGGAAGGTGGGATGGACGCGGAGGGAGGCAGGCAGATGGAGACGAACGGCAGAAGGACTGATTATGGATTCAATGGTAAACGGACCAATATAGCGGGGAGAGAGTTTTCTAGTCATAGATTTGAGAGGAATGTCACGTGCAGAGAGCCATACCTGTTGACCGGGTGTGTAAGTAGGAGCAGGAATCCTCCTGTGATCAGCCAGACGTTTAATCTGTTCTGCGGTGCGGTTGAGATTGTGTACGGTCGTCCTCCATACCTTCTTACAGCGACGTATGTGGTGGTGGACTGAGGTGACAGAAATATTTTTTTCTTCGGAAGAGAGTAAGGGTGGTTGGTAGCCGAGGGAAGCCTCGAAAGGGGACAGACCTGTAGCAGCGGATACGTGGCTGTTGTGGGCATACTCCACCCATGGGAGGAACTGGGACCAGTCACAAGGGTTGGAGGATGTGAAACAGCGGAGGGTGGTTTCGAGATCTTGGTTGAGACGTTCGGTTTGACCATTAGACTGCGGATGAAAACCAGATGTTAACGAGACATTGGCATTTAATGCAGAACAGAAAGCTTTCCAAACCTGGGAAATTAATTGTGGTCCTCGGTCTGATACGATGTCCTGCGGAATGCCATGGAGCCGGAAAACATGTTTAACCAGAAGTTGGGCTGTTTGGAAGGCAGTGGGTAGTTTGCGCAGGGGAATAAAATGGCAGGCTTTGGAGAAGCGGTCAACAATGGAGAGGATGGTGGTCATGCCTTTAGAGGGTGGCAATCTGGTAACAAAGTCTATAGCTATGTGAGACCATGGGCGTTTCGGAATGGGAAGTGGTTGAAGAAGACCAGATGGAGGTTGATGGGAGGACTTATTTCGGGAACAAACAGTGCACGCCTGAACATAATCCCGGACGTCTTTGTGAACGGATGGCCACCAGAACTTTCGGTTTACTAGGGCGATGGTGCGACTGATGCCAGGGTGACCGGAAAACTTGGATGCGTGGATCCACTGAAGAAACCGGGCTCGGACGGAGGAAGGAACAAAGATCTTATCGGGTGGACAGGAGTCAGGGGCTGGATCGGAAAGCTGTGCTTGTTTTATAATGTCTTCCATCTCCCAGGTTATCACTGCAACCGTGCAGCTGGGAGGGAGGATATGGTCGGGGTCTCTCTCGGAGTCGTCTTGCGAGTAAAGACGGGAGAGGGCATCAGGTTTTACGTTGCGAGACCCTGGTCTATAAGAGATAGAAAGGTTGAATCGTGAGAAGAATAGTGACCAGCGTGATTGTCGTGGGTTTAGCCTCTTTGCGGAACGTAGATAGGACAAATTCTTATGGTCGGTCCAGACCAACACTGGGTGCTCTGCCCCCTCCAGCCAGTGTCTCCACTCCTCCAGGGCTAATTTTATGGCTAGTAGTTCCCTGTCCCCAACATCATAGTTCCTTTCGGGTGGTGTTAACCTGCGTGAAAAAAAGGCACAAGGGTGAGTCTTATTGTCTTGGGATGAAATTTGGGACAGTACTGCTCCAACTCCTGAATCAGAGGCGTCCACCTCCACGATGAACTGCTTTGAGGGGTCCGGTTGGATGAGGATGGGTGCGTTAGCGAAGAGGTTCTTGAGGCGAGAGAAAGCGGCTTCAGCTTTCGGGGTCCAACTGAAAGGAATCTTTGAAGAGGTTAGAGCGGTAAGGGGCAAGGCTGTCTGACTGTAATTGCGAATGAAACGACGGTAGAAATTGGCAAATCCTAGGAAACGTTGCAGCTGTTTGCGGGTCTCTGGTCTTGGCCAATCTAGGACAGCACGAATCTTCTCCTCGGTCGGCCTTACCTGTCCGCCCCCTAGAATGAAACCCAGAAATGACACGGATGATTTGTGGAATTCACACTTCTCTGCCTTCACATATAATTTGTTCTCTAGGAGTCTTTGTAGAACCTGACGGACATGATACTTGTGTTCATCTAAGGATTTAGAGAAAATCAGGATGTCGTCGAGATAAACGAACACAAAAATGTTTAAGAAGTCTCTTAGAACGTTGTTTATTAGCGCCTGGAAAAAGGCAGGAGCATTCGATAATCCAAATGGCATTACAAGATACTCAAAATGTCCAATGGGCGTTTTAAAAGCAGTCTTCCACTCATGCCCTTTACGGATGCGCAGGAGGTGGTAAGCGTTTCTTAGATCCAATTTGGAGAATACAGTTGCTCCATGAACTGGTTCGAATGCTGCTGATAATAGTGGCAGAGGATATTTATTTTTAACTGTAATGTTATTTAGACCCCTGTAATCGATGCAGGGACGTAATGACCCATCTTTCTTTCCCACGAAGAAAAACCCTGCTCCCAGCGGTGACGAAGATGGGCGGATGATGCCAGCGGCTAAGGATTCATTAATGTATTTCTCCAAGGTCTTTCTTTCGGGATGGGAGATGTTATACAAACGGCTGGAAGGTAATGGAGCACCGGGTAGAAGGTCTATGGAGCAATCGTAGGGACGAGAAGGAGGTAGAGACTGGGCCTTTGATTTACTAAAAACAGGAGCTAGATCATGGTATTCATGAGGAATCATTGACAAGTCGACGGGGTCAGCCTCCTTAAGTTCAGCCGGCGGGACACCTGGGGGAACAGCTGAACGGAGACATGATGAGTGGCAAGAAGTGGACCAAGATTCGACATGCCTGTCTGACCAATTGATTTGTGGATTGTGCTGTTGCAGCCACCGAAAACCGAGGATTATAGGTGAGTTAGAGGTGGGAAACACAAAGAATGAAATGGACTCCCTGTGATTACCGGAGATTATTAGGTGAAGTGGTTTGGTTTGGTGGGAGATTTGTGGAAGCGTCTTTCCATCTAAGGCAGTTACTCGCAATGGAACTGGTAACGGCTCGATTTCTATGGCCATTTGTGTTACCAAGGATTCATCTATAAGGTTCTGTTCGCAGCCAGAATCCACAAGGGCGGACAACGGGATTGAATAATTCTGATAGTTCAAAGTAGCAGGCAGTAATAATCGAGGAGCATCTTTACTTAATAAATGGTCCGCCAACCTCCTCGCCTCTAAAGGCGGACCTGGGGGTTTAAACGGATTGGGCAACGAGCGAGAAAATGACCAGGGGCACCGCAGTAAATACATAGGCGGGCAGTGATGCGCCGCTGCCGTTCCTCCGGAGTTAACCGAGTCCGTCCCACCTGCATGGGTTCGGGTTCCGGGGAAGCTCGGGGAGGAGAAACCCTCGGAGTGGGAGTCAGGCGTTCTGCCGGCTGATTTCTTCGGCTTCTTTCTCTAGCACGAGACCGGATTCTACTGTCAAGACGAATGGTGAGATTTATCAGTTCCTCTAACGTCTTGGGCTCGTCGAGAGTAGCGAGTTCATCTTTTAAAGATTCGTTCAGAGCATTAAAGTATGCACTTTTTAATGCCTCGGCGTTCCAGCCGGTTGCTGCGGCTTTGATGCGGAAATCCACTGCAAAGTCAGCTACCGTTCGGTGGCCCTGCTTGAGATTCCATAACTCCCTAGAATTAAAGGAGTTGTCTGATTCGTGGCTGAAAACTTGTCTAAACTCCTTTAAAAAATCATTAAACGAGCACCCGTACCGTGCGGGGTCCGGGAAACGGGCTTCTGCCCATAATAACGCTCGTTCAGACAACAAGGATATAACATACGCAATCTTTGCGCTGTCATGGGAGAAACTTTGTGGAGAATGGTTGAAGATTATTGAGCATTGAAGCAGAAATCCATTACATTTATTTAGATCACCTGAAAATCTTTCTGGAGTTGGAGGTCGGACATCGGAAAACGTAGGCTGGACTGCGAGGACTGGAGCTGGAACAGGTGCGGGAGCTGGAGACTGAATCTGAGGAAAGGCACGCTGGAGGAAGTCTTTTAACTCCGTTAATTGTTGATTAGTTTCTGTTTGCAATTTGTTTAGTTCCCTTAGTGCAGTATCGTGCGTTTGTAAAAGTGATTGTTGTTCAGACAGGGTTCTCCGTATTGCGTCTGCTGGGCTAAGTGGTTGGCCTGAGTGTTCTGTCATGTTGGGTTTGAATGTTAGCCCAAATGCAGAACACAACCACAGGAGAAGTGAAATCAGTTTTAAATGATTTATTAAAGATCACACAATAATCAAAGAGAGAGAGTCGGGGTGGTCTGGTCCAGGGGAATAAACAGTAATGGTAGCAACAGTTCACTGGGAGGAAAAAAAGGCAGGGTGGTTAGTTCAGGGGTCGTGGGAGAATGGAAAACTCTCGGGGGGAAAAAACGGGTAGATCTTACTTGTGGTTGTTGGCGCAGAGTTGTGGAGAGAAACTGGGTTTGTCCGGGGTCTCGGTCCCTAATGGATCCAGGGACAGCGGAGGAGTGCGGCGGGGAGCGGACAGGTAGGCTCGGGTGAAACGGAGACACGGAGGAGTGGAACGGCCGCCAGCCGTGGAGTCCAGAGGAGATTTGCAAACAGCAGAGAGGTGAGTCTGGGAACTCGGGCAACCGTGACTGGCACAACACTCAGGCGACGTTGGACTGACGGCCCACTCCTATGACTGCTCCGCTGATGAAGGTGATCGGGAACAGCTGGGGAAAATAATGACGTCACCGCGCTCCATCCGAAACCTGTCGCCTTCTGGTGGTAATATGTAGAACGGCGCGCAGGCAACCCCACCAATAGGACAGAGAGCCCCGGAACACAACAGAAAGAACATGGAAATTAGACCCACATCTGTTGAGGGAGCCAGAATTCTGTAAGATTATCAGAGAGCAAATTACTTTTTTTTTTTAAATGAATGAGCTTCCGGGAACGTCTCCTTCAATACTGTGGGAAACTATGAAAGCCTGGGGAGGTATTATATCTTTTCAAGCAGCAAGGAGGAAAAGGAATTGTGGAGAGTTGGTGGATTTAAAGCAACAAATTAGGCGTCTGGACAAGGATAACGCTACACACCCCTCTACAGAAACTCATAAAAATATTCTTTCACTGAGGTACAAATATAATCAATTATTGTCAGATCACATTACTAGAGCTTTCATTTTTACTCAACAGAAATATTTTGAATTTGGGGAAAAACCTAATAAATTATTGGCTAGACAATTAAGGAAAATGGAAAGTGACCGTACAATTAACAAAATTAAATCAGAAAATGGGGAAATTTTAACCTCACACAAAGACATTAATCACAGATTTAAACAGTTTTATGAATCATTGTATTCATCCAATGCTGTAAAAGATGATTTAATTATACAGAAGTTTTTAGATAGTTGTAATCTCCAAACTTTAACTCAGGAAGACAAGAGCTCTCTTAATGCAAATATCTCATGCATAGATATTCAGGTTGCTATTAAATCACTAAAAAGTGGGAAAACGGCTGGTTCTGATGGATATCCGAATTTTATAAAGAATTTAGTGACCTTTTATCACCTTATTTGCTAAAAATGTACACCCAAGCAAACTCAGATAATATCCTACCGCCTACTATGAGAGAAGCCACAATAATACTAATACCAAAAAAGGATAAGGATCCTGAGGAAGTAGGTAATTACAGGCCAATATCACTGCTAACCTATGATCAAAAGATACTAGCCAAAATTCTAGCTAATAGATTGACTTTATTAATGGATAAATTAATTCATCCCGATCAGACGGGTTTTATACCAAACAGACACTCTTTCTTTAATTTGCGACGTCTTTATAATGTGATCTACTCTTGGAGGGAGGAAACTTCTGATTTGGCTGTTCTTTCCCTCGATGCGGAAAAGGCCTTTGACCAAATAGAATGGCCCTACCTTTTTACAACCCTGAGAAGATATGATCTTGGTGAACACTTCGAAAAATAGTTAAAAATCCTTTATCATAAACCTTGTGCTAGAATTGTCACTAATAAGACACTATCTCCTGCATTTCAAGTACATAGGGGCACCAGACAGGGCTGCTCGCTCTCACCCTTACTTTTTGCCTTAGCCCTAGAACCCATTGCACAATCAATTTGTGCCAACCCCCTTATACAGGGATAGATTACCAAAGGGACTATAAATAAAATTTCCTTATATGCGGATGATATCCTATTGTTCATAACCAATCTTCAGTGTACTATACCAAAGCTCCTAGATACAATCTCAGTTTGGCAGGTTTTCGGGTTATAGGATCAAATGGTCTAAGAGTGAACTGATGCCAATTAAGCTCAAAGACTCTTCAATCTTGGAAAGTATGCCATTTAGAATTGCTAATAATAAGTTCACCTTGGAATAGAGATTACTAGGGACTTTAATTCACTTTTTGGAGCTAATTTCTACCCCCCTTGTGGTGAAGCTGCAAAATAACATTCAGTTTTGGAGATCTCTCCCCATTTCCCTGCCTGGTAGGAAGAATTAATGCAATAAAAATGGTTTTTCTCCCTCAGATCCTTTATCTGTTTCAAAATATCCCCATCTTTTTACCTAAGAATTTTTTTAAGAAACTTGATTCTATAATCGTTCCATTTCTATGGGACTATAAAACGCACCGAATTAGTAATGCTCACCTTTGCAAGACTAAATTGGAGGGTGGACTGGCCCACCCAAATTTTTCATTTTACTATTACTCTTGTACTCTTCGCATTATTACAATTCGGCTAGATCGCAATTTTACACAATCCAATTGGATCACAATGGAAAAGGAAGACTGCAGTCCTCATGAAATTGGTGCTCTTATTCTGTCACCAACAAGTATAGATACCTTGGCATACAACAATAACCGCATCATCCACAGTACTATACGTATTTGGAAACATTAAAATCCCAGTTTGGTATTGAATCTATATCTACCTTATTACCAATAGCAAAGAATCCCCCACTTGTCCCTTCCACTTTAGATTCAGGTTATACACAATGGAAAGATTTAGGCATCAGGACTATTGGTGACCTGTTGGTGGGTGGTAATTTTGCCTCTTTCTCTCAACTTCAGGCCAAATTTGGTCTCCATAAACACAGTCATTTTAGATACTTACTGGTCAGAGCATATGTCAAAAAACACATGCGCACTTTAGAGAATATAATACCTAATGAATTTGATGAACTCTTTAAGGTGGGTGGTGGGGAAGGACATCTAATCTCCCAGATTTACAATCTGTTACTATCCAGATCCTCGCCGTCCATGCAGGGCCTTAGAACAGGCTGGGAGCAGGAATTAGGAACGGAGATAAGTGACGAACTCTGGAAGGCTGCGCTAGAGAATATTCATAAGTGTTCTGCCAATTCTAGACACTGTCTTATTCAATTTAAAATCATTCACAGGCTTCATTACTGTAAGGTGAAGTTACATAAAATTTCCCCTAACACATCCCCACTGTGTGACAAATGCCATACTGCAGAAGCAACACTTCTCCATTCTTACTCTTTGTGTACAAAATTAACCCCATTTTGGTCTGGCATATTCAAAACTTTATCAGATATGTTTCGTACAGAGTTGAGGCTGGACCCACTTCTGATTGTACTCGGAGTTTCTGTTCAGCTTTCTCAATTTAATAAATTCCAACGACAATTATTGTCTTGTGCCTTTATCATAGGGAAAAAGCTAGTATTGATGTTCTGGAAAAAATCAGAGGTTCCATCGGTTAAATTGTGGCTGGAGGAACTGTTAAGGCTCTCTCATCTGGAAATAATGTGTTTTTAATAGGATTAAAGTAAAAACTTAAAGCGATTCAACAGAACTTGGCGACCCCTTCAGCAATATATTGATAACTCTATTTGAAGAGAATTTGATTTGATTCTCAGTGTGATAAGATGCAAGTCCCAGGGAAAGGGGAGGTGGGTGGGTCTTGAGAATGTCCTTGTTTATTTATATCACTTTTGTTTTGTTTTGGTTTTGTATTATTTTTATGTTTTATGTTCACATCAAAAAGAGGACAATTGTATATTGTTGATGTTTCAATTCTCGTGTCTGATTCCTCAATAAAACTGTTTGACAACAGTTATTACAACTGAAAACCAGCGATCAGCCCGAAACCTGGGAGTAGTGATGGACTCTGACCTGAACCTCCAGAGCCACATAAAGACAGTTACAAAGTCGGCCTTCTATCACCTGAAGAACATTTCCAGGATTAAAGGACTAATGTCTCAGCCAGATCTAGAGAAACTCATCCATGTGTTCATCTTCAGTCGCATAGATTATTGCAACAGCGTCTTCACAGGTCTGTCCAACAAATCAATCAAACAGCTGCAGCTGATGCAGAATGCTGCTGCTGGCGTTCTCACTAAAACCAGCAAGATAGAGCACATAACACCAGTTTTAAAGACCTACACTGGCTCCCTGTAGCTCAAAGAATAGACTTTAAAATACTGCTGTTAGTTTACAAATCACTGAACGGCTTAGCACCACAATACATTAAAGATCTGCTGTTGTTGTATCAACCCTCCAGATCTCTCAGGTCTTCCGGTTCTGGTCTGCTCTGCATCCCCAGAACCAGAACCAAACGAGGAGAAGCAGCTTTCAGCATCTATGCACCACAAATTTGGAACAAACTTCCAGAAAACTGTAAAACATCTGAAACACTGACTTCTTTTAAATCACGACTAAAAACTCACCTGTTTAGAATTGTATTTGAAATGTAATCAATTACAAATTTATTGATGGAACTTGACTTAATGCTGTGTTTTGATTATTGATTCTATATTGCATTCTGTTTCTGTGTTTGTAATGATGTAAAGCACTTTGAAATGCCTTGCTGCTGAAATGTGCTATACATATAAATTTTGATTGATTGATTGATTTATTGATGTTTCCAGGAGTGGTTAAAATTAGGTAATTATCAGAAAAAGTTTCTTTACTGTTTATTTTTCCAAGATTATGTCAAGTATTGGTGTTGCTAACTTAATAAAATTGCATTGTGGAAGCAGAATATCACAAAGAATGCAGTGAGTCTTCACGGTGTAGGAATACGGTTGGGGTTGATACATTTCACACCAAAACACCTTTGTCTCTAACACAGAACCCGTCTCCTTCCTGAGCAGAATGATGGTCCATTGTGTTCCTACCTGAAGAAAACCAGAATTGTGGAGGTTGATGTTTTTCTGTTTCTGATATGTTGGTTGATTTCTTTAGATTTTCACATATCTAATTTCTATAAAATATCTCCTCCATTTACCTGAACTGTGAATCAGAAGTGCAGAAACGCATTGCATTGTCATCAGGCTTTTCTAAATGCTTACCAAATTTAATAAACATGTCTACAAACATTTTTTTAACATTTTTAATTCAATCCTAAGTGTGCTGAAGTGCATGGAGAAAAGTTTTACCTTTGTCTTAGAGTTTCATTTGTCCAGAGAAATGTTCAGCTTCACTCAACAGTCTGTGAAAGATGAAGAAGAACATGGCAGAGGGCTGCAGCTGAAATCCTGAGAAGATTTACTTTAATCCTATTAAAAGCTCAAAAACATTCAAGACGGTTAGTGTGAAATCAGAGGTTGTGTTGTGTGCTTTTGTGTGTCTTTGCATATGCAACTTAAAACGTATTTTAATTAATAAATTTTTCTGTGTGTGTGTTTTTTTCTTGGTATTCATCTTGAAGAAAGGTATACATTTGAGTTTACTTCTGTGATTGTGAGCAGATCGGAGTTCGCACTCCGATACACAGGGTGGCAGTAATTCGACCTGGTAGTCGTTTGCCAGCGTCCTTAGAAAGAAGAAGAATTCCATAAGTCCTTCCTTGCTCGGCTAACCTTCTTGTAGGTTACTTCCTCTCTGTCAGGGACACAGACAAAATGCAGAGCTGTACACAGCTATACCGTTCTCTCGCCACGGTAAGGATAAGCATGGTTTCTGTTAGAATGTACACCAAGCGGCTGCCGCAGCATTCGGACTTATACAGGAGGCATTTGTTTGGACTAGCGGCCTGAGGGTGGCTAGCTGCTCTGCTAACAGACTTTCTCCGGTAAAGTGGTGTGTACAAGTCATATTTCTGGCTTCCACTGGAAAGATTTAATATTCTGGAAGTTTGGTAATGAGTTATTTAATATCGCCATTCTTGCAGACTATGGCTTGTTTTCATGCAAGATTGAAATGTAAAATAACAGCAGGCTATTATTTTTGTTTACGAGTCACCCCCACCCCTGCAACTGTGTTGAAATGTACACAGTACCAGCATGAATGCTTACTATGTCATTCAGTACTATTCACATCAATCTAGCATGATAAATGCTAAATGAACTATTAAGACAGACTTAATAGTTATGTACCAATTATCCCTGGTTCTAAAGCATAAACTTTGAGGACAGCCTTCCTCCACCCCCCCAGTAACAGATGCCATGATAAAGATATAATCAGTTTTTGTATACTTTGGCAAATGTTATTAACGTACCCCATTTGTGGTTCGCTGTCTTGGCATATGTGAAATATCTACGAAACTATAATTCTGGTCTATTCATCAGTTTATTTTACTAATTAAGCATTTTATGTTATTTTATTTTATCTTTTTATTTTTACAATTGTGGTGTAATCATACCTTAGACTTACAAGATGAGACAATGTTTCAACATTTTGGCCATGCTGGTTCTGTCTTCTCTTTACAGCTGTTAGTTCTAAGTTTGCTATGTTGAGTTCTGAATGTTGTCATAATGTCTTTATTGTAATTTAGATAAACTCTGTCAATAAACAGTCATCTTAGAACTAAACAGTTTAACGGTGATAACAGCTGCTGATTGACAGTGAAGTTTGAGGTTGACTGATGCTAATCACAAGGTGGTGTTATGGAGAAAATACCAAGTAACAGAAATGGACACAGAAACAAAGTTTACAGGAAGTACATGAAAAGAAACTAATTTAAAACCAACACTGTTAGTGCTGAGTATCCTCCTGGTATACATAAATACCTTGATTCCACAGAGACATATTTTGACAGATTCAGTTCTACATGCACAGTTACACAGATTCAGTTACACAGTCTGGTTCTTTGGTCTCAACTAGCCCTTCATTTTGAAGGACAGTTTAGTTCACCGAGGCTTCAGTGTACATTTTATTTGTTTTATTTACTTATTGTGGATATTTAAAATTTCTTAAGGTTCTAGTGTTAAATGTTCATAAAATAAAATTAAACTTTATTGGTCCTTGAGGGGGTATATTTGCATCACTATGCCATTACCATTGTATTGCTTGAAAATGGTCTGAAAACAACGGTATTCTCATTTATGGTGTTTTTAACCTTTAGTTTGATTTGCTCAACAGCGAAGTCAACACATACCTTTCAAGCTCCATGGAGCCACGGCTTTGTCTGTCAGAACATATGCAGATAAAGCAGAAAGTAAGTTCTTTTTGCCATTTTTAGTAAACAAAAGATCTTTGAGACGCATGATTGTTGGAGATGCACTAAGCAGGGGCCTGTGGTCAGGTCCAGCCAGCGGTTTTAGAAAGCTTTCATCTGCTGGTTTTTTAGCAAATTCCAAATTTATTTTGGATCTATAATGTGCTTCATTACAAATATTTTTCCTAGCCTTGGGCCATGGGGCATCACTAATTAAGATGCCTCATGATATAATTTTATAGAAGGTATGTGAAGCTTTCTATAAAACTGGATTTTGCTGTCATTCTAATGCAAAGATAAGATGATCGAGGAACTGGCTGTTTAATAGATCTTTATCACCTTATTAGACAGTGGTGCAAGCAGAATAAAAGTCTTGGTCAAATAAAAATAAATCTACTTTTGTGTCCAAATTTAAGTGACACAAACCACTTAAAGGCCTAATTAGGCCTGCCTCAATAAATCAATTAATTGCATAATAAATAAAAACAAAATTCAACAATTTCCTGTTGAATGATTTATCATTTTTTTCTCCTTCTCCCAAAAACTGGATGATAAAAGTATTTAATCTGGGGCTTCGGTCTCAATCAGCTCCTTTTATGAAGGACAATTTAGATTACAGAGACTTCATAATTCATATTGTTTTATTTATTTTGGATATTCAAAATGTCTTCCATTTCCACTGTTAAATGATCATTAGAATTGAAAGTTTATTGATCTTTGAGAATGTGTTCATACATTATTATGCCATTATCATTAAATTACTTGAAAATTGTCTCAAAACATTATTATTGTTTAGTCACAATAACTTCCAGGACAATTTACTGTCCAGAAAAATGTGTTGTCATGACAAGCCTAGACCCGACAGAGATATCCTATTTTAATGTACTAAAGAAACATGTTCTATATTCTTTCTGTTCTGCTGGGAGTAATTGTTCCTTCGTTTGCTGTGTGCAGTCGATGCAGACGTCACTGTGGTCGGCTCCGGTCCAGGTGGTTACGTCGCAGCCATCAAAGCAGCACAGCTTGGCTTCAAGGTGAGCAGGCTCCTGGACAAGTTAGTGGTTAATCAAATCTCTTATCACCTAGAGTAAGTAAATGTTTTTGTTGAAGATGTGGGTTTTAAGTGAATAAATGCATTTTTTTTGTTTTAAAAACTTTTTGATTCCTTTGACAGACGGTGTGTGTGGAGAAGAATTCCACATTGGGTGGCACCTGTCTCAATGTGGGCTGCATCCCCTCAAAGGTAACGACAAGTCTCTTCAAGATCGATCACTTCAGCTTAAAAATGTCAATATAATTCCCAATATTCTAAATGCAAATATAATATAGAACTGGAAAGAAACAGAAGAAAGGGCTCGTTCATTTTAACTCAAACAAAAATGACATTTTAATCAATGTCATTTTTTTAATGGACAAAAACTTGACTACTATGAAATTAAATAGAAAGTAAATTAGGAAGATGAACTCCTATGATTATGAGAGATTGTCATAATCATGTACCAATAGAAAATTGAAACAAAAATATTGTAGGGAAAATAAAATTGAATCAGATCTAATCTATGTAAAAAAATTTAAAGCACTTCATGAAATATATTGCAAGACACGAACTATATTTCACTTCCTGTATTTCAGGAAGTAGAATATAGTTTGTGTCTTGCTTCAGGTTGCAGTTCCATTCCTCCAGTGAAATGAAATAAGTGTAGATTACATACAGAGCAGAATATTTTGTTCCAACGCGGGTCATCCTGGGACTACAGCAGAGCTGGAGAGACGTTTTAAAAAGGACATGATATGAAACATTTTTACTGTTATCATGGTGATGTGATCATTCTCTGTTTTGTTGTTTACAGAAAACCTCAGAACATTTCTGTAAAATAGTAGTCGAATGAAGCTGAGTACAGCAAACTGACAGGCTGTTTATAGAACGCTATTGAAGTGGTCATCTGCTCTGGAATGCAAATAAAACAGATGATTGTACATTTTAAGAAAACAAGAATAATTATACACATCATTTACATCATGGAGAAGAAGCTAAAGTGAAGGAGGACTGTGGATATTTTTGTTTTCATATAGACAACAAACGGGACTGGAGATGCAGCAGTGAAGCTCTATGCGAAAAGAGAAACAGCAGGCTGTAGAATTGTTAGGTCCTTCAGTTGTGTGTTTCTTCTTTTTTTTACATCTATTTGAAAGTATTACATCAGAACAGGTTTACAGAAATGGCAAAATTTGACATAACTTATTCAATAAAAAAAAAAAAATTGCACTTGCTTGAGGTACGTAGTTTTTGGCTTTTCCGAATGCTTCCATCTACCGGTGGGTCTATTGGTAGTGTATATATATAATTTCTTCACATTGAGAACAAAGTGGAATTGAATACAAATTTCTTGCTGAGTGCACAAACTAATTGGACTGGCTTGTGTGATTAGATAAATTAAGATGCATTTTGTAATTTTATGCCACATAAATTAGCTAAGCTGTATTAAATCAATAGTTTTTTTTTCTAATTCTGTGTTCCTGTTTTTGATTCTTTAGGCTCTGTTAAACAACTCCCACTTGTACAAGATGGCACACGGCAAAGACTTTGAAAGCAGAGGCATTGAAAGTAAGCTGAATGTAAAGAATAGAGATTAAAATAATATGCACTTATGAATCTGAATGTGTCCATGCAGAAGCTAGTTCTAAACAGTAGTCAATGCTTTTTGTTTTATTTCTTTCTTCTTCATTTTGTGGTGCGTTGTGATCGTGTGCTGAAGACAGCATGTCGGAAAGATTAGGAGCTTCTTAAAAGAGACAGAGGCCAATTTCAAGGTGTCAAATTGCAAAGTCCAATTTCTTTGAAGTCATTTGTATATACATAATTTTCATAACAACTGAAGGTGACATAGTTAGTTGATTGTGGTATAAAATGGCAATATGTGTCTGGAAAATGCATGATATCACCCCCTTCAAAATGTACTGTTATTCTGATAAGTCAGTCTCGGTAGAATCCATTTTAAAAAAATTTGGGTGTGACTGTAACGGTCTCATAAACACAGACGGTTGTTTCTCATCGTCTCTGTCAGTCTCTGGAATCTCGTTAAACCTGGAGAAGATGATGGCTCAGAAGAATGGCGCAGTCAAAGCCCTGACTGGAGGAATTGCACATCTGTTCAAACAGAACAAAGTCAGTCTGACTTCATGTTGCTTTACTTATCATTTTAAAAGCTCAGATATTTTTTTAAAACTTCATCTTTTTCTTTACTCTGTTTTTTTTCTTTACTTTGCTCAGGTAACCCATGTTAACGGTTTTGGTAAAATAACCGGTAAAAATCAGGTGACTGCCACGGCAGCAGACGGCTCCCAGCAGGTTATTAACACTAAGAACATCCTAATCGCTACAGGGTCAGAGGTCACCCCCTTCCCTGGCATCCAGGTACCATCTTAACTCTAATCCACTTTCACTTATTTATAACTGCAAGGAGCTTTTAAAGTTTCTCATTCTTAAGAGCATTTATTGTGTTTTATTAGATAGATGAGGAGTCCATCGTGTCATCGACTGGAGCTCTGTCCCTAAACAAAGTGCCAGAGGAACTGATTGTCATCGGAGCCGGAGTTATAGGAGTGGAGCTGGTTAGCAATACTTCAGCCTGATGTGCATTCCCTGGCTCAAGTTCAGCTGTTTTCTTATTTTGTTTGTTTTTATCACCAACATGTCTGTCCTGTTGCAGGGCTCGGTGTGGCAGCGTCTGGGTTCCACGGTGACGGCAGTGGAGTTCCTGGGCCACGTGGGCGGCATGGGCATCGACATGGAAATCTCCAAGAACTTCCAGCGCATCCTGCAGAAGCAGGGCCTTAAGTTCAAGCTGAGCACCAAAGTCCTGGGGGCCACCAAGAGGCCCGACGGCAAGATAGACGTGGCGTGAGTTGGCGAGGAGAAGAAGAACACGCTTTGAGAGTTGGACAGTTTGTAAATGTGAGGGTTTGACGTTGCAGAGTGGAGGCGGCGGCTGGCGGGAAGAACGAGACGCTGACATGTGACGTTCTGCTGGTCTGCATCGGCAGAAGGCCATTCACCCAGAACCTGGGTCTGGAGAGCGTCGGCATTGAGTTGGACAACAGAGGTCGCATACCGGTCAACAACCGCTTCCAGACCAAAGTACACGGGTATGACCCTTCTCCTGCTGACGTACTGAACCTCACCAGTCCATGCTCTGCAGCTGCCTTTATCCAGGAATCAGAAAATGAGAGCTGGGGTGGACCAGTGTCCAGTCCATGACAGGACCAACACGCACAACCAAGGAAGGAACATTTCACTCACTTATTCATATTAGAGTTTAGAATTAATAGAAAGTATTTTGAGCTTCTAAGATCAGTGGATTGGTCAGCAGTTCCTTTAATTTCAGTCTAAAATAATATTTGAACAATTCATGAGATTTTACAGATAATCTATATTCTGGTGAACATCTGATTCAGACTAACAGCATTTATTTTGCACCAATATAAAAATTTGGGCCAATATTAAAACTGCTTTTATGGCTGATAATTACAGACATTTTATATATTATATATATTTGTGGTGGGACTTGATCAAAATGTTTGAGTTGATTTGAGTGTCTGTAATTAATTAACTGCATTTTAATTATGCAGTTATTAAAATGCATAATTAAAATGCAGTTAATTATAAGCAACATTTTCAATTCAAAAGCTCTTATTAGCTAAATTACTGAATGCATAGACATATTAACTCAATGACAAAAATATTTGTTGTTTTTAATCTGTTATTTAGGTTATTCAGCCATCAGAGTGGTGAAAGGTCCTGCTCTATCCATTCAGCGTTCAAGTGTTTCAGGGACTCTTGATCAGTCATTGGATGTTTATTGAAATGTGAACTGTGGGCTTTAGCATAAGCATTTGGGACTTCTGTGCTACTGCTACATGTTTAGCTTTGAGATGCTATTTTAGGCTTGAATAGCTTCACTGACAGGCTAACTCCGTATAGCACAACTTGAACATAACATTCTTTTACTGCGTCCAGTCAGATAATTTTTTGAAAAACTTAAACTGCAGTGAGTCAAGAGTACTCTGTCACTGTTGGCTTCGTTTGTATTCAGTGTTGTAAATAAGTCTGCTAAAAGAATGCATGCAGTTATGAAACCCTAAACGGTTATGAATATTTTTGTTTGCCCCTACCAACCCCAACCTGTTTCTCCCATCAGCATTTATGCAATTGGCGACGTGATTGCCGGGCCGATGTTGGCCCACAAGGCTGAGGACGAGGGCATCATCTGCATCGAAGGCATGGCTGGTGGAGCAGTGCACATAGACTACAACTGTGTTCCCTCTGTCATCTACACCCACCCTGAGGTGGCCTGGGTGGGGAAGACAGAAGAGCAGATTAAACAGGAGGTCAGAATCCCATTATGCTCCAGCTTCACGTTTGATTCATTTACATTTTCAGCAGAGAAAATGTTCTGAGCCACACAGGAGGTTTTGGGCTAAACAATCTATACATTTTAAAGAACATACAGATGATGGATGAGTTAGTAATGAATGAATGTGTTTGGTGTCAGAGATCACAGCAAAGGACACAGCTGGCTAAATAGTTCATCAGACAAAAATGCTAATTAGCACTAACATGTTTTCAGTTTGTCAAACGATTGATATTCAATTATAAATCTGTCACTTTTTTCCCCAGGGTGTCCCATACAAAGTTGGCAAGTTTCCTTTTGCCGCCAACAGCCGAGCCAAGACTAATGCAGACACCGACGGCATGGTGAAGATTCTGAGTCACAAGGAGACGGATCGGATGCTTGGAGCTCACATCCTGGGAACGGTGAGAGTTGAGAACAGTTCACACTGAGCGGAAACGCTGTAGAAAGGGACAATAAAAAAACCCAGAAGTCAGACATTCAAGATCAGTATCACTTTATCGTATCACTGTAATCTGACCTAGGGATGGGCATTTATAATGTCGTCATTTAGCTTGATTAATTTCTTATCATAATAATAATTTTGATTTATTGTCACAATAAATTCCAGTTAATGATGTTTTAAAAAAAAAGAAAAAAAACTCTTTGTGTTGCCGAGATACTGTAGTTAAACTATTTTCTCCACCATTTGTTCAAAGAAAGCATCAATACATTAATATATACTGTATATATATACAGTACAGACCAAAGGTTTGAACACACCTTTTAATTCAAAGAGTTTCCTTTATTTTCATGACTATTGACATTGTAGATTCACACTGAAGGCATCAAAACTATGAATAACACATGTGGAAATATGCACTAAACAAAAAAGTGTAAAACAACTGAAAATAGCCCTTATATTCTAGTTTCTTCAAAGTAGCAACCTTTTGCTGTGATTACTGCTTTGCACACACTCTGCATTTTCTTGATGAGCTTCAAGAGGTCGTCACCTGAAATGGTTTTCACTTCATAGGTGTGTCCTGTCAGGTTAATAAGTGGGATTTCTTGCCTCATGAAAATAAAGAAAACCCATTGAATTAGAAGGTGTGTCCAAACTTTTGGTCTGTACTGCATATATATATATATATAGATATATATATATTAGGGCTGAAAAGATTCCTCGAATGATTAGAGTACCTCAATTCTTAAAATTCCTCGAGGAAAATTTACCTGCCTCGAAGCTTCGAAGATTTATGTTTTATTATTTAGCGCACCGTGTTCCGGCCGGAAGATTATTTGGTTGCGCGGAGGTCTGACTTCCGCCTCTGAGTTGTTGACGATAGCTAAGTGTTAGTGGCATAATGTTCGATTTTCATGTTCGGCTTGCGGGGATTTTATTGATTGATGATAATGCCTGGGTTTTCATTGTTTTTGGGGGACCAATAAGCATCCTTAGAATGACTGGCGCGAGTACGGCAGTGAGTGGATAGATGGAACACGGCGGGCGGCTGATGCTTACAGTGTAAGTGCAACTTTGCGGACGAACAGCACAATAAATTTCATATCATCCCAATCTGAACGAACGGGTTGCGGAGCGCATCGTGGTGGCGGTACATGGCTGGTAGATGAGTTTATGAGTGGGACGAACGAAGGTGCTGTAAATATCCCGTACTGCTCCCCCCAGTTCTTGCGTTCGTCCCGTGGTCTGCCGGTCGTCTTTCCACCCCCATCTTACGTTTGTTCGTTCGCCTGCCCCCCAACCCCCAAGCCCCCCACTCCAGGCGACATTTCCCGTATTCTCAAACCCAAAGCGTGACAGGCAGGGGGCAAGGTGAGAGTTCATCTATTACACTCACTGAAGATGAATACATTAACTAAAAGCTGGATCATAGACATTTTTTATAAGCGTATTTGTGAGCCTGCCTCTTTATTATTAAATTGAATATAATTTCAGATCTTTGTATCTTTTCTTCTGGTTGACTTAGAAAGTGAACTATTATTGTTACAGGTTAGTTTTCTAAACTACAAAAAAGTAACTGTTAGGGATGCTCAAAATTGAAAAATTGGACTGATATTGATGTCTGATGGTAACACAGGTATTATGCCAGATTTACCAATATTTCTATAACATTTTTCTATCCGATTATTCCATTAATCATAAGAATAATTGATAGATTACTCGATTACTAAAATATTAGTTTATAACAGCCTTAATATGATTAAATGCAGTCACTAGTTGCAGTTTAATGACACAAATTATACTCCTTTGTGTGACTGATGTCCTAAAGACTTGTATTACAAAATGAGAATGGTTTTCAAGAGCAGTAATTATTTGTGTGGGACTACAATTGCTGTGGCACAGAGCTGGAGAGGTACAGTTACCTAACAAAGGAGTGATAAATGGTTCTTATTGTTACTTCTATCGTTATCGCAATAGTACTGCAAAATATCATGATAAAACTGTAACTGTCCTCTCCTGGTCTGATGACATGGTTGTCTTTTGATGCAGGGAGCTGGAGAGATGGTCAATGAAGCTGCTCTGGCCATGGAGTACGGAGCTTCCTGTGAGGACGTCGCTCGGGTCTGCCACGCACATCCAGTACGTTCTCTTCTCCTCGCTCACTTTAACTCCAGGGCTTGGTTTCATCCCAGTAGCAGGAAACCTGCAGGCATACAGACCAATAAGAATAATGGTTTACACATTCGTTTTAATCTATTTTAAATTTTCAAAATCCATGGAAAATTATTTTGTATCATTTTAAGCCGTAAAGTTTTTTACCCATTTCCCTCATCGAAGACGTACCTCCTAAGACTGGTTGCTAACGGCATCATGAGGAGCGTTGTCGTGATGACATGCTGAAAGCAGAGTATCGGAAAGAGCGTTTTAAAGAGACAGAGGCCCAATTTCAAGGCATCAAATTACAAAGTCACAAGTTTTATGTAGGCAGCATTTTTACAACAACTGAAGATAACTTATTTGATTTAGCCTTACTTTAAAATGGCACTATGTGGCTGGAAAAATATACAATACCACCCCTTTAAGGATAGAACGGTTACCAGCTTTAATGTGAAAATTGACCAAATTTCTTATGCCAACTTTCACTGGTTTAAAGTTATTTTTCAAAATGTAGTTGATAAGGCGCTAGGAAGTTTGGGTTTGTTCTGTTACCCATTAGAACATCCAACAAGATTCAACAGAAGATGTGAGTATATATAGAGAGAAATATCATGAGGTAAATATTGATAGTTAATTTGCCTAGCATAATTTGGTGCATTAAGTAAGAAAGTGAAAATGTTTTTTAATGCTAGAGGGTTGGCATAAGAAACTGAGGAAAGCTGGTGAGGCCTAAGTTTTGGCAAAGTGGTGATCCCTGGTTACCACTGGTTAGTGATGCTATGCTATCAGCCTGGCTTCCTTCCAAACTGGTTACTAATGATTAGAAGCTAAATTTCATCAGACTTGCTACACAAGTTGATATCTGAATAATTCAACAATTCAAAGGTATTTATTACTAAACTAAAACATGTATTCCTTCACTCATGTTCGTTATTCTTGCCCTCTGTAGTGTCTGTAGCTGGGTCTCCATTACAAATATGTGCCAATCTTTGCCTATATTTTGCTAATGTTGAAAAAACACAATTTTACAATTGAAGTGTTTTCATTAGATGAGAAATGAAATTAAAGTCACAGATGCATAAGCTTTAGTTGGAGCAACAAGCCTACTTATGAGGCGTTTGGGGAAATTGTAGTCGGCGATTTTACAGAAGAGTTATGGATTCAACAGGTTGGAATGAAACAACTATTTCTGAACTGTGTGATGCTGTGAGGAAAAAAAACAAAATCCATCGTCCTTCAACAGCATCCTGTTTTCTTTGGCTTTTTCTCCAGTAGTAACATCCTGCTGTTGACCACATGACTTGTGCGATGTGACAAAAGTGTTTTGCTATGGCTGAAAAACCACCTCATCCTAACCCAGTTTTCTTTTTCAAAATTGGTGTGTTTCCATTAAGCAAATATATTTTTTGTAATTTCAATGTGCACATTTTTATAGTTAATGGAAATGTACAGTAGCTGTAGTTGTTGTAAGGTCACCATTTTTACCTCCTGCTCATCGTTCTGCCTGTTCTGCCCTTGTCCTGCAGACGGTGTCGGAGGCTTTCAGAGAAGCCAACCTGGCGGCGTCCTTCGGAAAAGCCATCAACTTTTGAGGTTGCGGTGGCCATGGCGCTGTTGCTGGAGAAACGGGACGCGTACCGCTGCATCGAGACTTTCACTGACTAAAGCCACCTGTGATCCTGTGTCCATCACGACGGAATAATTACAATTAGTTTCATGTTATTTAAGTGTTTCAAAAAGTATATTAAAATGGGTTTTACGGTGAACAAAAGCTGATTGTGTGAGACTGCTTTGTTTTCAGCACGTACTTTAAAGTTGCCATGGGGATATTTTCTTCACCCATTTGTGGAACAGAGAGATGAATGGTTTTCTGAGACAACTGTGTTGTCTTCTAACTGAAGGAAAGTATGCTTGGCGGGTTTTTTTTTCTTTCTTTTCATTGTGTGAAAGGTTTAGTCGGGAGCTGAAGTTAGGATTATTGTAAAAGTCTTTCTGCTCTGTTTGCACCCATTCTCTATATGTAAACGGCACATTTTTTAATAAATGTTGACTTCTCTGCAACTCTGCTGTTGATTTCCTCCTTTTAGGTCATTATCGACTCCTTTTAAAAGGTGAACTATTGAAGAGGCCTTTCCTGATTCAGTTAGTCGACTGTGATTGCTCCATTCATTCAAGCAAATAAATCCAGTTCCATAACTATTTATGTGGTGGTGTCTTCATTCAGGTCTGTAAAAGTTTGAAATTTACAGGATCCACTTTCTTCCAGCAGCATCTCAACAGATTGCACTATACAGGAAAAGGTTGTTTTTGTTCCTCCTGCTCGCATCATGATATATGGATGTTTTCTGATCCAGGGTAACTACGGTGTGTAGCGTTGGTCCCCAACTATTGATCTTGAAACATGGCTCTTTTAGCACTGACACAGAGAAAGAACAGTTTGTATTTTATTAGCAGATGCTAAATGATTTTAATAAAAATATTTTATTAGAAGATGATAAAAGATCTTTTCTTTCATTCATATATTTGAATGAATTTGGGTTGAATTAGCTGAAATCGTTTTGTTTTTTTTGTTTGTTTCTTTGAGAGCTTTCTTTGCTAAAGGGAGTAGAGGTTGAATGTGCAGTATTGTGTTGACTACCTCTAAAAATTCCTGGTTCCGGAGCAGACTGAAATCTCATTATGCAAAAATGAATTTGTGCAAAAAAATGTAGTAAACATGTTTCGCATAGCCACTAAAAAGATTAATTCTTACAACTAGGAACTTGTAAAAACCTGCGTAGCCCCAATATAGAGTAACTGAGTTTAGCTGTTTGTTTTGTCAGTTAGCTGTAGCTGTTCTGGTGCCCTCATTAAATAAGAAGAAACTCCACCTGTGTTTGAACACTGACGGTGCAGGGTCAGGGTGTGGTGGCTGCTGTTGGCTGAAGTAAACACTCACCCAGCTGAAGAAGAAGTACCTCAGCAGAGCATTGATACTTTTAACAGTCTGAATTCATAAAGTAATCCAACAAAATCCCACCATTTGGAGCGACTGCCTCAGGTATTGTGCTGGTTTTATGTTTTGAGTAATGATACTGTTGGTGCTCCAGTTCAGACATTTCATTTTACTCTCCCTATTCTGCTGGCTTTTTTTCTTGCTTGTCTTTCTTTTTTTAAAGTGTAAGTGCAGACATGTTTCTAGTTAAAAAGACATTGAGGATAATGTTGCATTAACAAAGTAATCAGTCAATTTAAACATAGCAGTCCCTGAAATCTCTAATATTAGTTATTTTGCAATTCTACAAAACCCCCCAAAATTTCATCAGCTACACTTGTTTTCATATTCAACTAAAATCATTTAGTTTGACCTAAATGGCATAGTTTACCATTATAATCTCTAGGTAATCCAAATATTGATTATTCTTTATGTTTAGAATAGAATACAGCATAATTTATTGTACCATAGTAAGACAATTCAATTGGACAGATAGATGAGCAAAAGCATACTTTCTGATTTCAATGGAATTAAAATAAACATTTAAAATAAGCTAAATGCAACTTTATTAGGGAGATCATAAACTGACTTTAAAATGCTTTATCCTCCTCACTCACAGCCTTTAATTTTAGACTACCAAGTCAACAACAGTCCACCATGTCACAGGTTCAAAATATAACACCAGTTAAAAGTTTACTTTTTACTTGCTTCATTTCTGAGTAACAGGTACACAATCTTTATCACCTCAGAGCTGGGAAACACTGTTGACTTTCCATGCATGGTTTGTAGGGCTGTGGCTACTGAACACAGAACCAACAGGAACATTTGAAATGACGGATGAGTGAAACCTCAGCACAAACCCGGCTTTTTGTCCAGAGTTCAGTGGGTTGAATGGATTTTTAGTTTCATGACAGATCATGCCTGAAATAAAACAAGTTAAATCGATGTGGAATAAATAAAGAACAGAAATGATTTTAAACAACATTTCACACACCAGTAAGAAAAATATGGAGCTGCATATTTATTTTGATTAGCTGACAGTGATGGTATTTTGGCAGCTAGTGTTTACTTACAGATTATTTTTAAGCAAGCCACACTCTCTCGAAACAGGAAAACGGGAAATGAGCTTGTAGTTTAGTTTACTATTTGAGCTTTTTAAATTTTTAACTAGTTGCTCCTCATGTTTAAAAAATGGCTTGTTGGTATAGTTACGCTTCACAGCAAATGACCAACAGTAAAAACAAAAAAACAGTCGGAGAGAGACCTGACTGGTAACCCTAAAGAAATAACCTGCACATTTTTTGTTTCTTTTTACATTAAACCACTGAATTATTCAATATCATAGCAAAAATATCTGAAGGACCTCAGAGTGGATGCTTAGTGAAGGCTTTGTGAGAGATCTAGTCACTGTGCTTAATCAAAGTGAGAAAGTATGGTGTGTCAAACAGAGTTTTGTCATTTAATTTTTAGGTTTATGAGCATAATTGACCTTTTTAAAAGCCAGAGTTTCTTTAGCAGCTAAGAATTGCACAAAGAAAACTTCTTTACTGGGATGTTTTGTAATGTATTCTCCTGATTACACTTAACGCATGACTGGGTGTAAATGCAGGAAGGAGACATTTCCTCCCTTTGATTAAAATGCTTAGACTCCTACCGTTCAGCCATTAAATGTCCCTTCCTTCCTCTTCACTCTGACACAACTTTTCTTTTACTCAGGGTTAGAGACCTCAGAAGCAGTCGTCAGGAAAAATGAAGATGTGGACTTATTTATGAAACTCAGAAGTGAGTATGACATTGAAATTACTCCCTTGAGTTTTTATGCATTTTTTTTTATTGAAAAAAGTTTGTAAAAAAGAATTTTGTAGGTTGTGTTTGTTTAATTTAGAAAATTCTACTTGTTATGTTACTTATGTTTTGTTCTCCCTTGTGAGACATCATTCTAGGACACTGTCAAGAACTGGAGAGAGGAATAAAAATTGTTTTGTAAAACCACCAACAGACGCACCTGTTAACCGGGAGCAGAAGGTTTGAATGTTCCTCTGGTTTTTTTTACAAAAAATAATGGCTAATTAAGATTGTAAATTATAATCTGTAACATGTTAAACATCATCATATTTCATTTTTTTCAAAGAATCACGTTGTACGTATTACTTTAATATAGTACATAATTTACTATTTAAAAAAGATAACTAGAATTTTAAAAAATGGCGAGCATAAAATAAAAGGTTTATGTACATCAACAGATTAAAACAGGATCTACATAATAAAAGTGAAGACTAAATAATAAATAAAAATGATTTTTATTTATTATTTTTATTATGCTCTCTCTCTCTTTTTTTTTTTTTTTTAGAAGAAACTAGTTAAGCTGTATATGTTGCACTGTTTTGCAACATATACAGCTATATTGCTATATTGCACTGTAATATGTTGTATTTTTATTTATCTTACCTGGAGGGACTACAGATGAAGCCTTTATGGCTAACTCTGGCATATGATGTGATGTGCAGCGTCCCTTAAAAAACAACAACTAGTTCAAAATCTTTTGATTAATTATATAAAGAGTTTAGTTCTATGAAAACATGTTGGACATTTATCAATGAATGGATCAGACTACAGGCTAATGGTCTGCTTGTAGTTGTTTATTTAGGGTGGAACCAGATGCATGTTAGCCTGTATGTTGCTAATCATAAGTGGTGGTTTCAGCAAAGCTTTCACTTGTACAAATGGCCATATGATTGCCACAATACTGAGAATAAATAAATAATTAATTAATAATTAATAAACAACCAGGAATCTTTTGTCATTTTTGCATACTTGAATTTAGTTGCAAACAATTGTAAAATCAGGTAAAAATGTGTGATTTCTAGTATGTCTCAGAGAGTGAAATCCTAGATTTAAAGGGACATGCTTTGTTTTCTACCACTTTTTAAACTCTTTTTAGTAGTGATGGTTAGACTGCCCTCATTTGAAGACACACATGAATGAAATTATAAATTATTAAGGAAAATAACTGCCATTATCTGTTTTTAATGTGTGAAGCAGAGTCTTGTGTTTTTCACATCTCTTGCTTTTAGACCTCTTCAGAATGCCTCCAGTCCATCACCCATCAAGATCTTCAATTCGGGGACATAGAGCATCAAAATCATGGACTCAAACGAAAGCTGGATCGTCAAAGCTAACAGTCACCAATCAACCCATCCACATGATCTCCACCATGTCTACCCACAATGCCTCAGTTCATCCAGCTCCTGGTTCCTTTGAAGACCTGCTGGACCACATTCCCTGTAAGCCACCAACCAGCACCTGATCCTTATTCTTGTGCTGTTACTTTCTCCTTTCAGGTATGATCTATACACCTGATGTACGCACAACAATAGCATATGTTAGAGTTGGATGAACTTTGAATTTGCAAACAGGTTTATTCTGTTTGCTGTGCAGATTAGATCAACCGGGACTTGACAACCTTAAGTTGGTAATGATAAGGCAACTGGACTTCTTCTTGTTGAAATGCACAGATTATGTGATCCCAAATGTGTAGGAGACAACCGAACATGTTTCTTAAACACATTTGAACACTCAACATAAAGGCTTCCTCATGCCTGAACATTGAAGTAACAGGCTTATAAACTGTTGTACGAACACCCATACTAACAGGGCCATTAAAGTCACTGACAGGGCATTAGGACACCAGAGTCATTGGTCCTATCTTCAATTCAGGTCAGTGTCTGTGTCCCAAACAATGTAGTTGCATGTCCCACTGTGTGAATTGTAAAACTGTCTGTGAGAACGACTCAGGGCTGTATAATAGGTGTTAGAAAGATGAAATCTGAGTCCACCTCTTCTGCTTGGTGTTGGCTTCTATCTGTGTCTTTTTAACATAGTTGGCTTCTTTCATTCATCTTTCAAATCGGCAGTCTTTCCATGTCCAAAACATTAATGTCTTCAAACAAGTGTCCCTTGTTCTTGAGATGAACATTCCTTACTGTGTTGGACTGAATATGCTGCTGAGCTTTTATTTGTGTATTTCAAAACAGAAGAGAAAACTCATCGGCTCAAGAAGTTGTGTTTCATGTATATCTGAAGGACAAGAGACGAGTTTAAAGACAGCAATAAGCACATTTAGGTAGATTTGTGCTGGAATCAAACTTAATGTCTCTATTAGTGCGGCTGTTTTGATTATGATTTATAAGCCTGTTAGTTCCAACCATGTTCAGAACCAAAGAAGCCTTTTCACCACAAACAACCCAACCTGACTATTTTTCCATTTTACATTCTGCAGTGCCGCGATGGGCAATCTATGCAATCTTTGGAATGGGTGGCCTCATTATTCTGCTTTGTTGCCTCTGCATCTGCATTAAATGTTGCTGCAAAAGGAAGAAGAGACAGAAAAAGGATCAGCAGATTCTTTTGAAGGGGTTAGATGGAAAAACAGCCACAGCTCTGGTAAGACGAGTTTCATGTAATACTACAGTCAATACAGTTCATGTCACAGTGACAGTCAATACAGTTCATGTCACACTTTAACATAATCACGTGCGATGAGTGACATATTGAATTTGAAGTTTAATAAGTTTGTTGCCTCTTTTGTAGTCTAAGACCATTTAAGCACCCAGCCTCTTGTTTATAAGACTCATTGAAGTTAAGTAATTAAAGTACTGATAAAATTGTGTTAATGTCCATGATAAGTTTAAGTCAACTTCTCACAAGCCATTCTCTTAACATCAAGACTTTAACTTAATTTAGTGATTAGTGGATGTCAAAGAAAACATTCTATTTGTAAAAATAAATGGCACAGTTTTTTAGTTTTATGATGTAATTTAATCAACATGCTATAGAGAGAGCACAGCTGAATGTAAGTCTGACAGAGCTGAGGGAAAAGTGAAAATCTGGAGAGAAAAGTTATCTGAGTGGAAGCAGCTGGCAGGAATCAAAAGGGGAGATTACAGTTACTGAGGAAACTAGCTGAAGGAAGTGGCTAAGCAAACAACAGGAAGCGCAGAAACCAATGAAAATAAAGCAATACAAATATCAATCACTATAACAGCTGAGCTAGCAAGAGAAGAGCTAGCTGCTTCAAAAAACACAAAATCAGGAACACACAAAACACCTGTCATACACAACACTCAACCCGACCCAAAGGACGGCTTCCAAACAAACATAACAAACTGCACAGACACTGAAAGCTTTATTTATCATCATACAAATTCTTTGATGTAAAAAAAAGATAATATTGTGAGGGTGTGCTTTATTTAAATAAAAATATGTGTTGTATGTTGAACCTTAATAACTCTTAGTTGCTTAAATTTTTTCTCAAAACATTATAATATATGAGTTATAATCTCTGGTCACTTTATCCACCATTCATCAGTCTGTCCATCTAGCACCACCTAATGGTGAAATTTAATCTCTGCTATCACAAAGCTCATCAGGACTAAACGTCATCAATCAATCAATCAATCAATCAATCAATCAATCAATCAATCAATCAATCAATCAATCAATCAATCAATCAATCAATCAATCACACCCACACACACACACACACACACACACACACACCCACGCACACACACACACACACACACACACACACACACACACACACACACACACACACACACACACACACACACACACATTCTTTCAGGTCAGAATGACCTGGAACATTACACTCACATTTCCTGACTAGAATTACACAAACAATAGAATTATTCCCCTACATAACCTCCCTCTCTCTCCTCCCATTCCACTTTCTAGTGGAACTCAAACCAACTGAGCAGAGGATTTATCATCTTCATTTCCACGCCCTTGCTAGCAGATATTCTTACTTTGCTCCTTTGACAGGTTCAACCAGACATGGAGGATGTTGACTACGGTTCAGTCAAACAATATAGAGGAAAGCTGCTCTACTCTTTGGAGTACAACGTCACTTTATCCGAGGTACTTCAGTTCATGGATGTTTACAATGAAGAGTCTGTTGAAAATATACACTCATGATTATGTAATGTCTAATCTGCTTCTAAAACTGTCTTTTACAGCCAGCTTAACAAAACATTTATTTTATTTTCTATTTTGTTGTTTCACAGCTTACGGTGGGGATCAAACAAGCTGGCAGCCTGAAGGCGATGGACTTAGGCAGGAGTTCTGATCCTTATGTCAAAGTTTACATCCTCCCTGATAAGGCCAAGATCTTTGAGACGAAAGTGTTCAAAAACACATTAAACCCCTTCTTCAACGAGCAGTTCACCTTCCAGGTAGAAGGTTCTAATTGAATGTTTGTTTGGTGTCATGGCAACAAGCCAGGGCCGTGCAGAGACCTTTGGAGGGGCAGGGGCTCAAATTCAAAAAAGGGGCAGATTGAACAAAAACTCTGTACAACAACATAACAACAATCCATATTAATCAAGAATCTAATTGGATCCTACTATATCATTGCCATCATGCGGGGAAATGCGAAGCAAATCTAGTCTATATTTTCGCCAACAGGTATAAAGTTTCTGTTTCTGCTGCTGACAGTCCTGGAGGGCTGAGCTGATCTGAGACTGTAGCTGTTAAACAGACCAGAGGAGAGAAGGTCTCTGGTTATAAAGTTATGAAATAAGCAAAATTGCTGCCATTTTACTAATTAAGCCCTAATAATATCTATTTAACCTCTACAACAACCTGGCTGCAGACTGATTTATAGATCAAAAAACTCAAAGGGGTTTTTAACTCTATATAATAGTTTGATGTTAGCACCTCCAAAACCTAGAATTATAAGACTGGAATATCAAGGCAAAGAAAACTCAGTAGCTGCTTGTAAGGGCCATTCAGGGGCCTCCAGACATTCAGGGGCCTCCAGACATTCAGGGGCCTCCAGACACTCAGGGGCCCCTAGAAATGGTTTAATTGTAACACAGCCCATAGATCTAAACCTGTAGCATCATTTATAGAGAATAACAATGTTATTACATTTTATTAATGCATTCAGCTGAGAAAAATAAATAGTACATTTAGGATTTAATTAGGAAGTTTACTTCGTAAAAGTTTAAAGAATCATCTTGATAGTTTGATTGTTGTGTTACCATGGCTACAATATGGTGTAATCTTTGTGTTTGAATTGGGTTTGTTCACAAATACATCACAGCAAATAACCAATAATCAGTGATTGATTTTAAACTCGGCCAATAAACCTGGTCTCCCTCTCACAGATTCACCTTATCTATATTTAAACATGTTAGGGATGCTGAGGTTCTTAGTAGGACGGGTTCCGGAGGGAGGGGAGTTCTGTCTAAGGCCCCATATTACCTTGGGCCGGTCCTGCATGAACAGCTGCTGCGATGCGCATCTCTGGAATCTACCTGGAATCTACCTGGAATCTACCTGGAATCCCCCGGTGGCCCCCGTCAGTCCTCCGATGCTTTGGAGATATTTTGATTCATTTCATTGTGACATGTTTGGCTTTTTGCTGCGGTTCTAATTATTGCTACAATATTTTCTCTGATGTTTATTTTGTGAACTCTAAATGCTCTGGGTCGAATCTTCCTTTAACACTTGAGGTTCTGCAATAACTTCTATTTACAGCTGCGAACCTCCAGCCCAGATCCCGTCAGCAGCAGCTTTAACCCGCCTGGTAGAAACGTTAAGGAGAAGCAGGTCGAACAGAGAGCAGGTGGTACCAGGTGGTACTGGGGCTTTGATCTGCGTTGCGACTCGCGGTACCGTGTCTTATATCAGGGTGTCTGATAAAGACAGACATTCTATAAATCTGTCAGTGGACCGACTCAAGCTGCCTGTAGTGAACCGGGCCTTTAGCAGAATGATGAAGTTAAAGTCAGAAGTTTTCTCTGCAGCTGAAGCATTTCTGTGTTTAGGGGCGAGGCGCGTTTTGTCTCACTATTGCAAGGACAATTATGAAAGTATAAATAGAAACAGTTTTTCTAACGTCAACATCAGACCTATGTTTTTATTCACAAACCAGTGTATGAAAAAATATTCTTGCCCATAATTAGATAGAGGACACAGATCTGCCCCCTCCTCCTCACCATGGACCCGGAGTCTGAACAACATGGAGGCTCTGAGAGTCATTATTAGACTGAGGGCAGCCAGACTAGTTTATTTTTTACTAAATTATTATATTTAGCTAAATATTATTGCTGAGGGGCACAAACAGGCCTTCTGACATACCAACCCATTCCATCCCAACTCGTCAATATATGACGAGTTGGAAGTGAGAATGTGTTGGACATACAGATTAAAATTTTTTTAAAAAAAGTACATTTTTTGAAAAAAAAAAAAAAACAACAACAAAAAAAAAAACAATTCAAAAAGGGCACTAGGGGCATCAAGGATAAAAAGGGCAGGGGCTCAAGCCCTCCCCGCCGCACGTGCCTGCAACAAGCTTTACGTTACAACAGAAAAAACCTGATTTTTAATAATTGATCCCAAGCAAAATCTCATGCTCCTGAGCAGAATCTGAGAGTGAAAAGTATCTCCACTGAGAGATGTGGACCAATCAGAAGAATTTGTCAATGGATCCATCAAAAACATCTGTACTTATTGATGTCAGAAAATCAGTTAGGTATAAATAATAAAGAAAGCTTCATCAAATTCACTTCGGCCTAGAGAATTTGATACAGACACATTCCCTCATCTTATTTTGATATCCTAAAGAATGAAACTCAGTTCCACTAGACTGGTCAGAAAGAAAAGCAAACTACTGTGAGAACCTTTTGACTTTGAAGAAAGACTCAATTGTTTCTCTCTTTATCTCATTCATTAAACATGAATAAATTTGGCAAATCTAAATGGACAAAAACAGGAAAAACTTAATTTTATTTTAAGCAGGTGGGGAAAAAAGGTTATGCCTTTGTAAATATCTGGATCCAACACATTTTCCTTGTTTGGAAACAACATGAACATTTCTACAAAGTACACAGGTAAAGGTAAAGGTAATTTTATTTACATAACACACTTTCAGCAACAATGCAATACAAAGTGCTTTACAGGAATTAAAAAGAAATACAAACAAAATAACAAACCAAACGAAAGAGCAAAAGAAGAGGAAGCTAATAATGTTGATCCAAAGTAAATAAACTAGATACTCTTATTCGGGGTTGGTTTTTCTGGATTCCAAGTTCAAATCCCTGTTCTGGGTTTGCTAAATACGTGTAAGTACGTAAGTATCCTCTGTGTACAAAGGAGATGAATCTGGAGAGCTGATTAGGGTAAAGGCAAGGAGACCTTCCAAAGTTAGAGCTCATGAGTAAATACATTTAACTCTGGATCTGAATCATTTGTGCCCGTATGTTATTGGCAATAAATGTCCATGGTGTAATTCAATAGGATAGTGTCCTATTGGAAAAGACAGATTTTAGGAAATTAAAAAAAATAGGGCTAAAGTGTTTAAAAGTAGTAGCTATTATATAAGGTCATGTGCACATTTCTTGAAATTTGTCAAAAAGAAACAGAAGTCTTTCCTCTTTTAATCTGATTCATATTTCTGCAGCTATCTAAGTCCACTCTTCAGAAGTCCACAGCCGTGATGAAGGTGTTCGACTTCAACCGCTTCACCAAACATGAGATCATCGGCGAACTCAGGGTGCAGCTCTGCAACATTGACCAGAATCACGTCATTGAGGAGTGGCAGGACCTGGCGAAGCCCGCCAAGTTTGAGGTTTCATTTTCTGAAACTCTTTTTCTCAAAAGAGAAAAGTAGGAAATTAAAAAAATAGGGCCGAAGAAGAGCCCTATTTTTTGTCAGCTATGTAAAACGAGTCATTAAACATAGAATCACTACACATAGTTAAACCTAGTGAAATATGTTTAGCCTTTACTCCATGCATGTTAAATATGGTTTCAGCACTCAGTTTGTGGGAAAAAACAACTGAGTGTAACTAAAACTAATGAAAACACTTTCGGTGCTTCGTTGTGACTTTTTTGTGTTGCAGGAAGAAAACTTAGGGGAGATCTGCTTCTCTCTGTGTTATGTTCCAACAAGCAGCAAGCTCACTGTGGCGATCCTGGAGGCCAAAGACCTAAAGAGCATGGACCTGGGAGGAAGCTCAGGTAAAACTAAAAATATTCACCCCATAATAATTTCCAAAAGTAAGCTCTGCTATTGTTGACAACAACCTTTTAAAACACTTTGTGGAACATGTTAGACTTTAACAAATCAATATCAAAGCTATCTTTCAGTCTGAGCAATCTGCCCGTGTTTTATACATACATGTTAAGGGTTAGTGAGTAATTCGTAGCTAATTAATCCAATTTTTGTGTAAGACAAGCTTGCTAACTTGTTTCTCTTTGAGCACCGTGTATTGCTCAGGGGCATGAACAATTTGCCAGCCACAACATGTGGAGAGATTTGCTGGTACCAGAAATTCTCTGATCTTTTTCCACTTGTTTGTTTCGTGTAGATCCATATGTGAAAGTACAGCTGACTTTGGACAAAAGGAAGTGGAAGAAAAGAACAACATCTATTAAAAAGAAAAGTCTGAACCCCTATTTCAACGAGTCCTTTACTTTTGATGTGTCACTGGATCAAATACAGGTGAGAATAATTAGATAGGTTCAGTAATTTCAAATATCATTGAAAGGTTAATTGATTCCAGTTCAATTCACCAAGTGCTGTACATGACATGGATTAATTACACATGGACTGATGTTTTCTAGTCTTTATTTTTGTTGATTATGATGACTTACTGCTTACAGTTAACTAAAACACATTTAAGCTTAGAATATTGAATCAGATCAATAAGACAACATTCTTAATGCAGAAATGTTAGGTTAATGAGAAATGTCTAATGCCTGCTTAAAGGTTATGTTTAATCTGACAAACCAGCCTCACTATAAAACATACCCTAATTTAATGAATACCACTGTATTGGAAGACAGTCAGAAACACTGAGTTTCTTTAGCCTAAGACCCACCTGTTTAGAGTTACTTTTGAAACATCATGAATGAAACATTAATCAACATTCAGATGTGTAACAATGGCACTTGACAATTGTTGACTGTGTGTTCTACAACTTTATATGTTTTTGTGTGCGTTTTTTGCTATCCGCACTATTTTTGATTAGTCCCATCTTGATTCCATAATAGTTTGAAATATTGACATTTTGAGATGCGTACAAAGCACAATCAGACATGTGAATTTGTCAATATTGCCCAAAGAGTCAATATGGAAAATAAAGGCCCCATTTATTTGCTGTTTCACTGCTGGTCTTGTTTTTGTCTTCAGAGAGTGAACCTGGTGATCTCAGTTTGGGACCACGATGCCATGAGCAGGAATGACAGCATGGGAAAACTGTTTCTGGGCTGCGATTCCACAGGAAATCAGCTGAGGCACTGGGCTGACATGTTGTCCAACCCGCGGCGACCGGTCGCTCAGTGGCACAGCCTGCTGTTGGCTGAGCAGGTCAACGCCAGCCTGGGGCTGAAAAAGAAAATCCCCGTTCCCAGCAAATTTAAAGAAAATAAGCTGCTAAAAAAACATTTTAAATAGACACAAAAGTATTTTGAAAAAAATATTTTCTGGTGTATCAGTAATGTTGATCACACTGTAGAATATGTATGTAGGACTCACATTTGGGCAACAAAATTTGATCACATTAAGAATACCTCAGCAATTTTGTAATATTGTATTTTATCCATGTAAAAATATCCCTGGTTACATTCTCATGCAAAATCTGTGCAAACCAGAGTTTGGATTTTGATTTACTCAAAGAAAATCTCCTTTAATAGTTCATCAGGCCAAATAATGTGTCTGAGTTACAAAGCATGGATTTTTGGGAAATTCACCCAGAGTTACGATTGAATTCACATTTTTAGCACTCATGTCTCCTGAATGTTTTCACATTTTATGAAGGTACAGCCACAAACTTAAATCTATTTCATTATGGTTGTATATAACAGCATGATTGTAAAGAGAAAGCAAAATGCATTGTTTTCAATTTTATATTTTTAGTTTTTATAAATAAATAAATGTAAAAAGTGTGTCACAAATGTGTATAATTTGTTGTTGAATCATCTCTCATGTCTTTAGAGTATGGCCACCATTAGTGTTTTGAAAAGAATATGGAGAAACGTCTGATGCAGATGTTTGCATAGTGCTGATGCCAAACTGTTAGCTTTATATTTGTAAACGGCAGGATATCGCTCTCTAATTGTGACTCGATGGACAAATGGAACTCAGAGGAAGCTTACTGTTGCTGATTTATGACTGAAATATTCTGTTGCTTTTCAGCAATACTTAGGGAACTTCAAGCTTGCCTTGCTTACTTGGAAAAAAACTTCCAGACCAATATCATCAACATTTCTCCCCTTTCCCTTTTCCAACTCATCCTTATTGTTTTCTATAGCCTGCATTTGTAGAATACAATTTAAATGTGTATTTTTCATAACACTGAGAAATACCTCCTATACCACTTGATATTTCTGGCTGCCGCTATAGTAAATCAGGGTATAACTCTTGATTATGATCAGATACATGAGAAGTAAACTCCAAGTTTATTCATGTATTCAATCTGTTGGCCCTCCTTTCTAAAATTGTAACTAAAATTTTTAATATTTTTGATAAATAAAGTATTAGGAATATTGTCACCTTCCTAAAATAATGGCCTAAGTCATTTTTTGCCAAAAGTTTTTTTGTTTTTTTTTACCTAACTCTTTGACAATGAAGAGGTGGTAATTTTATTATTATTCCCAGAACCAGAACCAAACGAGGAGAAGCAGCATTCAGCATCTATGCACCACAAATTTGGAACAAACTTCCGGAATTCAGTAAAACAGCTGAAACACTGACTTCTTTTAAATCTCAACTAAAAATCCACCTGTTTAGGATTGTATTTGAAATGTAACCAATTACAAATTTACTGGAACTTGACTTAATGTCATGTTTTGATTGTTGATTCTATGTCGAAATTGCACAAAAATCCGTGAGGGACGGCGAAGTCCCTGCTCAAAATTCCGTGAAAGAGGTGTACGGAGCCTTGTGCCAGAAGCCCATTGAAATGCTGTCTACATCGTTTTAAACTGTGTGATTGTGAGCATGAGTGGGAATAAAAATAGCAACAGGTATTTTGTTCCATACAGTAGGAGTGTAACAGGTAAACCTTTTATGGATGCAAACTCGACTAAAAACCCACCTGTTTAGGATTGTATTTGAAACGTAATCATTTACAAATTTATTGATGGAACCTGACTTAATGTCGTGTTTTAATTGTTGATTCTATGTTGCTTTGTGTTTCTGTGTTTGATATGATGTAAAGCACATTGAAATGCCTTGCTGCTGAAATGTGCTATACAAATAAAATTTGATTGATTGATTGATTATTGTTAGTATTATTATTACTACAATAATAATAATAATAATTGCTATTTATTATTATTATGATGATGATTATTATTATTATGATTAATACTAATAGCCAAAAGTGATTTTTATTTATTTATTTTTTGTCAAAATCACTTTGGGCAAAAACATTACTTAGGCCATTATTTCAGTAAGGTAACAATATGAGAAATATTGTTTATTGCAGAGTTGGGTTTATCTTGAATAAAACTAACTTTAAAAAATCCAAATATAAGCAACTAATAAATTAAGTCGTTTCCAAGTCGTTTATCAGGTCTTCTATATCTTCATCGTTTTGTACGTTTTTTTTTTCCTGGCGCGCAAACATAACTTACTCAACATCCCCAAGGACGCGTGAAAAGTCAAATGTTTTTTGGTCCTGTTGACTTTCCATATTCACCAACCAGCAGCAGTTAGCTGGTGCGCATTCTGCCCTCGTTCCTCAGCAGGACCGATATAACCGTTTTATTCCTCATGTCAGCCAGGGCTGCTGGTGAGCATGTCTTCGCTCATTTTAACCCGAATTTCTCAACCGCACTAGCAGACTGACATAACTCCCAGAGAGTTAGCTGTGTGTTTGGCTAGCAGCGAACCGAGCTGCTAACGGCTGAAGCGATGTTTGTGAGATGCAGCTGAAGTGCTGCTCGGCCTGGCAAAGATGACGTTCCGACCGAGCCTCGGTAATGCTCCTCTGGCTGCGGTAGGTGGAAGATGGACACCGAGGACGGGTGGACAACAGAACTGACTGCTGACGAACTTCGAAAAACGAAAGTGCTTTGCAGACACGATGGGAAAATCGGTAAGAGGACTGTTCTGTGTTTTCTGAGTCGGTTCCCAGCAGCAAGGTGACCTGTCACCGACAGATGTTGGAGCTCATAGGCTGATGCAGAGCTGCAAGTTCATCACGATTTCCTCGGCCTGAATACACACTGAACGAGTTTCTGAACGAGTCCCAGCGCATGTTTTAATATCTCCTAATATTGCCAAGCAAATGAAAACGGAATTTATTTTAAATCATCATATCAACTAATGGTCAGTGATTACTGTGATGCTGTTCAGACCTGGAGTTATTGTTCTCCTTGGACTTGTAATAAACCTGATTATCATTTTACATCTGGTCAGTGAAGAGAGGCCAGCTGCAGCTCGTTGGCAGCTCAGCTGATGTTTCTGTAAAATCCATCTTTTATTCTGCTTCTGCCCTGCACAGTGGAACAGTTGGTATGCACACTGTTCCCTTGCAGCACGAAGGTCCTGGGTTCGATTCCTGGCCCGGAGTCTTTCTGCACGGAGTTTGCATGTTCTCCCTGTGCATGCGTGGGTTCTCTCTGGGTACTCTGGCTTCCTGTCAGGTTAATTGGTCTCTCTAAATTCTCCCTAGGTGTGCGTGTATGGTTGTTCATCCTGTCTGTCTCTGTGTTGCCCTGCAACAGACTGGCGACCTGTCCAGGGTGTTCCCCGCCTCTTGCCCGGAACATTAGCTGGAGATATGCACCAGCAGCCCTCCCAACCCCACTAAGGGACAAGGGTGTTAGAAAGTGGATGGATGGATATTTTGCTTCTCCTGTTGTTTCATTGCAACACGATGCATTTTGTTTTGAGGTTTTATTAACAGCGTGTCTGGAGGGGAAAAAAGTCTGCTGACATCTTTACCTTAACATTTGGAGCCACAATACTCAATAACTGTCAGGTCTGTTATTATTCTGACTGAGAGAAAAAAAATAATAAAAAACCCCAAAAACATAGATAGAAGTGAAAATCCTTCCTGAACAAATTATTCCATTCTCAAATTGCTAAAAAATGTTTTCTCCATTAATACCTATTATTATCATCAGAACAGTTTAAAGGTTTTCATTTTATGCTTTCAAAACTCCAGTATTAAGTTGCATGTTGTCACTAACCATAGCTGGCAGACGACTGCATGTACGGTTCTGAGGATTATGATTAGCTTGCAACAAGCAGCTGTGGAAGACAGTTTGTAACGTCATTTGAAGCCTCGCTGGATGTATTTAACTCTATAATACTCTACACTGCTAAATTCTTTTAATATGTGGATCAGTCACTTTTGTGTTGCACTTATGTTTTTTGGGGATGCACCGATTGCATTTTTCTTTCCGATCACCAATAACTGATCTTTCGAAAGCCTGACTTGCCGATTCCAATTTTGGCCAATACCAATTCCTTTTTGTCTGAAAAGTTGCTAAATATAACAACTTAGTTACAACAGCGAAGTGACTATTGTGAGGAAATGAACTGTTTCTCATTGGTTTAATATTAGTCTCTTTAGTTTCTAAGCTTTCTGACTAGCACAGCATTTTCATTTTAATGAGTAAGGGTTAGGGTTAGCTTGTCCTCACTGGCTGACATGTATGTTGTGTGTATTGTAGGTTCTTGTCCTGATCTAGCCATGAGTAGGAGTGAGCACACTAATGCCAGGCATGTTCCTGTGGCCCTCACTCCCCAGCTCCCTCTCAGAGCCCATCGGCCCCTGTGCGCGTCGGTCTCCTCCGACAGCAGCGGCCGCTTCAAGGCTTTGGAGACTCAGGAGTGGAAGAACAACCTCAAAGCTCAGGTACAGACAAAAAAACAATGCTGGTTTGGTTTAAACTTGGACAAAACAAAACAAACAAAAAAATTGTAAACAGTAAAATTGTAATTCTCATTAGAATTTTACTAATATGTCAGTCTGTTTTTATATATATTTTTTTATTTTACGGGAATATCTAAAAAAATAGACTATTGTGAAAAGTTCAATATTTTTTGTCACTCATTTTAGAAAGTAAAACTAGATATAGGTTTATCACACATAGAGTGAAATATTTCAGTCCTTTATTTCTTGCGCTTAGTTGATCATCGACCTTACCAAGCTCCGCCCACAACCGACCTAGTAGCCGCAAGTCTCACAAATAAAGTCTTGCGGCGCTTTGTTTCTATGTAAACATGGCGTCTTCCACTTCGACTGATTCTCTGCAGTGTATTTCTGACTGGATTAGTGCATCATTTCTACCGGATTTTCACAATATATCAGCTACTAGAATGGACAGAGGAACTAAGAAGTTCATGTCATCTTTTTTGGATGAGATCAAGGTGTTTGAGCCACACGATGCCTCCAACATTGTGCACGTCACAGCAAAATGCTTTCGCTCGATGAGGAAAACGGCAGATCCACACACCCTCTACATCAATATAGCTGTGGACAAGATCACTGATGCCTTTTGTTCTTGCAAGGCTGGGTAAGTCGGGCATTCATCGTTTTGTAGGTTACTTTTGAAATCAGTGGGTGATTCCTGTGGTTTGTTGGCAAATGTTTGAGTGTGCCTAGGTGCTGTACTTGGTGCTAGAGTGGCTAACAGTCCAAAGCCTTTTCTGCTAAAATAAAATCTTAAGTGTATTTCAGATACAGTGCATATTGCATATTGATCTGTTTAGCTAACGTAAGACTGTGTAGCAGACAGGCTTCAAGGTGTAGAAGTTGTATCAGTACTGCCATTACGCTGTACTTAGCTAACGGGAAGCGTGTGTTTGTGAGAGGGCTACGCAGGTGGTAGCCACACTACCACATAGAATGGGCATCAGCCAATGAAAAGCGGCCCCTGTGGTAAGGTCCATGGCTCACAGATTACAGAGGAGGAACTTTGTGTAAATGGGTGGAGCTTTGTATGAGCGAGTGTTTAGGATTGCCCAATGGTTGCCACTGGAGATTCAAGGATTTCCCAAACATGCGTGAAAGAACTAAAACAAAACTCCAGGTACGTTTTTGATGAAGGAATAATATTGTAACATAATGTAATGCTCAAAAATGGCCACACAGGACCGCGGGCAGCAGAATGAAAGTTTTTGACTGGAGGTTCATGTTCGCTGTGTGTGTGTGTTCTTCCAGATGGAGCTGGCCCACAGTGCAGGAGCGGCCAGCAGCACAGGTTCCCTGGAGCGAGCCTCCATGTTCTGCGCGTTGGCATCGGCCTCTCTGTCCAGTCCCGGCCTGCCCAGCCCCCCCGTGGAGACCCTCAGCAAGAGCAAATCCTCCAGCCGCTTCTCTCTCTTCTCCCCTCCATGGAACAGCAGCTCTGAGTCTGACTCCAACCCGCCATCTCGCTCGGGCTCCAAGAAGCTGCGCAACTACAGCCGGAGAGCAGCCACGGGGCCGGCAGGGGCCCGTGCCCCCGATGTGCTCGAGCCCAAACGGAGCGGCCCTGAACACTTCCAGTACTCTGAGCCAGTCATTTCCAAAGTGACGGACTACATCTACGTGGGCAACCTGAACGCGGCGTACAATGGCCGCACCCTGTGTCGCAACAACATCGACAGCATCATCGACATGAGCAGCGCGCCCGGAGAGCCGGCCCCCTCCCTCAGCCTCATCCCCTGCACCTGCTCCCGCGGGTCCCGGCACAGCTGGTCACGCCTCAAGGTGGACCTGGGGCACATGCCGGACACGCTGGACGAGTGGCCAGCTCTAAAGCACTGCTGCTTTGAGGACATCAACGAGTGCATAAATGCATCCACGGAGAAGAGGAAGCGCGTGCTGGTCCACTGCCGGGACGGGTTCTCTCTAGCGCCCATGTGCATCATCCAGTACCTGATGGTGAAGCAGAACATGAGGCTAATTGCTGCTTATGAGCTGCTGAGAGCCAAGTACCCAGTCAACATCAAGGAGTGTCACCAGAACGTTCTAGTGAGTCTGGAGCGAGCCCTGTGGCCCGGCGGGGAGGTGGACCCTGAGTGCTTCAGACAGGCTCTGTCCCGCAAGCTGGCCTGGACATGATGGCCTCCTTCACTCCCCACTGTCTGCCTGGCTGCTCCTTCTGTTGCTTTTTTTCTTGGGTTGGTACATTTTCCACTGAAACCACCACGGGCAGCTCTACTTTCCTTCTAGATATTACTGCACTTCCTTTTAATTTTTTGTTGAAGAGAAATCATTTCCATGTGTTTCTTTATCAAATATTTAAATGGATCTGGTAATAACAACTTTGTATGCAAATGCTGAACATTTTGCTCTACACCTAGTGTTTCGCTAATTCGTTCGCATCTGGCTTGCATTCGAAGTCTATGTGGAGGGGCACCAGACCCATCAAAATCGCTCTAGCCGTTGTTTTCCATTGCCGGCTTATTTTGTCTGACGCATCAGACGCGCTTCATGCATCACACGGTTCAAATCGTGCTGTGCTAGACGCTTGAAACGTGTCACGACGGGTCATCGACGGTCGTCCACATAGACTTTGAATGTAAACCAGACACGCCTGACGCTCAAAACACGTTTGGTGTGAACGCACCATTACAGTCAATATAAAATAATTAATAAAGAAACTGAAAGTGACAAAAACAATATGTTGACTACCTTGGTCAAACATGTAAAAACAATCCTTCTTTCAGATGGGTCAGAAAGTGCAGTTAGGAATTATAAATTCAGGGTTTCCACCAAGGGTACCTTTCCAATTTGCTAAGTCTGGTGGCAGGAGTGCTAGGGCACCACTGTGTTTTTTAGTTAAAATTGTTTAAAGTTGACAGAAAATTTTAAAATATCACAAAGTCACATTGTGTTATTGGAATCCATTATTAATACCTAAACAGCAACTACAAAATCTTAAAAAGGCAAACATGAAAAAACCCTACCATAAATAAACAAACAACATGTAGCCTGTTGGCGGGTCAGTAAAGCCTGGTGGCCCGCCAGGCTGATAATACATTGAGGAAAACCCTGAAATATAACGTAAAATAAGCAACAGAGCAAGACGTTGCTCAGGGCGTAAAGCATAGAACTATGCTGAGTAGATCTGCCCTCATGGTTCAAGCACATTGTGACTTCTAGAGTCTTTTTTTAAACATCGTAATCGATACAGACATTGACATCAGACCGGTGTATCTCTAATTATGACTTTGCTCTTCACCCTTTCTGTTCAGGACTAGCATCCACAGCTGCTTGGCGCCACAGTGTTTTATCTGTAGTCGTACAGTGGATTTATGTTCCTGTTTCTGTTCTACATCATGCTAATGTTCTGTTTTTCTACATCAGGGTAAAATCTTTCAGTGAGCTAACTCAGGAGACTGTTGATGTCAAAGCAATGTGGCATTTATGTTGTTCTGTAGCGACATAGAATATTGGGAGTATTCTGTGGTGAAAACCAAGGCCAGGTTCGGACACTGATCTTGGCTGAATTGTGCTGATAATCTGAAGTGGAGTCATACGTTCACAGAGCAAAACTAAGGTTATGCAGATGCGGAATTCATTTCAGACATTAAGAGGAGATATTTCAGATGTATTCTTCATGCCAATGGTTGACCCTTTAGTTATTTACTGTCTGGTTCTGACAATGTGGATCAGTGGTTCCCAACCGTTTTTGCGTCAGTCTTGTTAAAACCTTTAGCTTGAAGTGGCTAGACTTGATAACTTTAGTTAGAAACTTAAAGCTGGGATCACTATGAATGATTCTCAACAGAAAGAAATATGACAGTTCCATATTTTTTTTGGACTCTTCTTATTTCCTACATAAGTTACATCTTTCATGCTCTAATCACAGACAAATGTATCTTTTTTTTCATTTGAATTATTCTCCCTAATAAAAATTGTATTAAAGATTTAGTTCTTTGAAATATATAATTTAAAAAATCCCCCATTTTCTTTTTAAAAGCATGAAACAGGAGATAACCTATGTGCTGGTGATGGAGTCAGCTAATATTACAGAACATTACATGCTGCATGTAATCATAATGTTTCTAGTCCACTTTTTAACATGTTGGTCTTTGTTTTCACACGAGGATACAAAATATTTACCCCATTTCATCCCTTTTACTGAGTTGCTAAAAAGTGTCAAGAAAGTCTTGCCATTGGTTCCTCTTTGTGCATGAATTTTGATAAATTATTTTTTATTAAAGCCAAAACAAGAGGGCATTTAGAGAATAAAAAAGCCTTCTAGCTTCTTCTTTGTAGCTCTTCTAGCTTTCTATTTTGTTGACTTCCTGCTTACCTCTTCGGGTAATTCAAGGAACTGAGTGATGCAATGCTGTTGTTGTTTATAGCAGCAAATCTTAAACCTCTTGTGATTTTTGTGTTTGTGAAAATCTAATTGAAACTTTAAACCTTGCATACATGTGCGATCGTACACGACTTCCTACCGGCCTCCAGGTTGGGAACCACTGACTGTAACAACACTTCCTACAAAGTTCACCTGATTAGTTTTAACAGAAGAAGTAAAATCAACAAATGATGAGCAGCTTTTTATAGCACAGCATCAGCCTGCAAAGATTTCAACTGGGAACGGTACTGAAGTAAAATAGCTGTTTTCACAATTTTATCAGTATGGGAGAATAACGGTGTGTAGAGATGACTGGTCATTCCACATTTAGAGATTTTGCACTTTGCAGGAGTAATTTTAAAATGTCATAACATCAACTAGTGCCAAAAACACCCAAAACAAAAACTAAAAATGGTGTTTACAGCATTCCTGATAGCCATGTAATTGTGTTAGACTTTGATTTGTCCAGGGACAGCTTGCGTTCAGACTGCCTAACTCAGGGGTGCCCAAAGTGGGTCTTCGAGGGCCGGCATCCTGCATGTTTTAGTTCTCTCCCTGTTTTAACTCATCTGGATCAAATAATGGCCTAAGAAGAATATTGACATGCTGAAAAGATTGTTGGTACTACCAGGGAGAAAACTAAAACGTGCAGGATGCCGGCCCTCGAGGACCGACTTTGGGCACCACTGGCCTAACTGATTCAGGTGTTCAAGGCCACTTTTCGATAATAAATAATGGAATCACGGTAATTTTGAAAATATTCTCAATTTTAGCTAAAAGGTTTTGGTGCTAGGATTCTGTGTTGTTTTTTTTTGGCTCTATTAATATTGGTTTATTTCACAAAACTGCAACGGAAGCATGTTCTTTGCATCACGAGTCATGAGCAATAACCACTGGTGCAAACCACAAAGACAATGACAGGAAGTAGTTGGAGGATGAAGAAAGAGCATGGTTTTTAATAACTTATCATGTGAATAAACTTATTCACATGTGATTCTAATTGTGCTTCTTGTGTAATGGAAACAACATAATTACAAAATTGTGATTTTCTGACATTAACGAAGCATTGAGAAAGTTTTGCACACATTTGTAAATGAAACGCAGCTAGTTTGAATCTCACATTAGCTCACAAACTCAAATCTCACTCCAAGTTACTTCAGGTTCAGTGTGTGAAGAGTCGGACAGAATTTATGACCCAGTCAGTCACATTTCACCAACTGGTCGACCACCGTGAGGCCACATGAGTGATGATCTTGTTTGGAAGTCAGCTGTTCTTTCTGATATTTATGGGTTTGGATCTCATTGGACTTTGAGTTGCTTCCAAACCTAGCTTTAAATATTCCACGTTGCATCTCATTGGACATGTTTTCTTTGCTGGGCCTGTCTTTGTCTCCTGATGGAAGATGTGTGGTCTGACCCGTTCTCTGTGTGTCACGGTACCAGTTCATGTGCTGCCACTTCCTTTCTCCATGTTCCATGGCGTTGTTTGGGTTTTGCTCTGTCTGTGCTGATAGCTATTTTCTATTGTTTAATTTTTACTTTTCAGCTGCATTTAAATCTATACCAATATTCCTAACTGCTGTATTAATATGCACTAACCAGGTTAAGGCAATGAATCAGCAATCTAGACTTGCTACTGTTTGGTCACTTCCTTTAATGGTAAAAATAAGTTCTGCCCATTTAAATGCTCTAGTTTTTTAAAAATGTTTTTCCTGTATTTATTTTTATTGGGATGTACCTTTCCACAAATGTTTTTGAGTTTATCTTTAACAGAGGGTGAGATGATGATCATATAAACTTTGCTTTATGGTTTTTACCTCTTACGATTAAAATAAGATAGTTTTAGAACCTGTTCAACACAGTGCCACCTGTATTTTAAACCTTACAACTTGAAAGCAGATGCACTAGCTAAATCACGGACAGAGTGGTTCTTATTTCTGTCTGCAATGTAGGTTTGAAAATTGTTTTTTTTTAATCATATTTTGGCACCAGTAGATCTACTAAACTTGACAGCCGAAACACAAATCAAAATCTGCATTTCCACTGCTGTGAAAATCTAGTCTAGTCTTTGTAAAATGAAATTTACTCTCCAATATATGAAGTAATTGTGTTTAAAAAGAGATCAATCAACAGGAATATCAAACACAAAATAACAGCAAATCAACAAAAGAACACAAAGTTCCATTTCAGACCAGAGCATCTTCTTTCACATGTTGGCGTCCCCTACAGGCCTTATGCCAAACTGCAAACTGGACTCAACATTTGCAGGCAATGTATTGAACAATGTTTTCAAAGTTTAAAATTCAGGATCGATGCTTTGAACTAGGAGTGGACCATATGGACTTAGAAAATTATCGCAATATTTTGTGGGACTATTGTGATAACAAAAATTAATTTGAAATATATTAATTTCTTCTTTTTATGGCTGTGAATGCATGGAACAGCCTTCAAAGCAGCACAAACATGGTTCTTGGAAAACATTCCCCTTTGAAATGGGCTGCTTCTTAATCACACTTATTTACATATGTGTGATTAAGATTAAACTGCATGTAGTTAACTGCATCAAATCAATTTTCTGATATTTATTAGAAAGTATCAGTTTGTGCCCTCCTGGAACAAACAGTGGGGAAAATAAGAAAAATAACTTTTTTGATAATTTTTTTTACAATAAACAATACAATAAAAACCCACCCCTTCTTTAAACTTCATAACTGCATCTCTGCCCTCTACTGCATTTCTTTATCTTCACAATAATGTTTGTGCTCTAAAATTCTCTTAACATTGGAGAATTTGGACAGTCCTGCACCTCCTGCAGCTTTTATATCAGCTTAACTTTTTTAAGACACACTTTTTTAATCACTCAGATGCCATTATTCTCACATTTCAGCTTTGGAGTTTTTTTATGTACAGTTTTTAATATTTATTAACCACATGAAAAGCTATTTGTAGCAGCAAAATGCTGCTGGGTCCCATGAAAATCAATACTTGTCATTATTTGATGTTTCATAGCAATAAGTGGCTACACATCATCTATTTGGCATCTTCTAGTTTAGATCTTTTTTTAAATCAAAAATAGTGTACACTACATGCACAGAAATCGGGCTTCAGGTGCTTTGGACCCAGATGATGTCACTGTTCATATATGAAACTATCTCTGTTTAACAGAGAGCCTAGGCTGCAGCAGCTGTTCTTTGTTGAAAAAAAGTGCTTTTATAATCGCTCCAAAAATAGTGGAAAGGCTGGTAGCTTATATGTTTTTCATACTTTCAATATTTATTGGTGTTCTGGCTCAAAACATGGTTTTCTGTCATTTTAAGGTAGGCATGTATAACACTGGGTTACAAAAAAGTATTTTTTGAAAGTTGTTCATGTTTTTTCAACAGGACTTTTTTGCACCACTGAATCTAAAAATTCCATCCATTTTTCTCAATCAGGTTTTTATTCTAATTTTATTTAGAGAAATCTGATCTTCTGACTAGGCTGATGACATTTAATATTTCTGATCCAAAGAAGATTTTAGGAGAAAAATTTGTTTTCTAACAGAGCGTATTAATTAAGTGTTACAAACTTGGATTTCTGTAAATTGTATAATAAACACTAATAAGGGTAAGTACTTGTGAATTGAACATTATGTCTTCATTGTGTAAAATTCTCCGTCTCTTTCCTGTCCTGATGGAATTTCTCCTCCTGCTCATCATTCATTGATCAGATTCTCAGGAAACCGATCCAGATGAGAGAACAAGTCATGCATTTGATGCTCATGCATCAAATGCATGACTTTCTGAGCTCAGAAAGTTGACCTGATTGAGCAAAACCAATGTGATTTTTTAATTCAGCCAGTGTAATAGACACTGGTGATCCGCTGTATCACCAGTTTGAAATTCTAGCTGATGTTACTTTTAAGACCCTTATCTTTAAAATATACCAATAATTAAAGAAATTATTTGCTAAGGCCATAAGTTAAATGCAATTTAGTAATTGCCAAGGAAAACTTTAATTTGTTCAGAATAACAAAAATCAATGGAGCTGCAGCAGAGTTCACCCAAGCTTTTTCTTTTTTTTTAATATGACTTTTTGTGTCCAGATTGGACAGAAAACAATGCATCTTTTCATATTTAGATATCTGGAGCTGATTTATTTTACTTCTTTTTATCAGTGTTTAAATGTCAGACGTACACCATAACAGGAAACCGGATCATAACGGCTACATGAAGGTATGATATTTTGTACATTGATTTTACTTGAATCCTAATACTTTGTATTTGCTATATTTGGTCCCAATCAGACGGCGTCTCTCTTTAAGCACATCGTTATGTGAAGGGTGCGGTTGTAGTGGAAGTATGGTGCCTTCGTTCAGCATCGTTTTGTATGCCCTGTGGTGACATTTTGCACAATTTGTATGAATTTAACCTCTTGACATCTTGTACAGAAACAATGTCTATTTTTGGATGTTTTATTTGGATGGAAGGTGTCCATGTGACATTTGAGTGACGTGGTTTTTGCTGTTCTCTTTGGTGGTTGTGAAAGCCTGGTAAATGAGCAGATGTTGAAGTGCTCCTGCAAAGCTCTCTAAAAAAACAGTGTTTTGGTGTCTTCTTGTTGTAAATGATGCACATCAGTCCAATTCTCTCAGGTGATTTCTTATTGGTCCACAATGTTTTTAATGAATTTGATGTTTTAAAATGTGAAGCAATGCATTTCTCATCTTTCTTTAGTTGATGTTAATTTCTATTGTTAAAACATTAAAATGCTGTTGTACACCTTGGTGGACTTTTTTGTTGTTGTTGAAGTCAGGCAATTTAAAAGTCCAATATAAAATTGAGCTTAGAGTTTTAACATGTTAAAAGATTTTGTTTTTTATTGTTACTGTGAAAATCCTGAGTGGGTATGGAAAAAATTTGGTCTCTCAATTGATTTCCAGTGGCCTGGTCGTTAACGTCTCCTCAGTGTCCTCCCAGCTGCTGAAGCCTCACTTTTCTTGGCCTGTGCTCCTGGACATCCCCAGCCATTAACATGAACCACCGTTCATTTTCTTCCTGCATGCGTTGCTGATAAACCTCTGCGTAACCTTTGTAGTTGGACAAATGAACCTTCAAGACATGAGCAGTCATTTCTTAGAAGGTTTTTTTTGAGGTGGGAGGATGGGAGGGTCAGACATAAATTTCCAGTGGGAAGTTCACTAGAAAATTAATTTCCAAAAATGATTATTTAATGATTCCAATATGCTTGACATCATGAAGCCACAAATTGGATTACCAGCCATTATTTTTGCTCTATTTTGAGAAAGGTGAGTAATCTTTGTTTGCATTTTGGTCACATCTTGAAAAAGCGCAGGTGGGGTCAGTGTGACCCCCGTTGGACCTCATGGGGTCTGAATGATCCCATCTGTTTAGACACGGGAGGGTCAAACAATAAAGGAGACTTTTATTGGATGTAAACATGTTTCAGTCAAGCTAATGTGTTGTAAGGGTAGATGTCATGATCTAGATGTAGATAACATGGTTTCAGATGTAAAACATTCAGTTCTGCATGATGACGGAAGAGGATTCTGGGAAGCTTGAGTTCCGGTGCCTCTGTCTGTCCTTGAAGACTCAAAGAGCTGCTGTCATTTAAATTTGTTGTTGCGCCCACACAGCGTATATCCTGACTGCTGTAACATCTGAAAAACTGGTCATTTAAAAATGAAATGAATAAACTAAAGCATCTGCATGTAAAGTCAACATAAGTAGTATTGAGATAAAGCCCTGTAGTTTTTTTGTAATCAACACACATCTCAACTTTAGAGAACTTGATGTGTCAGCTTGTGACGTTCTTTCTGTCTGGACTCTCTGATTCTTGCCTCTGTTTTTAGACATGCCTCCCTGTCAGAGCCGTTTCCGTCAGCAGAGAATGTGTCAGCTGTTTGCTGTTGATCTCTCAATGGTGGTGGGTGGGCTTGTTTGAGGGGCTTTCATGTGATAGGGATTCTTGAATTCTTATTCCAAATCAGATGGACAAATTCTGCCTGAGTTCTGCTTTGGTCATGTTTCCTCTTCCTAAGGAAGCATTACTTCCTGGGAACCGATGCTTTCCTGAAATGGTCTCACACTCAGAAGGATTTCCACAGTTATCTGTTTTGGTAAACATTAAAATGTCTGTGGTGACTGATTTCTATAAACACAATGTGTACTTATTAAAATTAATTTCATGATTATTTTATCATTCAGGGGTTTAAAGCAAATCAATACCAAGATATCAGAGTGAATAACTCAGACCTGCTGCACCTGCAGTAACCTCTGTTATGCTATTGGTCAAACTACAACATGTAAACTGAATGGGATTTTTGATCTTCACAGCTGATATGTTTTTGTATTATCAGCTGGCTGATAAAGAAGGCTGGTTCTGTTCTGGTTTGGGTCTGGTTTGGTTCTGGTTAGGTTCTGGTTATGTTATGGTTTTGTTCTGGTTATGATCTGGATCTGTTCTGGGGACTACTTTGAAACTTCTGGGAATAACGGTGCAAAGAAAGATTTTACATAAAATCAAGAAAACTATGAACCATCTGACCATCCTCTTGATAAGATTATTTTTTTAAAAAAGCAGACTTCCTTTAGTCAGCTGCTTTTTCGAATTTGTTGCAATACAGACTGCTACAGGAGATCTTTCCAACGCGCAGCCATCACCATCTACAATAAATCTATCATCAAATGAGCTACAAAATTTCATTTCCATATGCGATTGATAACGTATTTTTGAATTTGAATTGAATTAAATTTTGTTTCCATGTTGGTTTCACATAGATTGCATAGATTGTGATAAGTAATTTGTTCCTCTTTGTACTTATATTGTGTTTTTGGTCATTTTTAGCTCCCTCCTGTGTATTCCTGCTGTTTATTTGCCATTAATCCCCATGATTTCTCTCAGTCCTTTAAATCTCGCCCCTCCACCATCTTCACAGCTCTTTATTATCAGTAGATGTTTCCTATAATCAGTGTCCATCCCATGCTCTCTCTTTTTTAACCCACTCCTTGTATTGTCTAGTGCTTCATGTTTCGTTGCTAATCAGATCCACTGTGAGTAAATTCCTCTGTTGTTAATTTATTTAATTCTTATGAAAACCTCACTTTGACTAGGACCTTGCCAGCACTTCAGTCTTCCTCTTCCAGATATAAAAATTATGTACTTTCCTTTTGTTTTTCTCCTCATTGCTAAAGAAATGCTCTGCAGAAACAACCACATTTTTAATTTCATTAAATCATTGTTACAAGGAAGTAATAAGACGAGAACAAAGCAAAGATCCAAACCTTTGCTTTGCTCTTTTGCTTAAAATAAAATGAGTAACGAGCATGTCAGCAAGTACGCAAAAATTAACTAAATGAGCTGAAATGAAATGAGTTTTGATGGTACCAGTCAAAAAGAACAACAGTCTTAAAGGGCGGGTTATTTATAATGCAGGCAGCCTTGGAAGGGGCAACTGACAGTGTACTGTATTTCATGACCTTGCCATCTGATTGGCTTGTCCAGTAATCCACAACCATATAGAGAAAGTGGAGGATTTAGAGAGCTTTCTGAGATTGCAATATAAACCTTCTTTACACTTTATCAGCTTGGGACTCCATCTGCATCTGACTGCAGCAGCTCTGCCTCGGTAAAGGAAAAACTTTTCTTTATTCTCTTCATCTTGATGTTGCTTTGTTCTCTCTGTCGGCTACCTGACAGCGGCTTTTCTTTTCTTTTCTTTTCTTTATTTAAGGCAGCAAATCTTTACAATGTAGAAACTTTGCTGTTAACAGGTGAAGTTTTACGTGATATTACTTGTGAATGCCTTTGGTGTAGTGTGAAATTTTGTGTCTGACTTGGAAAGGATTTTGCTTTTTGAGGTAAGAAAGGGCGATCTTCTCTGTTGGCATTAAATGCTGCTGGGCCGCTCCGTGATGCGTCGTCTGTTAATGTGGAACACTGAAAGCCAACACCAAGGTGAGGCTCTGAGTTGAAAATCAATCCAACAGTTTTTATCCTCCTGTCAACACCATGGAGGTTAGTATTTGGAGGAACACCTGGTTTGATACAGTGTTGACAGAAGTTGTGTCTCTTTAAATGAAGCCATGTCTACCGAACCCGGTCTGTAAAAATGAAGTTAAATGGTTGTGAATCCCTCAGTTTTTCTTCCACAGTTAAGCTTCCTCTTTTAGAAAACACTTAGGACACAAATGCAGAACCATATATATATATATATATATATATTTGTTATTAGGTATTGCTGTGTCCCGATTTTCCTTAAATAAACTTGTAGCCAAGACATAGCCTCTTTTCTTCCTGTTACTACTTCAAGGAGCTCTGACATTTGCCACATCCTTCTTTACAGGGGATCTGTTTTTTTTTTCTTCATACTTGATGAAAGCTTTGGGAACAGCTGTAGACCCAGGAATAGATGTTACTCTGCTGCTCTGCTGCAGCTTCTAGGGATTACAATCAGCTCAGGCAACAGCTATGCAGCCTTAAGAGATCTGAAACTGTCTTAGTTTCTTTTTAACCCACTGACGTTACACATAAGGTTTTATATTTTGAGTGAAATACAATGTCTTGATAAAGTGTTTGAAACAGAGTTGGGAAAAAGTATTACAATATAAATCCAATATCACACAGTGTGAGAAAGATAATTGATCCAGTCACAGGACGGACAGCAGCGTAAATTACACCGGGTTACAAAAAATGATTTATTGGAAGTTGTTCATGTTTTTTCAACAGGATTCATTTGCATTGCTGAATCCAAAAATGACATTCATTCATCTCAATCAGGTTTTTATTCTGATTTTATTCACAGAAATCTGATTCTATGACTAAACTGATTACATTTTTAGACATTTTCAGTTAATTTATGTTAATGTTTCTAATCCAAAAAAGATTTTAAGAGAAAAAAATGGTTTTCTATTAATTAAATGTATTAATTGTATTAAGTGTATTAATTAAATGTTACAAACCTGGACTTCTGTAAATTGTATAATAAACACTAATGAGAGTAAGTACTTGTAAACTGAACATTATGTCTTCATTGTGTAAAATTCTCCGTCTCTTTCCTGTCCTGATGGAATTTCTCCTCCTGCTCATCATTCATTGATCAGATTCTCAGGAAACTGATTCAGATTTGGATGCTCATGTCATGCTTTTGATGCTCATGTTGCTCCATAGCTCAGAAAATTGACCTGATTGAGCAAAACCAATGTGATTTTTGGATTCAGCTCATTAAAACGACCCTAAAACAGTGGAAAACCCCAGGCAATATTTGGGCTGCAGACCAGTGAAATCTTTCGGACATATCAATGAATCAATAAAAACAAGTCACAATGTTGTGATCTTCCCCTCCTGATGCATACTGATTAATGTTGCCTACGTATAGCTAATGTTGCCACATAGCTCCTGTCGTCAGTCTAGATGGGGCGCTCCAGTCCTCCAGAGCTCCTACCCTGTAACTTTTCTCTAACACACTTGAATAAAATGAATGGCTGCAGAGGTCAGTTGCTGCTGGTGAGGAAAGCCAGCCTTTTTACTCAGGCGTGTTGGAGCAGGGATCCATCTAAAAGTTGCAGCGTGGCAGCTCTCAAGGACTAGACATAGTCACAACTGGTCCATCTCCAGGTGGCAAAACCTAACCATAATTTTTGAAAAGCCACATGTCTAAATAATATTTTGGTGTGGTAGCCCTTCCAAAGTGGTAGCTTAGTCATAGTCGTCAGATCATAGAGTTAACAACCCTTTTGGACAGATTCTGTTTTTTGAGAATGATGTATGTCCAGGTTGGCTTGTGGTATAGACATTTGTCAAAGGACTGTAATATAATGTTTGGTAATGTCTTAAAGGGGACACTCTGGACTTGACCAACACAGAGGTCAGTAGAGCTTGTTAATCCAAAATTAATACACATTTTTCCACACTTTTCGCCTCAGCTAGGCAGTATCTGGGACACAAGGATTAATAACTGAAATACTCAACAGACTCTAAGGATTCACAACATGTATACCATACCCATACTGTCTGTTTATGGGAGATTATGAGCTGTGATTTGACATCACAGGCCAACCCTGTCAACAGCCTTCAAGTATTCCATATCTGAGATCTTGACCCTGGATCTGACTTAGTTTCTGATCACTGCCTGTGATGCTTCCTGTTCCCTGATTGCTCTGATGATGTCTTTGCCTCTGTGCCTTCAACTCCCGCTTCAAGTCTCTGGATTCTGAGCACTACCTAATGGATATTGAATCTCTTTTCGTTCATTGCCCATCACTTTTGCCAATCTGGACCTCAGTGTTGTATAAAGTACTGAAATCTCAGAGTCAAGTAAAAGTACAAGTACCTCTCCAAAATATGACTTTGGTAAAAGTCCAAGTCACTGACTGAAATGTTACTTGAGTTAAAGTCTTAAAGTATCTGAAACTTCTTGTACTTAAGTATGAAAATTACTGTAAAAATGGATGTACTCAAGTAATGTAATGAAAAGTACAAGTAAAAAGTAAAACAAAGCAAATGCAGTTTGAATGACATTTTTTATATTTTGGTAAACTCGCCAAATACACTTAAAATAATGTACCCAACCAAGTGCAGGCAAAATTAAACCTGCTAATAGATATACCTGCAGGCATCATTTAGTTAAGAAAATTAGGTGCTTTACCTATAGCACAAGGTTAACTTAACCTGCTTTACAACTGAACCAGCTTCTTAGTAAACCCTCCAGGACAGAAAATACAAAGTTTTTGTAAGTCTTAAGTTTTCCCTTCAAGTAAGGTCAGTGCTGAAAATGAGAAAAATAAATAGTACAGATAATGCGGCCAACATGAAGAAAAAGAGCTGTTACGATTACTCTACTTCACAAATCAGTGAATCAGTCAATCCTACAGTCAGTAGGTGGTGCACACAACTGGTCATTATGCAAAAGAAAAAAAAATTGGGAGGGAAATGCAGCTTATTGGCATCTGTAAACCTGGTTTTAAACTTGCATGCCTTTCCTATATTCGTTAAATTTAGTCTAAATTGCTATCGCTATGGTTTCTGTCCCCCCTTGAACAGAGGAGTCTAGGTAGCCTGATAGGGTCAACATTAGGCCTAAGCTAAATACACCATGTGTGGAACTGAAACAATGCCAAACAAAGTTCATTTATGGTCAACGTTTCACAATACAGTAGTGTCTAGTGACCAAGCTATAGTTACTGAAACAGGAGGATTATAACCATTTCATAAGACGTTACTTCGATGTGTTTCTTCAAGTTGGACGGGGAGTTTTTGTAAGATAGAATTTCCACATCTTCGGGCAGGAATAACATAAACTGCATGCGGTACGACGAATCTTTAACACCCACGAAAGAGTGTATTGTGTTTAAATAAGGCCATGGGCTTTCATCACCAGCTGGTGGTTCCCCTGGAGCCGTGTCCGACGTAGTTGCAGTCGTCGTGGTCTCCGTCTCCTCCTCCATGTGACTGCTGCTGATTGCGAGACTTGCTTTGTGTTTAATGGGAGAAGCGAAACAGGTGTATCCTATTGGTGGTGATGAACAAGCCCAGGCAAGTAGGATACGGACTTTGTTCGGTAGCCTACTTGCTACTTGCTAATCAGTAGGTGGGATCAAAACACTTTGTTTCTCTCTCTCGCTTTTTTGTAACGAGTAACTAAACCACACATTGAAAATGTATCGGAGTAAAAGTACGCAATTAAGTTCGGAAATATAGTGAAGTAAAAGTCATCAAAAATTTTCATACTTGAGGAAAGTATGAAGTACTCCAAAATATACTTAAGTAAAGTAGTGAAGTATTTTTACTTCGTTACTATACAACACTGCTGGACCTAAGGACTACAGTCAAAATGACCAGTCACTTTCTCATGGTTAAATCAGACCATTGTAATGCTGTGTAAACAGGTTTACCTGGCTGGCAGAGTTTCTGGCCTGAAGTCTTTATCACTCTCAGCTTCCATCATATAGAAACCTGTTCTCTGTATGATCCTGCAGGTGAAACAATCTCTGGTAAACAGACCCTTTCCTCTCTCTCTGTCACAATATTAAGTCTCTGAAGAGGAGAGCCTGGGAAACCACCTCTTCTGGGTAAACCTTTTCTTCCTGTTCAACCATTACTTCCTGGTTGCCTATCCATCACTCGTCCTCCTATCTCTTCTGCAGGTCTGACCTGAAAACATGAAACACAAAATCGTTCCATTTCTGCTTGAACATTCTGATAAATAATATTATCGTTAAAGACTGTTTAGTCTTTTCTGGGTTATGGTTTTCATTTTTGATCCTATGTGTACTAGCATTGTTTCATATGTGTGACCTTGGGGTACAGTTTCTGTTATGTGCGGAGAACCTTAAATCCTCTTTTTACCAGATCACACAGATACGTTTGTAAGAATTATCGGAGGCACTGTTGCAAATTAAATACAGTTTATTGGTTTCACAAGTTCCTTTGGACAAAGATAGTCAGTTTATTTTATTATACAAAAACGACCACATTAAAAGTAAAAGTCTATGATGTCCCTGGAAACCTCAAAGCTGACAGACTGTTAAAACCCAATTAGATAACGTTAGACTGTTTGGGGGAGGAATAATAATAAAGAAAACACAAATACAACTAAATGCACCTAAGTGTTCCCCAACAAAAACACACTCACACAAAAAGCCCTGGTGATACAGCAAAGGAAAGAAAAACTCCCCTTCCACTAGTCTCCTCAATCTGAATAAAATAGCTTGGGACCCAGAGACAGCATAGGTCCTTTTTTATTATTTAAAACAAGCCAGAAAGCTAGACAATAAAAACTATATAAATACAGGTGAATAAAAATGTCAGGAGCGTGAGTTTGCAGCACTAGTCCTCCACATCAAACCCCATGAAAACAGTTTCAGAATAAATTACAGCAAAATGCTCATTTTGTTCCGTTTCCTTCCTTCAACAAAACTAGCAAAAAGAAAATACTTTTAATCAATAATAACTATCCCAAAAAAAGAAAGAAATTCTAAACCAAAACAAGAAACTGAAACAGTAACAGGCCAACCTTCTTTAAAGCAAAACCAGTCAATGGTGCTTAGGCCTGTCGCGATAAACGATAAATTATCGGCATTATCGTCTCTTCCGGCCTTTTTCTCTTTCTGTTGATGACACCGAATAAAAAAAGGCTCAACTCCAGTGCTCTCCACTGACTCCTCCCTTCCTCATTTCCTTAGTGTAAAGCTCAGCGCACACGACACTAGAGCTGTCGGCCGATTGTCGGCCCATTTTCAAACCCTGACAGACAGGAATCCTAGCTATATCGGTTCGTTCGGGTTCGTTCCTGCCGTGTGGTGTCCAACAATGGGCACAAAATAATGGCTACAAGTCCAGTGAACTAATTTTAAAACCAGGTATTAATCAATGCTTTACTACAATCTACCTGCAATGCATGTGGCTAGTGTCAGCGTAAAGTCCTGACTGAATGAAAATCATTAGAACCTATTTACGTCACGTAACGAAGAACAGCTGAAAAGTTACCGGGTTTATCAACTGCGGTAGCAATTTCGCTCCAATTCCTCCCCTTGTCATTTCTATATTCTTTGCATGTTGAATAAACATTAATGTTGTTTCCACATATAATCTCCAATGTCCGCTGGACTTCGGGTTGCGCCGTGTCAGCTGTTTGGGATTCCCCGACGTAATTTCCCCTCAGAAAACACGAGGAGAATCCTCGCTTTCTGATTGGCTACCTGTCACATTCAACAGGCTGCGTTCAGATCCTAGTGGGGAAAACCCCTGATTTAGATAGGAGCAGCAACGATGATCTACCATAACACACCACACAATCTTAGAAAGACCAACGTTCTAAGATTGTCATAAGGGGAAAAATAGGAGCAATGTAGTGTAGTGTAAACAATTGCATCAGGTAGTCGATGTGCCCGTCTTCTCTATTTAAATCTAATTATTACTGAAGGGCAACATAATATACAGACTTCATAATCTGCACTCTTTTGGTTGAATGCAGTATTTATTTACACTTTGGCTTTATGTTTAGTTTTTATCAAGTACATTTTTTGTTAATGGAGACTGAGAATCCATTTTGTTTTTGGTTGTTTTGTTTATTTTGTTTATCAGTTCCAGTGTTAAATATTCTTTTGAAAATAAAGTGTATCTATCTTTGGCAAGAAATCGCATGCATTATTACGTCATTTCCATTAAATCAGTGTAAAAAGGTCTTCAGACAATATTATCGTTTATCGCAATAATTTTTTGAGACAATTAATCGCTCAGCAAAATTTGCTATCGTGACAGGCCTAATGGTGCTCTGTACGTCACTCTCTCTAGAAGTGTAGCACCCCACTGCTCCGTCCACTAGTAACTGGGACAAGAACTAAACTCACTGGTGGGGTGGCTATTTGGGTTCGAATAGTTCTGGTAAATACCACGCAGGTTTACCACTACTGAGTAATTCCTTACTCTTCCAATTATCATACACTCCTATGATGTAACATAAATTACTCCAGACAACCAGCTACCTGAACAGTTTATTTTAATAAGAGCTTAAGAAAAATAAAACCTTAGCTCCACAAATCCCCAAAACAATCAAAAAAACTTAAACATAGAACAAGGTTATCAATTCCCTCACAACAAATGTCTGCCAAAACAAAATAAAGTCGATAAGGCACTTTTTCTTTCAGTCCCTTATGTTTTACGCACTTTACCTTTGTGATTTTTTAAGAAAACCCCTCACTGTTAACTATTGCGTTACTACAACCAGAATTCAATTTTTGTTACAATAGAACTCCATACATGTACAGAAAATTTACAGTTCAAAATCACAATATCACACATGGGCCCATACTCTCTCTCTCACACACACACTGTCCGGTACCGGTTTAAGGTTTCGTTGCAGGCCTGGTGAAGCTAGAGATCGATGTCGCTTCGACGTTCCTCTTCTCCGTTTAAACAACGAACCAACTCCGACCTGCTCGCTCAGCCGACGTCCTCTCCGTGAAGGATGCTTCGCGAGTCCAACTTCCGTTAAAACTCCGCCACCCGAGTTGCAGGACTGCTCCTCCGTCGCGCTGAAATCAGTGTCGCCATGTCCCTCTCGCCACCTCGGATCAGCCGCAGTTCTCCTTGATTCAGCCGCAGTTTTCCTCCGTGCTTTTCACTGCAGAATTCTTCCGCAGATATCCCACACCCCGTGTGCAGGATTATTTGTGCAGAACGTACCCTAACAATCCAGTTCCTTCTCCCATCTCAACCTCAGCAAACATTAGCAGCGATCACCATTAGCTTCTTCTTCTTCTCTCCCTCGCGCTCTTCTCCTTTCTTCTTCCCATAATCCCATTGTTCAGTTCTTTTTTCTCTCTGTTGAGTTCACTTGTCCCTCGTTAACCTAAACTACTTTCATAGGTAGGATATTCAATATAGTCTTTAAACAAATGGGATGATTAATCAAACAATACACTTATGTAAATACACAAGTCACCTCCAGAAAAGTTTTGGCTTTCTGTTTTTTCCATCATGTATATAATCACTCAGATTAAAAATGTACAAAAACAATACACATTTCTCACTTATCCTTTTTTTTCTTACTTAAAACCAACCTCGTAAATATTTTGTAAATATTACAGGCCTTAAGTGCATGGTTTTTAACCAGGGGCTACAGAAGTATCTCTCCTCTGCAGGAATCATCAGCCTGGGATCTGATCTCCTTCTTCTTCTTCTTCTTCTTCTTTTCCTTTTTTATGGCGGTTGGCAAACAACTTTTAGATGTGCATTACCGCCATCTACTGGAATGGAGTGTGGATCGGGGCGCTAACTATATACACCCCCCTCAAAACAAAACAAACAAAACAATAAAATAATAATAAAAAAAAAATGATCTGATCTCCTCAGCGATCTACCTGCTTTTAAATGTAACTTCTGATTACCTGTCTGGCTAACGAACCAGCTGTACTCTGTCACGGCATCTTCCAAATATGGGCAAAAGGAAGAATGCGCAACACTATACTTCCGGGACGAGATGCCCCGGCTACATATGGCTGTTGGAAGGCTTTTATTAGAGTTCGAAACTGAAGGAAGTTAGAAGAGGAGGAGACAAGGGAGACAAGGAACGCGATTAGGTGCAAAGGAATTTGCTAAAAAATCAGAGATCCACTGGGATACTGATCATATTGATAGATTTTCCTTGGAAAGTATGAAAGGCTGATTGTAATGATTGGTTATGGAAGCCCTCAACTGATGGGCAGTGCATCCGCACACTGATTAAATTCACGACTGTGTTTTTCTTTCACAAAGTAAGTTTTTGATCAGTACAGATAAAGTCTACAATATATGAACCAGTCTCTAGAGATTTCCATTGGTAGCACTTTCTTGTTACACTCAAAATGTTTTAATTTCAAAGTAACCTAACTACAAACAAAATACAGTTTTCTAATGACAATTAAAATTTTTTAGAGAACAAAGTTATAGAAACTAACCTGATTTTGTGTGAAAAAGCAACTGTCTTCTATTGTCTTTGGGGCAACATTTGCCATCATTTTGTTTGTTTTGTAGCCATTCAGAATTTGACTTTTTGGTGTACAAGCTCAAGCATTTAGTGAGTGTAAGCTTGAGGTCAACTGGAGGAGCATTCTCCTTCATGACATAATGGGAGAGAACAGACTTCACAGTCTGGTCAACAAGGCAAAAGCAAAGAACTCCTTGCCTGACTGTCACTATGGTGCTTTTATGTAAAACACCTTGTTTTATTTCTCATCCGTGTAAAGAATATTTTCCTGAAGTCTTGTTGATAATCAAAGTGATTTTTCAGGAAATGTAAGAAAAGCTTTTGTGTTCTTTTTCGTCAGTTGTGGTTTTCTCTTTGGATATCATGTGGATGCTATTTTTGCCTCCCTTTCATTTTGTCTGTTTCTTAGACTTAGACTTAGACTGACTTTATTGTCCTTTTGCATGCACAGGGTGTATACAGAACGAAATTTCGTTGCATACGGCTCAGGACAATGTTTTGAGGTTCCAATGTTGTGAGGTTACTCCAGAATAAAATAAAATACAGTATAAAATATGAATATAAATCTAAATATAAAATATAAAGTGCAGGACTGACAGTAAAATAGAAGTTATTTAGCTATGTACATGTGCAAGGTATGAAGTGGAGACCAGTTTTTGAGTGCAGTCCAGTTAAGAGTTCAGCAGTCTGATGGCAAGTGGGGAAAAGCTGTTTCGGAACCTGGTGGACCTGCACCGGATGCTTTCCAGAGGGCAGCAGGGAGAACAGTCCATGGTGGGGGTGTGAGGGGTCACTGACGATGTTTCGGCCTCGGGACACGCAGCGCTGGGATGAAATGTCCTGAATGGAGGGAAGGGGGGCCCCGATGATCCTCTCTGCTGTCCGCACCTTATTGTTGTCTTATTGTTGAATCATAAACACTGGCTGTAACTGCAGCAGGTAAGGCCTTCAGGACTTTAGATGCTGTTCAGGATCTATCGCCTCCTAAGTGTGACATAGAAGTGTCACACTTCTACGTCACACGTAGAAGTGTTTATTTCGAGTTCTCTGTGTCTGAGTCTCCGTGTTGTCCTGTCTCCCCTTGATTAGTTTCCAGGTGTGTCTTATTCCCTGATTACCTCCTGTGTATTTAGTGTCACCTGTGTCTCTGCGTCTTTGTCGGGTCCTTGTCTAAGCTGTCGTTTTGTTTTGCCTCTGTGTCTGTGTGCCCAGTTCGTCGTCTAGTCCTTTGTGAAACCGGTTGCTACTGGCGTCGAGCCCTGGTTTCCGCTCGGCCATGCTGCCCGGTGCTTTTGGACTATGTTGGACTGTGTTATTCTGGACATTCATCATTAAACTACCTTGATTTCATCTTTACCTGGGTCTACAAGCGTCTGCCTCACCACCAACACCACCACTTTATGACAGAAGGACTCGACCAGATACAAGGTGAGGTCGCTATATTTTGGCCCAGATGGACCAGGAGGATTGGATCCAGCAGCAGTTGGAGTTGGCACAGAGGAATCTCTACAGGGATGTAGAGATCCTGCCTTCTCCGCTGGTGCTTTAGGAAATGGGACTGGACTCGGACTACACCCTCACTACCCCGTCTCTACCGGCAAACCTTTTTGAGCCCAATTCAGAGGAGGATTATACTTACCTGTTCAATCTGTTCAAGAGATACTCAGTTATTTTGGAGATAGTCTTTGAACTATATGACCAGTTCATTCAGAGCGAACACTCTCCTCCTGAGTTCGGTCCAGCCTCCACTCCAGCCTCCACTCCAGCCGGCGTTCCCGAGCCTCATGCCCCAGAGACTGCTTCAGCCACTGTTCCCATGGTGATGGGGTTCCAGGCGGCCTGCCTGGCTCCAGGCCGACGGGAGGCACGATTAGCGGGTTTCCCTGCCCCAGTTAGTAGGTTATCGGCCCCAGTTAGTGGGCTACTTGAACATTTCAAAATGACAAAACCAAAAACAAACAAGATCTGTAAGGGGACAAATGACTTTTTAATGGAACTGTGTTAATGTAAAAAAAAAAAACTATTGTAATGTAAGAATATTCTTAAAAACATTTAATTTTTGGTGAATTATAATTTTGATTTTATGAGGCACAAGAATACTGAAACTATAATCTACATGAACATTATGTGTGATTAAAATTTACAGTCATTTATTCAGGACTGATCAAGATATTTGATTTTAAAACCAAAAAGTAAATTTAACAGAATTGGGGGGGGGGGGTGGATGGTTTAAACCACACGAAACTACAGTCCAGTGGGTTCTATCTGTGGGTTTTGTGTTTAATGCTTATAAGTTGTCTTTGTTGTTAAAATATGACTGACTGGTTATTTTTTATTTAGCTGTTTTTCCTTTAACCATCCCACAGAGGGGAAACGGTATCATACATAATGATAATGTTTCCCCCATAAGCCCACACAGAGGGGCTTATGGGGTCTACTGGACCCTATAAGCTTTTTACCGTGTGTGCGGTCCCGGCGGGGTTGCACTGACCCCACGTGCGATTTTACAAGGTTTTTGTGTGTGTTTGGTCTCAGGAACTCACAGGCTCCCAAAACAGAACATACAGGAGCTTGATTTTTTTCACAGATCTTGTCCCATATCTTACGGTCACCACAAAGCGAATATTTTAATAAATATGTTAAAAAATATTTTTATGTAACTTACATACCGCAACTTTAACTCTTGTTACAATGCAGGAAAGTTTCTGGTAAAGTTGCAGCATTGAGCAAAGAAAGATAAACAGCGCCACCTGGGATTATTATCCCCCAGAAAATCTAAATGAAAAATGACACAGGTTCATTCTCCTGGAAAAAGAGACACAATTCAAATAAGATCAACAGCATTTATTTAAGAATGGCACATAGAAAAGTAGAAAATGTATGATATAACAAATTAATTTGCAATCCAATACAAAAAAAAAAAAATTAAGGGCAATTTAAAGTTTTAAATTCTCAACATTTAGGACCTTGGCCATGTTAAAATTAAAGGTGAGATAAAGTAAGACTATGTTATTAAAATAAAAACATTATGCTTTAAAATAACAGGTAGTTCTTCCTTTTAAATCACAGGAATAACATGATTTAAAACATGTTTGCCTATTTTCTCCAGAGTGAAGTTATTTCAAATTTTGCTGTGACAGAAAAACAACCTCAATCTGAAAGATTAAAGCTGCTACAAAAAGCTGCTTTGTAATAATGTGAACAACAAAAACATGAACAAAATGTGTAATTATTGAGTCAAGACGACCCTTTAGTTTAACTCAGTATACAACTTCAAGAAAAGTTGACTTTTGATGTTGTTGCGCTTTAGATTCTGACCAGTAGGTGGTTGCAAGAGAAGTCAAAGTGAAGCAGGAGTGAAATTTAAAGGGAGGAAAAATAAATAGCACCTAAACTGATAGCAGTTAGAAAGGTTGAACAAAAAACCTGAAACAGATCAGTCATCCTTTACCAACCTAAAGGTTAAAAACTATGACCGAATGTGCTGGTTTTTTTTAAATCAAAGAAACAACATGAGCAAATCAAGTGAGACTAGCAAGTGGCGATTGCAGAAAAAGATGGAATGTAGCTTCAACTTTCAGTAACTCCAATTGTTCTGAGGGTTTCTGTGTATTAGCTCACCTCCTGCTACTCCCCTACCACCACCAGCCCCCCACACATCCACACTGCCCCAAGTTGTTCAATCCACCTACCGGCATTCTCCTGCACACCACCTCTCCTTCAGCCCCCCCACCCCATCTCCACTGCAGACAACAACACCTACCCCCAGCTAACGGTGACTACAGGCCAGGTTAAGAGACAGTTGGAGCGATTGCACCAGGGGAAGGCTGCAGGACCTGATGGCATTACACCACGGATCCTGAAGACCTGCTCCAGCCAGCTGTCCCCTGTACTGGCACACATGTACAACCTGAGCTTGAGGCTGGAGAGAGTCTCACTGCGGTGGAAGACATCACATGTGGTTCCTGTTCCCAAGAAGCCAAGGCCATCCGACCCAGAGGACTACAGACCAGTTGCTCTCACATCTCATGTGATGAAGGTCATGGAGAGACTGGTCCTGGCCGAGTTGAGGCCTCGGGTGAGGACGTTTCTAGACCCCCTGCAATTTGCTTACCAGCCCCACTTAGGAGTTGACGATGCCATCATCTTCCTGCTGCACCGAGCACTGTCGCACCTGGATGGTGGAGGAGACACTGTGAGAATCACATTCTTTGATTTCTCCAGTGCCTTCAACACCATCCAGCCTCTGCTGCTGGGTGAGAAGCTGCGGAGGATGGGTGTCAACGACTCAGTGATCTCCTGGGTTACTGACTACTTGACAGGCAGGCCACAGTTTGTCCGTCTGGGCAGTGTCCTGTCTGATGTGGTGGTCAGTGACGTAGGAGCTCCACAGGGAACTGTGGTTTCTCCCTTTCTCTTCACCTTGTACACCACTGACTTCCAGTACAACTTTGAGTCATGTCACCTACAGAAGTTTTCTGATGACTCAGCGGTTGTCGGGTGTATAGGGGATGGAGGGGAGGGGGAGTACAGGACACTGGTGGACAGCTTTGTGGCGTGGTCTGACCAGAATCACCTGAGGCTCAACATTAGTAAGACCAGAGAGATGGTGATTGACTTCAGAAGGAAGAAGATACCTTCACGGCCACTAAAGATCAAAGGGGAAGTGGTGGAGGAGGTGGAGGATTACAAATACCTGGGAGTTGTAATCGGCAACAGACTGGACTGGGCATCTAACACTGACGCTGTGTGCAAGAAGGGGATGAGCAGACTCTATTTTTTAAGGAAGCTGAGATCCTTCAATGTGTGCAGCAAGATGTTGGAGACCTTTTATCACAGTATTGTTGCCGGTGCCATCTTCTTTGCTGCTGTGTGTTGGGGAAGCAGCATCAGAGCCAGCGACTCTAATAGACTGGACAAAATCATCAGGAAAGCTGGCTCTGTACTGGGACTAAGGCTGGAGTCCCTGGAAACTGTGGTGGAGAGGAGGACATTGAAGAAAGTTCTGTCTATTATGGACAATAAACAGCACCCTCTCCACCACATAGTGGACAGACAGCGGAGCACCTTCTCACATAGGCTGCTCCAGCTCCGCTGTCGTAGGGACAGATACAGGAAATCCTTCCTGCCACATGCCATCTCACTGTACAATAAAAGCTAAATCATTGTTCTGCACTAATCAGTCCAATTTTGCACAACTGCACTGCGACACACTTGCTGTATGTATATTTACATATACATACTGTATTTGCATTTTTTGAATCTTTGCAAGGACTGCTCTAAGTTGCTTTTTATATTGACAGCATGTTATATTTTATTTTTATTTTTATTTTGTCTACAATTGCTACTCAGTGGTGGTTGTTGTGTGTCTTGTCTCTATGCTGCTGTAACTGCGAAGTAATTTTCCTGCTGGGATGAATAAAGTAATTCTATTCTATTCTATTTAACATGTACTGTTTTGATTTGAAACTATCTTTGTTACACAGTCCTGAAATGGACCTGAATTCAGCTTTCTTTTATTTGTTTTAACAGATAGAGTCCAAATCCTACAGCCAACATGGCCACTGAGTGAGTAAAATGTGATTTTTTTTGTGCTTTGTATTTTTAGACCAGCAGAACATGTAACGTATAGCTTCTATTATGTTCAGAAAAAAAATTGTGTTGCCAAAGTTTCAAAACATTTTAGATAATTTTCCAGAACATTCTAAGCATTATAACAACTTAAAATCAAATCTAACTTTATACTTACTTCTACTATTTGCCCAGTAAAATGAATTTGTTTCTGCGTGCAGAAAAAGACTGTCTGCTAGACGCAAGCATACTCTGAAGGTAAGCCCACATAATTCAGAATTGTATGTGTGTGACCATGAGCTATGTAATTTTACTTGGTAAATATTAACACTTTAGCACAACATTCAATCCAAGAACACATATATTTATACTTGTGCCTGAACTCATTCGTGTTTTTTCTGAAGGGTCTTTTTCTTTTTGCAGAGCTGCATGCTTGTGGTCGCAAACAATTTGCTGGAGGCTGAATCTCAGGTGAAGGCCAAAGAGAGGGAGACGTTTCTGGCGGAGAAATGTCCTCCTTTGGATGTGCCGTATTCCAGGGAAGAACTAGTGGTGAGAAGAAAACCGTCAGAATATTCTCCTGGCATTATAACGAGATACCTTCACAAAGAAGGCAAACGTTTTTCCTGACATGTTCTTGGATATAGATATGTTTTGTGACTTATTTGTGGGCCTTCAGATTGCAAAATTCTTAATAAAAATCTTTTACATCTTTTCTAATTTTCTTTTGTTTTCAGGAACTTTGCAAGAAACTTCATCAGCAGATCAACATCAGTGAAGAGGAGAGATACTGCACAGAATTCAAACTGAACATGGTCCTCAATGAGGTGAGAACACCTCAGTCTGCTGATTCTGTCTGGAGGGAAACCGGCCGTGATGTCACATGTTGAACTCACTCACAAAAATGTGCTCACAGTGATCATATTCAAAAACTACCTGAAACACATAAATAACATTTTAAAATCATGAACATACCAACATTCATGTGCCTAAAATTACCAAAGGAATGAATAGTGAACTTAACACGTTTACATTAAATTGAATATTAAGTTGAATCTATGATTATTGAAAAATAAATAGAATGAGTAATTGTGATTTATGAATTAGTTTACCTGGATTTAAAACCAAATGAAAGATAATGTAAGCAGAACCCTAACACTAAATTGATACCTGACCATGGCGTAATTAAAACATTCTGAACTAGTTAAACTTTTTTTATTTTCACATTAACTTGAATCATCTTGTTTTTCATAATTTCAGAGAACTGTACAGGTGAGATTGTTTATACATTAGAAGAGATTGTTGGACATGAAAAAATATTCTTTCTAGGGATGCACGACATAGAAAGGCTTATTTGGCTGATAACTGATGTCAATACAGATATTTTTTTGTATACCTACACTGTAAAAAAAGTCACTGTACATAGACTTTTCAGTAACTTACTGGCAGCAAGGTTGCCAGCCAGTTACTGTAATTTTTATGATAAAGTAATTACAGTAACCTTACTATAACCTTACTGTAATTCTATTAGTTTTACTGTAATTTTATTTCAGTTTTACTGTAATTTTATTGCAGGCTTACTGTAATTTTTATTACTATCTTACTGTAATTTGATTACTGTTACTGTAATTTCTTTAAAATAGCACAGTGGTTATATAACATGACTACTGTAATTTCATCACATTTTTATCATAAAATTACAGTAGTCCTGTAGCAGAATTACAAAAAGTTGTCATTTTGCAGTAGTTTACGAAACTGCAGACTTTTCTAGCTTTTAAAAGTTTAAATGTGAACTTGCACTTACTTTAACAAACTCAATTTTTTTTGTAATGAAAAAAATATACATGTATATTTTGTTGTTGTCAAACAGTTTTATTGAGGAATCAGACATGAAAATTGAAACAACAATACAAATTTGTCCTCTTTTTGATGTGAACATAGAACATAAAGACAATACAAAATGAAAACAAAACAAAAGTGACATAAATAAACGGGGACATTCTCAAGACCCACCCACCTCCCCTTTCCCTAGAACTTACATCTTATCACACCGTGAATCAAATAAAATTTTCTTCAAATAGAGTTATCAATATATTGCCAAAGGGGTTGCCAAGTACTATTGAATCGCTTTAAGTTATTTGCTAATGCGAAACACATTATTTCCAGATGAGAGACCCTTAACAGTTCCTCCAGCCACAATTTAACCGATGGAACCTCTGATTTTTTCCAGAACATCAATACTAGCTTTTTCCCTATGATAAAGGCACAAGATAATAATTGTCGTTGGTATTTATTAAATTGAGAAAGCTGAACAGAAACTCCGAGTACAATCAGAAGTGGGTCCAGCCTCAACTCTGTACGAAACATATCTGATAAAGTTTTGAATATGCCAGACCAAAATGGGGTTAATTTTGTACATAAAGAGTAAGAATGGAGAAGTGTTGCTTCTGCAGTATGGCATTTGTCACACAGTAGGGATGTATTAGGGGAAATTTTATGTAACTTCACCTTACAGTAATGAAGCCTGTGAATGATTTTAAATTGAATAAGACAGTGTCTAGAATTGGCAGAACACTTATGAATATTCTCTAGCGCAGCCTTCCAGAGTTCGTCACTTATCTCCGTTCCTAATTCCTGCTCCCAGCCTGTTCTAAGGCCCTGCATGGACGGCGAGGATCTGGATAGTAACAGATTGTAAATCTGGGAGATTAGATGTCCTTCCCCACCACCCACGTTAAAGAGTTCATCAAATCCATTGGGTATTATATTCTCTAAAGTGCGCATGTGTTTTTTGACATATGCTCTGACCAGTAAGTATCTAAAATGACTGTGTTTATGGAGACCAAATTTGGCCTGAAGTTGAGAGAAAGAGGCAAAATTACCACCCACCAACAGGTCACCAATAGTCCTGATGCCTAAATCTTTCCATTGTGTATAACCTGAATCTAAAGTGGAAGGGACAAGTGGGGGATTCTTTGCTATTGGTAATAAGGTAGATATAGATTCAATACCAAACTGGGATTTTAATGTTTCCAAATACGTATAGTACTGTGGATGATGCGGTTATTGTTGTATGCCAAGGTATCTATACTTGTTGGTGACAGAATAAGAGCACCAATTTCATGAGGACTGCAGTCTTCCTTTTCCATTGTGATCCAATTGGATTGTGTAAAATTGCGATCTAGCCGAATTGTAATAATGCGAAGAGTACAAGAGTAATAGTAAAATGAAAAATTTGGGTGGGCCAGTCCACCCTCCAATTTAGTCTTGCAAAGGTGAGCATTACTAATTCGGTGCGTTTTATAGTCCCATAGAAATGGAACGATTATAGAATCAAGTTTCTTAAAAAAATTCTTAGGTAAAAAGATGGGGATATTTTGAAACAGATAAAGGATCTGAGGGAGAAAAACCATTTTTATTGCATTAATTCTTCCTACCAGGCAGGGAAATGGGGAGAGATCTCCAAAACTGAATGTTATTTTGCAGCTTCACCACAAGGGGGGTAGAAATTAGCTCCAAAAAGTGAATTAAAGTCCCTAGTAATCTCTATTCCAAGGTGAACTTATTATTAGCAATTCTAAATGGCATACTTTCCAAGATTGAAGAGTCTTTGAGCTTAATTGGCATCAGTTCACTCTTAGACCATTTGATCCTATAATCCAAAAACCTGCCAAACTGAGATTGTATCTAGGAGCTTTGGTATAGCACACTGAAGATTGGTTATGAACAATAGGATATCATCCGTATATAAGGAAATTTTATTTATAGTCCCTTTGGTAATCTATCCCTGTATAAGGGGGTTGGCACAAATTGATTGTGCAATGGGTTCTAGGGCTAAGGCAAAAAGTAAGGGTGAGAGCGAGCAGCCCTGTCTGGTGCCCCTATGTACTTGAAATGCAGGAGATAGTGTCTTATTAGTGACAATTCTAGCACAAAGTTTATGATAAAGGATTTTTAACTATTTTTCGAAGTGTTCACCAAGATCATATCTTCTCAGGGTTGTAAAAAGGTAGGGCCATTCTATTTGGTCAAAGGCCTTTTCCGCATCAAGGGAAAGAACAGCCAAATCAGAAGTTTCCTCCCTCCAAGAGTAGATCACATTATAAAGACGTCGCAAATTAAAGAAAGAGTGTCTGTTTGGTATAAAACCCGTCTGATCGGGATGAATTAATTTATCCATTAATAAAGTCAATCTATTAGCTAGAATTTTGGCTAGTATCTTTTGATCATAGGTTAGCAGTGATATTGGCCTGTAATTACCTACTTCCTCAGGATCCTTATCCTTTTTTGGTATTAGTATTATTGTGGCTTCTCTCATAGTAGGCGGTAGGATATTATCTGAGTTTGCTTGGGTGTACATTTTTAGCAAATAAGGTGATAAAAGGTCACTAAATTCTTTATAAAATTCGGATATCCATCAGAACCAGCCGTTTTCCCACTTTTTAGTGATTTAATAGCAACCTGAATATCTATGCATGAGATATTTGCATTAAGAGAGCTCTTGTCTTCCTGAGTTAAAGTTTGGAGATTACAACTATCTAAAAACTTCTGTATAATTAAATCATCTTTTACAGCATTGGATGAATACAATGATTCATAAAACTGTTTAAATCTGTGATTAATGTCTTTGTGTGAGGTTAAAATTTCCCCATTTTCTGATTTAATTTTGTTAATTGTACGGTCACTTTCCATTTTCCTTAATTGTCTAGCCAATAATTTATTAGGTTTTTCCCCAAATTCAAAATATTTCTGTTGAGTAAAAATGAAAGCTCTAGTAATGTGATCTGACAATAATTGATTATATTTGTACCTCAGTGAAAGAATATTTTTATGAGTTTCTGTAGAGGGGTGTGTAGCGTTATCCTTGTCCAGACGCCTAATTTGTTGCTTTAAATCCACCAACTCTCCACATTTCCTTTTCCTCCTTGCTGCTTGAAAAGATATAATACCTCCCCAGGCTTTCATAGTTTCCCACAGTATTGAAGGAGACGTTCCCGGAAGGTCATTCATTTAAAAAAAAAAATAGTAATTTGCTCTCTGATAATCTTACAGAATTCTGGCTCCCTCAACAGATGTGGGTCTAATTTCCATGTTCTTTCAGTTTGGTTCAAATGATATAAATGTAAATCTAGAGAAAGGGGGGCGTGATCTGAAATTGCTATATTATGATATTTTACTTCACTAGTATAGGGCAATAATTTTGCATCCATCATTAAATAATCAATCTGTGTGTACACATTGTGAACATTTGAGTGAAATGAATAGGCTCTCCCCTGTGGGTTAAAAATCCTCCAGCTATCAAATAAATTAGAGTTATTTAGGTATTCCTTAAGGAAAATACTAGCATTAGAGGTCGGTGCTGTACGTGTTGACGAGCGGTCTAAGTATGGATCTAAAACAAGATTTAGGTCCCCACCAATGATTAGATTAGTCTGCGAAATGTCAGGTATTTGGGCTAAAACATGTTTGTAAAAAAGTGGAGAGTTTATGTTGGGGCCATATATATTAACCAGAGTTACAGGAACAGAGTACAATTCTCCAACTAATATTAAATATGTGCCTTCCCTGTTGGATATGGTTGATTTATGGGTAAAAGGTCTACCTTTTTTGAATAATATTGCCACGCCTCGAGCTCTCACTGCACAAGTAGAATGATAAGCTTGTTCTGTCCACCTGCATCTCAGTTTTATGTGCTCATTCTTATTAAAGTGGGTTTCCTGAAGGAAAATTACATCACTGGACAATGTCTTTAGGTGTGCTAATATCTTACCCCTCTTAACAGGATTATTCAAACCTTTAACATTCCATGTGACCAAGGTAACTTGTCCGCCCTTCTTTGTTTGTGTTGTATTAACCTGCATAACTCAGATTAGAATGAAAAAGAATATAGAGGTCCTCATAAGTGTGAAAGAGATGATTATACATCATATATAAGTCCCAGCCCAACCCAAACAAAATGCTTACTGTCTTGCCTATAGAGCTTTTGAACTGAAGTCACTGTGTATGACGTTTACGTCTCGCGCAGTCGCTCGGCGCCATTTTTAAAGGCCACAGACCAAAACAAACTTTATTCCGGTATTTTCATTGTGTTACCGACCACAGTGAAGTTGTTTTCAAGTTGGATATTGAATTTTCGCGCTCCGCGGAGTAAGGGATGTTTAGCTCAATATTGATCCGATTTATGAATGCTAATTCCAGCCAGCTGTTCTCTACCGCTCCCTCCTCAAGCTCTCTGAGGTTCACTTGGGGACTGTCAATTTCCGAACCAAACACTCCTGTAAATAAATGCCTTACCTTGTGACTAACTGATACAAAAAGTGGTAATTCATGCTATGACACGAGGCACACTATCTTCTATTAAAATTTTAAGTAATATTCAATATTTTAAATAATTTTAATATTAAATAATGTTTTCTTCAATAGCTTCCAAATTGTGTGCTTCATTAACTCAAAATCAATGTGAAATGATTCTACTACTACTGTTGAGGCCCTTTTTAAAATTTTTTAAACAATTTTCTATTTAAAAAATATTTTAAAACAAATATCCATAAAGTGTATTACCTCAGATGATCATCACATTTGTTACCTGTAATGTTCAATTACATAAAATTCTAGGATAGGATCTATTTCATTACATGTTCACTTCTTATCTGAAATATGTTAAATACAATAAATATTTCTTAAAGTGTGATCTTTTCATAACATTTACCTGTCACCTTTATTGTTTACTCTGAACTGTTTAATTACACATTAAACATTTAAAGATGGGCTCTTTCATCTGGTTTGATTGTTACATTAAATGTTTATTGCAAAATGTCTGATTATATAATTGTTTACTTTAATCACATAAAATGTTTATTTAAAAATATAATCTTTCATTACATGTATGTTTATTACCTGAAATATTTTAAATATCAAATTTTCACTTAAAATATGATTCATTTCATCACCTGTTTACATGCAACTTGAAGTACTTGAATCAAACGTTTCATGAATGTTTACCACATTAAATTATTAAATGAGAGAAAACAGCCACATCCAACTGAACACATATTTCAACACAAATGGTTCATGTTCCTCTTCAGAGTGTGCAGCCTTGCTGAGCTTCTCTCCTGGGGTTTCCTCCTCAGCCTCTACAACTTGCTCCTCTTCAATGGACCTTCATTGCCGCTTTTCACTGGCTGATGCCCATTCTACGTAGTAGCGCGGCTACAACATGCGTGGCCGTCTCACAAACACACGCTTCCCGTTAGCTATAAGTACAGCATAATGGCAGAACTGATACAACTTCTACACCAGGGGTCACCAACACGGTGCCCGTGGGGACCTTGTCAGTCGCCTGCAGAGCAAGTTCTAAAAATAGCCATTGTCATTCACTGTCAACAAAATTAATTTAATATTTTTACATTGAATTAATAACATTTGTTTATATTTAGATTTTTTTTTAAGTAAATTGCAAAAAATGTTTAAAATAAATTGTTTATGCATAAAACTCTTTTCTATGGTTAAAGTTCGGAACTATGCGCACTCGTGACAGATCTCAAAAGACAACATAACCATTTTCTCATCTTCAGAAGACAAATTTCTGATTGATGACTTTAATTCAACCTTTCCTGTCCATTCTACAGGTCAGGGACCTAAACATCAAGATCGTGGATCTCAGAGGAAAGTTCAAAAGACCACGACTGAAGAAGGTGCGTATGTCCGCCGACGCCATGCTGAAGGCTCTGCTGGGCTCCAAACACACGGTCAACATGGACCTGAGGGCCAACCTGAAGCAGGTCAAGAAGGAGGTCAAAGAGGAGGTAAGCTGTTCAGCATGAACAAACTTTGAAAACTAACTAAACTCTAAACTTAGAATGACAAACAAAACAATGTTCCACTTAATGTTTTGGTTAGACCTGTCAAATGTTTCGATTTAGTTTTGGCCTCTAGCTGACAGGATATGAAATAGAAATAATTAGAGATGTCAATGTTAACACCAATTTCCTCACAGATGATTTGTACGTTTGATTTTTCAACTGCAAAAACTAAGAATTTCTTCCTTGTGTTTTTAGGACAAGCAGCTGCGTGATGTGGGAGACTGGCGCAAGAACATTGAAGACAAGTCTGACAGGAAGAAGATGTTTGACAGTTAAATATTGTATCTATCAATGTCTAACAGCCCTAACAGAAGGATGTTTTTTTTAGGTGGTGCTTAGAGGTCATGAGCTGTCAATATCACACTTACAGAAGAAAATGTTCTTATGGTCTTACTAACTTTCTAAAAACAGCTACTGACTAGACAGTTTGTTCAGGTATAAAACAAACATTCATATTGTGTATGCCTTGGTTATAACCTGAACTCATCAACATGGAATGAGAAGCTGAACTTGTCTTGCTACTTTTCTGGTTCTGATCACTTCAGCAGGTTGTGATAAAGCTGAAGCAACTTTAATTTGAAATGATAAGATTGAATCGTGGCGTAAGTGTGACAGAGGATGAGAGTGACACAACAGAGTTTTCCTCATATTTGAAGGATTGTTGTTTTTTGAAGCAGAGTCCATTTCCACCATTTTAAAGGTGTAATTTCAGGCAGATGTGTTGCACACAACCACTTAATTATTTTCTGAAACAAGTTTTGTTTCATCATTTTGAAGACATTCAGTGAATTATCTGCTGTGAGTAAATCATTGACAACTCATAGCCCCTCAGCAGAATCCCACTAAAAATCTCAGAACTGTCCCTTTGATCACGGTTTTTAGGGCTAAGTCGAAGGTGATGTCATCGTCTGCACACGTAGGAAACTTTACAGGTTTAAACTGTAGCAAAATGCTTTTCCAACAAAAAAACCAATAGAATTTACAAATACTCCTGATCGTCCGATGTAGATCAGGAGTATGACCTCTGGCTGGCCATACTAAAGTTTTAATAAGTTTAAAAACTGCATCTATGTAATGCATTACAAGAAAGTAATACTTGTCATCCTTCTTAAAAGACAATTAACAATGAGATTAGAACTGAGTGTAAGTACAGCCCTTCACATTACATTTTATTCAAAATTACTGCAAGGAAGAACTGGAGCCTGGATTTTAGATGCCACTTTTCACAGCAAAATCTCTTATGAACTTATGAAAAGACAAGAATTACTAATATTAATGCCAAATTTCCCCCATTTATGTCTGACGATAATGGCTTTTTTTCTGTTTTTTTTCTTTGCTTTGATTCTTGACCTGAGATATGATTTTCCTTCCTATTATAGAAGAGACAGAAATTCATTCAAGCTTCCTTTGGAGTCCTTATTTGAAAAGCTTTAAAACAGCAGTTTAATGTAAAAATTAACTAAACATCAAAATGTTCATTCTGTTTCATGTAGCATGTTGTCATCTTGTCTAAGAAAATCTCAAATTAAATGCAGACGCCTCATCTCATTTGTTGTTGGACCTAAAGTGTTTTCTTCATTAGAGGAATTTCTTGTTTTACATGGGGAGTTGTGAGCTGAGTCAAGTTGCTGTTGTGAAACTATGAAGTAATTAAAACAGCTGCTTTCCTAACATTTTAGTTTTACTGTTTTCATTTCATAGATATTTTTAGCTGACTCAAATCATGAGTACTGCAATTTAATTTAATATTAATTTACTAAAACTAAACAAAATCATAGATAAGGAAAACACATCAGAGGTTTTAATCAGATTTGTTGCTGATAGTAATAATTGGAAAAGTAAAAAAAAAGTGTTGCTCGTATACAGGATTTCTTTACATGGTTTGACTGAAATCTTTACTTTCGAAACTGTATTATGTAGTTTTAGGTAATAAAACCCAAAACTCTTAACTTGGCAGAAAAGGGAAGCTAATTAGTAAAAAAAAAAAATTTAAATTCTTTACCAAATTAGCCTTAAATTTCTGAATCACTGTATTTAGATATTTTTTTGCATACCTGTACTGATGGGACCACATTTATTTGCAGCTGATGGATATTCACAGATGAATAAGACCTATTATTCCTGCACCTCAAATATCACTTTTTACTGATGCACAAAAGATAATCTAAATATTGCAAAATTTAAATGATATAAATCAGGATCAGAAGGTTTTCAACATTCAACATTAAAACTATTTAATTATGAAAACTTGCAGTCTGAACACTTTGATGACACACATGATATCATGTTCAAAGCATAAGTGATGTATGAACAAAGGTGACAGTGACACAAAGTTTGCTGTGGATACAGAGGGAGGATAAATATAGTCAGAGAGATGTCAGACAGGCCTCCATTCCAACACTTGATAGCCTAAACAGGGTCTTGTGTTTTTTGTTACCCACTTGACGAGGTGATATTTGATATTAAAAGACTGAACTGAAGCCGAACACTTTTGTGAGAAAGTGTGGTTCCTGGGAATCGAAAGAGACCCAGAGCAGACACAGTTTTAGTGAGGATGGTAAAGGAGGGAGGGAGACAGGAGTTCCGCCAGAGGACAGGATGGGAGAGGGGGGTCTGATTCTGGAACCAGTCCAATAACAGCGGAGTCATTTCTGAACTTCAGGAGAGAGGCCCACTGAGGAGCAGACAGTTATGTACTAAGAGAAGATGTGTGGGGAGGGAACACACCACTGGGGGACACCTGTGCTGATCTGTGACAGAAGGTGGTCCCCCGGTGCTGGTCAGTCAGGAAGCTGGTGATCCACCGACAGGTGAATGTCTGAGCTGATGGTGTTCAACTCAGACATTCCCTGGTTGGTCAATATGGCGCAGGATGAAGTGTAGCCCAGGTTGACTGAATCATCTGCCGACGTTTTTGCTTTGTGAGCAAAACGCCGTTCTTGGGGAAGTGCTGTTGAGCGACAACGAACCTAGTCAGAGCATTATATAACTTTCAGGCCAGAGACCTTTCTATCTCTGTATTGTCCTATGAGTACTAATCTGGTGAGGTGTGCTATTATAGCACAACAAGTAAAGGAGGAGATTTGTGCAGTGGTGTTCTGAAACCGCATGTAGAGCTGGTGTCTCCAACTCCAGTGTTTGAGAGCTTCTGTCCTCCAGCTTTTAGCCACATTCCCTCTCCAACACAGCTGAGGCCATACATACACAGCAACTCCAGGTTTGGCAGAGGCCTGATAACAAACCTTTCTTTTGATTGATTCAGGTGTGATGGAGCACCTAACGCTTGGTTGACACGTTAGAAGCTCCTGACATAGAACATTAATCCTCAAAGCAGTTCAGCATGTGTGTCAGAACCAAGCAGTGTTAACTGAAAGACTCGACGAGAATGAAGATTTGATAGGACTAAGGCAAAACAAAGAATAACAATGTGGTGTGGGTTTACAGGTATGTGTGTGTGTGTGTGTGTGTGTCTGCTAGCAAGCAAGATGACGGACAAAGCAAGAGGAGGATACGCAAGATGGCAGATGGCGCTGTGTGGTGATGTCACACTCTAAACTACCATCAAGTTTATGAAGTGCTTGTGAGGAATACTTGTACAGATGTGTGATTGTGCTGCAATGCTCGGTTGATCAGTGAGCTGCATTACAAACAGCGTGCCGTTTCCAAGGTGACAGGGCAAAGGAGACATAATCTATCAAGACTCTGGAAACTGTGCCACCATTCTGCCAGTATTATTTGTGTCTTTGCTCCACTACCACTGATTCAAATGTCCCAACTACCTCCTCCCCATGTCCACGTTCTGCAGAGGCCCCCTGGTGCACCATCAATTGGTCCAGGTGTGTTAAACCAGAGAAAGAGTCAAAACTTGCTGTCTTCTTAAGAAGTGACTTTTTTCTAAAGGAACAAGAATGGAAAATGGAGAAAGGTCATATTTTGTACATTAAACTGTCACATTTTGTAGATAGTTTAATGTAAATTACAATCGCACCCAGGCAGGGGTCAAAGCGAATGCTTCTGGAAAACCTGCCCACCTGAAATCACCCCCCCTTATTTTTATAACTTGTGTTAATATGAGAGGTCTCCTGGCAGCCAGAGAAAAATCTGGAAGCCTTTCTGTGGACAGATTCACATCTCCAACCATTAAGCCAAAGTGAAATGCTTACCAGGCAGTAAATGAGTTGGTGATATTTATAGAGTGAAGGGTAGGGGAGCATAAGACTTTATTTGGAGTAATAGTGTTATTGGTTCTTGAGCACCTCTATGCCCTGCTTCTGTTTCTGCACTCACAGGTGACTTGAACAACAACGTAATCATGTCTGTGTTAAGAAAGGTAAAGAAATTTGAGTCAAAATGCTTTTTTTTTTTTTTTACAGCTTGGAGACAGGTGTACATCACACAGCAGGTCAAGCGCAAAGTGTGATAGCAGATGTTAGATTATTTGGATCAGCTGAGAGTAAAACTGCATCTCACTGAGACCTTTAACTCTTTGTCTCCTCCCATAGCTTGAAAGTCAAATGTAAAGTGTGACAGACTGTTTCCAAAGCACTTCTCCAGCAGAAACATGGGGTGACTGGTTCTCAAGAATAATGTCCTTCTGCTGGATACATGACACGCTAACGCTAACAGAGTGAGCTCTGGGATGCAACACATTCCTTCTGCAACAGGGGAAATCTTCTTCATGATGGTAGGAACTAGAGAAGATATTTATTTAATGATGAAACAACTTTTCTTTCCCAGTTTGGTGACGGATAAGGTGATGCTGCAGTGAAGATATTTTTTTGTGTGTGTGTGATTTCATTTTCTTCATAACTTTAGCTAAAACTCCTGGGGAATTATTATCACCAGACCTGAAACTTGAATACGTTTCTGACTTTTTCAGCCCATTTACTCCCCTGTACAAGATTCAAATAGAAAACAAATAGATGCTCCTCCTTGATGAGATGAAGTTGGGGGATGGTGATATTTCAGGCGCTTGATGGCTGATTGGACTGACGATCTTGTATTTCCATAAAAAGCCACTCCACATCCAGAACTGAAGCCTCATATATAAAAACGCCCTGATGGTGATTTGTTCTCACTGCCTCTACTGACCTCCTTCTTGGCTTTCTGTTTCATTGTAGGTGAGACCTGGCTGCTTTTCTACCTCCTTTTTTTATTCATGGTGTCTCTGTACAGCTGGTACAAGCATATGGACTTTATTATTAACATGTTAAAGTGCTAAGGTGATGAAATCCTGCAATGCAGAAGGCAAAAAATTCAACAAGGAGGCAAAGAAATTTCAACTAAGGAGCTATTATTTGCTTTTTTCTCTTTTTTCTGACATGACTTTTTAGGATTTGTGGCCTGTATTTGGTTTTCAATATTGGTTTGTATATTTTATACAGTAAAATATTGTTGTTATGCTTAGAACAACGTGAGGGGTGATTTAAAAATAGTTTTTAAAAAAATATTTATTTGAAATTTCTAATTATTGCTTGAGGAACTTATTCTTTTGTTCTCATGTTTATGACATCAGGTTTATTTTTTCTTCACAAATGTGCATAGCTAAGTGTCGGCTGTTAAGGTTCCTGGAGATGCATGTGGTTCACAAAGAACAGAGGCTCCCTGAACACAATAGAGATTTCTCACCACAAATAGAACAGTTTAATGTGGAGGATGAAAAAAAAAAGATTTACAACAATGTTTTAATGTATCAGGATTTAAAAAATGAATATCTCCTTTTAGTTTATTGAAACACATTTGGTGTGATGTTACATATTAAATGTTTAACTGAGTTGAAAAATGTCTTTGAAAAAAAAAATCATGCTTTTACAAAATAAAGGTCACATTTGTGTTTTCCTATAAAGTTTAATAGCAAACCTATTTCTCTGTTTGTTGACATTGTGTCAAAAGCAGCTAAGCTGCCTGAAATTGATTATACTATAATAGAATTTGACTGGGGATCAGAAACCTTGATCCGGTACACTCTGAGTCTACTGGACTTACAGTCCAAAGACTTAGAGTGACTTAAGTCCAGTGTGTGTGGGTGTGTGTGTACGTAGGTGTGCTTGTGTTTAGTGGCTGCTATTAAAGATGCTGTTGCAGCACATTCACATGCAAAGTTATTTTCTGCAATAAGAATTAAGTGCTAATTCCCACAGGATGTTTGGCTTATCCCACTCTCTGTGCCAGCTGTGACATCTGACCCTACCCCTAAACTTAGCTCTATCACCCCTCAGCTGCTCATTAAAAGTTTTAATAGGCAACATTGGGACACTGCGGGGCCTCTCATGTCATAAGATGCTTATTTTTCTTCTGCTGTTTCTCTTTTCCAAACAGGCTGTGAAAGAAAGAAACTGCCAACATGTCTGAGTAAGTTCTCTTTTTCCTTTCCGCTGAAGAGACAGTGTGTGTGTTTTCAGACCTTTGGCTTAACTTGACTGAAAACATATTCATAATGTGCAAACTTTAGCTCAAAAGCATCAACTCTTATAAACACTGACACATAAAAGAGGAAACAGATGTATGAAATTGATTAGAGTCCATTTTAATATTCAGTATGTTTCATTTTGTTTGTGTCTCTCACAGGAAGAAGATGACTTCCAGCCGCAAACACCACCTGAAGGTAAAGCAGTCTGCTTACTGGGCTGGGCCTTCATCATGTGTTATACTGATTCAGAACACACTCTGCTAAGCAAAACCTTCACTGCAATAGTCATTACATTACACAACACAGTTGTTGCTAATCTAATTCTGGTAAAACAGTCTGGAGAAAAGTATCTTAGAATGTTATCAATATATTTTTGTTTCTTAAAAAATTTCTTTAAAAAAGTTGTAATGGGTCCTTTAAGTTACTGACAGTCAAGTTAATGATTGAGTTCATGGTGTTTGACTCAATCATTTGACTCTCAACTAGTTTAGTTTGATTTAATTACTTACTGCGTACCATTTCTCTGTTCACTAAACATTCCTATACACTTTCTCTCATGTCCCCTGTTTGCAAAATTCACTTGCATCCAATCACACAGCAATGCACTAAGCAACCAGCCCAAGTACAAAAGTGTGTTTGGGATGTAGTTCATGTTATGGATGTATTTACATTAATCTCATTTCATTCTTTCGGTTTAGTGATGACAACTTACTTTTTTGTGTTTTATTAACTTAAAAGTAAAAAAATGTTAACTTAAAGGAACTTTTTACTTTGACTTTACCTGAAGCAATTAAGTTTAATGCCTTGTTCGTATCCTGACGTCTGACGCCGTGACACAAGCTTCACCAGAGACAGATCCTGTACCAACCAGGGTGCTGCAGTGATACAGGAACGCAACACCAGATCATGTACCACATAAGGAGGCCTTAGTCCTTGATGTGGCCGTCGCAGGTTCAATTCCAGGCCTGTCGGCCTTTCCAGCATGTCTTCCCCCTCTTTTTGTCATGTTGAGGTCAATCTTTCGAACCCACATGCGCAGAACACACTCTGGAGACGGGTAAAGTTAAAGGTGATTTATTAATACAGTGCAAACAGGTTTGTGCAGGGTGGTCCGGAACTGGTGCTCGTCTGTGTGGTTCTGGATCTTTGCCGGTGCGCTCATCAGAGCACGGAGAGGTGAACCGCTAGGATCCGGATCTGCAGGCTGGAACGAGGGCGTGAGTTTCTCTAGAGGGCGGACAGGTGAATGGAGGGAGATCTCAGACAGGTGCCGGAAGGGATCCGCTTGACCAGGGATCTGGTTCGTAGAAGTTTGGAGATTCTCAGGGCTTCACGGGACGACAATCTAGGAAAAGCAGCACAAAAGGTGGTTACTCGGAGACTAGGTGGTCGGAGGTGAGCTACAATGATAGTACCATCACAGGCTAACACTCTGGCACTGGAGTGTCGGCGGCTCCATCCTGATAAACCCCTCCAAACAAAGGTAAGTGGCAGCAGGTGTGCAGCTCCAGGTTCACGCCCTCCGGAAGGTCCCAGGATGCCCCCTGGTGGAGAAACTAGAGACCCCCCAACCAGCCTTCCCCAGATCCTAACAGTACCCCCCCCTCAATGACCGCCACCTGGCGGTCCAGCAGACCCAGAAGGGAGAGAGGAACGGTAGTCCGAAATCAGAGACGGGTCAACAATATAAGAGGCGGGAACCCATTGACGGTGCTCAGGGCCATAACCCTCCCAATCCACTAAGTATTGCCAACCCCTACCCCGCCTGCGGGAATCGACAATCTGGCGGACAGAGTAAACGGGGCCCCCTTCAAACTCTCGGGCGGGCGGAGGGGGTTCCGGTGGCGGGTGCAAGGAACTGGAAACAACGGGCTTGATTTGGGAAACATGAAAGGTGGGATGAACTCTGAGTGAAGAGGGTAGCTGCAGACGGACCGCTGATGGACTGATAACCGATTCGACTTTGTACGGCCCAATAAAACGGGGGGACAGCTTCTTAGACATGGATTTCAGCGGTATATCCTTGGTCGAGAGCCAAACCTGTTGACCGGGAGTATAGACAGGTGCAGGTTTCCGTCTGCGGTCAGCAAATCGGCGGTTCTGTTCCAGGGTGCGATTAAGGGCGGACACCGCAGTCTTCCAGATGGCCCTGCAGCGGCGGATGTGGTGTTGCACTGAGGTGACAGCAATGACCTTCTCTTCTGAAGGAAACAACGGAGGTTGGTAACCTAATGAGATTTCAAAAGGGGAGAGACCAGTAGCGGAGGAGACGTGAGAATTGTGAGCATACTCGACCCATGAAAGGTACTTGTTCCAGTCGATGGGGTTGGTCGATGTGAGGCATCTGAGCATAGCTTCCAGCTCCTGGTTCATGCGTTCAGTTTGGCCATTACTCTGTGGATGATAACCAGAGGACAAGGAAACCTTAGCCCCCAAGGCAGCACAAAAATGTTTCCATACCCGCGCTACGAACTGAGGTCCCCGGTCAGACAGTATCTCCTGCGGGATGCCATGTAGTCGAAAAACGTGCTTGACCAGGAGCTGAGCCGTCTGAAAGGCAGAAGGAAGTTTCTTTAAAGAGATCAGATGACAAGCCTTGGAGAACCGGTCAATAACTGCGAGGATGGTGGACATACCCCCCGAAACGGGTAGTCCTGTAACAAAATCCAGAGCAACGTGAGACCAGGGTCGTTTAGGGGTAGGAAGCGGTTGGAGCTGACCAGCCGGAAGTTGATGGGACGGTTTATTACGAGCACAGACGGAGCAGGCTAACACATACTCCTTAATGTCCTTGTAGCTCGACGGCCACCAGAATCGACGGGATATGAGCGAAATAGTTCTACTGACCCCTGGGTGGGCAGAGAACTTGGTAGAGTGCATCCAATTGATGAGTCTCGGTCTGACAGAAGTGGGTACATAAACCTTGTTGGGAGGACCGGTACCAGGACCGGGTTCAGACAATTGGGCTTGTTTTATCAGATCTTCAACCTCCCAAGTGACCGACGCGATGGAACAATTGGGGGGCAGAATGGGGGCCGGAGACCTGTCAGAATCGTCAGGGGAGTACAACCGGGAAAGCGCATCTGGTTTAGTATTTCTGGAGCCAGGGCGATAAGAAATGGATAGGTTAAACCGGGAGAAAAATAACGACCATCGTGACTGTCGGGGGTTAAGACGCCTAGCAGTTTTCAAATAGGCAAGAGTTTTGTGATCTGTCCAAACCAGTACAGGGTGCGTTGTGCCCTCCAGCCAATGTCTCCACTCCTCAAGAGCCAGTTTGATGGCGAGCAGCTCACGGTCTCCCACATCATAGTTTCTTTCAGCTGGAGACAATCTGCGGGAGTAAAAGGCACAGGGATGAGTCTTATGGTCAGAGTCTGAAAACTGTGAAAGGACGGCACCTACACCAGAATCTGAGGCGTCCACCTCAAGGACAAACTGTTTGGTGGGGTCAGGTTGGACGAGTATGGGTGCATTAGCAAATAACGACTTTAGCTTCGAAAAGGCGGCGTCTGCTTCGGGAGTCCAGGAGAAGGTGGTCTTGAGTGAGGTTAGAGAAGTTAACGGCAGGGCGGTTTGACTGTAATTTCTGATAAACCGCCTATAGAAATTTGCAAACCCGAGGAACCTTTGGAGCTGTTTCCTGGTTTCAGGAACCGGCCACTCTAGAACTGCTCTGATCTTGTCCTCTGATGGTCTGACCTGTCCACCCTCTAAGACATAACCAAGAAATGTAACAGATGGTTGATGAAACTCACATTTCTCAGCTTTGACGAACAGCCGGTTCTCCAGTAACCGCTGGAGAACAAGACGGACATGTTTCTGGTGTTCTGGAAGACTTTTAGAATAAATTAGAATGTCGTCAAGGTAGACAAAAACGAAAATGTTCAGAAAATCCCTCAGGACATCGTTTATCAGGGCTTGAAAACAGGATGGGGCATTTGATAAACCAAAAGGCATGACTAAATACTCGAAATGGCCTAATGGGGTCTTAAATGCAGTTTTCCACTCATCCCCATCCCGTATGCGTAGGAGGTGATAAGCATTTCTTAAATCCAGCTTAGTAAAGATGGTGGCTCCTTGAACAGGCTCGAACGCAGATGAAAGGAGGGGTAAATGGATATTTATTTTTAACTGTGATTTGATTGAGACCTCGGTAATCAATGCATGGTCTGAGAGACCCATCTTTCTTTTCAACAAAGAAAAACCCCGCCCCTAACGGGGAAGACGAGGTGCGGATTATCCCTGCATCAAGGGACTCCTTAATGTATTTTTCCATGGTTTCTCTCTCTGTCCGGGAAATATTGTACAAGCGACTGTTCGGCAGGGGAGCTCCGGGTAACAGGTCTATCACACAATCGTAGGGAGTGACAGTGCTTTTACCTTGCTGAAAACCGCGGCTAAATCGTGATACTCCACCGGAATAGCTGAGAGATCAGGTGGGTCTGCCTCCTGCTGGCCCTCCGGTGACGGACCTGGCGGCAAGGCTGAGCGGAGACAAGATGAGTGACAGTTAATGGACCAGGAAATTATGTGTCGTTCAGACCAGTCGATGTGGGGATTATGACATTCTAACCAGTCGAAGCCCAGGATGATAGCGGAACTGGCTGCGGGAAAAATAAAAAATGAAATCTTTTCATGGTGATTACCAGAGATCAGAAGATTCAGCGGGACAGTTTGGTGGGTTATCTGATGGAGTGCTCTGCCGTCCAGAGCTGAAACCTTCAAGGGGACCTTTAAAGGAACAGTTTCAATGGACAGTTGTTGCGCGAGGCTGGAATCCATTAAATTGCGCTCACAACCGGAATCAACCATAGCTGAAAGCGTTATGGATTGATCGTGAACAGAAAGAGTGATGAGTAATAGTAAACGAGGAGACTCTTCTTTAATTTGATGGTCCGCCAGCCTCCTCGCATCTACCAGCGGACCCTGGCTTTTACCTTTGTAGGACAGGAAGCGATGAAATGCCCCGCTGCGCCGCAATACAAACAGAGTTTGGCACTCATTCGTCTCTGCCTTTCTTCGGGGGAGAGGCGAGTGTGCCCGATCTGCATGGGCTCTGCTTCTGCCGCCGGCGGAACGACTGCAGTAGAAAGATTAGGTGATAAGCCCTCCACAGCCACTCTCACAGATGGATCTCTTTTACCTTTAGCCCGAGCGCGGGTTCTGTTATCCAAACGGATAGCCAAACTAATCAACTCCTCCAGGGTCTTGGGCTCGTCTAAAGTAGCTAGTAAGTCCTTTATGCTATCTTGGAGGGCGTTGTAGAAAGCACTTTTAAGTGCCGGAGGGTTCCACCCAGACGCCGCCGCTTTAATGCGGAAGTCAATGGCGAACTCGGCTACGGTTCGCTGACCCTGTTTAATTTCTAGCAGATCTCGGGAACTTAAAGTCTTGTCTGAGTCTTGGTTAAACGCTTGTTTAAATTCTTTCAAGAACTCCTCAAAGGTGCAATCATAAGTTGTGGATGAAGAAAACCTCGACTCTGCCCAGTCTAACGCCTGGCCTGATAAGTGGGAAATTATGAATGAGATCTTGGCTCCGTCATGGGAAAAACAGTGCGGGGAGTGATTAAATAATATTGTGCACTGGAAAAGAAATCCTCTGAACTTACTCCCGTCACCTGAGAATCTTTCCGGGTTAGGTGGCCGACACTCTGAAGACGTGGAATGGACTACGGCTGCTGCGGTACTGGGACCGGGTGGGGGAACTGGTACAGGTTCTGGAGACTGCTGACGGGATGACTGTAAAAAGCTTGCGATTTCATCAAGACGGTTATTTGCCTCGATCTGGCGTTTATTTAGTTCTCGTAAGGCAGAATCGTGGCTTTGAATTAGGGAATGTTGTTCCGCTAAGCTTCTTCGGAGTGCGTCTGCTGGGGTTTGTTGTTGGCCAGAGTGTTCTGTCATGTTGAGGTCAATCTTTCGAACCCACATGCGCAGAACACACTCTGGAGACGGGTAAAGTTAAAGGTGATTTATTAATACAGTGCAAACAGGTTTGTGCAGGGTGGTCCGGAACTGGTGCTCGTCTGTGTGGTTCTGGATCTTTGCCGGTGCGCTCATCAGAGCACGGAGAGGTGAACCGCTAGGATCCGGATCTGCAGGCTGGAACGAGGGCGTGAGTTTCTCTAGAGGGCGGACAGGTGAATGGAGGGAGATCTCAGACAGGTGCCGGAAGGGATCCGCTTGACCAGGGATCTGGTTCGTAGAAGTTTGGAGATTCTCAGGGCTTCACGGGACGACAATCTAGGAAAAGCAGCACAAAAGGTGGTTACTCGGAGACTAGGTGGTCGGAGGTGAGCTACAATGATAGTACCATCACAGGCTAACACTCTGGCACTGGAGTGTCGGCGGCTCCATCCTGATAAACCCCTCCAAACAAAGGTAAGTGGCAGCAGGTGTGCAGCTCCAGGTTCACGCCCTCCGGAAGGTCCCAGGATGCCCCCTGGTGGAGAAACTAGAGACCCCCCAACCAGCCTTCCCCAGATCCTAACACTTTTATTACCCACTTTCCTGTCTAACTACTCTCAAATAAAGGCTGTTTGAGCCAAAAAACTTTAAAAAATATATCCTTTATTAGTTTACTTCTTTATTTAAAGAAAAATAAATGATTAACTTTACTTTGCTCAGGTGTAAAAGCCCATCTGAACTCTGGTGCTGCAAACAAACCAGCTCTGTTCTGCCTGAAAACTTGGAGCTTTATTTTCAAGTGAACCTTGTTGTGATCCGGTTACGGTTGAAATGGAACTGGACCATCAAGAGAAGAAGTGATGATGTGTCCTAAATGTAGTAATTTCCAGACATATATGATACCTAAAAATGTTTAAGTTCTCTCTCTACATTTGTCTCATGACCACTGAACAACTTGCTGTCTGGCTCGATGCCTCATGAGGAGCTCTTAGCCTTGTGACATCGCTGTAGCACAACCAGCTCATCATGTTGTCCTGGCAATTCTTGTGAAAGTAAAGCAAACCAAATGAAATTATGAATTTTTCTTTATTGACCACCCAATCAAAATATGTCCTCCACTCTATTCTAGAGTGAAAATCTCTTTGACTGCCTGTTCATTCATGCTCTTTGTTGAGAATTGTTGATCTTTGTCCCACCACAGGGTCTTATTTTATTTTTAAGGGAACATTTTATAATTCATTGTTGTCATGGATGTTCTTTAAACAGAACATATTGCTGGATGTTTGGTGAAGTTCAACACTTTCTTTTGGCTGCCAATGAATTTCTGTCAGTTTAGGCAGAATGATGCAAGATTTACAGTTTTCTCTTAAATATGTTTTCTTGGAAGCCAGGTTTGTGGTGTGTTGTGAAACACCTTTTCTCTTATTTTGTGAACATGGAGCATGATTGGGTGCCTACTAGTTTGACTGCCTCCCTGTGCAATTCCACTTTAATCAAATCAAGTGGAGTCATGGTCTGACAGTTCTCTGTCAATAACAAACTATCTCCAAAGTTAGGCTACACTCAGCCAACACACTACTCATTTAAAGAGCCCCAAGTGCAGATCAAATCCAAAGTTGAAGAATTTCTGCAAAAATAAAACAAAAAAACATTTCTTAATTTATTTTACAGTGTATATATCTTGTTAGCTTTTTTCAGCATTATTATGGCTGTAGGTTTAATCTGCCTTTATAATTTTAGTCAAATAATCTATATAATAATAGGAAAAATGAATGTTTACCATGATATTTATCTTTGTGTTTTCATTATGTTTCTTACTGCACTATACAATTTCACTAACTTACACAATGTTTATCCTCAGTACATATTTGAATATAGTAAGTTTTCCCCCCGTGGGAATGTTGGAGTGGGAATCCCTTTTGATCTCCAGCCATGATACTTTTTCTCCTACTTTTTCTAGATTACTTTCAATTTTAAATATTTTTGCGCCTATTCTGAGATTTTTTTAAAATACAATATTAACATGTGAGAACAGTGTTTTCTGACTTGTGTGTAGTGACAGAAACACGTTGTGATAATGCATCCCTTTAAGAATTTTAGAACTTGATGAAGGCTTATTTGCATTTAGAAACTAGAATGTAATCATAAACATGAATATGGCTAGATTACTGGTCCCCATCTGATGTCAGTCAGTGTTTCCCAATTTCAGCAAACCCGATTACAGGACATCAGGAGATGAAGAGCCTTGCTGTAGGATGTTGTTTAATTTGCTAAGGCTCTTGATAATTTTGTTTTGTCACCATCAGAACTATTGTTCAGTTTCCACTGACTGGAGTTTCAGGGTTAAGGATAGGGTTAGGATCAGCCAACACACTGACCCTAACCCTACTGACTGACTTTCACTCCAGTCAGTGGAGAACAATATCAATGGTCCTGAATGGAAATAGAAAAATTGAGGCGAGGAAAGTTAGACAATTTAAGAAAGTTTTTAGTACTCCATTTCTAAACCAATCCTGATTCCAATCTCACCAAATAACTGAGTTTTTGATTCTTTAAATGTCTCATGAATAGAAACAGAAATAGTTTTACTGTTCTGTATATGAGCAGCAAGTTAAAGGTAAACAAAGGCACACATGTTCAAGATTAGATAAAAAGTACAAGAAAAAAAAGCAAGACTGAACTGTAAGGGTAAATATACTAACTATCTATCTATCTATCTATCTATCTATCTATCTATCTATCTATCTATCTATCTATCTGTCTGTCTGTCTGTCTGTCTGTCTGTCTGTCTGTCCGTCCGTCCGTCCGTCCGTCCGTCCGTCCGTCCGTCCGTCCGTCCGTCCGTCCGTCCGTCCGTCCGTCCGTCCGTCCGTCCGTCCGTCCGTCCGTCCGTCCGTCCGTCCATCTTTCTATAATCCAATATATGCAGTAATATGCATACTCTGATGTGCTTTTGCTCAACTTTGTTATCAAATTCATGTCAAAATTGGAAACATTTACTTTTTTAAGTTTGTAAATCTTTCTAAGAAAAACTCAACAAATAATAAATCTGAGCGACATTTTCTTTCTCATAAAAAGCAGCATTTGCATCAACAAAGCCTGAAAGTCTATTGAATAATAAAAACGATTCTTTCATGAAGGCCTATCCTCTGTCCTTCCCCTCAGAGTTTGGTTCTATCGGTGGCTGCAACCTGGCTTGAGAAGGAGAAGAAGGATCTGGTTGTAGCCAAGGAGGCCTACATGGCTGAGAACTGTCCTGCACCAAACCTCAGTGGAGACCAGGCCACCCTCATGGTGAGAGACCCTCAGCTTCACAACACAACGCTCTGATAGAGACCCTCTATCAGTATCTCTGTGTGTTCCATCAGTTCATTAATGAGACTAGCAAAGACTGGTGTCCATTAGTCTTGGTCAAGAAAGGTTTCATTTAGTTTTGCTCAGTTACTTATTTACATTTCATCTATTCATCTTTTAAAACGTAACTTAAAACTAATCACTATCTGCTTTCTAATATCAATAAGTAACCATCACTTCTCAATTAAAACAAGGAAACCTGCAAAAAGTTACACGCTGTCATCGACAAAGTGGATGAAGAGAGATATGACTTGGAGGCCAAAGTTGGCAAGGCTGATAAAGAGGTAGATCTTCTGAAGATTTTATCGTACACTTTCATTGATCTCATCATGATGTTGGAATGAAAACCATCAAGCACATCTGTTTGGAAGCATGCTGTTAGAAGACAACAGGACACTGGTCTTTAGTTTCAGTTCGATACTGCTCCGTTGCTCCCAGATTGAGGACCTGAAGATCAAAGTGGTGGATCTGGCTGGAGTGAAGAAGCCCGCCCTGAAGAAGGTGCGTATGTCCGCCGACGCCATGCTGAAGGCTCTGCTGGGCTCCAAACACACGGTCAACCTGGACCTGAGGGCCAACCTGAAGCAGGTCAAGAAGGAGACCAAAGAGGAGGTGAGAATTTTGTCAAAGGAAGCTTGGACCAACTGTTGTTGCGTTTTGCTAACAGTTGACTGCGTGTGTTGGTGTGTGTGTGTGTGTGTGTGTGTGCTTCAGCCCACAGAGGCAGTGGGTGACTGGCGTAAGAACATTGAGGACAAAGCTGACAGGAAGAAGATGTTTGAGAGCGCTTAAAGAACTGAACTCTACACCTTCAGTTGCTCTGGGCTGTTTACACGCTTCTGAAATGTCTTACATTCTTTATCAAATCATCTTTTGTTTCATAAACGAGTGTGTTTCAGCCTGCTTTTGTTATTGTACATTTGTATAGTGCATTAAGCAGCATTAGCTAGAATGGTTGACCGTCCTCTGGATGGTGGGTTATTCAAGCCACAACATTTTTAGGCAACAAGCATCCTCGTCTAAGACACCAAACCCAATACTGTCCCTCATGTGTTCCTTACTTATCAATGTGAGATTTTAAAAAATAAATTGAATGCAATAGTTTAGATGAGTAAAGATGCCTTTGTTTTACAATTCCAACTAGCTTTTTTATGTCAACATGTTCTGTTTCATACATAATAACTTATATTTAAACTCAGTGAGAGACAACACTGTAAAACAGATGCATTGGCTACATTAGGACCCGTGGCAAGGTTTACCAAACTTACCTAATTTTTCTGTACACCAGTCTAATGCATTAAATGTGTGCCTTTGTATTTACGGTTCAGTGAAAGCCAACATTTTATTGTTGCAGAATGTTAGGCATGTTTATTTGGTAGAACACTCAATTATCAATTTCCTACAACTTTCAACAAAAATCCAGCACTTTCTGTTTGCTCATAGCTAACCACGATACAAAATGAGACCCTAACCCTCAACCTGGTAAAATTGTGTAGCGGCTACAGCTTTATTAGTCTAGTTCACTGTAATGTTTAAATACCAGAATCAAACTGCTGTCAAAGTGCAGATGTCGGTCATAATTACCTTTTATCCTCAGTATTTTACCATGATATCAAATATAGAAAAGAATAAAAAATAGAACGTCCACAACAGTACAAGATTCCATGTCCTCTATCATTATTTCTTTCTTACTGTTCCAGCATTGAAAAGCAAGCATTTAACTGTGAAAGAAATGTAAGCTAACTCTAGTCATGCTACAAATCTTTTATTGATTTAGCGTTTATTAGGAGATGAAAGTTGCTTCCTGACTTTCTGTCATAACTTAAAATGTTTTTCAGTGTAGAGTTACTTCAGCGACCCTGTCAACCACACAGGGTCAGCAGAGGGCTACCCACTGCAGGACGCTGTCTAGTCCTCCATCAGAACTCTGCAAATCTGTGAAACTGGAAAAGTATCAAGGTCATGTCATCATTCTTTAAGTAAAATGCACTAACACTACATCATGTCATCTCCAGCCATGTAATGAAAAAGTAAATTCAGTGCAGTCATACACACATTCCAGCTGGTCCTGATCTGTACTTACTTCATTCAACAAAAGGTAAGAAGTGTTGACTGTTTTGTTTTGTTCAACTTCTTTTTCCTGCTTGACACTTCTTTTCTTATTTAGTGTTTTTCTGTTTGTTTTCAGGTGCAGTAAAGCCAACATGAAAGCAGCCTCTAGACATCAGGTAAGCTATTTTCTTTTTATATTAAGTTCATATGCATAAATCTCAAGACCCTGTTTATATAATCTTTATGGAAATTCCGAACTTGCAATTTTCACTGGCCTTCTCTGTCTGGGAGGAAGAATGAGTGGCGACTCTTCTGGTTCCAGAATAAAACTTTTAATTTGACATAATATATAAATCAGTAATATATTAGAGGGGGACGCTATGAGCCAGTCAAGTCCAAATCACCAAGTAAAAGTGAGGAATCACATGTATTATTGATTATTGATAGCCAGTGAAACTGGAAACATTTTCTCTGGTAATGTAACAAAATCAGACTAATTTGGGAATGCAACAGTTGAAACAAATGTTTCAGATATTTTCAGATATTTTGCAGTCTATATTCAACATTGTGGAGACTGGTCTTTCAAACAAGTAATGTGATGTAAAACAATGATTTTGACCTTACACAACATTTTACAGGACTTGTTATTAAGGTTAAAGTCAAAGACAGGCCTCTGTGTTCATAGCTTAACTTTTGCTTTGTGCAACCTAATGACTGTTTAAAGGGTTTGACGAGAAAAAAAGTGTTGGCATGGACTGCTGTGAAAACTGTGAGATTGGAATTTTAACACATGGTGGTGGAAAATTACTACAAGTTAACATCTGCTGATCATGTTATATGAAATGCCTGTGAACTCTCACCAAAAGAACTATTTGGGTTAGATGTACAAGGCTGGGAGTTGTTTTCTACAGCTGCATCAGAACCAGACAGTCTCGCACCTTGTTTTGAATTCCTTATCCTTGGTATAAAACTCATGTGTTGTCTCTGCCTGGCAGAGCTTTTCATCCACACCTTCTTCATTATTGATTGTCCTACAAGCTCTCTGTATTGTGTACAATATATGAATAAACCTGATTGAGTGACTTCACCTGACAGTGCTTGGTAAAATAGTTTTTTCCACAACAATTTGGTGCCGTGACCCGGATCCCTTGACTGGACATCCGAGGACGTCGACAAACAGCGTTTGGCCAACTTGGACTAGACTCCAGCCTCAAACCTCGTTTAGGATTTGAGAGAGAAGAGGGCTGTTGGTCGGTTCCACGACTCCAGTGCTGGGATCAACGAACTCAAAACCACTGTTATCAGGTGGGATACTCAACTCATGCTAACAAATTAACTTTGCAAATTCTAAATGATAAAATCTGAAATAGTAAAGGATCTTTTCACCCTGGGGTATAGAGATTGACGGTATTAAAAGGAAAAGTCGGGTTAAAGTCCCAGGAAAATAAATAAATAAATAAATAAAAATTTAATTAAAGAAAAAATTTAATAAACACTTAAAACACTTAAACAACACAATATAACTCCAAGTAAATCAAACTTCTGTGAAATCAAACTGTCCACTTAGGAAGCAACACTGATTGACAATCAATTTCACCTGCTGTTGTGCAAATGGAATAGACAACAGGTGGAAATTATTGGCAATTAGCAAGACACACTCAATAAAGGAGTGGTTCTGCAGTTGGGACCACAGACCACTTCTCAGTACCTATGCTGTCTGGCTGATGTTTTGGTCAGTTTTGAATGTTGGTGGTGGTAGCATGAGACGGACTCCACAACCCACACAAGTGGCTCAGGTAGTGCAGCTCATCCAGGATGGCACATCAATGCGAGCTGTGGCAAGAAGGTTTGCTGTGTCTGTCAGCATAGTGTCCAGAGGCTGGAGGCGCTACCAGGAGACAGGCCAGTACACCAGGAGACGTGGAGGAGGCCGTAGGAGGGCAACAACCCAGCAGCAGGACCGCTACCTCTGCCTTTGTGCAAGAAGGAACAGGAGAAGCACTGCCAGAGCCCTGCAAAATGACCTCCAGCAGGCCACAAATGTGCATGTGTCTGCACAAACAGTTAGAAACCGACTCCATGAGGATGGTATGAGGGCCTGACGTCCACAGATGGGGGTTGTGCTCACAGCCCAACACCGTGCAGGACGCTTGGCATTTGCCAGAGAACACCAGGATTGGCAAATTCGCCACTCGCGCCTTGTGCTCTTCACAGATGAAAGCAGGTTCACACTGAGCACATGTGACAGATGTGACAGAGTCTGGAGACGCCGTGGAGAGCGGTCTGCTGCCTGCAACATCCTTCAGCATGACCGGTTTGGCGGTGGGTCAGTAATGGTGTGGGGTGGCATTTCTTTGGAGGGCCGCACAGCCCTCCATGTGCTCACCAGAGGTAGCCTGACTGCCATTAGGTACCGAGATGAGATCCTCAGACCCCTTGTGAGACCATATGCTGGTGCGGTTGGCCCTGGGTTCCTCCTAATGCAGGACAATGCTAGACCTCATGTGGCTGGAGTGTGTCAGCAGTTCCTGCAAGATGAAGGCTTTGAAGCTATGGACTGGCCAGCCCGTTCCCCAGACCTGAATCCCATTGAGCACATCTGGGACATCATGTCTCGCTCCATCCACCAACGTCACGTTGCACCACAGACTGTCCAGGAGTTGGCGGATGCTTTAGTCCAGGTCTGGGAGGAGATCCCTCAGGAGACCATCCGCCACTTCATCAGGAGCATGCCCAGGTGTTGTAGGGAGGTCATACAGGCACGTGGAGGCCACACACAATACTGAGCCTCATTTTGACTTGTTTTAAGGACATTACATTAAAGTTGGATCAGCGTGTAGTGTTATTTCACTTTAATTTTGTGTGTGGCTCCAAATCCAGGCCTCCATTGGTTAATACATTTGATTTCCATTGATAATTTTTGTGTGATTTTGTTGTCAGCACATTCAACTTTGTACAGAACAAAGTATTCAATGAGAATATTTCTTTCATTCAGATCTAGGATGTGTTATTTGAGTGTTCCCTTTATTTTTTTTGAGCAGTGTATATATATAAATAAAAGGGTGGGTTAGAGTCCCAAACCAGGTTAAAGTCCCACAGAGAAAAGGAACCTCTGGTTTCTAGGTTAGAGTCTTAGTGAAAGTCCTTATCGGTAAATAAGGCAGGTATTTTCTTGAGTTTTGATTTTCTAAATTGAAGGCACCAAACCTTTAGAGAGTCCTAAAGACCTTCATCAGAAATAAAGGCCCCTCTTAAAGGAGTAAGAGGCAGAGCGACCACAAAGCTGATTTGTTGGATTTTGCAAAGACGTTTGCAGTCTAAAGAAGAAATCCCACCCAATTCAAGAAGAATGGGTCTAAGTGGTTCCAGAACGCAGTCTCCTCCTCAGGGTGAATTGTTTGATTATATGATAATGAAATATTGAAAAAAAAAAGCAGAGGACAACAAGTAAAGAATAAAAATTCTGAACATAAATCTTTTGTGGATAAATTACAGGCCTTAATATGTTTAAAAATGTGTTTGTTTGTCTTTTTGTGTATTTGAATAAACAAAATGATTTTATTTCTTAAAAGGATCAATCAATCAATCAATTAATTTTATTTATAAGGGACCCTTTCTTACTAAAAGCAGCTCAAAGCTGTACAACCAATTAGCCCTCAGGTTTCTCTGACAAACCAGGAGCCATAATACTGGATGGATAGTAAATGACTAAAACTATATGATCAAGCAAAAGGTTAAAATGAGATTCATAAATACATATGTATAGAAAAAATGAGGAAAACAACAAAACAAGCCCTAATCGATTTCTACTTGCTTCTTCTCTTTCCTTCTGTCTAAGCCTCACTGCAGTGCATCTGACCTCTGACCTCAACTCCTCAAACCTGGACCAGATGCTGTCCCTTCTACAAAACCAGTTAATGAAAGTGACCGAGAAGATGCAGAGAATCAAGAAGATGAAGAAGACAAAGAAGACCTCCATCGCCTCCAGACACTGAAGTGTCTGTTGATTCTATTTTTTTTGACACCAAAGAACTGATGGAACATTTACATTCAGGGGATCACAACAACCTCCGCTGGTCTGGTGTTCAGTATCAGCGTAGAGAGAGAAAAGCTAAACAAAGCTTCAGAGCTGTGAGAGAAGAAGACTCTGAACTGTTTGACGCTTGTTTCATCTGTGGACAACATGGACATTGACTGAGGGACGATCTGGACAACCCAAACATCCAACACCAGAACCAGTTGGACTGACAGGAAGCCGGAGGAGAGAGACGGGGGAGGATTTCGCTGCAGCGACGCCGACACCAAGAGGAAGGGGAGAGGAACGAAAAGAGACATTTAAGATAAGTTATAAACATACAGCTATAACACACACACACACACACACACACACGCACACACACACACACACACACACACACACACCGCCACTGCAACGAAGACAGCTTGCTACTTACCCTGTTGACATTTAGAAATTCTTTAGAGAGAAAAGAATGACTTAAAGAAGAATGACTGTTAACTCTGAGTCCTGAACAGAAGGACCAATACTAAAGATCCTTTAATGGTCCACGAGCCATAGATTGAGAAACTGTGAAGGGAAGCTGCAATTACTTTAGTTCTGCAATGAAATAGCAAAATTATGCCATTGAAATATAACAAGTAAAACAGGTTAGAGAACATTCTACGAAAAAAATGGTTTTGAAATAAAAGTTTTAAAATAATAACTAAATAATTAAAAAAGTTGATATAAAGGCTCATCCTGTTGATCTCACTCCAATTATTGGAAGAAGATCTCAGATCAGTTTCCTTTGGTTTGTAGTCACTCCCAGGCTTTCAGGTAATCACTTCCTTTTGCTACTGAACTAAAAGCTTCTCTACCCTCCTAATGCCATTTCCATAACTGTCTACTGCAGCTTCATCAGTAGAGCTTTTGCTTCAGTGGGTGATGGATGTTGAGCCTTATTGTTCTCCTGGTATGGATTAGCCTAGCTCGCCTGGCTGACTGTGGTGTAACAATTGCTTCCGTCCTGCTTGTCTCTGACGGAGGCAACCTGATAGCGAAGTGATTTCCTGCAGCAGAAATTTATGAGGTTCTGCAGAGAGTTGCAGCGGTATTTCTGGATCCTGCCGGCCCATTGGTCTGAAGTGGCGCTGCTACCATAAAGAGGTCTGGCTTTCCAGCTGAGGTGGCACTTCACACCATATATACATTTATTGTTTGGGACTTGGCAGTATCTCCCTCTTCTTCTGCTGCAGCTCCTTGTCCTCATCACTCCTGCAGCTTGCTCCATTCACTCTGCCAGGAAGCAGCAGTGAGAGGCACCTTTAGATTTGCTTTACAGGTAGGACAACAGAGGATCCTGAAAATGCATTTGACTGAATATTTTTTTAAATTGTTGAACAATGCATGACACTTTGATACATGGTGAAAAGTGCCAGATACTGAGAAAACGTTCAGCTTCCATTCACATAGAGACTTTTGGTCAGGATGAGCTAATTTAAAGTTTATTGCTTTATGTCAAATAAAATCATTGCATTTTATTCTCATTGCAACAATTTTTATTCTTGATTGAAGTATTCCTTTTGATTCCTGCTTGGCGTTAAGTTTAGTAAGCCTGCTTCTGGACCCGGTTGGTGTCAGTAACTGTATTGACCTTAAGATGTTTGAATCACTTGAACTGCTGCGACTCGCTGCTGTGAGCCACATTTTTGTCCAGTACTGGTGTCTATTTGTGCTCGGCCCTTCGGCTCACTGTTGCCAGTTCAGGCTCAGGTGATATGTCTTCCATAAGGCCAGCTGTTTAGCACAGTGACTGAGGCATCTGGACCCACCCAGCTAAAACTGGCTGCTTTGGGAGCCTGATTGTATTTATTCTAAAACATGTTCTCTTTCCTGCAGAGAGATAGTTTGTGTGCCTAAAACTGTTTTCTCTGTCTGAACAGGGTGTGAAGATCAAGCACAGCCAAATGTCTGAGTAAGTATTAATATCCAGATGCTTCTGTTGATATTTTATGTTATCCCAGGATCATTCAGATTTTAATTCTCTAAATAAATCCAATGCCTCAAAATCTGATTTCTTTCTTTATCAAAACTCAAGAACAGTTTTCATAAAGGTTCTTTGACTGCTTCGATTTCAGTTTATAGTACATATCTTCCCCAACCTTCCTTAAAACGTGTCATTTGTTAACTTAAGATTGCTGATTGATGTACCGGCATATATAATTGATTGATTGATTGATTGGTAAATACATATACCAACCAATATGGTGCCTATTGGTGGGATTCCTTTTCAGCCTTAGCTGTATGGCAGGCTGTCTTAACATAAAATTGTTTTCTTTTCTGACTATCTGTGATCATTTTCTAGATATCAACAAATTCTTCAGTTACATTTTGACTGTCTGAAATGATCATTTAAGACATCCGCATGACTAAGAATCTAACTTGACTTAAGAATAATTCAGGATATCTTCAGTTAGTTGAAGATATCTCTAATGATGTGACCGGGTCACACATCCCTATGATTCAAGATTTCCCAAATGCAATTAAGATTTATCAAAATGAGAATTTTAGATATCTGAATTTAAAACTGCATGACCCCTTGAGCTGCCCAAACAGTTGCCTGCAGAATTGTGTGTGCCCAGCAACAAAATTGCAAGAAAATGCAACAATTTAAAATTTCAGCACTACAGGATACGAGGAAAACTCGAGGAGAATTTATACACACACTGCACTTAAAAATAGCTATGAAAAACTAAATTGCTCCTGGTAACCTACTTCCAAGCTGAAAATGATACATTTTATTTTATTTTATTTTTCATTGTTTCAAACTGATTTTAAAATGCTGCATAAATCTGGGATACTATGATTTTACAGAATAATTATTCAAGATATCATTTATATAATCTTGACTGGTCAGGATACAGATTCAAGATATCTCTGATTCATTTGGAGATCTCCTAACAGGAATGTTGAGTAGTCAAAACAATTCTAGATATCTCTAAATTAGTTCTGCATTATTATTAATATTATTAATTTTTTTGATTCTGCCATTTAAAGCCCCTTAGCTGTCATGACAACAACACAGACACATTGACTTAAATATAAGTGAGGGTGACACTTAAAGGGTGAATTTTACAAACCTACATGTCTCTTATCTAAAAATGCATTTACAATATATTTACCTGGAATTATGACAGAACAAAAAATGAGACGTTCAAATTTACTTTATGACTAATCATAATTTAAATGTTATCTGACATATATGTTTCAGCAATTCATTATAGATATTTTGAATAGAAACCTCTACAACTTAAATTAAAATCTGATATCATTTATACAAGTGAGAATAAGAGTAAAGATATCTTAGAGAGGTATTTTGTCTTGTTAAAATATAATTAGAAACATCTTTATTAACTAATATGTCAAGTGGTAAGCTATCTATAATGTAAGTGGGGTGAAGCCTATTTTATGTAAAACCAGTTGCCAGTTGTTCCTGCTGCTAGCAACTTTGGATTCTTGCTGATTCATTTCTCTTTACATGCTTGTAAATTTTTGATTCTTGGTTTTTAAAATGTACAACCTCTGTTTAAACGTTCTGATGGGTGATTTTGTCATTGTAGGTAAAATTTAACTGCTAAATGAAACTCAAAGTAATGTTTTACATAATAATACTGTATTATTAGACATAAACAATCCATTTAGTTGCAAATGTAACACCCCCCCTAAACTTGCAGTTTCGTCTGTGTGTCAGGTTTTCTGCTAATCACAATAAGAAACTGAACTAAGACAATAAAAGTTCTTAGGATTTTCAAGAGCAGTTTAGATGGAACCTGTTCTGTACATTTCTGTTAACCACACTGTAAAAGACCAAAGACCTAGCTGTCTCCTGTCACTGTGTTGCTGTAGTGGCTGGCATATAGTTTAGTATGTAATATCAACTGACAATATCTTCAAAAAATAAAATATAATAGTAACTGATATCTCATTGATTGTTTGTCCTCTCCTTACAGGGGAAAGAAAATGTCATCGAGCCGCAGGCATCAACTGAAGGTCTGAATTTAACTTTGCTCTATTTTTGTATTGAGAAAAAAAAATTGTTAGGACAGTTCCTTTCACTAATTCAGATCTGTTTCTACAGAGCCTGATGCTGCAGATTGCTACCAAATGGCTCGAGGAGGAGAAGAAATCAATTGCAGCTGCAAAAGAGGCCTACCTTGCTGAAAACTGCCCACTGCCTGACCTCAGCGGAGACACAGCTGCCCTCACGGTGAGAGCGAAACACACTGAATCCAGAGAGGTTCCTTCTGACACTTAGTCTAACACAGGGACTGCATCTTAAAAAAGGGATTTATCCCAGGTAATAGACAGCAGGTCTCCACATAATGAGGACATTTCTGGCTATGTTTGGAAAGGAAACTTAGAACTTATTTGATCATTTTTTCAAATGAAATTTTTTTTCTAATTTTATGTTTTTAAAGCTTAAACATTGAACTTCCCTGTGTCCCCAAATAGTAAAAATATGTTTCAGAAAATTTTAATCTGGAACTTCACTTCACTTGAAGCAAAGAGTAGATCTTTGAACAAGATGTTAAAGATCACCTCAAACATTTATGGAAATAACCAAAGGGGCTTGAATCATACGCCAAGATAGTAAGTGGAGAGCAGAAAACTGAACAGGGCAGCGCTTATATTTAGGACAATAGATGCTGATCTGATTTAGTGTCAGGATCTGTTCCTTAGCTGTGTTTATTTTGAGTTTCTGTGTCTCTTAGTCTCCGTGTTGTACTGTCTCCCCTTGATTGTTCCCAGGTGTTTCTTGTCTCCTTGATTACCCTCTGTGTATTTAACCCCACCTGTGTTTTTTGTTCCTCATCGTGTTTGTCCAGTACCTGTTGTCACTATCTGCGAGCTTCTGCATCCGCTCCTTTGTGCTGCCTGCACTGTTAGACCTTTTATTGTAATTTTACAGTAACTTACTGGCAACACTGTTGCCAGCAAGTTACTGTAATTACCATTCTACAGTACCCTTACTGGCAACAGTGTTGCCAGTAAGTTACTGTAATTACCATTCTACAGTACCTTTACTGTTATGATATTTCACAGTTAATTTTTACTGAGTGTGCTTTACAGTTATAACTGCATTACTGTAAATGTAGTTTCTAGTATAATACAGTAATTGTATTTTATAGTAAAGCTGGTCTACTGTAAACTTGTTTCACAACATAATGTCAGAGTTTTACTGTAAATTAAATTTTACATTTCTTTAAGATAAGAATACTTTACCATAAACCAAAAAATTTCATAAAAGAAATTTTAGTCCAAGTACTGTGAATAACAGGTATTTATTTTCAGCAGATTTGTAGAAATAAAATCCATTTACATATTCGCAATGTCATAAAGAACAATGTCACAATATAATATAATGTGCTGTAAAACAACAAAACCATAGAACACATTTCCTACATCAGAAGAACTTTTATTCCATTCGTCAAACAAAATCAGTGGGATCCATCTTGTGGAAGCTGAACTGTAAAGAATAAGACAGACAATGTGGGAGGTCATGAGATGGTCAGGAAGTTATCTACATTTTCAAATCAACAGAAAGGCTGACAAATTAAGCTGAAGTGACAATGTTCACATGCATAAAATCTTTGTCATAAAGCAGCATTAAGTTGATAAATTGTTTAAAAAAAAATCAATTGGACTGAAGTGATAATAGAAGCTGCATAAAGAATGAGCAGGACTGGCTTCACTTCAGGTTTTTGGACTGTTTATGGCAAAAGCAGTCAGTCTTCAGTAATTCAAAAGATTGCGTACTACAAATGTCCCCAAGGGGACGATGAAGTACAACAATCTTTTTAGTCATTTTGTTGGTGCTGACGGATTACTGCAAAGGTGTGCCTAATAAACTGAAAACTGCATAGTATAAAAATACACCACACTTAAACGACTACACACTTATACATTTCTGTGATTTATTAAGAGATGCAGCGACATCCACTTTTTACCACGGACACAGAAAAGATGCAGGCTACTCTAAAGGGCTATTGTGTAGGAATCACATGCCATTTATAAATAATCATTAAAATCAGATTAAAAAGGCTAAAGTAAAGTCAGAGCATGCAAGATAGGAGGAAAAGACAACAAAATAATAAACATTTACATTTGGTAAAATACTTACCTAGTTGGAAGTCCTCCATTCAAATTCAGCAAGTCGTTGGAAGAAGGTGGTGATCTGGGAGTTGACACTGACTACTTTCCTCTTGACAAGACTTCCCGTCTTGCGGCTTGTACCGACTTTGGCTGTGCATTTGGTACCAACATCTGGATTGATCCTCACAAAGAATCTTTTAACAGAAATAAAATATATTAATTGTATTTTTTAATGAAGACGTACAATACAGCAATCAGCTATGGTTCTTCATCATCAGTCAAACTGTCATTAAATTTAATTCATAAATGGCTTGGTGTAGAGTACTTGCCATTGTATCATCTCCAGCGTGGTGGATGCTGACTCCTGATACTCCAGATTGAAGACAGAATATGACCCAAGAAAGACAGCAAGGACGCTGGCAAAGTCATGTAGTTGCTCAGGCTGGAAAAATACCTTCTCCTCCATACTGACCATCCACCGGGTTGCAGACATCAAGCTATTTCCTAAAATAGACAAACCCTTGTCAGGCTAACGCTAGTGAGCCTGACAACTCACTAGTGAGTACTTTTACTCACTAACGCTAGTGAGTAAAAGTACAGACTACCATAACAATTACATACATTGCTACGAAAAAATTATAGTGATAGAAAATATTCCTCTTACCAAGCATGATTACCCTTGGTGTAGTGGGTAAGGTCATTTCCATTTCAACAGACATCTTGGTGGAAGATACCTTTAAAACATAAAAGGAATACTCTCTTAAATATGAATTACTGGTAGTAATTTATATTTAAAGGGCCAGTTCACCCAGATTACAACAGGTTTTTGAGAACCTCATCCCGGAGACTAGACTAGATTTTACCCCTACATCCTGCTACCACTCTGAAACAGCGGATGTGAATGACAGTTTGTGGGGCTAAATGTATTTTTTAAAGCATTACATTCCACAAGTGTTCAGTCTGACTTCTGCAATGGCTGTGGCTCCTGTGCATGTGGGACCTGAATGCAGAAAATGTTCTGAAGGAAGCAGGACATTGCTCTATTCCACATGCAAACCGATAATTAGCTGTGTGTTGATGTTTCTTCACATGACTACAAAATTCTGTAAATTCTGAAGTACAAATGCTGCAGAATTTACACCTGTACATAGTTGCACCTGTTAGTACTGACTTAACTTTAAATTTGCAGGAGCATGGTTTAAACATGTGAACAGTCCTTATGTGTAACCAGGGTTGGAAATTAACTTTTTTGTCCACCTGCCACTGTGGCTGAACAAACTCAAAAAATAACAGAAACTACTTTAATGTTTTTCACCTTTGTCCTCATTTACAGACTCTTATACACTATGTTGGAGATGTAATGATAATTTAGCAGGCTAACCAGCTGTAGCAAGCTCAAAGTTATAGGTTAGGTTAGCTGCTCCTCTACATTTCCAGACTATTTTGTGGCTTCAAATATATTTGAAGAGCTTTTTACCTGTTGTCTTGTCTTTTGAAGAGATGAAGCTATGTTAGCAGTCAGCAGGACAGAACTGCACAGCCACTTGGAGGGAAAAAGCTTGGGAGTTAAAACAAAAAAAGTCATCTGAAGAAAAGAAAAAAAAAGAACAATGTTAGAAATTCATCCTTGCTGACCTACGTAGCTAATCTGCACTTTTAACATTTGCAAGATCATGGTTTAAACAAATGAACAGTCATTAGATGTAAAAAAAAAAAAGAGAAGGGGGGGAGGATCAATTATCAGTTAAGGTTATATTGTTCAACAAAGGATGTAGCAACAATGCTAACAGACACTCAGCACTGAGCTCATCTCAACCCAAAGCCGCCCGAGGAAGATTAAGCGGCAAAAGTCAAGCTAAAACCTTCAACGGTAAAATTAGCACCTTAGCTAACGTTAATTCCGAACCAGCTCAAAAAATAACAACATCATATTTTCCTTTCTTTCACCTCATTTACAGACACGTAACTTATAAGGTTGCAATATGCCAGTTATATAAAACACCAGAGTTAGTAACGTAAAGGTAACGTTATTTTACCAGGCTAACCAGCACAAACGAGCTCATGCTATAATGCTAACTTATAGCATTGTAGCATGATGCTATAAGTTACGTTAACTCCATCTAAAATGTACATTTCCAGACTAGGCTTTGGCTTCAAACAGTTTTCTAAGAAGTGTTTTCTTACCTGTCTTGAAGAGCTGAAGCAGTGTGAGCCCACAGCACGGAGACAGAGCTGCACTTGCACTTGGAGAGAAAAGCTTCGGAGTTTAAAACAAACGTCATCAGAAAACAGTTGGAAGCGAAGCCACGCGTGATGACGTAGCTAGATAAACTGCATATCAATGTTAGCTAGGATGTGAAAAAAACAAAAGTACATGCTCTCTTTCTGCCTTAAAAATATGTTAACCACTAAAGGAGTAAAAATACAGAAACAGGGAACCACGATGAAGCAGCTATGATGACGGTTGGAAATCAAATATAATTCTTACTGTATATTATAAGTACAGTACCACTACTGTAATGTGTAAACAGTAAATTACTGCAACTTCAAAACATACAGTAAGTTACTGTAATACTATGTACTTTACCCATAATGCAATGCAAACTACAGTAACTACTTGTAAAGATGTCTTATGGTAGGGTGACCAAACGTCCGTATTTCCCGGGACATGTCCGTATTTCACGTCCTGTCCCGGGCGTCCCGGGTTTTTTTTAGAAAGTGAGGAAATGTCCTGTTTTTTAAATTACCTTCATTGGACCATTATATTTACAGGCACTAGGGCACTTCGCACGGCGCTGCGTGTGACGTAATGGTCACCCTATTCATGGTAGTTTTACTGGGCATTTTGTGGTATTTAACTGTAGAAAATACAGCAAAGGATAACAGTGTGGACTTTGTATGTTTTTGGATTTTTGGACTACTTTCATTATTAAACCATCTTATTCATCTTACCCTGGGTCTGCTGCCTGTGCCTCACCACCCAAATCATGACATGTAGAGTCCTTAAGAGTCTGGAATTATGTTAGGAATCAAACTCCCTTGCCATCCTCTTGTCTCAAAAAATGTAAGAATTTTGTGCAGATAACTTTTTTTAAGTTTCCATGTACATGAAAAGACAGTAATGGTGTGTGAATATCTGTAAATGTAATACAGTAACCTTTAAGCCTGAAGTCTTACATTATATCCTTATGGTGTTTTTATTAGTTCCTTTAGTCATAAAACAGTACAAAGAGTTTCATAAAATGTTTAAAAACAAACAAGACTGTTGTTATTTAAAATAACAATAGTCAATATTCTTGTCATAGATAACTGCCATAACTGATTAAATCTAGTTATGGCATTTATAAGTTGCTGAAAATATGCATTGTTTCTGTGAATCCACAGGAAATCTGCAAGCAGCTCCATGCTGCCATTGACAAGATTGATGAGGCGAGGTATGATGCAGAGGCCAAAGTTCAGAAGGCTGATAAAGAGGTGAGAGACAACCAAGAGCAAAACTTTAGAAACCTTAAAGATGAAGTTATATTGAAAAGTCAAATCCAATATTCAGAAACCATTCATTTGATTTCCAGAATGTTCAATACAAACTTTACACATTGTACATAGATTTATAGAGTGGTTCTATGTGTTTATTTCTACTTGTTCTACTGTGCCAGGAGAGAAACAGATCGAGTGGACAGAGTCCACAGCTCACCAGTGAGAATGCTCCTTAACTGACACCTGAGATTTCAGTTGTTAAGAGACTAAAACTGTAACTAAAGTTAAAAACACAACAATATTCAGTTCAATATTACATTCAGTTCTAACCAGGTTCAGGGAGATTTGACTAAAAACCTCAAACTGTCGTTTGTCTCTTGTCCCAGATAAAATCAAAGGCCTTTCATTCTCAACTGCAGTGGAGGTTGTTGTCAAAGACTTGTCAAATTATCAATGAAAAAATGTGATAATTCTTTTCTTTTCATGGGTTTGCATATTAGTGAGTTATTAAAAGACTCCAAACACACTCTAACAAGCACAAATCCCTTTCTATTAGCACATTTAATAATTTTCAAAAAAACACTATCACTATATTCAGAAGCTCTTCAACTGATATGAGTGTTTTAACTTTTTTTGGATGTACGGACCCGTTCAAAAGATTAGAATACCAAAAAGTCAATTTATTTCAGAAACTTTATCACTTATAGATGGATGTTTGAAAGCCTTTATTTTTATGAATTATAATGATTTTTCATTTGCAAGTAATAAAACATGACATTCAAAATCAGAATATAATGTCATACCAATAAAAAAATATATTTTGAAAAACAAATGTGGGTTTAATGAAAAGTATGCTTAATAACTGCTTAACCCTTTCATGCATGAATTATGATCCTTTGTGTCAGAATTTCTTTTCCATTTTTTAAAATTTTTTTCTTAAGGCATAAAAAAGGTAGGACTTTTTTTTTTGTAAAAATAATTAAAAAAAATTTTTTTTATGTGATCAATTGTAATTTTGTTCAAATACAAAGTTGTTATTTGAAAAATACATCAGTAGTATTGTTCCTTAGGGGTTATCTGATGTCACAATATTTTTTTTACTTGCAAGAGTCATCTACAGTAGAAGGAGGGACAGGGTCAGTTCTCATGCTTTTTTGTCTGTCGGCCATATTGTATTTAACAAAAATAATTTCTTGCATTTGCTGCTGATGGCCAGTAGTTGATGGTATATTTTATGATGCATTAGTGTCCACTTCAGTGGTCTGTGTGCATTTATAACATAAAAATCCACAGGAAGCACAAGAAAATGGCTTTTAGATAGCTGTCCACTGTAGTGACCACTATGCATGAAAGGGTTAAAGATTATTATTTTTAAAAGGTACTTATAATCTGACAAATAGATTACCAGGACATATATTCTGATTTATTGAATTAGTTCCAGGGTGGATATGAGACTATACTATACTATAAGACTTCATCTGTTAGTTTCATACATAGAACAATGGGTCTGTTCAAAAGTTTCACATTTTAATCTCTTTGGAGAATAGTTATGCTTTGTGGGAAAGACAATGTTAATATGTGCAAAGTTAAACAAATAAAGGTTATTTGTTGTGACTGTCAAAAGGACAACTTCTTCCATTGAATAAAATGGTAAGAGATGTGACCAACATTAACCGAAATCATTACATGTTAACTTGAGCTTTAGGCCTTTGTGTAATGCTCAGCTGTGTGATTTGTGCTAACGCTATTCAGTGTCCTATTCATTTCTTTGTTTTTACAATCTTTAGAAAATATTTCTAGCTGTGCTAATTTGCTTTGCTAACAACAGGAAACACAGCGTGGTTACATGGTCAATGTCAGCAGTTGGTCGTCTTTGTGAAGAAGGAATCTGGTCACTTCCTGCTGTTGAAGGGTTAACCTCTTAGTTAGCTCAGCAGGCTAGTTCTGTCCCTCCAAGGCCTTCATAGCTGGAGCTCTGTGGGACCAAGGGAATGTCTCCAGCAAGGGCTTAGGTTTGGTCTAAGTTTTGGTGGGACCTTACAACTTACTCACCAACTCACCAGCATTTAAAATGAATGCTACCACTGCGTAGTATATTGAAATATTAAATTAATCAATGTCGATTTTCGTTTATTTATTTTGTTTTTGTTAAAAAATATATATGTTTTTTTTTTTTAATTAATATGGCAAAAATTGGTCGGGACTATTTTATATCCCATGAATATTGGTCGTGACATGTCACGACCGTCCATACCCAAACCTACGCCCATGGTCTCCAGGCTTGTGTTTATTGTGAAAGTGAGATGTGAAGCTGAGCATTTGCACACAGACCTTTGTCAGTGAGTGTTTTTTGGGAGCTGAAGACTTGCAGTGGCTTAGAAGGCAGAAGATGCCATAGATTGTAGGAAGTGCTAGAGACGATGTAATTTTACTGCCTCATGTGCCTTTTATGTTTTGTTGCAAGTTGTCTTATCAGTGGAAACTGCTTGTTTCAGTTCCCCTTTTCTTGCTCTTTTATGTTTACATCTATGTACAGAGAGAGAAACTCAAGTCAGAAATATGAGTCAGCCCAAAGAGAAAAACACCCTTATACTATAACACCCTTAGACTGTAAGAACCTAATAGTTTGCCACCCTAAAATTGTGGTCATATGTTCACCATATACTTTGAGCACCAAAGAAACTATAACCTGCTCTAAGGAGCTGGTGCTTAGCTCCAGCAGAAATTGGGTAAGAGGAGAAGTAAATCACAGACAGGTATGCAGGTAACAATCTGCACACACACGCACATATGCACAAAATGAAACTCACCCCTAAATCAACTTTTTTTTGTTAATAGGCTCTGTCTTTTTGTTCCTGTGCAAATTTTGACATTTTTGTGCAATTCTTTTAGTTTAGCATTTTTTGGCCTAAAACTTAGAAGCCTCAGTACTTAGGCAGTTGAATTTTTCTTTTGGCTGCAGCGGTACAACTTGGTACAACTTTGTCACAGCCATTCAGATATAAAAGCTCCTACAACAACAATAACAACAACAACATTAGAGAGATATACAGAGCATTGCGCTGCAGGTTGGTGTAAACACAAACCTCTGTCAGAAAATGACAGATGTTTCCAGCAATGTGTAACCTTAGGTAACATGTATAACCTCTGCATTTTATGTGTTGAACATTGCATTCATTGGTAAATATGTCGCTAACATGTAGATTTTGTTTATTATGTGAATAAGCATTTCTTTGTCCCCAGATTGAGGATCTGAAGCTGAAGGTGGTGGATCTGGCTGGAGTGAAGAAGCCCGCCCTGAAGAAGGTGCGTATGTCCGCCGACGCCATGCTGAAGGCTCTGCTGGGCTCCAAACACACGGTCAACATGGACCTGAGGGCCAACCTGAAGCAGGTCAAGAAGGAGACCAAAGAGGAGGTGAGGCTCAAAGCTCTAACAAAGAAAATTGGCATCAGGTTTTCACTGTTTTGCACCTTTAACTTCTACCAAACAGCCGTGACTGCTAATGAACTTTGCTTTAATGCCTTAGCTACGTATTGCACTTTATGTACAATCCTCTTTTTTTAACTAATAACAAATCAAGAGTAGTAATCATACTTTTTTTTAAAGTACTAGAGGACATATTTTACAGTAAACAACACAAGACTTTTCCAGCCAAGAAACTCTAAAGAAATCAATGGAGATCTTTTTCATTTCACAGAAATCTGTTGTGTTCTTACTTATTTCAAGCGCTAGACATGTTTTGTCAGTTTTGTGTATTAACAATTCCTTGTTGTATGATCCAGCCAACAGAAGCAATCGGCGACTGGCGTAAGAACATTGAGGACAAGGCCGACAGGAAGAAGATGTTTGAGTCCTCCTGAAACTCTGCAGGACTGTGGCAGATGATAGCAGGGGAGACAGGTCTGACTGACGGGGTGCACCTCTGTGTCCCCTGTCAGGGCCCAGAGCGGAGCACTCTGTCTTGCTTTTCTAATTGTCTGTGAGCACACTATACTCCTGTGAGAGTATAACTACTGGCTGAGAAACATCACATCAGAATGTACCAGTTTTCATGAAAGCAGTAGAAATAAATGTTTTGAAATATGAGTAATTTTGTTTGTTGCTGCTTTTATTTACTTGATAGATCACATCATTCAAACTGACACACTGGTGATTATTGACGAATAGACACATAACATAATGTAGGATTTACTTTGATCATTTCCAGTAAAAGGTCAATTAAATGAACGTTGCCAATCCTAATAAGCCTCTTTTGGAACCCCTAACCATTGAACATGGGGATTCTCTCACTGTCAGTATGACATGCCTTTGTCTCTGTGGGCTGAAGGGATCTTTGTGGTTTGGGAAGATGCTTTTGTTCAGACTGCGCTGCATTGAGGGAAACTGCAGATGCTTTAAGTGTTATGGAATGTGAGAGGCACACGGTGAGGTTTAGGTAGGAACACAAGACCTGAAGGCCCCTGAAGCCCAAGTTTCAGGTTTCTACATCACAACAATGGGTCGCAAAAAGGGGATTATACAGTTTGGGCAAATCTAATCTGGGACATTCAGATTAGCATTGGGACATTGCTAATCTGGACTGTCTGGGAGACAGCATGGACTGTCTCCACTGGGAGACAGCATGGACTGATATTCCACTAACACTGATGTTGGTTTGTCTTCTACAGCTACCAGACAAATGAGTAATTAGCCAGTTAGTTATTGTACTCTGCTCACTTGCAAAGAAGCAACAGTTTCCCTTCTTATATCTCAAAGTTTCTATGTGAGTAATGTCTAGTTATCCATTGACAGTAAACTTGGTGGAAGGAGCCATGAGCTCAGTCGGAAGACGGGGGCAGCTCTCAGTGGGGCTGGGCTGGGTGTATTTCAGGAGCTCGCAGGGCCATTGGTCTGACTTTGAAATTCATTTCCATAAAGAGGCTCTCAGCATTCTGCTGAGGCATCTCAGGCCACCATATATACGTATTTAATTTTTCTCTGTCCGTGGCTTTGGCAGTGTCTGCTTTTCTTCCAACAAGTGTGTCTTGTCCTCCTTCCCTCTCTCTCAATAGGTGAGAACTCTAACATTTTTTTTACTTTCTCCAGTCTTTTTGAGAGCAGCATCCTTTACTTTAAACAGGAAGCCAGGAAATGTGAAGCAGAGTGGTGACTTTAGGTGACATCATTTCAGGCTACTTCACCTTTGACCAATTTGACTCCCTAACTTCTCTCTCGCCATGCTTCTAGGACACATGCAGCTTTCTTTCGACATCTTTTAAATTAATGTGTTTCAAAATCAGTTTGCAGCTCAGCAGGATGAAGTGTATGCCTTAAACGTTTTATACCTGGTCTACTTGTATTTCTTTTAAATGATGGTTGTCTATCAGGACTTTTTTTTTTTCAAAAGATAATGTTTTTAATTATATAATCCCTTCGTTAAAACAAGTCTGTGCTTTTTGGAAATGGTTAGTTAAATTGCCAAAGTTCATCAAAGTGTATGTTTTTCTCAATGACATTTTCCTTCAACCCTGTTAGTTGACAATGAGGAAAATTTGATTCATTTTGCAGGACATCTTTCTTGCTTTTAGATTCAAATGTAGAAATTCAGATTCTGTTTACTTAATGTTCCTAAAAATAATGCATTTTGTGGTGAATAATTCAGCTAAATTTGAAATAAAATGTACTTTTACCCATTAAAAAATAATAACAAGGATGATACTAATAATACTAGTTCTTTTCACTTAAAACATTTTTCTCAACATGCTGATAGAGAAAAGCAATGTGACCTCATTGGATCAGTAAAACGTCTTCTTTTCATCATCATGGACCATCCATTAATTGGACATAAAAGCGACATGTTGGACCTTGGCTGACTGGCATTGCTGTATAGAATGATTTCACATGATCGGATGGTGTCTGAAAAAGAAGTGACACTAGAGCTGGACCTTCCCAGTTTAGTTCCGTCTATGTTGCTGTTTCTCAGCTGCGGCCTCAGATCGCATTACGTTACAAATTCTGCTGTGCATCAGTGTCCGTCATGCTGATCTCTGACAGCTGATGTTTTGGCTCCAGCAGCAGAGGTCAAACGCACTCATAAATTTCCTGTAATTCATGTGTGTTTTGATGCAGATTGTGAACTACAAACGCCATCAAGATGTCAGAGTAAGTTTAAAAGTCTTCTCTCGTGACTGTTGTCAGTTTGCAGTCTCTACCCAAAAAGTTAAACTGATTAGATGTCACAGTTTTTGTGTTTTTTTTGGTGTTTTTTTTTTCTTTTTCAAGAAAATGCATTTTGGAAAGTTTCAGTTTTTCCTCAACAGTGACATTGTGACTATGAAAAATCTATCCAAACAGGAAAAAGATGACATCCAGCCGTCGGCACCACCTAAAGGTATCAAACACACACACACGCGTGGTGCCCACACCCCATCTCACAAGCCTGCTGCTACAGAAGTTGGAAAATCAACATCTTGTAGACAGTTAATTAATAAAGACAAAATAATTATCCATACAACACTGGTCTTCTGTATCCCATGACAAATTCAATTTACAGATTTAGATAAATTAGGATGGCAGAAGAAATAAAACTAGATTGTGTGTTTGGTGGTGTTTCCTTCTACAGAGCCTGGTTCTGCAGGTTGCTCAGACTTGGCTGGAGAAGGAAAAGAAGGAGAGAGCCGAGGCCAAAGAGGCCTACATGGCTGAGAACTGTCCTCCTTCAGACACGAGTGGAGATCAGGCTACGCTCATGGTGAGTCACCGGCCGCAAACATAAACAAATTTGTATGAAGATATTTCCAGACCTAAGACTCCCATAGGTCTGGAAATATGGGAAGGGAAGTAAGTCCAGCCATCGAAGAATAAAAAAGGGCAACATTTGCTGAAGGTAGACAGCTGAGAGAAGCAGTGACACTTTAAGTTGATTTCAAAAAGATTCTTAGATGTACCGCAAAGGTTTCTTGATTGTTCATGTTTAAGTAAGTTCAGATTCTGACCTCTGAACAACAAAAGCCTAGAGGTAGTGGACTTAGAGTTTCCATAAGTAGATGTAACTATGAATCATGGCAACATGTTGGTGGAATGACAGAGCACGGATATCCAGTTTCTACAACAAAATCTTTGCCAGCCCATTTCTTACTAGTTTTTTCTGTTTTTCCATCTACATTCACTAACAAATCAGAATTTGACAGATGAACACAATCAATTATCCTAGTTACATGTTGTACAAGCATGCTGAATTTATAATATGGCTCCATTTTAAGACATGGAACCACATAAAATATAGTACTTATAAAAGTTACAGTGCTTATAAAGGTTGTAGGATTAGTTAGAACACAAACTAAAGAGGTGGTTGCAATGTTGTAGAAATCAATAGAAGTAAGCAGGTCCACACCCTAACATGAGCTCTGCCGCAGATCTTCCTTCATGACAAGAGTTTTTATTTTTCATTAGATTTGATATAAAACAGTCCAGGTAAAAAAAAATGTTGTTGTTATTATGTTATATATTATTCTGATTTTGTGTCAACAGGAGCTCTGCAAGAAGATCCATGCTGCCATAGATAAGATAGATGAGGAAAGGTACGACATTGAGGCCAAAGTCCAAAAGGCAGACAAAGAGGTGGGTCACATGTGACCACAAAAACACGACAAAAGGTCTAAACGGCAGAAAGATCAAGTGTCATATTTGCTCGTAGATTGAAGAACTAAAAATCAAAGTGGTGGATCTGGTTGGAGTGAAGAAGCCCGCCCTGAAGAAGGTGCGTATGTCCGCCGACGCCATGCTGAAGGCTCTGCTGGGCTCCAAACACACGGTCAACATGGACCTGAGGGCCAACCTGAAGCAGGTCAAGAAGGAGGTCAAAGAGGAGGTGAGACACAAGTTTTTATCAAAATTTCACTCTACACAAAAAACTATTATCACTGTTCTTATGTCTGTGATGCTTTCGTAGACATGTATATTGCAATTAGAAAAAGATGTTTTTGTGCTCCACAGCCAGCAGAAGCAGTGGGTGACTGGCGTAAGAACATTGAGGACAAGGCCGACAGGAAGAAGATGTTTGAGTCCTCCTAATTGTTCGCTGCTGCTCGTCTTTCTGTTTACATGAACTCCACGTGTCTTATGTGCCGGTCGGAGCCGGCGACTAATGTTCATCACTAAGGGTTAGCGTGACTCGGGGGAGTCTTTCTGCAAGACATATGATGTATCAGTGACTGAGAGGGAGATTTTGCACTTTTGTTGTAGTCTGGAGGGAGGGAGGGGAAGAGAGTGGAGGTTCAGGTTCACCACAGAAACGTTGCGTCTTTGGTTCTATACACAACAGTAAAACACAAAAAATCAAACACTTCATATAATAAAATCAAATGTGGAAGAAGATACCTGGTATGTTTTGTCTTTTTATTAATGTTTTACTTTGAAATACCATAAATGGAGGGGGGCAGTCCTGAATGTTTTTCTGCATGGAGCTGCATGTTCTCCCCATGCATGTTACAAAGAGTGTGTTTGTGCATGGATGTTTGCCCTGGTTGTTTTTGTGTTGTCCTTTGTTGTCCTGGTGATCTGTCCAGGGTGGGCCAGGCCTCTCGTCCAATCAGCTCTGGAGAAAGGCTCCGCCTTCCTGATGCAGCAGGTATAGACCAAAGATGGATGGATGGAGAAGTGAAGTAGCAACGATTAAAAACAGACCTACTACAGGACTGTCCTACTTTGCTGGAAATTAAATAAATAAGTAGTTACCCACATAAGCTCAGTCAAATTAATGTTGAACTAAGCCCATGAAGTTTACATCTGTGACATGTTTTGATGTGAAGTAAGTGAAACTCTTTAAACTGTCCAGTAAGTGTCAGTTTAAAAATGGACAAGCTTCTTCAGCTGAATACAAAGGAGGTACAATGTGTAATAAATAATCCAACAGCCAAAGCTTTATTATGCAATCAAACTATTAAAGCTTATTTGTGTTAGAAATTCAGTTCCAGTCTGCCTTTCCATTAGTGCTCCACATCACTGCTGTCCAGATTTATATGGTGCCTTTCAGCTCTTTTGTATAAATATGGAAGTCTCAAAAGTGCATTTAGAGCAGCAAATCTTCTTTCAATGTACTGTAGTTATATAATCCTATTTTAATGCCACTGAAAGAGTCTTTAGGAAATGATAATCATTTTCCATTTTATAATAACCTGTTTTAACACCTTAACTTAGTCAATTATGACAGGTTCAGATTTATTCATAATATAAATATCTTCATATTTAACTACAGGTATTTTTTATATTAAAATCTAGTACTGTCGGCTATATTATTGTTAGTAGCATTACTAATCTTGTTTGTTTTATCTTTTCAACACTTTGTGACATAACTTGATGCTCCTGTTGCACGTGAACTTCCCCAGTCTGGGACAATAAAGGACATTTCTATTGTAAACCATTTCAGGAGTGTAGAAAAAGACATTAATAAGCTTTATGTGTTCATGGGTAAAATTGTAGTTTACTATCAGTATTTTTGTTGTTTGTTTTAGGTGTAAGCTTAAACTGAGATAAAACAGTGTGTCTAACGTATTATCCAGTATACTGGAACCAACTAAAGCAAAAAGAAAAAAAACTCCCACCCCCCAAAAAATGATTTTATAGGGAGATGAAAATGATTTTTCCTTTTGTCTTTAACTAATTGTAACCCAAGTGAAATGTTGAGTTCCATTTTTTTTTGGTTCGCTACTATTGCCCACCACAATCTCGCGGTAGTTGATTATATAACTGCAATTCTCGCGAGATTTACTAAACAGCCAATCATTGTTGAGCGTCTGAGTCACATGTACCACCGTCAGCTCATTTGTTGGGTATATGGGCTCTTTGCACTTCAGCTTCCGCGTTCGGGGAAAAGCGGCTCATTTTTGTCCGGTCTATTAAAGATGTCATTTTACAGTCGGTGTTTGCAGGGCTTGCCAAAGCTAACAATTAACAATGTACATCGTATTTATAAGGCGGGATCTAAAGCTCCATCAAGCAAACTGGAAAAAGGTTTTAAGATGTACATATCGTCGTACATTCATGGATATGAAGGTGAGTCTTACTTTAAAGTTCTTTAAACTTCGTGGCTAACATTAGCTTTAGCTTATGCTAATAGGCAATATTCTCGGACATTTTACTAATACAATTGTACTATTTAAATATCTAAACATTCTTATTCTTTCTAACGGACAATGTTCTTACGTTATTTTGTATTCATTTTTAAGTTTATTGCTTTAATGTGTGTTTTTTGTCGTTAGTGTCAAACAGAGACCAAGTAACGGGGAGATTACGGTTCGGGCTTTTTGCTTCCGAAGCATGAGGAAGCACGAGAGGCCCCATAATTTTTGTTTATTGTATTTTTGAGATCAGACATATTTAATTAAGAAACCAGAGGTGGGGCGAGTAACACAAATTTTAAAAAGAAAAAGGTTTGTTGCGGTGTGGATGCTTACCTCGTGTAAAATCGGATGTCATCATCAGACGCTGCGAACCTTTGTAATCCGAAGGTAGAATGGATTTTCAGTTCTTCGATCTGGCTTGTTAGGGCTTTTATTTCTTCTTTTAATTTCTGGTTTTCATTTATTACCATGTCCAGGCCAGCTGGTTCTGGGACAGAGCAATAATCGTGATCTGCATACGTGCATTCCACAGGCGGATCAGTTGCGCCGCTGTCCGGCTCTGGTCTGCTCACTCTTTCCCATACACTGGCTCTTCCAGGCTGAACACAGAAGTTGTTCCATTGAAATAACACAGGGACGGCTCCTTTTTTTAACCATTCTTCTCCCGCCAGGAGTTTTAGGCTGATGAAACTGATCCGGAGGGAAGTGAAGGCTGCAAACTTTGCTATGCGATGTTAGCTTGAAGTTGTCGCGACGAATATTGACAAGCCATCGTCTTTGTAAGTCAGGATCGCTTGGAAATCCATAAAAACTTAAACGACTGTTATATTTAGAAGACGCTGTGCACCGTGGAACACAACAGTGTTCATGGTAGTGATGTTACGTGTTGTGCCGAGGCTTCGAGGCGTGTGTCGAGTAATGGAGGGGGCGTTTCCGTAAAGCGCGTATCGAGGCTTGCTTCATTTAGGGGAGGAGCCGAAAACGATGACGTCCGAAGCCTCGCTGCCCGGCTGTATCACGTGACTGCTTCGGGAAGTGGCTCAGATGTTGGCGCGGGGTTTGACAGCTTTAGAAACCCCACAGGCTCCATTCAAAATGTGGGCTGTTGTAGGCGAGTTGCGGTCAGTTGAGAGAGTGGATAGAGTTTAGATAGTTTGGATAGCAGCGTTTGGATAGTGGTTATTTAGTTTGAGACAGTTAGTTTGGTGTTTGGAGAGTTTAGGAGGGAGAGAGAGAGAGATAGATAGATAGATAGATAGATAGATAGATAGATAGATAGATAGATAGATAGATAGATAGATAGATAGATAGATAGATAGATAGATTTAGGAGCGCGAGGACAGGATAGGAAAAGGATGGAGCCGGCGAGAAAGAGGAGGATTTCCCCTCCTCTTTCGATTTTGACTTGATAAGCCCTAACAAGGTAAGGTGAACTGAACATTTGCAGATGCATTACGTTTGCTTATGAGGAACTGTATTTTTTACTGTTTCTTATGTTCTGTAAAGGTGAGGTGTTTATTGTGCTCCAAGGAGTTGGGGTACAATAATAACACCTCATCCATGTAGTGTCAAAAAAGAGAAATCGTTTGAAACCAAAAACTGTGGAGAAATTGTTGTTTCTTAATAAAAATGCATGAAATCATCCAAGTTACACAAGCATTAGCCTATTCACTACCCCCTCCCTAGTTCCACAAGCACTTTCACTGTCCTCTGCCTGATTAAGCCCATGCCATTTTTCTAGAGTCACAGAAAAACTTTATTACACAACATGACATATCACATGACACTACTATTTTGGGAATAATTACACACAGAGGATACATTCAAACAATATTTTATTATACACATATGTGTATACATAATTTATGTAGACAAATGATTTCGTCCTACACCTTTTGTGAAGTTATTCCCAAGAGCCATAATAGACAAAAATTCAATGCATCACACGTGTTAAGATACAGCTGGCTGTGATTATACACCTGGCCAGTAGGTGGTTTCGTGTGCACATGAAGCCTCAAGAAATGAACCCTTTCTCGAACCATTTGGCTCAAGTGGTTCAATGCCTCATGAGGCTTCATCTCACCATCACTAGTTCATGGTATTGCTTAAATTGCCTTTGAAATACGAGTTTATCTTTCCTTGCGGTCATGGTCACTCAAAAGGAAAAAAATGAGCCGTATTTGCGCATGCGGATGTGACGTCAGAGCGGCAGGTGCAAAGAGCCCATTAGCTGGAGCAAAAAGCATGGAGGATTAGAACAAGCTTGGGAGAGCAGAGCTGCAGGTCGGTTAAGCGCAACATTCTGTTTTTCTTTAATCTTGTATGATGCTGATAAAATTGTACTAACTTTAGGAGTCTCCGGTCGTAAGCTGAGGGATAAGAGAAACACAAAACCGCTTGTATGCCTTATGAACTGCGGAATTGGTGAGTCATTTTATGAAGACTTGGCGTTAGTTGATATCAATTCGGATGCTCTATTGTGACTCTGAACAAACAAATTGAAGAACAACGAGATGCCTTAAATATTAAAAGTATTTGCTTATCTAGATGATTTTTGCATTGTTTGTTGTTTGTATGGAGCATATTTATTGACTTTTTATGAATAAGATTTATCTAGAAAATTTGTACTTGGAAATGCATTGATTAGGATTATTCATAGTGCAATGAGTGCCGATTATATTTTTTGTGTGCACACTGGAATGTTTATTATATATATATTTGAGACTGGTCCTGCTTTATTGTACAGGCCAGGTTCGATGGCGAGCTGAAGAATCAGGTCCAAGAGCCTAAAGGATTTCACCTGTGGTGTTAAGATTTGGTTTCCCCACCAGGCTGGTGGGAGGCTTCCTGCAGCCCATGAACAAAATTGTTTCCACTCTGATCTGACTTTTGTCAGCATATGAACTGTAACAGGCGCTCTAAACTCACCTGACCCTGTTGAACCGCCTCAGTTCAGTTTTCAGGAGTTTTATGAACTGAATGGTGTGGCTTGTTACTGGAACTGTGGAACTGATTTGTTTTTTTTATTTGTTAATTTAATTTGTTTTCTTTGTGTATTATTTCCTTTTATTTTAATATGGCCATTTAAATATTTTTCTTCCTTTCCTATTGTAATGTAAATAATTAATCACTGTGAATACAAGGCACTCACATCTGCAACTTCTAGTCTGTCTACTCTTTCCTGAGCCGTATCTAGACTTCTAAGAACTAGCCCATTGACTTTGTTGGTCATGATCTATTTTTAATTATCTAGAAATATAGTATACTGGTTACACAGATATGCTACATAATCAACTCACCTGACGTTCTTTAACATTTTGATTTCTCAGTTTGATTTCTTTGAATTCCCTCATATTTCCAGACATGCTCCCACTCCTTGTATGGTGCTTTGGGCTCTGCCTCCAACTTGCCAGAGGCCTCAAACACTCCAGGGCTCTAATGTTTCCTGAGAAGCTAACTTTATCCTTGTAGCCTTTGGAGGAATGTCACAGAGATGCCTCTGAGTTATATTTGGAAACTGTCATTTCACAGAGACTCGTTACGAAAATAATAAAAGTAGGGTTCTGTTTTCCAGTCTTCTTTTAAAATTAGAGCTTTGGAGGAACTTCAGAGCTTTAAACAGAAAATTCATGTTTAAGTCTGTGCTGTTTAGACAATGTTATGGAGCTGGGAAAAAAAACTAATTAAACACAAAGCAGTCCTGAACGTTGCATGTCTCTTGTACACCTAGGATCGATACTCAGCAGCAGAAGCAGCGACTCAGTCTGTGGGAGCGAGAAGAGCAAAGCCACTTTACAATCCTCCAGTTTCTAATCTTAGAACTATGATGTTCAGCAGAATCTGATGCTTATATCAGTGTGTGGAGGATGACAGCAAACTGTGCTTACTGTATATCAAAAGCATTAAATGCATTTTAAAATCCCACCATGAGAACGGCAGCACAAAGCTCAACAAGATATTGCTGAGTACGAGAAAAATACCCGACACACACCTTTATGCGTACTGCTCAGGTATGACAAACATCAAACATTTAGTTCCAGACTTCCAGCTGAACACATAACCCCATGATCAATCTGGATTAATTAAAGGTCCTGACAGAAGCCTAAGAGAAGTTTGTTTTTTTCTGACTGTCTGCCCCCCCGCCCCGCCCCAATCCCTGCCGTCCTTCATGTCATAATGCCTCACACTCCCTGAGAACTGCAAATCACACACATCAAAGCAAAGTTTATCTACAGATGAGCGGATATTTAAATGTTGAGACCTCTCCTGGATGTGGTTATCATCGGCTCCATTCTCACACAACAGCAATATACAATGTACATTTTAGTTATGTCATAATTTTTTTTAAAATAATATCATACTCACTGTTTTTAAAAATGACAAACATTTCAGACCACTTTAATAACTTAAGCTACATAAAATATGTTCTACTTCATTGTATGAAAAAAACAAGTTTTCTGCTGCTAAAGAAACAGAAAAAATACCATTTTTCCAAGGCATTGGATGATTGATGATTCTTTCATCAATCACTGATTGATGAAAGAACCTTAGAATAACTAGATGACAAAAGAGCTGCTCCCAGAATCATGTTTGTGCAGATCCTAGCTATTTTTTATGAATTCATAGTGGGTTTACTAAAAATAAACAAACATATAAACACACATGCCATTTCCTTTGAATAAATGCAAAAGAAGCTGAATGCTTTTTAGCAGCCATATGGAATTCTAATAATATTTTGGTGACATGATGCAGGTTTTCAGTGAATTTTAAATTTTGTTAATGAGATCTGGTGCTTCTTTAAAAAACAGCCAGTGGTTCAGCCTAGCAGCACCTCTAGCTTCCCCCTCTTCATCCTGCTCAACAGGCACGTGCAGAGGGGGGCTGGGGGGCTAGGGGGCTTGAGCCCCTGCCCTTTTTGAGTTTTTATTTTTCAAAAAAAAATTTTTATTTTTATTTTTAATCTGTATGTCAGAAGGCCTGTTTGTGCCCCTCAGCAATAATATTTAGCTAAATATAATAATTTAGTAAAAATAAACTAGTCTGGCTGCCCTCAGTCTAATAATGACTCTCAGAGCCTCCATGTTGTTCAGACACCGGGTCCATGGTTTGGAGGAGGGGCAGATCTGTGTCCTCTGTCTAATTATGGGCAAGAAAATTTTTTCATACACTGGTTTGTGAATAAAAACGTAGGTCTGATGTTGATGTTAGAAAAACTGTTTCTATTTTTATTTTCATAATTGTCCTTGCAATAGTGGAACAAAACGTGCCTCGCCCCTAAACACAGAAATGCTTCGGCTGCAGAGAAAACTTCTGGGGTTGCACGCAGTACTCTGATGTTGTTTTATTACTCATTCTGCTGCAAGTTGGCTCAATTTCAATTTTGACGGGCAAGACGGTAAAATCCGGTTTAGGAATTTCAAAATAAAAGATCCGAAAGTAGTTCATTATTTCTTGCGCAGCCCGGTACCAATTGGTCCGCAGACCGGTTGGGGACCACTGCCTTAGACAGAACTCCCCTCCCTCCGGAACCCGTCCTACTAAGAACCTCAGCATCCCTAACATGTTTAAATATAGATAAGGTGAATCTGTGAGAGGGAGACCAGGTTTATTGGCAGAGTTTAAAATCAATCACTCATTATTGGTTATTTGCTGTGATGTATTTGTGAACAAACCCAATCCAAACACAAGGATTACACCATATTGTAGCCATGGTAACACAACAATCAAACTATCAAGATGATTCTTTAAACTTTTACGAAGTAAACTTCCTAATTAAATTCTAAATGTACTATTTATTTTTCTCAGCTGAATGCATTAAATAAAATGTAATAACATTGTTATTCTCTATAAATGATGCTACAGGATTAGATCTATGGGCTGTGTTACAATTAAACCATTTCTAGGGGCCCCTGAGTGTCTGGAGGCCCCTGAATGTCTGGAAGCCCCTGAATGTCTGGAGGCCCCTGAATGGCCCCTACCAGCAGCTACTGAGTTTTCTTTGCCTTGATATTCCAGTCTTATAATTCTAGGTCTTGGAGGTGCTAACATCAAACTATTATATAGAGTTAAAAACCCCTTTGAGTTTTTTGATCTATAAATCAGTCTGCAGCCAGGTTGTTGTAGAGGTTAAATAGATATTATTAGGGCTTAATTAGTAAAATGGCAGCAAATTAGCTTATTTCATAACTTTATAACCAGAGACCTTCTCTCCTCTGGTCTGTTTAACAGCTACAGTCTCAGATCAGCTCAGCCCTCCAGGACTGTCAGCAGCAGAAACAGAAACTTTATACCTGTTGGCGAAAATATAGACTAACTGTGATGTTCACATTGTACTGTTTTCTGTTTGAGCCAATCCTAGTCACGCCCCTCATTTCCGTTATTCCTCGCACCTGCGTTGCTTCCTGATTGTCTCCCTTCTTAAGCCTCTCTCAGTCGCAACCACACTGCCAGATTATCGAACGCTTTCAGCAAGTAGTTTTCCAGCACTTTTACCTCGCCCTCATAGCCACGACCACGCTTTGTTCCTCGGACCTGCCCCTTTTGCCTTGCCCTTGTCGGACTGTTACTATCGCCCTTCTGGATCTCGACCCACGCCTGTTTCAGTTACACCGCTCTCGCCCACTCCCACGGATTCTACCCTTAGCCCCGATCGTGCATGACCTCGGCCCGTCTGACTAAGGATTCGGATCTGGATTTGGTTCTTCTGCTGCCTAACTAGTTTGTATGCTGCCCTGCATCAGCGCTTCCCTCCCCAGGCACTTCCTGCCGAGCTCTGCGTCAGCGCAGCATCCGCGCTTCTCCTGGTTCCTCAGCCGATCACTTCAGTTACTGATCACCAAGCCAGGTTAGTGTTCCCTTCACACACGCAGTAACAGATCCTTTTGTTGCTATTTGTCCAGTCACCGATCTCTCCTCTCCGCCCCCCTTCGCAGTGCTGCAGCGGACGATTCTGCGTGCCCGGTTTAAGCTGCCTTTTAATAAATATCAGAGTTTTCTGCTCACTCCTGTGTCGTGGCTGATTTTCTGGGTCCCTCTAGTGAACCATTACACTAGATTTGCTTTGCATTTCCCCGCATGATGGCAATGATATAGTAGGATCCAATTAAATTCTTGATTAATATGGGTTGTTGCTATGTTGTTGTATGGAGTTTTTGTTCAATGTGCCCCTTTTAGAAATTTGAGCCCCTGACCCTCCATAGGTCTGTGCGCGGCCCTGCTGCTCAAAGCTTTCTGAATTTTATCCTCACTAATCTTTGCCCACTTCCTGTCCACAGTTTCTACGACCTATGCTCTTCCATTCTCTTCATTTATTAGCTCCTCATAGCATTCCTTTTATCTTCCTACTACAGTCCCCTCGCTAGTTACAACACTATTACTGTTTCTATCTTTAACAAACATAACCTGCTGCACATCATCTTCAGACTGATCCCTCTGTCTTGCTAATAAATACAAGTCTTTTTCTCCTTCTTTAAGGAGAGAAGGACTTAACAAAGGAGTATGCTGCAGTATGCATCATGGTGTTCTGTCATGTGTGTGGTTTGTAACACTACAGTAAACATAGCAAGCATGGCAGAGGATAGACAATTACGAGTTCAGAGGCTTGGAGGAGGAGGAAAAAATGATCTATGACCTGGAAAGTCTTGTTTTATTTTCCATGCTGTCAGAAAATAAGAATGGAAGGGGTAGGTGAGAAATTCACAACAAGGGGCGGACAACATGAGGCTGAGAACAAAATGATGAGACTTTTGTTATTCAGCTGTGACAATGAGAAGGGATGTTAGCAGTTCGGTTTGATCATGCCGAGCCCTTCAGTGCCTAGCCCCTTGTATAACTCATCATAAGCTTTCTGTTTTGCCTGTGCTACCTTCTTCCTACAGTTAACTTCTTTCACTTTACCATTCCAACACCAGATTTCCTTATTATTTGTTTCCTATCCAAATGATACATCAAGTCCCTTCCTGCATGTCTCTCTAATCCCTGCTGCCCAGTCACCTAAAAGCTCTCTCTTACCACCCAGAGATCTTATCATCCCATTTCTGAAGTCCTCTCACATTCTTTCTTCCTTAACTTCCAGCATTTGGTTCCCTTCTCTGCCTTTGCTTGTTCCCGATTCTTTATCCCACAGTCACCGTACACACCACTATGAACTTGTTCTTTAACAGGTTTGATGAGTAGCCTCTGATAACTCTGCCATAGTCTGCTTCATAACTCAGAGTACAGAGTCAGAACTTTGTGGACTGGTGCCAGTGAAACCGCCCTCCGATCAGTGCAGCTAAAAACAAGGAGTTAGTGCTGGACTTCCACAGGCACAGACCCACCTCACTGACACCGGTGAACATGCAGGAAGTGGACACTGAGACAGTGGCCTCTTATGAGTACTTAGGTGTTCACCTGACCTTTACAGGAAGGTTCAGAGCAGACTTTGCCTATTGAGGAGGATGAGGTCTTTGGAAGTACAGGGGGCATCCCCAAAGACCCTCTTTGACTCTGTAGAAGCATCATGGTGTTATTTGTTGTTTCAGCAGCTTGCAGTTTAGAGGAAGCCGTTAGCTCAGGATGGCCAGCTCTGATTAGATCCCAGTATCCCAGCAACCCAGTGCGGGTGGTCAGAGACAGAAGGACTCTATCTAAAATAACATCAGTCCATGCATTATGCTGTTGCTGTTGGAGACTTCTTTAAGTGACAGACTGTTGCATCCTAAATGCACAAAGAAGCATTATAGGAGATCCTTCCTCTGAGCAGCTGTCATACTTCATAAACATCACTCCTCTTAACAAAATCAACAAGTCCTTGCAATACATGCTGGCATTCGCATAATCATTTACTTATTCTTGCTCATTTTTAAATAACATTGTTATTGGACATCTGTTTTTCTGCATTGATATGCTGTATTATTACCCTGGGTAATGCCATCCTCCGCTCTTCCATTTAATTCAAATCTCACTTACAGCAGAGACTGGACTTTCTCCCATTAACATGGATTCCCTCCAGTGTTTTTATGGGTCCCAGGCTTTACTGCTCTGCTGATGTTTGGTTTGTGGTATGTTACCAGGCGTCCATTAAGCATGATAAAAAACAAACAAATTCTCAATCATTCTACAGTTACAGTCCCATAGCTACACTGCATGTCTTAGCAAAGGTTTTCAGAAAGCTGAATGACTGAAGGATATATTTTATTTTTTGCCAAATGTCAGTCCTGTCAAAACATCAGACAGGATTCAAAGCAACATGCCAATAAGAAATGCTGTTGGTGAATGATTACAATAAATAGAAAAAAGCACTGCTGTCATTTATTGACTTGTTCAAATCTTTTGGCTGAGTTGACTACAATACTTTAAAATGCTTTATATTATATTTATATTATATTTAAGAAGAAGATCTTAATTTTAACATAGGGCTGATAAAATTAAAATTACAAAAATATGGTTCTGGTTTTTGATTTTCACCAGAAGTCTTGCTGTAGCATTTTGGAGCAGCTCATGCCTTTTACACAACTGAATTGCATTGGGTATGCATGACTGCAAATGTTATAAATGCCAAATTATACTTTTTTTGTAAATATGCTTATCTGTGTATTGATTAGTAATTTGTATGGCTCACTACATTGTTTTTGGTGCCAGGACTTTTTACATTCACACAACTTGTTGTTTGTGTATATGTTCATTCACCTCACATAAAAAAAAAATATATATTCTCAAATTTATTTTCTTCATCCAGTACCAAAACAGAAAAATGAGTGTATTCCAGAACCCGATGACCCCACAGTAGTAGATTCTTCTTTTTTCAGGGACAGGCTCTTGGCTTTTTATTCCATGGTGGGGAAAACCACGTTTGGAAGAATAACGAACAGAGATGGAATACAGACGGAGAAGAGGGACTCTGAATCTCGCTGCTCTTCAATGAAAACCACATGTAGAACAGAGGGAGGGGTGACGTGTGTGTTTGTGCTGGGGGGAGTGTAATGACTAAAGATCCAGCCTCCACAAGAGAAAGGCGCTAGTCCCCTTGAGCCTTACTGGCATTCTCAACAAGCTTTGTAAGGATTGGGACTGTGGGCGTGCATGTGTGTGTGTGCTCAAAGAGACTTTACCATTTACACCCAGATTCTCACACACTTCAGTGCTGTTTAACTTGGTACAACTTCAGGACAAAAAAACTTCTTTCAGAGAGGTTGATCTTAGAGCCATATCAGCAGCTGGTGTGATCTCTGTTATTTCCACCATTGTGAGGCAACAAGAAAAGGACAACTAGAGGCAGAAAAGAGGCAAACATGTCCCACACTCTGCTGAGGAGGAATTCCAGCAAACAGGGTTTGCAAAATCTAATGAGGTATGTGATGGATACATCTCAGTTTCTCATGGTCGTTTCTTTTTGTTTTAGAAAGCTGCACAGCCACTGAGGTTAATGTTTAAAAGACATGTATCTCAAACCTGAGAGGTTTTGTCAATTGGTTTTTTTTTTCAGATTTTGAGTGTGTTTGCTGGGAAAATCAATCTGTTTTAGTGGAAACCCTTTGATTAGTGGAAATGTTATGGGTCACATGGGGATTTAGGTGTATTTTTCCACAAGCTAATATTTGTAGTAAATAATGAATCTATTGCTTGGTCATTTTGTTATTAGACCTCACTATTGTTTTTTTGGGGATGGCAATGGAGACTTTGCAGTTGAAACATTTAAGACAAAGTAGTTGCCGAAGGATTTTCTGAGAAATGGTGTCACTAACCAGAGTCAGAGGGGAAAGGTCACCTGAGTCCATCTATTGTTTTCTGTGTGCTCATGTATGGAGGTATGTCCTGTTTCTTCTGGGGTTTGCCTCTCTGAGTTTGGTTCTATGAGGCTCTTCAGTGACTCAAATAATTTCTGCACCTGCAGCCATAGCTTGACTGGTCATTTAGGGTGCTACTTAAAATTACGATTGAATCATTTCCTATGGTTTCCTCAGTTCTGTTCACTTTTTTCATTATAACAAAGATTATAACAGGTTATAACAGTTTTTACTAAACTAAGACAGAAACAAGTCAAAAGATCTAAAAAGATTCCTTTAGTCAAGTTAATTCTTTTCTAATACGTCTTACTTTTAGTTTAAATTAATTTACATTTTATGCCAGCTTAAATTTCTGTGTTGTTATATCTGTAGCCAAAAGAAAAGAAACAAGAAAAAGTATACATTTCTCACAGAGCAGTATATAATAAAAAGATTTCACTTCAGTTTAAACATATTTATGTTTATTTAATTTGGACAAGAATGACTGCTTTGATTCATTTGTTCTAGGGGAGTAAGGAAAGAACATAGAAAAGAAGTGACTGCCTTTTGATGGCAAGACATCTTGTTTACAACCAGATCCAGTAGGAGGCAGACAGCAGAGGACAGAGGAGAGACCGTAATGTGGTCAGCCAGGACTCTGAAGGAAAGCTGTTGGCTCAGATATCACAACAAAACAATGAACATATAGTTTGAATTTCCTTCTCACATGCTTGTTTAAAGCCACATTCACCCACTGCTGGTGTGTGTTTAGCCTGTGCAAACTTGTGACGCGCTGAAAGGCATAGTTACATGTCAATCAATCAAAACCAGTCAGATTGCTGTCATAAAATCTTACATTGATGTACCAACATGTTGTTTCGAGCCAGAATGAGATGAATTTGACTCATGGAAAGTTCTACCTGATGAAAGGAGTTCCAGGCCGTCTGAATCAGGTGGTATTTGAGAATTTACACACACCTGCTATGGTGGTGTTGTTAATCAGCAACATCCATTTCATTCATCATCAATGTAACAATCACTGATGACTGCTCTTATGACGGATTACATTTGTGAGATGTTGAACTGATTTCTTGAATGTTTCAATCAGCTAAAAACAATATCTGAAGAAGATCAAGATTTTAGCTTTTTCTCAAGAATACCATGACTTCTGATGAGTATTTGTTCTTCAAATGTATGAAATGACTCATCTGTCCAAAGAACATCATTCCCTGAGTCCTGGACTTTGTTTATATTTTTGTGCAAAACTTTAGTTTGACCTTCATGAGTTTAAGTTAAGCAACACTTTCCTTTTTGCACATGAAAATTGAAATTGTGCAGTCTTTCTGATTGTATAGGAATGCACGTTCACCTCAACACTAGCACATTTATTGGTCCCCAGTTGATATTTCATAGGTTTCAAAGACTCTTTTGTAGCTGTCTTGGGCATTTTACAAATTGTTGTGAATGCCCACAAACTACATACTTTGGAATACTCTGATCACTGATTGGGGAGATCCTTGCCCCCAAACAAAGCCAAACCTCTGTCACTGGCAGTCAACTTCATTTATGTCACGTTGTTTTCTTTAGTGTGTCGTAGTGAGCGTTGCTAATTTACTGTTAGCTACTGCAGCCGTCCCTAACCCTGGTTCTGCATGTCTTGGTGTTTCCCGTTGCTGAACACCTGGCTTAAATGAATGGGTGACTAACAGACTTTCGCAGCAATTGAAGGCATGCTGAGGAGGTATTTCAGTCATTTAAATCAACTGTGTTGTAGTGAGGAAACATCTAAAACAGACAGGACAGCAAGGGCCCTGAAGACCAGGGGTATGGGACCACTGAGCCAGAGTTATATTTACTGTTATATTTGTATAACAGTAAATATTATTTTTATGTATGGATATATTATTATTATTAGTTGTTGTTGTTGTTGTAGTAGGGTTACATTATTAATAATGAATCGTACTATTCATTTGAATGAATATTCATTATTTATTCCATGTAACATGATTTGTTCCATAAATAAAGCATAAATTGCTTTATTTCCATAAAATCATAAAGCCTGTTTTTTTACACACGCATATACTGTATATATATATATATATATATATATATATATATATATATATATATATATATATATATATATATATATATATATATATATATATATATATAATACCTATCCCAATGACTCTCAGTTTTCCAAAATGTATTTATGAACATTCAGATAGGTCAGCAAAACGTCTTGTCACCTGACATCAAAAATATGGTTTTATGTATGAAGTGCTGTCCTCATAAAGTTACTCCAGATTTTCCTCTGAGTCAGAATGAATGCTGACGGTTCGATTCTTGCCTCTGTCGAGGTTTTGTAATTGGCGAGTCACTGGAAGAATCACAAGGCTTCAATATAACAGCTGGCAGTGTTTGGCTCTCTCATCCTGACTCATAGTTGACTCAGAAGATGGACTCTGTGTGGAGGTGCAGACAGAAACCATGACATCACACCAAATGCAGGGAGTGACTCCAAGCCCTCTGCTGTATCAGACAATTTACTGCTTGGCTGTTTTTCAGCACCGTTCGTCATCTTCCCTTCTCTTAGGGAGTTCAGATTGTTTGGACATGTTTGACCTGCTTCTGAGCAACTTCATGTAGTGCTTTCTCTATAATGTTTATTGTTTCTTTGGTTTATAATTGTCTTCTATACTGAGATCTATGTTTCTAATATTTGGTACAAATTTGAAGGATGTAAAAAATGATGAAATCCTATTTATTTGTATCAAATTTAGACACATAGACAGGGATATCTGAGATCAACTATGGTCTCAGATATCCATGAGATATATATGTGCATAAGGTCTCATGCACATATACTACTAAGGTAGTGGCCTAATTATATGCCCAATATACCCATTTGTTGGTTTCTGTGACACGAAGGCCACTACCAAAGCAGCTTCTGGTCAGGATTAAATTCAGACATTCCCACCTACAGTATATCGCCATTTTAAATAGCTAGAAGTACACACAGGTGTATCATTTTAGATGAACATGAATAGAAAACCATTTCAGTAGAACCTCAGACAGTTAGCTTGGAAGACTGTAGCAAAGAAGGAATTCAAAGAATTCTTATTGTTGGGTTTAGTGATCTACTGCAGAACCTGGTCAGCTCACCATCAAAAAACCAACATTAACTTCACTATGTAAAAAAGCTAGTTAGTGGAGGAAAATACTGAACCATCTAGAAGTCAGTCTGGACACAGGAAGTGAAACATGGAAATGGCACAAATGTTCAGGAAATCCACCAAAGACAATTCTGAAATGGAAAGTCCAGACAAACCCAGATCTTGATCTTATTGAGATGAAACCTGCTGTACATTAAAGAAATCATTCAAATATTAGACAGATGTCAGAGACTTGTTCAATAAGTCCCTCACTGAAGGCATTTCAACCAAAGGTGTGAAGAGTAGTTGTCAAAAATCAAAAGAAGAAATAAATACAAATTCAATCTGTTAACTTGTTTTTTTTTCATTCAGTAAAAATTTGGGTGAAATTTTCATTTACAGTTGAATAACTGAGATTAAACAGCAAGAAAAGTAATCAGCTCTGATCTCTTAAATATTTGTTGGAGGTGTTTAGAGCATGATCTTAATTTTGAACTAGTGCTGCTGTTTTTTTGGAAAGACTATATTTGGTCTCAGATTCTTTACAGGTTTATTATTGTGTGACAGAAGAAGCGGTCACAAGGGCTTGCTGTTATGGGAAGGGGTCATGGCAGGCATGCCGCAGACCTGATCTGTTTTTAATCAGCTCTTTGTCAGGTTGGCTCAGCCTGCAGCACAGACCGGGGCAGATCTGTGACCTCTAAGACTGGATCTCTGACTCATGTGTGGGTTGCCTCAGTGTGTCCAAAGAGATAAGACATTCTGGAATGTGTTTGGGGGATGTGGGCTGATGAGTGACGAGAGCACAGGCCTCTCTCAACTCTCCACATGTTGTCTTCATTAAAAGGATGAAGGACCGTCAGTCATAGGTAGCTGTGATACCAGTACTTTTCTGGCCTACCTAGCTACTTGCTAGGAAAAGTAAATCAACGAAGAGTTGTTTCAGTTGTACAGCTGCCAGCTTGTTTTCTCCTGACCACAGTGGTCTTCTGAATTGATCTTTTTCCCTTTTTTCCACTCAAAAATAATGCTAAATCTTTAATCTCAAAGTTTCTCTTACGGTTAGCAAATAGGAAAATGTCATAAATTAGGTGGAATCTTCTCAAATGTCCAATTGATCAACGGTGTCCAACCAGCTACCAGAGTTAGCATCAAAATGTATCAACATTAGCTCCATGTCAAAGTGACACAAAGCAGTCAGTTGTTTGGGCTACGCATCCCAGGTTGGGTTTGAAATATTGAGTTTCAGTAATTTTATTTAAAAAAAACTTTGAACTTGTTTAGTTCATGAACTGCAACGTCAAGTTTTTCCTCTCAAAAAAAATCTAATGCTTGTTTCTGCTCCAACGCATTGATAGTTATGAAACCAATTTTTTTTTCTCTCATGGAGAAAATCAATTCTGTGTTGTGCCAAGATACCTCAAAGTCTGCTTCTGCTGTCCTGTCTCATGGTCGCCTCATATTGTTTGTCTGAGTATAGCGTAAAGTTTAACTTAATTCAGTTTCAGTAAATTTGCCCAAGTGATTGATAAAATAAAGACAAGCGGGAGTCTGACTTGTTGTGGCCTCTGAACCCACCTGTTGATTTATGTTCTGGAGTTGCAGTGACTCATTGCGTCTCTCTGTTCTGACTTGTTCCTGCAACACAGTGACTTCATCTATAACGTGTTCCCACCATGCCCGTCTGCACCACACAGGCTGGAGGGCTTTCAGGCTGAATGCTAAACCTTGTTATTATTGTATCATTCAATCCATTCATCCACCTGATGACAGCGTGAGAGATTACAAAAGAACAGCTGAAGTTTAATACCCTCAACCTGTTCCCTCCTGACTGTGATCCCTCTTCTTCTGTTGCACTTCAACATGTGCAAACAGAGCAAAAGGCTTTGTGTGGTTGCTGTCAGTTCTTATCCATCATGTGAGTATGGATCTGCTATGAAACAAATCTGCCAAGTAACCGATTCTGCTCCAACGACACAGCGAGGCTCCGAAGAACTGTTAGACTCGTCTAGATTTCCAGTCTAGTCTTTGTTTCCTTAATGTCCAAATAAACATTAACAACAGAGTCACCTTCTGAAGGAGTATTCAGAAGGCTGGTGGCCAGATATGAAAGGTATCTGGGAAGGAACACCAAGAGACAAAAGCAATAAAAATTATGGCAAATAAACATGTAAAAAGGAAGACGATGCTGAACAAACTGCTAGCAGCCTTGGCTCGACTCTGACCAGAACCCACAGAATGATGATCAACATGACATAAGCAACTGAAAACACAAAAGCAGAGAATTGGATATATTCACTTGCATGATGACCAAAAGCATTTGCAATGTGTACACAGAGATGAGAAGCTGCTTTTTTGTTGTGCACAAGTGACGCAATGATTTGAAGATTGAACGAGTATTGAACGAGTTTTGGACTTATTTACATTAATCTCACTTAATTCTTTTGGTTTGTTCGATGACAAATTGCTTTTTTTGTGTTGAATTTACTTAAGAGTTTCACATTTTTAACTTAAAGGAACTTTTCTTTGACTTTACTGAAAACAATTAAATTTAATGCTTCGTTCGTATCCTGACCTCTGACGTCATGACACAAGCTTCACCAGAGACAGATCCTGTACCGACTGTGATGCTGCAGTGGTGGAGAGCAACTCACATATGCAGGTCTTAGTCCTTGATGTGGCCGTCACAGGTTCAATTCCCGGCCTGATGACCTTTGCTGAATGTCTTCCCCATCTTCCATTACTCACTTTCTTGTCTAACTACTCTTAAATAAAGGCCACTAGAGCAAAGAAATATTTTTTTAAAAAAATCCTTTATTAGTTTACTTCTTCATTTGAAGTAAACTAAATGATTTCAGAAAGACTGACTTAAATTTGCCAAGTTAAACCAACTTAATAGATTGAGTTGGATAAATGTAATTGGATTGCTTGTTACCAATTGAAGCAATTCAATTAAGTTGGTTCAACTATTTTCTTTTTTCAGTGTAGCTTTCTTAGTATTTAATGAAAGTACCCAAAAATAAACCATAGAAAGCAAATGAAGACAACAACCTCTGACTGGCAGTGTGAGGCATGTTCATATTCGACTTCATCCTCAAATATGTTGTTGTGACTTTCCGCCACCTCTAACTGAGGAACTCAGCTTCAAATCAACTCAAACCAATGATCACTTCCTGATCTGACTTCAGAATTCGTATGAAGAAATTTTAAACGTTAACTGAATTCATGCAGACACTTTTCTGCTCTTAAAAACTGGATGTGTCCTTCTAGATAAATCACTGCTCCTAATCTAGTGTGGACTGGACTGATGTCCATGACTTGGCTCAAGGGAACTTCATCAACAATTATTTGAGGAAACGCTCAGTGGGACAGCATGTCCATTATTGCCTCTGGTTTTGGTTTACAACAAAAGAATACAGAAAAGCCACTTAGAAGAAGTTTGTTTAAAGTCACTGCAATGGCAACATCAGCACAGATGAGCTCTGTATGTTAAGCCCGTTTTGGAAAACAAGGTTAAAATCTCCATCTCTATGCAATAATTACATGGCAGGAGAAAGAGAAACAAAGAATGTTTTTGTGAAAAAAAATGCAGCAGAAGAAAGTTAAAATACTTGTAACACCTTTGCTTAAAATCACAAGTTTAGAGATTTATCATTTAAATTTAGTATGTTGGGGATGCTGCCGAGAATGACAAAATACCTCAGCAATAATTAAGAGAGAATATGCAAGGTGAAAGCACAGTGAAATAAAAATAATTCTTTGACCAATTAAAAAAAATCTGAACTTGCACTAATGAGCGTTTTTTTCATGAAATCAGTCTGATCTGATATACAGTACAGACCAAAAGTTTGGACACACCTTCTCATTGAATTCAATGATAAAGTGTGTCCAAACGTTTGGTCTGTACTGTAGTTCTGATCTATTACATCCAGATGGAGGTTGTGAATTTGATTCCTAGCACTTTACAACTGGCAAAACCTCCCAAAACAAACTGAAACAAAAACACTTGTTTTTAAAAAATGTAAGTGTCATGTCTTGTCATTACAGCCTATGATGGGAAATCATGTTTGTTGTACAAAATCAGGAACTCAAGATAGGGATTGAGAAATTGACCTTATGAAATCAAGACTGCATCTATAGCATCAAAGTAGACTCACCATAATAAGTGAGATATCAATGCCCACCGCCACCAGGAAACAGCACTTTCTTCTGTTTCCTGTCATGAAATGGTTTATTGACAGAACAAAAAACTGACCAAGTTTATTTTCTCAACTTCCAGCTCATTGTGTCATGACTGTAATCTATGAGTTTTACATATAAATGATCTGAGCTGGCCTGACACTTCTGCTTCCTTCTGTTCTCACAACAATTAAAATAAATAAAAAAATCCCACTGATTTTCCATCCAACTGTTCACACCAATGACACCCAACTTATCTGCATACTAGGGCCGGTGCTTCAGCTTCAGAAAAGGTAACCCTCTATGGCACATGTGTCAAACTCAAGGTCCATGGGCCAGATCATAGCTTTTTATGTGGCCATCATAAACACTAATTGTGCTTAAATATTATTTTATCAATCAAATCAATGTAGTTTATCTTATACTGCCAAATTTCATCAATCAGTCCCTCCAGTTTCTTGTGAATTTCACGCAAAATCAACAAATCCACGCACTTTTTTGCACTAATACTTAATTGGTGTTTTATTGCAAAAATGATCAAAAACTTTCTTACTTGTACTAAACAGCTGCCTCAGCCTTAATTGATGACAGATTATAATCCATAATCTATACAGCGAGTAATAAAAAGTTGCATTTACTGTCAAAAATAAGCTCAAATATTTCCAAATTAGTAATACAAACACTTTGGTTTTTATTGCAAAAAATCACAAGACAATTGTGTCATCCTAGAAGGACTGAAAAGATGTTCACTATTATTTAATTTTAAGAATTCATTGATATTTTAACAGTTTGTGAACGGGTTTAATCAATACATCCCGTCACAACCGACCCTTTAAGATCATTTGTGCTCTTGATTTGGCCCAAAACAAAAATGAGTTTGACACTCCTGCTCTATGGTTACATGTTACTGTTGGAGTTCATTCATATTGTCTCTGTGCACCACCAGGTCCGTTAACCAGCTTCAGAACCTGACCAGAACCCCTCAGGGTTATTACCTTGAGAAATAATGAGATTTGGTTAAATAAAAAAAAAAAAACAGGCTTTAATGCTGAAAAACTGTCAAAAGTTACAAGACATGCATGTCATAAGAAAGGAATAGAGAGAGTTACATCCACTGTCCAGCGCTGGGCCACACTTAGTTCACCTTAGGAGTGACACCAAGTGAGGCAAAGATTGTATCGTGTGTTTAGCTTTTATTCTTTTCTGCAAACTGTGTCCTTCCTAAAGGGTAGTCTAATCAGTTTCAATCTGTTGCTAGCGGTAGTCACACATAAACATGGTTATGTCAACTTCAGCGTGTGAGTGTATGCAGATAAAAGAGGATAAAAGAGATAGAGGAACACATAGAATCCAAAACATTACATTATTGAGGGTAAAAACAACATGCAAAGTAACATGTTTACAGATGAAGCAATGTGAAATATTTGTGGAATTTACACCACAACGCATACTGTGGATATAAACTTACATTTTGCATGTTTCCCAGCAGTCTTTTTGCATATTTTATCAAAAGTGTCGAAGCATTTACATTAGTTAATGCCCTGTTTTCAACCACTCGTTACTGATGTATGAAAATGAGATGTGTGCTGCTCTTCTCCTTTTGGCGTGTTTGAACGCATACGTAGCATTTTCACAAAAAGCCGCTGGGACGTTTTGATGCCTGGAACTTCAGTAGTTGTTCTTCTGCCCAGACTCACCGCTCAGAGGAGCATTGAGGATGCTGAAGAAGTGGAGCGGGAACGTCGTCAAAAGGCTCGAGAACCTTTACGCCGACTGAACAGCGGCTCAACACCGGAAGACTCGTCACCAGAGAGCGAGGCGCCGGAGGAGAAGAACACGTGAGCACACACAACAAAACTGACCGTCTTCTTCATACTGCAGCTGATTCATGTTATAAGAGACGGGCGAGTTTGACTTCCATTTTGATATATTATTAATCAGACTGCAGACTTCTCTAGCAAACAAATGGTTATATCAATCAATCAAACTGACGTCACAGTTACAAGTTTAGATAGGTCCCAAAGCCGCTAGAACATAATTCTAGAAGTCGTGAAGTAACCCTTACTCCTGCCCACTCTCTCAAAAATTAGTGTAAAATATGTCATTCAGCATACTATCAAAAATGAGTTTCTTCTCAGTTTGCACCTGATATTGTAATGCAAACTGAGATAAGTGAAGGAAATGCTAATGCTCACTGAACTGAATCAGTTTTTATCCACTTCACTGTTTTTTACATTTTGTTTTTTGCATGATTTGCCAGTGGCTGACAGTGGTGCAGTTGGTAGTTGGTAGAGCTGCTGCCTTGCAGCAAGAAGGTCCTGGATTCGATTCCCGGCCTGGGGTCTTTCTGCATGGAGTTTGCATGTTCTCCCTGTGCATGGTGGCTTCTCTCCAGGTACTCTGGCTTTCCAAAAACATGACAGTTAGGTTAATTGGTTTCTTCTAAATTCTCCCTAGGTGGGTGTGTGTGTGTGTCCATGGTTGTGTGTCCTGTCTGTTTCTGTGTTGCTCTGCGACAGACTGGCGACCTGTCCAGGGTGTACCCTGCCTCTCGCCCGGAACATTAGCTGGAGAGGCACCAGCACACCTCCCGACCCCACTAAGGGGTACAGAAAACGGATGGATGATCAGCTAGTGCCTCATTGCATGCTCCCTGCATAAGAGACTCCAGCTCTGCTGAAGGGAAGCTGTTACTTCTCCTTATCTAAATCAATACTAGATATTGATTAGAATGTTTCCTAGCTGGGTTTTCCTTTGTTTTTTTTTTTGTTATATAGTTTTTCAAATATTTTCCTTTGGGTGTGTTGCGAGGAACAGATCCAGACCTCCCAGGGGAGCTTTCATTAACTTTTGTCTTAGCTGCTTTTTTTTGTTACGTAAAACATGCTTAAACCGAGTAAATTTTCTGTAAACTGCCAAACCATTGAATCAATGTGATAATAAATGATGTCATATTTATTTGAAGGTTTGGTGTCTTATGGAGGATTTTTTCTGAAATCCTGCTTTCAGACTGAAAATGTGTGCTCTTGGCAGAAATATTCCTCCATAGAGCCTGGAGATTCAAATCTTTTGGAAATGCATTGTTAATAAGAACATTTTATCACTTTATATTGTCATAGCAACCTGATTTGGTCAGAATGCATCCAGGTGAAAAATTTTATGAACTACAGAAAACTGCAGCACACAAACAGGCTGCTGGATTACAACAAAAATGTTAGAGTTTCACTCAAAACCCAACAGGACTTATAAGAACAAGATATGTATATAAGATAAGATAAGATAAGATAAGATAAGATAAGATAAGATAAGATAAATCTTTATTGTCATTGTCACAAGGACAACAAAATTTAAAAGGTGCCATCAGTCAGTGCATATGCTTAAAAACAAAAAAATAACTGTCTCACAATTCACACACAATGTAAGAATTAACAAATAACTGTTAAAAAAAATACTGTACATGTGTACACTCAATATTTTCCTCTTTTTAAAGTATTTTCCAGGCACACAGTGGCATTTTATAGCATAATCAAGTAACTATGTTACCTTCAGTTGTTATAAAAGTGCTGCATATATTTCAAATATGACTTAAAAGACAATTTACTTTAACACCTTGAAATCCACAACAAACATAAAAAGAACGAGATGGTGTCCTACCGAGGCACCAGACATCTGTGGGATCATCTAATGTCAAACAGTCTTAGCTGATTTACCTTCTTTGCTTGAGAGCAAACAGTCCTTCAAGCAGATTGTTTGGTGCTTGAGAGAAGCAGTAAACAGTCTGTCTCCCCAGCACCATGATGATGATCTGAAGAGCGACATGCAGCTGCTTTCTTATTACATAGCATGCAAAGAATGTCTCAAGAGAAAAAGCATCACCATGCCACAACCTGTGGTGTCTCAGGAGACCTGAAATTTAAGGCCTGTAAATTACTGCTTTCACCTCCAACACCTCCTCTGTCTCATGGCAGGCTCAGCCGGCCTGGAATTGTGGTGATTCAACATTAGGTAACTCTGCCGCTGCAAGTCTGTCATTTCCATACCTCTTGTATGGCTATAGCAGTGATGTAAGGCTCCCTTTTAATTTGTGGTTAGATGGGAGATTTTGTAATTTGCTTTTTGTGGCAATTCAATAATTAGTCTGTGATCGTTTTTCTAGTGTAATAAGCATCTGCTGGAATAACAGCGAAGCAGATTATAGTTACTCCACGGGCTAAATGAGCAGCCAAAGTAAATTTCCTTGTTCCTAAAGGAAACACTTCAGAGACCTCAAAGCAGTTTTAGTGACACCCAAACAGAATTGCTGGTATTTTAGTTTTGCTACTTCATCAGGAATCAAGCAGAGACTTAGGGTTCTACTGGGTGATCAAGCGATCACCCAGTAATCATCTGTGGAATGTTAACAAAATTCTCCTGCCGCCTCCCAGAGACTCAGAACACATTTTCACTAGGAAACAGAGTCCTGATTAAAGGTGGCAGAGTAAGACATCATACCATCCTGCATGTAACAGCTGCAGGTAGCTCTTGGACAGCCCTGATTCAAGCCAGAAATATCATAAAGTGCTAGCTTAATTGACTCTTTATTCAAAAAGTTTCCAACTCTTCCTAGAATCTCTGAATCCATAATTTTTGTTAAACCTTGTAATCTTTTCGTGGAAGAAGAACCTATGTCCTTTAGAGTACATTGTTTCAGTGTGCTGCTAAAAGGTAAAATCACTGACCAATAACTGTTAGTTAACAATATAACGTTCTGGCACTAAAACCAGCTAATACTGGTAGGTAGAAGAAGATTTAGCTGTGTTCCAGAGAGCTTGTTCATATTTACTATTAGGAATATAGTTATAGTTCTTACAAAAGCTTTGAGAAAAAGGTTTGGCTAATAGCTCCAAGCCTCCCTGTCAACAATAACAGTGTTTCTGAATGTATTATAAATATTCTGAGTCAGACAAATCTATACAAAACTTTCTCATTAGTCTGCTGATAAAATGCAATCTCATAATTGTTGTGTTTCCATTAAATAAGAAGCTCAATTGAAATGACACATGAACAAGTCATTAAAAAACGTTACGCCATGATCCTCCAACTACTTCCTGTTATCTTCTTCTTTGTGACCCGTGTGATGCGAAAAAAACTATTTCCGTTGCAGTTTTGCAAAATGAACCAATTTTGATACAGCCGAAAAACCTACCTCCAAAACTGTTTACCAAAAAACTGGAGTTTTTTTCTTTTTGCTGTTTTTCGAAATGTCCAATTGGGCAATTATACGGTCAATGGAGATGCAGTTACTGAAATATTCCTAATTTACGTGGAAGGCCCACACTACAACAAAGTGATTTTAAAGATTTATTGAAGTGGAGAGCTTGAAATGAATTGGGCAAAGCGATGCATCTTTTGTGGAGAACGGCAGTTCCCTAAGCTAACCTAAAACCCAATTATACAATTAGAACAAAGAGGAGACGGAATAAAGGACATGAATAATAGTTTGAAAAGAAGGTCAATAAAATGTTCTTTGTTTTAAACTGTAGCTGCCCTTCAGAAAGTCCTACTGAACTCATTATAGGCACTACTTCTCAGTGTAACGCTGGTAAAAACGTTATTAAAGGGTTTAAGAAGAGCCATGTTGTCTTCCTGAAGGCGGAGTTTCAGAAAGAGCAGGAGTTTTTGAAGAAACAGAGGCCCAATTTCAAGGCCTTAAATTATGCAATTTAATTTCTTTTAAGTCATATCTTATATATGGGAGTTCTTACAACTTTAGTTAACATAGTTACTTGATTGGGCTATAAAATGGCCCTATATGTCTTGGAAACACATAACACTGCCCTTTTAAGAGGTACATGGTTATAGGTGTGCCACCCAAATAGTTGACCCATATTTGTATGACTGTCTCTTGTTACTTCAGGTATGATCGTGAACTGAAACCCAGCAGTTCCCCTTCTCTTGAGGAAGATGAGGGTTTTAGTGACTGGACTCAGCGCAGAGAAAAACAAAGACAGCAGCGACTGCAGGAGCTCAGTCAGGATGGAGAAGAAGAGGAAGAAGAAGAAAATGTCTTTATAAAGAACAATGTAGCCAATAAGGCTGCTCACCCTGCTTTGACGCCGTTCAGTCCAGTTCAAAGACAAGATCAGAAAGATACTGACAGCATCAGGATGAAGGCAGAGAGGAGGAACAAGTATGAAGAAGAGGTTAGGAGAGTGAAGGAGAGGGGGGAAATGAAGAAGGACAAGGTGCTGCTTTCCACAAAACAAGAGACTCAAAGGTCAAATACAGAGGTAAGAGTTTTGTATCAAACATTTAAGTGTTTAATTTCTGAAGTTGCTCAGAAATTGTTTTCTGTTTCTATTTTTTTTTTTTTTGTCATTAATCTGTTTCTGAATTTATCAAGTAAAAGATAATGGTCATGAAATCAGAGAGATCTTCCTTAGATTTAGAGTGTTGTGAGAAACAATATGTAGCTATCTACACCACTAATTTCATTTAATTCAACTCAGTTTTATTATTTAGTGCAGATCCTCAACAATCGTCTTTTAAAACCACGTGAAAAAAATCCATTGTTAAAATGTGTTAATTTAGTCCAACCCAACAGACTTAAAAGTTAGTTTCATGTATTCTAACTTGATCATAGCTGGTAAACAAAGCAGTTAAGCTTAGCTTGTCAAAGCCAGCTGATCAGAAGGAGCATGTAGCTACAGTCAGCAGTGGATCCCAGAGTCACAAACTCATAGTTAGCAGCATGCATGTGACAACAGTGAGAAGGAAAACTCTCCTTTAACATTAAGAGATCTTGCTTAGAGTGAGAGAGACTTTCTTTCAGTTACTCTGAGAAACCGGGTTTAACTCAAATGTTTTACACATGTGGGCAAATTGTTGGCATGCCTCTCTGAAAGAATGGAAAACCTTCAATGGTCACTGAAATAACTTGAAATAGACAAAAGTAACAATAACTACAACTTGACTAAAAGTAACAAATGAAAATCAGACATTGTTGTTAAAAAGAACATTTTGAATTTAAAATGAAAAAAAAATTTTTTTTTTAAATTTAAAAACATATTTGATCAAGATTTTTAATGCCTTGTACACATTTTAAAAAATCAGATATGTTCAAATAGTGTTTTTTTTCCAACATTTTACCAACAGGAAGTGAAAAAGAAAGAACTTAAAGTATCCTACACATCCAAGGTTTTCCTGTGTCAGAAGCCAAAACACAACAGCCAAAAGAGTGGCACGGCCTGCCAGGAAGTGACATCAGTCATGAACCAGAAGAGCAGATCTAGCAGGTGTGTGGTGGGTGTGTGCATGGGTGTGGGCGTGTATGTGTGTGTGAGAAAACAATCCAAACATAACGCTCTTAATTTATCCAGGATGAAAGAAATAGATTTTTTGGTAATACCTTATTTGAAGGTTTGTTCACAAGTCTGATTTGACTCTAAAAAAAACATGACATAACATCTGTTATGAAGAATACTTTATGAATATTCATGCCTATTATCATGGAAATGTCATTCGGTAAATGATGACACTTTTAATGCAAAGTTTGCACTTTTAATAGACTTTTAATGCAACTTTTAGAGCAACTTTGCATTACAATTGTCATTATTTACTGAATAACACTTCATGACAACAGTCATAAACATTCATAAAGTCTTCTTCTTGTTCATGACAGCTGTTATGTCATGAACATAACAGCTTATGTTTATGATAGTGTCATGTCAATCTTATGCACAACCCGTCAAATGTTACCGATTTGGTATTCCTGGACAGCATAACCTACACAAATATCACCAATATTCTTCTGATCATATTTCTGTTTAGAAGGGCAAAAGTAGTTATTTTGGGACTAAAGTTTCATAAAATAATAAACCCAGATAACTTGTTTAATTGTTTGTTTAATAAATGAGTCCTTTATGTGCTCCAGAGCCAAAACCAAGATATTTGTGTCGTATGCAGACAATTTGTGGAGTCAGAGGAGGCGAAGCCCTTCCTGGAGGCGGAGCAGAGACTGGAGAGGATTCGCCAGAGCCTGCAGGAGAAGGAGAGTCAGGAGCTGGAGCAAATTAGACATAGGCAGTTTGAGGCCGAGCAGGAGCTGGAAGAGTTGAAGACAAGACGGAAGGAGAGACGGCGAGCTCGTGAGGAAGAGGAGCGCCAGAGAGAGGATGAGGAGAAGCAGCAACTGGCTGCTGAGGAGGTGCTTAAAGCAGAACAAGTGAAATAAAAACTATGATGCTTTGGCTTTATGTGGAGGAAATGTATCATCTCTCTGACTATATCAAATAAAATAGCTTAGAGATTAACCAATTTTTTTTTTTTTGCACATTTCAGCAACAAGGCAGTACAAAGAAAGTCAATCATTCAGTAAAGGCCATTTAGCACAATCAAGTCCTAAATCTTTCGGGGTGAATTGAGTTTAGGGTGTGTTTTTGTAAGAAGGAGCTGCTGTTATGACCAAAGTAAAACAAAAAAAAGAAAAACAAAAAAAAACTTCCTTTTATATCAGCCAGAATATTTTGGAAATGACGACTTCACTGAGGAAAATGATGTCTGTTTCATATGAGACCGTATTGCACAACATGATGTGATCGAGTGTTTTCGAATTCCATTCAGGAGGAAAGAAGAAAGATGAGGGAAGACATGGAGAGGAGGAGGATGGAAGCAGCAGAAAGGATGAAGAGCCTCAGTACGTCCAGTGCAGAAGGAGAGGAGGCGTTCAGTCCCAAAGTTTCAACACATAAGGTGATAAAAACTGAACAGCATGACTTTGTTTTCAGCTGCAAAACTGTAAAACACTGTTTATTTTTACTTTGTGCCGTGGTATTCAGCATCATCTAGTCTTATACAAATAAAAAGCGCTTAAGCAGCATGTTTTCAGAACTTTACACTTCACATTTGACCTGCATGTTGGGTTAAAAACTGGAAAAATAATAAACTTAAGTGGAACTAAGCTTGTATCTGTTCTGGACGAAAGAAATAAAAAAAGAATGATATGAATGTGTCAGATGACAATAACTGTTAGTTAGCTGACGACTTTATTTTTTGTGTTGTTAAATGAAATGAAATGAAAGTTGCATTAAAACCCCATCTGGTAAAATCCTACGTTATGTAGCAAGAAGCCTTTAACAGGACACCACCATGTTTATCTTACCTTTATTTATCAGTTTAGTTAAAGATTTTGCTACCTGGTTTAATTAATCCTCAGTTTTAATCTTGCTTACAATCAATTAGAAAGGACATTAAAAATAACCAAAAACAGAAGCACCAGACCAGGCTTTGTTACTTTGACTGTTGTGAAATAAACTTTATTGAACATACAATAAAGGAATGAACATAACTGTGTGTTCTCTTTGCAGATGATGAGTTCAGTCTTTTAGCTCTTGTAAGTTGCATCTGTGTGTGTGCGTGAGTTTGCAAAGCCAGCATGACTTGGCTGCACCTTGGCAGCATGTGACGTTGTTTTAGAGTTCACTGATACTTCCACACTTACGTTGCTTTCAAATGTTTAAGACTTTATGAACAGATGAGACCACACGTTGAGATAAACTGAATAAAACAACACACTGACCATTTTGTCTCACTGTGTGAACTTCAGTCAGATCAAACTAGAAGTAGAAATACCACATTTATTTTCTTTATGTTAAATGCCACAGAAATGTGTATTTTAATCTTTTTGTCAATGAACTATGCTAACAATTTACACCTGCAGTCATCCACTGCGCCTCATGTTTCAGTGATTGTTGCTCTTTCATGCTAAAATGCTATCAGTTAATTCTTTCATGCAGCAATATTTTGACCGAAACATATTCTGATTACAATTAGCTCAATTTTGAAAAGGTACCATGTTATCCCAGTCCTGTCCTCATCATCAGCCCTGACAGAAGCTTTTATTTGAAATGATTCAGGTGTCACCATGTTGATCAGGGCTGCCTGGAAGATGAGATGCTCTGTGGCTTTCTGCTTGAAAAATCACTAAGAATCACATTGTCACAACTAAGTGTTAAACATGTCAAAGAGTTTGGTAAGCATGTGTAGCACCATGGACATCTGGGGCTTTGTTTAGGCACTTGACAGTCTGAAGGTATGACACATGACCCAAACTTTTTTTCTTTTTCAGATCACAGAGAGAACCAACTCCCTGAACCGTTCACTAAAGAAAAGGTAACTATGTTCTCAGTCTTTTTTTTTAATGAGAAGAAAAAGTTATTATTTTTGAAATATTTCAACAAAACTGTTTATGAAATATTTTAAATGTTTTAAAGATTCTATTCAAAGGAAAACAGAATATGACTGCTAGTCCACGGTGTCCAAAGTGTGGCTGGTGGGCCGTTTGTGGCCATCAGAATGATGTCACCACAGTCACCATTCAAGAAATGTGGTCAAACTCAAAGGCGGCTGATGCAGATACTTTTTAAAGATTTTATGGTTGTCATTTCCACTAACTTGGAACTTTTAAAGTAAAATAAGTTAAATTAACCTTTAATCCAACTATTTCAATGACCATATTTTATCTCCTTTGATTTTAGCAATCATAGTAAATAAGACCAATAAGAACTTCCAACAAGTAGTCTTTATTGCACCCATTCAGTTAACTTCCCTAAAGAACAAAGAGTTCTTGTTTCTGACAAAGGCTAAAAATATGCCACCAAACAAAAAACTAACCCCTAACAGTGTGAGCCTTTCCTTAATGAACAACTCTTTAAATGCTTTGGATCTGAAGGGATTTACAGATTCACCCTCCTAACAAAACTCTGACAACTTTACACTGTTCATGTGATGTGTTTGGTTCATCGTTGAGGAGATGAAATAAAATATACAAGAAATGTTTTGTGTTTTTAATCTGCAAAGCATTTCAATTTGTGGACTTTCATTACTTTCAGGTTAATGATTTTGGCTTGAATACTAAGAGGTTTGGACATCACAAGTTAAAGCAGCCAATGAACAAAGATTGCTGCCCCATCGCTAGTCTGTAAAGCTAATATTTAGCCTGCTGATATTTCTCAAAGAGGCAGCTTTTGAAACCATCCCATGTTGGAGAGACAAAATTTTCCACAATGAATTGTTTTCAGAATTAATATCAGCAGCCCTAGTCTGAAAAAAGGTGTAAGTTGCAAGAACTTTCAAATCACTTTAAATCTGCTTTAGTAGAAAATGCTGTTATTTAATCATTATGGCTAAAGTTGAATGGCTAAATCTTCAGTTGTTTGTCCTAACTGCTTTAGAGCTGCTGATTAACTCTTAGTTGCCTGAAGTTAAGACAGACATGGCAACACAAGGAAGGTCAACCAACACACATTTCTCAGGATATAGTACTCCTAGGTTGTGATTTGTAGCTCTGCTTAATGGAGTCCAGATGTCAGGGACTGTCTTCTCTCCAGTAGTGGGTGAGGGATGGTGGCTCCAGGCAGTCTGCAGAAGGAAATGATCAGTTCTGAGGAACTTTCAAGACAAGGGATCAGGATGTATAAGTTCAAGATCATTTAACTTCCTTGTTGATAGCTTTTGAGAATTCACGCTTGATATTTTCTAAAGAAGAATAACTCAATAACATCTCTATTGAGTGAATCCAGTACTTTCTGAAAATATGGTACTTAAACTCCTCTGCTTGAGGCAGACCTTTAACCCAGAGTGGACGGTCCAACGTTGGGGAGACTCCTTTGGGATTCCCTGACTGTCAGTTGGTACAAAAAAAAAAACATATGAAGATGAGCTTCAGGAAATGTATGGAAATATCTGACCTACAAAGGTAAAACAGCAATTGCTTAGTCTTGACTATCTGTTTTTGTGTAGAAACAAAAAGGTTTAGTCTCTGGAAGCTCTAAAATGACATATCATGACAGCTAAGTGAAAAGTTGCACACAGACAGTTTTCTGTCTTATCTAGTTAAACGTTTGTGGCTTTCATTTTAACAGACATCAGTGTCTTATGTCTAATTTAGCAACAGTTTCAAGAAGACTCAGCCTCCCTTCTTCCTGACCAGAATCGATGATAAGATGGAGCAGTACACTCACGCTGTGGAGGTCAGCATCCCACACACATTTCCAGCATTGGACAAAAAGTACATGTTTATGTTTTTCAGTAATGTTGGATATATTACTGAAAATAATTATTTTTCAGTAATATAATTAGTTAAAAATTATATTAAAATTATATTTTATTATATTAAAAGTGAAAATAATTATTTTCAGTTGTTTATTATTATTTTTAATTATTTTTATATTACTGAAAATAATTATTTTCAGTAATATAAAATATTATTTGATATATTATCTACATACCAGCTCATTTTGATACAGTGATATATACACATTGTAAGGGCCAACCATTAAAAAATAAGGCAGCACACATTTAAAACTAGATAGGTCTTATTGATCATATCTTTAAAAACATTTAAATGTGTTTACTGCATGATAACTGAACCACTTCAATATAACAATACACTATACTGTATATGAGACTTCATAAACATAGTCAGGTTATGTACATGCTGAAAACACAGATTTTCCTCTCAGAAAACCTCCCAGGAGCCACGGGCACTGAAGGTGTCGCTCTCTGACCTTCCCAATTCCCCAGAGGTCGTTGCCTCCAAGAAGAATCTGTTTGAGGCTGGAGAGGCCTGGAGCCCGAACGAAGGAGCAACATGCAAGGTGACAAAACACACACAGATTGTTGCTGACATATGGCATAAATATATAGAATGAGCATAGATCAATTTTTACGGACCTCCAACTGGGACTATGTAGACTTTACTCACTCTGGCACCTCTTGATATTTCATTGAAAGAAGCTTAAACTGTAAGAACAATGTGATGAAATTATGTAGCAATTTTGAGACTGCAACTATTTTAAACCTTTGTATTGCTTGATTCTCTGCCTAGAGGCTGAGAAGTTGACCAGTTGTATGCAGACTAAGAAAAATTAGATGATACTTACTTTATATGGTACCAAAATAATTCATATGTCCCGAGGTACAAAACAGATTGTTCCAACTCACTTCAGATATGTAGGATTTAAATTTAATTAAAACGATCCAATATTCAGTCGCACATTTCTCTGCTTAAAATAGAATTTTTTTTTTTATAAAATAATTTCATTATCTGTCTGCTGATTTGACATCAGCAAAACAGATGACCTTTGTGTTCGTCAGTCTGTAATAAATGACATCAATAATATGAATTTGTATGATAAATTGATTGTATATATATAAGATTACTTTAAAATGAGTTGCTAAATGCAAAATTTATAACAGTTTTACTCATCTCCACTGATCACCTCAATCATGTATCAGATTAAAGAATTTGGAAATAATAAAATCACATTTTTACTCCCTCATTTTCCTATGTGTTGCTAAAACAAAGAAATGGTTGTAAAACTGAAGTCCATGTTGTCTTTCCTCTACTTTCTGAATCAGGACACTGGCAGTCTGAAAGTGGGCGTGGCCAGCCTGATCACACACTGGGTAAAAGCCCCCTCAGAGCCCAGCAGCAAACAGTCACCATGCCGACCGTCTGTAAGTTCACTTTGAATCTACTGAATTTGTTCTCTTATGTCAAATAAAGAAAAAACATTTTTATAAACATAATCTCTGGTTTCTAAGCATAAGTTCATAGTTGTGCAGTGACATCTTATTCTGAGTGTAACATCTGATTTGGCAGTGATGTGTTAATTCTTATGATGAAGTGTCTTCTGTCTCTGTCTTTGGCTGTTCGACATTGAGTGCCATTTATTTATTCACTTTTAATCCTTTCTTGCCCGTATTTTGCATTTTTCTCTTGTTTTACCCTCTATTTTCTCAAAATCAGTATAAAACTCTTATTTGGCTTGTCCCCTCTATGGCAAAACAAGATGACAGGAACACTTGCTGCTAGTGCAGCTAAACCAGCTAAAGCTAACTTGGCTAAAGTCTCTGCATGAGAACATACCATCAACAGCACGCAAGAAGTTAAACAAACTCATAAAAATGAAATAAAGCTTGGGCATCTTTACTAGAGCTTTCATTCTTGTCAAGAACTGGACAATGCAACACTTTAGATCTGATAACTAATTGGCTCGCTTTATTAGGATGATAAAGCAGGTTTACCTGCTGCCAGGCTGCGCCCTCCACTGAGGTAAAACCAGGAGGAGGTGTCTGTGTTTGTATACTGAGCAAAGACAAGTAAAACTGAATTGTCCATTGGTTTTGGAGTGGCTGTTGCTTAAGTGTAATAACAACTCCAACTCAAGCAGACTCCACATGGCATTCATCTATCTCTCTGATAGATAAATCTGACATCTTGAATTTGATGCAACATTAACTAAATTAACTAACGCAAAACGATGACAAGTGACATTTATTTCATTTGAATGACTCAAACTCATAAGATTATGAGTTCCACCAGATGCTGGAGGTAACACAGCAATTTGTTGTTTGTTTACTGTTAATAAGAGGAGGTGATGGAAGAAATAAACAAAAATGGAAGACAGTCAGCATATTGCTGTTTCTTATGTCTTTATTCATGTCTGGTTGGTTGGTAGTCAGCTCAAACAAACCGACTGTGGACTGTGTAGAGATTTCAAAATCTCAAAATAAATAAATAAATAAATAAATAAATAAATAAATACTTGTTGACTAGAGTTGAGTTCTTTTCTCTCACACACTCAAGTGACACTTGGTGCTGATGGTTGGACTTTCTGAGACTTCCAGTTGCAATTATATGATTACTGTATTTATTAAAATCAGGGTTATAAAAGAGTGAATGTAATTTGATCTGAATCTGTCCATATGATTGGATTTGACTTGAATCCGGTTTATGGATAAACAGATTCCTACTCCTCTGTTGCCCCAGTGTGCATGTTTTCACCTTAGAGTTCTAACAGTTCTCTTCTGCTTCTGGATGCGTTTTACAGGATGTGAGGCCTGGAGGCGTGCTGCAGAAGAGGAACATGTGGGAAATATATGGAGACCCACCAGGGAGGACCGAACCAAAAGCAAAGGTTTGTAGCAACTGTTTTTTTTTCTCTTTCAAAATAACAGCTGGCCCATGGCAGTAAGTCTCTTCATGTCAGAATTACGCAGCACTGTTACAGTGATGCTAAGTACATCTTTAAATTCTAGAACGTTATGTATTCTGTTCTGTATCTTTCTATGAGTTCTGTATGTATGTAGAAGTAAATATGTAGATTAATGTGTGTGTTGTTTGTGTGCTTTTTGTACATACGAGGAAAAGGTTGAAATATTTTTCCAAAATAGTGAAATCTTAGGACTTCATGAATTGTAAGATTTTGCTTATCGTTTTATCTTGGTTAGATAAAAGTTATTCACAAAGCGCCATAGGGCAAGATGTTAGCAGCAGTGAGGAAAGGAGAGACGTTTTCTAAACAATGGATTGAACTGTGCTTACAGCAGGCACTGCATGTTGATGCTGTATGGCAAATAATACAATATTGCATAGTTTCATCATGGCACACTTCTCTTAAGCCAGTCTGGACTGTATGATTGTTAATTTATATCAACTGATTAAATTTTGTGTTTTTGTGCCTTTTTAGTTTTGTTCATTAACCAATCACAGTCAAAATTAAACCTTATTGATTCATTTCAGAAAGACAATCAGTAAATGCTACCTGGCCATAATATTTAAAAAATTTTTCAATCTTTGGTCATTTGTCTGATGGGATAAGAAGTTTTTGTTGTCAACACTCTTCACCAGTGGGTGGCGGTAATGCTCTTTAATTTATTTGCCAACGCCTGTTCAACAGAAGTTGAAGAACAGCCAATCACAGTCCCTAGAGGACGGCATCACCACTAGCAACAGGCTCAATTACACCTCCTCATTCAGACAGGAGTTTTCTGTCGTCTCCTTCACAGAGTGGCTCTCAGCAGCTGAATCACTCTGATGTCTATGGATGTGTAGGGAAAACCTTAACCCTACAGGTCAAAGAGTTAATCTGAACAAAAATCGTGGGGATTTTAACAGAAATAAACTTATTTCTGTCTCATCTCTTCACAGCCAGCACCACATGGGAAAAAACATAAATTTATTGTCACTGGTCATGGAAAATATGAGAAGATCTCTGTAGATGAATGTGGAGACCTCAGCCAAAATGCCGGTAGGACCTTCATCACAAATAGTACAACACAACAAACATAAATAGAGTTGTAATTATGAGCTTTATTTTTTGTTTCTGTGTGCATCCTAATCTATTAGAAATTGAAACTTAGTGGCAATGAAACATTATTTCAAGGTGTTATTTAGTACATAGATGGTTATTTTTACACTGCAAAAGCAAAACATGTCAGACAGTTTGGGTTTGACTTCTAAATTAAATTCTTTCCCTAAAAAAGAAGATGAAACTTGGCTTTTGTTGATGAAAATCTTCATTTTGAAAGTAATTAGACTTTATTATCTAGTCTATTAGATAAAATGGAGTTCTTTGATAAGTAGACTTTTGTCCACCCCCCATAAAAGGTGTTGATCAAGGGGAGATGATACTTAGTGAAAAAAAAAAATCAACAGCTACAGCCAAGAAGCGCAGAGCTTTCTACCATCTTTCACCATCTAACTAACATCCTGTACAGCACTTTGTCTGCATTTCATTCCTTTTCCCTTACAACTTTGACAACTCACAAAAAAATACTTTATTCTATATTTTCTCTACATTATTTATTTCTTTTTGACCTCTAAAATGCTGCCCATCTAATGTTAACCTACAGTCGCTTCTGGAGTGCTGTTTACGGTGTCTGCGTAATGTTCCAAATGAAAATCACAGTGATTATATAACAAAGTGGTTTGTTTATTACTGATGCCAAATTTGTAATTATGGAGGTCTATGAGGAGTGCATGATGTACTGGTGCCTTAATCAGTGATTCCTTTCATCGTGCTGTTTTTGAGGGCCGTTAATAGAACACATTAAACATTGTTGCTAATATAAACTTTCCTGCTTTTCTCTTCTTTCACTGAGGTGAGTGTTTCCAAAGAAAAGAGGGAAAAACATGTACAAACTCTACATTCATCATTTACTCAGAGGTGTTACATTGTGGCAAATAATACAATTTGGTAAAAAAAAAAAAAAAAAAAAAACCTTGTGTTTTTTTTAAAAATTTGATTATGGATTAACATATAGTCTAACATTTCTTGATAAATATAAAAATACTGCAAGATTGAACACAAGCAACAACCATGTACATACATATTCAGTGGCTCAGCAGCATCTCTAGTAAAAGTGTAATGAAAGAAGCAAATGGAAATTGTCAGATTACATCAACACTTTAATGTTTTGTGATGTCTGGAGACATTTAAGACAAGTCAACTCGTTTTTGCTTACTAATAAAAATAAAACCTCTAACAACCCTTAAGCTACCGTCATACTATAATGCATTTGTCAAGTATAAAGTTGGGGTTTAGTTTCCTTCAGCAGTGCTCAGAAGTCTTATGTTGACAGAGAAATTAATGTAGAGCTGTACATTAACTTACAGAACAAGTTTAGCCATGGTTTAATGTTTTCATTTCACATCAGGCATAGTTTAAGAAGCAGCAAACCCTCTGGCCTTCCTGTTAAAGTCTTTTGGTTCCTCTTCTTTACCTTTCCGTCCAATCAGACCCATTTCAAACACAACTGAGATTTTTGACACTGGTCTTGAGGCTGCTTCTCTCAGCTTCTTAGCATCAAATCTGGGGCTGAAAAGCAACACCGGTAGCCTAAACGCAAACGAAGGGACCTCCTTCTGATCATTACTTTTCTCCTCATTTTTTTCATCTTCACTTTTGCTTAGCTCAATCTGATGCATGATGTTCTCTTTGGAGGAGAACATCTGGAAGAGGACAGCATCCCACATTTTAGTTGCCTTTGGAGTGTCTGTGTCCTTGGGTGTAGCTAATTTCTCATCCTGACCACTTGGCTTCTCTTCTAGCCTCATCTCTTCACTCTGGTCCTGCCCTCGGATCTCAGCTTGAGAACCTGTCTCTGGGAATTTTGGTTCCTCCTGTTCCACCACCATGTGTTTCTTTAGTCGCGACCACCCACTCGCTTTTGATTTCATCCCCTTTGACTTTTGCATGACATTATGAAGAGATGCTGCTACTGCGGGGGAGTCATTAGTGCCCTTTTTGTCAGGTTTATCTGCTGAACATGGTTCTGTGTTGTTTTTATTGTTTTCAGTTGACTTGGTAGAAGGGGCCTCAATCGGCGGAGTAGGTTCAGCAGATTCAGATTTTGAGCATTCATGCTTAATCTGTGTAACAGGTGTCTTTGGTTCTATTATGACAGATTTGTCAGCTTTCACGTCAGATTTTGCTTTCTCCTCATCAGTCTGCACCTTCCCTCTACTCAAAAGCTTTTTTACGACCTTCAGGGAATCTTGGTCACCACTTTCTAGAAGAGAATCTTTTGTTTTTGTCTTTGTAGTTACTTTGGTTTTTCCTTTCTGGTTTTCAGAAGGCACAGCCACCGCTTTAGGCATTTTTTGAGTCGCTGTTGCTGCAACTGGACTGGTTGCTGTACATGGATCTTGTATTGATATTGTTCCTGTTGAGTCAGATGGTGTTGAAACTACAATAACTGGGACTGTGACACTGGAAAAAGCCTTTACATGACTCTGTTCCAGTTTTTCCTCACATGTAGTGGTGTCTTGTCTTTCAGAAATTTCAACCAATGATTGTTCCTTTACAATTGCTTCGCGACTACTCTGTTTTGAAACTTCTTTTTCAACTTTAACCTCATCTTGTGTTGGAGTCACTGAGGTTATAATGCAAAATGCAGGTGAATATGGTTGGATACCACCGTAAGCAGCGTATTCAGCTGGTGTAAGTCCACGGTAAACAGACTTTGACTTTTGAGAGTCTGGGGTTTTAGGTCTCTGAAAGGCCACATGTGAAATAGATGATGGTAATGTCTTTTGCTTTTTGTAACCTGGTGATGTGGTCAAAAGGCGAGATGCTTCAAAAGTTGGAGTTTTTGGCCTTTGATAAGCAGTGGCTACTTGTGTTGAAGACACAGATATAGGAGTTACAGCTCTTTGAGAGCCAACCGCTGAAACCGAGGTCACTCTTCTTGTCAGATCAGACTCTGATTTTGACTTTGTAATACTTTGTTTTATAGAGTTGTCTGCAGGTGTCACATCAGAGTGGACATCCCCATTTAATAAAGTTTCAGGAAGCTCTGCTGTCTTCAGATTAAGGGAGGGCAATGAAGTGCTCACAGTAGAAATTGTTTGGGGTGACCTTGATCTCTCTGGATCCACTGTGATTGGCGACACCGCAAACAGAAGAGGATTGGGTCGTGAGATTTCAAAGACAGGGGTTGCGGCTCGGCTGATGTGGTATGCTGGGGTTTTAGGTCGCCTGGATGACAGAAACTCATAAGTTGGTGTTTGAACTCTGACCTCAGATGTTGGGGTGGTGGTTTTATGTTCAGCTGTTTGAGTTGGTCTTGTTGTTTCTATGTTTGGAGTTGGAGTGGCTCGTTTGATTTCTGACACTGGAGTGACTCGCAGGGATTCTAACGTTGGAGTGACTCTTCTTACTTCAGCCTTTGGGGCGGCTCCTTTTACTTCTGATGTTGGAGTCTTTCTACCAGGAACTACGTCTAATAAAGGAGGCTGCATTGTTGTTGTTGTTGCCTTCCCTCCTCTGATCTCAGATGCTGTGAGCACTTCTTGTTTTGTTTCTGCTAATGTTTTACTTTGAGGTACTATGCTGCCAATAGCAGTTAATCCAGCCGTGTCGTACACTGGAGGTGTCCTGGATGTTTCATAATATGATGTGCTTGCTGTATACATCCTAATCTGAGGCACTTCAAACATCGGCTTTGGTGATTTTGAAGGCTCAGTTGCTTTAAATGTTGGACGTGGACTTTTGGATTTTATGAGTGGGGTCAACACAGTAAGAGGCCGAACCACAGGTTGACCCACTGGTACCGGATGTTGAGTTGCACCTGAACTTGTGATTTTTGAATGTGGGATGCCTACATAAGGGGCAAGTCTCAAACCAGCTTGGCTTTCAGTAAATGTTTCCAGTTCAGTTGTTTGTATGCTTACCTCAGGCATAGAGGAATATGGCAGTGATTGCTTTGCTTCTCCTGGAGAGGCTAAGACTTTGGAAAACTGATTTGAAGCAGAACTTAATGACGTTTTTGTGATTTGGTGTGAGTATGTGCATGAAGGGGTGGCCGCCGTGGGAGGCGACATCCTAACTGCTCGATCAAAAGCTGCACGCTGCGGGTAAGGGGACGGCACATGTTGATACAATGGCCTGACAGTGAACCGTGGAGGTTGCTGGATGCTGTTGAGTCGAGGGGTTGTCTCTGGTTTTTGAGGGGAAGTTGAGTGGTCGCTGCGCTCCAGGTCAGGGCTTGCTTCATTTACAGGGGAAAGGCTCGACCGGAAAGGTGTAGCAGACTGTGAAGTCTGGGTGGAGGCCTTTTTCTTTGCAGTCCTTTTGAGGAGTTTCTGAAGACGGACATTGTCTTTTCCAGGCTTGGGCAGCAGTGGTGGAGGGTACTGCTGGGAAAACAGGCCCAGCTGGTGGATAGTGCCATAAACAACAGACATGAATGCTTCTGCACCCTATTGAAAAAAAGAGATAAAGCATTCTTAAAACTTAGCCTAAAGTTTCACAATTGTTCATTGTTTTATATTTTCACATGCAAGTCATTTAAATAGAAGTGTTAACCTCAAAGCAGCTGGTCAGTGGGGACGGCACATTAAACATATTTTCTTTTTTTAATGTCTATAACATCATCATCTCTTTCCTCTTTTACTAACTTAATCCTGAATACTAAAAAGTTGGAAGTGGACAAACTCAGTTTCTCTTTCAAACAGAATTTATCTTCAAAATACACCAGGTTAATAGAAGTTTCACATTTTCAATATCTAATGTTTTTCCTCTGTCCCTTTTGTAGGTTTGTGTTACAGTGATTGCTGAGGAAGCATTTCCTCTCCTGCTGCCTACGTGATCTTGCAACACCTGACATGCTGATGCAGGAACTTTGCAACAGGAACGTCTATATTTTTTCTGACCATCTCTAGAGGAAATGCACCTACAACCCCAAACCCAGGCCCAAATATATATATATATATATATACCCTTGGCAGATTTAGGCTAAGTAATTTATTTTTTTTATTTATGTTTTATTAAAATCCTAGTATGTTGAAAATGCAAACCGTTCTCAATAAACAGTGGAAAATTATTTTATTGGCAATCACACCGTTCCTTCCAATTGATGAGTAGCTTTTCACTTCTTTCCACTGATTTGTTGCTGACATATTCTCCAAGTCTTTAAGCTTGGACGCCCTCCATCACCCTAATCTTAAGCTTCACTCATGGATTCTCAATTATATTCATGTTGGTATGCCTTCTGCAGCCTACAAGAATATTAATTCTTCCATTCAGGAGAAAGACTTTCAGAAATCTGTCAGGGGTATGAATGATTTTGGACTCAATTGTACAAATTAAAAATTAAAGCCCACAAACAAATATCTGATGGTTATAGGTGTGATCCTCTTTATATCTTCCTGCTTTCTGTTTTTACCATTATGAGTCTATCTAAATGTGAGTTAGTTTTCAGTTTTCTTCTGTTCAAGACGATCATTTGTAAAACGTTTACAGTTTGAATCATCTCGAGTAAATGGATCACATCAATGTTTGACCTGTTCAGCACTTTTTAGCTTGAGGACAATCAAAACTGCAAAAGCTCTGAGCACCAGCCACAGTTAAAAGCAGACGTTAGATGTTACACACTGTATAAAAACACACAACCATTTTATTCTGTGACATTAAATCTGAATAAATGTTATGTTATTTCGGCCACTTGGGATTACCAAAACTAGTTGATAGATGCCAGAAAAATAATGGAAACATTTATTTTTACAACTTTGTTCTAATTCAGACAGTTTTTTCAACTGTATGAGTTATGTAATATTGGGCATCCTTCCACGAATTTTTCACCAAAGTTTACTAGAATTTTATTTGGATTTTTTTTTTGTGCTAGAACAATTTTGATTTAGACATTTTTTAAATAAGTTCTTTACATTATTGTTCTATTAAATAATATGCAAACTTTTATGGCATTGTAACTTACTTATGTAACATCACATAAAAATCTAAATAGGAAGGGAATTGTGGACCTCCACTATTTAGTTCATCCTTGGGAACAATCTCCAGATGCATGTGCGTGCCACATACACATGTTAAAACAATTATATGTAAGCATAAACACCACAGTAATTTCCAGCTGTCTGATCTAACCAATGAGAGGGAAGACAGGTCTGTAATGTCACTCAGCCAAGAGGAGTCAGATTACAGTTTTCAAACTCACTCATGGACATTTCTTAATATCTGTCTGATTAAACTAAAATGAAACTGTGTTAGTAAAATTGCCATCATTACAATTTGGAGTAAAAATGGCAAAATCTGCAGTCCTGAGAACACCATATCAACTATGATGTAAGAGGTTAACACTATGATATCTTGTGCATTTTTGGGGGAATGATGATTTTCACAAAAAAAGTAGGCATCACAAGAAAAGAAAAGTACTTTAAACAATTAACGTCTCACCTCCATACAAGAGCAAGGAAGTTAAACCTGCAAACAAAATAGTCTTCGAAGTGAACAATGAACCCAGTCATACTAGTTATTTACTGGTTACAAAGTGTATTAAATATATATATAAAAATAGCCATTTAAAACTCCCTCAACCCTATTACCACCTTTCCACAGCAGGTCTGCTGAAATGCCAGCAAGCTTGTGGAAGGCCCAAACCAACCCAACTCATACATTTCAAAATTTTATATAAAGGTAAACGGCTGAATTTGAAGAAATTTACAGAATAATCTCTGACTCATTTTTCTAGCATTTAGAAGTAGTCTACCAGAAAGTCTATTTGACTGTCATAGGGATTGGAACAGTCTTCTCTCTAAAGATAATAAAATAATTTAACAGAAGAAACAATTATAAAGAAAAAAAATAAAAAATGTAAAACTTTTTATGGAAAAAAATTGCATGTTTTCTAATTGCTGACAAATTTTGTTAAATCATTTTTGGTGATTTGCCTTTGGTCAGGTGTTCCAAGCCTTTAAAGTTGGAATCCCTCTTTGCCATCACCATAATCTGACAGCAAATATTCTCTATTAGATTCAAATCAGGATGTTCCCTCTCCATAACTTATGTTACAATGTCTTTCTTTTGACGTCCAGTCAAAATTGACATGTTGGTAAAATGAAAAGGTTGATTTAAACTTTAAACTTACAAAGGCATGAATACTTTTTTGGTCTAGCTATAAAAAACTGCTGTTAAGTGTATGTAAGAATCATAAATATTATACAGTGCATAGTTGTGACAATTGTGGTGGACATTTGCTTATTGAAATTTGACTTTGTGATATTTAGCTTAATAGTTACACCTTTGAACACTAATGGATGCTTTAGTTCATACATGTCTGCTTCTGTCTCAAAATGCTTTTACTTTTATTCTTTTTGAACAAGATTTTTTCGCTTCTATTTTTATGCCACTTTGAAAATATTAAATAAAATCAGTACCTATTCTTCTAATATGTCAACTGTTTTTATTATACCCATCGTGTCAAACAACTACAACATTCACTGTATTAAAACATTTAAATGTTTTAATAACACTTTACAAAATAATTGCTATCTTCCCATGCTTAAAAGATTCATTAAAATTCTTTTTTTTTTCAAGGAGAGACTTCATGTGTACTGTACGGAACATCCTGTAATAAAAGGCCAACACAGACCACCAGTGATCTCAAACTCTGTCCAGCATTCAATGTAAAATCCACAAATTAACAAAATCTGTGTTTTTAAGAAGAAATTGGATGAGAGGTATTATATATATATACAAAGATGGCATACACTCTTGGTGTATATATATATATATATATATATATATATATATATATATATATATATATATATATACTGTATATCACAATTGTGTGAACTCTATATGTTTCCAGAAATGTCTCTCTCACTCTCTCTCTCTCTCTCTCTCTATATATATATATATATATATATATATATATATATATATATATATATATATATATATATATATATAGAGAGAGAGAGAGAGAGAGAGAGAGAGATTTCTAGCAACATATATAGTTCACACTATTGTGTGAAACTTCATTTCAAACAATGTATTGAAACAAAACACCAGCGGTGGATATGTTTCAACAAAACATGTCAAAGTCTTAATAACAATTATAGCTTGAAGTGCTGTTCATAAATCGACTTATTGAGACATGGCCCTTCTTCATGAAGGACAGCCCTCATGTCATTGAGCTTCTGGTGTCCAGAACTACAAGCCACTACATGGTGACTCAGCTGATTACACAAGGCTTCTGTAGGATTCAAGTCTGTAGAATGTCCAAGTTCTCCATTGAAGAACCCCACTGTCCAGCAATCACTCTCTTGTGATGTGACCTTGAGCATTCTCATCCATGATGATGACATTGTTCTTCATGCAGGGACACCATGACTGAATTAATGATGTTACTCAAGTAGCATGGGTTGTGTAGGGCAGCCCTTTATTGACACACTAGTCCACACTGTAACACCACCGTCTGGTGGCACGGTGTTCTTCTTGATGTCTCCAACATCGCTGGCGACCATAGTTTCTGTTTAGAGTGAATCAACTTTCATCAGAGAACTGCACTGAAGCCCTCTGGTCCCTTATCCAGGATAACTTCCCCCTGCCAGAGTTCTGGGTGGCTCAGCTGATAGAGCACACACACTCTGTGCAGAAGCTAACTGTCAGTTTGCTGTTCAATAAAAACCACTATATCCAAAACATCTTTTAAAAAATTGTCTCTGGTCAATGCAAGATGATGGCGCCTTTGCCTGATGATGTGCTCAATATCCTTGCAAGTTGTCTAATACACAGACTATGCTGATGTAGACGGATTTCAATGTTCTGACCTGACATTTGGGTGATTCTCAGTTCATCTAAATTTGCTCAGAGTTGAGTGGCATTAATCATCCAGTTCCCCAGGGCACTGCTCACAATGAAGAGGTCATCCGTGTGGGATGTGGTCAAAGAATGTCCACTTTTATGCCTTTCTCCGACTCTTCCGGTCTTTCTGTATCTCTGTTGCAGCCTGCTGGTGACATTCTAAGCTCAGGGTCCAATTCCGTCAGAAAACGTCCTCGACCTTCACAATGCCAAGTTACTGTGGATCAGTTCTTAAGTGTTGTCCTGGTCTCATTATGTTAAATGTGAACAGCATGATGAAGAAGAGTGGACTCTTGATGTTCCTGCATTCATTAAAAACTAGAGAGCCTCAGTAAAGAGTTAAAAAATTTATGTTTGATGCTAAATCTGAATTTTATGATGCAGTTTTGATTGATTATTGCAGGTGCAGCTTCGCCCATAAACAATGTTTCTGTCACAAGAGTACATCACCTGCTGGAAAGTAAATGTACAGGTGCATAGCGTCTGTACATTTCAATTGTTCTAGCAGTTGGTTCCATCTTGTAATAATTTTTTTTTTTATTGCAGGTGTCAAGGGCATCAAGACACCTGCAATAAAAGCTAGACCAAAAATACTTGGCATGTTTTTGTTTTTTTGCAGTGTCCAAATTCAATGCAAGGCTCAGTGAACTGTATTGATAATTCCACGATTATTGTCATTTAAAGTTCTTCTTCATCATCATCATCATTGCTGCTGCTGCTGTCCCAAGAGGCAAAGCTCGTAGACCCCTGAGTTTTGGTTCCATTGTAATGATGGGACGTATTATTGGACTGTGACTAACTGCCCATCAGGTGTTTGCTTTTTTATTTATAACATGCTGAAAGTGAACGCTCATTATACCTTATGTTCTCATGTCTCTCTGGCACTGGATAATATCTTTGACATGTGACATCACCGAGGAAAACATGAGGGCCAATTAGGCATGAATGCCCCATGAGTATGCAGCTTTGGCACACGGCCTGGGAGCCATTATTTTAGGCCTAAAAAATAACACTCAGGATGTGTCACACTGCCAGAACATTGTGTCACCAGCCTTAACCCTGATTTACCAGATCAGAGAACCATCTGGGCAGTTTAAGGTTCTGGCATAATTAAGTTCAGTGTTTATCTCGCTATGTGTCACCCCCGTGATATAGAGGCACAATCTGATAAATGTTTAGAACTCTCCCAGCTCCCCCATTCTGCACTTAGCCGCCAGCCTGACACATGAGATACTCATTCCTCCTTTTAAGGCTCTGCTAGTGTTGGCATTTGTAGTTCTTTTAGGATGCAGGTTCAAAAGAGGAAAGTCTAATAATAGATGTGCAACAAAAACTCAAACAGAAATGTCCTGCTTATGCGCGTGAATACAAGCTACAGACTTAATGTCAAGCAATAAGTTTGGACGTAAATGAAAACGACTTACCAGGCGAAGAACTTATTGGTGGAGTTTAAAGTGCTCCAGGCAGGTTTCCCCTGGCAGGACAGGACAGTGTTTTCATTAATGGTAAAATGTCAAGGTGAAAAGTGAGCATTTATTAGAGCTGTTCAATTGAAATTACAAGTGAATGTTACTCTGTATTATAACCGGGACAGATGATCAATGGTAAAATTAGTGTTTAAGCTACGGGGGTTGAAACATTGAAATCATAACCCTGTCAGTGCTTCAGTTTTGCAGAGGACAAAAAAAGTTACCCTTCCACACACGTAAGGTCTCAGCGTGTATCCAAAAGCAGCTGCCTCCGTAACATAACGCTTTTCCTCTGGTCTGGAAAATAAAAGGTGTAATTGAAGGGAATTGTTACCTGTAGGACTGCTGCTTGGGGGTGGCCGGCCAGCTGCTGCCTGCTTGTCCCAGCCTGGAGTGTCAGAACAGCAGGTTCATGTTGAGACCAACTCGACCCCCCTTCCTACAAATGGAAGGAACGGGCGCCATGGCATTCCAAAAATAAACCCTGAGCGCTGTGGGTTGCTCAGAAGCTGCAGCAACATTGTGACCCCAGAGAAAGTTGAGGCGAGATGTAGCTGAAAGGCCAACACCCAATTTTTACAAACACAGAGCTCTGAGTGAGCTTTGAAGCCCACCTAGGGGTCCTTGAGAAGATAAAAAAAAAAATTAAATGCTACAGAGTTAAATTTAAATGCTACAGTTTTTTCAGCTGGGCCATTTTACAAAATAAGTTATCGCAAGGAATATTACAACAGCAATATTGTCAGACTCTTCCAGTTCATTCAATTCCAGTTTAGTCCAACACTAATCAGTCTAACTCAGTCAGAGTGCTATTCTTTGAAGGGGAGAATTTGAAATAACACTCTTTTTCCCAAAACACTATATCTCAATATTTCAGTTTCCTCAAAGACAGCAAAAAAAATAAATAATACAATTGCAGAAAAATTTTAAGTAAACTTATCTATCATCAGCAATGATGATAGATAAGAAATGATGATAGCAATGATGATAGCAATGTTGTCTCAAGGCACAATTAATCAAGGATCTTGATTTGCAAAGGAGAAAGGAGAGAAACAGGGGAAGTGATCATAAGTGTAAATTCAGATACTAATTTGACACTGTATTACATCATCACTAACCCGACGCTGTGTGAGGAAGGGTCGGGTTTTATGATCATTTAATCACGACTGGCTACAATACACCCTTCAAATTATAGTAATAGCAATGATGCTGATGAATGTCTATGATTCTGGTCCTTTATCCAACTTATGATTGCTTACAGTGGATTTGACACACTGCACTTCAAGTAGTGAAGTGTAGTGCATACACAGGAGTGTATGCCATCTTTGTGTTTAAACACTTCCTTTACTGTTAGGAATATTGTGTTCTTCTGAGGTTAGTAAAGTAAACTACCCTGTGACTGATAAAATAATCTAAGGCTGACCTGTTATGAGTCACATCGCCTGCGCAATCCTGGTTCGCTACCTTAATAAACAAGTGATAGGACTTGTTTGGTGAATAGAATGTATTATAACACCATATTATAACATCTATTTGGTTATTTTGTTCAATTATTTTACTTTTTTTTACTAATTATACACCCAGTAATTAAATCACTGCTAATAAACAAGGTGTTTCATGAGATCTTATCAGCAAATTCAACACCTGAAATCCCAAAAATGTCAAATAAAGCAGCAAAAGTTCTCAAAACAAACTTTTGCTGTGATGTTTATGTGAAAAGGGAATACACGGATTTAGAGAAAGTGAGCATTTTTTATTGTGGTAGATGAGTCAAGGGACATTGCTACCTAAAACTTGTATTTGTTTTCTTAGAAGAAACACAAATCCTATAAATAGCTTATGTGTTTTTGTGAACATTTTCTTGACTCATAGAGAGGATTTTCACAACGCTGAACCTCCTGGGTTCAGCTTTGCCACCCAGGCCAGACCTTTTCCCCTCCCTAATGTAAAATGTTCTAGATCCCCCACTAGGTGGCAGATGTGGTAACTAAGCGAACCTGGAACTAAAATAAGCAGAATGTCACTGTGTGCAGGAGCTACGTCCAGTCACATGTTGGGGAGCAGAGGAGCAGCTCCCAGCTGACAAAGTGGATCAGCAGCCCAGAACCAGGCAGAAGCTGCAAACAGGTCTGACTGAGCAGCAGATTTCAGATAATCTCCAGCCACGCAGAAAGGAAAAGGAAAGGTTTAAGTTTAGTCTGGGAGCTGGTTCCACAGGAGACAAGTCTGAGAATTAAAGGATCTGCCTCACATTCTACATTTTGAAAGTCTAGGAGTAAATCTGCAGTCTGAGAGCAAAGTGCTCTGTTAGGAATATATGAACCGATGTCTGATGGAGTTGATTATTAAGGGCTTTACATGAGAGAAGGAGAAACATAACTTCTGTTCTGAATTTAACAGGGAGCCAATAAAGGCAAGCTAAAATAAAAGAAATATGATCTCTCTTTTTAATTGTAATCAGAACCTTTACTGAAGCATTTTGTATGGAACTCTCAAGGGGACATGTGGAATTGTCTGAATGGTTTAAAGGGCACTTCTCACACTTCTCATGTTCAGTTCCATCTCAACCTTAACAGACATTAAAAAAAAATAAATAAAATGGCACCGGCACAGCTGGCTGCTTGCAGACGCAGCTCCCGTCGTGTGTTAATCTGTGTATATTTGCTGTAACCGATTAAGGATCCGTGCTTAAAGAACCCATGGATCATCAGTTAAGCTTTCCACAATGGCTGGATGTGGTTCTGTCGCTGTTCTTCGCGTTCTTCTGCTACTTTTTCTACTCTTTGTTATGGAGAACCTCGCTGAACGGAGTAGCGGCATTGTTTATGCGCGTGAACAGCTGACTGCGCTGTGTAAGCCTTTGCTGCTGCCCGGAGACGGGCCTGTGGTCCCGGAGGAGTTACGGAGGAGACGACGGGGCTGCAGGTCTGAAGTAAAACGGAGGGAGAAGAGGAGACGGCACAAACCAGCGGTACAGGCGATTATTGTGGGGAACGTGAGGTCTTTGGGGAATAAGGCGGATAAACTCACGGCGCTGGTTAGGACCCAGAAGGAGTACAGGGAGTGCAGTATCTTCTGCTTCACGGAAACCTGGCTACACTCGCTTATTCCGGACTACAGCGTGGAGGTCCCTGGATTTACCTTGGTGTGCGGGGACAGGAACTTTTCCAAGAGTCGGAAGAAGAGGGGCGGCGGGATTGCACTTTATGTGAGTGAGAGGTGGTGTAATCCCGGTCATGTTAACGTGAAGGAACAGATTTGTAGCCCGGACATTAAACTTCTGGCTGTGGGAATGCGGCCGTATTATTTACCGAGGGAGTTTACGTCCGCCATTTTGATCGCTGTTTACATTCCCCCATCAGCTGATGCAGCGGTGGCCTGTGACGTCATCAGCTTTACCGCAGCCAAACTCCAGACTCAACACCCGGACGAGTTCATGGTAATCGCAGCTGACTTTAACCATGCCTCATTGGACAAAACTCTACACAACTTCCAGCAGTATGTTGACTGTCCCACCAGGGAAAACAAAATGCTGGATCTCCTGTATGCCAATGCCAAAGATGCATACTGCGCCACAGCCCTGCCCCTCCTTGGCAGGTCGGACCACATCTTGGTAAGGATGACTCCCAAGTATGTCCCTTTAGTGAGTAGGCAGCCTGTGCGCATCAGGACGGTGAGGAGGTGGACACAGGAGGCAGCTGAGGCACTGCAGGACTGCTTTGGGTCGACAGACTGGGATGTGCTCTGTGGGCCTCATGGGGAGGACATCGACAACATGTCTGACTGCATCACGGACTACATCAGATTCTGTGAGGAGACTGTCATGCCAGCCCGGACCGTGCGCTGCTTCTCCAACAACAAACCCTTTATTACCAGTGACCTGAAGGCACTTCTAAACATAAAGAAGATACCTTTCAGGTCTGGAGATAAGGAGGAGCAGAGGAGAGTCCAGCGTGAACTCAGAGAGACACTGAGGACATGCAAGGACAACTACAGGAGGAAGCTTGAGTCTAAACTCGAGCAGAACAGTGGGAGAGATGTGTGGAAAGGAACAAAGCAAATTGCTGGGATGAAGGGGAAAGACACACAGACATCTGGGAGCCTGGATAGAGCAAACCAGTTCAACCAGTTTTTCAACAGGTTTAGCTCACCTCCTGCTACTCCCCTACCACCACCATCCCCCCACACATCCACACTGCCCCAAGTTGTTCAATCCACCTACCGGCATTCTCCTGCACACCACCTCTCCTTCAGCCACCCCCCCTCCTCCTTGCTCATCTCCACTGCAGACAACAACACCTACCCCCAGCTAACGGTGACTACAGGCCAGGTTAAGAGACAGTTGGAGCGATTGCACCAGGGGAAGGCTGCAGGACCTGATGGCATTACACCACGGATCCTGAAGACCTGCTCCAGCCAGCTGTCCCCTGTACTGGCACACATGTACAACCTGAGCTTGAGGCTGGAGAGAGTCCCGCTGCGGTGGAAGACATCACATGTGGTTCCTGTTCCCAAGAAGCCAAGGCCATCCGACCCAGAGGACTACAGACCAGTTGCTCTCACATCTCATGTGATGAAGGTCATGGAGAGACTGGTCCTGGCCGAGTTGAGGCCTCGGGTGAGGACGTTTCTAGACCCCCTGCAATTTGCCTACCAGCCCCACTTAGGAGTTGACGATGCCGTCATCTTCCTGCTGCACCGAGCACTGTCGCACCTGGATGGTGGAGGAGACACTGTGAGAATCACATTCTTTGATTTCTCCAGTGCCTTCAACACCATCCAGCCTCTGCTGCTGGGTGAGAAGCTGCGGAGGATGGGTGTCAACGACTCAGTGATCTCCTGGGTTACTGACTACTTGACAGGCAGGCCACAGTTTGTCCATCTGGGCAGTGTCCTGTCTGATGTGGTGGTCAGTGACGTAGGAGCTCCACAGGGAACTGTGGTTTCTCCCTTTCTCTTCACCTTGTACACCACTGACTTCCAGTACAACTCTGAGTCATGTCACCTACAGAAGTTTTCTGATGACTCAGCGGTTGTCGGGTGTATAGGGGATGGAGGGGAGGGGGAGTACAGGACACTGGTGGACAGCTTTGTGGAGTGGTCTGACCAGAATCACCTGAGGCTCAACATTAGTAAGACCAGAGAGATGGTGATTGACTTCAGAAGGAAGAAGATACCTTCACGACCACTGAAGATCAAAGGGGAAGTGGTGGAGGAGGTGGAGGATTACAAATACCTGGGAGTTGTAATCGGCAACAGACTGGACTGGGCATCTAACACTGACGCTGTGTGCAAGAAGGGGATGAGCAGACTCTATTTTTTAAGGAAGCTGAGATCCTTCAATGTGTGCAGCAAGATGTTGGAGACCTTTTATCACAGTGTTGTTGCCGGTGCCATCTTCTTTGCTGCTGTGTGTTGGGGAAGCAGCATCAGAGCCAGCGACTCTAATAGACTGGACAAAATCATCAGGAAAGCTGGCTCTGTACTGGGACTAAGGCTGGTCCCAGTACAGTCCCTGGAAACTGTGGTGGAGAGGAGGGCACTGAAGAAGGTTCTGCCTATTATGGACAATAAACAGCACCCTCTCCACCACATAGTGGACAGACAGCGGAGCACCTTCTCACATAGGCTGCTACAGCTCCGCTGTCGTAGAGACAGATACAGGAAATCCTTCCTGCCACATGCCAACTCACTGTACAATAAAAGCTAAATCATTGTTCTGCACTAATCAGTCCAATTTTGCACAACTGCACTGTGGCACACTTGCTGTACATATATTTACATATACATACTGTATCTGCATTTTTTGAATCTTTGCAAGGACTGCTCTAAGTTGCTATTTATATTAATAGCATTTTATATTTTTACAAGTCATAGCATTTTATATTTTATTTTTATTTTTTATTTTATCTACAACTACTACTCAGTGGTAGTTGTTATTGTGTCTTGTCTCTATGCTGTAACTGCGAAGTAATTTCCCTGCTGGGATGAATAAAGTACTTCTATTCTATTCTATTCTATAAACATTCAGTGAATAAATCGATTTTCAATCAGTTTGTTTGCACCTAAGAGTTAAAAATAATAAATACGTTTTATTATTATAAAACACGGCAAACTAGTTGAGGTAGAGGGCCGAAATAATTGCTTATTTCCGATGAGTGTGTCAATCATCTCCAGGCCTCGTCTTTGTTCTTTCACAATTATCGATTTATTCCATTTTGATTATCATGCTTCAAACTTTGCAAGGACTGACCACCCCGCTCATCCGCTTCCTCATAAACACAAAGCCAGCAGTTCAATAACCTTCCCATTCATACTTAGAGACAGCCACGCCCACATCGACATGCCCACCACCCAAGTGTCAAAGCCTCGTGCTTCTGTTACATCAATAATTGCTTATTTCATTCATATGGCTCTCACAGAGCCTCAGTGAAATTTTTTGTATCATTATTAACTCTTTGGTGCAAAAAACTGATCGTACCTCTCTTTTCATCAACCTTAATGGGCCGTTTCCATTAAGGTTGAGATGGAAACGGCCCTGAACGGCCCGTTCAGACCAGCACAATCAAAACTGTCAGATGATTTATTACCCCGCGATAATAACTCAGAAATAGTCCAAATAGTTTGGACATATTTTTATTCCTTTCCTACTTAGAGAAAGTTTCTGTTTCTATCATAGGTTTGTGGTGCATTTCTGTAATGACAAAAAAATATATAAAACTTCAGATATTCCACAACGAGATAATAACATACAGTACAGACCAAAAGTTCGGACACACTTTTTAATTTTAATAAACCCTAACCCTTTTTAATCCACTGATAAGTTTCCTGGATGACTCAAGCTGCAGCTCATCACAAATGCAAATCAAATTCTGCTGTTGCTTTCTATCAGACCTGAATTCATTCAAGAACAATGGTAGGAGAACAGCACCTCTAACATAATGTTGGCTATGAAGGATGTTAACTACAGTCAAATCAAAATCTCTACCATCAGTATTACTGTGATAAACACACAAAGGAACATGCAATTAAAGAAAACCAATAGAGAAGGTTCAACGCGTTTGATGGAAATTTTGGTCTAAAAAAATCTTCTGAATGTTATTTTTTTATGTAAACTGTACATTGTGTTTGTCTGAATTAGTTTCTGAAGCACCACCTGCTGTTCTCCCTGACTATCAGCTCCCATCTCCCGCTTAGATGAAATTTGCTTGCCTAATGCAGCGACACCAGAATAGCATCCTACAGGCATCTTCTCCATTGCCCTCACCAAACTAGAACCTCCCTCCTTAGAATTCGAGCCTTCCATCTCCTTATTGAGCACTTGTGTAGGGCGTGGGTGCACAGTGAAGACGTGGATCCTGCCCCATGACAGGGCCGGGCTTGTCTTCAAGCCCGGCCTCTGGCCAATAGGGAGGTTGAACGGATCAAGTGTCACTATAACAGAAGGACATAATCACGGTGGTAAGTTTGCAGAACCTTACAGCCTGTCTTGGCCAACAGGGAGCTCACTTCATTCAGCTTTTCTGAGGTAAGGCAGAACAGGAGTGATTGCATGTGTGGATGATGGTGGGAGCTCAACTGCAATGTCCCTAAACATCACGTAAAGTCAGGTGCAAACTGAGTCCATGTGTCTTAAAATCACTCTCACCACCAGTTGAGGCATCTACAAAGATCAGAGCTACAGCTACTGGAAGACATGTTTGTGTTTGAGCTCTATCAAGCAAATATTTGATGTGTTTCTGCCAGAAGAGCCGATGATCAATTGGCTCACTGTACTGATGTACTGATGTCTAACTTTAGCTGAGCAGAAAATATAATGTTTATTTAGCACTTCTAATGGAGACACAACGCAAGCCGGTGAATCTCAGTTTCTTGTTAGACGTGCAGACAACTTTGTTGTAGTTTTTGTGTTGTCATGGCTGGAGTCAGGTTTGATTGAGTGGAGCAGAGATGCTGAAGGGATTTACAGATGGCTCAGAACCTTAGCTCAGCTTTCCACCTGGGCCGCAAAAGATACATGATAAACCTTTGTAATGGTGGTGGTTCACTGGGTAGATTTTCTCCTTACCTTAAGTAAGCATGCACATTTTCTCCACTGCTGCAGTTTTTATTTGACAATTTTGCATGTGGACAGTAAAATACCGACTACAAGACTGAATGTGTTGGCATTATCCAAATGCCAACACAGCTAGTTTACTGACATCACATTAAAATGTGGACAGAAACTTCCTCTATCGAACCGTTCAGGACTTCGCTGTAAATCTCAAGTAAAGCAGCTTCAGTCAACAAGGCGCCTGGAGGATGATTGAAGGAACCATGTGAGAGCAGAAAAACTCCACATAAGGGAATGATGCTGGAGGAAGTCCAGCGGACGGAATCTAATATTTTACATCATGCAAAGTGAAACCAAATCTGAGACCTGTGCAGCTGTCATCTGGAGAAAGTGGTGATGTCAGAAAGTTTTCTCGGTGGCCCTGTGCTAAAGAGATTTATAATGTAGACAAATAACCATAAAGCTAATCAGGTAATGGATTTAATGATGAGTAAAGTTGGGTACTGTGTGTTTGGTGTTGGGTTTTGATTGCACACTGTACCGAGACATGCTCCCAGATGAAATGCTGAAACAGATTTAGAATGGGGAAAAAATTGATGCTAACATGTGGATTTTGTCCGTTATTGGCATAAAGACAAAATCATCTTTAACACATTACCTGCTGATGAGGGAGGACATCAGGCTGACCTGTAACACTATCACTGGACCTTTTTTTTCTCTCCACTGCAATATTAATCTCCTGCCTCGGTAGTTAAAAACAGACTATTGGCATAAATCTATGTTTAGTCTCCTTCTCATTTATCATGAGAGAAGCAAATTCATGACTGTGGCTCAAATTTCAGTCCAACGTTTTACAGCAATTATATAACCAAGCTGTTCAGATATCATTATGTTAGAAAGATGTGACAATAAATATTATTGGGAGAAACATTTAAAATAAATCAGATGTAATAATTTTTGTTCATTTATTTCTACTAAGGAGGATTGTGTGAAAGTAAACAGGTTGGGGCTCATTTAGGGTGGGGTCTGCTGCACATATTTAAGGCATCTGCTACTCAATCCTGAGCTATAAATACAACAGGAGACTCAGTTGCTCCTTAAAGACAGACTTTAAGTTCCTGTTTTCTTTGGTTTTAAGGTTTTAAAGTCCACTGCCACCATGTCTGATGCAGAGGAAGTGTAAGTCTTCTCCCATTTCCTCTCAGAAATAAAAATGTTTCATTACATTTGTGAGTATTTTTGATTAAACAAACAAAATAAAATCTCAACTTTTGCTTTAAAGCAGCTTTTATTTCCTCTTGAGAAATTTTCCAAAATACTCTTTACACTTTAACATATTGCTGTATTCTATAGTGGTGAGTATTTTTTGATACTAAGCTGTTTTTGTCTTGTGTTTTGCAGTGAGCAGGTTGAGGGTAAGTAGTTATATTTTCTGTACTTAAATGTATATATATTTTTATTGCCAAAGTATCTTGCCCAGGTACAATTGGGAGCTCCATGCTAAATCCAGATGACATTTCTGAACATTCTCTAACTGATTTTCCATTTCCTGTAGAAAGTTAGCACTGGACAGTTTTGTCTGTTTGCAGGTTTGGCTTGACTCCTCCAGATTGAAACTGTGCAGACAGAAACAAAATGTTTTTGTTGCTGTAGCATTCTTGCTGGTTGCAGCACTGGCAAAAAACCCATAAAAACAAAACAATTACCATGCTGTTTGAAATCCAATTGCCCTGTTTGCAAATATAGTCTTCTAGTTCTGCATGACTATCTGCAGTTGTAGCTGTCCTTCTGAGCTGAGCACACTTCCATCTGAAAAGTGATTGTTTAATTCATCTTAAAGCTCCGATCAGCCCAGAATGACTGCTTTGTTTTGCTTAGCATGGATTCCCACTGTGCCCATCATTTCCATTTATACTTTTTTAAAAATGGGTACAAATGGGATGAAATGATAATATTCTTCTGCTCCTTTCTTTCTCGGATCAAGAATACGATGGTAAGACAGCCGGCAAACTACCAACCATAACATTAAAAAAATAATAATAACTCATTTATGACCCAGTTGTGAGTTCTTCTAGATATACTTTATGCAGCATGCTGTTTAACATTAACAGTATTTAAAATGAAAAACATTCAAGTGGCAGTGCAGCTACAATCCCATTTCATCCAACAATGGTCCTTTTTGTATTTCTCTTTCCGATGCCTGCTGTCTCACGTGCTTTGGCGCCATCTTGTGGAAACTGACCAAACAGCATTATCATTAACTCTCACATGTTCCCTTCCATATCCACAACTGAAAACATCCATCTCTTTCCCCCTTTTCCTCTCCCCCGCTTCTATTAAATATCTTGCTACCCCCACCCTCCACCTCCATCTCCCCGGTGATTTGCTGCATGCTGTTTAGCTGTAGAAGTGGAGGTAGTACAGGAGGTAGAGGTTGCCCCTGAGGCGGCCCCTGAGCCAGAGGCAGAGCCTGAGCCTGAACCAGAACCAGAACCAGAACCAGAACCAGTGGCAGAACCAGAACCAGAGCCAGTGATTGAGCCTGAAGGTATGTGGCAAGAAGGGGGACGGGGTTATTCTTGCAAAGACCCCACTAACGTCTTGATGCTGTCTGCACATACTACCTTCCTTTCACCTCTGGACAAACTCAAACACTCGGCTTTTACGCAGAGCTTAGACAGTGCAGGTTGAAAGACCTCTTGAAGACATACAGTACAGACCAAAAGTTTGGACACACCTTTTAGTTCAAAGAGTTTCCTTTATTTTCAGGACTATTGACATTGTAGATTCACACTGAAGGCATCAAAACTATGAATAACACATGTGGAAATATGCACTAAACAAAAAAGTGTAAAACAACTGAAAATAGCCCTTATATTCTAGTTTCTTCAAAGTAGCAACCTTTTGCTGTGATTACTGCTTTGCACACACTCTGCATTTTCTTGATGAGCTTCAAGAGGTCGTCACCTGAAATGGTTTTCACTTCATAGGTGTGCCCTGTCAGGTTAATAAGTGGGATTTCTTGCCTTATAAATGGTCATGAAAATAAAGAAAACCCATTGAATTAGAAGGTGTGTCCAAACTTTTGGTCTGTACTGTATATATATATATATATATATATATATATATATATATATATATATATATATATATATATATATATATATAAGTCATACTATTCTGCCATGACCTAGTGACAGTTTCAATAAAAATCTAAATAATATATATTTTTATAAAATGTTACATTCTGGAGCTTTAATGCTGCTTAGTCAAAGGCTTAATTTACATTGCTGAATGACGGTTCTGTGAAGTATTGGTGATAGTTCCCTTACCTGCAGTAGGAACATGTCATATCTCCATCAACAGTTTGTCTGTTCGAGGCTACCAGCTAGTTGGTTGTATGCCTACTGTTTTAGTTGACTTTTGCAATTTACTTCTATATTTTAATTTCTATATGAGCTTTTTATGTGACAGTACCTTGGTTCAGGAAGTTGGGGTGGTACCACCTGTACAGGTCAGCAGTCCATCCAGCACAGGGCAGCACAGAGACACAATGCAACACACCTAATGACGATTTAAGCATGACCAGTTAACCTACCGGCATGTTTCTGAACTGTGGGAGGAAGCATGAGGACCTGGAGAGAAGCACCTGAGCGTGGGCAGAAGTTGTTCCCCATGATGTTTGTCCTAACTGACAACAGAGCTGCTAAGAATACAGAAAGTGACAAAACGTTTCCTTAGTGTGTCATTCTTGTAGGTTGACCCAAATGGATCCTGCAGTTGAATCATCGATTGAATGTGACTGATTCAGTTCAAATTTACTCTAATACTTCTAGAAGAGAAGCGTCTTTAAGAACCCTGTGATATCTCTACATAAGTCTGCCATTTCATTTGATTTTTTAAATAACATATTTAGTTTACAGTAACAGTAAACACCACTAGCTTTAGCAAATCTGGGGGATGGTTTAAAAAGATTTAATTTTGTTAAAACCATTTTGAAGGGCGCTCATCTAATTTGGTTATAGACCTACTTAATAAGCATAACGTACTCACAATACTAAATGATATGCACACAGAAGGCTTGACTAACATGTTTGTCTCCTACTGACAGAAATGGACATTGCTTTCAAAATTTTTCAAATTTTAACCTCATTAATGCCTAATATGTGTAAATGTTCCACTTATATATGTTTATCCAACAGAAATAACAGAAGTGTAATGTGGGATACCCATGCAAACTACCCAATTATTTTTATGGATTTGATGTTTAGGATAACCGTTTTTGTTTATTTTATTTTCCTTGCGTTGAATGGGTTTACCTATTTCAATGTCAAATGTTGCTTTTCTGTGTTATTTGATGCTTGTTGCATGCTGACGTCGTTGAGCTGAAGAGGAAGGTATGTAGAGTTAAAAACATTTGATGGATATGAAAGGGATTCTTCTGGTTTTGGTGGGATATCAGTGTTCTGGTTTGAGGCTTGTTTCTGTCAGTCATCACTAAGTCAATCCATGAGCACCAACCAGATGTCAGGGTGCCGGGGTTTTACACATAAGAATGAAAAGAAAGTGATTTTTTTTAAATCTGTTTTTAGGGGGAAAAAAAGTGTTATTGGAGAGGAAAAAAGAGGGTGAACAAATATGGATTCCTAACACATGCTTTCCTGCACAGCAAGCGTAGGGGGGCTTTCAGACCCAAAACAGCAACTCAACACTGCACTCCAATACTTCTATATTTATTTATGCTGCCAAAAGTCTTCAGATATCCATTAAACTGCTGCCAGTAGGGCTGAACACACTCTGCCGAAAACAGAGCTCATGTTTCTCTTCCCTAAAACTCAACTCAACTCCTCCAGGTCTGGAAGTCCGTCTACGTTTGCTCTGCAGCTCATCATATGCATCATATGGCTAACAGACAGAACATGGAGAAATAATTTGTGTTAAATAATTTTGGGGGTCAAGCCAAAAAGAAAAAAAAGGCTCGAAAGAAAGAAAGCAAGAAAGAAAGAAAAAGAGGAAGGAAGAAGTAAAGAAAGAAACACTAACAGAAAGAATGGTTGTATTAACCGTTCAGATTTAACTGCCTCTTGATTCTCACACAAGTTTTATTTAATCCATGTTTAAAGTTCACACTTCTGCCCATATCTGTTTCATTGAATTTTGTTTCATTTCCCTGTTGTGACTCTAACCATAGCTGTTAATAAGGCAAGTTTTTAATTTTTTTCCACAAATTAATCTCTCATTTAAAATGATTGTGATCTGTGAGGAATGCCCAAAAGAAGTGCAGTATAGTCTGTGTCTCTCCTAACCCAATGACATGTACTCATCCCCTCTTCATTTCTTAACCTGCAGAGGAGAAGCCAAAGTTCAAGTAAGTTTCCTCCTGTAGTCATGTGATCATTGGCATCAAAACAACAATAATAAAAAAATGACACACATCAGTAGACTCAAAAAGTGAATCCACTCTGTTGCAGGCCCAGCGCTCCAAAGATCCCAGATGGTGAGAAAGTGGACTTTGATGTAAGTGAGAATTAAATGAGAGTAAGAAGGTTTGTTTGGTTTGTCTGTGATGTTTCCTGCTGAGTGCTGGGTCCATTTTATTATTATTATTTTATTGTTCTAATTTTTTTTACACTGCAGGACATCCAGAAGAAACGTCAGAACAAGGATCTGATGGAGCTGCAGGCCCTGATTGACGCTCACTTTGAGTGCAGGAAGAAGGAGGAGGAGGAGCTGATCGCACTCAAGGAGAGGATTGTGAGTCTGACTCGTTGACTTGATTTAAATCCAAATGTTGCATCCAAAATGCCCTGCACAACAGAGTGAAAACATACCTTTATTGCCATATGTTAAGAGGAGTCAACAATGAAATAATTTTTTAAATTATATTTTCCGTAATTCTTCTTACTTCTGCTCAATCAGAAGTATGACATACGTGCATATATATATATATATATATATATATATATATATATATATATATATATAGAGAGAGAGAGAGAGAGAGAGAGAGAGAGAGAGAGAGAGAGAGAGAGAGAGAGAGAGATAGATAGATAGATAGATAGATAGATAGATAGATAGATAGATAGATAGATAGATAGATAGATAGATAGATAGATAGATAGATAGATAGATAGATAGATAGATAGATAGATAGATAGATAGATAGATAGATAGATAGATAGATAGATAGATAGATAGATAGATAGATAGATAGATAGATAGATAGATAGATAGATAGATAGATAGATAGATAGATAGATTTTTTTAATAACCTGTCAGTAACTGAAGGACAAAAACATTTTAGGTGAAACAACACAACATGGATGAGTAGATGCAGTCACTTACTCATCTGAATTTGTCAGTGCGGTTGCTGTTTTATTTCTCTGATGTTTTGAAGGTTTGGTGTTGTCGACAGAGAACTGTCTGATTGTTAACAACCTGCAGGACATAAAGGACGTTGTCCTTTTCACCTCAGCACTGCCAGACACTCTCCTCCTGACTTTGCTGAAATTTTACTTACCTGCAGTCAGTTTTATAGTGCGTGGCGTGTGCTATATGAAGTTTTAAACTGCAAAGATATAGAAGCATTTTTGGACTAGTTTCTATGGTAAATAACTTAGTACACTTGAAATAAAACAAAATTAACTCATAAGTAACTACAGGAGCTTGTTTAAAGTCTATGTGTCCTTAATGTTGATGAAAAAAGTATTGCTTCCAAAGACAGATTATTCCAATTAAAACTTGGGAAAAACATTGCTAAAAGTGGAATTATCTGCAATGCAGAAAGTAGTTTCTTTTAATCAATATTAATGAATTATTGACATAAAACAAGTTTACATATCTTGCTGAAAATTTACTTGTAAGTTAGTTTTGTCTTATTTCTAAGATATTTGTTCTAAGATATTTGCTCTAGAAATTGGACCCAAATGACCTGGTAAGATTTAGTATTTTTGCAGTGCAAGTGTTTTTGCACAGTCTCCATGACTACGCTCATCCTAACCCTGTAGGAGAAGCGTCGCGCTGAGAGGGCTGAGCAGCAGAGGGTCCGAGCTGAGAAGGACAAGGAACGCCAAGCCAGACGTGAGGTCGGTCGACAGAATATGATGTCACAATGCCGGTCAGCGACAGTGTGGACTCACTGTGGGTTTATGTGTTGTGAACACAGGAGGAGAGGCGGATAAGGGAGGAGGCTGATGCCAAGAAGAAGGCTGATGAGGAGGCCAAGAAGAAGTCAGCTCTGTCCAGCATGGGCTCCAACTACAGCAGCCACCTGCAGAGGGTCAGCACACATACGCATGCTCACACCGACGGAGGCATAGTTAGAATCGTGATCCGCTCTGAGCCTTCACCTATCTCCACAATAAACAGGCTGACCAGAAGAGAGGAGGAAAGAAAGAGACTGAGAGGGAGAAGAAGAAGAAGATCCTGGCCGCTAGGCGCAAGGCGCTCAACATCGACCACCTGAGCGAGGACAAGTTGAAGTATGACTCATTTTCTCTTCCAGGAAGCGTCTTTTTGTTGTTTCTTATCTACAAAAAAAATCAGAGACCAGTAAAAACTCTTTGTGAACACATGAGAGTTAAAGCTGTTATACATTATGATCTAACCTTCTGCTTCCAAACTAAAAACCATTTTACTGAGCAACAGTCTGATGTTTATTCCTGTTTGCTGTCTGCTTTTTTTACACTAGACAGTAATGCTTTAGACTACCTGTAAGTCACACAATGACAGCAGCAGTCAGAGTTTGTAAAAAGCTGATTGGTTCTCCTGCAGGGAAAAGATCAATGAACTCAATGACTGGATGCGTCAGCTGGAGTCTGAGAAGTTCGACCACATGGAGAGACTGAAGCTGCAGAAGTATGAGGTAAGAAAAATTGATTACTCTGCTGCCTTACACACATCAGACCCCAATGGTCAATAAAGGTTATAATAATTACATTTTGTAACTAAAAATGCAGAATGAATGATGATTTTTTTAAAACACAGATTCTACGTGACGTCTTTATTTTGTTAGTATTAAAATACTGATTCAACTTAATTCAGTTCATTTATACCAACAATTCACAAGATCTGATTTATACACAGAAACATATTAAATCAATTCAATAGTATGTAATAGACAAGTTCAAATTCAAATTACAAACTGAGTTCTAATTATTATACAGGTATCTAATAATGGATGTATTACATGTTACTTTTTTATATGATGTTATTTATTCAGTTTTATTTCATGAGATGCAAAAAAAGAAAGCTAAATCTGGTTATTTGTAGTATGTACTCTGATTTTGCTTTTACTGTTTTGATATGTATTCCTTAAGGTTTTTGATATGAAAGAACTCCAGAAAATGAGCATTGAAAGCTTGTGTGTATGTGTAACACCTCCACCTGCTCTGCTGTACGCGCTGTCCTCCATCACCTCATTATCTTCAGAGATTAAAATTCTTTTTTATTTTTTTTTCTTCAGGTTACAAGACTGCGCAAGAGAGTGGAGGAGCTCAGTAAATTGTAAGTCACAAAAGTGAAGTTGTTCCTGCATGTCTGAGAACAGTGAGAGAAACACCACAGTTTCCCAGTTACCATGGAGTTTGTTACCATGGAAACTAAACCTCCACCCATGAGTTGGCTAAAGAAAGTCAGAGATGGTAACTGGGGGAGTGTGGATCTGTTGCTAGGGTAGATTTCCTGCAACCTGGAAGTTGTGAGTTTCATTCCAGCGTCTGCATACGTCACTGTGACCCTGAGCAAGGTACTTCACCCAAAGCTGTGCATCAGTTGTGAATGAGTGAATGTGGATTCAGTGTAAAATACTTTGAGTTGTTTGTAGAACTAGAAAAGGCGTTGGTTCGTTTTATGACCTTTGTTGACTCATCAGATTTATAGTGTTTTTTATGTTAAAGTTGGGTACAGCTCCTTTAACTGAGACCATCTTTGAGTTTTTGTTGCAGTTTGCAGGTTATATTAAAGCTGTAATTGGTTTAAAAACAATATTTTTATGTTTGGCCACCCCTCCAAAAACGCGTTAGATTGCAACCCTTCATTTACACCTGAGGTTCTCCTTTTGCTGTCAACCTGTTTGGGGATTTGTCATGTATGCTGGCAGGGAATCAGACAGGTCAGTTAGAGCCTGATGGGAAATCAAGGTGTGTTGCTGGAGGTGTTTATATATGAGACTGGTGCTGTAACATCACAGCCAACAATGGATTTAATGAGACTGTTAGATTAATGTATTATAATACTTATATTTTTCCAATTACTCAGTATTTGCTAAAACGAAACTGAACTCTCAAAATTAGGTTTAACCTCAATATAAATATGCTGGTGCCTATCTTCAGCTAATGTTTTGGGCGAGAGGCGGGGTCACGGGTTGCCAGTCTATCATAGGGCAACACAGAGACAGACAGAACAAACGACCATGCACACACATCCATACCTAAGGAGAATTTAGAGAGACCAATTGACCTGACAGTCGTATTTTTGGATGTGGGAGGAAGCCAGAGTACCCAAAGAGAACCCACCATGCACAGGGAGAACATGGAAACTGCATGCAGAAAGACTCAGGTCAGGAATCGAACCCAGGACCTTCCTGTTCCAAGGCGTGCTTACCAACTGCGCCACTGTGCAGCCCTAGTCAATAAACTATTTCAGCCAATTAATCAATGATTATATGGGAAAGGAAGGAGTTAAGCCTTCTGTGAATAAATAATTGTATCTACAGCACACTGTTCTCTACCTATAAATGTTCATATGTGCTTTAAATGGTGCCAATCTGTTTGCCTTTACGTTTCACCAACATGGCGTCTTTGGGACAAATGAGACACAAATTGCTTCTGTTTGGAATTAAAAATGTGAAGTCGCAGCTCTGACATGTCTCCCTGTTTTCTGTTTGGAATTACAGCAGTAAGAAAGGTGCCGCAGCCCGCCGCAGAAAGTAGATTGGCTGAACCCATGAGTACTTGCAAACCAAACTGCCATCACTATGGACACATGCAGGATGAAGCAAATCACACTGTGGAGAAGGTTGCACCTCTGAAGAAACTAGTAACGCTGAGGTCCGCCCTGAGTTTTCTCAGCCATGTCCTGAAGAAACAAGGAGCCTTTAGCTGCCATTTAATAGGAAGAAAACACTACTCAACATGCTTGCCTCCTCACCCTCAACTCTGTGGTTCTCAGTAATTTTGTAAATAAAGTGTGACTCTTCAAGCCATTTCTGTAGTTATCAGAAGCCAATAAAGTTCCTTCTTTTCAGATGTGGAATCTTAAAGTCATCTGTTCAGCTCTTATTTCAGTTTTGCCAAGCTGATTCAGTCAAAAGCTTCAGTCATTCAGAACATGTTTTTTCACTTCAGTCAGCCTAACTTAAATTATTTTCAAGGGTCTGCAGTGCAAAAGAGTGCAATGTGCTTGAAATGCGGATGTAAGCGGGGATGTAAAAACTTCAGATCAAAGTGGATGGGATGTGTCTGAAGAATATTCAGGCTCAAGAACATCAGAGATGCTTTGGCCATTCTCAAGAGCTTCTATGTTACATGATCCATGATCCATTATCCTTCCTGATCAGAAATTAATTACATGGCTCAGCATAGAGAAATATTTCAAATAAAATTTTAAGTTTGTCCTGCTGATTTTCTTTAATTTAGCAGTCAATTTACTGTTAGGATATTAAAATACTGGTGATAATTGAAACAGGGGATTCTTATGCTTATTTAGTATTTTGTATGATGGGATTTCAAGTGTTGTGAATGTAATTCATTCATCAGTAGTTTTAGAGAATTTAGAGAAACAGCTGGGTGTGGTACAACACTTCCAATTTTCTGCTGCCTAAAGGAAACCAAGTGTCAACTTTGTTCAAAGGCAACATCCATGTTGACTAGGAGTCGTCTAGAATGGACCATGACTCTGGGAACATGGATTGTTTTCAGAGCAGATAAGTGGCCCTAAGAAACCCAAAACATGTAGATCAGAACCGGTCAAAGTTCTGAGTCAGAACTTCTGACTCTCTCTCTCCATCAGACTTTACATTTAAATTACACCTCACTGTTTTCATTAACACACAAAGAATTGCTCCTGTAATCAATAATGCAGAAAAGAAAACTTTTATAGAATTTCTCCTAACACAGTCAAATATAGTTTTATTGTAAGCAGGTTTAACCTGTTGTACAGGAAACTAAACTTTTATTGTCTAAACAAAAGACTAGAAACAACATTTAGTGACAGGGAAAGAGTTTGTTTCCTCTGTTTTCCAATATCTTTACTTTTATTTCAAATAGATCGGCGTGTTTCAAGCTGTTTTGTCCAAAATGGGTTGTAACATTTTGTCACATTCTAATGCATTTCAAAGAGCGAGGCACACATCAATGAGCAATCAAAGCTTCATGACTAAATGTCTATAACGACTTACTTGAAATCCCACAAATGTTTTTAAAAGCTGGGGGGAAAAAAACATGGTACTTTCTCAGCTTTACCAGCAGATGACGCTGTCGACATCCTTCCTTTGTCAAAACCTGCTGGTTTGTGTTGAGCCAACCTGAAGATGGGTCAGGTTTCATCCATCCAGAGGTAATTTTTAAAATTATTTTAATCCTTAAATAAAATTTCTTGAAATGCGATAAAGTATCAACGTTAGGCTTTTTGTATAAATAAGCCAGTAGATTTATTTTCTTTAAAAATTTCACACAATTTTCAGCAGTATAAATATAAACGTGGCAATCTTCTCACAACAACAAACAATACAAACAGGAACATTAAATACAAATGCATGACTTCACATGAAACAAATCAGCTCTTACTTACATGATATGTACAGAAACAAGAACTAAATAAAACTGAATGGTCCTGACGGAGACTTCTGGGTCTGGATTTGACAGGAGATTAAAACCAAACAATAAAACACAAACAGTAGATTACTTCTCCAACAACTGCTGCTTCGTCTGTCTCTGTTATTTTGTCAGTAGGTTTTCTCTGCAGGAGGTTTTTTTTTTTTTTTTTTTTGTATTTTCAGATCTACTGGAACCTTCAGGACTTTAGAAGGAAGGATGAGATGAGAGTGGAGGAATGTTACTGGATGCTTGTCGGACTCATTTAATCAAATGAACAAAATAATTCTTTATTTCATATAACTTAAATAGAAAAAAAGCTATTAGTAGAATAAGGTTGAATCCACTCACTTAACCCAAAAAGTGGAATAATGTAATCTTTGAAAATCATCTGTGGTGAGAAAATAAATTATTCTTATTAGTTTAGCATTCATACAATCAACCTTCTGGTACCAAAGTAGTGACAAGTTTCTACTTAGTTATCTCTTCAACAGGGATGAAAAATGTATAATAATAATAATAATACGTTTGGTCTATTCACTTAGTTTTTAGATTTTTATTTGGAAAAATATGTTGAGGTTCATTAATATGTTTAAAGTTTCAATTAAGACTAGTGAAATATAAAATCACATTAAATTAAATTTCAAAACTAATAAAAAATGTCCACTGTACTCTGATAAACGCTTTGACAGGTTTAGTTAGTTGAGATAAATTAGTTTTTTCTTCCCGACAGGAAAGAGCTTTGACATGATGGATGCGTGTCAGGCTGCTAACAGCTGCCGGAGACTCTTTAAAAGCAGAATAATGAGGCCATTTTGTTACTGTACGTGTTTTCCAGTAATAACTCTACAACAAGGCAGCGTGTTATTTTCCAGCTGTGCTGAGCGGGAGGCTCTATAGGACTTGGTAGATGAGGTTTGGGTCCTGGTTGTCGGGGGAGGAAGAGGAGGGGATCTGAGTGGCCTCTCGGGCCTTTCCTGCCTCGCTGAGCGGAGCTGAAGAGGCCGGGGAGCCGGAGGCTACAAGCCCGAGCTGCAGGCTGCTGCCATCCGTGGAGATCCGCTCCACAATGCTGGACAGGCAGTCCAGACTGGAGATCACAGAGCTGCGACCCCTCTTCGGACCAGCTGCACAGACAGTACAACAAACATGCATCTGATACAAATATATTTATTGATATTTTTATTGGCATTTACTGTAGATAAATTTGTTGCTTGTGCTGTACAAATAAAGTTACTTGATTTTTTTTTTCTATTAGGGAATTGGACTCTTAAATTTCTGACTTTGATGCAAAGCATTTTCACTCTGAATTTTCAACGATTTAACTTAGTTATAAATTATGCGACCGGAAGTGGTTCAAATTCATAACCAGTTAAATCTAATATTCCACAACACTCATTTGATTGATCGAAAGGCTCTGAGAAACGCGCTCACCGTTTGGCGTCTCAGAGAAGAAAGAGCTGTTGTCAAAGCTTCTTGTTCTGCTCGGTCCGTTAAAATCCATCTGGAAGGAAAAGAAAGGCCGCTTACTGACGTCAGACAGCATTTTCACAGGAGAAGTGAAAATGGTCTCCGGAAGTATTTTTCCGGAGACCATTTTTTACATAAACGTCACTGTTTGACTTTCTTCAAGTGAAACAAAAGAAAACTATAATTTAGTTCGTTGACCTGACGTGTTTCAAAATAAATCACACATTCTGTGCCTGCGCTGAAATATTAACAAATCATGTCTCGTTTTTATGTATCTCTGCTTTTGATACATGTTAACACTTAACATCTTAATGCATTTCTCCATAAACCTTTAGATTAAAATGCGCATTTGAAAAGAATGGGAAAAAACAAATAGCATTTTAGTTAATTCAGAATACACCAATCAAAGGAAATGGTCTCAAGTTAATAATAATAATAATAATAATAATAATAATAATAATAATAATAATAATAATAATAATAATAATAATAATAATAATAATAATTTTAGCGGACCATGTGTGTGTGTTGTACTGTCTGCTTCATAAATCACAATAGTGGACTAAAAAAATTAACAAAAACGAATAATCGAAAGCAGGTGAATGCAGGTAATTTAAAATGTCAAATGTCCGTTTGAGATTTTAAGTAAAAAAATAAAATAAACGTGTGCCTCCAATAAAGCACTGCTCATCTTATAGTGTTCGTTGAAATTAAAATAGTCTTATAGGAAGGAAAGTTACGACTAGCCTGAGACGGTATCAGGTCAGCAGGTAGAATGCTAAAGATCGTCGGTGTGTAAAAGCGCACCGTCCATTCCTGGACTCACCATCCCATCGGAGCAGTTGGAGCGGGGACTGGACGCGTCCGAGTCCCCGCTGTAATGCTCCAGCACTGGGTAGAAGCCCTCCTCCTGGTCGCCGCGCAGCAGCGCCTGCAGAGACTCGATGTAGCTGATGGCGTTCCTCAGAATCTCCACCTTGGGAAGCCTCTGGTTGGGGTTGGCCGTCGTGCAGCGCTTCAGTGTCTCGAAGGCGTCGTTCACTTTGCTGAGCCGCCGGCGTTCACGCAGCGTCGCCGCCTTCCGCCTGTCCGCGTTGGTGGTCTTCCGCTTGCAAGCCTTGCAGGCCCACAAGAGGCACCGGCCCGCCTGGTGGTGCCCGCTGGGGACGCGGACGTGCTCGTCGTCCTCTGCCTCAGGGTGTTGGAGCTGGTGATGCAGGTGGGAGCACGGTGAGGGCGATGATGAAGACAAGGAGGAGGAGGGGGAGAAGGAGTCCTCGGGTTTCAGCGGGACCCCATGCACCAGCCGCGGATCCAGGTCCTCGAAGAAGTGCATGTCAGTGGTGTTAAAGCACGGGTCATCATAGAAATCATCAGCAGAGGGAATGGAGAAGGAAATATCCGACAGCTCCATGAGTGAGTCCAAACCAGAGCAGAGCAGGAGACAGATCCGCCGGAGCAGAAACCAACAGCTCGCTTTCAGTCGATGTGAAGTGTTCAGGCAACAGCGAAGAAGAAGAAGAAGAAGAAGAAGAAAGAAGAAGGAGAAGAAGAAAAAGAAGAAGAAGTGATGTTTGATTCCTGCTATCATAGCAGCTGTCAGCCTGGGGCCCCTGTGTCTTATACATGGCCCCGTCGCAGCGGGCAGGGTCAGGGCACTGGGGGTCCGCCCGGACCTGACCAATCTGCTGCCAGCAGGAGGGGTTTACAGCTTCACGGTAATTAGCTCAGTCCTACAATTAACCCAAGAGGAGTTTTTTTAAAAAGTGCAGATGGATCCAGAAACCCGCAGCCGAACAACACGAAGACACAACGCAAATGTTCATACGGGAAACAGCTCTGCATGATTTTTATTTTCTTTCGTTTCTGATTGCTCTTGTGTTTTCATTAATTTTGCATCATTTTACAAGACAATCCGTTACTTATTTAATCAACACCGTGCAGTTGATTAGAGCAAGAAATGAACCAGATCAAATTATGCAAGAGCAAGCAAGAGGATTGTTGAAAATTATTCTCATTGTAATTCGATTGTAAAGTTGAATGTAAATCAAATTAGAATTGGGTCAGAGAACATTGGGTTGGTTTGTTACATAAAATCTGAATAAAATCAATTGTGATTGTAAAATGGTTCGAAAAATCATAGGGTAAATATTTGTACCAATATTTCTTGTACTGTAAATTTTAATTCTTGAAATAATATCATAAATTCTACGTAAAAAGGAGTTTTAATGTCAGATTTGTGGAAAATAAGTTCCTCAAAGTTTGGCAAAGTTTGAAACTGATGCTAAATTGTAAATCTTGTAGAAATGTAACAGTGTTGATAAAACAGAAGGGTGTTTTAAAATGTAATCCTTGTTATTATTAATAGTAATACTGGTAGTAAAAGTAGTATGTGATCATACTATTTTTGGAAACAGTCATATGAGTACAAATACAATAAAACTAACTTAATGAATTTCTCAACCAACTCTAAAACTTCACTCCGTCCCAACTCAGAGAAGCTCATGTTCATATTGGAAATACGTCCACGGAGAATGTAAACACTACATGAAAAAAACAAACAAAAAACATCTAATGTCAGGGCGTATTTTTAGACAGATGAACCCTTCCCCTGCGCTCTCTTGGGGGTCGTTCTCCTCCAGCTCCCTGCATCCCACCCCTCAGCTGTTACTACTACAATTTCATCCATAATTCAAAATTTCCACTCACAGTGAACACTGATTTTTTTTTTTGTTTTTCTGAGGATGTAGTGAGCTAACCTTCCAAACACGACAGAAACAACAAAGTTATATATAAAATAAGATATAAAATATCTGGGGAAAAATTATCTTAAAAAATGAGGAGACCACTGATCTGAACCCCATTGAAAACCTCCTGGTTGTTCCACCAAATATTAATTTCTGAATTCTTCCTGAATTGAAACATCAATATTGTTGTTTCTGGATGAATATGAACTTGTTTTCGTTGCATTATTTGAGGTCTGAAAGCTCTGCATCTGGTTATTTTAACCATTTCTCATTTTCTGAAAATAAATACTAATAAACTTTTACTTGGAACCTCAGAGACATGTTATTAGTTTATAGAATAAAAGAACAATGCTCATTTTACTCAAACATATACCAATAAAAAATAAACTGATTTTAAGTAGTCTTTTATTTTTTTCCAGAGCTGTCCTACCCTGTTAAACATAATTCAAGGAAGTATTAAATATTCTCGTATATAGTTTGATTTTAAATATTCTATGGAGTTTCATTTTCTCTGCCTCACCTAATTTTGTCTACATTTACAATTGGCATATCTGATATTATATTTTCTGCATAAATTAATCACACTTTCAGCTTCTGGATTTCTGAATAAAAATTAATGCACTTGTATTACCTTCCAAACCTTAAGCCATACACTGTAATAAACAATTTAACATTTAGAATAATATATATTCTTGTTTCAAACTGCATGAACAAAATTTCTGATCTGGTAATGAATTCTGCTCAAAAACATTTAGTGTTTTTGAGCAGGACTTTATCCACAAGCTTTGTAAACTGTCAATTGCATTAAAATAAACATTTGCCTTAATAACACACAAGAGTCATATCAATGTAACACACACATGATACAAGAACATGCTGCTAAACATTCTGGGAAATAGTTTCCACTCCTTTCTTTTTCTTCTTTCACTTCTTTAAGTGCTAAAAATTCTAGTTTATTAAACTCTTGGAGGTATTAAATCCCACATCTTCAGAACAACATTACCCTTGTAAAGTATGAAAATAATAGACACATTTCTAGGAACTCTCTCCATCAAATGTCCTTTTGAGGAGGAAGCCTTCAGAGTTCTGCTGCTCTCATTTCTAACTTTAAGTATTTGTCTCATGAGAATGCTAGCATCACATTCTTAGCAATATGTACTGCTAGCATCTGTGCATACCTTTTAGCTTATGTACCATTCCTTATACATTGACAAATCTATTTTAAATTCAATAGTCAAGTTGGCAAAGTTTGAAATACTTTGGAGCTCAGTCAGATTCTCTCCATATATTGTCTTGTTGACTCATCATTTATGAGTAACAGAAAGAAATCTGACATGACTTGTGGTACACAACACCAGAACACGAGACAGTTAACAGGTGTCAGAGAATTTTGTTGTGCTAATCTGGGGTTTAGCTAATAAAGTTGGGGCAGAGAACAGTCAAAGGCCATGCTGTGACAAACCAACACCACCGATTCATCAGCCACCTGGAAACAACATCATCACCGTTCTATCTTTGTGGCAACATTAATCTTTCCAGTTTTCTGGAACGATTGGGGAGGTCAAGTCATATCAGATTGGGGGGTTAAATGTACGATCTGACATGCTTACTTTAAATTAATTAACCTGCTTCTATATCTTTGTTATTAAGATCCAAATTACTAAGTTGGGGCACAACTTGATGATAAAGGAAAAATGCAAAATAGTTATTCTTAGTTATCGTGTAGCAATTATCTAATAATTTAGAATAGCACAAAAGCAGCCTAAGTCAAGACAAAGCCTTTAATGTTTTGCTTATTAAACAATCTCTTACGTTCAAAGAACCATAAATAACAATATTGATTGTCTATGAGAATCAATAGTTCACTGCCTACATGAGCAACATGAGGATATGCTGCTCATGCTATAGTTGTCGTCAGTCACATGTAGCTTAGCTGCCATTAGATTTAAGAAAGTGGGACATCTCAGAACATTTTTAGAACTATCTTATGTAACTGAGTGGCCAAATAAGGGGACAAAATTAACCATAAAAGAGAAACTCACCTTACATTAAAAACACTCATTGGAAAGAAGTTTGAACAATCCAAATTCTTATTAGCTTTAGATGCACAAAGCTCTCAGGCCATTTTTTCTGGAACACTTCTAAGTTTTTAATGGAAAAATACAATGAAAATACAGAATAAAAACACTTACACCGGTCTTCCTAAGATATTATTTCTGCCCAGAATCAACGGACTGTGAATAGAGTTCCGATGATCAAGGTGGGCTTAATTGTTCGCCTGGCTGCATCTTTGTCAGAAGCTAGCTGCTTGGCTAACAGCTTGTGGAGTGTGTTGTACAGCAAGAAGACTCGCAACGTGGCGTTTTTAGTTCCACATCAGGCTGGCATGAGTGTCCAGCAATGGTAAAATGTTGTTTCTCAGCTCAGGTTCTCAAAATAATCAGAATGATTAGCACCAGCTATGCATGGCTAGTACAGGTCAGCTTGAACAGCTGAGGCATCCTGTTAGCTCCTGTCTGGCTGTCAGACGCACACTCGGTCAAGCTGTGACTCTCAGCTCTGGAGTTCAAAAGGCTGTTTCATCTTCTCCCTTAGAGGGGCTAGCAACCAGTTTTTGGTTGCCAGCAGCAATTTTGGGGAACCTGTAATTCCAAGGTTCCTTTTGCAGAATTCTGAATAAAGGATCCAGTTGTAATTAGGTACTGGATGCACTAACAGTAACAAGTATTTTTGGATAACTTAGCCCCTGGGCAGCCTTCCTCTGCCAGCGCGCTTTCTCCAATGTAGCAGTGCCACAGAAAGAGACAAGTGTTATCCTAGAGCTGGGTTATCTAAACAGTGTTATAAATTTAAGGTGCTCTAGTTAACTAGAGAAAGTTTACTAGTTGAATAGTAAGACTTACTATTAATCTAGTAGAGCCCAACTCTGAACATTAGGGGACGGAGCAGGACTGAACACTAAACGTTTCCTAACCTGGGAAGGTTTTTTCAAGTTTTGATAGCTTTAATTCAACTTGTTCCTGTTCAGGTTTCCAACAAAAGCTCCTTTATTTCATGTAATTAACATGGAGGAGCAGAATGAAAAGACCAGAACATTTGTGTTAATATTTAAAACACAGTTTAGAAAGTTACAATTTTCTTAGGAGCTATTATTTCAGAAATCAACGTCTCCTCCCATTATGATAATATGTGATTTTACAGATTAAAATTCAGGTACATATATTACAGTACAATACAATACAATGTAATGCAGTACAATGTAATCAAATGTAGTGTCTTCCTGAGCAAGCAGGCAGCAGCAGTGGGAAGGAATGACTCACTTTTTATAAATGTGAACGGCATCTGCATACGTGTGGGGGTGTATGTGTGTGGGGTGTGTGGGGGTGTGTGTGTGTGTGATGGTGTTAATCACTCAACTAGCCTTATACACTCTGCTGAGAATGTCATACAGCAGTTAATGTTGTGATGACCAGAAAACAGATCACAGGGACCCTTTACACACTAATGACACTCAGGTTACATTTTATGTTTGTGATCTTTTCTATGTCATTGTCTATGTGTGTCCATTTCTCTCTCCTGTTGTGTGTGTGTGCCTTCATGCATGTGTATGTGTGGTCATGAAGTCCCCTAGCTCTCTGTGTGGTCTGTCACCCTTTACCCTGCAGACCTTCAGTGTCTGAATCAACACACTCAGTCTCTATGTCCCTGCTGCTGCTCTTCACACGTTAAACATCCAAACATCATCTTCCCACAGAGTAACAGAGTGAAACCAGCTCACAGTGGTTGTCTCTGAGGACCTACACGTTTCTGTAAGTTTAAGAAAATTATCTTGGTGTCTTCAAAAAGAGAAACATGAATAATTAGCATATTTTGAATAACTTTTTCAATCCACAATCTGCATGTTGCTTACATCTCATCACCTGAAATATAATAAGCAATATTGGGGGATTAAAGTTTCCTCCCTCCACCAGCATTACATCATTGCTCTACCTTGGAGGGAGGAACAGGGCATTGTTACCTATAAACTTGTGAGGGCAAAATGGGAAACTTTATTTACAGAATATTCAGTCAAGTGTGAGAAAGTATAGTTAAAAAACCAAACACATTACACCACTAGAGACGAGCGCAACAAAATCAAAAAGATATAGAGTAAAAAAAATAAAACAGAAAAACTTTGTAATGAAACAGTGTAAACTTATAATAGAACTCAATTATAGATAAATAGATAGATTGATAGAAACTTTGGATTTTTCCTCAGGGAAATTGTAGTTCCCATCTCCAACAGAGCACCCAAAAATAAAATATTAAATTAAAATATTGAAATTACAGAGAGAGGTTGGTAATAATTAGAATTCCTCAGTTAGATGCATCTGAATAACTTTGGAAAAAAAATCCAAAGTTGTAAGAACAAGCTTACAATATTTCCAAAAACTTTCCAAAAGTCAAGAGGAATAATAAGATACATGTATGTCCTCCATGCTTGAACATGCTGAGGGTCTTGAGGTGAGCGATGGGATAAACCCTCATCAGGTCTGAGCAAACAACACATAGTTTGGAAGAATAAATTAGAGAGGTAAAATTTCATGAGGGTTCTGGTTTATTTATATTTTGTGCAATATAAATTTCTCTATCTAACAATACCTGCACACAATGATGGCTAATTGGTGCCCACCCATTGCACATAGAATTGAAAGGTTAACTCCCACAGATCACAGTATGAGGGAGCAGCTGATAACCTGAGCATAGTTCTAAGACTGAAGCATATAAAAGGCTGGACCCTCCTCTCTGGCTGGCTAACAAGAGTGACTCCTGGGGGTCTCGCCTTCTCTGTGCCTTTGGCCTACACACTTTGTTACATTCTTTATTTGTTTAAATGGTGCCGAACATCATGTGTCTATTTTACAAGCTCAGTATTGACACTTCTACACAAGGTTTCATTAAATTACGTGAAGATATTCTATTGAACTTCAGATCATTTCAAATGACATACAGTACATGGACCTGACTTAGACGTCAACATCATTTCATAATATTCATATGTTATTTACAATTCTGGATTAATTCAGCTGTGAAGATTTGTTGTAAAAGTCAAAAAATAGATTTCTTACCAGGAAATTATGCCAAAGAATACTTAACGTACCTTATGAGAATTAACCTGTTATTTCAACAATATTGATCTAAGATTGTAGAACTAAATATCACATGACTAACTACAAACATATTAAATTTAATGCACAAACATTCACTTTGCTTTAAACACTCTGGATGCAGTAATATTTTACAAAAGCCTGACTTTGTCATGATGGATTATTATTTTCAGACCCACATGCAGAACACAATTCAGGATAGGTATATACGGTAACAACTGGTTTATTGTAACACGGCAAGCGAAGGTAGTGGAAGCTCTGGTCTGGTCCAGGGAGGAAACGGGTTCACGGAGCGATCGGCTCACCAAAGAGGCAGAGCAGAATGGTGAGTTCAGGGTTGTCGGAAACGGGATAGTCACAGAACAAACTAGACAGAGCTTACTTGTGGTTCGATGGTTCGGGGTCTTAGGAGAGTTTACTGGAAGGTTCGGGATCTTAGATCTTAGTCTCTTAAGTGGTCCAGGTGGTACGGTGCTTGACGGCTGGTGACCAGGAGGAAAACACAGGATTGCGTCAGAGGGCGGACAGGTAGGCTCGGGCTCTGCGGGGACAAAGGAGCGGTGCAACTGCCAGTCGTGGAATCCGGGGGGAACTTGTAGTCAGACTGAGGAGGTGAGTCTGGGAACTCGGGCAACCAGTGGGTAAGACCCACGGCATCACGAGAGGAATCTCGATCAGAGAAACAGACAGGATCTGTAAGGGCTTCTCCGGGGCTTTACCAGGGAAAAACCATTACTGGCTAACACTCGGGCGCTGAAGGACTGGCAGAAGCCTCCTTTAGTACATGCTGCTGATAGGTTGATCAGGTTCAGCTGTGCTTGATGACGGTCCACACACACACTCCAGTCGGGTGAGTATCGCGCCATCTGTAGTAAAAGGTGAGTGTATGCACAGAAAATCCACAAAGAAGAACCAAAGGACCCCGAACCATAACAGTACCACCCCGCCCCCCTCAATGGCCACCAAGTGGCGGCCATTGAGGGGCACAAGAACCGGATGGCAGCGAGGAACGGTAGTCGGTGATGAGGGATGGATCTAATATAAAAGAACCCGGGACCCAGGAATGCTCCTCCAGACTGTAACACTCCCAGTCGACGAGGTACCTGTAGCAGCTGACACATGGCTGTTATGGGCATACTCCACCCAAAGGAGGTATTGGGACCAGTCGGAGGGGTTGGAGGATGAGAAACAGTGAAGGGTGGTTTCGAGATCCTGATTGAGACGTTCTGTTTGGCCATTGGACTGTGGATGAAAACCAGACGTGAGTGAAACTTTGACGTGTAATGCTGAACAAAAATTCTTCCAAACCTGGGAGATGAATTGTGGTCCTCGGTCTGATAGGATGTCCTGCGGGATGCCATGAAGCCGGTAAACGTTTTTAACCAGAAGTTGTGCTGTTTGGAAGGCTGTGGGTAATTTACGGAGGGGAATGAAATGGCAGGCTTTGGAGAAGCGGTCAACAATGGAGAAGATGGTGGTCATGCCTTTGGAGGGTGGCAACCTGGTGACGAAGTCTATCGATATGTGGGACAATGGGCGTTTCGGAATGGGAAGTGGCTGAAGGAGACCAGACGGAGGTTGATGGGATGTTTTATTACGGGAACGAACATAATCCCGGACATCTTTGTGGACGGATGGCCACCAGAACCTTCGGTTGACCAGGGCGACGGAGCGACTGATGCCGGGATGACCAGAAAACCTTGATGCGTGGATCCACTGAAGAAAACGGGCCCGGACGGAGGAAGGAACGAAGATCTTATTGAGTGGACAGAATAGAATAGAATAGAATAGAATAGAAGAGAATAGAATAGAATAGAATAGAATTCAACTTTATTGTCATTGCACTGTCACAAGTACAAGCAACAAGATGTAGTTTGCATTTATCCAGAAGTGCTCTACGAGATATAAATATTTATTTACAGATGTACAAGACTATGTATGTATGGACTATAAGGGGTTATAGCAGAGATATACTGTAGATATTGTGTATAAATATAAATATAAATATGGGAGCTGTATGCACAGATTATACAGAATATACAGAATATACAAGAATGTTAGGGAATGGATTATATACGTATATAATATAATACAAGATAAATAATGGCAGATAAAATTTACAGGTTGTATGTGTGTGTGAAGAAAACAGTCCGTGATGTGTGTGTGTGTGAGGATAGTCCATGTGTTATTGTTGTATGAGAGGATAGGGGAGTACAGTCCTTATAGTTTATGTTTTATGTCAGGAGGCATTCAAAAGCGTGACAGCTGTGGGGCAGAAGCTGTTCCGGTGCCTGGTGGTTCTGGTCCGTAGGCTTCTGTAACGCCTCCCAGAGGGCAGGAGGGAAAAGAGTGTGTGTGCTGGGTAAGTGGAGTCCTTTGTGATTTTCCCGGTCCTTTTCAAACACCGCTTCCTGTAGATGGCCTTGATGGCAGGGAGCAGTGCCCCGGCGATATACTGGGCAGTTTTCACCACCCTCTGCAGCGCCTGTCGGTCGGAGACAGAGCAGTTCCCGTACCAAGCTGTAATACAGTTGGTGAGGATGCTCTCAATGGTGCAGCGGTAGAAGTTTGTGAGGATCTCTGAGGACAGGTGGTTCTTCCTCAGGGTCCTCATGAAGAAGAGGCGCTGATGCGCCTTCTTAATGAGTTTGGAGCAGCTGGTCGTCCAAGTCAGGTCCTCGGAGATGTGGACTCCCAGGAACTTAAAGGTGTCCACAAGCTCCACCACTGTCCCCTTAATGTGGATGGGTGGATGTAGGTCAGCGTTCCTCTTGAAGTCCACGATAAGCTCCTTGGTCTTCTCGGTGTTCAGCTGCAGGTTGTATTTGTCGCACCACTCAGCCAGACGGTCTACCTACTCCCTGTAAGCGGCCTCGTCATTATCTCTGATGAGGCCGATCACCGTGGTGTCGTCTGCAAACTTGATGATGGCGTTAGAGCCATGGACAGGTCTGCAGAGGGAGTAGAGGAAGGGACTCATCACACAGCCTTGTGGCACTCCGGTGTTTATGATGATGGTGGATGAGAAGTGGTTGTCCAGCCGGACATGTTGAGGTCGACTGGTCAGGAAGTCGAGCAACCAGTTACACATGAGTGGACTGATGCCGAGGTCTGTGAGTTTGGTAATGAGTTGTGATGGGATGACAGTGTTGAATGCTGAACTAAAATCTAAGAACAGCAGTCTGGCGTACGTGTTCTTACTGTCCAGGTGAGAAAGGACAGAGTGCAGCGCTATAGAGACTGCATCCTCTGTGCTCCTGTTCTGCCTGTATGCAAATTGGTGGGGGTCTAGTGTGGGGGGGAGACAGGATCTGAGGTGTGCTAGGACCAGCCGCTCCAAGCACTTGGTAATGATGGGGGTAAGGGCTACCGGGCGGTAGTCATTGAGTCTGGTTGGGTTGGGATTCTTGGGGATTGGGACGATGGAGGTAGACTTGAAGCAGGTCGGTACCAGGAGTCAGGAGCTGGATCGGACAGTTGTGCTTGTTTTATAATGTCTTCTATCTCCCAGGTTATTGCTGCAACTGTGCAGCTGGGAGGAAGGATGGTGGCTGGAACCTTCTCAAAGTCGTCAGGGGAGTAGAGACGGGAAAGAGCATCAGGTTTTATGTTGCAAGATCCTGGGCGATATGAAATAGAGAGGTTGAACCGTGAGAAGAATAATGACTAGCGTGATTGTCGTGGGTTTAGCCGTCTCGCGGAACATAGGTAGGACAAATTCTTGTGGTCGGTCCAGACCAACACTGGAAGCTCTGCCCCCTCCAGCCAGTGTCTCCACTCCTCCAGGGCCAACTTTATGGCTAGTAGTTCCCGGTCCCCCACATCATAGTTACTTTCAGGTGGAGTTAATATGCGTAAAAAAAGGCACAGGGGTGAGTTTTATTGTCTTGGGGTGATATCTGAGACAATACTGCTCCAACTCCGGAATCAGACGCATCCACTTCCACAATGAACTGTCTTGAGGGTCCGGTTGAATGAGGATGGGTGTTATGTTCCGGGGTTCTCTGGTTCTCTTGGTGCGGTTTTCCTGTGCGCCTTTTCCACCTCTTACCACCAGATGGCGACAGGTTCTGGTTGGAGTGCGGTGGTGTCATCGTCATCCACAGCTGTCATCTCAGCTGCAGCCCTCATCAGCGGAGCATACTTAAGGAGTTGACCGCCAGTCCAACGTCGCCTGAGTGTTTGCCAGTCACGGTACCTCTGAGCCCCCTTGAGCCCTGTCTCTGTGTTCCTCGTTGCCTTGAGCCTTCCAGTGATTCTCTTTGTGTTTTCTCTGTTGCCTTCAGGTGATTCCTTTGACACTCTGGACCCGCTGATTAGATCCTGGCAGTTTTCCTGGTTTCAGAACCTCCCTCATGACGCCTCATGACTCACCTCTCCGTTGTTTTGCAAGTATCTCCTGGATCCCACGGCTGGCGGTTGAACCACTCCGCTGTGTCTCTGTTGCACCCGAGTCTACCTGTCCGTTCCCCGCCGCACTCCTCCGTTGTTCCTGGAACCACTAAGAGACCGAGACCCTGGACATACTCAGTTACCCTCCAAGATTCAGATCCAACCACCACAAGTAAGAACAACCTGCGTTTGATCTGAGATTTCCATGTTCCCACGACCCCTGAACTCACCAGTCTGCTCTTTCCCCTCGCAGTGAACCACTGCTGCCAGTTACGTTGATTCCCTGGACCAGACCACTTTGCCACACTCGGATAATTGTGTAATCTTAATAAATCACTTAAACTGATTCCTACTCTCCTGTCTTGTGTTCTGCATGTGGGCTAGAAACCTTAAATTCATCATGACAATGGGTGCGTTGGCAAAGAGGTTCTTGAGAGAAGAAAACCCACAAGGAAGAACCAAAGGACCCCGAACCATAACAGACTTTATTTTTGTTATTTCTCCTCCTTTATTCTGCACCTACCAGCTTTTCCTCGTGTGGACAGTTTCTGTACTGAGCAGTTAAATTAAATAAGCTTTGAATTTACCTGATCTTTACTAACTTACCTGGTCTTTACTAACCTACATATCCTACAAAGCAGGCCAAGTGCTCCTTTGTTCATGTTATTAACACTTTTTCCATTTTTTTTCTGTGTCTTTTATTTTATCTCAGTAATCTTAAATAAATAGTCAATTAATTAATAGTTAATGAATAGTTCTATAATCTATTCATGTCTTGACATTTTGTTAGGCAATAGTGAATACCTCAAAAATTTTACTGAAGTAAGTGTAGCACTGCTTTGACTCAACTCAAAAAGTAGTCATCAAAACATAACTCACTTAAGATTTAAAACAGTATACTATAAAAAGGCTCCTGGAGTACTGAGTACTTGAGTTGTATTCTTAAACCTGATTTGTGACAATGAAGTATTCACACAAACCAAACATACAATTATATTTGCTGCGGTACTTTCAATAATAGCAAAATTAAATTACCTCAATTCAAAATAACAAATTCAGGCAGAAGAAACACCTTCTAAAACTCGCAATTTTCCACTACAAGCAACTTTTGAAACCAGTATTTACAGCAGGTAACAAATACATACAGGTGCAAAGTACTTTCAGTAAAAATATTTAACAGGTCAGATTCATCAAACAAGAAATAACATCCGAACAGTAAAACTTGTTTGCCAAACATGTGTCTTTTCAGTTTAAATATGTTTGTCATTTAGTGTAGTAACTTGATTTTGGTGGAGTATCCAGAAATTGCAGAGTTGAAAATGTTCTTACTCAAGCAGAAGTAAAAAGTATGGTGCAATAAAACAGCTGGACTGAAACAAAACAATGGCCCTGGCATTTTTGCCCTGCATGACTATTTAAACAATATGCGAGGCAAATGACCAGCAATGGCATAGTTACTTTAAAAAAGTAATTTTATTCTATTTGCAACAGTTAGTGTCATGAAATGCGATGTTGGTGGTGAGGCAAACGCAGCGGACCCAGGTAAGATGAATATGGTGATTTAATGATGAAACTCACAGTCCAAAACAACGAGCAGCAGGCACATGGACACACTGATCACGAACAGACTAGACATTGACGAGGACCCGACGAGGAACAAGGAACACAGGTGGAGTTAAATACATGGGAGGGTAATGACAGAACGAGACACACCTGGGAACAATCAAGGGGAGGACAGGACAACGAAGAGACTCAAGGACACAAAAAACTCTAAATGAACACAGAAAACACAGATCCTGACAGTACCCCCCCTCAAGGGCGGCTACCAGACGCCCACAAAAAAAAAACACAACAAGGGTGGGCGGAGGGGCACTGGACGGGGGGGGCCAGAGTCCAGAAAAACAAAAAACAACCCACCATCGTGGGCGGAAACACAAAAAGGGCCAAGAGTCCAAAAACAAACAAAAACTACCCACAGGGTGGGCGGAGGTAAAGGAGGCGGGAATTACGGAGGTGGTCCGGCGGCCGTCCGCTGCGCTGGAGGCTGGAACCACGGAGGCGGTCCGGCGGCCATCCGTGGCGCTGGAGGCGGGAACCACGGAGGCGGTCCGGCGGTCATCCGCGGCGCTGGAGGTGGCGACGAGGAGTCCAGGGGGGCGCCCACAGACGGCGAGGACGAGCACCCAGAGGCAGGGTCTCGGGTGGAGCGCAGGGGGTCTCGGTCTCGGGAGGAGCGCAGGGGGTCTCGGTCTCAGCACAGAGAGTCGGGGTCTCGGTCGGAGCACAGAGGGTCTTGGGAGGAACGCAGAGGGTCTCAGGAGGAACGCTGAGGGTCTCTGGAGGAACGCAGAGGGTCAGGGTCTCAGGGGGAACGCAGAGGGTCAGGGTCTCAGGAGGAACGCAGAGGGTCTGGGTCTCAGGAGGAACACTGGGAGTCAGGGTCTCGGGAGGAAGTCCAGAGCGCAGCCTCGGGGCCGGCTGCGGAGGTGAGCCGGGGCGAAGCCTCGGGGCCGCCTGCGGAGGTGAGCCGGGGCGAAGCCTCGGGGCCGGCTGCGGCTCCGGAAAACGACGAGGGGCCGGGTGCACCGACGGCTCACGTCGCTGTCTCCGAGCGGGCAGCGGAGGTGGCGGCTCCGGAAAGCGACGAGGGGCCGGGTGCACCGGCGGCTCGTCGGGTGCACCGGCGGCTCACGTCGCTGTCTCCGAGTGGGCAGCGGAGGTGGCGGCTCCGGAAAGCGACGAGGGGCCGGGTCCACCGGCGGCTCACGTCGCTGACTTCCCGGATGGAGGTATCGACGGGGGCCGAATCCGGGGGGTGCCAACACGAGCCTTGTTCCCTGGAAAAGCTCCTGCTGCAGGTCAGAGAGAGCTTCAGCCAGTGTCCTCTCCTCCCTGCCGGATCTCCGCCTCGGTCCGCCCTGTCCCTTTGGAGGGAACCTCCTTAATACAGCTGGGTCCATCATGAGCGAGCCTCACCGATCGGTCTGGTCGGGTCCTTCTTTTCATGAAATGCGGTGTTGGTGGTGAGGCAGACGCAGCGGACCCAGGTAAGATGAATATTAGTGATGTTACGTGATGTGCCGAGGTTTCGAGGCGTGTGTCGAGTAATGGAGGGGGCGTTTCCGTAAAGCGCATATTGACGCTTGCTTCGTTTAGGGGAGGAGCCGAAAACGATGACTTCCGAAGCCTCGCTGCCCGGCTGTACCACGTGACTGCTTCGGGAAGTGGCTCAGAGTTTGGCGCGGGGTTTGACAGCTTTAGAAACCCCACAGGCTCCATTCAAAATGTGGGTTGTTGCAGGCGAGTTGCGGTCAGTTGAGAGAGTGGATAGAGTTTTGATAGTTTGGATAGCAGAGTTTGGATAGTGGTTATTTAGTTTGAGACAGTTAGTTTGGTGTTTGGAGAGTTTAGGAGAGAGAGAGAGAGAGAGAGAGAGATAGATAGATAGATAGATAGATAGATAGATAGATAGATAGATAGATAGATAGATAGATAGATAGATAGATAGATAGATAGATAGATAGATAGATAGATTTAGGAGCACGAGGACAGGATAGGAGTAGGATGGAGCCGGCGAGAAAGAGGAGGATTTCTCCTATGTGGGAACATTTTGATTTGATAAGCCCTAACAAGGTAAGGTGAACTGAACATTTGCAGATGCATTAGGTTTGCTTATGAGGAACTGTATTTTTCACTTTCTTATTTTCTGTAAAGGTGAGGTGTTTATTGTGCTCCAAGGAGTTGGGGTACAATAATAACACCTCATCCATGTAGTGTCAAAAAAGAGAAATCGTTTGAAACCAAAAACTGTGGAGAAATTGTTGTTTCTTAATAAAAATGCATGAAATCATCCAAGTTACACAAGCATTAGCCTATTCACTACCCCCTCCCTAGTTCCACAAGCACTTTCACTGTCCTCTGCCTGATTAAGCCCATGCCATTTTTCTAGAGTCACAGAAAAACATTATTACACAACATGCCATATCACATGACACTACTATTTTGGGAATAATTACACACAGAATACATTCAAACAATATTTTATTATACACATATGTATATACATAATTTATGTAGACAAATGATTTCGTCCTACACCTTTTGTGACGTCATTCCCAAGAGCCATAATAGACAAAGATTCAATGAATCACACGTGTTAAGATACAGCTGGCTGTGATTATACACCTGGCCAGTAGGTGGTTTCGTGTGCACATGAAGCTTCAAGAAATGAACCCTTTCTCGAACCAGTTGGCTCAAGTGGTTCAATGCCTCATGAGGCTTCATCTCACCATCACTAATGAATATGATGATTTAATGATGAAACTCACAGTCCAAAACAACGAGCAGCAGGCACATGGACACACTGATCACGAACAGACTAGACATTGACGAGGACCCGACTAGGAACAAGGAACACAGGTGGAGTTAAATACATGGGAGGGTAATGACAGAACGAGACACACCTGGGAACAATCAAGGGGAGGACAGGACAACAAGAGACTCAAGGACACAAAAAACTCTAAATGAACACAGAAAACACAGATTCTGACAGTTAGTCAGCATTGAGTTATGGACTGAGCAAGCAGAAAAAAACAGGGTCTCATTTATAAAGGATTCCACAGGATTCATTTTAAAAGTGCATAGCCTACACCAAGACAAAAATGTCATACGGCAAAACATTTTTCTAATTTATAACACCATGCACACCCACACCAGCATTTATTTTCCCCTCATGACTCACAGCTGTACCTCAAAGTTTGCGCACGAGGTCCCAGCCCAGCATCTGTCCTCGGTACGCCCACGTTCAACATACAGACGCATTTTATGCTGTTGTTTACATCTGAAAATTTTGCACATGTGCACAAAAAGACTGTTCTTTTATTTGCCATCTATTAAAATAGCTTTTTGTAATACCTAAAAATTCATAATTACTTCAAAAAAGTTATATGCATATATAATTATATATCATTTTTCACCCATGGATTTTGCCATTTTTTCACCTGTGCAATGCATGCTGGGTTGATGATATGGGTAGGTCTGTTTTGTACTGGAATCTACAGAGTAAACACAGAAAGGCTAACATTAACTGAGTTGTTTTTTTCCCCAAATATCTAACATAAATAAAGCTGTTCAATAATGCCTACAAACTTTAATTTAGCATTTTTTGTAATTTTACCTGAGACTTGTTTTAATGTCTAACCCACACTCATTTGCTTATTTGACTTTAATTCTGTTCAAATGTTTTAAAAAGTATGGAAATCACCTTTTTAATGAAGTTTCACACTAAAATTAGATAAAGGTTCCACAAACCACAGTCTAGGTTTGAATTATCCTACTATTAGAATTCACATGTCACCCTTTCAACAACTTCACCCACTCTGCCATTAAGGACATTGAAACAAGCAATACTTGCTTGTTTCAGACATTTGTATCCTAATATTGCTTCTTTTTAGCTGATTTCACTTTAAAAATTGTCATAGGTTGCTGCGCAGTCGGCTGCACAACCAGACAAGGATGCAAACCAAACTTGTCATTTTATTTAACTTTTAATGAAGAAAAATTGCATTGTTGCTTTATTTAGCGTGTTTTTATTTATTTGCATATTATTGGATGCCTGTGGCTTGGTGTGGTGCACAGTTTTTGCATTGTCCTACACAAAGTGTGTATTGTTCAGGTAAAGTCGACGTCTATTGAAGGCCCTGATTGAAATCCCATGGCACGTCACTGACTACTATATTTCATGCCAGAATTTAGAGTCGTGTGTAAAAATACACACAGAAAAATACGTAATCTTCCCAATTTGGCTGTTAAACATTTCATCCAGTATTGAACTGATACGGGACGCGATTTGTCCCGAATTACCCGATAGACATGCCTATCATACACATTTTATCAACCCTGAGTTCAATAATAATTACCAAAATAAAATACAAGGAATGTTAGGTCAGCTAAATTATCATGGTGGGACCTTCACAAGACACCCCCCTGGAACACTATAGACCTGAGCTATTGTCACGGTTGCCTGGAGATGGACACTACGCAGCAGTAGCACGCTGGCATCAACCCACGTTTTAGAAGCTAAAACTCTTACAAAAATGCAGAAGTATTTTTGCACATCCCAGGCTGAACATTGTCAATGAGGATGAATACAGGCAATTAAAAAATATGTGTCCATCACGGCGCAGTGTGCTGTATGATATCAGACAGAATAGATCAGGAGAGGAACACAGCAGACCCGCCAAAACCTAAAAAAACAGACATTCATCATTCAATCATCTCCTGAGGCTGATATGGTAAAGAACATTTCATGATTGATTCAGCTTTTTATTGTACTTTTAGTAGAGTATATTGGTTTGATTATTTGCTTAGGATGTTGAGTTTGGATGAAACATTTTTTTCATATATAACAGTGTTTGTCGGGTTCTGGTGTTCTTGGGTTTTTTTGTTTTATTTTCCCCTTTCTCCCTCTGCTGCCACTCACCATTCATCCACTAGATGGCGCCAAGCCGTCCTCTTTTCAGAGAAGTGTGCCGTCATTCTGCACACCAGAGTTTAATCATCTCATCAATCCTGGAGTACAAGAGGAGCGGACTACCAGTACTTCGACGCTTGAGTGTTAGCCTACTAACGGTACTCTGAGCCCCTTAGAGCTAGTCTCTGTGTTCCTCGTAGAATTGTCTTCTAGTGATCTCTTTCGTTGTTTCCTTGTCTTCAGGTGTTTTCCTTGAGACGCCCTGGATCCTCCCTTGTGAAGATCAAGCCTGGTTTGTGGACCAAGCCTCCCTCGTGACGCCGTAGAACTTACCTACTGGTTGCCCGAGTTCCCACACTCACCTTCTCTGCTGAATTACAAGTCTTTCCTGGATTCCCAGACTGGCTGTCGCACCGCTCCTCTAGTTCGGGAGGTTCCACCCGAACTTACCTGTCCGCCCTCCGCCGCACGTCCTCGTTGCCTTCCAGATTTTCTGTGGCCGAGCGCTGGATCACCTGGACCGACAAAGAGACCAGAACCCCGAACTCCCCAGGAACCCACTTCAAACATATCTTCATCCTCACAAGTAAGATCAACCCAGTTTACCCGCTAGTACTCTGGCCTCCGACGACCATGAACTCACCATCTCTTTGCTGTGTTTTTCATAGTGTGCTGACCGCGCCGTAAGCCTACCCCCTCCCGACCAGACCGGTTCACCCTTATCCCTCCTGTCCTTCAATAAATTATCATTTACTGATTTTCGTCTCTCCTGTGTGGTGTTCTGCATGTGGGCTAGACAGTTAGAACTAAACATGACAGAACACTCAAGCCAACAATCAAGCCCAGCAGACGCTATCAGGAGGACGTTATCTGAACAACATGCCCTGTTACAATCCCATGAAACTGCCCTTAGAGAACTCTGTACACGGCAAGCCGAAACTAATCGCCAACTAGTTGAACTCACTAACTTTCTCCAAAGCTCTGTTCCACAGTCTTCGTCTCCTGATCCCGCACCGGTTTCTGATCCAGCCCAGTCTATTCGGCCCACGTTTGCTGAGATCCGACCTCCTACTCCTGAAAGGTTCTCTGGCGACCTGAGCAAATGTAATGGTTTCATTTTACAATGTTCTATAATTTTCAAGCATTCCCCTCAAAGTTTTTCTCAAGACAGCGCTAAAATCGCTTACATTCTTTCCCTACTATCCGGGCGGGCTTTAGACTGGGCCGAGGCCCGTTTCCCTTCCCCCGCCAATTATGGTTGCTCGTTCGAAGATTTTCTAAAGGAGTTCCGACAAATATTCAGTCAGGACTCGGATAAATCATTTAATTCGCGTGAACTATGGAAAGTCAAACCGGGTCAAGGTACTGTAGCAGATTTTGCTGTGGACTTTAGAATAAAAGCCGCTGCTACTAATTGGAACACAGCCGCACTAAAAAGTGCTTATTTCAACGCTTTAAACGAGTCTATCAAAGGCTCGTTACCCTAGACGAACCCGCGACATTAGAGGATCTAACAAACGTAACAATTCGGCTCGATAATCGGATCCGGTCTCGTACTAGGGAGAAGAACCGGGGAGACCCGCCGGCAAGATTCTACGGGGGCGTTGCATCCACTCCAGCGGTTTCCCCTCCTCAGGCTTCCCTGGATCCCGAGCCCATGCAGGTGGGACGGACCGGGCTCACTCCCAAGGAGCATCAAAAACGCATCTCCTCCCGTCTGTGTCTTTATTGTGGAGCCTCTGGACATTTCATTGCCTGCTGCCCCGTCCGGTTAAACCCCCAGGTCCGCCAATAGAAGCGAGGAGGCTGGCGGACCATTTACAGAAAGAAGATTCTCCTCGCCTATCACTCCCTGCCACTTTAATTTGCAATAACCAGTCGGTCCCGTTGTCTGTCCTCATTGATTCGGGCTGTGAGCAAAACCTCATTGACGCCACTTTCGTCCAGCAAATGTCGATCGAGACTGAACCTCTAGCGGTCCCTCTTCGAGTTACCGCCATTGATGGCAACACCCTTTCTCAAGTAACGCATCAGACGAAACTGCTGCACTTAATCATTTCAGGAAACCACAGTGAAATTACCTCTTTTTTGTGTTTTCCACAGCTAACTCACCTATAATCCTGGGTTTTAAGTGGCTCCAACAACATAATCCTCACATTAACTGGTTAGACAGACAGATCGCGTCTTGGTCCATTTCCTGTAATTCTGTCTGTCTCCGCTCAGCTGTTCCTCCAGGTCCGCCACCGGCAGCACCACAGGAGGCAGATCCACCCGACCTGTCGATCATCCCATCCGAATACCATGACCTAGCTTCAGTTTTCAGTAAGTCCAAAGCCCTCTCTTTACCTCCTCACCATCCATATGACTGTGCAATAGCTCTCCTGCCCGGTGCTCCACTTCCTTCTAGCCGCCTATACAACATCTCCAGATCTGAACGTGAAACAATGGAGAAGTACATCAAAGAGTCTCTGGCTGCCGGCATAATCCGTCCATCCTCCTCTCCCCTGGGGGCGGGGTTTTTCTTTGTGGGTAAGAAAGATGGTTCCCTCCGACCCTGTATTGATTACAGAGGTTTAAATAACATAACTGTTAAAAGCAAGTATCCCCTGCCTCTGTTATCCTCTGCTTTCGAACCAGTTCATGACGCTATCATTTTCTCCAAGTTAGACCTGAGAAACGCCTACCATTTACTCCGCATTCGTCAAGGAGATGAATGGAAAACTGCATTTAAGACCCGCATCGGCCATTTTGAATATCTGGTAATGCCGTTTGGGTTATCCAACGCGCCGGCCTATTTCCAAGCTCTCGTCAATGATGTGTTGAGAGATTTTCTAAATGTCTTTGTTTTTGTGTACTTAGACGACATTCTAATCCATTCAAAGTCCCTAGTGGAACACGAACATCATGTCCGTTTAGTCCTTCAACGCCTCCTGGAGAACAAGTTATATGTCAAGGCGGAGAAGTGCGAGTTTCACAAAGCCTCTGTTTCTTTTCTTGGGTTCATATTAGAGGGCGGACAGGTACGGGCCACGGAGGAGAAGATCCGGGATGTATTGGAGTGGCCGACTCCCGATACACGGAAGCAGTTACAACGATTTCTTGGCTTTGCCAATTTCTACCGTCGGGTCATCCGTAACTACAGCCTTACCGTTAACTGCCCTCACCTCTACCAAGACCCCTTTCAGCTGGACTTTGGAAGCTGAAGCCGCGTTTAGGCGACTCAAGAACCTCTTCGCTAATGCCCCCATACTCATCCAGCCAGACCCCTCTAAGCAGTTTATAGTTGAAGTCGACGCATCAGACACCGGAGTAGGGGCTGTGCTTTCCCAGGTTTCCGCTCTCGATCATAAGACTCACCCATGTGCCTTTTTTTTCTCGCAGGTTGTCGCCCCCAGAGCGCAATTATGATGTGGGTGATCGAGAGCTTTTGGCCATCAAACTGGCCCTGGAGGAGTGGCGGCGGCATTGGTTGGAGGGAGCTGAACATCCGGTGCTGGTCTGGACAGATCATAAAAACTTATCATACCTCCAGTCTGCTAAGAGGCTTAATCCCCGCCAGTGTCGTTGGTCACTGTTCTTTTCCAGATTTAATCTCTCCATTTCATACCGTCCAGGGTCCCGTAACATTAAGCCAGATGCCCTGTCCCGTATCCACTCTCCAGACGACTCGGAGAAGGTACCGGCTACTGTCCTTCCCCCCCAGCTGCACAGTGGCAGCTGTCACCTGGGAAATCGAGGACCTAATCAAACAGGCCCAACTGTCTGAACCAGCCCCTGACTCTTGCCCTCCTACAAAAATTTATGTACCTACCTCTGTCCGAGCCCGCTTCCTTCAATGGATCCACGCATCCAAGTTCTCAGGACATCCGGGTATTAGTCGAACCATTTCCCTTGTCAATCGTAAATTCTGGTGGCCTTCAGTGCACAGGGATGTCAAAGACTATGTCCTAGCTTGCACAGTCTGTTCTAGGAACAAGTCATCCCATCAACATCCGTTTGGTCTCCTTCGACCTCTCCCCATACCCAAACGCCCCTGGTCTCACGTTTCCGTTGAGTTCGTAACTGGATTACCACCGTCCAGGGGTATGACCATGGTTCTCACCATTATTGACCGTTTTTCCAAGGCCTGCCACTTGGTTCCCCTTCGCAAGTTACCTACAGCTTTCCAGACTGCTCAACTGTTAATTAAACATGTTTTTCGCCTGCATGGAATCCTGCAAGAAATACTTTCCGACCGTGGACCCCAATTCATATCGCAGGTCTGGAGAACTTTCTGTCTCGCATTACATGCTAAGGTTTTGTTGACATCTGGTTTTCACCCACAGACAAATGGCCAAACTGAAAGGATGAACTGGAAACAACCCTCCGCTGTTTTACCTCTTCCAATCCATCGGACTGGTGTCAGTTCCTTCCTTGGGTGGAGTACGCCCATAATAGCCACATTTCTGCTGCTACAGGTCTGTCCCCGTTCGAAATTTCTTTAGGTTATCAACCACCACTACTCCCTGCTGAGGAGGACAATATCGCCGTCCCTTCTGTTCGTCACCATATCCGCCGCTGCCAGAGAATTTGGAGAGCCACTATCCGCAACCTCAACAACACGGCAGAGCAGAACAAACTCCTGGCCGACCGTAAACGAATCCCGGCCCCCGTCTACACTCCCGGCCAGAGGGTGTGGTTGTCGTCCCGTGACATTCCCCTCAAGTCCATGTCCTGAAAACTCTCTCCCCGTTTTATTGGTCCCTTTGAGATCGAGGCCATCGTGAATCCATCTGCTGTTCGGCTCCGCCTCCCAACCTCTCTTCGCATTCACCCCACTTTTCACGTCTCTTAGATAAAACCCGTCCAGACCAGCACACTGTGCCCTCCTTCCGAGCCCCTCCTCCCGCCCGAGATGTTGATGGCCACCCGGCTTACTCCGTCCGCCGGATCATAGACTCCCGTCGGCGAGGTCACGGCTGGCAGTACCTCGCCGATTGGGAGGGCTACGGTCCGGAGGATCGTTCCTGGTTCCTTTGTTTTAGATCCCTCCCTTATTACTTATTACCGATCCACGCTCCCCTCCTGTTCTTCTCGGCCGCCAGGTGGCGACCGTTGAGAGGTGGGTACTGTCGGGTTCTGGGGTTCTTGGGTTTTTTTATTTTCCCCTTTCTCCCTCTGCTGCCACTCACCATTCATCCACTAGATGGCGCCAAGCCGTCCTCTTTTCAGAGAAGTGTGCCGTCATTCTGCACACCAGAGTTTAATCATCTCATCAATCCTGGAGTACAAGAGGAGCGGACTACCAGTACTTCGACGCTTGAGTGTTAGCCTACTAACGGTACTCTGAGCCCCTTAGAGCTAGTCTCTGTGTTCCTCGTAGAATTGTCTTCTAGTGATCTCTTTCGTTGTTTCCTTGTCTTCAGGTGTTTTCCTTGAGACGCCCTGGATCCTCCCTTGTGAAGATCAAGCCTGGTTTGTGGACCAAGCCTCCCTCGTGACGCCGTAGAACTTACCTACTGGTTGCCCGAGTTCCCACACTCACCTTCTCTGCTGAATTACAAGTCTTTCCTGGATTCCCAGACTGGCTGTCGCACCGCTCCTCTAGTTCGGGAGGTTCCACCCGAACTTACCTGTCCGCCCTCCGCCGCACGTCCTCGTTGCCTTCCAGATTTTCTGTGGCCGAGCGCTGGATCACCTGGACCGACAAAGAGACCAGAACCCCGAACTCCTCAGGAACCCACTTCAAACAGATATCTTCATCCTCACAAGTAAGATCAACCCAGTTTACCCGCTAGTACTCTGGCCTCCGACGACCGTGAACTCACCATCTCTTTGCTGTGTTTTTCATAGTGTGCTGACCGCGCCGTAAGCCTACCCCCTCCCGACCAGACCGGTTCAACCTTATCCCTCCTGTCCTTCAATAAATTATCATTTACTGATTTTCGTCTCTCCTGTGTGGTGTTCTGCATGTGGGCTAGACAGTTAGAACTAAACATGACAGTGTTAGCTAAATAATATAAATATCCATTTAAATAACAAATCATACTAATAGATTAACAGTAAATACATAAATGTTTCCCACATTAAAAAGTTTGAGTACTGTCGTGGAAAAAATATTATTTCCAAGCACTGTTCAGGTGAAATCACTCAATCAGGTTTATTCATATATTGCGCACAATACAGGGAGCTCATAGGACAATCAATAATGAAGAAGGTCTGGATGAAAAGCTCTGTCAGGCAGAAACAACACATGAGTTTTATACCAAGGATAAAGAATTAATAACAAAGGCAAGGCAGCCTGGTTCTGATGCAGCTGTGGAAAACAACTTCCAACCTTCTACATGTAACTCAAATAGTTCTTTTGGTGAGAGTTTGTAAGCATTTCATATAACATCACTAGCAGATGTGACCTTATTGTAATTTTTCCATCACAGTTCATATCTCTATTTACTCAGTTCATCAGTAAAAAAAAGTTTTTGACATTAAAATGTTGCTTATTTGTCTATATGGTTTTTGATTCAAATGCAATTAGAAGGCCCTGTAATTAACTCGACTAAAATTTTTAATTCAGTTATCTTGAAAGCTAGTCCCTTCACATTTCACTAGACTACAATTGTGAATAATTACATAAAAAGACTGAATTTGGATTAAAACATTGTATAAATGTAAAATACAAAACGTCACATTTTAAAGTTTGTTTCCTTCATTTGACATTCCAATTTAATTTTCAAAATTATGTCTAGTACAATTTTATTAATGATGACACATTCTAACATTCATATTACTGTACTATTAAGGAGAACATCAAAGAAATAGCATTTGACATATTGTCATGTTTGTTAATGTAAAGTACAAAATGAAAAAGTCCAGAAAGCTCAGAAATGTCTACGGGCGCAGATTTGTTTTGGCTCAGCTCACACAGTCACAGACAGAAAACTCTTGTTTCTGTGCTTATGCAGTTAGAAAGCCCTCCACCCTTTCTTGACTCAAAGGCTGTTTGCCGCCACTACTACCAGTACTTAGAATATAAAATTCACCAAGTTCACAACTGGATCACAGCTTGCTGTTTGCCAACAATCCCTCACCAGGAAAAGGAACAGCTCTCACTTCGGCTTCTCCTGATGCCTCTTTGTAGCCTGACATTCCATTGCATTTACATATTTATATATAAATCAAATAACCATTTTTATACTGTTTTATCAATCACAAATAATGAACATGATAAAAAAAAATGGGAGAAATTTTTGTGCTCTATCATGTTTAAATAAAGTTTTGCATTATTTCGACAATTGGTTTTTATGGGCGTTCACGTCTGACCAAAATCCGAAAGTGTCAAATGAAGCCTGTTTACACCCTCACCTGTGGTGGCGCTACAGCAAGAACCACTGACAAAAACCAACACGAAAACTTCTGAAGAAGACACTGACACTTAAAGAGGAAATATTATGTATTTTCCAGGCACATTGAGCCATTTTATACCACTATCAAGTAGTGCTATATTTCGCCGATCAAACAAAAATTAAACGAAATTTGACATCGCAACACCTCAAACATGTGCAAAAGAATCCAAGTAACACTCAAAGTATGTTTTTGATGATTGAGTAACATTATAACATGATGTTGCTCATGTTATAATGAGTAACATCATTATGTTATGAGTAACTCATAATTATGTTTTGAGTAACTCATAACATAATTATGAGTCCTTTTGTTTTTAGGATAAAATCAATCCTAACAAAAGGATTTTATATGATAGTGCTCCTTTAAAGGAAGAAAAAAATACATCAGTAAATCTGAAATCTTTGAGTTACGGGTAGTGTTATTGCAATTAATAAGCAAATGTTCTGATACTTACAGTATGTGACAAGAAAAGAAGATCATTAGTAAACCATGATATGATAAGCACATCCTTCTTGTCGTGTTTGTCTGCTCGTATTCAGGGATCTGATAATGTTGAGGCTTATGAGAAATGAAGAGAAATGAAGAGAGTGTGGCAGAAGCCAAATGGAGATGGCTCAAGGCAGAGTTTGGCAGGCAGGCATGTGCTGATGTTTTTGTTAGTAGTTAGGTTGGTGATTTAGCTTTTGAAGTAATCTTTCAGAAGAAAATAGTTGAGTATTTAGGATGAACACCCTTTCCTTTTGAAACATTAAAAACATGTTAGCAACAATTTTACAATTGTTCTACTTCTGAGACTTCTCTCTCTTACTGGCATAACTGAGATTTGGTTGATGAGCCAGGATTTAAAAAAAAAATTGGCTGCACTGTGCCAGGCCAATTCAATTTAATTTTTCTTGTAAGCCAACATTGTTTTTCTTTGTTTGTTTTCAGTATGAAACTGTTCACTTGAGAATTAATGGGTAGTGTACACAGTCTTGTTAGAAGTCCCATGTAAACTTGTGAAGCTTCCTTTGAAAGTGTACAGTATCAAAGGGGATGGGAAAGACATTTAGTTTTTCAAGACAGGCACAAAAACGTTGCAGCAATATTGTAACCTTATTGTCCACTCTTTACGTATCGCTTGGATAAGGGCTGTCAGTCATCAGTAAACTGCATTTTGTTTTGGACAGAGGACTGAGGATTTCTATATTGTTGAAAATAAATGTTGATAGGCTGACTGGAGATACCTGCCAGATGGTTACTAACCAGTTGGTTAAAATGCTGGATTGTTATAACTACACAATTTATAACCCATACCTCTAACACTGTAAACATAAGCTGTACCTTGTCAGGCCAATAGATCTGTTTTAATATAGATCTATAAGTCTATAACAAAATACATTCTACATTTGCTCAAATGCAAATGTTAGACTAGCAGCCACTAGTTCTGTATGTACAGTGTGGTGCACAAACTCCACTTTTCCTCACAGATAAAAATGACATCTCCGTTACCTCGGTCCATATCACAGCCACCGCTGCAAGCACATCTGGTCACATCACATCCGTCCAGCGTAACCGCTTTGCTGCCCGCCACTTCGCCGATCAGAAAAGAACCCCATCACCTCAGTATACACCTGGTCAAAAGGTCTGACTCTCATCTCATAACATCACATTAAAACCCATGTCCAGAAAACTATCTCCCAAATTCATAGGTCCAGATGAAAACCTCCCCAGCTCTGTATCTCCATGTTTCCTTGAGCCTTGGGATCCATGCTACCCTTTCATGTTTCACAAATCAAACCTGTCCAGTCGTACACTAGAGGGTTTGGACTCTTGGTTGTTAAGGAATGATTGCTTCCTGGAGGCGTGAACTCTTTTGATGTTTTAAATTTTAATCAATCACTAATCCTTGTCTATGACCTATGCAACATGACAGTTTGATACTAGAAAGCTTACCAGAAATTGCCTGCACTGTAAACCATCCTCTACTGCAAAGTAGAGGATGGTTGCTAAAACTATGGGCAACTAAAGTTCTAAAACAGTGCAGAAAACTGATATCAACATTCACAACTTCTCCTTCTGTTCACAATGTGAGTCAAGAGGAGAATTCCTAAACTGTGCTGGAAGCAAGAATTCGTTTTGAGCAGAGTTGCACAGGAAGACAATGGCCAGCACCTTGGAAAAACCTGCATTGAGAACTGTAAGAAGGGTCCAGAATCGATTATTCTTCAAATTCCACAACTTACCTGTCTCCCTCTGCTTCCCAGTCCTCCTGGTTTCCCCACTGTGCCTGAAAAATTTCCCGATCACACTTCCTTACTTACTTTATTGTTTTCTAAAACTCCGCCTGCCACATGCTGACCTTTTGTGTGAGGCCGTCACCCACACAAAACAGATCATAAGATCACTGTCTGCTTACACCTTGCTTCCATGAATAAAATAAGAATTGTAGAACCATTTGTGAATTAGTTGAATACCTGATCACTTGAACAGGTTTGCTGCTTTTATTTACCCTCAGGTGAGGCCAACAGCCAGGCTGAAAGTGATACTTCAACTGATGTTTGCTCAACTGTTGTATCCTAATCCCTGCAACTACATTTATGGCCCTGACACGATCCACCTTAATACTGAAAAATAACTTTCTGTCCAAGAAATAGACTTTGGGGTTTTAAAGCACTCCATCTCAAAAGATTTTGCTGAGATTTCTTTTCAGAGAAGGTCTGAATTAAAAGCAATCCTTGTTATTTTAACTTAATGACAGAAATCAACTGTCTGTGAAATATTTTGGGAAATTGTGGTGTTAGACTTAATACAGCTTTAGTAAGTCTGTAAAAATCAACACAGCAATGATATTGTTTTTTTACTTTCTAAAAAAGTTGCTACCGTTTTTCAGGAGATTGATTAACTTTTTCCAAATTAAAACCACTTCATCAGAAACATTTGTGGGGAAATGTGAATGGGATTTGGAATTCTAAAGTGAGATATTTACTGAGTTCTACTGATTATAAACACAGAATTTAACCAACCAAAACAGTGCATCTATCCTGTAAGTCCAAGTCAAAGGGTTCATGCCTTTACTAATGTGTTAAACTATTCACTTTTAAGCACCACAGCCAACCACTTTACTGTGGGCTCCATTTTTCTTCCTCTCCTAAGAATTTAGCGTTTCAGAAGGCAGAGGTGAATGGGACTCCATATTCACTTAGAAACAAGATGAAGTTGTTCTAAGAAGGTTTTTGTCATTGGGAGATAAATTGAAACCATTGTTTTCAGTGTGGTTTTGTCTGAGTTCTGGTTCTTGTGTTTTGAGTTTTTCGTGCCTTTAATGAGACTTTTTTTTTAACGTGTATCAGTTCTTACTTCCTGGATTATAGAATTTTTTCATAGTTTGTGACTTTAGTCAACTTCCCAGAGCTCCACCGTCTATGAGCTGCTGTTCCGGTGCCACTAATCCCCTTCCAGTATTTGTAAGCCTTTTTCTGTCACTCCTTGCCAGATTTCTCCTTATTCCAGGCTGATCCGTTTATTCTCCTCTGGCCACACTTGTTAGAAGAATTATTATCTAGGTTCATTTACTTATGAGTTTATTTTAACAGTTATGTTTTCATATTATTATTCTGTTTTATGTTTACTTAACTTCTCTCTTTTGTAGTACTTTATTAATCTTTTGTAGTACATTATTAACTTTGTTTGGGATGTTTGCCTGGAAGCTAAAAACTTTAAAACATTCATGTGTTATCAGTTTCCTGCGAAACTGATTGGTTGCGGTCAGCCTCATGCCCTTGTAAGGGCATGTCCACAGAAGGTTCCAGAACATCCTATAGTAAAGATCGTTGGTCAATTTTCTGTGTGACTGTGTAAAGAAGCCCAACCTCCTTTTTCTATACATAATAAAGAGCAAATGCAGAGAAAGATCTGGTAGAGTTGATCACAGAATGGGCCCGGTGGAGTTGGGATGTCGTCGTCATCGCCCGTCAGATCTATCAAATCCGCTGGATCTTGCCTCTGCTGGTTAGTCGGTGTTGTGGCTCTGCTGGGCAGTCGGGATGGAGCCTCAGCTACCTCCGACTCTGCCCTGTCTGGGGCTTTCTCTTTTTCTTTGGTCTCTTTGTAGGTCGAAAGCCTCTGCAGGGCCTCATTACACTCTTGGTAATGACGTACCCTTTTAGCGAGAGGGTTCACCAGGATCCCGTCGATGCCCGCCGCCAACGTAGCTGTCTTTATTATGCTGTCATACTTCTCGGAGGGGCTGTAGACGATCCGCAGCTCACCAGCTTCCCATCCTTCGAGGAGCTCAGCGAACCATTCTAGCCATTCTTTAACCTCCGACTTTTTAGCGACCTTTACTGGACATCCGACGACTCCCAGTCGGTGATCATCCTTAAGCTGGGTGCAGTAATATATCCGAGTTCACACTAAGTGCTTCATCATTCTCTGAGCCACATCCTTATCGAGGGTGTAGTGAGATTCAAAGAAAGCCTTCTTATTCATCTCAGTCCAGGAATCCAATCCATCACCGAGTAATATCAGCTTTACAGGAAATTGTGATAACGTGGATTGGGAAAGACTAGGTCGATGACTCTCCCCGTCTCGGCTGATGTTGCTTGCCCCTTGTCCCGTCGCTGGCTTTGGCAGGGGATCCAGTTCCCTTCTTTCTCCTTCATCCATAGTTGTCTTTGTATTCAAGTTGCCTATTCCCCAAAGCCTCTCTTTGCGCTCTTGAGTAGGGATGGGTCCAGGCTGTGTTGGCTACTGGCTTCACTGTCTGGATACTGTCATTTATCCTCAGTAGAAGCTTTCCCTCACCTGTATGCTATACAGTTACTGCAAGGGTTGTGACCGATGGCCTCATCAGTCACCACTAACTCTCTTCTCTAAGAGCTAGCAATCCAAGTGAGCTATTCAGAATCACACATCTGTTTTTACTGACTTGGTATATTGGGCCCGCCTACTTGGTGGGGCCCCACGTTGGGCGCCATGTCTGTTATTACGCAATAGCCAGCTCCACCCACTCCTCACATCTTCTCCTGGGCTGACTACTGACCAGTTCTCTGTCTAACAGGTCCGGAAAATCTCTGAGACCTGGGTATTACCCTAAAAGAGATCTATAAGAGATAATCTATTCAAACTGGTGGCGAAAGCGATTCGTCTAGCTCTAACTACCTCCGATCCAGAAGTTACAACCCTTTACAGTTAAGAAACAATCAGCTGAGTAGCCCTCGCAGCTGCATAATTCCAATAACCACTTCTGTTAACGGTAGCTCGCTTCCTAAAATATAACTTGCTCTTGGAACCAGCTAGATTAAGTTTAGTGACTTAGATATAAGTCCCAGGGTCATTATTTACACTCACCAAAGGAAATTATGAAGCCTCCTATTTACTGGAATCATGTACATTAGTTTTACCTCAATTAAAAGAACTGAAAAATAATTAAATGACTCAATTAATTCCAATGTCCACCAACCTCATTAGAATTTTATAGTATAAATTTATTAAGCAAGCTTAAGCAGGGATATGTGACATATAAATTAACAATCAATCGTATATAATTCAAGAGCAGTATAATAAAATCAACATGTATAACCATACTATCCTGTCTCTTTTCCCTAACCTATGTCGCAAGTTCTGAGATAGATTTTTAGGGAGCAGATTCAACTCACACCCAGTTGTTAACGGATCTTTAGCAACAGGAACATCCAGAAGCCTTGGTCAGAGTCTTTGTCCTTGTGTGGAAAAATCCTCCTTTGAATAGAAGCAAAGCAGAACGGGTCCAAATCCTTCGAAAACCCAGCTCTTTTATCCCTCCGGGACCTTTGTCTTTTCTCCAAGTCTTTTGCAATATTTGGGTTGAGGCAGGACCGACGGTCAAATCAGGAACCGGGGCTTGGGCGTCAGGTTCTTGTCCCTTCTTGGCGGCGCGGAGTTTCGACTTCCCCGTGGTTCTGAGCTGCGGACCTCTGCTGTTTTTCAATCTGCCTCTCCGTGTTGACTCTTCTCCAACGTCGCGGACTAAGAACAGTTGGTTCCTCTTTTCAGCCCGTTTTTATACACTTCTCCACCATATGTGTGTATGGAGAGTTTTGGTCTACGTGACTTCCTGAGCATCTGCTGATTTTCATGGAAAGCCCCGATGGCCCCTCCTGTCTGCTGACTCTTGTGGAAACTCCCTTCTCTCCCCAACTTGCGACATATCCTGCCAGCCGGACCTCACCCATCCTGCTGACTTTAACGTTACTAACTTTCTCTCTTTTCTATAACTCTCATATTTTGTCTATTATAAATCATAAAACACATTCAACCTGTATTACTATAAAATTGATTTGAAATCATCACAACTTTGATATTCATTAACAATAAATCACATCTCTCCCTTATTATTTTCAAATCATTAACCATAATCATTACATTGTTGTTATCATTACAGATCACATTTCAGAAAATACATTTCAGAAGGTTATTATGTGATTACTTGTACTCATTTTACTGATTGTATTTCATACATATTCAATTTAATTATTATTTGAATCAAGCCACAAGATTGCTTTATCTCTCCCAGGCCTTTATGCACCTTTTCTGCGTGTACCTGGAAAGATCTCACAACCCCATGCCAGTTTTCTTGACACAGTGTTTGACGGCAGCTATCCAGGTCTGTTTTCAGCTCTCCTATTCTGCAGAAAAGTAATTTGTGTCTCTGGTTGATTCTTTGCAGGTTAGGACCTAAAATAAACCTATTAACACTGTTCCATTCCTGGTTCCAGATTTATGTCATCCCTGCCTTGAGATTTCTTAGGACTTTTTATTTTTCTAATTCTCTTTCACATTATTAAACCTTCACCTGCATCAAGATTATTCTGCTATCTCTACAACAACTCCACCAAACAGGTCAATTTATGGATTTATATGTTATTTATGTGAATTTAAAATGTGGTGAAAATGCAGAGTATCCCTTTGTTTCGTTCCATAAAGGAACGAAACAATAGATGTTCCATCCTTAAACACCTGTCTCTTTTGACTGATTTCTGCCTTTGAGAAGATGTGTTTTAGTTAATCCCATGACTGTGCTCTGATTAAACCAACGCTTTGCCCTCTGTGAAGGTCACAAGTTCACAGGGCAAAACATAATCAAGGTGTAGGTCACTTCCGGAGGAACAAATGCCGCAGCTTCTTACAGCACCTCATTCTTCTTCAATAAACCACACTTTAAAGAGACAATTAAGCGTTTTAAAATATTTTAACTCCTCATAAGCACCAACAATTGTTAGATATTTTCCTATGCCATTTTTATTGAGTTATCTGTAATTGATGTGTCCTAAAATTCAAGTGACCTGGGAAACTGAAGAAAAACATTGAATGATTTGTGATTTTTTTTTTGTTTTTATTGTATGATTATGCCAGCTGGATATCAAAGTACATAGAACCGGTCTTTTCCTATGTGTTGCTGTAGGAAGGCCTGACTCTACTCCCAGTAGGGAATTTTCATGGCAGACTTCCACTGTGGAATCAGATCCAGCATTATGTTTCCTTGTTGTTGGACTGATGGGGAGCCTTTTCCTCTGCCTCAGTGGGACTGAAGGAATGGTGTTTACTGCACATAGCCAACTGGCCTGTGAGACTACCACAAACACTGCAGTACAGCTATTAAAACTCAAACTGGGCTTCAAAGCCCATCAAACACACTGGAACAGAACTGGAGCTCCTTTTCGGACACATCTTGGCACATTTCTTTAATAACCTCACTTCAATATTTACACTTCTTACGACCACCAACACACACTACATCATATAACCCACAAGCACACACATGCATGAAACACCAGACCCCTCCCCACCCCAATCCTTATTGGCTCAATATTTCGTCACAGAGACAACAGCTGTTTCCAGGATGAAGAAGCTACTTTGAGGGTGCCAGCCAGTCTGCAGGCCTGCAACTAGAGACTCCCTTGGGTCTCGCATGGCCTTCAAAACGCACTCTCACACACGTGCACGCATTCACACACAGGCAGCACAACAGCACTAGGTCCCTCTCAGGAAGAAAGGAAATACACACTTCATCCATAATCTTAATGGTGAGTAGAAGACTACCTGGTTAGTCATCATCATGCAGTCTAAGTGTTGATGTCTTTTAATATGTTTTTGAGATGGAGACCAGAGGTCCCATCCCTAATAAATGAGTATTGATATTGTGTTTAATTTATTTACAGAACAAATGCTTTTTGTTTCAGTTCTTTATTTCAGTTACATTGTGACATTTAAACATTCTTCCAGGCAGAGGGACTGGCCATCCTTCCTGTACAGGGAGATTGTAGGGAAAATGTCAGTTTGTTTCAATTAGAGGTTAATTGTTTGAGTCTTACCTGTTGAGTGTGTCTCCTCGGCAGGGTGGAGCAGCAAAGGGATCTCCAGGTGCTGCTGAAAAATTCCTGGCACATACCATTTTCAATTAAGAGGGGTAATACTCCAAGGAGTTTATTAAGTTAAATTTATTCTTTGATTGACTTTAGATTAGTTTAGTTCTAATGATTTGCATGCATGTAAATATTTATTGGTACTATTTATTGTTTTGTGTTAGGCTTGTGTAAGTAATGTTTATTTCTTTTGTTTTATCACCCCTTTGCCTGGTATGAGTGTTGTAATTGTCCAAAGTATAAAAGCCAGCTTCTTTGTCTCACTGTGAAATGGGTGTTGATGTAGATGTGACCTGCAGCTCCAAATAAATCTACCTCGACTGCATTTTGTTGCCTTGCCTCCTTCCTAAACACAGAGCCTCTGCTGATCAATGGGACAGTTTTCATGCCTAAAGTTTACAGCTGAGAGTAATTGTATATAAAAATGCTTAAGCATGTTTATAGGATGATTCTTTCACAGTATTTGTTCTTAACAACAAAAGTCTGAAACTGAAACATATTAGAAAGAAAGTACATGCAAATTACAACAAAAAGACTTTGTGGTGGAGCAGCAATAATAAATTGTAATTTAAACTCGGGATGTCCCGATCATTTTCTTTTCTTTTTTTCCCCATTCTGAGTCCTTTGATTTTGAGTACTGGCCGACACCAAGTCCCGATCCAATACTTTTGAAGAAACAGATCCAGGATGTCCCTTTTTTCAACATTTTTTAACATTTAACAAAAAACTGAGGCTATGTAAATTAAATGCTGTAATATTGTTTTAGTCCGATAATTTCAGTAAAAAGAAAAAAACATTGAGCAACATGAAAAGCTATATTCATGTAGACTAGGGAAAATTTTGCTTCACATGAGACAATAACTGGGCTGTTTGCGCAGGGTTTTTTTCTATTTTCAATCATAGAAGATTACACAAAACGGTCCTGTCTGTTTAGTTCAACAAGCAGAAGATAGACTTCTATTTGGCTACCACAGATAAAATATTGCAAGTTTCCAGAATAACAAAATGCACAAAAGAAAATACAAGATAAAATTAAAAGAAGTCAGTGGTCTTTGGCTGCACAAGCAAATAGAATAGAATAGAGTAGAATAAAATGTACTTTATTGAAACCCAAGGGGAAACTGTTTATTAGTTGACAAGCTTCCCCATCCAAGGTGTTAAATATTAATAATAGAATATAACCATAAAATATAAAATTTGTTAAATAAGTGGTGTAAGTACTTCAATATGACTGGATATAAATAAATAAATAAATAAATAAATAAATAAATAAATAAATAAGCATTCACATGCAAATATGTTAGTCTATAAATAATCTATAAATGAGTGCAGAGAAAATTATATTTAAGTAAAGTTACTAAGAGTTGGGCATTGTAAAGTCTGATGGCTACTGGCAGAAAACATTTTCTGTGCCACTCTGTGCTGCATTTTGGTAAAATGAGTCTCTGTAATGAATTAATAATGTAATGTAATGTAAATGAATTAGCGCCTTATGATAAATGACAGTTCACATCCAAGCTTAGTACAGCAAAACAGAAAGTCCCAAAATGTATTTCTTGCCCAGTCTTGGGAAAACAGTAATCAATTTTCAGCAGTGCCCTCTGGTGACCAAAATATGCTACAACAGAGACTTCTTCTGTGGCGTTTCACTGACAGCTTAAAATCTAACAAACAACATGCTATCCCCAAATGAGCTGCATAGATATTGCCTTCTCATCCAAAATTCCTAATATTGTGACCATATTCCCAGCATTTAACCAATAATGTACTGACAGTTTCATTCGCCTTAGGTCCAATAGTATTTCATCAGTTTCCATCTGAAGGGCAGGGATTGCAGAAGTTCTAAAAGAACCAGAACATATCCGGAGTGCTTCAGCTTAGATCCTGTCTAAATCTAATAAAAAGGAATTAGCAGCTAATTAATAAACAATGTATCCATAATCCAACACAGACCAAATTAAAACATTATACATTGCGTTTATCAATGTTCTTCTGTACATGTAACTTAAATTAGAGTTTTACATCAAACTATACACCTAAGTACCTTATGTTATTGTTACGGTGCAAAACATTCAAAAGAGATTTGTTGATTGATGCTGCAACATTTAATTGAAAGTCTGTAACACAAAATAACTATTAGAAGTGCACTCGCTACACAGTGGTGCTTATACAGAATCATCTTAGCAACGGTTATCTTTTTATCTAACGCATATTTCCCAAGAAAATCAACATAGAGTCAAACATAGCAGACATTCCTGATATTTTACATATCGCAGATGGATTCAGAAAGGCAGTGGGTTTCTCCGTCTAAATACACCATGTTACTATTTTTATAACCAAAGTTATCAAATTTTTCTGATCTAACCCCAAGAGCATGACAAGTAAATAACACAGAAATCAATATTAATTTACATCGACTATTACACCAACATGGCCTATGTGACACATTACCATCTGCTCCAGTTTTTGCCCATCTACTCTAAGATCAACTGTAGGATTAGCCCTTTTCCTTGAGAAGCATATTGTGTATTTTCAACATACAAACAAAACCCCATTCATGTGACCATCTATCAACTCTATCATCGCTGATTGCATTTTATTTTTAAGATTGTTAATATTACCACCTCTCACCCATAATGACTCATGATCTGCATAGTGCTTACTGATGCTAAAATCTATATTATTAAAGATTTCATTAATCATATTAAAAAGTATTGGTCTACATACACTTCCTTGTGGAGTTCCATTTGTATAGTTCTCTCCTTTCTACATCTGATTCAGTTACTTTTTTTATTTCCTTGATTCATCGTTTGCCAGTCTATTTGCACTTCTTTTACAATAACCACCATTCATGCTACAATTATCTGAATCATCTAATGCTTAGCATCTTTCCATCTCACTTTATGGTTTGATTTAATCTGTAATGAAATCTGGTCACACCTCTGTCACTTATAACTTTAATAAAACCTTCAAGTTAGTTTGTCTCTTAGCACAATCATCTGTGTCCATCCCTGTGTGCCGATTGTACTTCTTTTCTTCGCACCAACTTCTGTCCAACAATAGAGACCAACTACATGGACGTATTTAAGTGTGCAACACATGCAGATAAAAAATAAAAATGCATCAGCAAAAGAAAATCACTCTGTAGCATTGTTGCTGTAACATAAAAGTAATGGCTGAGTTACAGTTGCGCTTTTGAAAGTTTGCTTTAAGCACACGCTAGAGAATATAGCAACGCTTATGACGCTTATGGTTAATGCGTAAGTTGGAGCCGTATTCTCAGAAAATGAGGCTTCATAGAAGGTTTATATAAATGCCAATGCAAGAGGACCTGTTCTGCAAGAGCATCTTCAAAATCGTCCATTTGTGTGAACGGTGATTCTTTCACAGAGCACAGTAACTTGTAGATGAAAAATGTCAATTCAATTCCAATTCAAAAACGCTTCATTGATCCCAAAGGGCTGTGACAGACTGGCGACCTGTCCAGGGTGTACCCTGCCTCTCGCCCGGAACGTTAGCTGGAGATCGGCACCAGCACACCTCCCGACCCTACTAGGGACAAAGGTAAAAGAATAGGATCCCAAAGGGAAATTAAATATTGTTGTTGTAACCCAGGTTAATATAGCCTCATTAAAAATAAGCCTTTCCATAGAAAACTAGCTATAAAATGCATAAATAGGAAATAAATAAATAGAGAATAAATAGGTCCTAAATTGGTAAAAATATAAAAAGTAATAATTACAAACATTAAGAATGCTGTATTTCATGTTATGATATTTTATTTGGTTAAAAATTTGTATAAAACAGAGTATTATTTTGTCAGCAGCTAAAACCGTCAAATTGAGTAAAATCTCTTATTCTGAAGGGTCACATTGATGTGTAGCCCATGTGACTTGCTCCAGCCAACCGGATTGCTACATTCTCTGGCGCTCGAAGAAGAAGCAGAAAGAGCGACGAAGAAGGAGAGAGAACGAAGAAGCTAAGAGTTGTGCTGTGAAAGATAGAGAGATAAGAGAAAATAGACGATTAAAAAGTCTACCTGCTGACTGGAAACCTTTTCCATTCTTCGGAGGAGGAGCTTTCCGCATTTTTTTACTGACTTCGTTCGGAGTGTTATATATTACAGAACTGGACTTGGTGAGTTAAAAAGTGTATTTTATTTTCTGTGAAGGATGTATTTGTAAGACAATTTTATTTCATTGAAACGGAAAGCTAAAGTAGCACATTTATGTTGTTTTATGTTCAAAAACCGTGGAAGTAACGGATGAGCTGGTGTGGGTGAAGCATGTTTCCTCCACACACACACACACACACACACACACACACACACACACACACACACACACACACACCACACACACACACACACACACACACACGATGTTCAGCCGCCAAATCGGGGAGTATGTTATTTTATTCAGTACAAAGTAAAGCTAAAAGAACTTTTGTTATGCTTTGTTGGTTATTAAACCAGGCCTTTTAAGGTTCTGCTGGAAATTGGACCGGGAAATTCCGAGTCGATTTCTGAGTTGGATTCCGCTAGTGAGAAACAAGATGGCGAGCCGTAACCCAGGAGCCCTGTAACCGCCGTCTAGCAGGAGCTACGCCCTCTGCTGGACATTGCAATTCATCCAAACTGGTAAGACCTGCCCATGTTTTCCTGCTGAAATAGCACTGGATTCAGAGAAACGGGATTAACCCTTCAGGATCATCAGAAAGAAAAGACACTGATTTGAAGCACAAGTTATTCGGTCTTTTGCTGGATTGTTTTTGTTGTGTTTTATTGCTTTTTCTTTTCTCGAACCACATTCAATATCCATTGTTAGTATTTAATGTGAAATTGTCTGTTGGTTATAATAGAAACAAGAAATGGTTAAAACAGGAAATTAAAAAACCTTAACTTCTTAAAAGAACTCTAAATAATTAAAATTAGATTTAAAAGATTAAAACAACCAAACTGTAAATTAAATAGATTAACAGTATCAACTTGAACTTACATGGAACTATAACCTAGGTTAAAATAAATAGTATCCTTTAATACCTAACATTAGGTTTAAAATTTCAAGCAGGGATAAATACAATATTCTGAAAGAAACGGGGAAACTATTTTGGATTTAATTTTGTGTCATTGTACGTCAATTGTTTGTAATATTGTTGTTTCTTTTCTTTTCAACAAATAATAAGCCGGCAGTTTAAACTTATTTTCTGGTCTGTGGTCATTAATACACCTGCACATTTCTCTACTCCCGTAGCCGAACCTAGCACTGGTCTGATTGTCTGTTCTATAAACTGTAAACACATCGTGAGTGATACATTGTAACCCATTAATTCAAAGTTTTCAAACAGTTATTGTAGATAGTGGTGGCTGCTGGCAGGAAAGATCATTTTCTGTATGACAGTGAATTTGAAGAAGCCTCACATGAAGAGGATGGTCAGGATTGTCCATAATTTTCTTGACTATATGAAGAATCCTTCTTTGCATCATTATTTCCAGACATTACTTTGCTTTGTTTACATTAAAAATGAGATGATTGTGTATTATGTCAATTTTACATACCACTGCTCCTTTGAAGGAAGAAATAACTCCCACTTACAATGTCTGGAGATGGAAATGGAAGAATGCTTTCATCAAAACCTCCTAGCATATTTAACCAGGAGAGTAATATCTGAGACAAAATGTAGACAGATGATGAGATCAACTTGGAACAGAGTCTAAGTGTTTTCCCCATCTTTATTTTTACAATTTTGGTATTTTTTTCAAGAACACGCAAAGCTGGAGAGATCACACATATTACCCCTACCAAACAAACAAAAATGCTGGTCTAACAAATTGATAACACATTAAAATGAAGAGTGTGTCATCAACCAGGCACTTCACTCAGCTTATGACATTTGTATAGATCACAGGTATCAAACTCCAGTCCTCAAGGGCTGCTGTCCTGCAGTTTTTAGATGTTCCACAGGTACAAAACGCTGGAATGAAATGGCTTAATTACCTCCTCATTGTGCAAATCAGTTCTCCAAAGCCTTGCTAATGACCTAATTATTCTATTCAGGTGTGGTGCAGCAGAGGCACATCTAAACGTTGCAGGACACCGGCCCTTGAGGACTGGAGTTTGACACCCCTGGTATAGATTGATGTGTTAGCATGTTTTCATTCTATTCATTTCATTCTGTTTCTGCTCTAGTTCTCTATAAATAATAATTGTGTTTTCCAGATATTGTGAACCTTTGTCCTTCAATTTTGCAGATCAGTCAGTGAATAAATGTGCACGACAATAACCAGACAATGGTACTGGAGGCTTACACAAATCTATGCAGACTTAGTAGATTTTGGTATTTCCCCCCCAAAATTAAAAAGCTTAGCAGTTCTAGTGTCAAACAGGCACACACTGCACACACACTACGGCAGCTTTGTCTTTCAGAACATGTTGCACATGTTGTTTTGAGTTAACTGCAACTGTCAGGACAACCAGCCATCTTATCTGCACCTGCCACTGACACAGCAAATGCATGTCCACACACAAACACACAGGAGAACAATGTCCAATTGATTTACTACAAGGCATGCTGGGAGACTGACATCCAGCTAGATATTAATCAGCTGGGGAAAGTAGGGACCGACCATTAGTGTTTATGCTTTGTCTTTCAACAGTTCTCAGTTTTGTTTTTTGTAATCAGAATATTTAGTGAAATTAAAAAAGATTCAACATGTACAGAAACTAAGAATTAGCAAATTATTATTGTGACTGTGTAACAATATAGCTCATAAATTTATTCATCCACTCACAGAAACAACAATGAAAACCTTAGCAGAATATATTTGAAGCCATGAATAATCACTTGCCTCGTCTCTGCTGTACATTTGTCTGACTTCTCAGTCCAAATCTGTGCAACTCTCATCTCATTCAGAAAAACATTTGGCGTTCTTACGGCAAATACACACTTGTGGCTGTACGCTGACTGACAGGCGTGGCAGGTGGGGCTCCTCAGTAGCAGCGTCCCACCTGTTGAACCCAACCCCCTCCATGCCCACAAACATGCTCCCTCATAACTGCTTTCCCCGCCCCCTCGACTTCTGACCCCATGACCAACTTCCTATCCCCATGGGCAAGGTAAAGGCCCTCCTGTCTGTACCAGCAACCAGAATCCCAGCTTCATAAATAAAACCTGATCTTCCCCTGCCTGGTGAAGCCCACCGCTGCCGTTCACAGGAACCCCTGCCACTTGGGACCCCCTCCCTCCCACCTACTCTGACACTTCTTAACTTCCTGTTAATATTAAACCTTAAAGTAGAGAATAACAGACTGATGATAGAAATAGCTAGTGCTTAAATGTCAAACTTAGTTTTATTTTATTTCACAAGAAAAGATAAAACATAAGAAAAAGAAGTGGACAAGGAGACAGAATATACTTATCACAAACTGATAGGATTAAAACCTTCTCCTTTATAAGTGATGAACTCTACGCCCCTGTAGTAACCCTCATAACTGAATTTGTCAGTTTGGTTGGCTTAAAAAAATGTAAATACTGAGTTGTTTTTTTAGAACATTTTTATTTTTACAGACCAATGGCATGTGGACCACCAAGTGTCTTTTTTTTCCCCATTATTTTGTGTGTGTGGTGTTTGTTGTGTGTGAGTGTGGCGTTTATCTTGTCTTTTTTATTTTTACCATGATATTACAACCTGTCAACTTTTCATATTCTCATTTTTTCATTTACTTCTAACTATAGTATAGATACACTATAGTACAATGAGTGGTAAGGTTAGATTCCTGTCCTGGAATGTGAATGGCCTAAGCAATCAAGTGAAAAGATCTCAGTAAACATGTTATTTTTTGTTATTTATTTTATGTTATTTTTTTCCAGGAAACTCATCTGTGCATCTGAGACCAAAGCAGACTAAAATCTCCATGGGTAAATCACATATTGCATTCAAATTTTTATTGTAGTGCCAGAGGCGTGGCAATTTTAATTAAGAATAAAATACACTTTTCTTTTGATGAGATAATCTCAGACAAGAATGGGAGATACTTAATTGCTGTGGGTACCCTGATGAACAATCCATCAGGGTACCCAGTGATTGTGATGAATGTTTATGCTCCAAATTTTGACAGTGTTCTATGTGTAAATAACCTTTTAGCAAATTACATTTGCTAAACTATATAACCTTTTTATATCCAAACATTTGTGGGAGGATCTTTTTGAGTTGAAACCCAACAGTAAGGTTTTCATATCACAAATACATACTATTATTGCTGCTTCGGGCAATCATTAAATAAAAAACATTGCTTCTAAATGGGAGCAGAAATTGGGTTTTAAAATTGGGAAAGATTATTGGGACAAAATAACTGACCGGATTTGTATATTATCATCTTGTGCTAGGCTTTCCCTTATTCAATTTAAGACAGAATACAACCTTCAATGTCAAAATCAAGACTATCAGAAATATATCCCAGTGTGTGTGAACTGTGCAGCAGATGGAACGCCTCCCCTTGTGATTTAACTCATATCTTTTTCAGCTGGTCATTGATTCAAACTTTTTTTATTATTTTGTTGTGCTCTCTATGGTTTGAATGTTACACTAAAACCCTGCCCACTAGTGGTGAATTTTGATTTTCCTGAGAATTCCACGATGAACCTTGGTCGAAAGCAAATGTTATCACCTTTGCCTCATGATTGGCACGACGCCGAATTTTGTTGGCATGCATGGAAAAGCTGCTCACCCCCTGGTGGCAACACTCTGAATGAAGGATGTCATGTCTTTCTCATAACTAGAAAAAAAAAATCAAGTTTAGGTAAACAGGAAATGCTGACAAGTTCTTCCAGATATGGAAACATTTTTGTTTGTACTCTTTGTACCAGAGTACAAAGAGTGGCAAATAAATTGCCACTGAAAATAAATTGCCACTTCTGTGATCACCTCACCACATTTAACTGATCCTCCAGCAGTTGTATTTCAGGTCATATTTTTAACATTTGCCTTTACAGGAGTTCTTTTTTAGAGCACACAGCTTTTAATCTTTTCCTTTAAGATTAAAGGAAAATCTTAATCTGACAGAAAAACTTTAACATTACAGTTGCGTTTCTACTCTTTTTATGTAGTGAGTGACGTTTCAACTCCTTACCGAGAATAGTTGTAATCCACAAGTAAACAGACCCTCAACGGATCGTCCTTCATTGGTCTTTAGGGGAGAAATGTCCAACTGTCATTCTGCTACACACTTAAAAGTTGGATGTACTTTTATGGAACAAACCTTGTTGCGCACCTGGGTCTGCTCCCCCTCTGGCAGCAGACAAGGCTCCTTCATCATTATTGTAAAAACATGTTTGAAGTATGAGCAATCCTTACAAATGTATCGATAACACAGTAAGAATATATATATACTGTATAATGCATTATGCAATAGTATTGAAAATGTATGCAGTTGTTTTGGTTGAAGTACTTGTAGAAAACCCATCAGTGCACAGGAGGATTATGCAAATTCATGGATCCTAACCCAGGACCTTCTTGCTGTAATGCTACAGGGTTAAATAGCACAGTTTGTTCTTATTTATGTGAAAAGGACAGGGAAGAGCCAAATGAATCATCAAGCACCGAGGTGTTGGGTGTTCCATGAAGCCTACCGGCCTCTTACCCTCCGATGGAAAAAGATGAGTGAAATTGTGAGCAACATGAAAATAAACTGCCATACTTCTCAAGACTGTGGGGAGAGGAGTGTGTTAGCTGTTGGCATGCATGCCGCTGTGTAAGCTGATACGTTCGACTGTGTGTGAGTGTGCTCTGTTGGTAGTCAGGCCAACTGTGAGTCTGCTTTGAGTCGATGGATTTTCAGCAGGCTGCGGGTTCAGAGAGTTGTGATCACGACAATAACAGGTGCTGGGAGATGGAAACATGATCAGTTGGACACATAGCAGATGTAAGCTGTAATTGATTAGAATGAGTTTTATGACAGTCAGGCCTTAGGCATCCAGCAACAGCTCATGCCTCATGGTGGTTCTTTATACCACAACTTCTTTTCAGAAAGCTGTGAATCTTTCTTATACTTATTGTAAAATAAAAACAATGACAAATGTAATTTCTTTGTCTCATTGAGATCCAAACTTACACTTACAAGAGATGATTGTGAATCTTCCTGACTGAACTATCGTCATCTACTGGGATAACTGTAGCCTGATATAAACTATCCCCTTGTACTACTCTTCAGAGTCTGGGCTGTCAGTTGTTAAGAAACAATTGCTTCCTGGAGGCATGGACTCTGTTGAAGTTTTACATTTTACCCGTCACATATGTAAGCGACAGTTTGGTGCTAAGAAGCTTACTGGAAATATCCTGTGCTTTAAACATCCGTCCTCCACTGCAAAGAGAGAACTGTGGAGTTGAGCCAGATGGCTAGTAATCTTAATTCAATATTTGGAAGCATGGCCAACACGGACTGAACGACTGCTTTCAGTCCGTGTCATTGCTAAAACTACAGGTAGACTACAATTCTGAAACAGCATAGAAAATGTATGTTATCATTTACAACTTTTGCTTCTGTTTGCTGATTGGCCTGTAGAAATTCTACCAGAGGAATCCAAGATAATGGGAGAAAGTCTCAATTGAGATGTAAGCGAGGTTTGAATCACGTGGTATAGCACATGAAGGCAATGTCTGGACTAGGCAAACTTAATTATGCTTGAGAAATGACTATGGGTGCAATTTTAAAGTACATTTTTAAGATTAAATGTCATTGCTAGAAATAAAGTCGGATTGAGAAACCCTTCAGCCCGCAAGAATGAAAACTTTTAGTATCTATTTCACTGGAAATCCAGCAAACACTGATACCTGATTTTCTACAAGTGTCTCATGGGCTGAATGTCAGAACTGGAGGAACGATTTCACACATGGATGCATAAAGAATTTGCTTTTGTTGTTATGACGATCTGTGCTACCTTATCAGGTTCTCGTATCATAGCCTATCTAGATAGATATCTGTCGGTCCTATCTGTTGAAACTGCTGGAACTGCTGTTGGGGTTTATTAATGATGCAGTTACATCTCCAGGCCCTGGTAAGGAGATTAATATAAATGACTCTGCAGTCGGGCCTTCTTGTTGTTACCTCTTCGGGGCGGAGCATAGTCACTCCTGAACATCCTGATTTAGAGCATGGACATTGGTGCATTAGAATCTGCCAACAGACTTCCACAGTTTCTGTGAGTGAGTTGAAAAGCAATTGAACACAATGAACATGAATAAATTCCCTCTCATGTTTCACAATTTCTAAATAAATGCACTACAATGCGTCTCATATATGTTTCTTTCCTCTCCATCTTGTGTTTTTTGACTAATGCAATGTATACTCTGGAATGACTTATAGACTGGAAAATATGATACTTAGTCATATACTTGCAAAAATAAGAGTTTGCAAAGGATGAGCAGACAGTGAAATTAGGTAAGTGTGTTTTTTTGTGCATCAGTATGCCTTAAAAGGGTCCCGTTTTCTAAAGTTAGGGATAACCACCACAGTGTTGACATGAGAACTGGTGTATATTTTTTTGCAGGTCTTATATAGAAAGTTATTTTTACATTTTGATAAAGTTATACTTATCACAAACTGATAGGATTAAAACCTTCTCCTTTATAAGTGATGAACTCTACGCCCCTGTAGTAACCCTCATAACTGAATTTGTCAGTTTGGTTGGCTTAAAAAATGTAAATACTGAGTTGGTTTTTTAGAACATTTTTATTTTTACAGACCAATGGCATGTGGACCACCAAGTGTCTTTTTTTTCCCATTATTTTGTGTGTGTGGTGTTTATTGTGTGAGTGTGGCGTTTATCTTGTCTTTTTTATTTTTACCATGATATTACAACCTGTCAACTTTTCATATTCTCATTTTTTCATTTACTTCTAACTATAGTATAGATACACTATAGTACAATGAGTGGTAAGGTTGTACCACTCATTGTACTATGAGTGCAGTTGTACCACTCATTGTACTATGAGCGCAGACCGTCTGCAGCGCATAGACGGTCTGCAGCAAGGGTTTTAGCCAAATGGGCATCTCCTCCTTCTTTCAACCCTCTGAAGAATTGTTTTTCCTCTCAGCAAGCCAATTAGAGGAACTGATGAGAACAAACTGTGCATTGGGACTTAGCTGGATGTGACAACAGGTCTGTTTTGATCAGGGGATGAGAGTGTCTTGGTTGCAGAGCTTAAAGGATTGGTGAAGAATGTAAATTCAGGCCTGCTATTGTGAGGGGTCAACATGGATGGAAGGGGAGGAGCTGACCTCAGTTAGATTACTGAGAGGCAAAACACTCAATGTCAAGGGCAGAGTGTGATGGAACAGAACATAAACAACCAATATTTTGGACTGGAGCGGGAGTTACAAACTGCAGTCAACATTCCTTTGTAACAATGTGAAAGACTGATGAAGTCCTTGCTGCTAACTTGTGTTAAAGCAGGTTCATGAGTGATGTGAACTTTTTTGGTGAACTTAGAACTTAAGAGTTATCCCTAGCAGCAGAAAAAGCAGCTCTCTATACTAGTGACATTTTCCATAAAGATGAGAGTTTTGTGACTGCTGTATGTTTTATTTAGTAAAAAAAAAAACACAATGAAGGAATTGAAAATTATTTGGACTTGTACTGTAAGTATGAATTTGAATTACAAACATGAAGTAATTTAGTTATAAACTCTGAACGAAGTGTTTCTGGGCAAAAGCGAAGTTTTCATCACTGATGATGCTGAAGGTTCTTCTACAGTTATAGTGGGAAGGAACTTACACTTGGTTTACACCCATCCTGTTTGTCTTCACTGGGCTTTTTAAAAGAAACTCACATTCTCTAGGGGAAGTGTGCTGTCATTCTGGCCAGTCCTGCATATCCACATTATTTGTCTTACTTTTCTTTACTCTTAATGCTAATCCTTATTTTCTTTAATTGCTGGAGGCACTAGTGACCTTGAGACAAAAGAAGCTGGACAGGAACAACAGGACAACTGCACCAAAAATCATAAGACCTTGCAGGGCTGTGCAGAGACCTTTGGGAAAATATTCTTGTCCATAATTTGATAGTTAGAGGGCACAGTTCCGCCTCTATTTACCATGAGTCGGGTGTCTTAGCAACATGGAGGCAGAGGCACTGAGAATCGTTCAATCATCTTTAGACAGAGGGTAGCCAGAGTCATTTATTTTTCTAAATTTGTATTTTTAACTAAGTACTTATTGTTGAGGGGCACAAGCAGGCCACCTGATGCACAGATTTTAAAAAATGAAAAGAAAACAAAAATTTGAGGCATCAAGTATAAAAATGGGGCCTGAGACCTTGTATCTTCTACCCACTCCTTTTAGAACAAATTGTGTAATATTGGATGTCAGTTTACATGACTATTTGTCATATCATTATCTGAGAAATGTATCCAAGGAACTTTGTGTTTTGGTAAAAACGTAAAACCATCTGGAAAGTAGACTCAAAGCAGCACTATCCTGTATGTGGGGGTGTGTGCGTGTGTGTGTGTCAGGACACACACACGCCCACCCCCACATATATTGTCATGGTGAGAGGTTACCAGGACTCGAAGGCAAGCAACAACTATGGACATCAAATGCAGTTTAACAGATTTATTGAATAGTTGAATGCAATGGGGAGAGAATGGAGAGGCGTTGATCTGCAGCAGGGAGGAACCGGGCCAGAGGAGGAACTGAGGAAAGGTGAGCGGTTAAACAAGGAAGCAAATGAAGGGAATGATGGTGTAACCTGGTGATGGCTTACTATCTGAGGGTTAGGATGAGCAGAGGTGGGTACATGGGTTTCCCAGCAGTTGGTGCAGTGTGGGATTTCCAGGTGGAGGAGTTCCAGCACGAGACTGAGGGTGCTGGCAGTAGCTGGCTGGTGGTCGTGGAGGTATCCAGGAGCTAGTTTTAGCAGAGCAGCGAGGATCAGGTAATTCAGGTAGTCTGAGCACCAGGAGGTGATCAGAGCTGGTTCTCTGAGGAGGGAATAGATGAGAGAGGAATCAGAACAAGTTAAACACAGTAACGGCAGCACAGAGAGCCAGAGTGTACCACTGTTGAAGCAAAATCATCTGGCGTCTGCCTCAGGGAAGCCACTCCTATTTAAGGCCTTTGCTGATGCAGAACCCAACCTATACTAACTATCTATCTATCTATCTATCTATCTATCTATCTATCTATCTATCTATCTATCTATCTATCTATCTATCTATCTATCTATCTATCTATCTATCTATCTATCTATCTATCTATCTATCTATCTATCTATCTATCTATCTATCTATCTATCTATCTATAGCTGATGAGAAAATTAAGAGACCACTTAAAATGATCAGTTTCTCTGATTTTATGTTTGAGTAAAATGAATAATGTTCTTTTATTCTATGCACTCCTGACATCATGTCTCCAAACTTCGAAGCAAAAATTTTGTATTTTAGATGGCTACTATGTATTTTCGATTGTTAGTTTAATAAACTACACTGCTGTGTGGATCTGTTCCATCAGTGCTGACTGATGCTTTTTGTGTGTTCCAGCAGTTCTGATATCACACAGCAGAGTCGCAGGCCCCTCTCCTCCTCTCATTATCCCGTGCAGATGTTCAGTCGGAGGTGTCAGGTGGCAACAAATCTAATTGATATCAAAACTCTGTTGTGGGAAACCAAAGTCCCTTTGTGATCTCAGGTTACAGCCCATTATAAGCCTGATCTGACTTTTGGTAGCCACTTCCAGCATGAAACTTGCCTGTCTTCACTTCAAAAGAGGTAGAAGATGAGAAATTATGTCCTTACAACACCTACAAAAAGACATACTGCGACTTTGTGTGAATTTTCAAAGCTTCCAGACCAGTTTGAGACTAAATTAAATTAATCAAGCTCATCAATCTTGCATGCCTGAGTAGAGGACACTGTCCCTGCAGAGAAAAGCTATAGCATTAATAAGCAAACAGTGAGTTTAAAATGGAAAAATGATCCATGGTAGGGTATTACAATGCAGCTGAGGGGAATTGGAAGCTTAAGGAAAGGATGTGAAGGTAATGACTTTAAACCAGCGTAATCCTTCCCATCTGGGTCGAGAAATTGTTTGGTATTTATGGCTGAAGTTCAGCACTAATAGGTCTGTTATTTTCTTCTGAGCAAATATAAACGAAAAAGAAAACTGGGAGAACGCTGTGATATGTTTTGTTTTCATTTTGTTTTGAGTTCAAACAACAGATCCCTTTCAGAGCTGTGGCTAATCTTCGTCTGTGTGTAGATCGGATGGAATCAGAATCTCAGTGTTGTATATACACAGTCTGCATGTCTGAGGTCAGATGACGGGACCAGCTCTCCTGTATGGCTTGTTTGAGTAGAAAGGGATGACATTTCTTAATATCATTCTTTTAAAAAATTATTCATATACAGCTTAAGAAAACCTTAAGAAACCACTTGAAGTTATCAGTTGATCTGATTTTACTCTTTATGTTTGAGTAAAATGAACATTGTTCATGAACCACTGACAACATGTCTCTGAAATTCCAAGCAAAAATGTATTTATTTGCAGAAAATGAGAAATGGTCAAAATAACAAAAAAGATCCAGTGCTTTCACCTTTCAGACCTCAAATAATGCAAAGAAAACAAGTTCATGTTTGTTTAGAAACAACAATACTAATGTTTTAGTTCAGGAAGAGTTCAGAAATCAATATTTGGTGGAATATTGATTTCTGAATCAATATTCTACACCTGCAGAAAATGACATTGTCAGTTTAATTTTAGTTTTCAGTTTTCAACATTGCTCTTAATTTAGGTTTAGTCATAATTTATTTATGATAATGTTTCACAAATGGCACCCCCAGGTCCTCTTCAACGGGACATTTGAGACCAGTGTCTATCTTTAAGAATATAAGTCATTCAGAAATATCTTAAATGAAAATAGAAATCCACCTAACAATCAGATATGAGTCCTACTACCTTGTCTTGCATTAAACAGAGAAATCACTGGATGAAGGAGTGCTTGTACCAGTTACTGTTCATTCAGAGAGGTCTGAGCTGGAGGCCAGAAGGCAGAACCTGGAACTCAGAGCATAAAGGCTGAGAGCCATCAGGAAGAGTGCTTTCAGTCCTCCCTATGTAATGTCACTATGTGATGCACAGATGCAATTAAAATTTGTCTGAGATTTTAGGGTTTTTGATTTGTTATAAAAGACAACCATGTATCACTACAAGATAAATACATATAAAAATACAAACAGTTGTGATACTTTGACTTGAACTTTTATTGAGCTGTTGATAATGTCAGCAACATTATCTGTTTCATTACTGTATGGCTACTACAATTGTGTAATTTCATTTCTGCTCTTTGAAGTGAGCAATAGGTCATTCTAAATTAAATGGCGTACTAAGTACTAACCTATTTTTATTGTTGTGCATTTTGATAAACTGTTTTTATAGAGTTGGAAATAAAATGTGAGAAAGAAAAATCATTTAACACTTTTATTAGAAGTAACTGTTGTAAAGTATTACTTTGGGATACATATATCCATGCTAGTTGCTGGGACTGTAATTTTTTACATAGAATCAGCCATTATCTGAAAACAGATTCTATGGTAGCGATAAAGAGTTCGCTGCCAATTTACAGGATGACCTTAGCACATGCTGTGTTCGGTCTGAAAGCCACATATTGCTGCTTCATTCAGCCTGTGGTATGTGCATGTTCATGCTGTACATGGGTCAGTGTCTGTGTGGTTAATAAACTATTTGAAGTATTGAGGTTCTGGAGTCCGTCTTGGTTCTTGCTTTCTTTGGTTTGAGACATTTGTTCCTGCAGCTGTACATTTTCTCACTTCTTCCAGCAGTGGACAGCTGCATTGTGAATTGCACTAAAACTGAAGTTTTACAGGGATTAGGCTGTGCAGTACTTCCATGTGTGTGTTTCCCTAGAGACGTTAAAACCCTGCACACAGAGCGCTTTAAGTTCTAGTATCAAGGCCGGGCTTCAAACTTTTACTACTTCTTTAAAGGAAAGCTCCAGGAGCTTTTATTTTATACTTTTTTCCCTAATAAAGGCCCTAAATGACCAGAAGTGAGGTTATCTCCACTCTAAATTAATTTTCATGTCACAATATGTCCCAATTTTTTTGCCTTTTCTTGCTCTTTAGTTGGATGGTTGTAAAAAATCAAGAAATGTGTTTTTTTCATTTCCATATCGAACAACTGATTTATCACAATTAACTTCTGAATGTAGCTGGAGTTTCTCACACAATACTAAGGGAACAAATGATTGCACCCTGGACTCTGTTGAGGTTTGAAATTTTACACAGTCAATAACGTTTGTCTGGGACGTATGTAATGTGCCAGTTCGACGCTATGGAGTTTATTGGAAATTGCCTGAACTGTAAACAACCTTCCTCCACTGTGAAGAGAGAAGTATTAATCTGAACAAGGCGGCTTTGAATGTTAGTTCAATATTTGGAAGTGTGACCAACATGGACCGAACGGTTTCGTTCACTTCCTTTGCTGTTATTGCTAAAGATACAGGCAGGTTACAATTCTAAAACAGTGCAGAAAATCAACATCGTCGTTCACAACGTCTCCTTCTATTGACTGATTGGTCCAGTAGAAAATCTCCTGGGGGAATCCAAGTAAATGGGAGAAGACCAGACTGTCTGTAAAGAGAGATTTTAACCACAAAGGAAGGCAATATCCAGCCTACCCTGATGTAAGTCTTTAAATGTTTTTCCATATAATGTGAGTTGACAGGTTTTGATGTTTCTGCTTTTCACCAGCAATCCTCCCGACCCCATTAGGGACAAGGGTGAACAGAAAATGGATGGATGGATGGATGGTATTTTTTATTCTTTTCCATACAACCTTGTCTTGTTTTCAGTCTTGATTGGAAATCTGTTATAGGCAGCTGGAGACTTGGTCAGAGGTTTATCTCCCAAAATAACAAGCAGAAAGAGAGTGGCAGGACATGAGAATAATTGGACATCTTGAAGCCAGCAGGGGTATGTCCTTACTTCAGAGATAACTTCCACCAAAAAGATTCCAGTGAAAAGAAATCACTCCAGTACTTCTTATATGATCAGAGGAATTTATGTCTGCAGGAGTACTTTTCAGTTTCTGGGTGAGTTTCAGATGTTTTACTGTTTTTAGAACACAATTACCATACATAGCATACCATCGGCACGTAGATCTGGACCTGAGCGGCCTGTCACTGCGCTACTGCAGCTGTATGGATGCACTACGACAGTGACCACATGGGTGAGCTGTGGTGCACCCTGCGCTGACTCACTGCATCTAGTAACTATAACACCTAAAATAAAATGACTGTTTGTGTCTGACGTTCTTCATGATGAAAGCAAACATTGTCTGACATGTTGTATTTATGCCTCCAAAGTTCAACATTCACAGATAACTCCATGACAAAGGCTCACAAAACAGAAACTGACAGCATTATTGGAAAATGGGAGAAGAGCTGAAAAAAAAATTCTATTCTAACTACATAAACGTAAACCAGGCAAAAGCTGACTTTTGTCTGCCAACCATCCCAGGCATACCTGTTGACAGTCAAAGCTGAGGGGTAGAATGGAGTTAATGCAAAATGTGTAAATGGACAGCCTTTTTTTAAGGCTGCTGTATGTAACTTTTATTAAAAAAATGTTGTTGCTGTTTTTTTAATACATATTTGTTAAAACTGTTGCTATGTTGTGACAGATAATCTGTGAAGAGATGGCTCTCCTCCACCTCCACCCTGAGCTGCTATTACCGGCTGAAGAAATGCAAAGCTCCCGACCTAAAACAACCAATTAGAGCCAGGAGGCAGGTCTTAACACTGTCAATTAACCTCATGTACTCACAGCTAAGTGTGCTAATGGTGGAGAAACAACTCACCATTACTGGAAAGCAGTTTATCCACTGTAATCAGAGCATTCACAACAGGCTGTGCCAGCTGCAGCGCAGCAGAGTGCAGGGGGAGAGAGAAGGAGGGATGAGCAGCAACATAGTGAGAATGATTGAGAGTGATAAGACCCGCTTCCTGCCTTTGATTGGTTGTTTCTTGTTGGCACTGGGAGAAGGCAGAAGAGCTCAAGTTTTTCACAGATGATCTCATAACATATTGTCACAACATAATGACAGTTTCAAGAAATATACAAAAAATATATTTTTCATAAAAGTTACATACTGCAGCTTTAACACCCCCAGGCAGCTCATCAGATACAGGACAGTTCTTCTGAAACATGGAGGTCTGTTTTCTCTCTTATCTTGTTTGCCGAGTTGTCAACTTTCAAATGGCTATATCTTCCTCTGTTTGTTATTTCTGCATGAATGACATCATTATAAATCTTAGAATCCACACTTTCAGTATCTGTAAATAACTCAAAATGTTATTCCTGGTTTTGTTGCTGCTTATCTGATTGATATGTGATCAGCTCCAGCCATGGAGGACAAAAGAGCTTGCATAAAATATAATATACACATACAGTTTTTGGGTATAACTTTAGGCACAAAACTTTAAAGTTTAAGGAAAAAACCTCAAATCCTCCTCAGCTTGTTATTCCTTATTTTAAGTTGTCCTACAGCACTGACTTTAGAAACCCTTTTCCTGTTCCGTAACAAAACACCATGCAGCAGAAAGAGAATTTCTGATATTCTAAGAGCCAGTTGTGTGTTGAGCATCGACTCAATCTGCTGAACCTGAGTGCCGTGCCAAGTTTCTTTTCATGGCAGGAAAAGGCAAAGCACCAGGCCAGGACTTCTGAAAATTCTGCTGAATTTGACATAGGCCCGCTGAAGTGAAAAGATCATGTCATGTATTTCTCCATGAACACTACTTCCAAGAAGACTTGGAAAGCTGAAATTTTGTAGCAGAAAGCTACCCAAGGATTTATCCAAGGAAATACCAATTTCATTTACCAACTTCAGACAAGCATATTAGAACTGGATAGAAAGTCTTGGAGAGCTTCCAAATAAAGTCTAATCTGTGGTAAATTATACAGAGTTGTAACTTATGACTGGCCAGATTTGATATATTGATTCTAATTCAATTTAAAAAAAGCCTAAATAGGCCTTTGCACCACTGCAAGCCACCTTGAAGCTAATTATGTCAAGCAATGAGTCACAATTTCTCTGACAGAACCTCCTGCCTTCCCTTGTCTGTCCACTGGCCTATTGAACAGCCAAGGATTTATCAAAGGTAAATATCTGAAGTAAGCAAGAGGTGATCACACAAGTCTTCCTTCTGACCTGAAAAACATGCTTGTTTGTGAAACAAAATAATCAGATTTGCAACAGAACCCCGACTCCACACACACACACACACACACACACACAGAAACTCAAGTTTCTGTGTGTGGTGAGTATTTTATTGTTATAAAATATTCTGATATTTTATAAAAAAAATATGATCTCAGATATGTCGGAATTTCTGTGTTCTGATCACTTTGGAATGGTTATATAAAAAAACTGGTTGTTGCCATGAGAATTGAGCCTTGTTACTTTACGTATTAAAATAAAAATAAATGTGTTCAAAAGTTTGAAATGTTATAATTTATGTGCATGCAGGGGTGAAAAGGGTATAGGGGGGGAAATTTATGATAATTTCAAGGGCACTTGACCAACAGGGCCACAATTTTTTATTTTTTTGTTCATAGAAATTAAAAAAATGGGGGGCTGTCAATTACAAAATTAATTATATTGTGTTTTCTAAAGTTGTTTTTAGCAGTAAAAATGAGATGTTATCCCTCCCAGACCAAAAAGCACACATTTGCCCTAAACACCCCCCTAGATCTGCATGAAATGGTTCGTTCTTGCTTGGACGGTTCAGTAGCAGACAGTGGAAGACAAGAACGACTGTGGCAGTTACTATACTGCTAAGAAACATTGTAGCTCCAAAGTGACAACTCTGGCACGGCTTTCTTAAGACGGGCTCTTTATTAGATGCCGTGAAAACTACAGAAATAAAACACAAAGCTTTAGACATAGATACATTTACAAACAGACAGGTGACACGTGCTTTGACAAAAAAGTTACCTCGTGGCCGCCTGCCACTTCGGAGGTCTTTAACCGAATGAGTCGTCGTTGTTCACTCTAAACCAAATATTAAGTAATTAAAACACCATAAGACACCATAACCAATAAATTCACAAAACATTACAAACATAACTACAAAATACCTTGATGACAGGACATGAGGCTGCTACACATAGCTCTGGCACGAGCTTCTGCTTCTTCTATGCTTACTTAAGTCTCGCAGCCTCACACATGTACACAAATCTCGCGATACCTTTCGACAAAAAATTATTTGACACGAAATAAAATACAATCATTTAACACAAATCTTAAAACGTGAACCAAACAACTTAAAATACATTATTTTATCTTTTAGAAATAAACATACATTTTTTCAAGAAATAAACTATTTTATTGACACTTACAAACATAATGAAGTTAGTTTAAAAAAAATAGAGAAACAGAGAGAGAAAAAAGTAAAAGTGCCAATTTGTAACCCAGTTTTTCTCCGCGAGGTGTGAGACTGTGTGAGATTATCAACCATAATCTCACACAGTAGTTTAGCTACAGACTACTGTTTGCCTCCATTTCTCTAAAATGTAATGAATCAAGGAAAGAAATTACCAGTGTTGTATAAAGTACTGAAATCTCAGAGTCAAGTAAAAGTACAAGTACCTCTCCAAAATATGACTTTGGTAAAAGTCGAAGTCACTGACTGAAATGTTACTTGAGTTAAAGTCTTAAAGTATCTGAAACTTCTTGTACTTAAGTATGGAAATTACTGTAAAAATGGATGTACTCAAGTAATGTAACGAAAAGTACAAGTAAAAAGTAAAACAAAGCAAATGCAGTTTGAATGACATTTTTTATATTTTGGTAAACTTGTCAAATACACTTAAAATAATGTACCCAACCAAGTGCAGGCAAAATTAAACCTGCTAATAGATATACCTGCAGCCATCATTTAGTTAAGAAAATTAGGTGCTTTACCTATAGCACAAGGTTAACTTAACCTGCTTTACAACTGAACCAGCTTCTTAGTATACCCTCCAGGACAGAAAATACAAAGTTTTTGTAAGCCTTAAGTTTTCCCTTCAAGTAAGGTCAGTGCTGAAAATGAGAAAAATAAATAGTACAGAAAATGCGGCCAACATGAAGAAAAAGAGCTGTTACGATTACTCTACTTCACAAATCAGTGAATCAGTCAATGCTACAGTCAGTAGGTGGTGCACACAACTGGTCATTATGCAAAAGAAAAAAAAATTGGGAGGGAAATGCAGCTTATTGGCATCTCTGTAAACCTGGTTTTGAACTTGCATGCCTTTCCTATATTCGTTAAATTTAGTCTAAATTGCTATCGCTATGGCTTCCGTCCCCCTTGAACAGAGGAGTCTAGGTAGCCTGCTACAGTCAACATTAGGCCTAAGCTAAATACACCACGTGTGGAACTGAAACAATGCCAAACAAAGTTCATTTATGGTCAAGATTTCACAATACAGTAGTGCCTAGTGACCAAGCTATAGTTACTGAAACAGGAGGATTATAACCATTTCATAAGACGTTACCTCGATGTGTTTCTTCAAGTTGGACGGGGAGTTTTTGTAAGATAGAATTTCCATGTGACTGCTACTGATTGCGAGACTTGCTTTGTGTTTAATGGGAGAAGCGAAACAGGTGTATCCTAATTAAAAGTAAAGAAATCAAGAAATGGCAAAAAATGTGGAATGAAGATAAGAAAGGAAGAAGATTATATGAAGTACAAAAGTCAGTTCAAATTCGAAGCATTAATGAAAGAAACAGAAGAGAAGAAATAATAATTAGTAGATTAAGAGTAGGTCATACCTACTTAAATGACATGCTTTATACAATAGGGAGGAAAAATAATGATAAATGTGAGAGATGTGGAGAGAAAGAAAATGTAGAACACATCTTGATGAACTGTAAGTCAAATGAACTCGAAAGGGAAGAATTAAAGAGAATAGTTAGAAATATAGGGCATGAATGGAATCTTAAAGGTATATTAGGAAATGAAGGAAACATAACAGATATTCACAAATTAAGAAAAGCATTGTTTATTTATCTTAAGAATACAAAATTAAAAAATAGAATTTAATAGATGTGAAGTAATGCTTCTACACACTCATGTACAGTAGGTGGCGGTATGCACCTGAAAGTTGCTTGTGATCCGCCATAATAGAAAAGAAGAAGAAGAAGGTGTATCCTATTGGTGGTGATGAACAAGCCCAGGCAAGCAGGCTACGGACTTTGTTCGGTAGCCTGCTTGCTACTTGCTAATCAGTAGGTGGGGTCAAAACACTTTGTTTCTCTCTCTCGCTTTTTTGTAACGAGTAACTAAACCACACATTGAAAATGTATCGGAGTAAAAGTACGCAATTAAGTTCGGAAATATAGTGAAGTAAAAGTGAAAGTCATCAAAAATTTTCATACTCCAGGAAAGTATGAAGTACTCCAAAATATACTTAAGTAAAGTAGTGAAGTATTTTTACTTCGTTACTATACAACACTGGAAATTACCAACATATTCATATATTGAACTTGTACCTGTACCTTTTACCAAACTTAACAACAGGTGAGTCAGTCAGCAGCAGCTCTAACCCATGTCCCTCCTGACCCGTTGTCTCTTAAATGAAATTAAAACTGCAGTATGTAACTGTAATTTTTTTTTTTTTGCATTTTTGTTAAAACTGTCATTATGTTGTCACAGTATGGCATGAGAGATAATCTGTGAAAAATCTATTTCCTCTGCTTTCTCCCAGTGCTCTCTAGAAACAACCAGTCAGTGGCAGGAGAGTTTTAGTGCTGTCAATCACAATCTTATGTGGCTGCTCATCCTTTCTCCTCCTCGCTCTGTCCTATGCTGTAGCTAGTACAGCCTGTTGTGAATACTCAGCCTAGTTACCAATGACAGCAGATAAACATTTTTCCTGTAATGATAAGTTATATTATTAGCACTATTTGCACTTTTAGCAGTGAGTGAATGATGTTGATTGACAGCGCTAAGACCCTCCTCCTGGTACTGATTGGTTGTTTTTGGCCAGAACATTGCAATACTGTAGCTAGTAATAGCAACTCATAGAGCAGGTGGAGGAGGTTGATTGTTTTCACATATTATCTGACATGGTGACAGCTTTAACAAATATAGAGAAAACATATTTTTTATTAAAGTTATATACTGCAGCTTAAAGAAAATGCAATAACAGCATTTTTACAAAAGTCTGGATTGCTTCATGTATATTTTGCATGTTGCCTATGACTGTTGCTCATGGGGAGACATTTCAATGATCTAAAACTATTGGAAAAAATTTAAGCAACCTACTTGCATACTGTATGCGGACTGTTGCATGTAAAATTCATGAGCAGTAAATATTGTGTTAGTATTAGTATTGGACCAAAAAAAAACAAGGCAGTTGCAAGCCTTTAAAATTGTGACGCTTTTGATGGGTCAGATAAACTCAAGAAATTGTAAAGAAATTGAAATGCCCATTGACCACTGGAGGCACCAGCATCCCTCCTGACCCCACTAGGGAGAAGGGTGTATGATAATGGATGGATGTTTGTTTTTAAAGAAGCAGTTCTTTTCTTGACCAACGAGGAACAAGATCTCACAGGTGTGTGTCCCCAGTGCAACCTTTTGTGGGTAAAAGAGAACTTCCTATGTTTAAGATTCATGCTGTGAACTGATGATATTTTTGCCCCAAAATATTTCTTACTGCTAACTGAACAATGAAAGGGTGTGGGAAGTGAAATGGAACCCGAAAGGATGTACAGTAGTTAATTACATTAAATTAAAACTGTCATTAGGCAAAATAATTCTTTCTTATTCCTAATGGTGTTTTGCCCAGATGCCTTTGGTTATGGGCTGGTTTAGTCCGAATGAACCTGATCTAGAGCTGATTGTTACCAATCCAACCTTTATCTTCCATTTATCCAGGATTACAACCTAAACCGAGAGACCTAAACTCTGCTCTCCCCAGCTACTTGTTCCAGCTCCTCCAGTGGAATCCCAAGAGGACCTGAACCAGCAGAGAAGCATAGTCCCTGCGGTGTGTCCTGGGTCTTCCTCTTGGTCTCCTCCTGGTGGGACGGGGCCGGAACACCTCACCAAGAAGGCGTCCAGGAGGCATCCTAACCAGATCCCCGAGCCACCTCAACTGGCTCCTCTCCATGTGGAGAATCAGCGTCTCTATTCTAAGCCTCTCCCAAATAATGAAGCTTCTCAAACTTATCCTATAAGTTAGAACCCAGACACCCTACGGAAAAAAATCATTTATATTCACAATCTCGTTCTTTTCAGTCACAACTCAAAGCTCGTTACCACAGATGAGGGTTGGAACGTAGATTGACCGTTATAACAAGACAGATCTTCACCACAACAGATCAGCACCAAGCCCCCCATCAATCTCCTGCTCCATTTTTCCCTCAATGGTGAAGAAGACCCCATCTGATGGCTCGATCCATGATATCTGATGTTTTTCTGTCTGAGGTCAAACGGTCTGTTGTCTGTTTTTCTGAGAGTTGAGGATGCCCAAAAAAATATGCATATTTCAAGCTGGGCTTTCACAACCTTTTGCATACAGTGTTAAGGATATAAACACCCCAACACTCAAAGTGTGGCATGATTCACCATGAAGGGCAATAAAAGCATGGGCCAGCTGGGTGACCTGAAGCTCAGAAGTCTGACAGGAGAAGCCTAAGCTCAGGAGATGCTGTCCACTGGTCTACCACCCGTTGCACCTCTCCAGATGCCCAGTGATGACAGAGACCCCCCACTATTGGCCGCAGCAGGATACTTGGAACTGATGTGAGCTGTCTGTTCTCTCTAAGGCTGGAGCGTGCCAGGCAACAGCTGCAGGGCTCAAGGTCTGTCCCCTCCTCTACAAAATCCTCAACATAATTCCGAAACACTTACATAAAACTCTGACCATGCCAAGCCACGTGGGGGAAAATAGTCCATCAATACAGCCATTGTTGTGTTCCAAGCCAGCTAAGCCTGGGATAGAAGAGGGATGAACCCACCTTTTGACCCCCCACCCCCACTCCACACACACACAGCAACAGTCATTAGTATGGTGATATGTTTTGAAAACTCTGCAGCTGTTTGCTGTATGAGAACAGGGAAAGTTCACTGCTCAAAACACACAAAGTTCTCTACAGACAATAACAGAACAAAGAAGCATTTTATATTTTACAGATCAAGCTTCACTCTAATGCACTCTTTGATTGGAAAGAATGCTAAATGTGAACTTTAATAGAGCTTTATCAAAGCTCTTCACACTACATTCAGTTAATCACCCATTCTACTATCCAATGGTGAGCTACTGGATAGTAGCCACAGCGGTCTGACATAGGCTGCCATACATTGGAAGCACCATGCCCTTCTGGTCACCACCAGACATGGCGGATCAAGTGCCTTACCCAAGGACACAACAGAGATAAACGGAACAGAAAACAACCCATCAATTGCAGAACAATCTCCTACCACCATTGTTGCACTAAAAGTTGCATTAAAAGTCCATTAAAAGTTTACTAAAAGTGTCAACTTTGCATGAAAAGTGGCATTATTTACCAAATGATACTTCATGACAACAGTCATAAATGTTCATGAAAACTAATTTATGTTCATTACAGGTGTTATATCATGTTTATAACAGTGTCATATCCGTTTTATGCACAACCCTTCAAATACCCAAAAAACTCAGAGTCTCGAAAACTTGCTCTTCAGCACTTAGAATAAATCAAAGTTGGCTCCAGCTTTTGTCTCCAGCGCTACAGGGTGGAAGTGAACAAACAGCAGTGTGCAAGCATAACATGACTGTAGTTGCATGTTGCACATTTGGTCATTAGAGGGCAGTACTGATTCATCATTTGGAGAAAACTTCTCCCTCACATGAATGTCTGAAAAAGTCAAGAGTACAGACTTTGATAAGTTGCTATAACGGAGAAAATCTTTTATGGGATACTGAGGAGAACTGTAGTCCTTTTGCACATTGGCATTTCCCAATTTAACATAAAACCCCTGACAGCCTGTGAGGTAATTTAGGATTTTCTCAGCAGAGCTTTTGAGAATGTCAAGATATCATAGATTGCATCTTGATATAAAAAGGTCAGTCATAGCAGGCAGGGATCAGATCTTATCTGACACTTTGCTCTATTGATTAATCTGTGGTTATTCTAGTGGCTGTGATCAATTATTCATGGGAATGTTTGATTTTCTGCCAGTAGACCTGTACATATACGTAGTTCTGGGGCATTTCAGAGTCTGAACATCTAACCCTTCTGTGAGAGGTTCTGGGTTGTGTGTGTTTGAAAACTTTGGGTCGAATATTTAGATATTAAATATTGCTTAAGTGACAGTCTTCTTAAATAAACTTGAATTTCTGAATTTGCCAGATAAATTCTAATGGCGGAGACATATAAGTTCATATGAAGTATATAGTACAGTCTTAATTTGGTTAACATTATGGATTGTGCTTTATGATTTTATGATGTGACTGGTTCTGTTTGTAGATTTTACAAAATACAGGTAAGTCAAACTATTACAAGCACAGTTCTAAAAGACTGTTTGAATAAATATAACACAGTAATACTCATGCAGCTTTTATAGACATTTTCTTTATGCTATTACTTTCCCACTTTTAATAGTTTTTACAAAACTTTTACAAAAGTCTAAATATCTTTTTTCCTGTGGAAAAAGATATTTACACAATGTACCTTTATAATGAACAGCTGAAGGGGAATCCACGTGGAGTACTCTTCCTCACTACAGCTGTTAGAATCCTCTTGCATATTGTTTTTAGTTTGGCATGTTTGTCTGTTTACTTGTCTCCTTTGGTTATGCTTTCTTTTGGATCTTTAGCCTATAGTTCAGTTTTTCTCAATTCTGGTCCTCAGGGGCCACCGTCCTGCATGTTTCAGGTGTTTCCCTTCTGCCACAAGCTTGACTTGAATAAATGGGGGATTAACAGGCTTCTGCAGTACTTGATGACATGCAAAGGAGGTCACATAATCTTTTTGTCAACATTTTCTTATGAAGGATTATTTTTACTCCATTCACCATCTAATAATGTCACGACATAAACTTGACTGTTTTCTTCTCTGCTTTCTTTTACAATGTGTGTTTTGGTTTCCCAGTAAGCACATTTTTGTCCAGATAAGTTTTGCATGTGGTCTCCAGGTTGAAGTTCTGCACTCCACGCTTTTTGGTTATAATATTTTTGCCTCTATACTTGTTTTTCTCATGTCTGCATGTGTAATATTGTATAATCTTGATCAGACTGTGACTGCTCTTGCTCTCTTGGGAAAAATAGGCCAATAGTTAGTGTCTGCTCTGCTCCGAATAAAAGACGTAAAAGTGAAGACAGTCAATTCATGAACTGTTGGGTTCTACAGCCAAAATCTATACAGACAATATACAGCAAAATCTATACAGACAATATACAGCAGGAGAGACGTCTTTAGAGATATATTTCTAATGTACTTTGGAGGCCAGTAGATTGTTACAAATATACCATCATTTAAAGATTTGAACTATATGCAAAGGTATTCTTTTTGTAGTTCTTAATAGGTAGAATAATAATAAAGAATTTAAAAAACCCCAAAAACAAACACCAAGATGAGATAATACACTAAATATGTGTTACATTTGGTTTGGGTTGAGGACCTTTTTTTTATAAGTTAACATTACAGGCTAACAGAATTATGAAAGAAGTTGAATTTCTGCAATGCTGCGCTGTGTTTGTTTTACTTCTCAAATGACAGAAAGATATTTTAAACCTACACATCAGAATGTTTGACTTTAAACATTCATCCAACAACTAAGTTAGGTCCAGGAAGTCTAAAGGTGTTTGTGATCATAATCAGATAATTGCATGAGTGTGTCAGTGTGTTAGGGCACTGTAATGCTGCTCCCCTCTGACAGCTGATTGGTTGCTGGAAAGGCTGTCTCCAGCAATCACTTTAATCCTCTTAGATAAAACAGAACCTTCATCCAATCCCCTTCACCAATCCTTTTCCCCCTCCTACTTTTCTCTCTCTCTCTCCCTCTGTCTGCCTGCCTGTTACATATGGAAGCAGAGTTTTTAATCCAAATGGATTGTGCAGCAAATTTGGCAGCCACGGAGAGGAGCAGAAACCACTGCGAGTGTGAAAAAAAGCAAAAACTGAAGGAGCCAAAGACAGATAAAATTGTCTTTGTCAGGTCCTAGCAGTCTGTGCTAGGTTTTCCATTCAGTTCATTGCAGATGGCTCTGAGATCTTCAAGGACTGCCTTTTTCCCTGACAAGGATCAGAGCTGACAGAAGATGCCACCTAAAGAACACGCTTACCAAGACAGTACGGAAGTCACAAAGGGTCAAAAGTCCATCAGCAGAAACCTTGGTACTCTGCCTGCTGCAAGCATGAGGAAACCATTCTCTTCAAACTCCTGATTATTCCTTTGAACTTTAAATCTGAATTCTCTGAGACATATGAACTGGGAATAACTTTGGGAAAGCAGGATGGAAACAGGAACATTGGGAATAAGGAGCTTACTGAGGATTCTGGGATGTTTCTGCTTGTGGATTCTGGCTGATGCTCAAATGAAGATCCCACCAGAGACGTAAGTTCTACCTTGTACTGTTTCTAATGGATGTTAATTTTCTCTTCTCAGTCACACAAAATGGAGCACCATACAGTAAAGGGTTTTCCAGCAAATGAATTAACTTCTCTTGGACGTGATGGTCAAACTTTTAAACCTTGAAAGTTTAAAAGTTTCTTGGCAAACAAGTTTCTTCTGTCTAGAGCAGGGGTCTCAAACTCCAGTCCTCGAGGGCCGCAGTCCTGCAACTTTTAGATGTGCCTCTGCTGCACCACACCTGAACAGATAATTAGGTCATTAGCAAGGCTCTGGAGAACTGATCTACACAAGGAGGAGGTAATTAAGCCATTTCATTCCAGCGTTTTGTACCTGTGGCACATCTAAAAACTGTAGGACAGCGGCCCTCGAGAACTGAAGTTTGAGACCCCTGGTCTAGAGTAATACTGCTGACTCTGAATCCGTGGAAGGAGATCCAGATTAAGGTGATGGCACAGAGGCATTTCAACCTCAAAGACTCATCATTAAATTTGAAACAATGTGAAATTACTCATTTCTGTCCATTAGACATAACTGATTTGAAGACGTGCAGTAGCAGAAGTACTTGATGACTTTTACTAAAAAAGTCCAATAGATTCCCAAGTACCTAATAAGTTGAGAAAACTACTCATCAGTCTATTCAATAACTTTTGAATCTTGCAATAGATGTCAGTTCATCTTTCAGTTTAAAAAGTTTTCTATTAAAGGAAACCCAGGAGACTGCATTGAGAGTTGAGCACGTAGCAACTCTCAATGCTACGTGCATTGAGAGCAGACAATTGCAGACAATTGCTTGCATTGTGTCGTTGACTTTGCAGCAATCCTTCATACTGAGCATGTACTGTATGTAGCAACAGCAGAAAGAAACCTTCAGCAGAACCAGAACCGAGCCCAGTACAAGTGACCAGCTGCCATGACTGACTGGAGGTTTGAGAAGACAGAGCAGGATGCACAAGAAGAAACAGAAGACCTTATGTGGAAGTACTTTTATGATAGTGAAAAGTAAAAAGTTAATAGAAGAAGAGGGAAAATATAAAGTTGTTGGCAGCATTATCAGTTGATGACAGCTTCCTGGAAGGTATCACAGCCAAACAGAACACCAGACCCAGATGTATACTCTACGAGAGGAAAAAACTCAGAGAAAACATACAGTCAGCTGTTGAGATAACAGCAAATAATGCAAATAGGAAAGAAGAAAGTAGTAGAGTAACAAAGTGGTCAGTTTGTCTTCCATTAGCAGAAACCCATAGCAGCATAACTACAGAGATTGCTTTCCATTTAGTTTCAAAGCCATAGCGTAAAGACCAATATAAAAGGAAACTCCATGAAGTTGTAATTGGCTCCAGATAAAACAGAATGACAAATAAGAGGGTCAGAAATCACAGTAATGTGGTAGACATGGTCCAGATTCTGTTGCATAACGATGCTATCCTTCTGACTGCATGTCTACCTTCTGTCCAGGGTGCAGCAGTGGGCATCTGTGTTCTCTGTTCAGCTCCGAGACTTTTCATCCAAATTCTCTGGCTCTCTGCTACTTCAGAAGGTAAAACAAAAACGCTTTAATGTATGGACAAACTTCACAGATGGATATGATTTGATTTTTCACTAAATTTGCTTCATTTGCTCACACTTAGACAAACAAATTCCCTTTTTGAATAATCCAATACAGCAGTTAAGAATCATCCATCCATCCATTTTCTGTGCACCCTTGTTCCTACTGGGGTCGGGAAGGATGCTGGTGCCTATCTCCAGCGAACATTTCGGGCGAGAGATGGGGTACACCCTGGACAGGTCGCCAGTCTGTCGTAGGGCAGAGTTAAGAATTAGCTTGAGGGAATCAGCTAAATACCCAACAAGTGTATATAAATGAAATACTGTGGCAGAAAAATAACAAAATATATTGTTAAATAATTTTTTTTTAAAAGTAAGCGAATATAAAGCAGGTCTAAATGACAGTAATGAGAGACATGTTATAAGGCTAGGTGTTATTAGATTTTTACACACACAAACACACATGTAGGAATCATTGTGATTCAGGACCTGGTCTGATCTGATTTTAGTCAAAATCTGTTTATCTTTCAGGTTTAAAATAGTCACCTCCAATCAGTTAGAATAGAATAGAATAGAATAGAATAGAATAGAATAGAATAGAATAGAATAGAAAAAGTGTTGGTCCCAATGGCTAAATTTAAGTGTGACAGCAAGAAGTTAAGGTAAGTGTGGACAAGTAATATAAGTAATAAAGGTAATGTGAAGCTGTCTTTGTTAATCCAAAGCAATATGTCACCTTAAGCTTGTTGGCAAGCTTAGGCAACTAGTTTTGTTGTTGTTGTTCAGAGGTGGGTAGTTCTGGTTACATTTACTTGACGAACATTTTGGAGACATAGTGTACTTTCATCAAACCATTATTACTATTTTAATCACTGAGCATATCTTCCTTACAGTTTGAACCAGAGATATTTGGGATGACTTGTTGGGTCTTTTACAAATAGTCCAGGTAGCGAGGTTATGGTACAGGTGGATAATTTGACACCAAAGATAACTTAACGTAATTTGAACTAATCTGCTGTTGTTTCTGCTCAAACTGAAACTAGATCTGCTTTTCTTTTCAGAAACTAAAGGATGTAGAATCCATTATCAAGATTACGGAGCTGAATGGAGATGATTTACTGAGGGACTACTCTGAGGAAATCGAACGAATGTTGGGAAGTAAGATGAAGTCTGTAAAGGTAAAACAAAAACCCCTCCTAGGTTATAATAGAGCATGTTTAAACACAGTGCTTGAAAGACCTAGTTCTTGTTGTTAATGGCAGAACAAAATATTAAAATGTAGCTGAATGTTGGATCAAAGAAAAGTCTTACGTTTGCTTCCTAAACCGAGTTGCTGGGTTTTCTGTAAGGCTGTTTCACAGTTCTGTGTTATGCGTATCGGTTCTCAATGTAGGTTTTCATTCTTATGTTGGGTATTTTAAATTCAGAGCCATATGGGAAGCCTGGCAATCAAAATCACATCCAATAAATAGAGCAGACTGAGAACCTTAGTCTTTTTAAAACATCTTTAAACAACATTAAAATAAATTCTGAATTGTACATGTAGCAAATGCAGTGACTTAAAAAATGGTTTCATATGAGCTCGCTTTCTGGTCTGCGTCTGTGCAGCTCATTTTTTGGAACAGTGGCAGCAGAGCTCCATTCTCTGTGGGAAGGCCAGAGCTGCATTAATCTATCAATTACAGATTCATTGCAGTTTCTGTATTAAATTGACAGAAGATGTCAAACTCTCCAAAGGTTCATGCAATTTTTGGGTTTCAGATGACGTAGCACCAAGGTCACCCAATGCAGATGGAGGGCAGGAAGTAAATGCAGCCCATTTATTTCTGTTGATCCAGCATCAAAATGTCTAAAGTTTGTGTCCTGTACGGTTGTTCCACGTTCTAATAGCGACAAAGATAAACGTTATTTTTGTGTTTCGAAGGTAGTTGGTCACAAGGGAGTTAATTTTAAGAAAAACTTACCGAAAAAAGAGGAGAAAAGTGGATCAACAATCTACAGCTAAAAACAGGCAGTGTGAAAACTATCAATGCCAGAGTTTGCAGCGCCGACTTTCTAACCGGTAACGATCACCTCATTTAAATTGTATTTTCAGATATTTTATTGGACAGTTACTTAGAAAGATAAGCATTCATATGTAAGGTAAGATATATTATTTTTACACATTGGTTGTTGTCCTCAGAGTGCTAATGTTTTTAGCAGCTAGTTAGAACTAAAAACCAGCGATCAGGCCCGAAACCTGGGAGTAGTGATGGACTCTGACCTAAACCTACAGAGCCACATAAAAACAGTTACAAAGTCAGCCTTCTATCACCTGAAGAACATTTCCAGGATTAAAGGACTAATGTCTCAGCCAGATCTAGAGAAACTCATCCATGTGTTCATCTTCAGTTGTATTGATTATTACAACAGCGTCTTCACAGGTCTGTCCAACAAATCAATCAAACAGCTGCATCTGATCCAGAATGTTGCTGCTGGCGTTCTCACTAAAACCAGGAAGATAGAGCACATAACACCAGTTTTAAAGACCTACACTGGCTCCCTGTAGCTCCAAGAAAAGACTTTAAAATACTGCTGTTAGTTTACAAATCACTGAACGGCTTAGCACCACAATACATCAAAGATCTGCTGTTGTTGTATCAACCCTCTAGATCTTTCATGTCTTCTGGTTCTGGTCTGTTCTGCATCCCCAGAACCAGAACCAAACGAGGAGAAGCAGCTTTCAGCATCTATGCACCACAAATTTGGAACAAACTTCCAGAAAACTGTAAAACAGTTGAAACACTGACTTCCTTTCAGTGCCTAGTCCCGTACAGAAAATATAATGTTTATTCAGAGGGACTTTCATGATAAAAAAAAGCTAAATAAATTACCGTATTTTCTGGACTATAGAACGCACCTTACTATAAGCTGCACCCACAAAGTTTTTAAAGAAAACTGAAAATGTACATATATAAGCCGCACCGGACCATGAGGCGCTGGTATCTCCGCCGCTCTCGGTTTTCCACATTAAGAAGGGCATTTACTTCCTGCCCTCCTTAATAAATCTGCTATTAAGGACCCAGTCCTGCGTCAACACCGAACCATGGATTTGTTCATGCCGAGCTTACCTGCAGTGTAAGAGCAGATCAATAGTGCCAGTTATTTGGATTTCAACAAAATGGAGGAATGAATGTCAATTTACTAATTATTAAGGCTAAATTTCACCTACATAAATGCAAATTTTTGAAGAAAAAAACACATTTTTTAGTTTTTTTGATCGAACTTAAACATTATTTATTAACAATTTAATCCTCCACTAATCAAAAAGCAGAATCAACAGTACGGGCTTGTAATCAACCTGTAATTTTGGATTATCTTTTATGTTAATGCACTGTGACATCTGGCACACATATCACAATTTGTGCTATTTCCTTTATACATATTTATATTGATTGTCGTTTTCTTATCTTCTTGCTTTATCTTATGCTTCCCCTGATAAATTATTATTATCTTCCTGAGTTTTGTTCACAGTACAATTGTATTGTTGTTTATTATAATAAATAAAGTTTAAAAAAAAAAAGATCGATAGTGCCAGATCGACATCCTTCAACTTAAAAGTGGCATTATATGAACTTCTGCGTGTTGTTACATGATGAGAGGCTATAAGTTTGAAAACATTTTCCAGTCGTGCCTGCTGCTAGTGTAACCTCGATAATTGTGATTGAGTTCTAGCTTAGTTCAAATCAGTTCTGCATTGTGTGAATAAGGGCCAGGAGACAGGATGAGATGAAATGATGACGGAACAGAATATGGACTGATCAGGAATTAGGTTCATCACAGCGGGTACAGCACCTTACGAGTGCCTTATGGGCGCTCTTTCACCCATTACACATGAACCCAAACTTGAAAGTAATGACAAGTGGAATTCTATACAACATTAACTATGTTACACTAGCATGTGCTTGTTCTAAATGAAAATTCTTTGATTTCCAATTTTGACTTCCAATGATTCACTTCCTGCTAAAGAGCCCTGTGGTGGTTGAAGAAAAATCCACAGAAAAGCCGCACCGGGCTGTAAAGTCACATGTTTCAAAGCGTAGGGGGAAAGTAGCGGCTTATAGTCCGAAAAATACGGTAAATATAACCTACCCAGCCATACAGTCACTGTGCTGTGACTCTATACTGGATAAATCCTCAAGACTGTAAGAGAAGTCCTTTTTACTTCTCTTAAAGTAAAAAAGATATTTTTTACTTTAAAAAGTCTTTTAAAGACTTAATAATACATCTTTTAAAATAATTTTAAAAGTCTTTTAAAAGACTTTTAATACGGATCATATCCTAAATATACGGTATTTTTTTCGAGATGCCTCGTCTGTTCCAGCCTATTTAGGGCATTTGGTTCAGTTCATTTGTTTTGAACCGAAGAAATCCACTTCCAGACCTCCATCTGAATTTTGAGCGTCATCCGGGTCACAAACCCAGCAATAAAATGCTTGCTCTGTGTTTGTTAGTCTTATGTCTAAAGAAAGAATTTCATGGAGTTTAAAACCATCATCTGTGAAACAGAAGTAATTTTGGTCTGACAGACCAAGGTAAACACAAGAGGTAATGCATCTATTTGCAGACAGGCTTTATGTTACAACAAGATCTGGGTTGTGGTCTTTGTTGTGAGCAGATTATGTCAGGCTACTTAAAAGGTTTAGAAATGGTTAAGGCTCTCACTGATTGTCATTATGCTGATTCAAATAACTTCAGCTGTATGAACAAATTAGAAACTGAAGGTGATTTGTACCTTGGAAACAGTTCCAGACCACTGGAGTGTTAGAAGTGAAACAGGGTTCTCCAGGTGAGACCACAACAAACTACATAAAACCAGCATTGGTGCAAAACCAATTCTTTTGTTCTAGTCACTGTACACAGAGGTTCTAGACATTGTTCATCCAATGTCTAGTTTTAATTTAATATTATTTTGTCTGCTCTATTTCTTGCTAGAGGTTAGCAGAGTCTGCAGAAGATGCTGACCTGTACCATGAATACAACAGTTCACTTAAGGTTAGTGGATCCTCCTTTTCATTATCACACACATCTGTCTGTCTAAAAACCTTGTTTTTCAAGCAAGGGAGATGCTGCTCCACACAACACTGCCCACAAGATCCATCCATCCTCTGGGCCCTGCCACCGAGGAGCTTTTTAACCACCTCGGCGACCTCGTCCACAGAGATTAGAGAGCCCAACCCAGAGTCCCCAGGCCCTGCTTCCTCAATGGAAGGCATGTTGGTGGGATTGAGGAGGTCTTCGAAGTATTCTGCCCACCGGCCCACAATGTCCCAAGTCGAGGTCAGAGCACACTTACCCCACCATAAACAGTGTTGTGCTGTACTGCTTCCCCCTCCTGAGATGCCGGATGGTGGAACAGAATCACCTCGGAGCCGTGTGAAAGTCTTTCTTCATGGCCTCTCCAACTCCCACGTCCGAGTTTTTGCCTCAGCAACCACCCGAGCCGCATGCCACTTTGACCGCCGGTACCCATCAGCTGCTTCTGGAGTCCCACAGACAGGCAAAAAAGTCCCGATAGGACTACTTCTTCGGCCTGACAACATCCCTCACCGAAAGTGTCCACCAACGGGTTCGAGGGTTGCCACCGCAACAGGCACCAACAACCTTGCAGCCACAGCTCCGATAAGCCTCCTCGACAATGGAGGCACGGAACATGGTCCACTCAGACTCAGTGTCCCCCTCCTGCTCTGGAATGTGTTCAAAGTTCTGCTGGAGATGGGAGTTAAAGCTCCGTCTCACAGGAGACTCTGCCAGACGTTCCCAGCAGACCTTCACAACACGTTTGGGCCTGCCAGGTCTGACCGGCATGCTCCCCCACTACCGGAGCCAACTCACCACCAGGTAGTGGTCAGTGGACAGCTCCATACCTCTCTTCACCTGGATAAAAGCCTGGCCACCAGGCGCTCGCTATGGTGCCCCACCTCCAGGCCTGGCTCAAGAGTGGGGCCCCAGTAACCCGGGCAAGGGTAATCTAGATCTATTGTTATTGTTCATCATAAGGGGTCTTTGGACTGCGCTTGGTTTGGTTCCTCACCTAGGACCTGTCTGCCTTGGGTGACCCTACCAGCATAGCTCCTAGGATCATTGGGACACTCAAGCCCCTCCACCACGATAAGGTGGCAGGAGAGGAGAGGCTGCTCACACCAAAAGCTGTTTTTCATTGACAGAATCAACTTGGCAGATTTTTCATGTAAACAAAAACCTATTTACTGCTCAACCCACAAAAGCATTTTCCTTTAAAATGTGGTGCCATTTAAATGGGAATACTGACACGTGTGTGGGTGTGTGTGTGTGTGAATGAATAGGGGCATGTATGAGTGTGTCTATCTAATTTGTTAGTCAGAGGTATAATTGGCCTGCACTGTTAGATAATGGATAATGCTGACTGTGAGTGAACTGGAGGTAACAGCAGGTTTGTTTGGAGCTGGGGCTGCACACACAGGAGCTTTACGACTTCAGCCGACACCTGAAATTAGATTACATCAACTTTAGCTCGCTGTGTGGAAAATGGGTCAACACCAATGCAAGAAGTCCTAACAAAAATCCTATGTGAATCCACTAACATAACCAATTTCTGCTGGCTGCTATAAAAAAGAAAGTAGCAACAAAAAAAAATGTTTAGAGACATCTATGTCATGAATATAGAAGAACTAAAGATTCACAATGCCCTTTGTGTTTTTTTTGCAGATATTCATCTTTTCTAAAGTTACCCATCTGACTTTCAATGTAATGTTACACTAATTTGGCCCAACATGAAGAAGTAATTGGCCCATAAACCTATAAACGGGTTGTGCCACCTTTGCCTTTAACACCTCCCATTTAGTGCTTGCACAGACTGACATCAGATTTTTCTATCTCTGTGGAGTAGCATAGGTCTTCTCTTCTTCATGAAACTGTTTTATATCTGCCATAGTGGAAGGTTTTAAAGAATGTTTGTAGAGTTTAAAGTCGTGTCACAGAATTAAGTTCAGAGGTTCACTAAACCTCTGAATTAAGTTCAAAATGTACTTTTTTCCCCCATCAGTTCTGACAAGGGCGTCCCAGTACGTAGCACCATAACTACCCTAGACCCATCACATTAGCAACACCTTGTTTGTGAGCATAATGTTAAATTTGTCTGTTTGATGATAGATAATACTTAAGTGTGATAAAAAGGCAACAACAGAATTCTGTAGGAGGAAAGACTTTTTATGGCACTCTACAACAGTGTCTTTGATGATATGACTATTCTTTGTCATTTAAGCAAAAGATGAACTACATCTAATTCTTCTGAAAAACTCTTCACATTTTTTAATTTGCAATGATTGGTAAAGAAGAGTTTAATTCCCTTTTGCTGTGTCTCTCAGTTTGATTATTACAACTCCATGCTGATCAACACGATGGATGAAGACGGGAACTATGTGGAGTTGGGTGGAGAGTTTCCGCTTGAAGAAAACGAACATTTTAATAACCTGCCTGTGAATACTCAACAGAGCAACATCCAGGTTCCCACCAATGTCTACAACAAAGGTTGTTAGCAGGATCACATCACACAACTGCTCGTGGAAGTAAAATTGTCCAAATCTTTCTCACAATTTTGTCATTTTCCCAAGCAGATCCCAAACTACTTAATGCCATCTACAACTCCGAGGCTTTGAATGATGTCTACGTTAACAACTTTCTGAGAGATCCCACACTTACTTGGCAGTACTTTGGCAGTTCCTATGGCTTTTTTAGAATCTACCCTGGTAAGTTTATCTTAACCTTTCTTATGTTCCTGGTTCTAAGTATAATAAACTGCAAATTTATTTCAATAAGTTTCTTTTATGTTTGTTTGTGCCTGTTTCAAATGTGGGATTATCACATCAGGTTCAAAGAAGCTCTTTCTGAAACATATGTCTGTTTGAAAGTTTTACAAATGTGTCTTTTTAGCACTTTTTAAAACATCAGCATTTGACCAAAGTGCTCCACAACAACCATGACAACCACAAAACAGTATATAGAATAAAACTAGAATAATGTGGAAAATTACAGAAGAATTAGGACTTCTGGGAACTATTAAGTATCTCATACTTAATCAGTCAAAAAAAAAAGCAATGAGAACATGTAGAGGAATATTTGATTACTTCTATGTTTTAATTTTGATCTTGTGATATGAAGGAGAAGCTAGTTGGTTCATCAAAGTCTTCCCTAAGGTGTGTGGATGTTAGGAAGATGCCAAAACATAGAGGAAGCTTTTTTAGATGACAATGTCCACAAAAGCATTGTTAGAGGTACTTTCGTATGGACAGGAAACAAACTAAATTCTGAAGGATGCCAAATATGAGATGGGAAAAATGCTACAAGCAAACACTACAACACTGATGATTAAGAGCAACTTAAAAATGTTGGTAAAGCTCCTGTATCTGCAACAGAGAAGTAGTAAATCTCCCTGATGACATGTTAATGTTATTAGTGTAAGTATTAGTTTCGTGGTCACAGCCAGCCCAGTCATATTTGAGTTATCCAATTGAGATTCAATTCCCAGGTGCAAACTTTCAAATGCACAACTCTTCATTCTAATTATACAATTGTCTGTTTTTATTATTCAAACCTCCACTCCATTCTGGAACGAATTAACCCAGAATAATTTTCATGACCAATACTAAGAAAATTACTTGAGATTCATATTACTCAAAACTTCTGCAACATGAGTTTAAATATGAGCACTTACAAGGTGAAAATATTTCAACTTCCTTAATTAGGGCAAAACCAATAAGTAAGGCACAGTTTTGTCTTAGTTAATATATTTTCTAATGAAGAAAATATGACTTAAATGTGTCATTTATTTTCTTTTTTTTGTAAAATAGGAAACAACATAACAGTATAAATAAGTGCTAGCTGCTAATTGTCTTATTAATGTGCACTTCCATTTTCCTTTCAAGTTGATGTTAGTGATGCGACAAAAGAAACCAGTGTGCCCCCCTCTATTATTCTTTAATTTAAACTTTAGTTGTAACAGCATTGGAGTGAACCTGGCAAATAGAGCAGAAAAATTAGGAAAATGTTTACCAAAATTTCTAGAAACAGAAACTGTACAGGCCAGCAGCTGAATGCAACGACCAGATACATGTTTGCTCTTCAAAAAGCATGCTTTATATGCACCAGATGCATGTTTGTTTTGAAAAGTGGTTATGTCATATAGAATAATTCATTGTTTCCCTTAGTAGTAATATCTGTTTGTATCAACATCAACTTGAAAGGAAAATGGAAGTGCACATTAATAAGACAATTAGCAGCTAGCACTTATTTATACTGTTATGTTGTTTCCTATTTTACAAAAAAAAGAAAATAAATGACACATTTAAGTCATATTTTCTTAATTAGAAAATATATTAACTAAGACAAACCTGTGCCTTACTTATTGGTTTTGCCCTAATTAAGGAAGTTGAAATATTTTCACCTTGTAAGTGCTCATATTTAAACTCATGTTGCAGAAGTTTTGAGTGATATGAATCTCAAGTAATTTTCTTAGTATTGGTATCAAATTATTACTTTTTTATTGTGACAACGTTCATGACTGTAAACTACCTCTGCCAGGTATTAAATGGACTCCTGACAACAACGGTGTGGTAGCCTTTGACAGTAGAAACAGAAACTGGTGAGTACTATCCAATTCTCAGAGCACACTGACATCAATATTAGATGTGTATTTTCACATTTTTTGGATTTCTTATTATGTTTTGTGCCCTGATGTCTCTGGAGTAAATGTGGAGAATGAATTTTGGCTATTGAATGGTTCTTAGGCAATAGATTGATGTGGTCTAATAGATTCTCTGGTTCACTGACCCTTCATTAGCTACTTTACTCTTTCGACTTGTTTTTTACTAGACATGGTCTTTTTCTGCTTACTTGTGAGATAAATAAACTTCACATGCAGAATAATAAAGTCATGGGAATTTATTATTCTTTCAATGTTTCACACCAGAGTACTGTGTTGCATGGTGCATATTTTTTTTAGCTCATTGTTTTTTTAACAAGCAGGAATAACTCTGCTCTGCAGAGTTCTGGTCAGACAGAGACCTGGTTCCCCTGAATGTGAGTAGGCTGAATGGCGACCTGGACCTGTGATCCTCTCTAAAAGACGTTAAGCTGTTTCCTCAGCCAGGTCACTGCAGCCGACATGGCACCATATGTGACTGTTCATGCGCTCTAAATAAAACCAGAGAACTGTATGTCCCTGAACATTTCACCACAAAGCGAGTTTTCACCTGAGACCCCAGACACTGCTAGATCTATGAAAATGTGTTCTAAAAAAATGTGAGAATACATTTTTAATTAAATAATTAACTTTAGGTTTCTGATAGTGATATAAATGTGTCTTTTGCTCCAATGTTTCACAGGTATATCCAGGCAGCTACATCTCCCAAGGATATTATCATCATGGTGGATATCAGTGGCAGCATGAAGGGATTAAAGATGACCATAGCCAAACACACGATTAACACCATCCTGGACACGCTAGGAGAGAATGATTTTGTCAATGTCATTGCTGTGAGATGCACTTTTAACAAGTCTCCTTATTCACAAACACAATGCTACTTTGCAAGTGATTGCTTAGATGTGCTTACTGAGTTGCACTTGTTTTCTTTATTCATATTACACCCTGTTAGTCTAGGATGCAACATAAGTGTTACATCCCCACAGTTCATAAGTGGGGGCTCGTCCGGGATCTTTTTGTTGAACATGGTGAAGTTTAATTTTGAAAATTGTGTGGCAGAGCCTACTATTGAACATGTTATTGACTGTAGGAAGGGTGATCTGTTTGGCATTACCGATTATGAAATACCTTTGTTGAAATCATTACTGAAGAAAGACCGTAAATCTGTTATTTAAAATGGACTACCTGACAAAGGAGTGTGCTTTTTTTGGCCTTTCTTATGCAAAAAGCTAACAATTTTAATCTTTTCTAGAGCCGACACCAAATTGAATTTGTGTCTCTATTCTAGACACTGTGTTAGTTAGAAGGGGTGGGACAGATTGATCCTTCAATTTTGTGCTTATTCCACCATAACACTATTATGTATCAGACTTTCATTGCAGAAGCGTTGGAAGGCATGAGATCATAGCAAAATACTGTTCATATATTGTCAGTTTGCTTACGTAAATTGATCACTAAATAAACCATGTTAGCAAAATGTAGTTTTTGGACATACTGAAAAATTATATTGTAAGAGTACCACAAGTCCCACACATGTATACCTCATATGTACACCTTTATTACAGAAACACCACAATTGTGATTTAAAAACCGTAACATTACATCCAGACATTTGTCTCACTTCAAAATACCAAATGCTTGACACTGAAAGTTAATATGGCTATTTTTGACCCTATAGAGCATTAAAATGAAATTTCCAGACAATCAAGTGTTCCTTTAATATAAAAGACATCAGACTGCACTGTTACAAAAAAGAAACACGATCTGTCCTGGTACAACGGAATTCTGTAAATTTCAATGAACTGATGCTAATTCAAAGGGACCTTATGAGCGCTTTCACATGTGCACATCATAACGGGAGTGAATCAGAAGCGGTACATATGCTATAAAGCCTCAGCAGCAGCCTCAGTAGTCTCACACATGCTTTCTGAATGTACTTTTTTTTGTGTCTGCCTCTCTGTAGTACACTGACTATGTTCGATACGTGGAGCCATGTTTTAGAGGAACGTTGGTGCAGGCTGACTTGGACAACAGGGAGGTAAGATAATTATCATCTTCTTTAGAGAGCTTAAAGAGCTGAACATGCATCTCAGCTGACATTTAACAAACGCATACAAGCGCGCATGCACACACACAACTTCTAAGATCAGTTTTATGGTCTGTTCTAATGCCAGGTCAAAATCTAGGTTAGAATGTTATCTGACCTCCAGGGGATGGGGCATTCCCAGTGGTAATTAGGTGAAAGGTGGGGTACATCCTAGATAGCTCATCAGTCCATCAAAGGGCAACTCAGAGACACATGGGACAGACATCCATACTTACAGAAACCATCAGTCATTTGGGCACTTGGAGAGACAAATTGAGCTAGTATGTTTATATATAGATTATAGGAGGAAACTGGAATATCTGAAGAGTACCCACTCACTCCCTTTTCTGGAAACCTGTTACTATGGTTAGTAGCCTCTTAGCCTCGTTTCCACAGAGCATTACGGTAAAGGTCAGTTCTGTATGCTATTTTGTCTATTTCTATTGTAAAAGTGGTTTATATACAGCTCTCCATACTGCAACAAGCTCAAGGCATTGTAGTGCATTACAATTGTTGTTGCACTTGTATGATGCCATGTTGGACGTTTTTTTTAACCCAGTCTGATACCAACTGGTGGTGGAATTGATTTTGTGATAATAAAATAGCATCAGAATAGCAGTGACCCATGGGACTGTTCAGTGCAAACAGAGTAATACTGTAGTATAAAGATTATCATACAAAATGTCTTCATCTCTAAATTACAGACTGAATAAAACAGAAGAGCCCAAGTATCTTTCCTTGTTAGAACAGTAGTGACACATTTGTTTTACTATCACAACTGAAACACAGTTTCTGCCATTTGGCCAGAATTCTGTAAGTGTTGCATGTGGTGTAAAAGAGTTTGCCATTTCTCTTTTAGCACTTTAAGCTTCTGGTGGAGGAGCTGCATGTTAAAGGAGAAGCACAAATAAAGAATGCCATGAAGGAGTCCTTTAAGATCCTAAATGAGGTTTGTTTATTTTTGGAATGATGGGTTGGAAGTCAGTTTTGCTGTTTTGTTATTTTTCAATCATTCAGAAAGGAATGCCTTGAATGTGGGGAGGAGTTTTACTGATCATCATCTTTTTTTGCCATCTGTATGTTTGCCCACAGGCGAGGATGAATGGTCAGGGCAGCATGTGCAACCAGGCCATCATGCTAATCACAGATGGAGCCATGGAGGACTTTGAGTCTGTCTTTGAAGAATTTAACTGGCCAGAGCGCAGGGTAAGGAATAGGAAGGAATTCAATAATGTTCTTACCAATATGATTTTAGCATCAAGGTTTCCATCTTTCCCTAGAGACTGATATTCATTAGCCTGGTAAAAACCAGTCTCTTTTTCTACTCTTTACTGGACCTTTGGCTATGGAGAAAATATTGCATGCTGGAGGCCTGAACTCTGATGAGGTTTTAAACGATTGAATCTGATTTTACCCAATCGCTAATGTTTGGCTATGACCTATGTATTGCGCCAACTCAATCATGATGGAAGCTATGCTATGAAGCTTAAATTTATGAAAAATGAAATGCTGTAAACAACCCCTCCCCCTACTGCAAAGCGAGACGTCCCGAGCTGCATCATCATCAAAAACAGTGGTTCCCAACCCCCGGGTCCAATTGGTACCAGGCCGTGGAAGAAATAATTAAATATAAAAACCCCCCTCCCCCCCCCGGTCCGCAGCAAATTTTTCAAGTCTTGACTGGTCTGCGGTACTAAAAAGGTTGGGGACCACTGATCTAAAATATCTTAAGGATTCCTCTTGCTCTGACTTTAATTGCCAATTATTTGGAAGCGTGGCCAACACAGACTGAATGACTTCATTCACTTCCTCTGCTGCCTCTGCCAAACTAGGCTGACTACTGTACATTTCTAAAACAGAATTGTCTGCACATCTTCCCAGTTTTGAGGTTAGGACCATTCCATAAACCTGATGGTTGTCTGCTTTATCTATTCCAATATCTGTTTTGGTATGTACTGTACATGGAGTCAGTGTCACCACTGTCCAAGTTCATCCAGCTAACCCACACTAAAACCTCCAGTAAAAGGTAAATTCAAGGGTCAGGCATGCCAGGCTCTATATTTGCCCTTGTCTCCACTCTTGCTGAGTGTTGGTAGTCTGGCAATGACCTTGATGGCTTTCCCCTCTGGATGGTGTTTTTTTATTGCTGTGCCTAAAGCTCTGTTTCAGCATGGTGCCTGAAATAACTCATGTTTTACCTTTTCAGAACATCAATGAATGGATTTTCAGATTTCTATTTTTTTTAAATGTTAGATGATGTATTTTCTTTTCTACTTATGTTGTGAATATCACATGTGAATATCACATAAATGCATATAACGTCATGTTAACAATGTGCAAAATAGGAAAATGTTTATCATATGTTTATAAAGTTCTACGTTTGTGACAATATAAGACACTGATGGTTTCCAACTTGTCCAGTAGAGCAAAAACATTGTTTGCATTTAGAAAAGCTCACTGACCTGGATTTTTATGGATGAAGTGTTTTCCCTAAACCTTCTCATCTGGCTTCTCTCACAATACTGAACTGTACTTTTTATGTGAGCATGATTCTTTCTACATCAAAGTTGAAAACATCTTCAGCACAACACGTAACAATTTGTGAATATTGTATAAAACACACCTTTCCATTAACATTATTCTCTGTTTAGGTCAGAGTGTTCACTTACCTGATTGGTAGAGAGATGACATTTGCTCAAAAAACCAAGTGGATTGCTTGCAACAACAAGGGTCAGTCCAGTGTGTGTGGGGGGTGGGTGTGTGTGTGTGTGGCTGTTAGATCTTACCACTCTGTGAACGGGCACAGTCATAGCGACTATGATCTTGTGGTTTTGTCAGGTTACTACACACACATCTCAACTCTGGCTGACGTTCAGGAGAATGTCATGGAGTATCTGCATGTTCTCAGTCGACCAATGGTTATCAACCACGACCATGACATCATCTGGACAGAAGCCTACATGGACACAGTGGTAAGTTGAGCCGTCCACAGTGTCCTTTCCCCAAACATGCTGCACATTGCTCATCATCTTCATTTTCATCTCCCTCATGTCTGTGACTTCATGTCCATCTTTCTACTTCCTTAAACTGTAATTGGACTCATTCTCCCATGAACCTGCTGGCAGCTTCCCAACACAAAGGAGGTAAAAATAAATAAATAAAAAGAATAATAAAAACTTTTTCCTGTGAGATGAATGTTGACCGTTTCTGTCATATTGATTTCTTCAAGTTCTTTTTCTGGCCAAATATTTGATCCTATTGCAAACTTTGTGCTCATAGTTAATTTCTTCCATTATGGTAGAAGCCAAATATTTTATCGACATGCTTATTATGTTATTAGTTACTGTCTGCTAGTAAAGTTCAAACTATCTGGATTCCAAGCATTCAGTCAGGGTAATGTTGCGCAGCACAAACTTCTGCTGAAAAGAACTTCTTTACTTTCCACTTATCTGGGAATGCAGAAAACATAATCTGATGTTCTTCACACTACTGGCTGCGATGGGCAGAATTGTCAACATGCATTTAAAATGTCCTTTATTTTACACAAAACAAAATTCAGCTTCATGATGCTATCTGGTCAGTCAGTTTTCTGCTCTCTGAAATGATATTTCTTTGTAAATGCCTTGTTGTGAATATGCACGTATATGAACTCAATTGAATTAATGAGGAACCACGTTCTATTGTCTTTTAGCTTTTCTACACCAAAGCTCAGAGTCTGCTGCTGATGACTTCGGTGGCCATGCCAGTTTTCAGCAAGAAGAAGGAAACGGTCAGTTCAACAACTCGCCCGATGATATTCTCTGCAAATCAGATTCATATTTATTTGATCAGCGGTACAATATTTAATCCATATTTCAGTGTAAATTGTAATGGAACAACTTTCTGAACAATTGATAAGTGAGCTTTATCATCATTCATACATGGCTGAAAGAAATAGCTTTTTTCTTTTCATGTTCAACATAAAAAATGTGGACATTACCCACAATATAAATTATGTAAAGTAGGTTTAAAACCAGTCAGTGAATAAAATAAATAAGAAAGGTAATATTACAAATTGTTAAAAGATGTTCAACTTATTGCTTTGCACACATTCAAACAGGTTTGAGAATTTATACCAACGTCCGACCCAGAATAGAAACAAATCCAAAACAAAAAATCATCTTAGATCTAGTTAATAGTTTTCATAGTTGAAAATATTCATATATTAACAGAAGACATTTAAACACTGACATTACCAGAGAAAGAAATAACTGAATCACTGAAACATGACGTTTAAGAGAGGTTGTGTGTAAACTCTGCCTTCATGATGCTCCTGTCTTCAGCTGTCGCATGGCATCCTGCTGGGTGTGGCTGGCACTGATGTTCCCCTCATGGAGGTGATGAAGCTGGCACCGAGATACATAGTGAGGCCGAGTGTTCTTCACTTCTCCAGCTTTTCAAAACTTTTATTCACACACTTGTGAATAAAGCTGAAAGCAGTGTTTTGTGTGTTATTAGCTGGGCCCGCATGGCTATGCCTTCCTCCTCAACAACAATGGCTACATCCTGGCTCATCCTGACCTCCGACCTCTGGTGAGTTCAGCTTCTGAACACTTTGTTTTTTGACATAGTGATGGATAAAGCAGTGCTGCTGAGCATCAAACTAAATCCAAACTTAGTGCCCAGAAATAGAAAGATGTAAGAAACTGTGGCAGTCACTGTCACTGACTGCTTAGCAACAGAACAGACTTTAAGGCAACTTAAAATCCTCTTCAGTTAGTGGCCAAAGACCAGAACAGGTCAGACGTAATCTTTTATTTATTTTTTCTAAAAGCAGAACATTTCTGCCTTCCTTTCTTACTTTATGCTGACAAAGCATATTCATGACAACAAACTCCAGCACTCAATACAGTCAGAACATGAGGAGGCACATTTATCCAAAGGTTAGAGGGATGTAAAATTATTATATTAATGTATAGACAATGGAAACAAAAGTATGCTTGTATATTATTCACTAGATCAATTTTGATGGAAAATATAGAACAGTCCGCTCTTCAGTAACACAAAATTTAAGAAGGAAAAAGTTCAAGTATGCACAAAGAATTTAACAAAAAAAAGTAGAAGAAATTCTGCAGAAGAAGGAAATGAAAAGGAATGATCTGAACTCATATACCACACATTAACATAACCCAATAGCATATGCATACACATACAGTATATAGTTAGCACAAAAGTAGAGTAATATGTGTTTGGTCTATCACTGTTTTCATATCAATTCTTCTTTATAATAAATCTTTACAAAATCAACTGGTGCCATAGATTAGGTTCCTCTGTCCATGTCAGACAGTTTATTCTGCTATTGACTCAGATTTTTTGTCCTGGGTGAATGAAGTCTGGCCAGCCCTTTGAGTATTTTAGCAGAGACCCCAGCTCAGATACACAGTAATAGTGATCCTCTGTTCTACAGTATAAAGATGGCAAGAAGCTGAAGCCAAAACCAAACTATAACAGTGTGGATCTGTCAGAGGTGGAGTGGGAGGACACGGAGGAAACGGTAAACACACACAGAATTAAGACTAAAATGGCTGCAATTTAAATCTGAATGTATTCAAGGAAAGACCCAACAGATTGTGTCTATGGACCTGATTTAGTTATGTGAAGAATCTTTTTGCACTATTATTGCAATTTTAAAGTGTTACATGTGTGTAACATGTGAAGTACAGAGATGTTGTTGAGTCACTGACTGAAAGACAGACAGATATTTGCTTAGTAATTGTTCATGTGGATGCAGATGTCATGCTTTAGTATTGTTCAGTTCTATCTAGTCTAACCTGTATTTTTATTCTTATAGCTGAGGACACCTATGGTGAAAGGACAGACAGGCAGCATGACCCTGAACATCAGAGCCTCTGTGGATAAAGGGGTGAGAAAGTTCTGTACAACGAAAGCTTTTTAATCCATCCTTAGAGACGACTGTAGTCAAATAAAATGTGTTATATTATAAACTTTAAGTGATTCTTGTTCACCCACAATGACTGTTTTACCAGTACTGTTGTTGTAACTCTGCTCACGCTGTAAAAACTGGAGTTAACAACTGGGCATCTCACAGGCAGGAAGTAGTGATATTATTCTGACTGTGCTCAGAGAAATCTTCAGAAACTGGAAGATTAATAAACAAGTTTCTTTCATGTCAGTAATTCTAATCATGTTGACTTAACCCACAATTCAGTTTATCGTAAAATTAAATATTAAATCAGAGCAATAAGAAAGGATTTTTAACACTGAAACTTATGTTCACTGTAAGTATCTGGAATCAGTTCTTCATCAGGTCTGCTTCTCCCATAATCATTGCTTGTCAGTTTTGTTTGTCTGAAAAGAGTACAGTCTGCCACTGAGCAACAGTCCACAGTCCTATTTGATTTATCCCAGCTGTCTCTGTGTCAGGACTGCTTTAACAACGTTTCTTTTATCCCTGTTTCTTGTCCTCGCCTTTTTCTACCGCACAACTTCCACACTTTGAACAGCCAACTTCCCCATAAGATGACCTTAAAATAAAATGTATAGATTTCAAACCTCAGATTCTTAGAGCTGCCACCCAGGAGAAAAGAAAAACAGAAATATATTGAGTTAAAGCGTAAAAACATTTTGTTATTTCTTCACTTTTATATGCTTTTATATTGATCTTATGCAATGTTATAATATTCTGAGAAACTGAATTTTGGGGTTTCATAATTTTCAAAGCTAACAGAACTAACTGCTTGACATATATACAGTATCACTGTGTGTAATGAATCCATATAAGTGTGAGTTTGAATTGAATTCCTGAAATAATGTTTTGATGTTATTCTGGTTTATTAACATGCATCATGTTCTATACATGCTATGGGCAATTTAATTACAATTTTTGTTTTGATATTGCATGAACAGATATGTTTTTTATCCAACAGAAAAGACCAATGTACCTCATCAACAACTACTTCTATACAGACATTGCTGAAACGCCTTTCAGGTACAACACAGTTCATCTTTTCATTTTGTCATGCTGCAGAAAAGTTTTATATACAGTACAGACCAAAAGTTTGGACACACCTTTTAATTCAATGAGTTTCCTTTCTTTTCATGACTATTGACATTGTAGATTCACACTGAAGGCATCAAAACTATGAATAACACATGTGGACATATGCACTAAACAAAAAAGTGTAAAACAACTGAAAATATCCCTTATATTCTAGTTTCTTCAAAGTAGCAACCTTTTGCTGTGATTACTGCTTTGCACACACTCTGCATTTTCTTGATGAGCTTCAAGAGGTCGTCACCTGAAATGGTTTTCACTTCATAGGTGTGTCCTGTCAGGTTAATAAGTGGGATTTCTTGCCTTATAAATAGTCATGAAAATAAAGAAAACCCATTGAATTAGAAAGGTGTGTCCAAACTTTTGGTCTGTACTGTATACAGTACTGTACTATATATATTTCCATATATACAAATGGAAAAAATCTACTGAAATGAATGTCCTTTTCGTGGCTTGTGTTCTTCAATAACACCAGTGGAATCTATCGGTTGTTTATTCGGTATAAAGTTTACCTTTGTTCCTGTTTTACCCGTTAGCTTTGGCCTGGTGCTGACCAAGGGTCATGGCAGTCTGATGTTTACAGGAAATGTATCAGTGGAAGAAGGTAGGATTTTCGGTTATGTTCTACACACCAGCAATATTTTATCTTGTCATTATAAGAAATCAAACAATATATTGAACTTAGTTGAATTATCTGACAATTCTCTTGAATGCTATTATTAATGCATAGCGAATGAAACTTCAACACATAACAATACGATCTTCAACTGATATCATCTCCTGTGATTTGTTTTCCTGACTTACATATTTTTACTTTCCATTATAGGTCTGCATGACATGACCTCCCCTGACCTCAGCATCGCCTCCGAGTGGTACGTCTGAAATGTGAACTGACATTTAGAGTAAATCTAGAGAATTTATAGTCCTTCTAACTCTTTTTAGTGACGGACAAAAAGCTATTAAAATTACTCCCAAAACAACTCTAAATTATGCAGATGTTAAATTACATTTTACAGCAATGGTACAACAACATAGGTATTTACATTTATATATTTGAAACAAAATTACTGAAAATATGGAATAAACTTTTTTCAGTCCCACTTAACATGTCAGTGCTGAATGTTTTTCCTGAATATTACCACTTTTAGCTGCTTATATTCAATACATAATTTGAATGTTAAAGTTGGAAATGATTTTGCATTGCAGTTGTTTAAGAACTTTTGGAGTTAAGTTACATGCTACAATAGCAATTTAAAAAAGTTACTTAACTAACGTTAAAATGTAAACATACTTTAGAAAATTATTATAATGTGCACTGAATTGTTCTCAGTGCCCATGCTCTTTTCTCTATATCGTTTTGTTTACTGGATGTTGATTGTCCGGCTGGTGTGCATTCTGCAAATGTGTGCTATAGTACCTGCAGCGCACTTCACGCCTCGGTGGGGAGTGTTACAGAAAAGTTCCATTGTGAGAGCTGGTTTCAAATACTCTGATCACTGGTGATCAGAGTATTTGATCACCAGTGATCAGATATTGGTGATCAGTATCTGATCACTGGTCACTCAACAAACAGCTGAGTTGGATCTCAGCTGTTTGTTGAGATCCAACAAACAGCTGGATCTCAACAAAAATGTACTGATTTCACTGAAAATCAGGCCTGCGTGAACAAAAACTGAGCTACATGAGCTCAGATCTGGGATGGGATATTGAGCATAGACATCCAAAATGAGTGTAGAACCATACTTCCTCTCGTTCGCCAGTGGGAGCTGTAGGTATCAACAAATCAGGCTTCCAACTGGATCAACAGTCCTTTGCTTTGTTTATCCAATTGACGAAATTGTTTTTTCTACAGGACTTACTGTGAGACAGACATCGACCCAGATCACCGAAAATACACTCAGTATCAAGCGGTCATCAGATACCTACAGGGGAAGGAGCCTGACCTGGAGTGTAGGTTTTACCTTCTCACAAAAACATCTTAACATTATTTGAGTAAATGCTTTCAGTTTGCAGAATGATGTGCTTGTATTTGATTCCACACGTGTTTTGGTTTTAGGTGATGAATTGTTGCTCCAGCAGATATTGTTTGATGCCATTATAACAGCCCCACTGGAGGCTTATTGGAACTCAGTGATGCTTAATGACAGGTCAGACCCCTGAAACTGAACCTCGTGTGAGCTTACAACTGGACTATAATCTGCTGCTGTAACAGTAATTTAAGTTCTCTGATAGAAATATGTATGTCATTCCTGTCTAATGTATTGTGACGTGGTGTGCAGGGTAGAGCCGGGGGTGGAGACAGCTTTTCTTGGGACTCGCTCGGGCCTGTTGAGGTTAATGAGATATGCAGGAACGGAGAAAAGAGTGGCAAAGTAAGGATGAGAACACCAACTTGTCATAGTCTGTCTCTGTAGCAGAAAGTAAATCTCACTTACGTAACAGAACATGTAGATGATACATCATACTGGTGGCTCTCATTAAAATAGAATATTATCAAAAAGTTTGTTTATTTCAGTAGTTCACTTCAATAAGTGAAACACAGTATATAAACTGAACTTTTATTTCAATTAATTATGATGATTTTCCTCTAAAAACTACTGAAAACATGACATTTAATTTCTTAGAATAGAAAATATGTTTAATGCCAAGTTAAAGATTGTTTTTTAATATGTACTTTTAATGTAGTAAACAGATTAGAAATACTGTACATGTGTTTTATTCTGATGTACTTTTATCTGAACAAATCTGATGTTCAGTGATGTTGAAAGTGATATTGGACAAAATCACTTTTTTAATTTGTTTAAAACAAACAAAGTAAAAGTTGATCTAAAGTTAAGTTTATCACTTACAGAAAATTCCTGACTCCATCAGACAAAGACAACCTGTTCACCATTGACCATTTCCCCCTCTGGTACCGCCTGGCGGTGGAAAACACTCCTGGGAGATTTTTGTACTATGCTGTTAATGACAAAGGTCTACACTCATATCTCTTAACTAAACATATTTGGTTTTTATTCTTTGCAAATAACCAGTCAGTAAATATATGAGTTTATTGAGAATTATTGTTCTCCTAACAGGAGTGAAGTATGTTATAGCAACAACAGCTGTCACCGTGTCATCTGGAGAAAGAATGGCCATGGCTGGAGGTCAGTGTCACTGCTGTAGTCCTGATCCACTTTCTGGAGAACGTCGTGGCAAATACATTTTCTACTAACAATATGGATTGATCACGATAAAGGAAATAAAAAACAACATTTGATGTTAACATGGATTCATGCTTTATCAAAAATCAAAAGCAATTAGTTTCTGATTTGAAGTTTTTAAATTTCACCTAGTCTGAATCCCTTAATCATTTTTAAGGGATTCAGGTCCACTTGTCTGAAGTGGACCTGCTGGAAAAAAAAAAAAACATATGGCCACCTTCCTAAAAAAAAGTGCCAAGTCAATTTTTTTTGCCAAAAGTATTTATTTATTGATTATTTATTGCCTAAATAAATCACTTTTGACAAAAAATTTCTTATTTAAAAAAAAAAGTGTCAAATTTAACTCAAATCTACTGATGCTCCTGATATATTTTTGTTTACATAAAAAGAACAAATTCAGACATAATTCAGAATGTGTCGCCTGCAGCTACAGAATATTAGTTGCTGGGATTTAACTGATCTTGCTAATGGTGGGTTACAATATAACCTCTCTCTGGAGCAGCTTGAGAAGGATCAATTCAGTCCCTGACAGATCAGTCACTACAGAGAATCACTAGTGTCAACTTGCCACCTTTTAATGGTATAAAAAAAATAATTCTTCCAAATCTAGCATTCTGTAGCATTCAGCTGAAAATTAAATAAAACAGGGAAAAAAAGATGTTTCAATCTGGTTGCTAAAGCATGTATAGTCTTAAACCACTACTTCATGATTTGCTCAGTCATCTGAACATCACACCAAATATTATTTTACAGTAAATCTAATGAAACTGAAATTTGCTTCAGCTCTCATTGTAGATTTTTTTTGATAACACTTTGTTTGACAGGTTGTGCATAAGAGTGACATGACACTGTCATAAACATGACATAACATCTGTTATGAACATGAAGGAGTCTTCATGAATGTTTATGACTGTTGTCATGAAGTGTCATTTGGTAAATATTGACACTTTTCATGCATAATTGCATTACATTTTGCACTAAACGTTCACTAAATGTGTCAATTTTGCATGAAAAGTGTCATTATTTACCAAATGACATGTCATGACAACAGTCGTAAACATTCATGAAGGCGCCTTCATCTGTTTGTTATGTCATGTTTATGACAGTGTCAAGTCAGTCTTATGCCCAACTTGTCAAATAAGTTGTAACCAATTTTTCTAATTGATTAAAATGAATTAATTCATGCTGATATTCATCATTTGAACATGTTCAATAAGTCACCAGCTTCAGTGTTGAACCACTGTGAGCTGTGTTCAACACTGAAGCTGGTGACTGTTTTGATGGTGGCGGTTTTACATTTTGTTTGTCATCCAAGTAGACATGACACAGCTGTGAGAGGAAAGGTTTACCACTGACTTTTATCCACAGATGTTAGGTGTGAATTCATTTTCTATCATAAGTTCACTTAAAAAAACAGAATAACCTAAAGAAATGTTGCATTTTGGTAATGAAAACACTGATAATAATAATTTGATAATGATCAGAAATTTCTCTACTGTAGTGTAAGTAAAGGATATTTATAAAAATTCTGACCCACCTTTCAAAACAGCAGGGGTCTTTGAGATAGAGATCATCCAGAAGAAATCAGGACAGAATAATGCTCCAGGTTTATAAATAAAACCTACCTCAGATGATTCACAACTTACACATTTTTAAGGGATTCAATTGGAAATCACAGCTGATGCTGTCATTGTGATGTAATTTGGCCAAAAACTGAACTTTGTGAAGTTATTTTGAAAAAAAAAATACTGCTGAGAGAAAATGAATTGCTATCCTTAGCCTGATGAGGAGTGCAACTGAGTTTGAGGTAATGTTTCAAACAAATTCATTCCTCAAAAGAGAGAAACTTCTAGAGAAATCCTTGATTATTAAGGATTGGTCATGTGACATCCTCACATGTTTATGCAGCAGTTGGTATTTAAAAGGAGAGTTTCCATAAATGTCGTACCTTGACAGAAGGGGCTTGTAGTTCAGAGCTTCTCCTCTAGGTGACAGCAGAAGTCTGTAAGTATTTAGATGTAGTTGTTACATTAAAGCTTAAAGCTGTATTCACTCATATATCATTGTCTGTGCTGAGAAGATATGATAGAAAAATACTAAATTAACATAATTTTACAAGTTGTCAAATATTAAACGGACAGAAGTGGTGGGAAACTAATTTAATTTGTATTGTTATGCATCTTAAGCTTGTAGTCAGGTGCTTTGATAGAGAAAGGAAAACACAAATAAAAAAACTAGAATGTCCAGATGTGCCAATCAGCACACCTATATATTTCATATGCAGAACACCAATGCATTTCAAATGTGCTACAGTTTTTAAATTTCACCTAGTCTAACTTTTTAAAGAAGTTATACAATCACTCCATGCCCAAAGAGTTTTAGCACAGTGACAGAATTGCAGAGTTTCTCCGTGGAGACACTGTTTGAGAACTGAAGAGCAAACTTGCCAAAGCAATTGGATCTCGGCGTGTCAGAAGCTGCTGATTCGATATCCATACACAAAGTCATAGCCGTCTTTGGGTGTGTCAGTAGATAAAGCTGGGATGTCATCCAGGTCAGTTTCAGTTCCAGACTTGGCTATCAGAGGCTGCCCGCGGCTCTTCATCTTTCTCTGGTACCGAGCCATGAGTGAGGCATAGATACAGCCGTAAGTTGCTGCAATAACCATCATGATGCACACTGTGCCACACACCACTCCCGCCACTATTTGTGTGCCATGTGCTCTGCGTACGCTGACTGGCCTATGTCGCTGCCGAACACACTCATCCGTGCTGCTGAGCCGCCCTGGCGGGCAGGGAGGCTTAGTGGCCTGATTCAATGCAACATCCTTGGTTGGACTTGCACAATAAGTGAACATCTCTGCTGGAATGCTACGGATGTCCCTGCCCTTCAGGTTCCTGGGAAAATTGCACTGCATCACATCTACCTGCCCATCTGTAAGACAAAGAGACATGTGAGTAGACAACATGACAATGTTGTATCAAACTACTCTCATCACCTATTTTGGACACGCTGACCTGCTTACCTCTGTAAATTAACCACTCCATCCAGTTCTTGAAATCCCTCAATTTGCAGTCACATTTCCAATGGTTTCCAGCCAACTGGAGCTGCTGGAGGTTAACTAGGGGCTCAAATGTAACTCTGTCCAGGGTCTTAAGCCGATTGCGAGCCAGGGACAACCAGGTGAGTCTCTGAAGCCCATCCAGGAGGCCCTTTGGCAACAATAGAAGGCTATTAGAGGACAGATCAAGCCCCTGAAGCTGCCACAATCCCTGGAAGACCTCCTTGCTTAAACCAACACTTCCATTCAGTCCGTGGCCAGTCACTGTGCCGTTAGGGAGGTCAGAGGCTGTTACAATAACACCAAGGTAGTTAGAAGAGAGATTTAACCACTGAAGGCTGCTCAGGCCAATGAAAGCTCTAGGCTGCAAGCTGTGAAAATGGTTGTGGGACAGATCCAGGAGCTCCACGTTGCTGAGGTTCAGCATATCACTGCTACCCAAGGAGGACAGGTTGTTCTGAGAAAGATGGAGCACTAGTGAATCCAAGCCTAGCTGCTTTTGGATGGGCATCAGAGAGACGAGCCCCACAGCAGAGCAGTCAGTTGTGTTGTGATAGCAGGTGCAGATAGTAGGACAGCCACTGACTGAGCCCAGAAGCCCCAGCAGAACCAGCACCACTCCAGTGGAAGCCTCATAGACTAGAAGACATGAACAAATGAAGAATAGCATTCTTAGAAACACTCCTGTGGACAGAGATATTAAAATTCTTACAAATTCGTTCTTAGTTTGGAGTTGCACAACAACAGAAGGAGTAACTGCATTCCTACAGTGTGAAGGGTGGGTTTATAGAAACTCACCCAAACTCCCATGGTGACTCTGTCCATGCCTCATGTCTTCAGCATTAACTCTGCCGTAAGCGCTGGTTTACATTTGGCTGGTCTTGCTTGGCGCTGGGTAACCCTGACATCCAGGTTCAACCTGAAGAGGTAATTAAAGAAAATGTTAAAGTACAATGGGGTTATGAAATTGAAGTAGAATTGAGTTTTTGATGGGGAAAACATAAAAAGACATGTTTCCAAAGTATAACATTCAGATGAGTCCATCACTTCCATAGACAGGTTTATAAAATCTGGGATGCAGGATACTTTTCATAATATTTGTGGCAGGATGAGTCGCTCTCAGGGGTTTAAGAAATTGCTGTGTTGTACCATGACAGGATGTCACTAGTGGATTAACTACAGTAGAGAGTTTTTCTCACTACTAAATAATTCATAGTCAACTGTTGATGCTATTACAAAAATTTTGAAGAAACTAGTAACAACTCACCCCTAAGGCAGTAGGGCAGAAAAAATTACAGAGCTGAATCAGTGCACTATGCTGTCAGTGCAGCATAGTGCATCCTCAAATTTCTACACACTCGTTAGCTACCAACTTTCAAACTACGTACAACCTTCTGTTGCCTGGGAAGCTTAATTTAACTTGTCCCCATGGCCAAGCAGATGGGTCTAAATGTTGCAATGAAAGGTGATGTAGAGAACTGGTTTGTTGAGCATCAGACTTTCTCTCAATCATGCCTTGCTGTTTGACAATATGATGGACAAATATGAATTTGACTGTTCCCTGAAGAACAGCACTTGTTCGACTCGGTTGAGTTAAATGTTAAGGTTTGTTGTAGGGAGGATTAAGGCGTAGGGTTGATTCACAGGAGCCGGTCTCAGGCTCTTAGTTTCAGTAAAAGGAACTCTTACTAAGATACATTGAAAAGTTTCATGCTCCCAGTGATTTGGGATTTGGGGGTGGCCCTATTCCTTTTCCCACGTGACTCCAAAAAAGTGAACAAAGCAAAACAATAAAGACAAAGGAAGAGTTTGGTGTGGAAGAACTTGACTGGCATTCATTTTTTTCTGTCTTCAACCCAAAAGACCATCTTTGGTATGAATTAGTATTCTAAAGGTGGTAAATTATTAGTGGAGTAGATGCTGTAAGCCAGGCCTCATCCTATGTCTGTGTCTATCCTTATAAATGTGTTTCTGTAGTTATAAAACACACTCCTAAATCTTGTGAAAAGTCTTTCTTGATGAGCATATGCAGGGGTGCACAACCATCATAGATTAAAGTTTGAAATGATACTTACATTTGTATGTGGGCGAAGGCAGACAAGTAAATACTTTTGATGATTGTAGCAGCATGATCAGTATGACCAACTGCTGTTGTAAAATGGGTAAACAAATCTGGATGAATACAAAGCATCACCCTCATACCCAATAATCACCACCTCCACTGTAGCCGTCCTACATCAGTCCCTTCCATCCCACCACATGAAAATAATACTAAACATTGTCTTATGTGTACATGCACCATGTATGTTTTGTACATCACTCATATTGAAACTCAGGAAACCCAGTGGCTACATTAGACTATTCATATATCTGTGTGACAAAATTCTGACTCAAGTTCTCATTTTTAACTGAGAACTTGAGTCAGTTATTGTACCTTCTAGTAAAAAAAAAATTCATTCATTCTAAGGACTGTTTAAAACCAGACGTAGCCTAACATGTCATTTAAGCTTCTGGTCCACATAAGTTAGATGCTCAGCAGACAGGAAAAAAGCTCAAAAGTTTCTTTAACAAAGAACATGCAAACGATGCAGATCTTTGTCCAGGTTATCCTGTTGAATGGGAACAGTAACTTCTGGAAGAAGACAAGACTGGGAAGAGATATAGAAATTATGGAGGAGAAAATGAGGGAGCTAATGGAGGGAGAACACCAGGGAGAAATAAGCAGAGCTTAGCGTGTTTGGTTTGAGTAGCTGATGATCTGATGGGGCTGGAGCTAACCTGATAGGTGTAGCCAAGTAAGGATTGATCGGTTGACCAGCGTTTTTCTCCAACCAGACCAGCCCTGCAAACGTTCCAGTAAAAGTTTGTGCTGTTGCTGAAGAGGAATGATGACTAGAGGGCCAGTGAAACAGCTGTGGCACCAGCAGCTAGTTTAGACAGCTAACCCAACAGTTGAAGGGTGTGGAGTAAGACTGAGGCTCCAGGAGCCTGTTCAGATGGTGGTCAAACACCTGGCCCGGTCCTTCAAATTAATTCTTATTTACATGCAATCTAATTAATTTTATTCAACATAATTATTTCCAATGCAGTCATATTACAACTCACTGTAAATCTGGCATGTTTACTTTTCCATTTTTCACTTGTTGGAACAGATATAACATTTTCTACTATTGGCTAAATTGGTTCTAAATCATCTACTTCATCTTTAAATATTCTTGAAATGTGCAGAAGCTTTACTCCTATGAAAGCCCTTAGTCACTTGTGGCCCTGTGGATTTGTTTTTTCTTTTCCCAAAGAAGTTTTATTTTATACCACAACACCTACATATTTGAAGACAGCTAAAAGAATAGAAAATATCTCTACCTGCTGCCACAATGTTATCATAACACAAATTTAGACAACACAGCTGTTTTACCTCAAGCTCACTTTTGGGGTAAGCTTGAGGTAAGGCAGGAGGCACAAGTAGCATTCTGTTTCATGAAAACTGGCAGTCTCAGTCTGTGTCTGTCTCAAAACTTCCAATCATTTTTGGACGTTTTGCTGTTCGCAATTTCTCCACTTTCCTCCAGTTTTTAGTTAACATCCCTATCTCACTAACACCCCACTCCCCTGAGGCCCAGTGCAGCAATTTTTCTTTCAAACAGCTCGAGAGAAACAGCAGGGCAAAAGTTCTGCAGTACCATCACACTGCAGCATCCAGACAGAGGCAGAGATGAGCAGGGAAAAAAGTATGCTAATGCATTTACACACAGACATACACACTCAGTGTGATATAATGGTGCACCCATTTTACTTTAAATCACAATGAATTAATGTCACCAACATCATGGGGATTACAGACTATACTTCTATATCTCTGTGTGTTTGCTGATCCTCAGGGTCATGCTGCTGCTCCTTTACAGAACATCAATAAAAAAAGAGAAGTTCAGCACTGAAGGTCTTTCTCTCAGCCAGTATAACCTTACTTGTCAGGCAGTGGCTGCGGTGAAGGTAAAATCTCTGCAAATCCTCCTACATCTTTCCCCACTCACATCGGCAAACCGACTTTTGCTGTTTTTATTTAGCAAACAGAATTACTAACATTTGTCACACGTCTGCAAAATGTTTGTACTGTACAGAAGTTTAGAAAACTAAGATATAGTTGTTTTTTCGAACAGTTTTCAAACTAGATGAAGATAATAAGAAATAGATTGTAAGCTATTATGATTACCATATTATGTGTGGTTTATTGCAGCATTGAAATTTTACAACGTCCAGAAGAACGACTTAACTTAGGTTATTGTATTTTGTGCACATAATCTGCACAAAACTGTCAAGCAACTCACCGTCTGCTCGGCTTTTTAGACTCCAGAGAGAGGCAGCGAAGATAGATCATTCCTGTTCTTCTTTATCTGCATTTTTCACTGAGGTACCTGCTATACGGAAAAGGGTTTTAGCTTGAAAAAAATCTTGACTCTGAACGAGCTAGAATTACCCTGAAAGGGAAAATGTATAAAACCTACAGGAACTTACTCTTCTTTGTAAAGTAGGAATCTATAGCTGGATTTGAGTCCAGTTCATCCACCCGTGATTATTGCCTCCTCCTCTTCATCGTCATCACTGGCTCACTGAGCTTCCTAGGTCAGGCAGAGCTCTCCATCCAGCGTGCAATCTGCCAACTTACTGAGCAGAGGAGAGAGAAAGAGAGCAAACAGAGACTAGACAAGACACACAGAGCTCCTGCTGTGTGTGTGCGGGCGTGTGTTGGGGTGTGTGTTCTTGCACACACACACACAGTTCTCCACAGTATTTCCCAACAAATACTATGTTTTTCTTCTTATCGTTCCCGAAGCCTGGGCCTCATAAGAAGTGCTGGTTTTAGATTAGGTTTAGTACTAAGTTTTGGAAAGCTTTTATGCTATTTTAACTCCACCTACTTTTCCAAAATAGTTCCTAATCTAATGTTTTCTATCATGAAATATTTCTTTATAATACAGATGAGTTATCATCAGCATCATCATTGTAATCATTTCTTTGAACATTTAATGACTTAAAGGTCATTCTTTACAGATGACCTAAAAGTTTTCACTTGGAGTTTGACTAATAATTTATGTTCTATAAAAAAATAAATATGGTTATCTCTGTTGAACTTAAACCTTCTATCTCCAATATGAGTTCATTAATTAATGGGAACCAGACAGCAACACAAAAGATGACCAGTAGATTGGATTCTTACACAAAAGCTAAATTACTTAAAAATAGGACCAGGATAAACCGTGGTTACTTTTGATTAAAGAATTGCATAGATTTTAACACATTGAAATTTTTTACGCAATTAATTAATTTTTTTTTACATACAAAGGTGCCTTTGTATTTGTGTGTTTCTGGTATGCCTATATATCTGATGCACAATCAGAGTTTAGAAACAACAGCGTTGACGATTAAGTTGCTTCTCCCAGTGAGAGCTAATTCTCTGTAAGACTGTGTTCAAGGTTTGCTAAAAGCAGTTAGCCTTGCAGCAAAGCTTTTCAAGACTAAAATAGCATCTCAATGCTAAACATTTAACAGCAGCACAGATGTCCCCAATGCTAATGCTAACACTCACAGTTCACATTTCCTGAAACACTTGAACTCTAATGGGTATAGCAACACTTTGCACCATTCTGATGCTTAAATAACCTAAATAAAAGACTAAAAACATTAAATATCTTTGATGTTGAGCTCATGTGTCTATTCAATAATTTAGCAACATAAAGGGACTTTGAATTTGAAATGTTGCTTATTTTGATAATAAATAGTTTGATTAAAACGTGATTAATTATGATTAATTATTTACAGACCCTGCAATTTTAATAGAGTCCCACCACTACCTAAAATGAAGATGCAGGACTTTTGTCTGACAGCTTCTATATTTATCATGAAGGGAAACAGAACACATGTCAGTAAAACTTTACAGTCATTTAAGCAAAGGTTAAATTCCTATTTCCATAAATCCATCCATCCATTTTCTATTCCTATGAGAAAAGGAGAGTCCACATTGGACAGGTCGCAGGTCCAACACCGGACAAACTAGAGACACAAAAAATAGACAAAAAAAACATGCACACACTCACACTTAATGGCAACTCAGAGGCCAGTAAACATAACCTGCATGTTTAGGGGTAGGGGGAGAAAGCTCTTACCTGTGCATGTATCCTACCAATATATGCACAGGTGGGATATGCTCATTTCTAAGCAGAAAGATACCACTGTAAGCAAAAGTGCTAACAGCTCCATCCTCTGTACAGACAGAGGTAAGGCTTGGGCGATTTTCTGCCCTTAGTCCTTCTTCAGCAAACAAAACAAAATGTTACCTCTGCAGATTCCAACTTGTCTTGCAGCTGTTCTGACACTGTGTGTGTGTTTGTGTCTCCTATTTTTAGCTATCGGGGTACAGATGTCCTTGGATTGGCTGGAAAAAAGGTTCTGGGCCATTGCCAAGCAGGTGAATGCAAGACAAAAGCACTCATGAGCAATTTGTGGGATGTTTGATAAACTGAATGATGTTGACTGTTAGTCGTCTCTTTTCATTTTTAAGTGCCCTCCTTTGCTCAAGTTCATATTTATTAGGGGTGCATCGATAAATCGACCAGCTGATGAATCAGCCTTGATTTCTTTAATTCTGGGGGATTGATGATCGGCTGATACTTCCATGTGAAGTTGATCTTATTCTCTGATCTTATCTACCTCAGCAAAGGTCTACAAATCAACTGTTCTCTTCTGCTCTGCTGTGAGAGGATTGACTGACCTACCAGGTCATGTCCAATCGTTCCCACTGTTATCAACTCAATGACTTTCTTGCTATATTTAGCGACATTTCACTCGGCAGGTCAGGCATTTAAAGATTGGTAATTGGCCAGAAAACTGCAATTGGTGCACTCCTAATAGATACCTCACACTACCATTGAACCTTCCTTATTTTATTGTGTTTCTTGATGCATCATCCTCAATCTGTGAGAAAAAGTGAAAAATTGAGATAGTTTTTCTGTAAACATAAAAACATCTTCTTACAGACTGCTTGTTGCACAATGTAGAACTAAACATATCTTTGCTTAGTGACATAACAAAGACTCTTTTCCACAATGTTAACATTTCCAAAAATCCCTTTTTAATTTCTGATACTTACATTCAGTAAAAAAAAAAAAAAAAAAGCAAGCTAAAGATACTTTTTTCCAGCTGTTGTTTTAGTAGCTAAGTATATATTCTGTATTAAATATCTGTCCTCAACTAAACTGAAACTCAAAGTCTAAATGTCTGGTGAGCGACAGCAGCTAGCTCACAGACCCCCAAAAGACTCATACAGGGTTTTTTTTCCTTTCTTTTTTTGTTGGTTTATCTGCTTAGTATTTTGCTGTTCACTGGTCAATACTGTTTGGGTAACAAAAATGGAAAATGAAAGACAATCATGGAACAAGATGTTAAGTTATATTTGATCTTGGTGCCTTAAGATAATATGAAATAGAAGATACAATCATAATCATTTTTATTATCAATAGACATTCCTAAATTAACCATAACCAGACTTATGCAAACATGAAGATGAGATAAAGCAAAAGTGAAAAGAAGGGAATCAGTGATTTGCTCTGTTGATTAGAGGTGGGAAGGACCAGCCACAAACCTGCTTTATCTCTAACTAAACTAAATCCCTCTACTGGACACTCATGATTCTTCTTCACTGTTCCTGTCTGAAGCAGACAACATGCTGAAAATATGACAATATGCATATGTGATGTAAGATTGTATCAAAATAGATCACTGTTAGATGTTTTTTACCTGTTGTGTTCGGTAGGTAAAGGTTCAGGATCAGGTTTTAGTGGAATGCCTATTTGACTAACAAGAAATGTTTGGAATCATTAGCTTGACTGGCTTCTGGCTTGCAGTGTTGTTTTTCATCAACCTCCAAACTGAAACTTTTAATATTGTTTTATTTTTTTGTATTTCAAGTAATTTCATTTCATTGTCACTCATTCTGCCCATGCCATGGATCCTGGAAAAGTGATTCTGTTTTTTCATGTTATATTCAACATCAAAATGCCCAGATTCTCAAATCATGAAGATAATCAAATTTTGTCTTTTGTAAATAAAGTCAGAATCGTCCATCTTGATGCATCAGAAAATACTTTTGTTTTCCCATTCCCTCAAATTATTCCCTCCCAAGTCATAAATATAGGACTAACTGGTGTGTGGAGCATGATAATATTGAACTGATTTAAATCTGTATCTTTTTGTCTTCATCACTTTTCTTTGTGTGTGTTTCTTCTAGCCCAGTGACACAGATGTAAGTAATTAGGTTTTATTATTATTATTTTTACTACTCTCATCAAGTTAAAGTGACCTTCTTTCTTTTGTTTTCAGTGCTCAAATGTTGAGGGGGTGTGTCCTCTGAGCTGTGAAAGTGATGTAAGTACATGACTTTACCTTTTTATATGATGATCTTCACAAAAGCTATTCCCTTTGATTTTAACAACAAATAACTACAAGAATTAGTTTTGCTCATATTTTATCAGGACCTGAGTTGCTACCTAGTTGACAACAATGGTTTCATCCTGCTGTCTAAAGAGAGGAATGAAGTAAGTTTCATCGGCAATTCTGCTCTTGTTATAACTCTGATGTAGCTTTAAACAAATACTACAGTTGTGCAATAACAGGTAAGTTATATTTTATTTACAATTAAACCACAAGAGCAGCTAAAAAAAGAAGTAATATCTGGTGCCTGTCTGTGTGGAATCCTTACTTCTACAGCCATAAAATCAAAATTAGTTTTACATATAAATGTGGTCATAATGGAGTTAAAACACTATGATATTCCTCTTTAATAAAAACTTGATTCTGGAGGTTTTTTTAGCCTTTAGTTATTTATTTCACTTTAGCTGAAGACATCTTGTCTCATGTAATAATTTAAAGACAACAGTTTTGTATTCGTTAAAATAGTCTGAGAGAGAAGCGCAACAAAATGGCAGCACAGCCAGACAATGAAATGTTTAATCTGATTCTTTGAGTAACGAATTCTGCTCCCAGAGGTTTCTTAATCTAAAACTTTGGAAGCAAAATATAAAATCACACATGGTTCTTTGTGCAATATTAACAAATTACTGTGATCAATATGTTTTTTTGTATTTTGGTTTTTCTTCAGTAGGTATTTCAAAGTGTCTTAGTACCTTTCTCATTTGCAATGTCACTGACTACGCCAACAAATAGAAACCCTACTAAATATGACAAAACATTTAAAGTAACATGTTGACTTTCTTGTGATTATTATTAATATTGTAATTTTCTTATTAAGTGGGAATTGCCTCGATGTGAGTCTGTTACATTTAAATAGTTACTCCCGGTCAGCTGATTTCTCAATGCAATTATCAAAAAACAAATAGTTTTTTGAATATTTTGAGAATTTTGGAACAGATGTTAATATTTCTTCCAGTAAAAAGAAAAATGCTGATAAAAAAATGACGTTTTACCAAAGTCTCCCAATGATTTAAGTAGTTTGGGGTTTAACCTAACATAAAGTCATAAAATGCATCGGTTTCATCTGCAGTTCTCAGTAGTCCTGTATTGTATTTCAAAGATCTGCATTAAGCAAAAGGTACATATTGATTAAATACTTTCTAAAGATATTTTTCCTTATGGTGGTGAGCAAAGTGTTTTTGAAATTAATTTAAGTTTTATTTATTTTTGAACCAATAAGTCCAGGCTACTTGGAATCCCAAAGCTGCATTTTTTTTTTAATAATTATTCAGATTTAGTTGTGGAACTGCTCTTCATCTCTCTGACTGTTATTTTGGATGAAAAAGGAATTTCAGGGTTTTGCGACTCTTTGGATCATTTTATGGTCTTATCAAAAACATCTGGATGGTTCATGGGATTTAAATGCAGATTAGGATTTAACCCACGTGTTTATGCTGCATTAAGGAGATTACAGCAGCTGTTACACCTGCTAGCGTCATCTGACCTTGGTGGAGCATTATAGAGAGGTGCCAGTTTGCAGAAGGTCTGATGGTTTATATCCATGCAGGGAAAATTCATCAAACCTGCTTTTCAAAAAACTGTACAATGTTATGTCTGTCAGACGAGACTGAGCAGCAGGGTCGGGCCAAGCCTCCATGGGAACCTAAGCAAAATTTGGTTTTGGGGCCCTCTAGTTCTGCTAACAATGTGGACTGGCTGTAATCAGCAGTCTGATCATTAGACCATTCACACACCTGCTATAAACGTATTGCATCTCTGGCAGTGCTGTTTACATTATGTACATGTATAATAGGATACATTTATTGGCCAACTGATTTATCGACCAGTTGATTTCTGGGCGCCTATTTCCTTAATTTTGGGGGATCATGATTGGCCGGTACTTACATGTGAAGCCCATGTTATCTCCTAATCTTATCTTTGTCATCAAAGGTTTAAAAATCAGTCTCTGTCCTCTTCTGCTCTACAGTGAGAGGTGTGACTGACAGACTGACCCACCAGGTCAGGTCTGAACATTTAGAGTTAGCAATATTTACTGTTGCCAACTCAGCGACTTTCTTGCTACATTTAGCAACATTTCAGACAAAAAAAAATTCATATCAACCAAAATCAAAATTGGCAGGTCAGGCTTTTTAAAGATCAGTAACCAGGGATCGGCCAGAAAACTGCAATCAGTGCAGTCCAACTTAAGATGGAATACATGCACACATATTCATAACATTCTTTGATTAAATAAATTTCTCTTAAGCGTTACTCCAATAGCTAAAAATGTAATTTATACCAGGCGAGTTTTTCTCACTTGACAATGTGGACCGGTACCGGACTGATTCTGAGCCTTCAAATGATTTTAACAGAAGTTTCACATAACTTAGAAGTTGATGTAAAAACAATGTTTGTTTCAGCCACAAAATGATTATGCTCAGCAGCAAGAAACATATCCCCAACTACAGCATAGAGCAGTTCATCAATGGACCTTACCACAGGGACTGCTTTTCATTGGCTGATGCTAATTCTACGTGGTCACGTGCGTGGCCGTCTCACAAACACACGCTTCCGTTACAGCGTAATGGCAGTACTGATACAACTTCTACACCTTGAAGCCTGTCTGCTACACAGTCTTACGTTAGCTAAACAGATCAATATCCAATGTGTACTCTATCTGACATACACTAAAGATTTTATTTGAGCAGAAAAGGCTTTGGACTAAACTGTTAGCCACTCTAGTACACTAAGTACAGCTAGTCAATCAACCATCGGCGTTATTAATCAGCGCTTCAGCCCCGCTTCAGGGAAGCGCTGATTAATAACCGAGAAATAAATATCAAGCCTGGAAACTTGATATCGTAACGAACTGAATGTTATGTTTTTAACGTAATCTTTGCTCGTCTTGCGGGGCGCAGGCGATTGCCACGGTAACAGGTGTGCTTAAACTACAAAGAGAGAAGGAGAGAGAGTGGTTTTGAGTTGATCACCTGTTCGGGTTATTTTATCTTTGTTTACCTTTGCTGTGGCTCATTACAGCCACTGTAGTTTCTAAATGTTGGACTAATTTCCTCGGTCGTTTGTGAGTATACGTCATTCACAACAAACATCAAATAGAACAAATATATTTCACATAATTACCGTGGTAATTACGTGAAATTAAATTAATTATATCTCAACTTCAGAAGATTTGCCTTTACCTTTACAGAGCTCTTTGGTTCCTCCTGTCAGTCTGTAGCTTCTCATATTTCAGTCATCAAACCAAATTTCAGATCTACCATAACTGACTGACACCTGCTGGCCTCAGGTTTGCAACCAGCTTGTGACTGAGAAACCAGTAACCTGCTCCCAGATGATGACATGGACTTGTTAGTTCCTCTGTCCATTGTAGTAGCTGATATATTGTGAAAATCCGGTAGAAATGATGCACTAATCCAGTCATGTTTACATAGAAACAAAGGCTTTGTTTGTGAGACTTGCGGTCGGTCGGTTGTGGGCGGAGCTTTTTAAGGTCCACGTAGCAGCTATGTAGCATGACGTAAAAACATTTTGCTAGACAATGTCAAACATTGACAAGTTTTAATTATTGTTATCAAACGTTATGAAACACACTGTTTTCAAGTCAAAAATACCTCAGAAATATACAGAGCCAAGCAGGAGAATCAACTCCTTTAAAGTTTAAACTCAGTTTCATACAAACACAAAGAACCTAGCATAAATGTTTGGCTGTTGAACTGGACCATTCCAGGCCGCTATCAAGCTAATTTTCTGTTAGCAGCTTTATAAATCTTTTACATTACATTATGTTACCAAGACACATTAAAATACACCTTTATCTTGGCTTTTTCTATTTTTCCTCTTTCTTTTCTCCCTCCCTGAAGGATAAGTCCGTTTGTGAGACATTGTTTTGCTATGGGCCTCCATGCATTGCATGGCAGGCACCTATTGTTCTACACCCAATAGAACTCCTCTTTATTGGGGCCTGCCCATAGCAATGCATAAGGAGAGCTATTTGCTAGTAATCAGCACTTTTGGTCTTTCGGGATTTGGTTAAAATCTGCAAATTGTGCATTTATTTTATGCATCAAATAGTACAGCTTGTTTTTAGACTTATTAAATTATGTCAGTAGACTTTTTACGTTCCTGATTGGGGTAGGATTTGTAAAATTTTGGAGTTTGTGTAGAAGTGTAATACTGTATACTCAAGACAGAAATGGATTAGTAATCTGATGTCCACATTACAGCTGCCTGTGAGATCGGGATTAACTGCTAAGAATCATAGCATGAGGATTAATCCTAAACCCACCAACTTGCTATAAATATACTTATTCACCACATTCACACACGTCCGGCAGGTCGGCTGTACTTTACAAAACAGATAAATTATTCTATTTAAACCTTTTTTTAAATCAAAAATGTTTAATCGGTAAGGTTTAGACTTACCAGCTAAGTGGTGTTCAAATGTAGAAAATACAACTACGTACCCAGATATAGTCTGATCTAAAGTGACCTGCAGAAGAAGCTCATTTTTCATTTGCATGTTGACTGTATTCCCAGTGGCATTACTAAGCATATGACAAAGTGCTGCTTTGACGTGTTTGCTGACCTCTGAGTTTTTCAGGCAGGTGTGGAAACACTGAGAATCTACCAAGTGCTACACCACCATTACGTAAACATTAGGCCTATAGAATATTGCAACAAACACTTTTACAGTAGTGAAATGACATCACTACTAATAAGAATAAACAAGAGCAGAGAAAATTGTAGGGAGCATGGCGACCCAGCAAAAAACAAAAAAGGCTTGAGCAGAGATTTTAAGTTTGTGTTGCAAAAATGTTAACTATTATATCCAAATACCTGTGATTCATCCTCTAGATTAGAAACTAGAAAACTGAAGGAATTAAATATTTTTCTATATAAAAATAGATTAGACAAGTTTAATCTGAAATGTCTTTTCAGAGAACTAACATCAACATTCATAAGGTGCTTAAAATTTTCTCCTTGGATCGTTAATGACAATGCTAATTGTTTATGAGTGCTACAGCTTATTGCTGAATGAACAGTCCATTTTTACATCAGGTAATTGCTCTTTTGGGCATTATATAACTGATTTTAACCAACCATTGTTACACATGGGATTAGTGTGGCCATTTAACATGAAGCTTACTGAAAATTTAAAAATAAAAGCCTTGACAAATTTTACATGAGATTATTGCTCTTTTGAGCATTATAGAAATGATTTAACCCAATCACTGTTACTCATGGGATTTGTTTGGACATTTAAAATGAAGCTTACTTAAAATTTCAAAATAAAAGCCTTAATACTCCCCCCTGGTTAGTGCACCGCCATAGGCGGTGCAATAATATTAGCCTGTATTATCCTTCTCTCTTAGGTTAGTGAACTGCCTTGCTATGCAAGGCAGTTCGCTGGGTCAATTAGCATTAACCTTTTAGCTTAAATAAGGTATTAGCTATTTTTCTGATTTATTAGCCATGTCTAGCATACTGAATGGAGTAAGTCAATTATAGACAACATCCTAGTGATGCCCCACATGCTACTGACAGCATTCACACTAACATTAGCATTTTGGCTAATTTTAGCTGATACACTTACTTTATCATACTGAATGGTGCAAGTCTATGTTAGTAAACATTCTTGTCATTCTCCTCATGCTATTGATTACATTGCAGCTTTTTTTAAGCATTGATGCTAATTTTTAGCATCAGAACGCTGGGTCCAAACCTACGGGCACACTTTGGCAGGCAGTTAAATTTCTTCAGGGATTTTCTAGTTGGGCCCTGCCCATAGCAATGCATAGGGAGAGCAGTTATTATACTAAATGTCTCATGTTAATATTCAGTGGTGGATTTTTTTAACCTTCATAAATTTACTTTAACAATTAATTAAAAATTATATTGCTCCACTTTTAGCTACTGTATATGATCATGCTTTCCATCTGCCAAGGATCTGCAACCTGGATCTCTGGTGACACAAGTGGCTCTTTGGCTCACTTATTCAAATGAAGTATTGCTCTGTTTTTTTTTTTGTTTCATTCTTTTTCAAGTGTTGCCATGGAAAAACACTGACGACCTATTCTAACTGACCTCTATGCATGAACGATTGCTCTATGGATCACTTAGAAAAAAAAACACTGCCATAAAATAATGTCTATCACTGCACAAAGGTATTCAAACAATATTATCATTTATTGCAATAATTTTTGAGACAATTAATCGCTCAGCAAAATTTGTTATTGTGACAGGCCTAGGTAGGAGTTCATCCTGTAACCGGTGGATTGGCGGTTCTAACTCCCACTCTGTCTGTCTCAGTTGTCTGCCTTGTCTGCTGGTGGCCGCCGATGGTTCATGGCAGTTTCTCTTCTGTCAGTCTGACCTCAGGCAGCTGTGGCTATGATGTAGCATGACACCATCAGGGTATGAATCTGTGTAAATGTAGTATAAACTGCTTTGGGGTCCTCTGGATTTGATAAAGCACTATAGAAGTAAAGGCCATTTACAATTAGTTTGTACTTCATAAGTAGAAATCAGTGATTAATCCAGCTAGACCTGGCAGAGCAGAGCATGCTGTCCTCCTAGAAGCAAACTGTTTGGATGACCAAATGGTGTATAGTCCAATAAAGAATCTCAAATCTCTGTGCAATAAATGCCCTGTTGGGTCATTTAACCTGACCCAAGTTTAAGGAAAGACATATGAAGGGTTCATGTAACTTCTTAAGGCTCTCTTTATTGCTCCGTCCAAACCCCTTACACTTTTTCCAGTTTCCAGAGTGAGGAAGGTAGTGAGACAGACCTAGTATCACTAGGTCTAGCCATGGTATTGGCTAAGACATTTTTGCCAGTTTTGTTTTGTATAACTTTTGTAGGGTTCCCTTTGGGATCCTTTCTTTTTGGTCGTGGGTGTGGCAACTGACTGGGATCACATAGTCAGCTACTAACTCCACCACAGACTGCTCTTACTCTCCCCATAGCAAGCAGTTCTACTGCTCTGTTTTGGCATGAGCTGAGTCATGACAGTTGCCTAATAATTTTGCACAATGACAGTGATATACAGATATTCTCCTAAGAAAACCAAAACCTCATTTGCTTTCTTAAACGTTGATGTTTGAAGTATATAAACATTTTGGATTAAGGGAGCCCTGTGATCAATTCTCAAATTAAGACTTGCATAATTGTGCACACATTGTAGAATCAATTTGGAATGTATGCAACTGAACTGCGTGTGTGTGATTTGAACTGTATGATTTGAGTGCTGTGAAAAATGCATTGTGAATCGGCGCTACATTATAAATAAACTGAATTGGTTTGCGTGTATGGTCGTTTGTCATACAGTCTGATGGACTAGAGATTTGTACATCGCCTCTTACCTAGTGACCGCTAGAGATAGGCACTAGCTTCCCTGTCCGAATAAGCAAATCTAAACAATAGTTGGTTATTTATGTAAACAGGAAGGTCACCTGTGGTCAGAACTCCTTCTAGTTTAACTCCTTCTAATTTAGAAAGCTATAACAGTGTTATAGTTTGGGCTACACTTGTAAAAGCATAGGGTGACTTTTATAACAATTTTACAAGAAATTTCATTAAACAGTCCGATGTTGTCAAATTTCTAATATACAAAAAATGATAATCTCTGCTTCATTCAAATGGTATTCCATTGTTTATCACAAGCATAGTCAAATTTTTCACATAAGTACTGTTATAGGTGACCGCAGACTGGATCTTCAGTGTTATTATGCTCTGACTTGTATTTTTTACATTCTGACAGAAACCAGTCAGAAGAGCAGTACAGTGTATAGTACATGAAGCACCAGTTTGCTAAATGCTAACATTAATTTAAATAGAACTGTGCTATATGTCTATGTTATGGGAGTGTAATAAAACACAATATTCTTTGCAGGTTGGTCGTTTCTTTGGGGAGGTGGATGGGTCCGTCATGGCTTCACTGATCAAAATGGGAATGTTTAAAAAGTAGGACTTTGTCAGACACCTTTCAGCTGAGCCGTTCTGTTTGCTGCCAACCTCAACCCAACCTGAATGTTTATTTGCAGAGTGTCTCTGTTTGACTACCAGGCTATGTGCAAGAACAGCCACCATCATGCCAGCAGTGCTCGACCTTTGCTTAGTGTAAGTCTCTCAGCACACTTAGCAACTTGTGATATAATAGAGTTCTGACAGCATAGATCAGAGTGAATCACAGGAAATCATTTATTATGACTGTTATTATTATTGTGTGTAGTTCAACATATTTTTTTTCCTTTGAAATCTGCAAATTCCTTCCTCCTGTTTAGCCGTTCTACATGATTTTGGCTTTGATGAGATGGCTCTTCTCCAACGCTTTGATGTAAGTATCTGTATCTGTAATGGAGGATCAGTGCCGTATACTCTGTGATTACTGTGGATCTGATTTCCGCCACTCAAACACTGGTACCAAAGAAAGTTTCAACTGTTGGGTCAGTAACAGAGAAGAAAATTAGACTGGCCCCAACCCAGCGTTTTAATTATCACATTCAGTGACTCCTGGTAAATCAAACTACTGTTTTTTTCTAAGGTGTGTGTTTGTTTTATCCTTTAGGTTTGTGCTGGACTTCAACTTCTGCGGTCTCTGGCACTCTGACTATTTTGTTGATGGTAAGATGAAGTTAATATGGTCATCAATCTTAGTTATTATATATTTTTAAGCTCTCCCAAACACAGTTAAAAAAAGAAAAAGTCTGAATAAAATATGTCAAATAAAAATGTGTGTACTCATCCAAAAATGCTAAGCTATACATTAGAACTCTGTGAAGTTAGTTTAGTCAGAAAACGTTATAAACTGATTGCACCGAACACCCATTTTTCCAATTTGAGATGAGTTTATTTCAGAAAATGTCCCATAACGCCAGGTGATCAGAGAATCTCCATGCAAGACATTTTTTTCTGATGTTTGCAGTGTGAGTTAGAACTTTGAGGCACAGTCTTCTACCGTGTTTCTGAAGCAGGGAGAGTTTGGCGTTTTGAAGTAAAGGCATATGACTTTGAGCAGGTCTAGAGTTATGCTTCCTTGCACACATATTGGAAACCAGTTTGACCTGGATTTATCATAAAATAAAGCAACTAGTGAATAGCTGTTGTGGTGGGATGGACTTAAGGTAAGATTTAGCACCTATTACAGAACTGGAACCTTAGAGATTATAATTTTAGAAAGATCATATTTATTCTATGTTCTCCTGTTTTAGCTTCTCTTCATTGTCTCCCTGTTAAATCCAGAATAAAATATAAGATTCTCTCAATAACCAACTTCATCATACACCAGAGACCTGATTGGTCCATATATTCCTGACAGAACACTTTGCTTTCAGACTGCAGGTTCACTGCTGGTTCCTAGAATTAGCAAAAGTAGAATATGAGTCAGATCCTTTAGTTCTCAGACCACTCTGCTGTGGAACCAGCTCTCAGTTTAAGTCTGTGAGACAGACACCCTGTCTTGTTTTAACACTAAGCTTAAAACTTAGAGCTTAGGCTATACTACCTTATAGTACTCTTATAGTAGCTTAGGCTAACCTCTGTAGCTATGCTGCTATACTGTAGATCTAGTCTGCAGGAGGACAAACTGATCATTTCTCCTGCATCAATCAATCAAATTTTATTTGTATAGCACATTTCAGCAGCAAGGCATTTCAAAGTGCTTTACATCATTACAAACACAGAAACACAATGCAACTTAGAATCATCAATCAAAACATGACATTAAGTCAAGTTCCATCATTAAATTCATAATTGATTACATTTCAAATACAATTCTAAACAGGTGGGTTTTTAGTTTAGATTTAAAAGAAGTTAGTGTTTCAGCTGTTTTACAGTTTTCTGGAAGTTTGTTCCAAATTTGTGGTGCATAGATGCTGAAAGCTGCTTCTCCTCGTTTGGTTCTGGTTCTGGGGATGCAGAGCGGAAGACCTGAGAGATCTGGAGGGTTGATACAACAACAGCAGATCTTTAATGTATTGTGGTGTTAAGCCGTTCAGTGATTTGTAAACTAACAGTATTTTAAAGTCTATTCTTTGAGCTACATGGAGCCAGTGTAGGGACTTTAAAACTTGTGTTATGTGCTCTATCTTCCTGGTTTCAGTGAGAACACGAGCAGCAGCATTCTGGACCAGCTGCAGCTGTTTGATTGATTTGTTGGACAGACCTGTGAAGACGCTGTTGCAATAATAGAATAGAATAGAATAGAAGTACTTTATTCATCCCAGCAGGGAAATTACTTCGCAGTTACAGCATAGAGACAAGACACAATAACAACTACCACTGAGTATTAGTTGTAGATAAAATACAAATTTAAAAAAATATATATAAAATGCTATAAATTGTAAAATATAAAATGCTGTTAATATAAAAAGCAACTTAGAGCAGTCCTTGCAGATTCAAAAAATGCAGATATGTATATGTAAATATATGTACAGCAAGTGTGCCACAGTGCAGTTGTGCAAAATTGGACTGATTAGTGCAGAACAATGATTTAGCTTTTATTGTACAGTGAGATGGCATGTGGCAGGAAGGGTTTCCTGTATCTGTCCCTACGACAGCGGAGCTGGAGCAGCCTATGTGAGAAGGTGCTCCGCTGTCTGTCCACTATGTGGTGGAGAGGGTGCTGTTTATTGTCCATAATAGACAGAACCTTCTTCAGTGTCCTCCTCTCCACCACAGTTTCCAGGGACTCCAGCCTTAGTCCCAGTACAGAGCCAGCTTTCCTGATGATTTTGTCTAGTCTATTAGAGTCGCTGGCTCTGATGCTGCTTCCCCAACACACAGCAGCAAAGAAGATGGCACCAGCAACAACACTGTGATAAAAGGTCTCCAACATCTTGCTGCACACATTGAAGGATCTCAGCTTCCTTAAAAAATAGAGTCTGCTCATCCCCTTCTTGCACACAGCGTCAGTGTTAGATGCCCAGTCCAGTCTGTTGCCGATTACAACTCCCAGGTATTTGTAATCCTCCACCTCCTCCACCACTTCCCCTTTGATCTTCAGTGGCCGTGAAGGTATCTTCTTCCTTCTGAAGTCAGTCACCATCTCTCTGGTCTTACTAATGTTGAGCCTCAGGTGATTCTGCTCAGACCACTCCACAAAGCCGTCCACCAGTGTCCTGTACTCCCCCTCCCCTCCATCCCTTATACACCCGACAACCGCTGAGTCATCAGAAAACTTCTGTAGGTGACATGACTCAGAGTTGTACTGGAAGTCAGTGGTGTACAGGGTGAAGAGAAAGGGAGAAAGCACAGTTCCCTGTGGAGCTCCTATGTCACTGACCACCACATCAGACAGGACACTGCCCAGACGGACAAACTGTGGCCTGCCTGTCAAGTAGTCAGTAACCCAGGAGATCACTTAGTCGTTGACACCCATCCTCCGCAGCTTCTCACCCAGTAGCAGAGGCCGGTAGGTGGATTGAACAACTTGGGGCAGTGTGGATGTGTGGGGGGATGGTGGTGGTAGGGGAGTAGCAGGAGGTGAGCTAAACCTGTTGAAAAACTGGTTGAACTGGTTTGCTCTATCCAGGCTCCCAGATGTCTGTGTGTCTTTCCCCTTCATCCCAGCGATTTGCTTCGTTCCTTTCCACACATCTCTCCCACTGTTCTGCTCGAGTTTAGACTCAAGCTTCCTCCTGTAGTAGTCCTTGCATGTCCTCAGTGTCTCTCTGAGTTCACGCTGGACTCTCCTCTGCTCCTCCTTATCTCCAGACCTGAAAGCTATCTTCTTTTTGTTTAGAAGTGCCTTCAGGTCACTGGTAATCCAGGGTTTGTTGTTGGAGAAGCAGCTCACGGTCCGGGCTGGCATGACAGTGTCCTCACAGAATCTGATGTTGTCCGTGATGCAGTCAGACATGTTGTCGATGTCCTCCCCATGAGGCCCACAGAGCACATCCCAGTCTGTCGACCCAAAGCAGTCCTGCAGTGCCTCAGCTGCCTCCTGTGTCCACCTCCTCACCGTCCTGATGCGCACAGGCTGCCTACTCATACTTGGGAGTCATCCTTACCAAGATGTGGTCCGACCTGCCAAGGGGGGGCAGGGCTGTGGCGCAGTATGCATTTTCAATAATCAATACGACTGAAGATAAACGCATGGATGAGTTTCTCTAGATCTTGCTGAGACATTAGTCCTTTAATCCTGGAAATGTTCTTCAGGTGATAGAAGGTCGACTTTGTAACTGTCTTTATGTGGCTCTGGAGGTTCAGGTCAGAGTCCATCACTACTCCCAGGTTTCAGGCCTGATCGCTGGTTTTCAGTTGTAATAACTGAAGCTCTGCATTGACTCTAGATCTATAACTCTAGATCGTTCCTCTTTAGGTCCAAAAATAATAACTTCAGTTTTGTTTCTGTTCAGCTGGAGAAAGTTTTGGCACATCCGCACATTTATCTGTTCTAAGCGTCTGTTCAGTGATTGGATGGGTTCAGAGTCACCTGGTGACATTGTAATGTAGAGCTGTGTGTCATCTGCATAGTTATGGTAGCTAATATTATTTCCTGTTATAACCTGAGCTAGTGGGAGCGTATAACTATTGAATAAGAGGGGTCCTAGGATTGAACCTTGGGGTACCCCACATGTGACCTTTGACCTCTTTAATGAAAAGTTTTCAATTGAATCAAAGAAATTCCTGTTCTTTATGTAGGATTCAAACCAGTTAAGCACTGGACCAGAGAGTCCGACCCAACTCTCCAGTCGATTCAGTAATATGTCATGGTCAACACTGAGGTCCTACAGAACCAACACTGTGGTTCTCCCACAGTCCGTATTTATCGTATGTCATTGAACACTTTTACGAGGGCGGTCTCCGTGCTGTGGTAACCATGGAAACCAGACTGGAAGGAGTCTAAGCGGTTGGTTATTGTTAGGAAACTAGTTAATTGTTTACGCACATCTTTTTCAATAACTTTGCTGATGAATGGGAGGTCGGAAATCGGCCTGTAATTCTGCAGTAGTGATTTGTCCAGATTGTTCTTTTTTATCAGTGGTTTGATTACTGTTGTTTTCAAAGCCTGGTGCAAAACGCCTGATGAGAGCGATGAGTTTACTCTTTGGATCAGGTCATCAGCAATAACAGGCAGGACTTTCTTAAAGAAATGTGTGGGTAAAACATCCAGACAGCAGGAACTGGAGCTTAGTTGACTTATAATTTCCTGTAGGGTTTTATAATTAAGTAGTTGGAATTGGGTCATTTTTCCTGTATTTGTTTTGTTTGGGCACAGCATTGGTACTGACTTTATAGTGGATGTACAGATTAATCCTCTGATTTTTTGAATTTTCTCTGAAAAGAAGCTGGAAAACTGGTTGCAGGCGGCAATACATTGGAATTCAGGCGGTAAGGTCACAGGAGGGTTTGTGATTCTGTCAACTGTTGCAAATAAAGCTCGAGCATTGTTAATGCTTTTGTTTATGACATCTGCAAAGAAAGCCTCTCTTGCATGTTTTAGTGTTAAATGATAGTTACGTAGTCTTTCTTTATAGATGTCATAATGAACATGGAGTTGAGTTTTACGCCATTTTCGTTCTGCCCTACAGCAAAGTTGTCTTGCAGATCTAACTGTTTGTGTATTTCTCCATGGAGATTTCTTTTTTACCAGACACAACCTTCATTTTAATTGGGGCAATGGAATCAATAATATCCGAGACTTTAGACTGAAAATCATTTACCAACTTATCTACATCATTACAGCTTAACACTAGAAGGCCCTTCTAGTGTTAAGGGTGAGGAAGAAGAGTAGATTTGATTAAAAGTTTCTGCTGTGTTTTCAGTGAGAGAACGTTTTGTGATGGTTGCTGTTTGTATAAGTGGGTTAAAAGATAAAGAACTTTCAAAGATAACAGGAAGTGATGCGACAGGGCGACATCAGTTACAGAGACATTGGAAATATTCACACCCTTACTGATAACCAGGTCCAGTGTGTGTCCTTGAGTGTGCGTTGCTTGTTTGACATGTTGTGTTAGACCAAAAGTCTCTAAAATATTAGCGAGCTTTTTTGCCCCTCTGTCTTGGGGGTTGTCAACATGAATGTTGAAATCACCGACAATTATTAAACAATCATAATCAATACATATGAGAGATAGAAGCTCATTCAAGTCAGTAAAGAAATTTTCCACAAAAGTTGGAGTTTTGTATAGAGTTACTGTCAAAGTTCGTTTGCGGCCTTTAACCTCAATTCCAAGATACTCAAAAGAGGTGAAGAGACCCAAAGAGATTTTACTACAATTTATGGTATTCTTAAATATTGAAGCCACGCCTCCTCCTTTGGGAAAAAAAAATGGAAAAAAGAGCTAGTTTAAGTGACTTGGAGGCCAAGAGTTCTTCAGTCTGAGGTTCCTTTAGGCAAGGGAACAGTCTGATGTTTGAAAACAGCTGTATTTTATGTTTCTGTTTCTTGTAAATTTTCTTTTAGTGACCCGGACAGTGCCGGGGGGGCAGACACATTCTGGAGTAAGAAGGGTGTAAAGATAAAATCTGGACCCCGGCCTCAGACCTCAGAAACGCAGAGTGATGGATCCTCTAGGAAGTTAGAGTCAGGTCGCTTAAATGAAGTGAGGTCTGCTACATGAGCGCTGGATCTGCTCGTCTCCAAATTAACTTACTTGCTGTTATTTCAACTTTAAGCTTCATGTTCTCTCTGTCTGTTACTCTTCATTACAGCCACATCTGATCTGGCAGTTTTAATGTTTTCTTTCTATACATGATACAGCTGATCGTGTTTTTCAGTGTTTAGCCCAGTCTCCTGTAAAGCTGCTAGTCAAGCTTTTGCTGTGACTAACTGCATATCTTCTCTTTTACCCTGAGTCTAGCCTTTAAATCCAGGTCATAACTCATCTCAGAGATGCTTCTCTCCTAGATGAAGCTACTAAGAGAGCTACAACTGCTATTAATGTCTTCTTTTTGACTTATACACAGTACTCCGGAATTAGAGCTCCTATTTCTTTTTTGTGTGTGTGCTGTGTATTCTCAAACCACCACCAGGTGGATTGCTGCAAAGTTACTGACATAATGCAGGTCGTTGTCTGTTGTTGCTATGTCCAGGAGTGGATGCAGAAAGTCAATGACTCGATGCAATCTGCTGGATTTCTTAAAACAGAAAACATTTTGAACCAATTTTTTAGTAATTAGAACCTGGATGCACTGCACAGTAACTAGGCTCAATTGGAATGTATGTATGATTGGAATGATTTCTTTTTTTTTATTTTGAATTTGAAACAGTGTCTGTGATCATCTAGAGCTGCTTTATGCTCAAAACCAGCTGCTTTAGAACATAAAGCAGCTCTAAAGTATTTAGATGAGTCTGCATCCAAACACAGACTGAGTGAAACCAATCATATGACCACTTGTATGTTGTCGACTAGATGAAGAATTAGATTATATTTAATTATTTCTGATACTTTTTATGATGATTGTGTTGTACTTTCTTTGTATTAGATTTATTGACAACATTTGTGAAGTTAAGTCATTTTAACCTTGTTTTGTAAACATGCAGTGAATAAATCAGTTTTTTGCACCAGAGTTAGGAATATATAAACACGTTTTCACTGAGTCTCTTTTATGTGTATACTTGAAATTTTGAATTGACGTTTCTGACTGTATGCAAAATAGGTTTTGTGAGGGAATGCAAAACTTATTGAGCAGTAACACAATAGTTCCTGCAAAATTTTCTTTTGCAAGGGAATGCAAAATATTTTTTTTCCCCCATGCTCCCTAGGGGACTCCGTAAGATATGGATGAGACTGAGAGAGCAGCTGTTGTCTTGCTGCAGTAGTCAGGCTCATCTGTTGCTCCTGGAATCATTTCAATAGGAAGTGTCCATAGTTAATGACAGGTGCTGCTTCATTAGTTCTTTTTGTCCAGAAACCCAACTCATTCCGAAACTGTGTGTGATAATCATGATGCCTGGAGATGTGTTATTTTTGCTCTACGTTTCGTCATATGACAGCTTTATCTCTCATTTTCAAATGCAACACGCTGTTTCATTTTCATCATCATCATCATCATCATCATCATCATCACTTCCAACACCATCCTCTCATTCTGTGTGGTCACTACCATTCTCCATGCATTCAGCCAAAGCTGGCTATCACACATGTGAGTACAACATGCCTGAGTGTGTGGTGGTATTAGGACAACTACTAAGAAAATCCTGTTTTAAATTTATCTCATCTGAACTGATCAGAAATGTAAACATTCATTCATGTTGTGCTTTTGTATTTTCAGCTCATAAGCAAAAGAAAGTGGATGCGCTGCAGCCCTGTGACACTGCTTACCCCGGCTTCATGTATGACTCATCGGTCAGGGAGGCCAACAGTCTCATCAAGTGTGGACGCTGTCAGAAGTATGAATGTTAACACACACACACACACACACCCACACACACACACACACATGTGTTTGCGTAGCTATCTTTGTGGGGACTTTCCATTGACTTCCATTCATCTCTATAGCCTAAACCTTACCCTTATCCTAACCCCAACCAAAACTCAATTCACACCTTAGTCCTAAATCTAACCCCTGACCCAAAAACGGCGTTTCCCCTTGTGGGGACCGAAGCCTCGTCCCCACTAGGAGCAGTAGGTCCCCACAACGTAGAATGTGTCAGAAAAATGGTCCCCACAAGGTGTTACAAACAAAAACACACACACAAATCTAAAACTTTCCAATAACTTCCTGTTTTTATGGCCTATTTCTTTATTCAGATCATCTTTATAAGGGACCAAACTGTGCTAACATCTTTAAGCAAATTTTAATATCAGATATACCTTAGGTTTAAATAAATTGCAGTTTTCAAACAATGGTTCCATGTACTGGGGAGAGAGATGTCCAAGTAAATGCCCCTTTGTTAAATCAAAAATGAACTATGATTTCCAATTTCTTGGAATCAGTCTTATTAGCCATGCACATGGTTACTTCTACAATCAATAATTATTTAAATAGATCCCATCTGAAGTAGGCTGAAAGACCTCAGGAAGTAACATATCTTACTTCCTCAGGAAGTAAGACTTCCTGAGGAAGTAAGACATAAGTCACTAGACTTTTCTTAAAGTCTAGTGACATTTAAGAATAAATGAAAAACAAAATAACTGACATCTATAAGTTTGGAAAACCATTTCTAAATATTTGGAACTTCAGTGAACAACAGTGGTGGAGCTTCCCGGCAGGGTGTGGCTGAGCAAAATGGCTCCAAGAATCCAGAACAAACCTACAATGAAGACACAAATTATCGTAGAGCGTAATATGGAGTTATGGTATGAGAGCCTTCAGATATTATGCATGCATGCTGCTGATGCAGCACAACACCTGCATTGATAGCAGGTGTTGTTGTGGAATTGTGGTATTTTAAAATTCAGGATTTATTTTGTTAAAACTGCCAGCTCTGCAGCATATCGCCATCTTCAATTGATTTATGACTGGTCATAAAGAGCTTAGAGGCAGTTCAACTTTGCGAGTTATTGCAGAACTGCTTTTAGAAAGGAGCTAATGCTTTTATTGATAAACCTTGCTTGTGCAGATGTTTAATGTATTGTTGTCTGTCAACACAGTTTTGAAGGGAAAGTCACTGAATTATGAGTTATTATTATGGCTAGGTATTAACTTAGTCCGGGCTTCAGCGAGGCTGCATCGTGGGACAATAATCAGCTTTTGTTTTTTTACTCATCTCCATTCAAAAAATTCTAAGTGACATATTTTCAATAAGATTATGTTTAACTCTTCTATGGTTTATTAAACCATAACAAAACTCATAATCAAAATCACTTTGTTAAAAAAGAGATATGCTTAAAACTAAAACGCCTCATCATTTTGTTCCCTTATCAACATCACCAATTTTGAATTTCTGAAGTTTGCATTCAATTACTGTTCAACCTTTTAAGAAATCTGATATAACTTCATTCAAATACAAAAAAAGAACTCCTTAAAAGCAATAAAATAGACCTTTATTCAATATATGATCCAGATATTAATTTTAACCTCCTATTAATCTTTGTCAACATAAAAAATAAGGAGATTAAGGCTTGTGGCATATAGATGATACTAATAAAAGAAGCAGCTTTTAAGGAGCAGTATCTATTTTCCAGACACATCGTGCTATTGTATATGTTGTGCTCCCTTTATTTTGTGAGTTAGTTCCTTAAATAGTACAGCTACCACGAGCATCCGGTAAAGAATGAGGAGAGTTTTCCGGTCTTGGTTTTTTAACCGAGCTGAGAGTGGCTCTACAAGAAATACAGAAGACAACAAAAAAGCCATTATTTTTCGCTCGCTATAAACGGTTATTTCCCATTTGTCCACCAGATGGCAGCAAGAGACCACAAACAAACCAACCACAAAGCACATTATCACAAACTTAACTCTTTACATTGCCATACATATTTAAACTGCACAGGTATACAAATGCTGATCGAACACTAACAAGACTTACTTTCATTCATTTACATGCTCTCAGTCTTTTGTACAACAGCTCTGAACGATCTCCAACTTCTTCAACTTTCTGCTTGTCTACCACTGAACATGTGCTCTCATTATCAGCTTAACATTGCTCAGAACCAATCACAGCAAACATTACTCAGGCGGCTTCCTGAGCTCTTAAAGTGCTACACACACAGTTATATTAATTGGTCCATTTTCAACAGTGTAGCATAATCAAGTTACTATAGTGCCTTCAGTTTATATAAGAATGATATATACTGTATATCAAATAGGATTTAAAAGGAAATTTGACTTTGTAATTTAAGGCCTTGACAGTGGGTCTCTGTCGCTTTAAATTCACTTGGCATCATCGTTTGTGTTTCAGGATGTTTGTGGTGCAGCAGGTTCCTGACAGTAACTTGGTTCTGGTTGTGACACAAGCCACCTGTGACTGCTCCCGTCAGTTTGGACCCATCCTGCTGCAGCCAAAGGAAATTAAATATATCCTTCTACTGTTCAACAAAACGGCTCCCAACTAAATGCATACATAGGTTCTGTTCTGGTCTTGGAAAAAGAATAAAAAATAAGAGCGAGATCTCTGATATCGTCTCGTCAGTAGCTGCTGTACCTTGAGATCTGCTCAGCACCTGCCCTCTGTGTATGGAAAGCTTTTCTTAATATCTGGAAACATAACGCAACTGTGAAGTGCAACAGGATGAAATCTCAGAAGGTGCGAAGGCGTCCAGAGTCCTGCCACTCCTACCACCCAAAGGTCAGTGCTGAGAGTGAACATGTTAATGTTGCAGGTTTATATTTTTAAGTGCTGAGCAACTACATAGGCAAAATCTGGGCATGTTTTAGCAAATATTATTTTTAACAAAATGTCAAAATGTGTGATTGGTTCACCAGGAGGATGCCAAGGACTGTGGAGGAGCATCTGCCATCTCCATGTCTCTTTGTCTTTTTGCTGCATCTCTGCTTTTCTCAGTGCTCCTCCAGTGGACATAAACCAGGAAAAACCCATCAAACCACCAGAAGACAAGAAAACACCAAGCATTTTTTGCTGTAGTCAGTTTTAAACAAGCATTCTGTGTTTTTCTTTGCTAACTGTGTGTAGGACTATTTTTTTTCCATAATATTTTTTGTTTAATTCAATTTAGAATATTTTTGAAATAAGTATTATCGGATCAAAAATATGTAGGAGCAGAAACAGCAGCCAACTCTCCTGAGCTGACTTGTTGTGGGGGAAGTTGTTGCCTCCTGCTGGTCAGGTTTAAGAAGTGCAGCTTCAGCGTGTGAGTCGTTGCCGTTGTACTCAGAGATGTAGCATTCTTGTTACTTTTTCATACAGAAATGTTGTGTATGCGTTGAGATTTACATTGTAAAAAAAATCTGTTGGTCAGAGGTTACCGGGAACACACCACTCTGTGAAAGTCTTTAGTCATGATTCATTTCCTTTTGCTTGCTTTTCTTTGTAATATTTGTGAATATCACAAGACTTTCCAAGTCTTTTAAATTTATATTTATTTTTTTGTTTGTTTTTATTAACTCATGAAACACTCAGTACCCAAAACACAATGGATCAGCATATTCCTGCGGACTTCCTTGAGTTGAACCTATAAACAAAGACAACATAGTTATTGACAGAAAAAGCTATTTTAGCACCAACAGGGTGAGTCAGAAATGATCTAGTTGCTAGCTGTAAACTCAGAAGACATTAAATTATCGTGCACCTAGTAGGTCCTGAATCTTCTAGAATTTCTTCTGACCTTAACTGATATTTTGAGACATTGTCATTAATACTGTATATATTAAACTAAAGGCTGGATTACAGTGATGACAACTGAGGCAGGATGTTATGTAAATTGTGAAGGGATTAGCAACCCAATAAAGCATACTGTCAAGTGACACTGTGGCCATCTCTCCAAGTAGTGAAAGAAGATCAAATATAAATATATACAGTATATGCTGCTTGGAAGCTTGTGAACTGGTTGAGTAGTTTAGATTTTTCTTTTTTTTTTAGCCACAATTTTCTTATTTTCTCATTACCAGTTTTTGTATATGAAATGTCAGGTTTATGTTCATCGATTCCATTTACCGTACTTGTTTTGAGGGAAATGTGTGAGTTGCAAGCAGACTACATGAAACATGGAATTAGAGCATCTGCAAAAGTAATTGAACCACAGCTGCACTGGTAGGGTCAATTAGGTAAAAGACTCAGGTGTAACACATGTGATTGCTCAAGTAATCAACTAAGCAGACCAATCAAATGAGACATAATTGGGAAAAGTTTTGAGGCGCAAGGGAGAGGAAACTAACCAAACCACTGTTGGGTCAAGGCGTAAAGAACAGATCAACAATGACGAGAGGAAAGGAGACACCTGAGGACATCAGGAAGAAGGTGATGACTGCCCATCAGTCTGGGGAAAGCTACAAGACCATCTCTAAAAGAGTCCAGCTTCGTCCATCCACTGTAAGAGAAATCATTTACAAATGGAGGGCACTAGGAGTCACCACAACTCTGCCAAGAAGTGGACGGCTGTCAAAACTTACAGAAAGAAGCATCAGAAAAACAATAATGCAGGTAAAGATCAACCCACACATCACCTCCAGAGAGCTGCAGACCTCTGGGATAAATATACATGTGTCTACAATCAGGTGAAATATCAATAAACATGGTATTCATGGGAGAGTTGCTAGAAGGAAGCCTCTGCTCTCAAGAAAGAACAAAGTTGCCCATTTAAACTTTGCCAGAAAGCACTTGGAAGTCCATTCTCTGGACAGATGAGTCCAAAATTTAAGTATTTGGCCACAATCACAGGCACCATGTGTGGATAAAAATCTACACTGCATTTACACTGTGTTCCAAATTATTATGCAAATTGGATTTGTCATAAAGATAAAAAAATTTTTGTTGTGCTATTAAATTTATAGATGGTATTGTGTGACAGGGTTCTTTGAATCACTATAATTAATTTCAGAGAGCTGGTTGATTAGTTTGTCTGATGAGCTCAATTAAAGGAAATCTACTTAAGAAGGATGTCCCACGTTATTAAGCAGGCCACAGGTTTCAAGCAAGATGGGAAAGAGAAAGGATCTCTGCTGGAAAATCATCAGAGTGTAGTGCCGTATGACAAGGTATAAAAACATTAGATATTTAACAAAAACTGAAGCATTATTGTACTGCGAAGAGATTTGTGACTGATTCAGAACAAAGATGGGTTTATGGGTTTGTACAGATAAAGACATAATGAGGAAGGTTTCTGTTAGACAAATTCATCGGATTAAGAGAGCAGCTATTAAAATGTCCTTACAAAGCAGCAAACAGTTATTTGAAGCTGCTGGTGCCTCTGAAGCCTCAAGGTGGAGGATCCTCCAGAGGCTTGCGGTGCATGAATAGGCCTATATTCTTTGCATGAATATTTGTATAAATATTTTGGTAATACTCTTTACAATACCAGAATGTTCACATAACTTGTACACTTTTAGCAGTCTGAGGACACATTTTGAATATTAAATCAGGTGTTATGATCAATTACTCAGTACTTGAGAAGTTTACCAAATACTTATTACACTTGCTTAATTAAACGTGTTTAAGGTATGCTACCCTAATTGGAGCACAATTTGGGGGTATTCTAACTGACCTCTATGCATGAACGATTGCTCTATGGATCACTTGGACAAAAAACACTGCCATAAAATAACGTATATCACTGCAGCGGACGTCCCACCCCACGAGAGTAGGACGAGGCGCCGTGGTGGGGGTCCCTTATTTTGATTTCTGAAAGTTATTCTACACACTTCATTCTCATGGTAACTCCCAGTAATTTTACTATATAAACAATATACGATGTATTTGTTTTTGTTTTTTCTTCTGTACATAAACATTCTCACAGAAAGACATATGGCTAAACAGATCACAGGTAACATTCATAACCAGTGATGTCAGTAACGCGTTACTGATGTCGGACCACTTTTTTCAGTAACGAGTAATCTAACGCGTTGCTATTTCATATCCAGTATAGATTTTTCTATAAGTTACTTATCAAAATCATTTTTGCGTTACTGTGCGTTACTATTTTCTTTTGGAATCTAATTTTATTTCCTCTTCGCGTCTTGTCGAGTGATCGCCGTTTTTATGCGACAGTATCAGCAGCGACAGAAACGTAAACAATGGAGGGAAGCGGGAGATGCGCATTTTGTTGGTAAAAAAAACCAGGAATTATTTTGAGTTTCTGTCGCCAAGTCCGATTATTATAAGCGGTTGTGGGCTTTTCTTTTTTTTAAAGTCGCTAGCAAATTTAATGAGTCGCTGCTTGCTCTTTTTGGGCTCGTTTTTGAACGTGAAGTTGCTCATTTGGGCTTGAAAATAAGCAGACATAAACCCCAGAATGTGTCCAACCTCCAATTAGTTTTACTTGGGCTCTCCCTGTCCATTTCCCGGATGATCCGTCCCGCTGTGTCTGTGTTAATGTCAAGTTAATACCTGTCAATTACGTCCAGCTATCCAGAACATTGGAAACATCGAGACTAATATGAACAGCGCAATAAATGTGAAAATAGCCACGAATGAACGAGTCCGTAAAGTTGTGCAACTAAAGGCCATTATAATTATTAATATTAAGATAAGTGTCACAAATCTGTGCAGCAGCCATCTGAATTGTGGAGCCGCAGGAGGAGCTCTGCGCTCTGACACCAAACGCAGGGCCTTAATGCAGCCTAGAGGCTGGGGGGGGGGGGGGGGGGGGGGCAGATTTAAAATCCTTCTTAGAGTTTTCCAGACAATAGTGGACCATACAGAAACATGCACAAACTACTAACGTTTTTTTGTACTGTAACCATTAAAAAATCTCCCCTTCAGTTCAACCTTATTAGTGGAGACACATTGTTAATGTTATATATAAAATAGCTTCCAATTAAGTATTGGCAAAGATCAATGTAATTTTCACAGTGTTGTTGTTAGCAGCTGCTGAAAGTAACTAAAAAAGTTACTTTTAATGTAACTTAGTTACTTTCCAAATCAAGTAGTCAGTAATCTAACTGAGTTACTTTTTCAAGGAGTAATCAGTGATCCGATTAAAGTTACTTTTTCAAAGTAACTATGCCATCACTGGCTACAGATATGAATCGCGGTACTATCGGAGACGACAAATAGCCCTCTAATACATTTCAAACGGATTTTGAATACATCTCTCGGTTCCTGAATGGGAAGGAGTTGTTCAGACTGCTTTTATCATATAAACTGACTGGGTATCTCACAAAGATAGAATTCTTTCTCCACCTTTCTGTCTCACACACACATGACAGCTGAGCCGCTCTTTAGAACTACAATGACTCAAGGTTAGGACTACAACATGGAGGACACTCAGTGCCTACAAAAGAGGTCAGAGCTGAATGTAAGCACTACAACATGGTGGAACTGTCAGTTACTACTGAGGAGGACTGAGCTGGCCTTTAGAATTACTTGTGTTTTGGGCTTTTTATAACTGATTTTACCCAACCATTGTTACACATGGGTTTAGTGTGGCAATTTATAATTAAGCTTAATTAAAATTTCAAAATAAAAGCCTTGACAATTTTTAGATCAGTTAATTGCTCTTTTGGGCATTATATAATTGATTTTACACAACCATTGTTACACATGGGATTAGTGTGGCCATTTTAAATGAAGCTTACTGAAAATTTCAAAATAAAAGCCACAAATTCCTGTCAGGTTAGTGCACCGACATAGGCGATGCAATAATATTAGCCTGCTTTATCTTGTTCTTTCAGGTAAGGGAAAGGGTCAAAGGCTAATGCTAATGGATAGGACTACAAATACGCCATATCTGTAGTTCTAGCTAACACTGAGTTAAAACAGAGGACTGAGCTGCCATTTAGAACAACTGGCTGTTTGCCAGTAAATAACTAATTTAACCCAAACAACAATTCTATATGAAGCTTACTGAAAATTTCAAGATAAAAGCCTCTATATCCCTCTGAGGATAATCACAGATTGACTTCCATGTATTTCTGAAAAATTTCTGAGCTCAGCGCACACCATCTTTCTCTCATCACTGTTATTACTGAGTGAGCTAGAGATATGAATCGTGGTACTATTGGAGATGACAAATAGCTCTCTCAGACGCTTCAAACGGTTTTCGAATACGTAGCACAGTACCCAACCGGGAAGGAGTTTTTGCGGACTGCTTTTTTCAGTCAAACTGGCTGGCTCAAAGAAATAGAATTCTGTCAGCTGTGAGTGAGACACACTCACAGCTGAGAGACAGGCTTCATTACCAGAGCAGCAGAACAAAGAGCAGAGCAGAGCAGCTGATTAGTACTACAAAAACGCATCACTGTAGTTCTAACTATGGAACTATGGCAGAACATACAGGTTAGAACTACAAGATGGCAGAACTGTCAGTTACTACAGAGGAGGAATGAGCCTGCCTTTAGAATTGCTTGTGTTTTCTGCATTTTATAACTGATTTTAACCAACCATTGTTACACACAGGGTTAGTGTGGCAATTTTAAATTAATCTTAATAAAAATGTCAAAATAAAAGCCTTGACAATTTTTACATCAGGTTATAGAGCTTTGGAACTGACGTCACTGCGTGTGAATTTTAGATATCGCGCAGTCGCTCGGTGCCAGTTTTTGAGTCCACAGATCAAAACAAACTTTATTCCCGTTTTCATTGTGCTACCGACCGCATTGAAGTTGTTTTCAAGTTGGATATTGAATTTTCGCGCTCCGCGGAGTAAGGGGCGTTTAGCTCAAGGTTGATCCAATTTATGAACGCTAATTCCGGCCAGCTGTTCTCTACCGCTCCCTCCTCAAGCTCTCGGAGGTTCGGAGACCGTCAATTTCCGAACCAAATACTGCTGTAAATAAATGCCTTGCCTTGTGACCAACTGATACAAAAAAGTGATCATTCATGCTATTACACGAGGCACACTATCTTCTATTAAAATTTTAAGTAATATTCAATATTTTAAAAATTTGAATATTAAATAATGTTTTCTTCAATAGTTTCCAAATCGTGTGCCCCATTAACTCAAAATCAGTGTGAAATTGTACTACTAGACTGTACACTGTTAAAAGTCATGCCCTCGATTAACATTTTTCTATAAGTTACTTCCAATTAACATAATGAGTTATGTAATTTCAACTTAATTTCCTGAGTTATTGGCATTTCAACTCGAGGATGTGAGTCAGTTCAGTGAAACATAAATTTAAATGTGTGAACATAACTTGACAATCTGAGTTTTAAAATGGTAACCGGATCTTATAAAAACTGATCACCACTGGCAGTATTAATGCGAGATACAAATAGTGCCGGAAATTCGCTCTTTATCTGATAAGGGACTAAATATGATGTAAGATTTAGTCAAACTTTATAAAGTTCTCCATCCCAGTTAGAATTGCATATTAAATAAAGAAGAGGAACACCACCTGACCAGATTAAGGACGTCGAAAGCAAAGTCGCGGATGAATACCATTTTTTCCAAGACCTCAGTCCAAAGGCGTTCAAATTCGGCGGGACATTTTTTCGAAATGCGAAGTGAGCTGGAGTCATAGAGAAGTAAGGTAAGCATTTGTCGTTTTTGATAATGCCATCCATTTTAAAAATATGTTAAGAGCTAAAAGTTCGTGTCTCTGTTACATGTTTAAACACAGGACATTGTTGACAGTATGAATGTTTTTGTGCTCTCATTTGTTGTTGTTTTTATCATTATTGGATTATTGTGTGTCACATCACGTGACCTGTCTAATTTAAAACACTCCTGTACAATAAAGGGTGTGTCCTTCATGCAAAGAGGGTTCAACACAAAAGCCACAACCCGTGTGAGTCTCATGCTGTCACGTTGAACGCTGTGCCGAAGAGTGACTCTGCTAACAGGTTATGGGCCCAGAGTCAATGAAGAAACGGGTAAATGTCCCGACAGACAGTGAACAAGGAAAATGAACAGAAGAGAAAAAGACTTGCCGCACAGCCGCTGGTCAAGACTTCTCTTTGATGGAGACGAGAAAAATTACAAACTATGGGAGACAAAGTTTTTAGGACATCTACGATTGCAAGGGCTGAAAGAGACAATTTTGAAAAGCCCCACCGATGAAGACGATGAAGAGGAAGACGAAAAGAAAAACGCTGAGGCTTATGCAGAGCTCATTCAGTTTTTGGATGACAAGAGTCTATCACTTGTCATGCATGACGCGGCAGACGACGGACGTGCGGCGCTTGGAATCCTGCGGGCCCATTACGCCGGCAAAGGACAGCCCCGAGTGATTAACCTGTATACCGAGCTGACTTCACTGCAGAAATCACCCTGTGAGACAGTTACCGAGTACATCATCAGAGCTGAGACCGCGATCACCGCGTTGAGGAGTGCAGGTGAGGAGCTGAGCGATGGACTTCTGATCGCCATGATCCTGAAAGGACTTCCAGGGACATTTAAGCCATTTGCTATTTATATCACTCAAAGTGAAGATGGTGATAAGTTGACTTTTGCAGAGTTTAAGACTAAACTCAGAAGTTTTGAAGACATTGAAAATATGCGTGCCACAGTATCTGAGGACAATGTGATGAAAGCTAAGGCACATTTTACGGTGGCCGACAGGTGCAAATGCGCAGCAAAAGAGAAAACATGCAAACAAAAAAGAAGACACCCCCGAATGAAATGCAGCAAACAAAAAGAGAGACGCAAACACCCCTGAATGAAATGCAGCAAACAAAGTGTGTTGAAAACGGAAGTGCTCCAGACCACTAGGGGGAGTCAAAGAAAATAGTATTCATTTCTATGGGACCAGATGCAAGATTCTTCTTCTTCTTCTTCTTGGTATTTATTGGCGGTTGGCAACAAACTTACAGTAGCATTACCGCCACTTACCAGTATGGAGTGTGGTTCGAGATGGTCTATAAACTTTCACTTTCTACCTTTTCCCTCCATTAACTCCTGATTAAACATACCCCCACACATACACACCTGCTTATATTATCCAACTTGCTTATAACTTTATATACCCCTCTTTGATATTCTTTACACATTCACACCCAACTTGCTCTACTCATATCCTATGAAATAGCTTTGTTTTTTTAAGATACCAAATAATTATTTGAATATGTCTACTCCCGAAATCTCTCCTCAAAAATTCTATTAAATTAAACCTTTCTTTAATACCTACACACTCTCTCAGCATGCATCTTCTCTCTTCTTCATACTTACAACACTCTAAAATAACATGCTCTATTGTTTCAGACTTCTCACAATAATCACACTTTCCAGATGCAAGATTCAGAGAGATACCTTTACTTTCTTTCAAATTTCTTTCTCTGAATCTTGCATCTGGTCCCATAGAAATGAATACTATTTTCTTTGACTCCCCCTAGTGGTCTGGAGCACTTCCGTTTTCAACACTTTTTGTTTGCTGCATTTCATTCGGGGGTGTTTGTGTCTCTCTTTTTGTTTGCTGCATTTCATTCGGGGGTGTTTGCGTCTCTCTTTTTGTTTGCTGCATTTCATTCGGGGGTGTCTTCTTTTTTGTTTGCATGTTTTCTCTTTTGCTGCGCATTTGCACCTGTCGGCCACCGTAACATTTTGGCACGAAATGCGCACCAAGAGGTGCAAATGATCCTGGAGCAGGAAGTTCTGAGATTGTGTGTTTTAAATGTGGGAGTAAAGGCCACATAAGCAGAACCTGTCAGCGGAAGCAGTGGTGCAGTTACTGTAAGAATAACAGTCACAGCAACGCAACCTGCAGATGGAGAAAACGAGACAACGCACGGAAAGTAGCCGAAGAAACGGGCGGCGATAAAGAGTTTGCTTTCCGGGTGAGCGACGCTGACACGCAAGTGGACGACATCAAGAGGAGATGTCTGATGGTGGACGCTGGGGCGACGTCGCACATAATCACCGACATCAGGAAGTTTTGGAAGCTTGATGGGAGTTTCCAGGCCGAGACGCACTGCATGGAATTGGCTGATGGATCCAGGTGTCTTGGGGTTGCTAAGCAACGAGGAGACGCGGAAGTGTGTTTGATCGACAGTAGAGGTCGACGTCTTAAAACAGTGCTGAGGAATGCATTATACATCAGTTCATATCCGCAAGACATCTTCTCAGTGAAAGCTGTAACATCCAGAGGAGCAACGGTGACCTTCAAAGAAGGAAAGAACGTACTTCTCAGAGGCAATACCAAGTTCCCCATTCACGTATGTAACAAATTGTATTACTTATGTAACACGGGGGAAAGAACCCGGATTATGACTGAGGACGTGGCCCTAGAGCCAACTGGTAAACTACTGAAATATCAAGTAGTCTAGAGTTTCCCAATTAATGATACCCAGGTAGGTCTGGCTGAGAATGAGGAAACAGAAATAGTATACAAAATAGGTTTTATTTATACATTCTTTTACAATATTAAAAATAGACTTTATTATTCTAATTTAAAACGCAATAGGCTCTAAAACCCCGGACAAGACTAGAAGCAATTGGAACCAAACGAATACAAACCAGATTAGTAGAAACACAAAATAACACAAAATAATGTTAGGAAAAAAAGAAAAACAAATCCCGCGTTGCCCCAACCCCGTCCTAAGGTTGTGCCCAGTACACTAATAAAAATAAGGAGCTATGCTGTTCTGGTTCTACACGGTTTGTGGTTCTGAATAGTTTGTGGGAGCACAATAGGCAACAGCAGCAATCTGCAATACCAAAAGAAAACAATGACGCATCCGCTGACAATAATAGACAGGTAGAGTAGTGACATAAAAATCCATTTATCCTACCAGTATTAAATGTCCACGATCCGAACACTCACAGCAACCCGATGAGCACGGCGCCAGCGCTCATCTGCCCTGAGAGCCAACTCAACCAACGGACCAAACAAACACACACAGATTGGCGTGCACACCCGGTGCCTATATACGCTTAATGAGCCCGACAAGGCTGTGAACGGAAGTGACGGTGGGGAACGGGGCCGAGATGTGTTCAAAGACCCAAACCACGGTGGGAATTTACAACCACTAGATGTAAACTACGTCTTCCAATAAAACCACCCGGTTACACTTACAAACGATGGACAACGAATGTGGTGATCAGTGTAAAAAATGTTATGACTTACAAAGTTGGCATGAGATTCTTGGACACTGCAATTACAGAGATGTACTGAAGCTAGAAAATGTTGTTCAAGGCATGGAAATTAAAGGGAGAGGTGAACCGAAGCCATATTGTGAAGTCTGCACAAAAGGAAAATTTGTTCAAACTAGGAACAAGGAGCTAGATGCAAGAGCTAAAGAACCGCTAGAAATGGACCACACAGATTTAGCAGGACCTATAGACCCAATGTCCAAAGATGGTCACAGATATGCACTATCCTTCACAGATGATTATTCCAGTGCAGTCTTTGTATACTTTTTGAAAAACAAGAGTGACACAGTACAAGCTACTGAAAAGCTTATTGCTGATATGGCTCCACATGGAAAGATTAAATGTATGAGGTCAGACAATGGTACAGAATTCAGAATTCACAGGAAAAGAGTATCAGGCATTACTGAGTAGAAATGGTATTAGACATGAGACCTCAGCACCATATTCTCCACATCAAATTGGTACGGCAGAACGAAATTGGAGAACTTTGTTTGACATGGCTAGATGTATGTTAATTGATGGTGAGATGCCAAAAATGTTATGGCCGTATGCAGTTCAGACAGCTGCTGTAGTGCGAAATAGATGTTTTAATAATCGCACAAACCAAACGCCTTATTTCATGTTGACGTCCTAAGACAGCCTAACATTTCTAGGATGCACAAGTTTGGATGTGTTTGTTACACTTACAAACGAGAGAAAGGGAAGCTGGATTCAAGGTGTGAAAAAGGCATTTTTATAGGGTATGACAAGAATAGTCCAGCCTATATGGTCTATTTTCCAAACAGCAGGAAAATCCAGAAACATAGGCTTGTGAAATTTGTATCCAGAGAGAAAAATGAGACGGGTGTAAATTTGGATGATGATGATATGATTAGAATTAGTCCCAGAGCAACCAAAACTTCAGAGGCTGATCCAGTAAATGTTTCTGACCAGAAATTGAGCACAGAAGAAGAACCAATGGCGAGTACCAGTCACACAACAAGACATGAAGAACCTGAGAGGCGATACCCTGTCAGAGAAAGAAAGAAACCAGGTTATTTAGATGACTATGTATGTGGCATTGATGATGAAGAACAAATAGCTAACATTGATTATTGTTATAGACTGATAAGTGGAGTACCTCAAACCTACAAAGAAGCTGTAACATCTGTGAATGCAAAAGAATGGGTTACAGCAATGGATGAGGAAATCCAATCATTAAACGACAATGTTACTTTTTCCCTGACCAATTTACCTGAGGGTAAAACTGTAGTGGGGGGTAAATGGGTTTATGCAATCAAAAAGAATAGTGATGGATCAGACAAATATAAGGCTAGATATGTTGCTAAAGGATTCAGTCAAAAGAAAGGTATGAACTATGATGAAACGTTTTCACCAACTGCTAGCATGACGAGCATCAGAGTGTTGATGCAAAAGGTGGTACAGGAGAACATGTTTGTTCACCAGATGGATGTAAAGACAGCATATTTACATGCCCCAATTGAATGTGAACTTTATATTGAACATATTGGACATAGCTGTAATGGGCCAGGAAGATACTGTTTTAAACTGTACCGATGCGTGATACTAATCGAGGACTAATAGTAGCTTAGCTAACGTAGACATGAGCTATTGCTAACATAGAAGGGCGAGAACTTTGGGTCGAACTACTTGAAACGTAAAACGTAATATGAAATAATCTAAAAAATACGCATTACAACGGTCAGTAAAACGTGCAAATTTTAACATCCACTTACTTCGGACGGTAGACCACGAACACGATCACTCGGCTGACCCGCCATTCTCTTGTTTCTTCTCTCAGTTTGAATTAATGCTTTTCCCAGTCAGAGCGGAATAAACTTCCACCACCTAGTGGTCGAATTTTTTACCCAAGTAATTACAGTTGTATAGGTCCCAAATGCGGATTCATATATAAACAATCTTATAGTATTAAAAAGTAGACGTGGGTGTAATGACATATGTATTTTTCTCTCACAAAAATATGTCTAAGCCACGAGACAAGTAAAGAGAGAAATACGTATTGAACTATGGAAAAAAGAAACAGTTCCGAAGAAAACTCAGATGCCCCAGCTTTTACTACCATGTAAACGCACCATCTACACACAAATCTTGGAGCTTCCACCAAGGCGTGAAATGAGTCTCAAAAATAGTTGTGCACTCGTTTTACGCACACACAAATCTTTTTGACACTATTTTCACTCCATAGTAGTTGGGCTAATTTTCAGTTTAGTGCTTGAGACTTAGCGTTTTTGCTAACATTGAAAATATTTAGCACAATTAGCTTCCTCTAAATAAAAATTTCAGAATTAATTAATAAAATTATCAGCTGCTTAGAATTTTAATGTCAGAAATTTTACTTCAGTCTTCTGAGACCAAAAGTCAAAATTCTTTCTTTTTTTCAGTGGCCCTGATCTGCGTCTGTACAATGCAGTTTTCTTATAATTTTATTTCAATCTGGAGAGACTCACGCAGAGAAAAGCAGCAGTTAGAAAGTTTTATTGACCCTAAGTTCTTTGGCGCTCGGACACCGGCAGAAGACGTGCGTTCTGAGAATTGCTTCAAGTACGTACACCTCGCTGCAGCAAACAGAATGGGGCGGGGACGGACAACTGTCAGTCTCATACCTTATATGGAAATGGTGGGGACGGACCACTGTCAGTCTCATACCTTATATGGAAATGGGACTATTTCATTCCGGAAATGAAGGGGGCGCTAGTGACACTATTTCCTGTGCCGATCGTGTTATAATAATTATACTAATAATAACGTATTTTATTTGACAACGTCTTTTAAAACACCCAAGAACACGTTCAACGTTAAAAATACAAATTAAATAGTAAAGAAATGGCTACGAAACGTGATATGTCACGTGGTATGTCTGTCACGTGGTAAGTCACTTTTTTATTTTCAAATCTTTATTAAATCTTTATTTAAAATTATATTAGTAACAAACGATCTAGAATAAGCAACAATAAGGAAACATTATGGAGATGTATTTATCTATCCTTACACCCAATCTATCTCAAACAAAAGTCATAAAACATGAATCAAATCAATATTTTGGAGACAAATGTACATTACATTAAGAGCACATTTATCCATCCATTAATTATCATGATTGATCCCTATAGTGGGGTCATGAGGGCTGCTGACCCTGGACAGATCGCCAGTCCATCGCAGATTAAGAAAACAGATATAAACAAATGAAGTTCAAATAATATATTTTGATGTTGTGAATGGTACTCTTAAAATAAATAAGTTAAAATCTAAAATATAACAGCCTCTGGCTTATTAAATAAGAACTAGATGGAAAAGAGGTTTGGTCAGTAAAACATTTAGTCAACAATTTTGGCCAACTTAGTACGTCCATTCACAGGGCACTTTTGTTGTTTATTTGCCAAATACTTTTCTTATTATTCACATTGTGAATATAATTTACAAACAAACCAAAGGACTTATTAACTTCTAACAAGTGCCATTCTGAAAACTAGAATATTTTTGGTTGCAGGTGACCTGGCTCTGCTATTATCATTGTTTACCATAATGTCTCATTGGAAACTTTTGCTATAAGGACTCCAGTTCAACCAGTAAACTGATTGGTGTCCCACTATTCCATTTAGAAATCCCATATCAATTCTATCAATTGATTCATAAAATAAAGACCTTAAATATCCAATTGTTGCAAAACCCAAAGGGATTAATTTAAAACTTTAAATGTAGCTTCAGCCTGGAAAGACTCACAGAAAGTAGGTTTTAGAAAGTTTATTTGACAAGAAATAATCTTTGGGACTCGGACCCCGGCAGTAGACACTGCGCTGGTAACTGCCAGAGAGAATGATCTTTTTTCTATATGAAAACCTTTTTGAATAAAGTCACTGGTTACATTAATTAAACCAATGTGTAATTTCTAACTATAACTGTCTTCATCTCACCTGCTCAGCCAATCACCTGATCATGTGTCTCCATCCCAGCCTAACGGCGCCGGGCTCATCTCCCTTCATCAAGTCCGGCTCAGGATACCTTTAATGTTATGTTTGTATTATGACTTTGTAACCGAACAATATGTTTCTGTATCTGCTTACTTTATTACAAAAACCCCAACAGTTGATTCTGTTCAAACATAAACAACTTGGCTGTATGTCAGGTTTGTAAAGAAAATTTGTATTGATTCCAGTCATTGTTCAAAAAGTATAGAAAACATTGTATTTACACATATAAAATATTGCAAGTTATTAGCTATGCTTGCATTTAAAATTTTTAAAACAAGGTTATCCTATTGTTAAATAACGCTGTTACAATATATTTACAACTACTTTATTGGTTCTACTCTCTCCAACAAATTACAGCCACAATGTAACTTTGTGTGGAAACGGCACCATTTCTATGAAAACTAAATAATGTAAATCAACTGAACTACAACAAAAGGAACATTCAAAAATGTAAATAATATTGAAAGAACACATTATTAAAAAGGATGACTGCACAAGTCAAAAGGCAAATATTCTTTAGCAGAAATGATTTAAAATGGCATGTCACAAAAAAAATAAACAATGTGTGACAACTGAAATGTGTGAAAGACTGAGGAAAGCAACTAATATTCTCCTTGCATTCAGGAGAAGTCAGGGCAGTGTCCAGGTCGGCCATCACAGTAGTAACCAGGGTACTCTCCTCGTCTTCCATTGCCGGTGAAGCCCACAGTCTTTATATTACCGGTTGCAGGAAGAACACGTTACAAACGCAAAAGGAATCCGGTTTTCTGCCTTGAATGTTTTTGAAATTTTGCCCCAGTTGATCTCACCTGTTAATGAAAAATCGATTTCATGTAGTTGAAATCTAATTTCACATGTTTTAGGTGAAAAAGGTCAAAGGTCTACCATCCAGTCAAGCAAAGTGAGTCATCTTCCTGAAAACTGGCTCAGACACAACGGCTTCAAAGCAGTTGCAGGTCAATGCCAAGGTGAGGTAGGCTGAGTCTCCCTGTGCCGGTATCACCTCCTGGAGAACAGCTTCAAGAACCTTCAGAGGCATCTGAAAAAAACAAAAAACCAAACAAAATAAAAAATCACATTGCACATTATGATCAGTAAAACAGCAGTTAATAATAGCCATTTCACCAAATACTTTGTTACTCTTACTAGTGTAGTTTATTGCAGTTACTTACTAAAACTATATTGAAGTAGTGCTACTCGTCTTTAGAGTATCACATCTGGGTACTACACCCAAATATAATGGCAGCTGTTAGTTTATAAAATATATTAGACTTTCCAGAAATTTAACATTGGTGTACAAAACATATTGTACACCAATTAACCTTTAAAAATAAAAGAGAAACACTAGAAAACTGGTATGTAAAAAATATTTTATATTTTTCAAATGTAGTTATACATACCATTATGTTGAACCATAGCAGTTTGTGCTAAATGGTTCTGTAGCTTGTATGAGCAAAGGGAATAGCAATATTTATGTTCATGTTGCAAATATATATGTGGATCTGTATAATGAAAATAAAAAACAAAGTTTGAGAATAAAATACATTTCTCAATTATACACGTTATCTACTTTTCTATTTGTATCTAATGGTGCCCTGCGGGATAATAATTAGCTATGGTACATGCTAAAATTAGCCTTCCCCTGGATGAATTACGAATTTCACTAGTTTACAGCTGTTAATTGTATTTTCAACCTAATCTAGAAAAGCGTATTGATTTACTATGTGAAAAAATTTTAAGAAGGTAAAATTACCTTTTGTTGACTTTGTGAGTTTTGCATTGTTGATCGTGTGCCGAACACCAGTGGAAGAACCTCTCAAACTTCTTTCTTTCTTCTTCCTTTCCTCTTAACCTGCGTCTTAAGGTATTTATACCAGTGATTATGAAAATAGCGCCCCCTTCATTTCCGGAATGCAATAGTCCTATTCCCAAATAAGGTATGGGACTGAAGGAAAGGTCCGTCCCCGCCCCTTTCTGTTTGCTGCAGCGAGGTCCTTCTCGAGAGCTTGGATGATTGGCTCGGGGCGAAGCTCAGGGTAGTCTTAACCCGGACCCGGACACTGGTGGTGGAGTGGAGCCTGGAGAGGAAGGAGCCTGGAGGGAGTCTGGAAGATGCCCGGGAGGATGAGGGTGGAGACGGGGAGGAGGTGGGTCGAAGCACGACTGAAGCAGGTGGATCTGTGGTTATTTGGCCTTTTGGAGGAGCTCTTGCGTGGTGATTGGCTGGAGCAAAGCGACAGTCTGGTGCTGGTTGGCTGAGACGGAGGCGTGGTAATTGATGCATAACACCTGTTGGCTGAAGAGAGCCTCCCAGTTTGAATTTACGTCTATAGACTACATTTATGTAAAAACATGTGGACCTACAGTACATGTTCAGTTTCAGTTTTATCAGTTTAGCTTAATCAAGCTAAATGTTTTTAATTTAGCTTGATTAAGGGTAAATCTATACCAGTCTGGGACAAAAAACAGCAAGGTTGCTGTGGTATCTGCATATCTCACAAAATTTATTTTGAAGTTCATAAAATAAGTTCTAAGCACACACCCAACAAAACAAATAAGACAATAACTCATAAATGGAACACTTTTCACGCAATTAATAGCTATTATTTATTTCTTTACAATACAACACCTTCATATACTGTAACTCCCAAGCTTATATATTTTATATCAATATGAAAAATAAAATGCAACAGGGAAACAAACAACATTCAGACCACATTTCTTACAGAATGTGCATAGATGCACCTATGAGGAAGTGTGTTATATTGCTGTGTGACAAAACAAGCTTTGAACTAGCTTCCTTTTTCTTGGTAAACTGGACGCAACATATGTTTGTCTAAAAGCCTTAACTTCAATCAGCATGGTGCAACTCCTGCTGACGAAACCCAAATGTATTCCTGAATATGGACTGAGGATGGATTTGACCCACTGCAGCCTTTAAAAAGATGTTTGGTCCAAGAGTGTGTTTGAGTTATTCCATCATGATGAAGAAGCTCGTTGCGTTTGCTGCTCTGCTTGTTGCTGTTCTCAGCAAGGGAGACTTCCATGGGTAAGTGAGCCAGCAAACCTTCTTCTGACCATTGACTACACTGAGTCAAGCAAAATTCTGTTATTTTTGCTTATTTTTTTATCAGTGTGCAAGAAGGAAGGCACACGGAGCAAAGTCTGCTTTGTAATTATTATGAATGTACACAATGTTGACAACATACAAGTAATAAGTAATAATGCTTCAAAATTTGAAACATACGTTATTGAGCAAACGTCAGTGATGTTTTAGATTTTTTTTTACTTACGTTTGCACTAAGTAAGTGATAATTTCAAGTAATTTAAATGAAGAAAATGCATTTTAAATTTTTTAAGTGAATTATGATATAAAAAATTTTAAAAATCTGTGTCTTGTGGGTTGATTGGGATACCCCACTGTCATTTCCACTTAAAATTGCCAAAAATATGCATAGACATATTGAGTCGGAAGAACATTATTAGAACCTCGTGACTCTGCATTCTGAAGGAGGTTTGAGCTGTTGAGCCATTTCTTCAGGAGCAGCTTGGTCTGCTCCTGAAGAAATGTACTCCAAAACCCCTAAAATCTCATCATGGGGCCTACAGCTGACTCTTACTGCTGGTTATATTAAAGTCCATGTTTGCACAGTCAGAAACAGACTTTACAAGGAGAAGGAAACTTTTGCTTTGTAGGAAAAACATGAAGCCAGAAAATAATCACAGAAACTGAAGATAAAGACTGGGTCTGTAATAATGTTCGTTGGACAAATGAGTCTAAAACAGAATTATTTTCACACAGAAACAGAGGACATGTTTGGTGGACATATTTACAACTGATGGTAACCACGTCAGTTGGTTACCATTTAAAAGTGTAAATGGTAACCAACTGATGTGCAGGAGAAAAATGACTGGCAGGTGTACATCGTGCATCCATCTCATAGCCGTAAATAACCCATCTTGTGGTCCAAGACATAAAAGGCAGAATGACAAAACAGCGGTGCTATTGTTTCACCTCTTACACTCTAGCAGCATTTACATTCTATATGTGCACAGTACTTTGCTAATATTCCACTAATGTAAAAAAAAAAACAATTTTGCGATTGCGGTGTTTCCATTGAATAAAAAAGATAATTACAATCACGCATGAATGAGTTTATTCAAGCGATCACCTCATCCTACCTGCAAAACCTTTTTAAAAATTGGTGTTTCCATGAAGCAAACTTAATTTCAAAATGTCAAATTGAGTAATTAATATAATATGGTCAATGGAGACACAGCTTCTGTCTCCAAGCACACCATATTCCTTACATCCTTGCTCAGTCATTTGGCTAACTCCTAGCATGCACTTGTCCTTTATATTAAAAAAACATCAATTACTACTCATTGAGAAAAATGTATTTCAGTTTTCATTAGTAGTTTTAAAAAAATCCTGCACCATAATTCATGGAGGAAAAGTAAAACTGTTTTCCCAAAGCAAAATTGTCAGATGTGATCTTGGGTGCTTGCAATTCGCAAATAAAGACGATTAAAATGTTCATTTCATAAGTACTATTACTCTCCAAGAGTGACACATAGCCTTTCAGGAAGTAGGGTTTTGTTTATTTCACACTCAGACAGGGCCAAGGTAAAAAAAAACCAATGTCAGAGCTGCTTGGCGAAGATAAATGTTTTTTTTAGTATCCAACATCTGCAAAAGCAGAGCCACACAACTTTTTTTTTTTCATGTGCTACCACCTCAGTAAGTAACTTGCTGGAATAATGTCAGGTCTAAATACCTATTAAACAAAACACAGGAAGACAAGAGAGTTAGATTCTTTGTTTCTCGCGAGGAGAGCAGACAGAGATGTGCTTTCAGTTACAAATCTCCAACCGCTCTGAAAAACACATCTCCCGCTCCTCTATTTTATTGATTTCAGGATCCCTGCCACACGGGGCGCTGCAACTCTATGGGGTGGGGTCAAAACATTCATCATATGGTTGCAGCGCTAAATAACATTCACTATTCTAGACACATGTTATCTATACTCTAAATCTTTCTTGCTCCAGGCACGGTGTGGAATAAGACACGTTGCATAGCTTCAAAGCAACGGCTTTGTATCACAAAGCAGCACAGAGCAGAGTTCATTGTCAGGCTTGTAAAACTCTGCTGGGAGCAATTAACACCTCTGTCTTGTAGGAAGTCCTGCAGGGCAACAGCTGCTGAGAGTAGCTGTCACCCCTATTTCCCAGGGAAGTCTCAGGATAGAATCAAAGTTATTTAACACACAGAAACATTATCTAAATTTAACTACAAGGCTACATGATACAACAAATATTTGATAATTACTAATAATACAATTTATCCAACAGTTCCCTCCTGTTTATCGAATATTTGGGGACGTCTTATATCCCTCCAAAAACAGTCACTTCAAATGATTTTCAGCTGGGAGATCATTGTCTGGAAAGCAAACATGTTTACACTCAGGGGTCATACCCAGTCCAAAAGCCAGGATCTGGATACCTGTCAGAAGAATCCTCATCAGAGTATTCTTTGTCAACATCAGATTTTTTCTCTAATAAAGGATACATCTGTGCCATCTGGTCCTCCATGGGTGAAATCGCTGTGGTAATGAGACGGTGAAACAAAGAACGCAGGCACGGAACAAAACAACATCCACACAAAGTCAAAATTGCAGCAAAAACTGCAATTGATACTAAGACAGAGGACACAAGGTTTCTATACTTCCCAAAGGCATCCATCCATGCATCCCACATGGAAGTATCCACTCCAGAGTATTCCTTCATTTTGCCATTAAGGGTACGGAGCCCTGTAATGGCCTTCGTCAAGCTCCCATCAGCTGCTGTATTGTTTGGCAAAAATGTGCAACACTTTTCTCCAAAAATCATGCACACCCCTCCTTTCTCAGCCAGCAGCATATCAAGAGCTATGCGGTTCTGAAAAGCCATCAGTGAAGTAGCAGCCGGCTGTTCATGCACTGCCTCGAAACCAGCCTGTGTCCAGTTGCCCAGTTTTTGTACATTGTAATGGATGTAATTTATTCTGTCTACGTTTTTGTTTATCGTGCACCACCAACAAATTGTAGATTCAAAACCAGCCCCAACCTGATCAACTAATTTATATTCATCAGGCACTCCACGAGGGACTCCGATGGCATCGATGTATGTCGGATCAGTATCTGTATTTTCCATGTCACTTCACGTTTCTGTAAGTGTTGCCTCTTCTGAAACAAAACACTAGACAAAGAAAGTATTAGATCTTCAGCAGATGTAGGATATACATATACAGGTACTAACAAAGAAACTAATGCACAAAACCCTGTAATCACCAGCTTCAAAAGACATGTTTCCAAAGTAATGTTTTGCCAAAATGTTAAACATATGCAGATCTTCCTCTTAAACCAATCTTATAAAATAGAACAAAATAAACAAAACAAAACAATAAACAAAAGCTTAAAATTTGCTGCAGTTGTACAGTTTACATTTATCATTAAAACAATGAATATCAATGTGAATTAGACAGTCCAGTTTAAATTACTTTTATAGTACAAACTGGATCTTACTGGTTATTTGTCTAAAACATTCAACATGCTTTCCTTAAACAAAATTCAAAAGAGTTAAACCCGGAGAAATTATAATGTCAATGTATAATTTAACAAATCTGGACATTTTCAGAATATACCAATTTTACCTAGGACTTTTACTTATCGTTGAATTTAAAGTTTTATTCAAAATCGTTTTAAATGGATGTAAATCAAAACAAAAATCAAGTTTAGAAAAATCATTATAATCCCACCTGAGTACTTTTACTGATTAGTGATAACTTCAATCAATAACAGATTCTTCAAAACATTTCTTAAAGCATTCTTCAAATAAAAAATTTTATTCAAGTAATATAAAAGATAAACCTATAACATATTCTCCCCCCTGATGATGCATTATCTGCTAATGCATCACATTTCTACTACGTTTAAATAACGATGTTGATAAAACAGGTTTATGATGTTCCCTGGGAAATTCTACCAAAGTCAATGCTGCCTTTTTCCCAAAAGGTAAAACTCGTCAAAACAAACAAAACAATTTATGTTAGCATGCTTTAATCTTCAAGATTACTATTTTCCCAAAACACTTCACATTACAGTTTTAAAGCTCCTTATCACATTTAACTCTTATGATTGTCAGATAATTCATTTTACAAACTCCTCAAAAATTTTCACTAGTGTTTGACAAGGCGTGTTTACCAATTAAGACTCTGTGAAGGTTTTGCATTAACCAGCCAGAGAGACGTCGAAGAAAATTCAAAATATAGTCAACAAAAAAATCAAAAAACGATAAATTGGGCCCAAACTAAAATCAACATAACAAAGTACAATTCAGTCGGTAACAGAACAAACTCAAGCACAAACCGACCTAACAAGACATGACATGAGGGGAACTTAAATAGTGGCTGATCAGACCATTAACACACACTAGCGGTAATGAAACACACAAAAACCTAACAAATACTGGTCAGAATATTACCAAATCTACAAATGAAAGAAATTAAACTAAAAACCAAATTTCCCCCTCCCTGGGTGAACAAATGGAATGGCCCGCTAAGGAAGTTTGACACCCATATATGGACACCAATCAGCTGGAGCTCATCTGTATGATGAGCAACAGGGCCAGAGGAAACTGGTAACTCAAAAGAAAAAAAAATTAATTTGTTATATTTAACAAAATATAAAGAACGGACACTTAAAGTTAACTAAATGAGTGCACAACAAATAGCCAACCAAAGAGTCAGACCAACAAAAACAAATTCAAAAATAAAAATCCAAACTACTCACTACTCAATATATAAAGTAATATTAAAAGAAAACAGTAAATCAGTGTTTGGATGTAAAAAACTTATATTTAACATTTTCCATATTATTCCTTGCTATTTGCATGTTTAAACTATCTACACTAACCCGAGCAACCTTTTGTCAGATCACAAAACAAACCCTGAAACCTACCATAAACCCCTCCCTCACCTCTTGGAGGGAGTGACCCCATGGAAGGAAACAGAATTAATAAGGATTTTAGGAGGAACTCTTAATTCTTCTACTGCTTTATTAGGCTTTGGCCCTCGAATCATCAGATATGTTTTAGTTTCTTCTAATTTTAAAATTTGAACTTAAAAACCTTTTGTCGTTCCACTACTGATATTTTGTCAGGAGGTACTTTTAGATGTTGGGAGTGAAAGTGATTTACATCACACCCTCTCGTTCTGTCTTGCGAAGCTACTACAAGTGGGGGTTTCTTCACACTTAAAAAAAAATGGTGATTTGCAAAGAGGCTTCACATGTTAATTAGTCGAATCTAGTGTAGTAGCAGTTACAGCCCAACTCTGTGGCCCCCCTGCGGAGCTGCTACAAGGGGGGGCTGCAAGTCTCCTGATCTACATTATTCTCTACAAAAGTTCCACCAGATCCTCTTTGATTAACCCATAAATTATTTCTAACTTAATATTATCCTTCAACAACAAATTTGTACAGTGTAGCAAACTTTTTCTATATTCAATCAATTTCTAGTCAACAAGTGAGTTACTTCTATTTTATTCTGTCTTATTCATCCATAATTCCTGTAGATTTAATAATATTTTATCTATCCTAAAGTTTTGGTCAGTTTAAAAAGACTGATTGTGAAACTATCTAGAATCGGTTGCATACTGCAGTTTGTTGTTATCGGAGCAATGCCTCTTACAGTTAGAGCCTGTTTCTCTAAAGATTTTTTTTGTTTTATCTGTATCCTCTACCCATTTTAAAAGTCCCATTGTAGCTAATTGTATTTTATTTTTATTTCCTTATTTCATTTGCAGCCCTCTCTTCTTTCTGTAGGCACTTTTGAAATGAAATGACCTTTTGTAATACATTAAAAGTTCTTAAAAAAGAAATAAATCCATAAATAGAGTAATGTTAATGTATCTTACCATCCCCCCAGTTGAGACATGCAAAAACGCCATGGCTCAATATAGCAGCCCACTTATACAAGTTGTTTTTTAACAGGAAAAATAGGAGTGTTACATGGAGTATTTTCACACTGCACTATGACTCCTGCCACAATAAGATCTTTAATTTCTAGTTTTATACCCTCCTGTGCATCTGTTTTTAAAGGATATTGCTTAACTTTTGGTCTAAACTCTGTTTTGGGTCTAATTTGCACTGGCAAAGCTTCCTTCACAAGACCCACGTCTGTGGGCCCCTTTGACCATAATTTATCAGGAACGTCTTTTAAAAGAACTTCCTCTTCTTCTGTAAGTAACATTTGTCAGTTTTGTTTGGAGTACAAATGCTGTCCCTTTTGCACCCCTGTTGTCCAGAACAATGCTTTTCTAGTTAAACCAGTAGAAGCACTAGTTTCTATGTTTGAGGAAGTAGTTACCCAATCGGTAGCTGCTTCTCCTTCCTCAACAAGATTACCTAATTGATTCCACTGCTCATTTCTTTGTTTAAACAGAGATACATGCAGGGAGGTCCACGTTCCGTCTAAAGATTTTAAATCATCAGGAAGAGCGACAGCTACAACGGCTGTGTGTTTTGTATCTGTATACAGATAGGTCACTGTGATTTTAGTTGGAGTGACCTTGTTGAGCCTGTCTTCATAATTCTTATCAGGCCCAGCCGCATTTTTGAACCAAAGAATTATGTGTTAGTTGTCTGGAGGCATTTAATCCTGGGGGGCAGAGATGGCTCCCTCAGTCAGGAGTGCCTGAGTAAAGTTAGGTGGGGGTCTGTCGGGCACATCTAATGTATAACAATAGTGTGGATTTCCATTCCCCTTAACAACAAAGAAATCTCCCCTTTTTTTTATTTTTTTATTTCTGACTGCCTTTTAACTGCTATGTGCCCATCAGTGGTTGGAATCAAAGCTAATCCTAGCTACATAAGGCCATCTCTGCATGAAAAGTGTTATGTCTGGTCTTACACTGTCCATAGATAATAAATCCTGTAGATTTAAATTGGACCTCTTCACTCTCTAAACTTTCTTGATAAAATATTTGCTCCTCATCTTGGAAAAAAGCTCCTGAAACCTTTTTCTTTTCTTTTGAGACCTTTTCTGCGTATATAGCGTGGTTAATGTATTCATTTAAAGTCCCAGTCCCCAATCCTATGTAATGTTTAGCTACCCATGTTCTAATCGCATCTTTTGACCCTGCGTGTAATGCATTCTTTAGCTGCTGTTTATATGGACCATTTTCATCATCATTTTCCACCAACCCACTGTGTGTTCTAAATACTTTTGTCATTCTCAGGCTGTATTCGTCAAACAATTCTTCCTCCTTCTGTTTGACTCTACTTATCTCAGTGTAGTTTGCTCTGCGTTGATATCTTTGAACTGTCCTTGCTGCTAAAGCATTAACTCTGTTTGTTAATTCGTTACTATTGTGTGCAAGAACTTGAGGAGGGTTCCCTGCTAATAATGGGGTCCAGTCTCCTCGAACATGATGCCAGTCACTGCCTAGAGCAGTCATCCAGGCTTGTTGAACCTCATGTCCGTTTAAATGATAAGATTCACATATGTTATTCATGTCTTCAACAAAGCGGTTCACATCCTCTTTAAGAGGTGTGATCCCTTCTAGCGCCTTTTTTATATCCTCCAGGGTCCACGTTGTATATACCAGAATCGTGGGCGCTGCTCCATCTTCCCCTGCATTAGGATTTGCTACTTGTATCATAGGATAAAGATCAGTCGTGTGTGGCTGACTATTTGGCTCTTCTGAAGGGCAACATGGGGGAGGGAGAAAAAGCCCAGTGGGAGCTGCAGCTCCCTGCACCAAAGTTTCTCCCCAGTTCTTAGACCACTTAAAGTTTGCTTTTTGCGATCTAGTAAAAGGTCCCTCACTACCTTTTTCCTCATATTGTGGGGGTGAGGGCAAGTCGGGGTATAGTTTTGCATTTTGTATTTTTTGTTTCTCCCCTTCTGTTTTGTTATTTTGGTATTTGGTAACTTCAGCTACTTCCCCTCCCCCTCCTGCTGCTCGACTGCCTCGTCTGCCTGCCTTTTCACACTTCTGAAACTTGTCTCATCATCCTCCCTTCTATAAAACATCAAATTCTTTGATTTCTTTCCCCCCTCTTCTCTTTTTTTTTTTTTTTTTGCTAATTCTAACCAAAATTTTACATCCACATACCCTTCTTTGCACATTTTCTTTGGGTTTGACTTTGTTTTTGCTTTATTTTATCCTGCAGTACTGTTAGTTTCTGTGAGTTTAGACGGCAGTCAAAGTTATAGTTTGTTATCCATTTATCTAAATGTTTTATTTTATGCGGATCCTGATTTTCAACATATTTCCAGTCATTTGATTTTAAACTGTCTGTTGGCTTATTCTTGCTTATACTTTTCCCCATTTTTTTTTTTTTTTACAATTTGGTCCAGTTTGTCCGACTCCTAGGGAATCCTATAAACTGGAGATCTTTTCAGTAGGCCAGCAATTAAAAATACCTGTAGTGGTAACCCCCGCTTCAACTCGTTCGAGTGGGGGGTTCTTACCTCTGCATCCAAGACAGGTTTGCTGGTTACAACCCTACTGTTTTTTATATGAGATAAAACACCAAGCGGTATTTATATCTCCAATCACACTCACACGGAATTTAAACGCCCGCCTCGTCGGACTCCGCCATCCGTTCCAATTACAAATTTAGTGCCTGATTTAAATATTTGTATTGTTGTTTAAATTTTATTTTTATATATCGAATTGAAAAAAATTTTTTTTTTTTTTTTTTTTTTTTTTTATCGCCAAATTGATTAAATTTATTGCAGGTTTATACTAGGCTCCGTGCGCCTTTTCCACGAAATTTTTGATCAACGACTTCGGACGCCCTTCACGGATTCTATGTTTTATTTTTACCTGTTAGAGTCTAGAATTTACAGGGTTTTCTTATTCGCGCAATGACCCTCAGTCATTCGCCACACTTTTAAACAAGAATCCACTCACCCTCTCCTGTCTTCCCCTCAGAGCCGTCAACCGTAAGATCCCAGCAGGCAGGCAGAGCGCCAGCCCTTGAACAGGTTCTGATAAGCTTCCACTAGGAAACTTGCCGTGCGCACGGTCTTTACTGGGGTCCACCATGCCCGCTGGAATCCTTCCGGTATTTTGGCATCCGGCTGCGAAGGACCAAATAATGTCAGGTCTAAATACCTATTAAACAAAACACAGGAAGACAAGAGAGTTAGATTCTTTGTTTCTCGCGAGGAGAGCAGACAGAGATGTGCTTTCAGTTACAAATCTCCAACCGCTCTGAAAAACACATCTCCCGCTCCTCTATTTTATTGATTTCAGGATCCCTGCCACACGGGGCGCTGCAACTCTATGGGGTGGGGTCAAAACATTCATCATATGGTTGCAGCGCTAAATAACATTCACTATTCTAGACACATGTTATCTATACTCTAAATCTTTCTTGCTCCAGGCACGGTGTGGAATAAGACACGTTGCATAGCTTCAAAGCAACGGCTTTGTATCACAAAGCAGCACAGAGCAGAGTTCATTGTCAGGCTTGTAAAACTCTGCTGGGAGCAATTAACACCTCTGTCTTGTAGGAAGTCCTGCAGGGCAACAGCTGCTGAGAGTAGCTGTCACCCCTATTTCCCAGGGAAGTCTCAGGATAGAATCAAAGTTATTTAACACACAGAAACATTATCTAAATTTAACTACAAGGCTACATGATACAACAAATATTTGATAATTACTAATAATACAATTTATCCAACAAATAATATCACTGTGTTTTTTTGTAGGCATCAGGTTTTCCGGATTGTCCCGAAAGATGATGTCCAATTGGCCCTTGTTAGAGTTTTGGAAGACATATTGGACTTGGAGGTAATTTTGCAATTGAAACTATTCATTTGACAGTAGAAGTTAAAACAACACAGATTTATGCAGCATGTGAAACATCTGTGTGTTTTTACAGCTGGACTTCTGGAGATGGGTGACGCCTGTGGATGTCAGAGTTCCCTCTCATAGCCTGCAGGTTGTCAAGACCTACCTAGAGAATCACTGCATCAAGTACTTCACCATGATTAAAGACTTACAGGTATGCTACAAAACTCAGCAATATGTAGTGTAACCTTCTATAGGGCGAGGTTTGTGAAACTGCGTTGGTGTTCTATCACACTCTTTGATTCTGAGGCATCACTTAACCAGGCTATGTTGCAGGCTTTGCTGGATGAGGAGCAGAGGCAGATGAAGTCCATCACTCCTGCTGGAAACACTGACAGCTTCGACTACACCACCTACCACACCCTCAGTGAGGTTAGTTTAAGTTCATTATCAGTGTATACGCAGAGCTGAATATTAGATGGAGAATGTTTATTATAATATCGGGTTTTGTCTAGGGCTGTGGCGATACAATAATCTCACAATACAATACACAATATTCTGCTCATGATACGATATATATCACAATTTTCAGCAAATGATACGATTCTATACACTTTTACAATTTTCTGAAAGATTTTAGAGGGACAGAGTGATTTTGGTGACATTTTCTGATTGTTCTGTTGGATTGAATTAACTGAAAACTGAATAAAAGCATCAACTACACAAAACCTGGCTCTGATTGGACAGAGACGTACAGCTGGACGAAATGAGTCAAAGATGTGGTGAGAAAATGAGCTTCTGTCATTTAATTCATGTGGATTTGACATAAAACTCAAAGTTTCAACAGTGATCTGGTAGCTGAGTGGGGAGATTATCAGCCTCTGTAGACTCTCAATATGCAAATGATTGCACGTATTTTTTTCTTTTGTACATACTGTTTTTGCATTTTGGACCTTGAGTCACAGAAAAACATAAAATCCGATTTGGAAAAATGAAAGTTTATTTCACTGAAACCCTCAAATATTCATAATGAAAGTTTTTTATAATTTAGAATGACAATATATAGTCTACATTTCTTAAACTGATGTAAAAATATTGCAAGTAACATAGTTTTATAACATTATTAGAATGAAAATGAAGGCAATTTCTCAATTGTTTGTATAAAATTTTTGACAAAACAAAATGCCAAAAATGTATAATTGTGTGTGTGTATGGCTATAATTTTGGACTGTTGTTTGGACTATGGGAAAAAGGCTTTTCTTGGCTCCCGGAGTTAGCCGTGGCTGGAAGCTGCTTACTACTAGCTGCTGGGGGAGTGGCATTGCCTCACCCAGTAGTGATCGACTCCTTGCAGCTGCACAGCGCTGCCATTCCCCTGCTGGGGTCTCTGAATAGTGGCCTCTCAGACTGCTAGGATCTCATCATACTCTCATTCTCTTTATCAGTTACTAATATGAATGATCAATCAGCCATCCCCATCATGGCAGTCCTTACTGCACCACAGACTTCAGCTGCGAGTTTCCCGACTTTGTCTTCCAGCTCAAAACAGAGCGCCACTGCCTGCTGCGGATTCATTCTTAACATAAATCTTTACATACAGAACAGAAACCACTAAGCTAAAAATAAATTACTAAGTGGATGACACCGATCGCTCCGATCAATTTTGCGATCTCACTGTATTTGCTGGTACTCCGTTCCCGTTTCTCTTTCACGATTACTTGCGCAACTTTACTTAGTTCCTTAGTAACAAAATACAGCCCATCGTTATTTAAGATTTGAGATTTCCAAAGACAAGGGAATCTAGTGTTGCGGGTAACACTTTATTTGACGGGTTGTGAATAAGACTGTCATGACACTGTCATAAACATGACATAACACCTGTCAGGAACATGAGTAAGTCTTCATGAACATTTATGACTGTTGTCATAAAGTGTCATTCGGTAAATCATGACACATTTAATACAAAGTTGACATTATTCAAAATGTCTTCGTTATGACAACTTGACATTAACCAAGACATCATGATCCGACATAAATTTGTTATAAAAGTATTACTGATTAAACTTTAGCTTTAATAACATAAAGCTATATAATTTTAAAGTTTAATCGGTAATACTTTTATAACAAGTTTATGTCAGATCATGATGTCTTGGTTAATGTCAAGTTGTCATAACGAAGACATTTTTATCTAGGTTAATTGTCAGGTGCGTTTCATTTTACTTGCTTTAAGCTCATTCCCTTTCACATTACCAGAAAAGCCGGTTTTTGACATTTCTCTGACATTTGGAAAAATATGGTTTACTTATTTTGGCATAACTCCATTGTTACTTGCCCTATTAACACAATTTAAAAACTAATGTGTAGTTCATAATGTGCACTTTAAACACAAGTTGAAAGTGAGACTGGGGGAGGCGGAGTCTTGCTGCTACGGCATCACAAATCAGACATGTTAAAAAGGCGTGTATAAGCTTCTGGACCCCCATAATTTATAATTGATACCCGCAGATGAAAAATCGATACTTTCCGAGGGGGGAATTTTTTTTATAAATATCGTAGAATCGATATAATTATACAGCCCTACTTTTGTCTTACATAATAAAAATGGCACCAAAGATTCCAAAATTCAACTTCAGAGTCAGGGTTAATCTTTTTGACTTCCTTTCAGATCTACAGTTTCCAGGACATGTTAGTGGCTGAGAATCCAAAGTTGGTCAGCAAGACGGTGATCGGTCAGAGCTATGAGGGTCGTCCGCTTAATGTTCTCAAGGTAGAAGACGTTTCAGAAAATCTACTCTCTTTCTAAATGAAACCATGACTTCCAATGGAAAGGGAAATCACACAACCAACACATTTACCATTTGCGCTTTGCTGTGTCTGACTTCTTCTTCTGCTTCTTGTCTCTACAGTTCAGTACTGGTGGAAGCAACCGTCCCGCTATCTGGATCGACACTGGAATCCACGCCAGAGAGTGGGTCACTCAGGCCAGTGGCATTGTGTTCGCCAAGAAGGTGGTTTGATATTTTACATTTTACACCTCAGTACCTGTTGCCTCTGAGCAGGAAAAAAAAATATTTATTAATATTTATTTGTTGCGTTTTGTTCGCAGATTGTGACAGAATATGGAACAGACTCTGCTCTCACTGAAATCCTTAACAGAATGGATGTTTTCTTAGAGATGGTGGTCAACCCTGATGGATACCACTTCACCCACACCAACGTGAGACGGGCACAGTTAAACATAAACTATAGGACCCTGTTGTTCTTAAGACAACTGAAAATATGCATCTTTTTAGGAACTTTGTCATTTGAACAACATGTCAGATCAGGTGTACATAAGTAGATAACTGAAAAGGAAAAAAAAAAGAGAATATCAAACAGTTTCTCTGTTGTTTCCAGAACCGAATGTGGCGTAAGAACAGGAAGCAGAATCGGGGCTCCACGTGTGTTGGTGTGGACCTAAACCGGAACTGGAATGCTGGGTTTGGAGGTAGAACTTTTTGTCCTTAAGGAAAATTCAAACAATCGGTGATGAGCAAAACTAAAAAGTTAGTTGCACTAACTATAACAATATAACTATTGTTGTAGTTTAGGTTTTAAACCAAAACTATAACAATCAGGATAAGAAATGGAAAAATGGTTGTTAGTAAATCAACTGAACTTTCATTTTAAATCTTATTTAATTTATTTAGTGAGTTATTCCTCTAACCCTGTGCAACACTCTGATCAGCTTTAATGTTGTGCCGTGTCTTATCAATAAGTGACATTCCTTTAGATCTCGTAAATTCCATGATGCATTTTTTTGTACTTAATTCAATTTAATCCATGTAAAAAATCTATATAAAACTTTTTGTCTTCCCTGTTTTGTTCTATGATGCTTAAAACATTTAGGACATGGTTCCAGCAACAATCCATGCTCAGAGATCTATCGTGGAACCAGGGCTCATTCTGAGCCTGAAGTCAAGTCCATTGTAAACTTTGTGAGGTCTCACGGCAACATCAAGGCCTTCATCTCCATCCATTCCTACTCACAGATGCTTTTGTTCCCCTACGGTTACACCAGGAAACCTGCCAAAGACCAGGCTGAGCTGGTAGAAACACATCTGCTCTAGTCATTTGCACAGAAGTCTGTTATGCTTACTCAAAACAAGAAAATTTATACAAGGTTTCTTGTATCCCTTTGAAGCGCTTTTGTTTGGTAACTATGGTCAGTTTCATTCTGCAGGACCAAGTTGCTCAAAAGGCCATCACTGCTCTGGCCTCCTTGTATGGCACCAGCTACAGATATGGCAGCATCATCACCACTATCTGTGAGTCCCCAAATCATTTGGCCACAGTAAACTTCATTGTGCATTTGCAAGAGATTATATCCTCAGCACAAGGTGCTGTTTGTAAAGTTACACAGTAAAAGGTTAACAGCAATTTCTAGGTTTAGGGGGAAAAGAGCGGGAGTTAATTTTTCAAAGTCATGTTTTCACTAAATATTTAAGTTAGAAGCTAAATAGTTAGTACGAAAACTTAGCTTTCTAATTAAAAATTTGGTTATAAAGCTAAATATTTAATTTGCAAACTAGTTATTTAGTTCCAGACTAAATGTTTAAGTCTGAGCTAAATATTTGGCTAGTGGTCTAAATATTTAGTTAGCAAGCTAAGTATTTAGTTTGTAAAAAAAAAAAAAAAAGTTTGGCTTGGAGATTAAATATTTAGTTTACAAAATAAATATTTAGCTCAGACTTAAACATTCAATTGGGAATTAAATACTTATTTTGAAAACTAAATACTTAGCTTCCTAACTTAATATTTGAAGACTAAATATAATTTGAAAACTAAATATAGTTTATAATCTAAATATTCAGCTTGTGAAATAAGTATTTATTTTGAGATTCTGATTTTTATAAATATCTGAATAACATGTTGACTTTGAAAAATGAACACCCACCTCTAAGACTGGCTAACGAAACCAAAATATTGCAGTCAATGTTTTTTTCCGGTGTGATTTTACTAACAGCACCCCATACTTGAGAGAAAACAGGTGTACATAACAATTCAGACTCACTTACAGCATACAAGAAACGTCTACCAGTACCAGTAGTGTTTTGGTGTATAAATATAACTAATATAACCTTTTCTTGTTAAGCTAGTTTACAGCAACATACCTTAATTTGAATAGTCAGAGGAAATCAGACAACAATTGTGTAAAGTACCTTTGTTTTCACTGCAGACCAATCTAGTGGAGGCTCCATCGACTGGACCTACAACCAGGGAATCAAGTACTCCTATACCTTTGAACTGAGGGACACCGGCCACTTTGGCTTCATCCTTCCTGCCAATCAAATTGTTCCCACTGCCAATGAGACATGGCTGGCTCTGAAGGTCATTATGGATCACACCTTCAAGAACCCGTACTAAAAGAACAGAGTGAAAGCCTTGAGGCCTTCCATGTAGTTTTATTTGCAAATATAAAACAAAGAAAATAAAAATGCATACATTAAAATAAAGGATTATTGTTTTACTTTTGCAACAAGTACTTTGAAAATGATTCTGCATTTTATATCCGGGTTAGTTAAAAATATATAGAAACATGGTCTTATATGTGTTATAACTACAAAGTCGGTCTTCTATCACCTCAAGAACATTTCCAGGATTGAAAGAATAATGCCCCATAAAGATCTTGACCAATTCATCCATGCGTTTACCTTCAGATAAAAAGGGAAAATTGTAAAGCGTACGTCTAATGCCGTCATAATACGAATTTGACCTCAAAAGACTGGTAATAGTAAAATAGCATTCACCTTGGCCACCGGTATAAACATTTAGCTTTTTTCACCAATTCACTTTTATCTAAGTTGCTCTGACCAGAAATACTTTCAATGTCTTTTACAGGACAAACGTCCCTATCTTCGTTTATAGATATTTCTGTAAATAGTTGTATAAATTGTTAGGTTTTATAAAACTTTGAGCTGACGGTTAGCTTTAGCCACTGAGACATGCTAAGCTTGATTCCTAATAAACGAGCCGAGCATCGACTACAGGATGATTTCCCCTAGTAACATTTTTATGTATCAATTGACCCTTTGCAACTACATTACTTAATCCTTTGAAGCGCCATGATGGACGTCAGAAATGAGTATCTGGAGAATTGAACTGAGCGACTTAAGTTGTTATCCCAGGTTGTTTTTGTCAGTTTATTCATGGTTTCTTCTTGTTCGAGTCAAGCTAATTCGTCTTTCCAGGAAAAAAAAGTCAAATTCATTATTTACAAATAAAATTATGCAACCACTTCATTTAAGTTAAACATCACTTGTTGAAGGGATTGCAGGGTTATTTCCAGAGTCTGCTGTTCTGACCTATGTAGCTCTGGACCGGCTGTTGCTGAATGATGTGTGACTGGACAGCTTACTGGATTTTTTTTACAGCAGTCAAGGCTTTTTACATTTTGGCAAAAGAATAAATGCATATGGTCATTTTTATCCAACCATAATAAATAGGGATGCATCAGTAAATCAGTTGGACAAGAAATTGGTCCAAATTTCTTTAATTTTGGGAGATTGATTAATACTTATGAGAAACTGATCTTATACACTGATCTTATCTACATGTTAGATTTAGGCCTAAAATAATGGCAAAAGTCATTTTATGGCAAAAACAACTCTGGCCATAACCCCCCACTTTTGGCAAAAAATGACTTGGGTCATTGTTTTACAAAACAATAAATAAAAAAATTTGGATCAGCCAAAATCAGAATCGGTTCACCCCAAATTAAAGCCGCAAAAAATTTAAATGAACTGAAACTCTGCACAGGAAATTATACTTTATTATACTTAAGTAAGTCTTTCTAAATGCTTTCCGCTAACTCTCACATTTCTAATTGTACCTTCAGTTTCTTTATTTTATTTTATTTTTTTTAGTTTCTGACTGGCTTCAGTCTTACTGTTTGAGTAACTGGAGATGATCAGCTCCTCCATCTGCTCCTGGATCTTATCCAGCTTGTCTAACGTAAACATCCAGCGTTTCTTGGCGTCCTGCGCCGACTGCTGGGCCACAGACAATTTCCTTTCCTTGGAGGATTTGGGAGCGGACAGGCATGACTCTGGGAAGGAGTCGGTTGTCATTCCACTTAGAAACTTCTGGGTGATTACCTTGAGACCTTGGAGAAGAGGAAAGAGAAAAGCAAAGGCTCTTGAACAGGAACATTGCTTAACTAAAATATTGGTTGACAATCAAGGGAATCGAATAATTAGATGAAAGAGGTGCAAACTGAGAAATAGAATGAAAAAAAAATACTTTAAGGAAATACCTGCTCATGAATCGCTTAATGTTGCGTGTTTATGAAAACAGGAAGTTGAGAAACAGCTGCTGGTTATTGGTCATATTAGGCAGTCAAGCTAAAGAACATTGTGTTTTACAGCATAAGAGATGATGCAGAGATAACTCCTTTTTTTGCTTGGTAATTATTCATATTTATGTCTAACTCACTAGATAGTGTAGCAGGATCTCACATGAACAGCCATCACATGTCTGTGACTAGTAAAGTGAAGTCTTTACTAAGTCTTTACTCTTAGTAAAGACTTTTCTTTACTAAGAGACTAAATGTGCTTCTACTTGGTTGGGAAAACTGCACGATCATTTCCTGAAAAGTTGCTTTCTTAAACTCACTGTTCAGTGACAAAATGTGTAAAAAATTTTTACAGAATGTCTGCCATTTAATGTGTAACTGGACATGCAGGTAGAAAAAATAATTACTTGAAAAACTGCTAAGGATGTGAGAGAGAAAAGAAAAGTGTGTGTGTGTGTCTTTGCATTTGACACATTGTAAGGATTATTTTACTAACACATACTACGTTGTGTGGACCAGCTGCTCCTTGTGGGACATAACAATTGGTGTTTTGGGGTTATCAGTTAGGTTTATTGTGCATTCACACAAAAAGCATTATGTGCATCAAAAACGCATCCTAAGCACGTGCACTTTGAATGCAGATGCTTGCCTTTTTTTAAAAAAGGTTTGTTTTGGCTCTAGTAGGCTTTATTTGTTGGTGAATTGACAGGAAAGTGGGTAATGAGAGTAGGGCAGAAGACATGTGGCAAAGGTCACCAAGCTGGGAATCAAACTTGTAACAGCCAGGACTAAGGCCTACTTATGTGGGTTGTGCTTAACTCCTGCGCTACCATAGCACCCCAGACTCTTGACATTTTGCTCTACACCTACCATTCCAAGCGTCTGGTTTACATTCAAAGTCTATGTGGAGGCATGTCAAGAACTCGTCACACATCAAAATCGCTCTAGCCTTTGTTTTCCACTGCCGGCCTATTTGTTGGACGCGTCAAACACTAAAAACGCTTCAAATAGCGCTGTGAAATGTGCAGTAACAGGCCCTCGAGGTGCCCGTTGAATGTAAACCAGACAGGCAAAACGCCAGGTGTAGAGCAAAATGTCAAGCATCTGCATTCAAAGTGCACACAGGTCGAACTTGTAGCGACTCCAACATACATCCAAATAATAATAATAAAAAAGGTTATTTACAAGAATGTTAAGCCTAGCCAGAGCTCAGTACTGAATCTAAAAGGACTGAAAGGGGTTGCGGACAAGAAATATCTTTAAAATCGAACAGGTTTGGAGATGTTTTGCAAGGCAAGAAATGAAAATACTGAGGCAAGATGTACCTACCTGACAGGCTCCCAGCAAAGAACCATCATTACTGAAACTGATTCAGAAGTTGCTTTTATAACTGGGAAAGTTCTAGTTTCTCTGGTAGACTATTTCACTTATAACAAGACATTTTCCTCCAAATTATAAGTGGAACCTTTTCATCAGCATTACAGAATTATTGACTTAAAACAAACTCTTATGTCTTGCTGATAAGTTATTTGTAAGTTACCTTAGGCATGTCTCCAAGGTGGTAGGACATTTGCACATAAAATTAGACCAAAAAGACTTGGTACGATTTTGCAGTGTACCAGTAATTTTGAGATGAAGTTTGGTTTGCCAAAGACAAAAAGATTGCCAGCTCTTACCCCCACAGAGTATGACGAGGTTCTCAAAGCCCCAGGCTGGCTAGTGTTTGAGTTATTCCATTATGATGAAGAAACTTGTTGCATTTGCTGCTCTTCTTGTTGCTGTTCTCAACAAAGAAGACTTCCACGGGTAAGTGAGCCAGCAAACCTTCTTCTGACCTTTGACTACAGTACAGTGTGTGAGAAAAAATCTTATTATTTCTGCTTTACTTGTACCAAGGCACAAGAAACCAGGGATACAGTCTGCTTTCTATAATTCTGAATATGTGCACAATGTTATCCACATGCAAACATAAATAATATTGCTTCAAAATGAGAAAAGTACATTATTAACCCTTGTAAAAAATAATATACTAAGTGAATAGAATAGAATAGAATTACTTTATTCATCCCAGCAGGGAAATTATTTCGCAGTTACAGCAGCATAGAGACAAGACACACAACAACCACCACTGAGTAGCAATTGTAGACAACAGTGACGTGCGGTCAGGGGAGGCAGGTGAGGCTCTGCCTCACCTGTAATCATGGAAAAATAATAATGATAAAATCATTTATATTGCTATTTTCACCCTGGTTTGTGGTTTTGTACTATACCTATTTTTCATTTAATTTAAAAAAGTTCAGATTACTTTTTCTTCAAAATCGCTGTTTTTCTGCATTTTCCCATTCAAACGCTCGGAAGCGAAGCTGGTGAGGCAGCAGCGAGCTGAGCCTCACCTGGGATTGCGCAACCTCTCGCTAACTGCATTGGCTGCCATTCTGAGAGCATGTTCCTCCTGTCTGTACGTCGCCAATAAAATGGCTAAAAAACATTTAATGTATGAACTGATTTTCCATAATTTAGCTTATGTATATAATGTACAGTGTTTTTTTTTGTCACCAACTGTGTGCGTAAGGTGTTTCATGTGCTGAAGCGCGATCAGAAACGAGGTGAGGCAGGCAGTTCTCTTGCCTCATGGCAGGGGGCGCTCATGATCCCAGACATTGTGACTCCACAACTGCAGAGTAAGATACTGTAAGCGAGCTAGCCATGGAGCTAGCCATACAGCAGGGGTGTCCAAACTTTTTGCAAAGAGGGCCAGATTTGATAAAGTGAAGATGCCCGGGGGCCAATAGTTTGTTCGGACATTTTTTAACTACAAAAGTTTCATGCAAATACACACCGTTATAAAACAATTTTCATTGTCACAATTATCTTTATTTTTCAAATGACAAAATAACCAAATATAAGCCACTCAGGCAGATGAGAACAACTCTAAAAACCCAAATTCTGCCTTTCATTCATATCTGGAGAGTCAGATAACATTGAACAAACTGTATGAAATACCTTAAATTTACATGAGTTTAAAAATATCTTTGCCTCAAGAACATTTTAAACAGGAGTTATAAGTAATGCAAAGTTGTCTGTTATTAAATCTTAAAACAAGTGAATTTTGCTCGTCATTTACAATATCTTTCAGAAAGTAATAGTTTGTCACATCTACAGGTTCATAACATCAACAGTAATAACCAAATCGTACTCAAGAGTTTAATAAAAATAAGTGCCATAAATCCAGGTGCATAAATGTTCGATTCGCTCTTCACTGCTGATAGTGACAGACGTTGCCGTTCAAAATACTCAATTTCATGTCCTCAACTCTCAGTGCCACACTGTTACTGCCAGGCAAACATTCGCAAATTCTTGCTTCTTCTCAGGGCAAAATGTTCTCCACCATTTTCATAACACAGTCTTTGATAAATGTATCTTCAGTAAAAGGGTTGCCATGTTTAGCTATTAACATGGCCACTTCGTAGCTTGCTTTGGTGGTATTTTCTTTTGACTCACAGGCCGGCGTGAAGAATCGCTGTTGTGATGCCAGTGCAGCTTGGAGCTGCTTCACTTTTTCAGCATGGTCACTTCCTGTTAGCTTGTTGTATGTGTTAGCATGTTTAGTCTGGTAGTGTCTCTTTACGTTGAAATCCTTAAACAAGGCAACCGTCTCATTACAAATTAGACAAGCACAATTGCCTTGATTTTCAGTGAAGAAGTATTATAATTCCCATCTCTCTTGAAAGCGGCGGCCCTCACTGTAAACTTGTTTTCTTTGCAGTGGCCATGGCAGAAATGAGTGGAGAGGGGTTCGCTGCACGGAGGCAGAGACTGATAGTATTAAAGTGGTGCTGCCACCATTTGGTGAAAGGAGGAATTACAGTTTCAAGTTTTATGATTTATTTATTCTGTTTGACAGTGGAGGCGGGCCATAAATAATACATTATAAGACCGAAGCTGCGGGCCGTATGAAATCTGACCGCGGGCCGTGATTGGCCCTCGGGCCGGACTTTGGACATGCCTGACCTAGACTCTTCAAACCTAGACTAAATTATTCTGCTTTAATAGCAGAATATTTTAATCCATGTTTGGGATTTGAGAAACCTTTCCGTGATTTGTGAAACTTCACTAAAGTTTAGATTACTATTCAGATTTGTTCCATGCAGGGTTTTTTTCAAATTCAATTCTAATTCAGAACCACTTTATTAATCCCAATGGGAAATTAAATGTTGGTGTAACTTTTCAAAGAGTTATTGTAGATGGTGATGGCTGTTGGAAGGAAAGATCTTCTGCAGCAGTCTGTTAAGTGAAGTGAAGTTTCACAAATCAGAAAAAGGTTTCACAAATTAGTACAGAATAATCCAGATCAGGATTGAAGTGTCTAGGTGTTGTAGTCTTGGAGCTGGAGCAGTTCTACTATGACAGAGATACAAAAAAAAGTCTTGAAGTTTCACAAATCTGAAAAAAGTTTCACAAATACCAAATATGTGTAGCCGCTCTCATCCGACTCATCTGTTGTACATGTACTCTGCGTTGTGTGTATAGGCAAAGGGAACCAGCAGACGAGGACACCAGGGTGTATTGCAGCAGTAGGGCAGATTTATTCTGTTTAAAACAAAAAATGCATCAGCACTCCAGTTCTTGGGCTCTGGCTTTCCCACACACACCTCTCCCCAGCGCAGCTTGGCGCGAACTCAGGACTGTGGTAAAACCAACCAAAATTCTCTGACATTCACAAATAATAAAGTAAAATGTCAAGACAATTAAAATAAGACCAAACAAAAATAATCTGCCCACTAGTTACAATATTTTATAATTCAAACTGAAAATATACAAAATACATTAATCTAACATTCAGATAACATTTTGAAACAACTCACATACCTGTTTAAAACAAAAAATGCATCAGCACTCCAGTTCTTGGGCTCTGGCTTTCCCACACACACCTTAACAAATCAAAAGAACAAAAATAACCACATTGGCACGGTAAACTCAATAAATGTCCTTAACGTGGGAATTAAGTGCCCAGTACAGTGCTGCGCTAAACATAAAACAGTTGGGAAACAACATATAAAAACTTGCGAGTTTGGCAAAAATACTTTTAAGGACATTTTGAATACTTCAACAGACAAACACAAGACAACTTTGTACGCTTACCTCTCCCCAGCGCAGCTTGGCGCGAACTGAGGAGGGCAGCGCGAACACACAGGATATGACAAGGAGACAGGAAACAAGAAAATAAAAGCTTCTCCGCCAAAATAAAATACAATTCAAAAACTAAGAAAAACAAATATACACAGGTAATGAGGATGGATTTGAGGTGAAATATAAACAGTTTTACACACTTGTTACATCCACCCCTCCTATATTTCACCAAAATCCAAGTCAGTCCAAATTTTGCAATCCTAATACAAGAAAAACTGACAAATTTGATAAATATTTAACACAGGGCTGCCATAACCAAGTACAGCATTCAGCTTGAGAGCCACCTACAAAACAGGTTTCGAAGGAACATATGGTTGATCAGGCCTCTGCCCTTCTCAGATCAATATGATGCCATTTACACCATATAATTCTGTGTCTACTTTAAACCCATAAACACAATACCGGATGTATATTTGAGGAAAACAATATTCCATTACAGTTATATTGCTGAACTGTCCATATAAAGACTCTAAACAAAGGAGTTCACTCAAAACCAAGTAAGAATGGATTGGGATTTTTGGCTCACAGAGTTTGCCAAATCCCTAAAATCAAAAGGTCTTTGAACCATGGATTCAATGAGTCTGTTCACCCTTTTGCTGACCCTGCCCACCCGAGTCCTAACGACTTGGTCAGTATTCTCTGGAGGATGACACATGTCCATGTTGGCGTCTGAATTTACAGGAAGAGCCTCTGTGTCCATAGAATGAACTTGACTCACTGCATGTAACTCTTCTTCTGCCAGATGACTATCAGCATGTTCACCTGAGAGTTCCAACACACTGTGAGGCGTTACAAGACTCTGGTTGGATAAGCCTGGTTCTGACACCTCTCGATCCAGAGAAACATCGCTGTCACAGTTCGTCGATTTACTCATCTCCCATGCATTATCTCTATCATCCAAACTTCTCTCTTCCGAAGCATCAAAGGAGTCCGACAGGCCTTGCGCCTCCTCTGCCCCGACAACAGCGATCTCATCCTGGGGTGTTCCCACGGGTAGAAAGCTGATGTCCAGTATCAGATTTCTGTGCACAATTTTTTTGTTACCTTGTTTGTCCTCCAACTTGTATGTGTGAGTTTGGAGATTCCTGTCAACAACTGTGTAGACTTTAGCACTCCACTTGTCAGATAACTTTTTCTTCCCTCTTTCACCCTTGTTTGCTAACAGGACCCTGGCTCCAATGTTCAAATGGGTACCTTTCACTTTTCTGTTGTACCCTTCTGCCTGTTTATCTTGTTCTTCCACAGCATGTGCTTGAGCTATCCTAGCTGCTTCATACAGATGTGACATGAGTGTTTCGGCATAGTTCTTATAATCAGTAGTCGCCGGATCACACAACACCTGTTTGAAGATCACATCCACAGGGAGCCTCGGAACCCGACCAAACATGAGTTGGAATGGGGCAAATCCTGTAGTCTCATGAACTGTTGCATTATATGCAAAAGTCAATGTTTGTATTTGTTCAGGCCATTTGTTCTTCTCTCTGAGTGGCAATGACCTGAGCATGCTGCCAAGTGTGCGGTTGAACCTCTCGGTGCCCCCGTTCCCCATGGGATGGTATGCAGTGGTATGAGACTTTGATACTCCCGCCAGTCGAAGCAATTCAGCAATGAGCTCACTTTCAAAGTTTGCTCCCTGATCTGAGTGGATCCGTTCAGGAAATCCATACACACAAAATACGCGGTCCCACAACCTTTTAGCAACCTGCTTTGCTGTTTGATTGGTGCATGGAAATGCGTGGGCTAGCTTTGTGAAATGGTCAGTCAGGACAAGCACGTCCACTGAGTTTTGCTTTTTATCCTCCGCACTCCAGAAGTCCAAACACACCAACTCCATTGGAGCAAAGGTTCTTATGCTTTTAAGAGGGGCTCTAGCAGAAGGTTCTGGTGTTTTGGCAAGAATGCACCTCTGGCAACATTTGACATACTCCTTCACATCAGTATCCATCTTCGGCCAAAAAAATCTCTGCCTTGCCAGGTGAAGAGTCCGTGCCTGCCCCTGATGTCCAGCCAGGTCATGAATGCCTTGCAAGGCTCTGTCCTTGAGGCAATCAGGAAGAACAAACTGATGTCTTTTCTGTTTGCTGAGGGGATCTCGAGTGACTCTATAAAGGATCCCATTTTTGATCTTGAGCCTCTCCCACTGTTTAATGAACACCATAGCTCTTATGCTGAGTCCTGCTCTTTCACGTCTGGATGGACGCCTCTCTCGGATAATGAATGGCAAGATTTTGGAAACATCCGGGTCACGGCACCACTGTAGCCGCTCTCATCCGACTCATCTGTTGTACATGTACTCTGCGTTGTGTGTATAGGCAAAGGGAACCAGCAGACGAGGACACCAGGGTGTATTGCAGCAGTAGGGCAGATTTATTCTGTTTAAAACAAAAAATGCATCAGCACTCCAGTTCTTGGGCTCTGGCTTTCCCACACACACCTCTCCCCAGCGCAGCTTGGCGCGAACTCAGGACTGTGGTAAAACCAACCAAAATTCTCTGACATTCACAAATAATAAAGTAAAATGTCAAGACAATTAAAATAAGACCAAACAAAAATAATCTGCCCACTAGTTACAATATTTTATAATTCAAACTGAAAATATACAAAATACATTAATCTAACATTCAGATAACATTTTGAAACAACTCACATACCTGTTTAAAACAAAAAATGCATCAGCACTCCAGTTCTTGGGCTCTGGCTTTCCCACACACACCTCTCCCCAGCGCAGCTTGGCGCGAACTCAGGACTGTGGTAAAACCAACCAAAATTCTCTGACATTCACAAATAATAAAGTAAAATGTCAAGACAATTAAAATAAGACCAAACAAAAATAATCTGCCCACTAGTTACAATATTTTATAATTCAAACTGAAAATATACAAAATACATTAATCTAACATTCAGATAACATTTTGAAACAACTCACATACCTGTTTAAAACAAAAAATGCATCAGCACTCCAGTTCTTGGGCTCTGGCTTTCCCACACACACCTTAACAAATCAAAAGAACAAAAATAACCACATTGGCACGGTAAACTCAATAAATGTCCTTAACGTGGGAATTAAGTGCCCAGTACAGTGCTGCGCTAAACATAAAACAGTTGGGAAACAACATATAAAAACTTGCGAGTTTGGCAAAAATACTTTTAAGGACATTTTGAATACTTCAACAGACAAACACAAGACAACTTTGTACGCTTACTTCTCCCCAGCGCAGCTTGGCGCGAACTGAGGAGGGCAGCGCGAACACACAGGATATGACAAGGAGACAGGAAACAAGAAAATAAAAGCTTCTCCGCCAAAATAAAATACAATTCAAAAACTAAGAAAAACAAATATACACAGGTAATGAGGATGGATTTGAGGTGAAATATAAACAGTTTTACACACTTGTTACATATGGATTAAAATATTCTGCTATTAGAACAGAATAATCTAGTCTAAGTTTGAAGAGCCTATGAGTTGTATTTTAGGAACTGGAGTCCTTGTTGGGATCCGGAGCTGTTCATCCACCAGAGGGCGCTGGAGGCCTTGTTCCATCTGAGGGCGTCTCCTGAACCACGCACCTGAAACCATTCTGCCATCAGGAGCTGTATAACTGGAGGAGGCTGCTGACACTTCCCTGCCAGATTGTTAGCTAGTTATGGTACCGGCTCACTCCAGCTCTACTCTTCCTGTTTGCTTCCTGAATTCTGATCCATCTGTGTCTCTGACCTTTTTCAGCTGATTGACCTGAGACGTGCTGAAGATAGATCCAGCCCAGGACCCCTCCGAACCTACAGCTCGGCAGCCTGCTTCTGGCAGAACAGTTCAGACTTACCTGTCCGTCCTCCAACGCCGCCGCAGCCCGCAGCCCTCCGCGCCTCAAAACAGACTCCGGATTTCCCAGGTTTTTCCCCCCAGTCCTTTCTCCTCCCGATCGGAGGTAAGCTCTCAGTCAGCGCCATCTCCAAATTTCCTCGACCCCAAACTTACCGTCTGTTTCTTCCCTAGCTGACCTGAGATCCAGTCCCAAGCGCTCCCGGATTGTTTATCTGTTTTTTTCCCCCTTCCCTTTGGTTGTAATAAATCTCTTTAATCAATCTCGGCTTCTGGTGTTGTTCTGCATGTGGGCTAAGAAGTTAGACCTCAGCATGACAGTCCTAGTGTGATCCTGATGCAAAAATGTGGTAAAATCAACCTTTATTTAGGTTTCACAAATCAGACAAAGGTTTCACAAATCACAAACATGGTTCTAAATATTCTGGTATTAGTTGAGAAGAATTTGGTCTAGGTTTGAAGAGTCTAGGTGTTGTAGTTTTGGAATTGGAGCAGTTCTAGTGTGATCCAGATGCAATAAAGTGGTCAAATCAACCTTTATTGAAGTTTCACAAATCAGTAAAAAGGTTTCACAAATCACAAATATGGTTCTAAATATTCTGCTATTAGTTGAGAATAATTTAGTCTAGGTTTGAAGTGTCTAGTTGTTGTAGTTTTGGAATTGGAGCCGTTGTACTATGACAGAGATCCAAAGAAAGTTATGAAATCAACATTTATTGAAGTTTCACAAATCAGAAAAAGGTTTCACAAATCCCAAACATGGTTATAAATATTCTGCTACTAGACCAGAATAATCCAGTACAGGTTTGAAGTGTCTAGGTCGTGTAGTTTTGGAGCTGGAGCAGTTTTAGTATGATCCTAATGCAAAAATGTGGTAAAATCAACCTTTATTGAAGTTTCACAAATCACAAACATGGTTTTAAATATTCTGCTATTGGAGCAGAATATTTCAGTCCAGGTTTGAAACTACAACACCTAGATGTTGTAGTTTTTAAACTAGAGTCGATTAAAGATGCTGAAGGCAGTGAAAAATTAGGTGGACTCGCCTTTTCCCGAATCGCAAGCTAGAATTGAAAACCAACCTCAGCTTAGTCATGAGAATGAAGTCAACGGTGAAAACAGTTGCCCATTACTCTCCTCATGACTCTTGTCTTATTACAACTTTTTTTTAAAAACAGTTTATATGAAAAAAGACAAAATTATTGTCTCATTCTCTACAGGGGAGGAATTATTTTTACAAAAGTCTCATGTTAATATCTCATGTACAAAACGAAACACTACAGTTACGCATGTATTGCGTATGAGATACAAATATTTATAGTTTTACTTTGTGTTTGGTCTGCTTAGCTAATCAGACAGACGGGCAAGTGTGAGGACCCATGGCTGCCTTTTATTTCTGCCCGAATGTAATAAAGCGATAATAAATACATAAAACCAGCTTAAAATATATTAATCTGTAGACTTTATTAATTTTTCCTGTAAAACTCTTCAGTTTATATATAATTTAGATGAAAATATGTATATTATTTAATACTATGTTACCGATTGCAAACATTTTTTCACAGGCATTGAAAGAGAAAGTCTTTATTGGGCTTCGATCATCCTCCCGTTGACATTTCTTACCAAAAACGTCACTTGTAAGCACAACATGTTGGCGTTAGAGGGTTGGAGGTGACGTAGCAAAACAGAATACTGTAATTTCTAAAAGCTAGAAAGTTTTCTGGGGCCACAGAGAGGATGTCTCAGATGCTGAGACTTCTCTCGGGGGCTGTTTTGCCTCTTTGCCGGGCCGGAGGAGCCCGAGGTCGCACACTGGGTTCAGGAAGCCTCGCGGTTCGGGTAGGTAACTGCTGACTGTTTCTCATTCTCTGCTGTAAACACCACTGTGACCCCTTCAGGGACACTTCAGGAGTTAAATGGACACATTTTACTGTAATACGGCTTAATCGAAACATAATGTTGCGTAACAACAACATTAATAAATTGAACATGAGGCCAGATTTAGCAGATTATCTAAAATCATTTGTATCTTGTTCTCCGCTGTATTTTTTTAAGCTCAAGTTTCACTTCACGTGTTTAATCAACAGTTAAGATTTCGTTTTCATATCTACTCAATTATTATATCAGAACTGATGCTTTGTTCTGGATATTGCTGTTTCAGGTTTTGAGCAAAGGTTTTAAAATGAGGCTGAAGTTGACATCTGATTAGCAGCTTCATATTCGGCACTAGACTACAGGGCTATTTACCAAACCGAGACAACCTTTAAGTAGTTGGAGTTTAAAAACTAACATACATAGAATACTCAAACGTGAAGCGAGTTGCATTATAATAATTAGAGATGACATTAAACACAGATTTTTTGTACATTTTTGCTGTTAAATGAAAACACTACACCTCTGTGAGCTCGCCCTCCCATGTGGACCAACTTCCATAAGAGAGGCACTTTAGCTTATTAGAGGCAATTGTTGGCTGCCTGGAAACCACCGAGATGACTTCAGATGACTGAAAAGCATGTAACGCTTCTTTAGACTAGCGGTCTAAAGAAGTCAATACAATTGAGAAACGTCAATTGTATTGTGAAAACACAAATATGTAGATTCCATAACTTTTTAGCTATCAGACCACCATTCATGGGGTCCTGCTAAAAATATCAACTAAATGTAGTTTTTGAGGACGCCAAGTTAGCTGTGATTAATATTGAACCATGGTGGAAGCATTGCATCAGCCACTCAGAGATGCAGTCTCATGCTGTGAAACAGATGGTCACTAATAAGAAAAGGACCAACTCAATAATAAACTGAACTTGACCGCATTGTTTAATTACTAGAATCAAATAATATATCTGACTTTGAAACTGTTTGTCTGTGTTCTGTATATAAATTAGATGCTTTCTTTTATAAAGTGCACTGAGATCACATTTGTTTGACAGTTTTATTTGTCGCTATATGAATAAAATAAAGTAGTTGATGTAAACCGCTTTATAGATAGACCCTGTTTCACGGAGAAGCTGTGTCACAGAAGGGTTAAAATTTTAGTCTTTATAAATAAAAACAACAGAAAAATAAAAAACAAGGATGGCTGAGTTTCTGTCCTGTTAACAATTAAAACAGGTTAACACCAGAAAGGTGAATTAATCACACTATAGAGCAAAACTCGCTGAATATACGTAACGTCCATTTTGCTTCTCCGCTGATCAGTGGCATTAAGGGTTATTAGACTCTATCAAAGAATAGTTCTGGGAGAACAGCAAACAATATTTTAGACTCAGCTTTGCCTCTGCAGTCCAGAACTTATTCTAATTTATTTTGGATGAATACCTGGATGAAAACATTTAAGCAATTCTAAATTAGAATAATGGTCGCTGAAGGTTATTAAAACAATGACAGAGCAGATTAGTGCTGTAATCAAAGCACTATCCTGACCAAAACAAATATATTCTTTCCTCATACTGTGTAAACTCTTGAGGTGCTTCTATCGAAGTCTGTGTGGTTCCTGTTGGTAGAGTTTTATAACTGCTGTGTTCTGACGTTGTCTTTTTTTCAGGACTGTAGTTTTTTCAGTCAAAGTCAAGCTAATTTCCTGTCTCGTCAAAGAACCTGGTTAGCTAAGCGATGCGTCTATTCCACCGAGCCAAAAGGTGAGAGCTGCTGGATATGATCATCTGCTTGAATTAAAAGACAATTTCTTTTGATTTTTATTTGAAACTTTTTGTAAAGCTTTTTTATTACTGTTATATGCAGTAATAAACAATTAGAAAAAGATAAAATGGCGTCAGAAGGGTGTGGGATGGGTATAAGGTAACAGGTTTTTATGTTTTAATTGTCTTTTATTGATATTCATAAAAACACTTTCTGTAAATAGCATAAATTTCATAGTTTTATGTTTTTTATGTAAAGAACACAAAACTAGACCTGCAGATGGAAATTAGCTCCAGAGCTAAAGCCTGTTACCAGCATCTTTTCATATATATATTTTTTTACTAATACTCCTATATGTGGTCCTTGTCAAATACCGTATTTTCCGCACTATAAGGCGCACCACATTATAAGGCGCACCTTCAATGAATGGCCTATTTTAAAACTTTTTTTTATATATAAGGCGCACCGCATTATAAGGCGCACCTTCAATGAATGGCCTATTTTAAAACTTTTTTCATATATAAGGTGCATAGAATAGACGCTGCAGTAGAGGCTGGGGTTACGTTATGCATCCATTAGATGGAGCTGCGCTAAAGAGAATGTCAACAAAACAATCAGATAGGTCAGTCAAACTTTATTAATAGATTACAAACCAGCGTTCTGACAACTCCGTTCACGCCCAAAATGAATAAACAGCTGTTTTATTATTTTCCCCGAGGTAAAGTCAGTGACGTGGTATTTTCGTGACACAGTTTAGCTTTTAACAACAGCAAGGTATAACATGTAGTGCAACATTTATATCACATAGTGGAGGGGAACTTTTCCTCGATTCAATAAACACGTAAAAAACAGTCTGATACTGTTACGGTAAATCAAATATTAGTGCAATCACAATATAGTAACACTCTAAATCAGTGGTCTCAAACTTGCGGCCCGCGGGCCAACTGCGGCCCTCGGCACGATAGTTTGTGGCCCCCGCCTTAATATGAAAGTTTAATGTTAGTGCGGCCCGCGAGTTTGATATAATTGGCACTTTTCAGTGTTGTGTGCAGAGCTGAACGAACTTACCAATCACGGTGGAGTATATTGCTCTCGGGGACGGGACATCGGCTGGGCCTATTTGCATTTTCTATTTGTCATTATTTGCATGCGGTACATGCGCAATTTCCACGGCCGCTCCCGCTTCACGTGCTTCAGCATCCAGTCTAGACCTGGAAGTTGCTGATCAGTGTAACGTAATTAAGGTTAGGCGCCGTAACGCTTGGGTTGTGTTTAAGGAAGGAGAGGAGGCAGCAGATTCGTCAGGACGATCAAAAACTCACAACCACACTGGTACTGGGAATTCCACAGTGTTGTCCTTTAATAAATACGCTCTTCACCAACCTTACAAAGCCTGGTTGAACGGCTGCTATATTATCAGACATGAAAATTGAGCAGCGTCCAAACAACCCGTAACATTACTAAAAAGTTAGGGAGCTAACATGTCCGTCTAGCACGTTTTTCCCACGCTCTCTACAGAGAAGCCATGGCGCATACTTCTGACATCATTAAAAATACTAGAGTATCTTAAAGAGACACTACACAATTACGGCTGTTACAGCGCCTGACTATGGCCAAATATGGTAATAGGCAATCAGAAAGGTTCGGCTGAGGAGACCGTGTGTGTGAATGCGGCCCAGCCTCACCCAGACTCTACCTCCAGCGGCCCCCGGGTAAATTGAGTTTGAGACCTCTGCTCTAAATAGTGCGAAGCAATAACAATATATCAATAACTCAATGCGCTTCTTCTACGGGGGAAAATGAAGTCAGCGGCTTACCGTAGTTGCGAGAACTGTTTTGGATCAAAATTGATCCATGTATAAGGCGCACCGGATTATAAGGCGCACTGTCGGCTTTTGAGAAAATTGAAGGTTTTTAGGTGCACTTATAGTGCGGAAAATACGGTAAATTACTGAACAAACCGGGAGCAGATTGCTCATCAGTTTCCTTTAAAGGGGCATTATTATGTAAAATTGACTTTTTTGTGTGTTATATGTTATGTTATTCCTTCATCAAAGACATACCTGGAGTGTTGCCTTGATCCTTTCATGCATGTTTGATCTTTTTGATGATCCTTTAATGTCCCATGGCAACCATTTCGCTCCTTCAGACTAGCCAGCAGCAATTAGCAAACACCTGGTACAACAACTAATCTGCTGAGCTCATTATAGGAGCTACTTCTCAGAGCAACACTAGAAAAAAATGTTGTTAAAGGGTTAATAGAGGAGCCATGTTGTGGAGACTTCCTGAAGGCGGAGTTACAGAAAGAGTCAAAGTTTCTTAAAGAGACAGAGGCCCAATTTCAAGGTGTTAAATTACAAAGTAAAATTTCTCTTAAGTCATATTTGACACATGGAGCATTCTTATAACAACTAAATTTAACATAGTTACTTGATTGTGCTGTAAAAGGGCACTATGTAACACTGCTAGTTTAATCAGCTGACAGGATTTTCAGGTCGTCTTTTCACTCGTAGCAGTAAAAGTCACCGCTACGTGTGACTTTTACATGTTTTCCTGTTCAAACAGGCCTGTATATTGCACATTTTGCAGTTGCAGCTCATTTAAATGATTTCAATAAAATATATATTTTATTGCAAAATCAGTCTATGCTATATTATAACACAAAGGAGTGTTTGCAGTGAAATATTTGTAGGCTCTTATATTTTAGTATTGCCAGTCATCATCATGGAAAGAAGTGCCTCTTGGTGGTGCAATAAATGTTCTTGTCTGCATTTCAGATGGAAAAGAAGGAGCACCAGCAGGAGGCGGGGGAGGACGACCAGGAGGAGGAAAGAGAGGAGGTGGAGGGAAAGACTGGTGGAGTCGGATGCAGAAGGTTTGTCAGGGGAAAACAAGCCATGAAGATCCAACCGTAAAATTATAATATTTGTAAGCTTTACAAATAGCTTATAAAGGATGGAACAGATGGTTCTATCCTTTTGCTAAAATGCAGAAAATTATAAAAATGAGCAAACTGCTGAGTTTTGGAGCAGAACATTGCAGAGTTTCTCAGAGTATCTCCCTGTTGGGTCTTGAGGGTCGTATTCTGCAGATGACCTGTACAAGTCTTCCCTTCTGCATCTTAAAAAAAAGAAGTTTTGCTTTGGAATCTAGTGAGAAAACTGTAAGATGTCAAACGATGTGTGTCTTGTGGGTTATTTTATTGTTGCCTGGTACCTGTAACGGCCTCAGATCATCTTTATTTGGTGCTGGGTGTGTCTGTTTTTAGGGCGACTTCCCCTGGGATGAGAAGGATTTCCGCTACATGATGCTCACTGTTGCTGGAGTCAGCTCGGCGCTGCTCTACTTCTACTTCCGAGACACTGGCCGAGAGATCAGCTGGAAG